>NW_028274815.1:29715092-30965092 GCF_037043125.1 Eumetopias jubatus
TAGGTGTTTTGTTTTACAAGACAGCTAAAGAGAGGGAGGAAGGGAAAGAGAAGAGCTGAGGCTTGAGGATAATTACAAGAAGTTATGATAATTATAAACCAAAGAATTATGCTAAGGGATAGAAGACCAAAAGTTGGCATAGAAAGCAAATTATAAAACTTTGCATATTGAATCCTCAACTCTCTGCTAGAATCCAAATTGATTCTGTCACTCCATCAGCATATCTGCCTGGGTGCTCTGCAGTTATCTTAACATTTCCAAAAAAGAAGACATTTCCCCAAACATTCTTCTCTTGTAATCCCTCTTTCCATTAAGGGTTTATAATCCAGAAGAATCCTAGAAGTTATGATCCTTGTCTTCCAACCAAAACATACTAGACATACTATAAACATACTCATCTTTCCAGGTGTTGTCTTACTTAAGGTTCTCACCATTTCTTTACTGATGTTTTATAATAGCCTCCTACCTTTGCCCCCTGCTCCTAGTTTCTCATTCTTTCAATGCATGCTCTACATTGATTTTATTATTCCCTAACAAAAACCCTTTAGTAGTTTTTCTGTTGCCATAGAATCAGATTCATCATATCTAGCAAAGTATTTCAACAGAATTTCAATCTGTTAAAGCTTCATCTCCGGTTATTGCAGTCATCCTAAGAAGAATTGACATCTCTTAATATACTCTTTCTTGTCTCCATGTCTAACAAAAGTATCCAAAGACTGAATGGGATTGAGAAGACAATTTGCAAAGAGATTCATCCACTTTTAGCTACAAAGGGCCAGTTCTCATGATTCATGTATTAAATCATTGAACTAAAGGTTATTGGAACAGTGTCAGCACATGTATTCTTCATAGCATCTATGATTTTGGAATTACTATTGTAATTTTACAGATGAATTATTCTCATGAAAATTAACCATTTTGATCAAGATAAAGAAATAAATGATACAAAAGCCCATGTTAACCAAAATCCCCTGTAAATTAAGAGCTCATGTTTCACAGATGGCATGATTTATATATAGAAAATCCTAAGGAATCCACTAATAAATGAGTTCAGTAATGTTGCAGTGTAAGTCAAACCCAAAAATCAATTGTATTTCTATACACTAGCAGTAAACAATTCACAAGGGAAATTCAGAAAACAATTATATTTACAGTAGTATCAAAATAAAATATTTACAAATAAACTTAACAGAAAATGTACAAAACTTATACACTATAAACTAAAAAATGTTATTGAAATGGATTAAAGAAGACCTAAATAAATGGAAAGATATCCCATGTTCATGAAAAGACAGTATTATTAAAATGGCAATACTCCTCAAATTTGTCTATTTGGAAATAAGGATTTGCAATCCTTATCAAACTCCCAGTTGCTTTTTCAGAAACAGAAAAGTTTATACTAAAAATCTAAATGGAAATGCAAATGACTCTTAATAGCTGAAAAATTTTTGAAAAAGAAGAAAGTTGGAGGACTCATACTTCAAGGTCTCAAAACTTACTACAAAACTGTCATAATGAAGACAGTGTAGTACTGGTATTAAGCTAGACATAGATCAGTGAAATAGAACTGAGTGTCCAGATAACTCCTGACATTTATGACCAATTGATTTTCAACAAGGATGCCTAGACAATTCAATGGGGGAAAAATAGTCTTTTCAATAAATAGCACTGATACACTGCGACATGCAAAAGAATGAATAACTCTTACTTCACACATGTACAAAAATTAACTCAAAATGGATCAAATAATAAATATTCGGAGCTAAAACTAAAGAAAGCATGCAAAATCTTCATGGCCTTGAATCAGGCAATAGTTTCTTAGTATGATACCAAAAGCACAAGCAACAGAAAAAAATAATTTGGGCTTCATCAAAATTAAAATCTTTCATACTTCAGAGGACAGTATTGAAAAAGATAATTCACAGAATTCAAGAGAATATTTTCAAATCATATATCTGATTAAGGATGTGTTTTCAGAATATATAAATAACTCTTAAAATTCAATAATAAAAAGACAGTAAAGGAAAGGAAAAAAATTTATAAATAAAAATTAGCAAAGAATGTGAATACACATTTTCCAAAGATTTACTAGTGGCCAATTAGCACATGAAAAGATGTTCAATATCATTAATCATTAGAGAAATACAAATAAAAACCATAATGAAGTATCATTTCACACCTGCTAACATGGTTATAATAAAATTTTTAAAAAGCTAGAAAATAACAGGTTTCCATAGGATGTGAAGAAACTGGAACCTGCATACATTGGTGGGAATGTAAAATAGTACAGCTGCTTTGGCAAACAGTTTGACAATTCCTTAGAAAGTTAAGCATAGATGGCCCAGCAATTACACTCATAAGTATTTGCCCAAGAGAATCAAAAACATATCCACACAAAAACTTGTACATGATGTTTATAACTTATTCATATGGCCAAAAGGTGAAAACAACCCAAATGTCCATCGGTAGATGAATGAATACACAAAATGTGGTATACTCATATAATTGATATTACTTGCTCATTGAAGGGAACAAAATGTTGATAATGCTACAGCATGGGTGACCCATGAAAACATGATGCCAAGTGAGAGAAGCCAGACACAAAAAGGCCACATAATATATGATTCCATTCATATGAGATGTCCAGAATAGCAAATCCATAACAACAAAAAATGGATTAGTGGTTGCCAGAGGCTTTGAAGGTGGGTGATGAAGAATGGGGAGTGATTTGTAATGTACAAGAAGTTTCTTTTGGGAGTGATAAAAATTAGATAATGATAATGGTTGCAAAAAATAGTTAATATCTTAAAAGTCAGTGAATTTTATCTTTCAATAGAGTGAATTTTGTAAGTAAGTAAATTATATCTCAGATTTTTTTGTAAATGGTTCATTTGCTTCATCTTTGTTCTACCAGTGAACCGAATAAACTGTGACTTTGTTGGAGATTCTAAGGGGCGGGGGTATGAATCTGGGAAATAAAATAGTTTTTAGCATCTGACTTTAATAAAAACAAACAAAAAATGGACCTCTTCTTGCAGAGCTAAGAAGTACAGCAAGCATTTCCAGAATGAGCGTTAGGAAATAGGACAGGTGTTGTACGGTTGGACTACAGGGTGTGTATGGGGAGTGCTAAGCAGAGCTTGGGAAAGGACAGACGAATGAATGAAAGGTTAAACGGCCTTTCATGAAAGGATGAAGCAATTTTGACTTTTTAATATGGAACAAGTAGTTTCAAAAACTAGCATTATTTAAGAATCACCTGAGAAACTTTTGAAACTATTCCACTTCCCTCAGTGCTATCACTTCAGAACTGCTGATTCTGTCCATCTCACAGGGGCTAGGAATCTGTAGTTAAAGTCCCCTCAGGTGATTCTAACGGTGGGTCTCAGAAACGCTTTGGGATGCCATGGCTATTTTGAGAGTGCTGATAAGGAAGGACAGGTTCTGAATGAAAGCCATGGCATTGAGGGTGTGAAGAAAAGAAGAAAGAGAAGGACATTTAGAGAGGCCTAGTAAGATTCATTTCACACGGGTTTTTTTCTACATATTTTTATTAAGCATCCATTCTATATGGAAAACAGGGTCTAAAGTGTTGAAATCAATCCTCTTGCAGCCTTTATTCTATTTGACAAAATACAGTATGTATGGAAGAGTAAGAATTTAAATGATAACTTTAAGCTTTCTAGCAAGACTAGCTGGATAGGTGGCCTATGTTGGCCTCATTCATTAAGGAATAAAATAATATTAGGAAACCTTTATGTGTCAGGTGAGGACTTCACACACATTCACTCTTTCATTCCTCACAATAAGCACATCTGTGTTTTAGAAATGTGGACCTGTGCCACAGGGAGGATGGTGGGCTGCCTCTTGAGCCTTAGCTGGGGGGTTGAGGGGAGAGGTGGGGTAGAGCCAGAATTTGAACCAAATAGTTGACTCCAGAGAGAGACTATAGTAAAGTCAATGCTTTTCTTAGCCAAAATCTCATTTTTATTGGGTTAGTCTATCCCTGACTTCCATCTCTAGGGTCTGCAGTATTTACTCTAGAGAAGACATCCTTCACTTGGAGTCTTCAGATGAATTGCAGGAGGGCCATGAATCCATGAAATAGCATGGAAATTTTTCATGTGAATGCTTACTTGCATTCTTTTTGGAGAGAGAATCCATAACTCCAGTAAAATGAGTTCATGTCAAAAAAAAAAGATTAAAAATATCTCTTCTGTTACCCATTTAACTCATTTTATCACGTCTGATGAAATTTGTAGGAGAATACTTCCTGTGCAAGCATGTGTGGTGACAGTAATTTAGAGTGGAAGCCTCGCTTCCTTGCACACTGCCTCCAACCTCAAGTCTATAGCTGGGTCATCTCCATACAGAGGGAAAGCATGGATCTATTCCTTTACCATGTCACTGAAGTTTTGCTCATCTCTAAACAAATTATTCTAAAATTTCCTTCATTAATTAATCTATTACATGTGCCTGAATGACTTTTCTGAGGTCCTTGACTCACATCTTCTGCACTTGTTTTGTTCTCAGGCTCAGTTCCTGTTGCTATCAAAAAGGGCGCTCCCCTTGAATGAGGGAGTGGTGAGGGTTGAGGAGGCCACATTAGTTGGTCCTTGGATATCTCAGTGGTGTTGTAGTGAAGTACTAAAATTATGAGACTCCATATCAGATTGCTAGAGATTGTTCAGCCATGCTGGTAGTTCCCCTTAGCTCCTACACAACCTTCAGGGCAGAGGAAATGATGCAACCCACAAGGCAGAGGAAATGATGCAACCTGAAAGGGAGAAGAAATGATGCAGACAGGAGGCAGGTTCTGTGGTAATCCCCGGTTGACACATAGCTTTCAGAGTCACAGACTAAGTCCCACTTTGAAGCAGAAGACCTCCAGCTTGTACTTTCTCACTCTCCTGGCTTCTTTGCAATATGTTTGGCCGTGTAAGCTTTTCAAACCAAGAGGCTCCTTGGAGTTAACACTATTTCAAGAGTTGATGGAAAAGCAAAAAAAAAGGTTTCAGGGGCATAGAGATGAAAGAAAGACCTTTTTGTAAATCCCCCTTCCTTGTACCATTTCATTCCCTGTTATTTACTCTGGACTGAATGCAAAAATGAAAGCAAGGAAGACAGAAGCACCTACCAAAACTCAGCAATGTGGACAGTTAAATAATGTGCCAATGCCCTCTTCGGTCTTTCCCCAACTGCCAAATAGTACTTTGATCTCTAGTTTTCAGTCAGTTCCTGAAATGCTCTTCTAACTCCATTTTTTCTGTCCTCTCTCAAAGATTTAACCTCCTCCTTACTTCCAGATGCCCTCATATCTTGGTCAACTCTAGAACCACCCACAATCTCCATTTTTTTAAAGATTTTATTTATTTGACACAGAGAGAGAGCACAAGCAGGGGGAGTGGCAGGCAGAGGGAAAGGGAGAAGCAGGCTCCCTGCTGAGCAGGGAACGGGGTGTGGGGTTCGATCCCAGGACCCTGGGATCATGACCTGAGCCAAAGACAGACACTTAACTGACTGAGCCACCCAGGCACCCCCCACAATCTCCATTTTAATAACATCTCAATATGCACAATTTCCTACAAAGCTAGCCCCTAATTCCTCCAATGCACAGCTGTCTCTGAGTCCTCCTTTGTTCTTGAATCTTCTGCAGCAATTAAGGAGGGAACTAAAGGGCCATTTTGTGAGTGGAATAGTGCTGATCAGGGGCAAGCAAGATGGAAGAGAGTGCTTACTTTTCTCTAACTTGCTTTGATAGAGCTGCTCCAGGGCTGCATGTGTTACAGTCGCAAGCCTCTTAATAGTAACCAAATTAAACTCTAATTAAAAATAGTTAACTTCTGCTTTATGTTCACTGCGTAGCCGGCATTTTCTTTGACCGCTCTAAGTGCAGTCTGCCATTTAATCCTCTCAACAATCCAGTGAGCTGGACTCCTTTATTATCCCCATTTTAGAGATGAGAAAACTGAGGCTCAGAAGAGTTAAGAATGATCTGTAAAGGTCATACAGGTATTAATTGAGAAAGCCTTGATTCAAATTTAGAACTATTTGATTCCATAGTGAACACACATTAACAGTATTAGACCACTTTTATGTCAGATCATATAGTTTTGCCTGCAAATAACAAAAAAACCTTAGATGAGATGGGTTAACTATTTCAAATAACAAGAAGATTAGAGTTACACGTTTCCAAGTTAGTTAAATCATGAGGTCTCCAATGTCAAGACTTGGTTATATTCTCAGAGATGTTTTGCCTTTCTTTTTATGATCATAGGATGGCTGCCATGGTGCCAAACATCATCTCTTCATTTGACAACATCCAAGGGCAGAAAAGAAATGGGGAGGGTATCTCTTCCTACATGTGTCTATTTTTATCAGAAAGAAAAATCTTTCCCAGAATTCCCCAGCAAACACTCTTCTAAGTCACGAGTCAGAGCTGGGTCACGTGCCCCATTCTCACTGTTTAATCAATCATGGGCTAAGGACTACCCTGCCTTGTTTAGTCTACCCATGATTCACCCCATGGAGCCCAAGAAGGAATCTACCTACCCTGAGTACATTGCCATCCACCTGAATTCCTAAACAGAATCAGAAGCTGTTAATAGGGAAGGACAGGGTAAGTGGCTGTTGTATAGACAACCAACAGTGTCTCCTACGCATTACCTTTTAATTTTGTGCTTCATCTCTCCTGTATTCATCAGGATTTCCTTCACCTATCCAGATTGCTACTCTCCAATGCCAACATGAAAATACACCACAGATTCTATACTTTTGTAACCAATGAGGAGAAAAAAATTTGAAGTATGAAAAATTTGGTGTATTTTAATCAGGTAGAAAATATATGAATCGGGGCACCTGGGTGGCTCAGTTGGTTAAGCGACTGCCTTCAGCTCAGGTCATGATCCTGGAGTCACAGAATCGAGTCCCGCATCGGGCTCCCTGCTCAGCAGGGAGTCTGCTTCCCCCTTTGACCCTCCCCCTCTCATGCTCTCTCTCTATCATTCTCTCTCTCTCTCTCAATAAATAAATAAAAATCTTTAAAAAAACAGAAAAGAAAATATGTGAGTCAAATGATAAATATATGACTATTATTCTCAAATAATTATAATGTATATTAAACATTTATATTTATTTATAATGTATATAAAAAATAAATTTATTTATATTTGTTTATTATACATTATATTAAAAAATTATAATGTATAATAAACAAGTCAAAGTACCTTCCAATTTATAATATTTTCACTCTGTTTCACACAACCCCCTTTTACTGCTCTATACAGATATTTCATAGCTCTTTATTTTCTCTTAAAAACTTCTTCCTTCTCAAAATTTCTTCACAATCTACCTAGTTTTGTGTCACAATAGTTATTTATGGATGAGAGAGAGTCTCTAATTTTTTCTGTTATTTTCTAAACTTCCACAAAAGAATGTTATTTTTCTGCTCTTTTCCAAACTGGTCAAATATTGTCACAAAATGTAAATTTACCTGAATAATTGAGAGTTGATGTAATTGGGTATGTCATCACATTGAGACATTCTGATTCTAAAAAGTTGATTAATTGGAACCTTCTCAATAAGGAGACTATTTTATGTATGTAATGTGTGTGTGTGTGTGTGTGTGTGTGTGTGTGTGTGTGTGTGTGTAACACATGAATCTCTTGCCCCTCTTGAAACCATTTAGGGACAAAGAAGCCTACTGTGATCTTTCATCGCTTGAAGTCCTGGCCCATACATGTCATTGCAACCACATTTATTTTCTTGCTGCTCCTGGAATTTGTCCAGGTTGCCCTGACTCCACTAATCCCCCTTCCTATTTTATTTTAAGGCATACGTTAAAATTTATTTTTTATGGAAATTTACCTTTTTGGGAGGGCTAGGTACACTATACTTCATTGATGGTACATGATATGGTAGGGATCCCCAAGTCCCCCCCTTCTTCAGGGGGTCTGGGATGGAAACTGTGGAGGTTGGGAGATTCTTAGTGTGTTAGGGAATGAATTGGGGCAAGGACTCCCCAGCAGCTGAGGGCCTCTCTATCTTCCTCTTGCTCTTCCTAGGGCTGGTGGACCAGGGGTCTCTTACTCCTTGAAGGCCATGTGAACCATAAGGTCCACCACCCAATTGTAGCCAAATTCATTGTCATACCAGGAAATGAGCTTGATAAAGTGGTCATTGAGAGCAGTGCCAGCCCCAGCATCAAAGGTGGAAGAGTGGGTGTCACTGTTAAAGTTGCAGGAGACAACCTGGTCCTCAGTGGAGGCCAGGATGCCCTTGAGGGGGCCCTCCAATGCCTGCTTCACCACCTTCTTGATGCCATCATATCTGGCAGCTTCCTTCATGTGGCAGGTCAGATCCATGACTGACATTTCAGGGGTGAAGACACAGAAGGCCATGCCAGAGCTTCCTGTTCAGCTAGGGATGACCTTGCCTACAGCCTTGGCAGCACCAGTAGAAGCAGGGATGATGGTCAGGCAGCCCCTCAATCATCATACCACAGTTTCCCAGGGGGGCCATCCACAGTCTTCTGAGTGGCAGTGACGGTGGCATGAATTGTGGTCATGAGTCCCTCCATGATGCTGAAGTTGTCATGGATGACCTTGACCAGAGGAGCCAAGCAGTTTGTTGTGCAGGAAACATTGCTGACAATATTGAGGGACTTGTCAAACTTCTCATGGTTCACACCCATCACAAACATGAGGGCATCAGCAGAAGTGGGAGAGATGATAAACCTCTTGGTCACACCTTCAAGTAAGCCCCAACCTTCTGGTGAAGACCCCAGTAGACTCCAGGACATGCTCAGCACCAGCATCACCTCATTTGATGGGTAGGATCTCAATCCTGGAAGATAGAGATGGGCTTTCCATTAATGGCAAGTTTCCTGTTCTCAGCCTTGACTGTTCCATGGAATTTGTCATGGGTGGAATCATACTGGAACATGTAGACCATATAGTTGAGGTCAATGAGGGGATCACTGATGGTGACAGTATCCACTCTGCCAGAGTTAAAAGCAGACTCAGTGACCAGATGCCTGATATGGGCAAATCCATTTACTCTGACCTTCACCTTCATCTCTCAGGGACACGGCTGGTACTAAACCAGAAGATGTGGCTGTCTGTTGAACCAAGAGGAGCAGACCACATTTTCAGGTTAAAATGAATAGTAGAAATGATCTTGCCAACCTCTTCCATTTTATACACTAGGAAACTTGGACGTGGGTGGAATGAGGCTGCTTGTTCATGGTCATGCAACTCTTTATTGCTTTGAGAGGATTTCTGCTCCCCCAAACCAGATGAGAAGGGATAGGAGAAGGTCATGGAGAGTTAGTGGGGGCAGCAGTGGAGGAGGAGAGGAGCAATCTTAACTAGAGAGGGTAGGAGTCCCAGAATGGATGTCCGGGATGGAGAGAATTTCCAACTCAGGCCCAATGAAACTTGGGTATCATAGACTCAGTGTTTACTTTTCCTTGAGTGTAAATCATTTTCTCACCAACCTGTGGATAATTTCTCTCTAAACAGTGCTCAGCACTTTAAACCACCCCTATCCCAGTTCAGTGCTGCTGGGTAATCTGTCACTAAACCCTGGAGGGTAAGCAATTTTGCTTTCTGCCAAACTCAAATCAAGAAAAAAGCTACATAGGAGATTCCATTACTTGTGTCTCTTTTGGTTGCAAGTGATTGAAATTCTTATTTCAATTGCATGTTAAGCAATCAGGTTTAAGTAACCAAAAATGCTACCAGGATTCTCACTCACTATCCCTTATCTGTTCTCTGCATATCAGCCTCATTATCTCATATTGATGATGAACTTGGTAAGAACTTCACAGCTTTACCCGCAGAGGAGAACTGACCTCTACTTTCTCTAATTTCATCTTCAAAAAGTATTAGGTCATGAGTACATTCCTCCACCAGAAAAAGAAAAAAAAAAAAAATCCAAAAGAACTCCAGGGAGGAGGTACCTGGGTGGCTCAGTAAGTTAAGCATCTTCCTTTGGCTCAGGTCATGATCCCAGGGTCCTGGGATCAAGCCTCATGTCGGGCTCCCTGTTCAAAGAGGAGCCTGCTTCTCCCTCTGCTCATGCTCTGTCTCATTTTCTCTCTCTCTCTCTCTCTCTCTCTCTCAAATAAATAAAATATTTAAAAAGAAAAGAAAAAGAAAAAAGAACCCCAGGGAGGACCTGGGGTATGCAAGACCTCAACAGCTGTCATTCTACTTCTGCAGACCTTCTCAGTAAGGATAGCAGAGGTGGTGCTAAGCAAATAAAATATGAATTGTCTACAGCAAGCTTGCATTCAGGAGACAGTGAGGACAGAGTCCTCCCATTCAGTAACTATTTCTTTAATCTCGTGGGATTATGATACTTTTTCAGGGCTTTAGATATAAGTGATACTGGATTACATTAACCAAATAATTGAGAACAAATCTGTTATAGAAAACCAAATAAAACAAATGTAAAATTAGAGCAATAAAAATCAGTCACTTCAAAGGATCTTTTCATTTCAACACAGACATACCATTTTGATTAAAGTTGTGACATTTACTGCAAAATGAACTTTGAATTCCTATAGCATGTCAATAATAAATAAGTATATGTAATTGTTTTTATATTAGTTGCATATAGATTAGTTACATTTGACATAACCTCCCAATATTCTGAATATGGATATACACTCAACAATTTATCATTATAAATTTATAAAATTTATTTTTGTAAGTATTAGAAAACGCAACTCAAAAGAAAATTTAATCATGAATCATAGTGAGTCCTGAAGGTAGTGGTAGCTCCAGCCTTGAGTGTTTTGAAATTTTCCTGACTGGTTTGGACTCTGCCTGATACAAAAGTAAATTTCCCTCCCTCTTCCACTACATGCTGATCTCTATATTTCCCATTTGTTTAATGTTTACTTAGGCATATCTAAAATTTTACATATCTTTATACTGAAAATTAAACAGAAATGTCTATTTCTTTTTACAGTAATAGATCACATTATTGGCTCAGGTTCTCAGTAACAGGAACAGTATCAAATATAGCTGGTTTAAACAGAAAGGGATTTATTAGAGAGCAATAAGTACCAGAGTTTCTGGAAAAGCCACAGAGACAGATTTGTATTATATGCAGTCCAAACTAAAAGGAGCCAGGAGAAAGACTCATCTACACCACAGACTATTCTAGCAGAAAATCTGCTGCTGAGACTACACAATTGGGCAGCCAGAACACTGAGACTCAACACCTGAACCTATGCCATAGCTGCCCCAGAAGAGCCAAATGTCCCCAGCATCACTCATTAAAGCATCACTGACCTTTCCACATACAACTGTGTCTCACCTTGCTCTTCCTTATCTCATTATGTCAGCCCAGGAGAACCTTGGCCACATCTGGAACCCAAGATTCATGTGAGCTTGGGAAATACAGTTTCTGCCTTTCCAGTCTCACAAGTACACAGAGGCATGCTAAAAAAAAAAAAAAAAAAGTTAGAATAAACCTTGCATAAGCCAACATAGACTATCTGCCTCACAATCTACAATTTGTTGGCAATTTTCTCTTTCCACTTAACAGCTTGATGTTTTTCTGAGTCAGTACACATAAAGCCATGTGATGGTTAATTTTATGTGTCAAATTGGCTAGGCTATAATATCCAGCTGTTTAATCAGACACTAATCAGGGTGTTGCTGTAAAGGTATTTTGTAGATGTGTTAACATCTACAATCAGTTGGCTTTAAGTAAATGCATTACTCTTGATATTGTGGGAGGGAATCATCCAATCAGTTGAAGACTTTTGAGCAAAAATGACAAACGTCTGTCCTAACAAATAAAAGCTCAGGTGCATCACACAATAAATTCTTAATCCTTGACGGTGTAAATCTGACATGGGTGGGGCAGTCCCTCCTCCATATTGTAACTGTGCCATCTGGGACACAGGCCCTCCATGGCCCACATGGTGAGGAAGAGAAGAATGGGAGAAGTCACACCTCTTCCAACTGCCTCCACATGTCGGTCCTTTTGCTTACATTCATAGGCCAGAAGTAGTCGTGTGATCCCAAGCTCATTGCAAGGAAGTTTGGGAAATGTAGATAAGGCTATGGATATTTGAGAACACTAACAGGTTCTGTCATAAAACCTTCCATTGCTGAAGGACGTTTAATTAAACCATGTTAAATTCATGTTTCTTTAAAAAAATATATATTGTTAATAGGAAGGGAGAAAGGGGAGAGTAGAGGGAGTAAGGAAAGAAGAAAGGATATTCTTTATAGGTTATTTCATTCCTATAGGTTATATTTCCAAATGGAATAATGGGACAAACTATTTTCACATTTTAAGTTTAACAGATACTTGAAAAGTAATTTCTGATAATGTGTAACAGGTTCACTCCTACCAGCAGTAGGAAAGCATTTGTTTCTGCACACCCTCATCATCACTGAATGTTACTAATATTTTAAAAGTTTTTCAATCTGATGATATTTTCAAGTTATAATTGTTTCTATTAGGTATAATATATACTTATTGTTTATATTTCACTTTCTGGAGTTGCCTGTACATACAATTTGCCCATTTCTCTATTTGATGGTAGGATCTTTTCTTACTTTTAGAGAATAGCTTTATTTATTTTATGGCAATTGATCTTCTGTGTATTATTTTGTTGCAGATATGTTCTTGCCGTTATGTACCTTTGTTTTGTTTGTTATCTCTTGCAATCCAGACCTTATTTTTATCTGCTCAGATCCATTACATTTATCCTTTATGACATGTCCTGTTTAATTTAGGAAATTCAGTCAAAACCAAAGTTATAAAAAAATAGTCTGCTATAGTTTTTTCAGATACATTATATTTCCTTTTTCTAATTAGTTTGTTCATTTATCTGAAATTTATTTTTAAATTGTATGAGTTGAATATCACT
This sequence comes from Eumetopias jubatus, assembly GCF_037043125.1. Lineage (NCBI taxonomy): Eukaryota > Metazoa > Chordata > Mammalia > Carnivora > Otariidae > Eumetopias > Eumetopias jubatus. The sequence goes on from NW_028274815.1 coordinate 29,727,991, forward strand.
TTATTTTCTTCCAAATCAATGGTCAAATAGCTAAAAACTTTTATTGAGTAGCCATTCTTTCCTCTGTATAATAGAATAGGGTCTCTAATGTATATTTAATTCCCATATACTGAAGCTTATTTTGGGCCCTCTGTTCAACTCTGTTGCTTTGCTTGGTTATTCCTTTTCTTAATCTGCACATTTATTGCAAATTTTAAAATCTGGGATGAGACAAGTCCCCTTCTATTACATGTAGTCTTCAATATTTTCTTAGCAATGTTATACTTGATTCTTTCATATGGTTGTGGACATCTGTGTTTGTCTCTCCAGTTTCACTTGCCTCTCTTCACCACCCTGTTCTATATCTTAGGAGGCTGGCATCTGTGGACTGCTTCACTCTGAATCTCTTCCCTGTTTCCATTTGGGTTTGGTCAAAGAGAGGCACCCACAGGAGACTGAAGGGCAGATATGGCATTTATTCACTCAGCTCCTTCCCAGCAGGACTACCAGTCCTCAGTAGCTTCCATCCAATGGGCCAAGGTTCTTGTGGGGTGGTCCTTTCCTACAGCTAGAGTTAGAACTCTCTGGTTGCTAGTCCCTCCCCTTTCTCATTGGTTAAAGACTCATGATGGTAATGTGAGTCTCGGGCTTTACCATTTCCTGCAGGTTCCACTTCACCCTACCAAAAACTTCATAAATCATCCCTTTATTAAACTTCCTTCAATTACTCCCTTTGAAATTTTAATGTACCATCTACTTTCTGCCACAAAGCTAATGATATACAAAGGAACTGTGAATGGAACACAAGAGATACCACTGGGACAATTCCTGGAACCATGTAAAATGCATATACTAATTTGGGAAGGATTTATGTTTGTTAGTAAATCTTCCCACTTTTCATTTCATTTGTCATTCAATAAATGTTTTTCTTTAAACAAATTTTTTAAACATTCTTGTTAGTTTATTTCTATTGAGATTAGAATATTTTTTATTTCCATTCTAACAGGTTTTTGTTACCATAGAGGAAAATCATTAAATATTTTTCATATTTCCAGATAACTTACTATATCCTCTTATTACTTATAATGATTTTTTCTGACTTGTGGAATTACCTAGGTATTCAAACAAATCATATGAAAATCATGATAATTTTATTTCTGGTTTTAAGTGTTGACACAACTTATTTACTCTCTTGTTATGCTGCATGAACCAGAAATACAAAATAAAACTGAAAATAATGATTTATTAGAGCCTTCCCTCTCTTTTATTTGATTTTAATATCAATTACTTTACTATTTCATAATTTATTAGGATTTTTCTTCTTTTTTCTGGAAAACAATTTTTACCACTTTTATTCCCAATTTATTTATTTTTTTACTTTAAATCAGTTGTTTTACTTAAATTACTTCCCAAAATGTATTGATAGTGAGAGGGTTTTTTTCCCTATAATTTAATATTACAAGTTGTATAGTTAGATCTTAGCTTTGAAACATTCTTGCATCCTCGTAATAAACTATTTGGCCGTAGTATATTATTATTATTTTAAAACACTCCTGTGATTCCATTTGCCAAGATCACAGTCGGGATATTTCCATCTATATTCACAAGTGACCTAGACTAAATTTTGTACTACTTTTTCAAATTTTTGTGTGAGGGGTTTTGTTCACTTTATAAAATGAATTTTTGAAGCTTTTTTCCATGCTCTGGAAAAGTCTGAATACATAGAAAATGCCTGTTTCTTGAAGGCTAGCTACAACTTAACTATAAAACCAACCAAACCTTATATATTTTAGTGGTAGGTTGTTAGTACTCTTTTACACACACACAACATAAAAATACATATGGCTATTGTTCTGTTCAAATATTTTATTTCTTCTGGAGTAAATTTTTTATTTTATTGATTGCTACAAATCATTTCTTCATTTGCTTTTGCTTTCATTGTTCCACTCTACTTTTTATGTATTTTGTTTTTCAATTCTTTATTTTTAGATTTAACTTTACAAATTTTATTATTTTGCTTTCTTTTACTTTTCTCTTTCCTTAAGTTGAACACTTAAACATTCATGTTCTCTCCCTTTTGCTAATAAGCTTCCAGGTTATGCACTTTTTTAAACTTAAGCCATATCCCATAGATTTCAATAATTAGTGTTCTTATTCCTATCAACTTCTAGATTATTTCTAATTTCACTTTTGTTTTTCTCTTGACCCAGAAATTACTCAAAACCCCCTTAATTTCAGTTGCAATTGTTCTAAAATTTGATTAAACTTTTAGTTATATCATTCTTGAGATGCTGTTCTTATTTTTGTTAAAATTTTGGTTTGTAACCAAAAATTGAGATCTTTTAAATAGCCACACTTTGGAACTTTTAAGATTTATTTTTGTGGTCAAGTACATGATAATTTTATTGTAATTCTTACATTTTCTGTGTGAAATCCTTTTAATAGCATTACTTTTTTTCCCTCCAATGATCTATCCAATTCTGAAAGAGGGGTATTGAAATTCCACTGTTCCTAAATACTCTGTCAGTTATCAAATTGTCTCTCAGTTCCAAATGTACCCTTCATTGCCCTATTTGTAAAACTGGAGCTGGATGCTAGAAATGTTTCTCCTTTGATACCTGGCATAATATTAGCCTTTGTCAGTAGACGGTGGTGGAGGGACACTGCACAGTCACCCTAGGTAACTTCTAAGCAATTCAACTTCACCGTGTGGGCAGCCTCCTGGCAACTTTTGTTTCTATTCCAACAGGCAGTTCCTGCTTACCAGCTGCAATCTGCCATACCGGTACCATACCGGGCTTTAGTCACATCCTTTCTCGTGATATCTAAATCTTAGGCTGGGGTAAAGAGTGAAGTGAGAGAAGTAGCTTTCCCAAACTCATTCCTTTCTTAGATACTCAGTCTCAGCCCTTGGGGTGGTGGCTGTTCCCTTTATCTGCCCTTCCTGCATTCTGTAGAGCTCACTTTACTTCTTAGTAGCTAATCTCCTGTTACCAGCTAAAAATTCTTTATATTAAACTTTATATCAAACTTTCTTTGTTCAAATTGCAATGTGATTATTATCTCCTGACTGGACTCCTTCTGTTACAGATACCAAGTAGTTTTGCAGCTTTTTAAAAACTTACTATCAGATGATGTCTCTCTGCTACATTTGATGCTTTATTTTTGTGTGGAATTCCCCATTTTTTTGATATCATAATGACCACCCCTTTTTCTTTGCATTTACTATTTATATCTTTGCCCTCCCTTTTATTTATAACCCTTGTGGGTTGCTGTTGTTGTTTTATTTCAGTTACATCTCTTATAAAAAGCAGACAGCTGGACTTTGTCTTTTAATTGGAGAATTCAACCTATTTACATTTATTGTGAAAAGTGATATGTTTGTTCTAATTAAAATTAGAAGTTAACATCTAATTTTATGTTAACTTCTTTATTATACTCTTTCCTTTTCTTATGCTTTTCTACTTCCACTAGCTTGAACAAGTTGTTTGTGTGTGTGTGTGTGTGCTCTGTTTATTTTGTTTTGCATTTCAGTTGCCCCTAACAATAATTTAGAAAAAGTAATGTTTCTCTATTTGCTAGTTCATTAGCATGTATTTTAAACAGTCATATTAAAACCCACATTTCTGAGATTTTATTAAAATTAATAGTACTTTTACCATTCCCCACAATGATGGAACCTTAAGAATATTTGATTCTCTCATTCATTTGTACCATTTCCAAGTCCTAGATTTTGTGAACTACTTCAGAAATGTAATTCCATATTATTTTTCACTTTTTCCTTTAGAGTATGCCTTTTCTCAGTATACTTATTCAAAAGTGATATTACAATTTGCAATCACTTTATTCTCAACCAATATTTTACTGGAGTCATTGCTCACTGCTATATCTTGTATTCTTTATTTTCCATTTGCTTTAGATTTCTATTCAAATTTACTATCATTATGCTGGAGTACATCCTTGAGTAATTTTGAATAAGAATACGAGTAGAATACTTTGAGTTCCTACATATCCAAAAAATGCCCCTCTTTTGTCATCATATGAATGATAACTTTTCTGAGAGTAGGATTTTTATGCAACAGTGCTTTCTCTCTCAAAAGTTTATAAACATTATTCTACTAGCATCTAATGTGGCATATAAGAAGTCAAGGTCAAACATTCCTTTTCCATTATATTCACACTTTTTTATCTGTCTGAAAAATGTATATTTTTTTCTCTTTCCACAGAGGCCAGAAATTTCACAAAGATATGTCTAGGTGTGTGGGGGTGCTTTTTTTTTTTTCATCATGTCTGCCTGACTTTTAGTAAGCCTTTTGATCTTCAGATCAGGGAGTTGAAGATTATTGCTTTGATTATTGATTCCATTTCCATCTGCTTCTTTTTCTCTTGAAATGCTGATTATTTGCATATTACTTCTCTTAGGACTGTCCTCCATATCTCTTATATTTTTAGTCATGATTTACATTGCTTAATATTTTTCTTTTGTGTTGAAATATAGTTCCTCCATTTAACCTTCTGATCACAATCTCAGTTTTCAGCAGTAATGATTCTGTTTTTCACTTTTAATGGTGCAATCTCCCCAATCAGAGCCACCTGTTTCCATTTTTCAGCTTTGTCTCCTTCCTGAGCTTTGTTTGCATACTCCTGTTAGAAAGTGAAAGTCTCTTCAGCATGAACTTTCACCCTAGCTCTTCAGCAGTGGTAGTTGTCAGGCAGGGAAAGATATCATGAGATTTTCTTTGCCAGAAGATTGGAGGTGACAGGGCTAAATCAAGTCCTCTCCACTAGGGCTTAGGCAGGAGGCTCTACCAGTATAGAGAACCATACCTCCCAACTATGTGGAAAAAGAGTAATTCTACCCTACCTAGACGTTTCTCTCAGACAACTGGTATCAGCAGGCAAAGTATTTCTTTTGGGGACTGCATAGTATAAGAAGATAGCTTGGTTTTTCTCTCTGTGTTAGCTCAAGTGTTTCATGTAAGTGAGCTATGAGGGAGAGATTTTCACTATGGGTTTTGCCACAGATGCAGAACCACACTGAAAGGACTGGGTCCTCAGTCATCTTGCATTGACAACAGTGGTGCCCTGACCTTGCATCTTGTCGTCAGTGAATCCGAAGCCTCAGATGTCGCATTTGGGATCTTTTCCACCTTTTTCAGTTTTAGGGTAGACTTAGTTTAGTAATTCAGTGCCCCAACAGAAGGGAGGTCATGGTGATATATGCTCAGGGCATTTCACCTGTTGATGTTAATCTTCATTGTTTTGGTAAGTCTTGTTACCAAAACATTTTTTTTTACAAAAATGTTTTACGACATTATTTACAAAAACTTCTTTTTGTAAAATATTCAAACATTTGAGAACTACACAATGGACTTTGGGAAAATTGCTACAATCTCACATCCCATTCTACTCCACCCATCCCAGTCCCAAATCACCATCAGTGATTTGGTATGATTTTTCTTCAGGCTCTCTTTCTGTGTAGATACTAATATGATAAGTATAAAATTTATAGTCAAAATCCTAAACAAATTCTCTTCATTTTTATAATGAGTTCATACCTGGCTCTGAAATCCCAGCTTACTTAATGTGAACATATTACTCAGATCAATTTCAGGATTTCTTGCAATCCAATACAGTGATTTCTTGATGGCTTCAGGTTTATGAATCAGTTACATTCTAGATTCGTATTCATTTCCAGGATTTTCCTCTATATCTACCTGTTCTCTTACTTTATATTCTTAAAGCCTGCTGCCAAATAGGGTTAGTAAGTGTATTAGTCAGGGTTCTCTGAAGAAACAGAACCAATAGAATATATAGAGAGATACATAAGAGAATATTTATTATAGAAATTTGTTCATGCAGTTATGGAGGCAGAGAAGTTCCATGATCCGACATCTACTAGCTAGAAAGCCTGAGAAACTGGTGGTGCAACTCAATCCAAGTCTAAAGGCCTAAGAATTAGGGGGCTGATGGTGGAAGTCCCAGGCTGAGTACAAAAATCTGAGAAGCAAGAGGGCAAGAGAAGATGGATGTCTCCGCTCAAGCAGAGAGAGCAAATTTGCCTTTCCTTCATCTTTTTGTTCTAATCAGGCCCTCAACAGACTGGATGATGACCACCCACACTGGGGAGGACCATCTGCTTCATTTAGTTCACCAACTGAAATATTAATCTCTTCCAGAAACATCTTCACAGACACACTCAGAAATAATATTTTTACCAGCTATTTGGGCATCTTGTAGCCCAGTCAAGTTGATGCAGAAAATTAACGATTCCAATAAGAAAAAAGAGATCATTTTTAGACTTGGGCCATTGTTAGGACTCTACAGATACACCCCTCCCATCTGTGCCCACACTTCCTAGAGCTTCCTCAAGCTTTCAGACCAGCTGGTGTTTCCTGGAGTAGGGCTTCTTGGAGATTTCCACCACATATGCTATCTATGACCTGGGATGTTCTCTTCTCACCACTACTATGCGGTTATGATTTTCCCCTCACCTTATACTTCATATATTTGCAGGTCTCCTGACCCTACCCCTCCACTACTTCTACATCCCACTAGGACAATTTGATTTTGCCCATTCTTTTTGGAAGTCAGAAGAAATGCTCTCCTCTCTCCCACTTCTGCTATCTCCACATGCCGCACAGCCATTTCTTCTGCTCTTCATACCTTACAGTCTGGAGTACTCCAACTAACTTCCTACCTGAAGAATTATACAGATTTTCCTAATCTTAGATCTTTATTTCTTCTCAAAAAACAAGGGAAAATCTGGTTTTCTTCTCTCCTTCCTCCCATTGTGTACATGGCATGGAGAGGGGGTGTTGGAAGGCAGAGAAAAGCAACCCACTTACTTCATTTTATCTCAGTTCTTCCTCCTCTTCCTGCCAAATTCACCCAAGCTTTGCAAATGTGTCTTCACTTTCCACTAGGAAAGAACAACAAAACTAGCAGGTGTCATAACAAATTATTGTTATCAAAGTATTAGTCTACCACAAATTAAAACCTTTCATAGCAATAAAGCATATCAACATTTTATTGTTGAACACCCAGATGGGCTGGCCTCCTGTGGATATTAGCTTTTTTCTTCACTCACCTTGAACTAAACATGGCATGGAACATACTTACACTAAAAAACTGTTCGTTTATATCTTAAATCCAAATTCAGCTGAGTATCCTGTATGGTACCTGGCTTGTCTACGTCAATCCTATTCAAAAAGGCTGGTCAGCCTCCTGATCTATCTGCCTTCTCAATAAATCAGCACCTTCCCCCCCCAGCATAAAACATCTCTGAATGCCAGTCTTTCTTTCATATGGCTCTGCCCTCCTCGGGATACTGGTTTGGTAATTCATCATTAGTTTGTATGTTTGTTTGTTTTTCAGTACCTTAAAGCAGATTTTTAAAATATATTTGATTTGTTATCTATGAGTTCGCTGAAAGAGTTGACATGAATTGCCCACCGTATCTGACAATAGTAAGTCTTCATGTTTATCTCTGAACCTGTCATCTACTGTGGTCCACAAGATGTTGAAGGGTTTGGTTGCTACCCAGGTGATATTGGAAGTTTTATTTTTGACCTAATTGACCACCCTGGATGCAATGTGAGGTTGTGGGCCTACCCCCCACAAGACCCTGTGCTGGCTATTGAACACTTCAATTGAGGGGATGTACCTCCTAGGACCTAGTCTGTGTGACAGTCAAAGGGATGATCACCTCCGGACTACTTCCAACAACTCAATTGAGCACTGATGTTTCAAAGACCAAGCACCGAGAGCTGCCTGGGTGGCTCAGTTGGTTAAGTGTCCAACTCTTGGTTTCAGTTCAGGTAATGATCTCAAGGTCATGGGATCGAGCCCCATGCAGGCAGGCTCCAAGCTCAGCACAGAGTCTGCTTGAGATTCTCTCTCTCCCTCTCCATCTGGCCTTCCCTCCTGCACTCTTGCACGCATGTGTGTGCTCTCTCTCTCCAAAATAAATACAAAAATCTTAAAAAAATATAGAAACTCTGCTTGGGATTCTCCCTCTTCCTCTGCCCCTCTAGCTCATGTACTCTCTCTCAAATAAATAAATAAAATCTTAAAAACACAAAACAAAAACAAATACCAAGCATAGAACACAGTTTTGGTGCCCAGAATAATCAATAAAACCTCCCTCTCTCCCATCCCACAATGTTTCAGGAATAGTGAGAATCTGGGGGCTCCTCCATTTTCTGGCAAAGTATGAATTTTTCCTGTAAGGCTCTGACCTGCTCTAGCCAGACCTAAATCTTCAAGCTCCACCCATATACTTCATCAAATGGCTCCATCCAGACATAGGATACAGTTGAGGTGGGCAGTCTCCCACCTTATATATCCTTCAACAAAGGTTAGGCTTTCAGTTTGCAGAAATAAAAGAACATGCTGTTATAAAGCCATGTTCAGTTTCCAAAGTTGCACCCTGCAGACTTCTGTCTGGTGCCTACAAACTGGTAACATTCCAAGGGTATGTTTTAACCACAGCTTATTTGCAAGGAGATCATATTTTACATACTGTGTTACATTTGATTTACTATCTCTGTGAAATCCTCTTGGGCAAGCACATATAGTCCAATCATGTTCCTTTAAATATGTGCCACTGTGTTCAATTGCATTAATATATCACGGTTTATTTATCATTATTTTAAAATTCAAAAGTAACAAAACTTTTTTTTACAGTCTTGGGGGAAAATAGCCTAACTACATATATTTAATTTAATGAAGTAATGTAAGTGAGAGAATGGAGCTTTTTTAGCTCCACCCCTCAAACTAATATCTGGGTATATTTAAGCATTGGCAGCTCAGAGGTGGCTTCATCAACATTCATCCTAAAATTACATCCTGGCCATATAGCAAATCTGCACTGGCTACATAGGTCTGGGAACTTGACAATTGCTCATTATTGCTTACCTTGTCCCTAATCACCCCCCCTTTCTCATTCCCCATGGGCTGCTCTAAGATGTTATGATCCCTTTTAAGCTTGCTTTCCCAGCTCTTCACCGTTTAAGTCATAACATCGCTATGTGCTCCACTGAGAAAATAGAGGTATTTGAGTAGAATTTTCCTTACCTCACCTTACTAGAACCTCTGCTGACCTAAAACATTCTCATCCTTTCTCTTTCTCCTAGCATCTCATCTCACACAAAGATATTTCTCTTCTCTACCCGGACTCCACAAGATGATCAGATGTCATGTGAGTACCCAAATAAGAATACATTTGGTACCCAGGGGATTAAACCACATGAAAGTTTAACATGTGTGCCTGGCCTCCAAGGTATGAAAGAGAAGGAGAGTACAGTGAAAGGAAAAAAGGGGGGAGGGGTAATGTACAATATATTAATAATACAACAACTAAAACACTGAGCTTCATGATGTTGCAGACTGACAAAAGTTACAAAACAATATTTTGAGTAAATATTCAATCATAGCTCCCAGTGTGTATTGACACTTAACATTCCAGACAATGTTGTGTGATATTAGCAGTAATTTTTAAAATGGAAACAATAGGGGGACTTCACAAACAGCAGAAAAAAACCCAAGTCTTAATTCTCAAGCCTGAGTCAGATTAATAAACATATAAATTTTATATTATGGAGATTAAAATAATCTTTATAGGGTTAAAGAAAATAGGCACTAGATAGAAGGAAAGATATGGAATCATAAGCTTAAACAAATAGCATTCATTCTTTTCAAGTACATCAAAATACATCTTTATTTTTCCCAATGTATATTACCCATTTTTATCATAAATCAGTTTTCTGGTCTGACAATTATTATTTTATGTTCCCTTTGGGCCATTAGCCACTCACTAATGACTGTCAATGGTCATTATTATTATGCTATTAGAGAAAAAATATCTCCTTTTTATAATCACTTGTTTCAATTTATTAAAGAGTACTTTTCCTTTTCAATTAGGACATTTATGATGTAGAATATTTTTAAATAATATTGATGATCCAAATAAAGCACAGGTAAACATTTTGCAAATTTTAATCAGACATCACAAGATCATATGTATTTTTGAGTATTCAAACTATATATTACAATCTTTACATAGTAAAGGACTGGATTTCACTGAAGTATTAGGTATTTAATAACTGGAATATTCCATTTGAACAGGTAAAATTATGAGTTATAAACAATTTGAGCAAAGGGTACTCCTTATAAAAGTTTTAAGTTTATTCAATGACTGCCTGGACAAAAAATAAGTTATTTTCTCATGTCTTGAACAGTTCGTAAAGAAATCTTTTTGCAGATGCTTAGGGAACCTGTATAAGGAGTCATTTGGGCTCACTGGTCAAGAAACAGAGCTTCAAAATTAGGCAGACCTGGATTCTAATCCCAACCAGACCACTTGTGCACTATATAACCTTTGATAGATTATCCAAATTACTTAAATTAATTATTTAATTTTTTAAATATTTTTAGAGACCTTCTGGTTTCCCATACATACACAGCAATGAGAATACCCACTTCATAGCATTGCTGTTGAGAAGATTAAATGAGCACATGTAAACCACACAGCTTCGCATAGAATTCCTTCAATAAATGGTCATTACTATGATTAGCATAATAATTATTTAAACTGATGTCATTTGTATATACTTTGTTTACATTTTCTCCAAAAGTTTGTTTAAAATTAAAGGCATTTCTTGAAATATTAAATATGCTGAAATTTGCTACATTTACCAATCTCACTTGGATAATGAAAATTTGTAAGTTCATTCATTTTTTTTAATCTTGCATTGCTATGGAAAAAATACTGTACTATAGAAGCAGAGACCTCAGGAAACCTCAGAAGTTAGTAAGAGGTATAGGGAGCTAGTAGCACCTTAGGATAGTTCAAGCCATGGCGATGCCGAGGGTACATTCATTTGGAGGCAATTATGTTTCCTCTCATTTTGTTTTACTTTTTCACACTGCCATCCCTGGAAACAGAAAGAGCTAATAAGGCTTTTTAAATGGCTGGTGCTGGTAAGTGGTCAAATATTTGGAGACCAAGGGTCTTTAATCACCTAAGTGCTTTTCAATGAATACTGATGTGACAAAGGTTCATATTTAATTGATTCCAAAGTGACTTTATGCTAAGTAATGGTTCGCTAAAGAATTTGAAATCGTAGCTACTCTCAATTAAAAAGTATACATCTTCTATGTCAGAGTTGTTACCAGATATGTCAGAGCAAGTCACCGGGTCACCGAGATTCTGCTGACAGAAGTAGTAAATATAAGCATGTCTGTGTGCACTTGTGCAGCAGGAAAGATGAAGGAGGAGGAACTTCCAATTATTTTAAATTTGTCTTATAAATATAAGTGAATTTCCCTCAAAGGTCTCTAAAAGACACAGCTAGTAGAACTGATCAAAATATGACATTTTGAGAACTGAATACAAAAACACCAGAGTCATCTAAGTTCGCCAATTACCGGGGCTGGAAATACATGTTTTGTTGCAACAAAATGAATCCCAACAAGGCTTGTGTAGATCTCTAATTTTGCTAGAGGGCACATCTATATTTCAGATATTCGTAAGTATTTCTTCTACTATTAGAACTTTTTTATTATTGCAAGAGCTAATGTAACTCTAAGAAGCTCGGTGAGCATTAATGTAGAAAATTACCATCCCCTCACATCGACTTATCACTACGATCATTATTCTAACTAGAAGCATGCTAGAACAGTCTGAAAGCCAAAAGAGAGTAATCGGTGATTTAAATCACTGGTCTTATTACCTATTAACAGAAACCACCAACAGAACTTGATTTTTAGGAGAATCAGAACAGCTGGAAAGAAAGATAAGGGGAAAGAAGCTTGTATTGAAATCCTATTTTCACTGAGCCCTTCTGTGAAGTTTAAAGAGAAGGATGCTATACTCTGTAAAGACATTTTAATTCCACTTTCATAAAGGTGGAAGAGAGCACTTACAATGCCATTTCTTTAACAAACACTTTATTTATGATAAATATTAACTTCAGGCACTGTTGCCAAGAAAGCATTCACACAGGTGATGCATTACTGTTGCATTAAGCAAAGTTAAGAGATTTTAATTGTCTTGGGTAATAATGGATCCGAATTATCTTGAATCACATACCTGTTGCATATTTCCCAGCTAATTATTGCTTTGATAATTACAGTAAAGAAAGTTTCTCCCCTCACCTCCACACACGCATGTAACCCAAACACAGACAATAGAGCATAAATATACATACCAGAAGCACACTACTATATCTAAAAACTTTGGTTTTGCTGTTTACAGATGAGTTTAGTAGCTTTTGAAATGCATTCTTGTAAAAAAAAGACGAGTATTCAAACCAACCAACTGGCAAATCGTATTGTGAGGACTGAATGTATATAGCAAGAAAGTGGTCAAGTTGTTTAGTGTCCTTAAATTTTCTACCTATTAAGAAAAAAGGTAAATGGGAATTTGGCTAGTTGACTCGTATAAAATCAGTATCTCTGTTAAGAAAAATGTTTTTATTTCATTCTATTTAATATACGAGTTTCATAGACTTAAAACATACTTGACAATATTCTGAGCACTGCAGAGAGTATCAAAGATGCCAACCCTCAAGAACCTCATACCTGTTGAGAAAAGAAAAAAGAAAAATAATGCAATAATTGAAGCACAATAGAAACTATGATATTCATGCACCAAAATGATTGCAAATGTCTCACAGTTAGAAACAAGAAAGGCTACCTTTGAGTAAAATTTGAGTATTTAGGAGTCTGTGAAGAGAAAGCTAGGTTCAAACAGTTCCTTGAAGATTTAGGATTAGGGACTCAGCAAGAAAGGATGACATACTTCCTTCCTTCAAAATTACTACATTCGTAGAATATTTTCCATTTTCCCATCAAACTTACATTCACAATATTAGTATAAACTAGAATCAATATACTCTTGACATTTGAAAAAGATGTACTGGAGGACTTCTGATCCTCAAATCACAAACGCTTCACTATCCTAAAAATTTCCCCATAAAATAAAATTGATTAAATATCTTAAGTTGCCCTTTCTAACTCTTGGTAAGATTTACTATATAGAGAAGAAAACTCTGGGGCTGGGTATAGGAAGGGGGGGCGAGATTCTCTTCTTAGCTCAAGGAGAATGGGACCCATTCACACAGTAACCTCAGTGAGATAACAACTGGCTTTTGGGGGGTGCTTAAGAATTCAAGAAAATCTCTAAGTCCCAAGGGCTTACTATATAAACCAAAGTGAGGACATTTACTTTGGGTACACCTAAATCATGTCTAGAGCTCTTTAAAAAGACAAATGCTTTTACTCCCTTCTGGACATTCTGAGGAAGACCAAGGCATCTGCATTTTTTAAAATTTCCTATATGATTCTAATGTTCAGCTAGTGGAACCACAGAACCACCTACTAGAAAAAGTTGCCTGACCAAAATGTTTCAGTAAGTCATATTAAAAACCTGTGAGTAATTAATTCCACTCCAACATGTCAGAATTTCCTCCCACAAATATTTCTGAAACACAAAAAAATAAATTTTAATGTCTGCATTGAGATATTTACTTGATTATCAAAATAAGGACACTAAAATACCAAAAGCTTACCAAAGAAGAGTGTGAAAAAAATGCCAGAGTCTTCGGAGTTATGATGGCTTTGTGAAAAACATGATTTCAGTCTTTAAGAACTATTTTGGGTAAACTCTAATGCAGTGTTGTAGAACTTGCACTTTAGAGAGAGAATGCAGCTTTCTATTTCCATTTATTCATCATCTGTAATCATATAATGAACAAAATCTGGTCACAGAAGAGACTTTCAAAAGAATAAGATAACTTGGGGGAAATTTTAAGTTTATCTCTTTAAGCTAACCTCTTTTAAAAAACCAAATTGTTCCTCCTTATATAATATTATAGAAGTTGACCTATTAAGTGCCCAAATCCTGCCAATCTTAGTGACGCTGATATTCCCTCTGTGTTTATCTTCAAGAAAATCGCTGTATAAAAAAACATGCTGCTGATTCTCTGAAAAATGAAAATCTCTTTCACTGGAAATATTAGCACAAGAAATTTCTCAAAAGGCTACAAAATTTTACTTGAAAATAAAAGATATATTTTCAAGGCACCTGGGTGCCAGTCAGTTAAGTGTCTGACTCTTGATCTCAGCTCAGGTCTTGATCTCACAGTCATGAGCTCAAGCCCTGCTATGGGCTCCACACTCAGTGTGAAGCCTACTTAAAAAAAAAAAAAAAAGAAAGAAAGATGTATTTTCTTGGAAGGGAATATTGAATATTGAAATTCATCAATTCTTCATATATTAGTGGATGACATTAACAAAAATTCTAAAACATCTCAAGCATTTTTTATTAAATTGACATATTCGTTCTCTATGGTTGCTGTAATAAATTATCCAAACTTGATGGTTTACATAAACACACATTCATTCTTACACAGTTATAGCGGTAGAGTCGAAAATCAGTTTCACTGGGCTAAAATCAAGGTGTTGGCAAGACCATGCTCCCTGAGAGGCTCTAGGGGAGAATTGCTTTTTCCAGCTTCTAGAACTGCATTCCTGGCATTCCTTTGCTCCTGGGCCCTTGCTTCATCTTCAAAGCCAACAGCATAGCATCTTCAAATCTCTCTCTACTCTACCATCACATGGTGGATATTACTCAAATATCCTTTTGCTTCCATTAAACTCTTGTGATTACATCTAAGGCCTACCTACATCTCAAGGTCATTAATTTAATTATATCTGCAAGGTCCTTCCCCAACCCTTGCCCCTCCCCCACCCCCCCAATAAGCTAACATTCACTAATTACAAGAATTAGGACCTGGATATCTTTGAAGGCCATTATTCAGCTAACCAGTGTTGACAAGATAGCTCTTAATCTGAAAGTATAAAAAAGTAGTAACAGGTGAAAATTTTTTGAGAAAGGAAAGTAGGGAGGGAAAAAGTGTCTTACTGGATATTAAAATATGATTTAAACCTGCAGTAATTACAGAAAAAAAGGCACCAGTGTAGGCTTCTAGCTGGCCGTATTGTATACATGAGAACAGAGTATGTGGTAAAACATCATAAACCAATGAAAAGGAAATCAATTATTTGGAAAATGCAGTTATTTTCTTTTTAAAAAAAAAGGCAAATTAGAATATATCACGTGACACCATACCTCAGGATATATTTTAGAAGGTCTAAAAAATTTAAAGATTTTATTTATTTATTTGTCAGAGAGAGAACACAAACAGGAGGAGTGGCAGGCAGAGGGAGAAGCAGGCTGCCTGCTGGGGTCATGACCTGAGCCGAAGGCAGACACGTAACTGACTGAGCCACCCAGGCAACCCTAGAAGGCCTAAAAAAATTTAATCACAAGTGAAAAAAAAAGTGAGATATGTCCAAGGAAAATGATAGGTATTTAACTGATTTAGTTCATTTGTAAGGACCTGCCAAATACAAAGGAAGTGAGAAGACCATAAAAAGTTTGGTCGACTTGGGGAGTGTACAAAAATTCTAAAAGCATATCCAACAAAAATATAAACAAATTTAAGAATCAAGCAATAAATTGGAAAAATATTTGCAGTAATATTGTAAGCAACTGGTTAATATTCTTAATATAAAATTGACTTTACATTAATAAGAAAAACATAAAACCAAAATGAGAAAGTGAACAAAAGCCCACTGCTAGAAGAACTATAAATATCTAATAAACATAAAAATATGATTACTCCTGATTAATCAAATAAATGCAAGTTATACTAAGGAATGCTCTTTGTTGCCTATAAAATTGCATTATTTATAAAGAATAAAGCTCATTGTTCTTCACAGTATGTAAGACAAGTGTTTGCAAACACTGTCACAAGACTATAAATTGTTACAAATTCCCCAGAAAGAAATTTGGCACTATATACCTGGTCTTTAAAAAGGTATGTTCCCTTTGATCCTGTAATTCCATCTTCCCATAGTGTATCCTACAGAAATAATCAAAGGTATAAATGGAGACATATGTACAAACATATTCATAGCAATGTTTCTAAAATAGTTTTCAAAAAGTGAAAGGAAGATACATACTAAAACAGAAGTGGTTGAAGAAGTGATCCATGTGACCAAATAATATACAAATATTAAAAGTTATGTTATAAACATATTTTTAATGACCGGAAAAATACCCACAGTAAAATGCTAAGTTATTAAAGCAAAATCCTAATTTGGAGATACATATTTTCAAACACAAATGCACACTATATACAGTTCTCAGCATATTGCTGGGCAAACCTTATGTGGACAAGTGAATTGTATTCGGTAAATAAAATTTTAGGGACGCCTGGGTGGCTTAGTCAGTTAAGCATCTGCCTTCAGCTCAGGTCATGATCTCAGGGTCCTGGGATCGAGTCCTGTATTGGGCTCCCTGCTCAGCGGGGAATCCACCTCTCCCTCTCCTTCCGCCCCTCCTCCTGCTTGTGCTCTCTCTCTCTCTCTCTCTGACAAATAAATAAAACCTTAAAAAAAATTTTAATGACAAACTGCGATATTGACTATGAAGAGGCAGAGACTAGTAATCAAAGGTAACTGGGGATGAAGGGTGTCTCCTTAGTTGGGGCAGTCATGAGAGGCCTCTATGAGGCCTCATTTAACCTGAGAAAGGAAAGAAGGAAGGGAGGGAGGGAGGGAGGGAGGGAGGGAGGAAGGAAGGAAGGAAGGAAGGAAGGAAGGAAGGAAGGAAGGAAGGAAGGAAGGAAAGAAGGAAGGAAGGAAAAAGGGACGGAGGGAGGTGGGGGGGCGAGGAAAGGAAAGACAGATCCAGCAAAGAGCCGATTAGACAACATTCCGGGCAGAAGCACCAGTGTCTGGAAAGGCTCTGGGAAAGGGAAAGCACTTATTAGGTTCAGAGCTTTGAAAAGAGGCTGATGGGGTTAGAAGGTGGGAGGTAAGGGTCAGAGGGGGTTGGGATGTGGTTGGTAGAGATAAAAGTGCTCATTTGGTGCAGTAATTGAGGTCACAGTGATACTTATACCTAATGTTAATATCTCCAGGTATTTATTTAATATGCCATTGTAAATATCCATATTTTTCAACTACAATCAAGATTGAGCAATACTTTCAATGTTAAAAAAAAATCTCATTTAATTTTTATGATTTACCCTTTTATAAGTGAGGAAACCAGGGCTTTGGCACTACCAGTATGTAGTTTGTGCGTGGCAGAGTGGGATTTGAACGGGGGACCGTTGCAGTTCCAAGCCTGTGTGTTAGCCTTTCTTTTATACTGCATTTCTGAAACATTACTGTTAATGTAACTTAGAAATTGTGAATTTGTGATACAAAGGGGTAATTACTAAATTTCCAGTTGTAAGATAAATAAGCACTAGGGATGTGATGTACAACATGAGGATTGTGTGACAGGACACTTGTTAAGAGATTAAATCCTGAGTTCTCATCACAAGGAGGTTTTTTTTCTTTCCTTTTTTTCTTTCCTCTTTATTGTATCTATATGAGAAGATGAATGCTGGTTGAACCTACCATGGTACTCATTTCACAATATATGTAAATCGAACCACCATGCTATATACCTTCAACATCACATCATATAGTGATGTATGTTGGCTATTCCTCAATAAAACTGGAAAACAATAAAACAAGAACACTTTGGGGGCGGGGAGTGTGAGTACTGGTCTTCAAACAGCCATTTACTGTGTAATTTTAAACTATGTATCTCTAGGCCTCATTTTTCGCGTCTCTAAAATAGGACCCATCACCCAGTCTTCCTCCTTTACAAGCCACTAATATCAGACAATATATGAAATTGTTCTTTGTAATTGGTATGTGTAGGACACCATGATGTAACTCTGAAAAAAACTAGATTGCTCAACGTCCGGTCACTACATGAGGAAGCTCATAGATGAAACAACATGCATGAAATAATATAAAAATTCAAGAAGTAAGTTCACAGTAATAATTCTAAAGACGTGCTTCAAATAACAGAGCTCCATTAAATCAATTGTAACATTTCTGTTATTACCACATTATTATGACCATAATGAACATAATAAATACCTGGCATTTACAGAGTTTCTTTCATCTAAATATTCCCATAGAGCTCAATCAACTTTATGTGCAAATTGATTATGAGCTATAAATAGGTGATACAGAGCAGGCAGCATAAATCACACTAACAACAATGCAGATCTCTCTTCTTTCCACCAATTCCTTTCATCCAAGCTTACTAATTGGTGCAAGAACAAGAGCCAAATATCTTTTAAAATAATGAAAATGGAAGATAATTTTAAGAAGCCTCTTATCAAGGGCCCAGTCTAGCAAAAGGACTTGGAAAATAGAGTGAATAATTTCCTAATATAGTTATCATCATTTGCATTTTATGCTTAAGGCAGGGATATACTTTTAGAAGACAGATCAGCTTTATAAATCAACTGTATATGAGAGAAAACATGGGAACTGTCTTCCTGGCTGGTTATAACAATGTCAGTCTATATGTCTCCTGGCACTTCCCCAAACTACAGAACTCAGATGCCCACTTTCTCATGCCTTCATGGTTTTATTTTCTAAAGGGCAGATTCCAGTTCTCACCTCTTAATCTCAATAAAATAGTACATAAACTCCAATAACGATCAACAACTGCTTAATAATATTAGCAGTTACCAAATATGCTGGGACTGCTCTATCCAATACAAGAGCCACTGGCCACATGTGGCTACTGAGCACTTGAATATGGCTATGTGATTGAGAAACTGGATTGTTTATTTCATTTTAATTAATATAAACTTAAACTTTAAAACTTTACCAAATGTAATTATGTTTGAAACAACTGGGATATGTGAATCTACTTTCTCAGTAGTCAATTCTATGAAATCTAAGTACAGGTCAAGTATTTCTGATAAAAATTTAGCATCCAAGTTGAGATGTAATAAAAGTGAATAGTACAAGATTTGAAAGACTTAGTAGGAAAAAAAAGAATGTAAATTATCTCATTAATAATTTTTATACTGATTACGAGCTGAACTGATAATGTTTTAGATATATTGGGCTAAATAAAATATATTATTAAGACCTGTTTCTTTTTTTTCTTTTTTTCTTTTTTTCCTGTTACTATTAGAAAATTTTAAAAGTGTATTCAAGATCCACATTATGTTTCTATTGGACAACTGTTTTGGGGGCTTGAATTTCTGTTTCCACCTTTCTGCACTTCCTCTTAATGGCAGGAGTCACTGAGACCATTCAAGGAACTCTCAACCCAGCTGAAGAAGCACAACATATATTCTTTTCATTGCTGTCCCACTCTGACCAGAACCGAGCCCATCCTTCACCCTCCAGACCTTTACCTTCTCCATTTCTTGGCCCTTGCAGGGCTACCATCTACTTCTTCAGCTCTCCTTACTAACATTTTCCATGAGTTCTTGCTCATGAGTCCCAATAACCCACCCATAAGCACTTAATTGAATGCCCCACAGAAACAGTTGAAAACCTTTTTCGTTCTTTCCAAGTTCTTAAACTTTTACCCACATCAATAGTTTGAGAGAAATTTAAGGCCAGTGGAACTCTTAGCTCTCTTCCTTTCAGCCTCAAACATTTTCTAAGTCATCCCTTTCTGCCTCTTCCCTCCATTCGTTCTGTCTCATTTCAAGTCCAATGACTTTGTGTTTACTCATGTTTGTGACTGAATCTCCTTCCTTACCCTAAGTAGCCTCAGCCTCTCCTAACTTCCATTCCCCCCTTCTGCTGATTACTTTTCCCTAACTCTTCAGATGGAGAAGCCCCAGTCCTCTCGGACTCTGAGTCAGAGCAGGGAGGTGACCTAAGCAGTAGGCTTTTTTGGCTTCTGTGAGCCAGATCCCCTCTCCAGGCTGCTGGGGAGAGTCACATGTCCCCATTCTCTCGTCCAAGGCTTACTCCAGTCAGTAATGCTGAGTAGTAAAACAGTGAGCAATCTGGTTTCACAATGATATGGTTTCTAATTTAACACTGATTTTGACCAAACTCAGAATGAGGTGACAAGCCTGCAATACCTGGATAATCTCAGAATACCAGCTTGGAGTCATGTGCTTTTGCTAAACTCCAAACCTCTCCCTCCTTTGTTCTCTTGCTTTAGTCTCTCCAGGCTCCTGCTGGAGCCATATTAGGCCACACTTCTGTCATTATCATGTCATCATAGTATAGGGAGTGGCTGGGCCCAGGCTCCCTTGTTTAGCCCCTCCTCAGTCCTGCCTTGAAGATAACCCTGTTGGCTGGTTGGTTTCCCTCCAAGTGTGTGCACACCATATGTGACCCAAACTGCTGTGATCAAAACTACTTAAGAGCCTAATAGCCTTTTCCGGCAGAGCTCTCTGATGCCCACCAATGTTAAATCAACCTGTTTTCCACCGTTCTCATCTTTGGGTCTGTTTTTTGCCACAGGTCTTCTTTCATTTGCTTATATCTAGTTATTCCTACAGCATGATTATTATTCATTTTATGTGTAGTTTATTCTCTGCGATGATTCTTTCATTCCTTCTCCTTCACCTATAAATACATTCAAAACATATTCCAAGAACCAGGCCCCTTTCCTCTTCCTCCTCAAACTCCTAATCCATTCCTCCCCTTTTATTAACTACTCAACTTCATATGATCTGAGTTTCGCCCTCTATTTCCTCTAAGGAAATTATTTTTCTAGATCATTAATATGTGCCCGATTTGCAAATTCAAGCCATTATATTCTTCATCTACTCATTCTGTTTGCTATTCATAACTCTCTCTCTTGACCTCCTCAGTAGGGTATTCTCCTAGTTTCATGATTGGGCTTAGTCAGCCAGACTCTTTTCTTCAGCCAGACTGACTCTCTATAGGTATCTGTAAGATTCTAGGCTCTCTCTTTGCCTTTCCCTCTCCACAACTTCATTACCACTGTAGTAATGATTCCCAAATATGCTCCCTATTCCTGATTCAGACCATACATCTTTAATCACCTGTGGGACATCATTTCATAGATAAATTATAGGTGTTTGAAATTTAGTATTTGTACTGCTAAACACATCTTCTTCCACTAGTTATTCCTTTCTACCCCACATTTCCTCTATCTGTTATATTCTGTATCTCAATAAATAGAATCACCACCCCCCAGTATGTCAAGCTCAAAACTTTGGAGACATCTTCAAGAACTTTATCTTTGTATTAAAGTATTTTCTTTCTCTATCCCATCCAAGTGGTATCAAATCCTGTCAGTTGGTTCCGGAGGTATCTCTCACCCTCAGTCCTTCAATCTGGTCTCCTTGCCATTGTCCTGGGTCCAGTCATCATTAGGCTTGTCAAGAGCATTCCAGTGGTTTCCTGAGTGCTCTGGCCTATCTTGTCACCAAAGTTAGCTCCAAACCCAAGCCTGATCATATCAATCATTCCCCTTCTGAAAACATTTAATGGCGCTCAACTGCACATAAAACAAAATCAAATATGTTGTATGAACTGGCTGTAGCAGATTTTCCATTTTACCTTCTCATATGCCACTCCCACTGTAACTGGTGCTATGGTCACACATGTGAGTCAACGCATCACAAACATTTCCTATAGTTTCCTGACTCTGCCTTTCCCATGATGTCCCCAGAACCTTCAATACTCTGAATTCATTTCCCCCTATTGAATTTCTGCAGTCTTTGGGCAATGCTTCCTCTATTGGGTCTGCTAGGGATTCCCTTCAGACAAAACGAATCTCTCCCTCCTCTATTTATTACTGCACTTTCTACTTCCACTCTAATTCTTATGGTAGGCTGCAGTGTTTCTTCTCTTTGCCATGGTCTCTCCACTAAATTGTGAGTTTCCAGATGCAAAACCATGTCTCATTCAATTTCATTTCCCTCCTACTCCTCAGAGTAAGTAGATACACAGTAGTAGATACACAGTAAACATTGACTAAGTTGTTGAAATTGAAGAAACTAGATTATAACAAAGGACAACCTTTCCTTAGAAATTGTAAAATTCTAAGACGAGTTCTAATATTTGCCACACTGGCCAGGGTTGGGAATTAAGGTCTTTCTTTAAAGCTAAACAGATACTCAGGAGTCCTGAGTATGGCAAAGCTTTTAGATATTAGAATTGCTTTCTATTTAAGAAACCTATTTAGCTCTCCCATTCTTCCTATTCTTCTGAGTAAAAAATGAAATTGTACAAACTTTCCAAAAGTCAGATTAACAAATGAAAGTGGATATGCATTCTCTAGCTGAACTCATGGGGGTTGTCCTTCAGAAAACATCATGGTTTCTTTTCTATTTTGTCCTTTCACATGCTCATTCAGCCGAGGCATATCCGCTAAGGACACAATGGGGTCCTAGCATTGTGCTCATGTTTTGATGATTAAAAGAAAACAATTACAGACTCAGGTGAGAGTTATTAAGAAAGCTTCCATGGAACTGAGCCTCGGAAGGGGTCTCCCATGGGCAGATATATGGTAAACCGAGAAAATGGAAAGAGCTTCCCAAGTTGGGAGAAAGAAGAGAGAAACAATAAACAAATGCATGCAGACAGTTGCAGTGTGTGTACTATTGAGGGAGGGAGACAATCTGGTAAGCAGTCTAACTAGAAAAGATGGTTGATCCTAGAATCATAATTTTCAAGTGGATCAGTCACGGACCCCTTCCGGTGGAATCAGACAAAAGAGCACAATATGTAAAATGAAAGCACCTCAGTCAAAGGTTGGGGAGTGAAAGATGGGAGGCCTGCCTGCTGAGTTGTTGTTGCCTTGTGATATCCCCCTTCCCACAGGCCCCGACCTCCCTCTCTGGAGCTCCTCTCAGCAAATTTGGAAAGGCACCAGCCAAGTGAAAAACAGTAAGAAGTAGGATTGGGGGGGGAACGGGGGCCCAAAGTGTAGAGCCCCACGCTACCTGACCCCAGGGCACGCTCCTCATTGACACTTCTTCCCCACACAGCAGGTAGCCCACCGCACACACAGGTCCTTTATAATTTGTGAACTAAATAAATCATTTGTATGTCCATGTGGCTGGTCCCATGCTTTGTACATATCTGGCACCCAAAATTATTTCAGAAATTTTGAAGTGAGTGGACAAATGGAGAACTGAATGAATGAATGCCAGCCTCCACTGAAATAAACAGTTTCTCTCCAAAGTCTTTGTCAACCATTCTTTGCACTCTATAGTTTATCCCCACCCATTTCTAGCTGGGAAATAAGCTTTGAATGTGAATGCACAGCCTCAGGCTAAGGCAGCCTGAACAGAAGAGTTCACTGTGACTCACTCCACCTCTATCAGAGTTAAAGGACACACATCCAAAGGCATTATGATGACTCCTGAAAAAAGAGAAGCCTCCCAAGCACACTTCTGTCTCATTGCCTTAATTAATAATTCACAAGCTTCCTCAAGGTGCAGTGACTGCACAGGGCTACTTTGCCAATCTCAGAGGAAATGGCAGATTCTTTATTTAAAGTGAGAAATACTCTAAAGGCACAATGCGGTCAGAGGTTTTAGCCAATCCTCAGCCCATGCAAATAACCTTACAGTGTGGAAGAGACATCTGGGAATGGACTTGAAAGGATGACAACAGGCTGTTTTCTATTATGTCCTTGTAACCTGTTGGGCCATAGCATCCATACACTTGTGTTCTTTATCTTGGGGATAATACAAGTAGAGAGGCATCATGATTAAGGGAGCATTGCACATGGACAGGCTGATTAAAAACCACAGATTTGGTATTTCATCCAAATAGAACAACTGAAAAGAAAAACTCCTGGATGTATAGGGGAAATAAAACCAGCAGTTTGATTTTTTTAATGAAGGTATTAAATATAAAACAAAAAACACTGCCATCATTTTTCAAATACCCAAAATTTCCCCTAAGTAGCTGTTACCCCCTAAATGTTCCTTAAGTGTGAGAAGAAAAAAAAAGCATTGTGCATCGAAAATGATAGTTTTCTTTTCCTTCTCTCTTTTTCCTTTGCCTTATATCCAACTGCCAGTTAGATTTCTCTGACCCTACAGTCACAGGCCCCTAAATTTCACTATCAGACTAATAAATCTCATTATCAGCTAAGACAAAGCATTTATTTAACACATTTTTATGGACATCTACTTGGTGCCACACAGTATGTTAGTTGCTGACAATGTACTGATTTAAAATAAATGAATAACTAAATAAATAAACAAGCAAACGTGCAAATCCCTCCTCCAATTTAGAATCTGGTGTGAGAGACAGACATCAATCGAATAATCATAAAAACAAATGTAATATTACAACTTTCACATAAGCTATATGGTATTGTGCGAGGATAAAAGGAGAGCTCACCTCTTTGGTAAGCTCAGGGGAACTTTCCCTAAGATGTGTAAGAGATGACAATTGTCCTGAGAATGGAAGGATGAGTAAGAATAAACTAGGGAAAGGGAGTTGGGGAGAATGGAGTGTGGTAGGGATGAAGATCATAATTAGCAGAATAGAATGTCATAGACAATGCTTTCATGGTTCTCAATAAGACTAGTAAGGTTAGTGCAGAGAGTGTAGGGGCATGGTTCCAGATGAGACTGATGAAGTAGGTAGAGGACAGCCATACAGAACACTGTAGGTCATGACAAAAAATTTGGTTTTATCTGAAGCACAGTGCAAATCTGTTGGGAAGTTTTCAGGAAGTTTTGGGGATGATGTTACATGATTAGATTTGCTTTTTGAAAAGATTGCTATGGTTGCATCATTTAGGAGGTAAGAGAGCCTTGAGATGATTTAGAAGTAATGACAGATTGGACTAGGGTAGCAGCTATGAAGATGGAGAGTAGATAAAATGGAAAGATATGTAAAAGTAGAATCTGCAGAAAAAAAGTGGTGATAGAAGCTAAGGAAGAGAAACATGTCAAAGACGGCTAAGGATTCTGCCCTGTAAAACTAGATGGATGTCAACAATGAGATACCACTCCATCCCTTTTAGAATGGCTAAAATCTAAAACACTGACAACACCAAATGCTGGTGAGGATGTGGGGCAACAGGAAATCTCATTCATTGCTGGTGGGAATGCAAAATGATATTGCCACTTTGGAATTCAGTCTGGCAGTTTCTTACAAAGCTAAACATAGTCTAACATATGATCCAGTAATTATGCTCATAGGTGTTTATCCAAATGAGTTGAAGAATTATGGCCACACAAAAACTTGTACATTAATAATAGCATTTTCATAATTGCCAAAAATTGGAAGCAATCAAGATCTCCTTCAATAAGTGAATGACTAAACAAATTGTGGTACATGCATATACTGGAATATTATTTAACAATAAAAATAAATGATCTCTCAAGCTAGAAAAAAGATTTGGAGGAATCTTAAATGCATTTTGCTAAGTGAAAGAAGCTAACATGCTGTATAATTCCAAATATATGACATTCTGGAAAAGGTCCAACTATGGACACAGTAAAAAGAGCAGATCAGTGGTTGCAGGAGAGGGGGAGGGGTATGTGTAGTGGGGAGGAATGGGTAGGTGGAGCACAGGGGATTTTCAGAGCAGTGAAAGTATCCTGTATAATACTGTAATTGTGGATATATTACGTCCTACATTTGGCAAAACCCATGGAACTATACAATACAAAGTGTGAACCTTAATGTAACCAATGTAATTTCATTAATAATATCAATATTAGTTCATCACTTGTAACAAATACAACACATCAGTGCAAAAATTAACAATAGAATAAACTGAGGGCAGGAAGAGAGGAAGAATATGGGAACTTTCTGTACTTTCTACTCAGTTTTTCTTTAAACCAAAAACTATTCTATGAAATTAAGTCTATTAATTTTAAAAACTTCAAATACATATTTTAAAAAGGAAATGGACAGTAGTGATATTTATTTCAATATGAATGACTGGAAAAGAGTCAGGTTTGGGAAAAGATCATTATTTTGGTTTCAGATATACAGAGTTTAAAGTACCTTCAAATACGTAAAGGATATGTCAAGGAGTAATTGAATATACAGGTCTTGGGTTCAGAGGAGAGATCTAAGCTGGAATTATAAATGTTAACCATTTGCAAATAGTGATAATTTATGTTAAAAGCATCAAAGGAATCTCCCAGGTGAAATTATACAGGCCATGCTTTGGCATTGGCTCCTAAAAACATATGGACAAGAAAGGAAATAAAGAATTGGCTGCATTTTGTATTAGTTTTGTTTGTTTGTTTTGTTCTGTTTTGCCTGATTTTGTAAAAAGTGGGTGTTAGAGAAATTTTGGAAGCAAGCATCTCAGAAAACTGGCCAAGAAATAAAGAGAAAAAGATGATACTGGGAACCAGAAACATCTTTCTCTGGTAAAGTAAAATTCACATTGGAGAGAGGAACAAGGAACAATCTTGATAAGATTAAGTAGAATAATGGGACGCCTGGTTGGCTCAGTTGGTTAAGCGTCTGCCTTCAGCTCAAGTCATGACCCCAGGGTCCTGGGATCAAGCCCTGCAATGGGCTCCCCGCACAGCGGGAAGTCTCCTTGTCCCTCTCCTTCCGCCCCTCGCCAACCCCCCACCCCACACTCCTGCTCTCTCTCTCTCTCGCAAATAAATAAATAAAATCTTTTTAAAAAAAGATTAAATGGAATATTGGTGATTCATTCAAAACTAGGGTGAGCAAGCACTAACTACTATATTACCTATGGATTTTTGGAATGGGGGGAGAAAAGATGGGGGATTAGAGCCAGTGATAGTAGAAAGAGGAGCAGGAAGGTTAGCTGGGATAGATTTCAGTGGATATTTCTATGCTGAGACTTATGCTATATAGGATCTAGCCCTAAAATAGTTGTGCTCTGAAAATATATTCAGTTTGACTTCCAAAGGGAGCAGAAGTTGGTGCATAAAGGGATTTTTGGAAATTTGGGAAGATGGGCAGCCCAGAAACAAGTTGCACCTCACAGTTTGACATACCAGTTTAGCAGGGCTTACATAATCTTTTCAAGGTGAGGTAAGTAGAGTTTACATAAAATCTCAGATTTCCAGGATCTCTCAATTATCTAAGGTAGTTTGTAGAATTTATGTCCCACAACTAAGCTTTTTCTATGTGAATGAAACTTTTCAATACAATTCTTGGTAACAGTGTATGCCTAGTAGTTCACATATCCCTAGGATTAATAATAAGGGGACTATGACACTCCAGGAATGACCCATAAAACAAACTACCTGGGGAAAAAAGTATATATACATATTCATTGAGACAGGAACATCTGGTAATAGACTAGGTAATTCAAACCAACATTCCCTCTTGGAATAATTGAAAAACATAGACATCAGAGAGCTAATGAGATAGTGAACTATGAGGACTTGACATGAGTGAGCTGATTTCAAGAAGGGGAGCTCAGCTTTTTAAACTTCTTTTCTTTAGAAACATTTATTGGTTTCAGAGAGGATGGCTAAGAAGGCAAGAAGTGCTTTGGGTCACCTTCTGTGGCTACAGGGATGGGGATCAGAAACCATAACCCACTAATGGTGGCCCCCATTACTCCTCCTTCCTTTGGGGGGAATCACAAAAGGGTAACAACTAAAAGTGAGAGTGAACTGGAAGGAGGCAGTACTCAGGTCTTCACAGGGATTATAGCTCAGTTTGAAATCATTTTAATCTATAAAGTTGGATTGCCGTGTTTCTAAATTAGCAATGCCCTCAAGTACCTGGCAGAAGCAAACTATACATCCTTCTCTAGAAGGACATAACATCATCTTAGGTCACACACTTTTTTCTACAGTTTTGGAAATATAATGCCTGGCATAGAATCATAAACAACCAAGCATAT
Source organism: Eumetopias jubatus (assembly GCF_037043125.1). NCBI lineage: Eukaryota > Metazoa > Chordata > Mammalia > Carnivora > Otariidae > Eumetopias > Eumetopias jubatus. The sequence goes on from NW_028274815.1 coordinate 29,755,670, forward strand.
GAGGGTGAGGAGACAAGACAACACAAACAAAAAAACAGAAACAATAAACAACAGAAGACTCATAAGGAAGGGTTCAATATCCTCAAACCATCATACACACTTTTAAAAAAACTATACTTACTGTGTTCAAGAAATAAAAGACTAGATTAAAAAATTTTAATGTAACATTAACAACTATTGAAAGAGCACCAAATATAAGTTCTAGAACTGAAAAATAACCAAAAATAAGAAATGGATAGATGGGTTTAACAGCAGATTAGACATAGCTGAAGAGATTGTTGGTAAACTAGAAGATAAATCAGAAAAAAAAAAAAATGCCTCCAAGGAAAACCAGAGAATAGAGTGCTTAAAAAATAAGAGAAAGAAATAGACATGTACTATATGGTCATAGGGTCTAATAGACATATATTTGGAGAGACAGAAAAGACAGAATGGGACAGAAGAAACAGTGAAGAGATTGTAGCTGAATTTTTTTCAAAACAAATGAAAACCATCAGGCCAAAGAATCAAGAAAACTTGGAGAGCTTCAAGGAAGATAAATAGAATAAAATAACAAAACAAAATAAAAGTACCCAGAGGTATATCATATGAAAATTACTGAACACCAAGAAAACAAACGGTTAAAACAGCTTGAGATAGAGAGAGAGAGAGACAGAAGAGGGGGGATATCTTTTAAGGAGCAACAGTTAAAGTAACCACTGACTGACCCCTCAACATACAAACCCCAAAACTATGCAATTCAGAAGACATAGAACACCTTTAAAATGCTAAGGAAAAACCTCAGGTAATGAAAATTCTATTCCAGGTGAAAACACCATTCAAATAATAGATTTTCAGACAAGAATGAGAGATTTTCAGACAAGAATGAGAGATCAGAATTTATTGCCATCAGACCCACACTAAAATATATACTAAAGGTATTTTATAGGCAGAAAGATAATGATCCCAGATGGAAGATGAGAGATGGAGAAAGGAAAAAGAAGCACTGAAATAACAAGTTTCCCAGAAAATATAAATTAATACTAACTGAATAAATCGATATTTATAATGCCTTGGAGTGAAAATATACAATGAAATAAAATACAGGACAACAATAACATGTAGATTGGAAGATAACTGCATTGTCTAGGTAAAAGTGCCAACTAATATTAGCCATTGACAAATTAAGAATGAATACTCTAATCTCCAGGTAACCACTGAGAAGATGGTAAAAGAATATACATCCTTTGAGCACACAGAAGAAAAAATAATAATAAAAAAGAGAAAAAGGAACATAGTGCACTAAGATTGCAAATTTCAATCAAAATACATCAGTAATTACATTAAGGCAAATGAACTAAATGTTCCAATTCAAAGACATATGTTGTCAGATTGCATTTTAAAATAACCTTATATATTGTTCACAAAGCAACAAGGATATAGTAAACTTAAGAAGCAAAAAATGAAAGAAGGTCATGAAAACACTAACCAACAAAAGGCTGGGGTCATTACATTAATATCAAAATCAGTTTTAAGTAAAAGAGCATTACTGGGGAGAAGGAACTACACATCATACAGATAAAACATTTAATTTACCAGGAAGATATAAAAACACTAAATTTTTTTGCAATGAATAAAGTAGCTGTAAATCTTTAAACCAAAATCTTCACAGGGGTAAAAGAAGAAATACACAATTCCACAATCATATTGGAAGATTTTTAACACATCCTCCTCAGTAATTCATGGAACGAGCAGACAAAAATTCAGTAAGGATGTAGAATATTTGCATAACACAATCGATCAGTTTTACCTCTTAAATATATGGAAAACAATTTACCCAACAACTGCAGAACAAACATTTTTTAAAAATACACAGAACATTTACAAAAATTAATCATATTCTGGATAATAAACAAGTATAACAAATATAAAAAATTAAAATCATGTAATATATGGTCTCTGACAATGACATTTAGTTAGAAATTAATAACAAGAAGATAACTAGAAAATCATTATGTTTTGAAATTAAGAAATACAGTTCCAAATAACCCATGGGTCAACAAAAACTATCACCATTAAAATTAGTAATAAAGTATTTTGAACTGATTGATAGTTCCAAATATACTATCCATCAAAACCTGTGTAATACAAGTGTCCATAGAGTAATAATTTAGAGCTTCAACTGCAAACATGAAGTGAAGAAACTTATGGATAAATCTCACTCAAAATAGGAAAAATCCTAAACAAGATCTATATAAACCAAATTTAGTAATATTTTGAAAAGGAAATAACATACCAGGCCAAACTGCTTTATTTTAGGAACTCAACAGAACTCAGCATTCAAAATGCAATTAATGTAATTCAAACATCAGCAGAATCAAGAAATCATATGATTGTCTCAGTAGTTTCAGAAAAATGGTTTGACAAAATTCACTATCCATTTGTATATAGCAAATTAGGTATAGGAAGGAATATCCTAAATCTGATAAATCACGTCTACTAAAAAACACCTTCAGCAAGCATCGTATTTAATCATGATGTGTTAAGAAGCTTTCCACTGAGACTACTAATACCACTTCTTTTAAAATACTACAGGGGTTTTGTGTCATTCAGATTCCTGACAGGAAACAGAACACACGAAAGCAGCTTAATTGAAAAGAGGTGCTCGCAGCAAGAGGGACACCAGCAAGGACTGGTGAAATGTCAGAAATGGGAAGAGTGCGGCCCCATCCCCAACACTGGGCCAGAATAGCAAAGGGAGTGGACAATGATGGGGACATTTGATGGGGGAAATTTCATTTCTGGAATTTTGGCAAAGTTCCATTTCTTGGACTCTGGCGGTTCCATGGATGGCTGCTTTGTGACAATCACTGACTGTATGTGTTTGCTACCTGCACAACAAGAAGGTTAAACATTAAAATAAGAAAATTGCTGATGCAGATGTTGTAACAACATGTCAATGAAAGTAAGTGGATGTCACATGCAGATAGAAAATAATTAGAATAAAGATAATTATATATTTACAAACAGTTAATTAAAGCAATTATAAGGTAGGGAATGAAAGCAGCTTCCTAGAACTTCTAAGGAAACCCCAAAATTAAAAAGGAGCAAAGACAGGAAAGTAAAAACAAAAATGAGTTTGGATTTATCCCTTAAGATCTTATTCACAGCTTTCTTTCTCTTCTCTCCCTCAGGAGTGTTTAAGGGCACTCCCTGAAGCCTAACAATTTTGTGGCCAAATCTCAAAGACTAACACAGGATCTAAGAAAAAGACTTAGTGGGCAAGGCTCAAGGATGACCCATCACCTAACTTCAAGTGCAGTAACTCTGCTTTCATCTATCCAAATATATGAGGTTTCTCTCTAAGACTAGATTTGAAAAAGGAATTCTTTAAAAAAAAAAAAAAGCACCGATTTTGTGAATAAGTAAACCAAGTCCCCAAGGATGGAGTGACTAACCAAGGTCATTATTACACAAATACTAGCCGAGTCATTTGGCTAACCCAGGTCTTTTGAGACCCCAGCACATGCTTTTTCTTTTACAACACTGATCACTCAATCATAATGTTCTCTCAGGGTACAAAAGTGATCCTAAAATAAAATAGAGAAACCAACAAAGGAAACAAAAATCCATTCTGTTAATTACCATGACTTGTGACTATTTTAGTATGTCATACTTTTTGTCAGGAAGATCTCTGAACTTCACCTCGTCAAGTCTATAGCAATTGCCTTTGCTCCCTGAACTTGAACCCTTTACTCCCTAAACCTGTCAGAACTTCCCGAAGCCCAGCTAGCCAGTGCTGAACTTTTGGTGATCACACCTCTGTGACCCATACTAGAAAAGCAGAAAGAAATACTATACTATTTGATGAAATTTGGGAAAGTTCATCCACATAATTAAACAGCTGAACACCATGTAATTAAATTGTTAAAAAGCATTTGGAGGTATTTACAATTTAAAAGGTAAAAAACTTCTATGAACTAAATAACAAATTGCAAAAGTGTAACTTACACTGAGTAGCTAAATATATTGTACCTCTATTGTTTTCTGGTTGCAAACAGTTTCCTTAAAAACACTATTATATGATGGTCCAAAGAGGCCAGCCTAAGATATGTTTCAGTTTAGTTGAAAAGGAAGGTCAATGGTATTTTAACCCCAAATGCTGATGGATAATGAGAGCTCATTGCCTAAGGCACAACTAGATCTAACAAAATAAAATCAAACTCACAGAAACCAATATTTAAACACAGTTACTAACACATCCCATCCACCTGTTTTTTTCTGGCAGATCTGTACACAGACGTATTTGTTGTCATTTACATTTTAAGATTTATCGATAGGAATGTTAGGGAGTTGGCCTTGGGAGCTTATTTCTAAGTAAAAAGTAATAAAAACCACAAAGTCTCTTCAGAAAACAATTTCAAGAACGTCATTCTTGAAGATGAGTTTATAAATACAACAGCTCATGTTTACCATCAGGTAGTCAAAGCATCATTTACACAAATTCTATAGAAGCTATCATAGGCCTTCTTAGCTGGTAAATCAGTATCTGATTCTTTCTGGCTTAAGAGCCTTTTGTTGAGGGCAGGAATGTGACTAGATCCATGTGATAGTCCAGCTTTCCCAGTGTCCACAGGAGGGAGATAGGGTGACTCATCATTCTGAAAGGGAGCATGAACCAAGATATGTTGGTATGGCCTCTGGGAAGGCATGAACACCCCAATAAAAGGGGATCTATATACTTGTAGTGAGGTTCTTTCCCCTTCTTAGTGCATTCATTGAAAAGCATGCAATTGCTAGAATTGGTGATATTATACAACCATGAGGAAACAAGCATTGGAAAACTAAGAAAAGGAATTCCCCATTTGTCTGCCTCCAAACCACTTATTATATGAAAAAAAAAACAGATTTATAATGTTAAGCCCCTGTAAGTTGAATATGCCATTACTTACAGCGGAAAGCATTTCTAATAGGCTTTTTATAATTTTATTTCTTTTTGATAGAAATCTTTCTAAAATATCACATTCTCCTCCCTTACTAAAAATAAGAGATTGGATTTTTTTACATTTGTTCCTTAAGGGCTCAGCATCGTATTAAGATGTGAAGTTAGGTTTGGGTTTTGTTTGTTTGTTTGTTTGTTTGTTTGTTTTATATATACCAGCCAGAAAATACCATTTCTATTGTGTATATTCTAGGCTGGGACTAGAGTAAGGCAAATGAGGCACTCACCGAAGGTTCAAAATTTGAGGGAGATTCAAAAAGCTCAGTAATCCAGATTTTTTTTTAAATAGCGAGAGGTTGGGGGGGGCAGGGAGACAGAGAGGGATAGAGACAATCCTAAGCAGACTCCACAGCCAGCATAGAGCCCAAGGCGGGGCTCTATCTCATGACCCCAAGATCATGACCTGAGCCAAAATCAAGAGTTAGGCACTTAAACGACTGGGGCACCCCCAGATAAATATTTTAATAAAAAATCTTTTTAAAACTCGAAATTAATTAATAAAATTCATGACGAGCAAATTATTTAAAGTATTTAAAAATTCAAGATCAATATTACTGATTTTTCCTTTCATCTTGGGCTCCAACATGGCTCAGCATAGTGCTACTCTCGCTACTTTCTCACTAGTACCACTATTTCATAATAGAACAAATCTCTTCTCTTGACAGAAAAGAATTGAAGATGAAGAAACTAAAGACCTGTACTTTTCCTGTAATGTGCATAGGCTTTGTGACAGTTTCTTTCCCTTCTTGTTTAGAAGCCTTAGTTCAGTTATATGTAGAATTCTGGTTGTGTTTCCAGATGGTTATAGTCACCAGAATTCTCTATTCTATATCAATGGAGTATTATATTAATTCAATAGTGCCCTAATCAGACCCCAAATTCATGAAGTTATCTAAATATAAATGTGCCTTTAAAACCCATAAATATATACAACCATTCCTGGAATGACAATTCCTTAAGATTTTGATTTGGTTCAGTAAACATTTATTGAGTACTTCATAGTCATCAGGAGCTGTAGACTTTGAGGATGCAAAACTGAGGAGAAAAAAGATCCCTATGTTGTTTGCAATATTTTTAAACACTCATTTTTCAATTGCCTGTGGGACTGAAATGCAGCACTGTCTTATGATTAAATATCAGGTGAACTGATGATGGAATAGCTAGTATTTCAAGAACAAAGAGACTGCTTTTTGCCGTAAATGTGAAATTACACCATGTTTAGCTAAGTCTGCTAACTAACTGTCCCATGGGAATAGCAACTGAGAGCAGGTGCAAATGTGGAACAAATGTCTGGAAGGATAATAATGGAGCACAGCGTCTGGGTATTCTCCAGTCCACCAGGAATAAAACTGACTAGATTAGAGCTTTTGTGGGAAGGAGGGTCAAAGAGCAAAGGCCTTCTCCTTTCTGTCCCTAGGCAAGCTCATCCACTTCAGAAAGGACAGAGTCAAGCTCTGTGTGTCAAACGTAGGCCTTTTCATGCCACCAATCAGTGAGATGAGAGGCTCTTTATGTTCCCTATAGGATATCAGTGGAATTAGTGATGAGAGGCAACATGCATCAGTGAAAACTCATTATGACTCATCCCTTTTCAATTATCTAAGAGTCTCCCTCTGTGATAAAGGAATCATCAAAGAACCGGGACTTAAGTGATTTAAAATGTTTTTTTTTAAAAAGTCATAAAGAATGGTAGGTTCTATAAAATTGAATCACATCGAAGGTAAGTTACTTGTCTGCATTACTAACAAGTTTTTTTCCTGTCGATAGGGTCAGAGAACCACATTTATCTGGCTTGAAAATGGTACCTTCAACATCTACCTCCCTAAACACAGGCAGAGCATCAGTAATCATCACCTGAATTTCAAATGCCAATAAATACTATATTGGAATCCCCAAGCAGGGCTCAGCTAATGTTCTGTAGATTGAAAAGAGCTGTACAATTGTTAATTTAATTTAGAAGCAGCTTGACACCATGAAAAAGCATGGACGTTGGTGTCTGGAAGACCTGTGTGTTTTTTTCATTTTGTTAGGGTTTTTCCCACCCTCACCTACCAGTCCTGCTGCACTTACTATCTTCCTGCTTACTATCCTGCTCTTCATCCTTTCTCCCCAGAGACTGGGTAATCTACCGTCTGCATCCTTGTAGATCCAGGTGCCTTGTAGGGATCAGATCCATGGTATACACAGTGCCTCTTTGATCTTCATCTATTATGTTAGATTTTCCAATCCATTCATTATTAATGCCCATTGAGAAGCTCACATATCTTTTTAATGGTGCTTTGATCCTCCAATTAACCATGATTCCCTAATTTTTATAGTCCGTTAGGATTATATCAAGATTATAACGCACACTTCAGTAATGAGAGCCCATAAGGAAGCTGCTGATCATGGTCCAAGGCCATCCACAAACTTTTGTGTATTTGGTCCATCTGTTTTTTACCAAAAATCAAATAATTTACCAACCTTTTTTAAGTCAGGAAATTAAATAAAAATCTAAATTTCTACCTTCTTAAGAAGTTGGACAGTGTGGTAATACTAGGACTGTATTCCTGTATGACAGCTTTGCCTGGGACTGAGTAGGATCTGCTGGTTTTAGAGGTGTGAGCTATTCAATGTCCCACAATTGCCCCTAGCATGAGGTATTCATTTATAATACTGTCAGACACCTTTAGACATTTGAGTTTATGACACCTGATGAATCATTGGGACTACTGCAAAATGGCACTAGGACCTGATATATTTATAATCTCCAAACCACTGAGGGGAGTAATAATAAGAACAGCAATTATAATAAGTGGCAACATGTTTACTATGACAACATGATTACGAAATGTTTCATGTAAATTACATCATTGCATCTTCACACAACTCATTGAGAAAAGTATTACTATTATCCCCATTTTACAGATAAGGAAACTGTGGCACAGGGAGGTTGAGTGACTTTCCTGCTCATATGGCTAATAAGGGGCATTGCTGGAATAAAGTGAGATAATTGTGAAGCTGCCCTGAAAAAAATTAAATGCTATGCAAACCAAAAATGGATTATCATTGTTATTATCGGTGTTACAGCATATCCATTCCAATAGTTTATCCAGCAGGAAGGCGCAATTCTTGTTATAAGAAAAAATGAGTGCCAGATATATGCTTATTATTAAATTTCTTCCCGTGAATGAATTAAGGAATGTGTACAAACAGAAAAAAATGAGAATTATGCAAAAAGGAATAACTTTGGAAGGAAGTAAGGATATAATTATGATACTATATTACAATTTTTGGATTGTTGATTTAAACTTGAAACTAAAAATTACCACATTAATTAAAAATTTCAATTTACTTGGTTTTTGTTTTGTTTTTAAAATAAAGCCCTGCAAATAAAATAAAATAAAGCCTTGCATTTTATAAAACCTGACAATATTTCTTTCCATGCTACTCTTATGCAGACATACTGTTTGACGTTAAATTAATACCAGTACATCCATCCCTTGTGCTTGTCTCAATGCTTTGAGACAATAAAAATAAAAATAAAAAAAGTCTTTTTATTTCTGTAATAGTGTAAGGCCATTTTTCAACAACAACAAAAAGTTAAAAAAAAATTGTACACCTTCTTCGAGTAAAACCTCCTTCTTCCCCATTTACATTCCTTGCGTACTGACTTTATTCAATCTCCCAAAAGCCACATAGTAAAAGCTGAATCTGGATGTAATATTTCAGTGTCTACATGTTATTAATGACTGACAGTATTTCACTTTACAGTTTGTGAATTTCTTTCACATTTTCTCTTTTAATCTTCACAATAACCCTGTAAGATATTAATGCATGGGTGATTGTTAACCTCTCAACAATATACATGTGACTTATCTTGACATAGAATATTATGGGCACATAAAAATAAAGGGCATTAGCTGTGAATTTCTGAATTATTTAGATTGTTATTATGATTTCATTACTTGGATTCAAAAGGGAACTTTATGGATCCTCCAGTCCAACTACTTTATTTTCCAGAAAAGAAACGAATTCCCAGTGAGTTACTGGCAGAACCAGGGGAAGAAACATAGTGTCTTGATTCCCATTTCAGATTTCTTTCCACTCTAACATACCTTATTTTCTGAAAATAAAAAAGTGAAAGAATATACAGTTTCCCTCCATTTGCAAAAATAGGTCCTATTTACAGAGGTAAACTATAAGGGAGAAGTTTTAAACAGCCATGAAACATTATTAGAACACCAATATGGGTGAAAAGCAGATTTTTTTTCTGCAGTTAGAAGAGATGGGAATTGGGAGTAGGTGATAACTCCCATTACACAAACTCTAGTTTTCAATAAAGAATCTCATTTCTGAAAGGGAAAGTTACACTAAATATCCATTTCATAGGTTTCCACGCAGATTTTTAATTGTCACTGTTTATTAACATTGCTCATTCAGCTATCCAGTCATGTTTTCCTTGATAGCAAAAGAGTAATTCCCTGTATAGCCTCCATGTTCGATGTCATTAACCATTACTCACAGGAATTTACACTATGTTTAGCAGTATTCCATGTATGCAGATCCTGAATAAATAGTATAAATAATATCTCTGCACCAGTCCGCTAGCTAGCATCCCAGTGTCTTAACAGCTTTAGAGGTGCAGCCGTGGATGGATTGTTTGTGCTCCCAGGAGCAACCCTCCACCTGCACCAAGATCTCCCAGCCTCACACTTCTGCCTCAGCGAAGCTGCAGTGTTCATCAACCTACAAACACTGCAGCTTTTCCACCTTAAACATTAAAAAATTCCTTTGATCCTACATCTTTCCCCAACTGTCACTATTTTTCTCTGCTCTCCTTGATAGAAAAACTTGGAAAATGTGTTGATGCTCACTCTGTTTCCTTTCCTCCCTCCTCTATTAAACTGTCACCAACCAGGCAGCTCATCCCAGCCACTAATTGCCTCCTCATCCAGTGGTCAAGTCTCAGTCTTCTTCTTTTCTTAACTCCTGAGCAATATTTGATTCAAGTGATCATCCTTCCATCTTGAAACACATTTTTCACGTGGTTTCCATGATACCATCTTTTTGGTTTTCCTCCTTTTTCCTCTGGTCTCTTTTTCTCAGTCTCTGCTGGATTCTTTGCATATCCCAATCTTTTAGTAATGTCCCTACATATAGTCATCTGAGTATTTCATGTCTCTATCTACCCTCTCTTCCTTAATGATCACCTTCATTTTCATAGCTTTATGTACCATCTGTACAACTCCCAAATTTATATCTCTAGCCCAGATTTCTGAATGTCTCTGTGAAATCCAGAACCTGATATCCAGTCTTTACTTAATACTCAGCAGTCCTCTTGGATGTCTGATGAACATCTCAAAATTAGTTGGTCAAAAATATACCTCCAGCTTTGCACAGTGGCAGTATCGTAGCCAATGAGGTTTATCCGAGGCTCAAGTATTGCTAATTCTCAGACCTAACAAAACTACACCTCCCACACACTCCTCCCCATCTCTGAAAATGATTACTTAATCCTTTTGGCCATAATGACCCCTCACTGGTTCCTCATCACCCTTTATAGCACTTATATCCCTTTCCCTGGCAGTATCTAGTCTCCTTATCTGCATAATTGTTTTTCTTAGGCACTTATCACTACCTGATATATGGATGTCTGAATGTAAACTTCATGAGGGAAGCAACTTCTGTTTTGCCCACTGCGACATCCTGAAATCTTGGAATTCTGTCTTATAGCAGGGGTGTAAAAGTCTGATCAGTGAAAAATATCATTTAGAAATAAATATGTCTTACCACAGCTCTATATAAGTAGGAATCCACCATAATTTCTTTAATCCTCCTGAGTCCTTCATTTTCTCTCTACACCTACCCCTGCTGCTACTCATACCAATGGCCACAACTTGAACCATATCATCACTTAGAAATATACCACCTCAGAAACCTCCAGCATCCTGTTCTCTGTCCATAATCTTCTCTTCCTATAGAGCTGTCATGCTTCCATCTCCTTTACAACTTCTCCCCAGACTCTGAGACCATAAATTCCTTGGTCTTCCACTTCCAATGGTTTTTCTTCCTGGTCTTACTTCCTTATTCAGCCTGGACTGCATGATTATGGACGTGAACGGTTTAGTCCCCTTGCATTTTCGAAACTTCTTTTTGTGTTGGTCTTTCATATTCCAAGTCTCTGATTTAAAACATTGTACTTCCAAACCTAAACAGCCCTGCAGAAGCTCAGTCTCTAAAGTCAGATTGCCCGGGTTCAAGTAAATAATAGTATGTAGATACAGGCAAATTTCTTAGCCTCAAAAGCCTTCATTTTTTCATTAAAATAATTATTGTACTTCTTTCAGAGGCTACCTATGAAGACTAAATGAGCCAATCTACATAAAGTGCTTATCACAGTATGTTACTATTGCCATTATTATACCCAAACTGTTGAGCACAGCAAAAGAATATCATAAGACCACCATCCATATTAGTGCCCCTAGGATGTGTAGGCCTTCCAGTCCTGCTCAGCAATGTTTTTTTTTATCTTTAGTTATCTGCCCCTCTCATTTTGCTGACCGCTTTTGCAAATCTTCACCCTCTCATCAAGCACTTCTAACAGTATCTATGTATCCACCCATATTTTCCTCTTCCTTCCAGTCTCAAGACTGAAGAATCATCATTTTATTCTTGGACAACTTGTATGTTGCTCTTGATACTTTGCATGCAATCTGATCAATTATTCCTTTCTCCTGATCCTTGGTCTCTTCTTCCCTCCTGCCGCTATTCCTCAGCTTATTAAAATAATCAGGCCGAACCTACACGTCTTTTTTTTTTAAGTTCCCTTTACTCTGTGACCTCATTTAGATACTGTCCTCATGATCTCACATTCTTTTCAGCCATGCTTTTGGAAAGAGTAGTGCCATCTTATATTATCCATTCTTGATTTCCCACTAAATTCTTAACTCTTTAAACATATTTTTAGCATTTTCCATAACTAATATTCTTGGACACATAATTTAAAGGTTGTGTAATATCTTCAAAATTTCCACATTGTTTTGAGATTACAGTCTCACACAATAGAAATGTTTTTGTGGTGTAATAAACTAGTAATTATTTCTCTTGATAAGGATAGTAGAGTCAGTGATTATAGTCTTTCCAGCCCCATTTTGATTAATTCTTTTCACTTAAAAGTTTTTGCATTTATTTTCAATGAAATAAGGCCAGGTATTTTCTTTCTTTCTTTCTTTCTTTCTTTCTTTCTTTCTTTCTTTCTTTTTCTTTCTTTCTTTCTTTCTTTCTTTTTCTTTCTTTTTTTTTTTGCATTTTGGTCACAATATAAATCCTACCCACTTTAGGTATTTATTGAATATTTATTAAACAAATAAATTAGTAATAAACTTTATGAGTAGACTCAAACAATACTTGTGAAGATTGATAATACATTTGATTTTTATTTGCAGTGCTGCTCTATGGGATTGTACTCCATTAAATAAAAGAACTCCATGACAATCATGAAGAAAGTTCCTTTTGGGGCAGCTATGGAGTACTAAACCTATCAGTCAATTTAGCCAAGTAAAACTCATCAAGTAGTTAATTGGCACAATGGAAGAAAAAGATTGATTGATTTTCCACCTTTTCAATAAGTTAATTTTACTTTGTGAAATAACATTTTGAAGAGTGCCTTCTAAAGCTTCAGACATTGGCTTCAGACTGTTCATCATTCAACACTTTCTAAGTTAGAAGTGGAGACTGCAAGAGACTCATTTGGCAGGAAGGGAAATTACTTGGAGGTGTGGAGTGTGCCAGTCAATTTGTCAGGTGCTTTCTCATTAAGGAGTTTAGAGATAAGGGTCAGTCTTTGAGCTAAGAACAGATTCTAAACACACACTTTCCTATTAAACGGTTTCGCAAAAAGCCAAATTCCAAACCATTTGGAACTCTAAAGATAAGGATAGACACACTGCCAAGTTCCTATCAACTGAGCTGCCATTGTTATTAATTATTGTAATAATGGCTCACACACAAGAGGTATTACCCGACATGAACTGACTCAGTGCTTTATCCACCACAAATGGAGAGAGCACAATAATAACAGATGTAGGGAAAATGTAGCAGTCCCTTTCCATCAAAAGACTTCTGTTATGAATAATTAAATTTTATTTTTTAATTTAATCAAGTTGATCTTGGTTTTTCCCGTAATTGAAAATTTTATTTTTAATTTAATCAAATTGATCAAGTTTTTCCCTTAATTGAAAATGACTGTCCAACATTGATAAAATTCATTAGTTCAACCTTCTATAAAGGTTGGGAATATATATGAAGGGAGGCATGGGAAATGCAGAGATGCACAAATCAGGGCCCCACTCTTAAAGTATTTAATAACCAATAGGGAAGCTATATATAAAATACTGTAATACAAAGTAGTATATGATTGACATGAGAAGTACAGAGCAACTTTGTGGATTAGGAGAGGATGGGATCTCTTTCAGCTGAGAAAATCAAGGAAAGCCAAAGAACTCTTGTTGAGAGGGTTAGAACTTCATGATGGATGCATTCAAGTGAGGGGAACAACTTTGAGCATAAGAGCCTTATGATATTTAGCAGGTGGTGAGTAGACCAGTTTGCCTGGAAGACAGGTTTATTTAAATGAATGCGAGATGAGAATGGAAAGGTAATTTTAGAATATATAGGGTAAAAAAGTCTAGAAATAGGGCAATGGTGGTAAAAATCAAACAAGAGGGAGCATTATTTTCACATATATGAAAGGTAATTCCCAAACTTGTAATATGTCCCCACAGATGTAAAACCAAAGTGTTCACGATCATTCCACAATTCTGTAGATGCTTCTATCTTGATATTTTTCTGTCTTCCTTTGCCTTTGTGAAGTTATTATCACAGTCACTTCTGAAACATTATTATGGGCTAAATTCAGGTTATACTCATATTCACACCCTCCTTTTTTAGTTTGTTTTTAAAATAAGCTTTTTATTTTAGGGTAGTTTTAGATTTGCAAAAAAGTTGCAAAGATAGTACAAAAGTTCCTATGTACCCAGCACCCAGTTTCCTCTGTTGTTAAGATTTTATATTACTATTGGGTGCCTGGGTGGCTCAGTCGGTTAAGCAGCCAACTCTTAATTTCAGTTCAGGTCATGATCTCAGAGTTGTGATATTGAGCCCCCACATTGGGCTCTATGCTGGGCATGGAGCCTGCTTAAGATTCTCTCTCTCTTTCTCCCTCTACCCTGAACCCATTGCACACATGTTCTCTCTCTCTCTTTCTCTAAAAAAAAAAAAAAAAGATTTTATATTGTATGGTACATTTGTCACAATAAATGTCACAACCAATACTGAGACATTATTACTAATTAAAGTCCAGGCTTTTTTCAGATTTATTTAGTTTTTACCTAATATTATTTTTCTGTTCCAGAATCTCATCCAGAGTGCCACTTTGTATTTGGTTGTCATGTCTCCCCTACCCTATGACAGTTTCTCAGACTTTTCTTGTTTTTGATGACCTTAAGTAGTAGTTGTCATATATTTTGTAGAATATCCCTTGATTTAGGTCTGTCTGATATTTTTCTAATGGTTAGACAGGGTTTATGAGTTTCAGGGAGGAAAACTACAGAAGTAAAGTGCCATTTTTATCACATCATATCAAAGGGCACATACTATCAATTATTGATGTTAAACTTGTTCACATGGCTAAGGAAGTGTTTCTCAGGTTTCCGTACTATAGTTATTCATCTTCCTCCCTTTTCCATACTGAACTGTTTGGAAGGAAATCATTACATTTAGCCCACACATAAGGGATAGGGGAGGAGTCAGAGTTATGTTCCACTCTCTTGAGAGTGAAGAGAAGTATCTATATAAATTCCTCCTTGTTAATTAAATTATTCAATCAAGTATTTATGTCAGAATGGACTCATGAATATTTATTTTGTACTTTGGATTATAATCGAATACTATGTTATTTATTTTGTTGCTCAATTTTTCCAACTTTAGCCTCTGGGAGCTCTTTCAGTTGGTTCTTGTATCCCTTTGAAATACCCCATTGGATATTTTTTCTTGAGCACTTTCTTATTTTTTATTACTACAATATTGTCCAAGCTCATCTTGTGTATTCCCTGCTCCTACTTTTGAGTTAGCCATTTCTCCAAGAAGCCCTGGTTCCTTTTATTGGAGAGTGGTATTAGAAACCAAGATATGATCTCTGGGTGTGCTCATTGCTACTGGAAAGTCATTGCTTCCAGGCCTTCTCAGCAAACAGAACTTGGAAATATATGTCTGTATACTAATCCATGTATGAACACATATCTGTAATTGTTTCTATATTTAGCCATCTATATCTGTATAAAACTAAACATGAATTCATATCAATGTATCCCATCATAATCCAGTACTAAATGATTTTTTCTAGTCTTCCTTCATTATGTATCTGTAAAACTTCTACTCCGTCAGTAGCTCCCACCATCCAGACATTTATTTACATATGTTTCAACCCTAGTATACATGCATAGTAATTGTTAAACTCTTCTATGAGAAACAAGTTTGTTAATAAGACTGCAGTGCTTATGTATAGTTCCTTTTGTTTTTAGTCTTAAAATATCCACTCATTCCCATAGTTCCTTAGGTCAGCACCATATTTTAAAATTAATAAACCGTTTTTTAGGTTTACAGAAAAAGTGAGCAAAAAGTATAAAACTCCCATGTACCTCTTCCCTACATTCCTGCACAGTTTCCCTATTATTTCTCAATTGTTAACATTTTCCATTATTGTGCTACAATTGATGAACAAATATTTATATATTGTTATTAGAGTCCATAGTTTATATTAGGGTTGGCTGTGTATGTTGCATAGTTTTATAGACTTTGACAAATGTATGTCATATGTCCACCATTATAGTATCATACAGAATAGTTCCACTGCCCCTAAAAATATCCCCCATGCTCCTGACACCAATTATCTTTGTATTGTCCCTACTTTGTTTGTTGTTTTGCTTTTTCCTATAGCTGTTTTTTAAATTGTGGTAAAATATACATAATAAAATTTACCATTTTAATCATTTCAGTATACAGTTTCTTCTCATGCATTTTTAATTGTGGCAAAATACACATAACATTTATCATTTTAAGCATTTGTAATTGTATAATCCACTGGCATTAAATACATTCACAGCATTGTATAACCATCACCACTCTCTGTACTTAAAACCTTTTCATCCCGGCGGAGCAAGATGGTGGAGGAGTAGGAGACCTGGATTTCGTCTGGTCTCAGGAATTCAGCTGAATAGGGATCAAACCATTCTGAACACCTACGAACTCAACAGGAGATCGAAGAAGAGAGTAGCAACAACTCTCCGAACAGAGAAGCGACCCCTTACTTGGAAGGTAGGACGTGCGGAGAAGTGAATCCGAGGCGATATTCGGGAGGATAGACGGCGGGGAGGGGGCCTCCGTTGGCCGCTTCTGGCAAGTGATAGAGCCGCGGAGCACAAAATCGGAACTTTTAGAAGTCGGTTCCGCTGAGGGACGTCGCTCCAGTGGCTAAGAGGGAGGTGGAAACCTCGCGGGACAGTGTGGACTCAGGACCCTCGGGGTCACAGAAAGACCGGGGGTGCCTGAGTGTGGCAGAGCTCCCAGGGAACGGAGCGCGGAAGCCGGCTGCAGAGACGGAGCCGAGGCGCGGGCTCTCAGCTCGGGGTTGCCATAAACTGTGATCCGCGGCCCAGTTGGGCCACTGAGCCTCCAGCAGGGACCCAACAAGCGGCAGAGCCGGGGAGACTCCCCTTCCTCCCCGGGGCGGAGCGGCGCGGGAGCACACCGCAGGGATCTGCTGTGTTTGGAGACTCCACACTGTCGGGTGCCAGAGATAGAAATGCTCGGTCACAGGCTGGGTGAGCACGGAGTACGGCCGGAGACCAGGGACACGGGGGTGACTGCTTTCCTCTGGGGGCGCACTGAGGAGCGTGGCCCCGAGTTCTCAGCTCCTCTGGGCGGAGAGTGGGAGGCCACCATTTTCACCCTGGTCCTCCAAAGCTGTACGTAGAGCTTGCAGGGAACAAAAGCTCCTGAGAGCAAAAGCTCTGAGCAGCTTGCTTAGCCTGGACTCACAAGGGCGGGGCAATTCCGCCTCTGGCAAAGACATTTGGGAACCACGGCAACAGGCCTCTCCCCCAGAAGATCATCACGAACAACCAACAAGCCAAGACCAAGTTTACCGATCAAGGAGAACGGGAGAACTCCAGCGCTAGGGGAATACTGCACATAGAACCCATGGCTTTTTCACCATGATTGATGAGTTTTTCAAAGTTAATTTTTTTAACTGTTTTTTGTTGTTTTTTTTTTTTAATTTTCCTTTTTCCCTTTTTCAACCAACATCTTATCAATCCCTTTTTTAAAAAAACATTTTTTATTTTTCAGTATTAGACTCATATTTTATCCCTTCATAGTAGTTACCCTTATTTTTGGCATATATATATAAGTTGTTCTCTCTTTAAAATTTTGATATACAGTTTCTTCTAACAGATCAAAATATACCTAAATCACTAGTGTATGGCTTTGTTCTAGTCTCCTGGCTGATCACAGTCTCTCCCATTTTTTTTTCTTTTCTTTTTTTTTTAAATCTTCTTTCTTCTTTCAAACAACTTCTTATCAATTCTGTTTATAAAACCTTTTATAATTTTCATGTTTACAGTCATCTTCCATCCCTTCATTGTATCAACCCTTCTTTTGTACATATATAAGTCTTTCTTCCTTTAAAATTTTAGGAGGCACTTTCTTCTAACAGACCAAAATACACCCAAAATCTAGTGTGTGGCACTGATCTATGCACTAGCCTGATCATATTTGATCATATTCTGTTTTTTTCTCTTTTGTTCTGTTTTTGTTTGTTTTTATCTTTTTCTTTTTCTTTTTTTTCTCTTTCTTTTTTCTTTCTTTCCCTTTCTTTTCCCCTGGTTTCAGGTCTTTTCTGATTTGTATAGAATATGTTTGCTGGAGACGTTGTTAACCTGTTAGCATTTTGTTCTCTCATTCATCTGTTCTCCTCTGGACAAAATGACAAGATGAAAATAATCACCTCAGCAAAAAGAACAAGAGGTAGTACCATCTGCCAGGGACCTACTCAATATGGACATTAGTACAATGTCGGACCTAGAGTTCAGAATCATGACTTTAAAGATACTAGCTGGGCTTGAAAAAAGCATGGAAGTTATTAGAGAAACCCTTTCTAGAGAAATAAAAGAACTAAAATCTAACCAAGTCGAAATCAAAAAGGCTATTAATGAGGTGCAATCAAAAATGGGGGCACTAACTGCTAGGATAAATGAGGCAGAAGAGAGAATCAGAGATATAGAAGACCAAATGATGGAAAATAAAGAGGCTGAGAAAAAGAGAGAGAAACAACTACAGGACCACGAGGGCAGAATTCGAGAGATAAGCGATACGATAAGAGGAAACAACATTAGAATAATTAGGATCCCAGAAGAAGAAGAAAGAGAGAGGGGCAGAAGGCATATTGGAGCAAATTATAGCAGAGAACGTCCCTAATGTGAGGAAGGAAACAGGCATCAAAATCCAGGAGGCACAGAGAACCCCTCTCAAAATCAATAAAAATAGGTCAACACCCCAATATCTAATAGTAAAACTTACGAGTCTCAGAGACAAAGAGAAAATCCTGAAAGCAGCTCGGGAGAAGAGATAAGTAACCTACAATGTAGAAATATTAGATTGGCAACAGACCTATCCACAGAGACCTGGCAGTCCAGAAAGGACTGGCATGATATCTTTAGAGCACTAAACAAGAAAAATATGCAGCCAAGAATACTATATCCAGCTAGGCTGTCATTGAAAATAGAAGGAGAGGTAAAAAGCTCCAGGACAAACAAAAACTAAAGGAATTTGCAAACACAAAACCAGCCATACAAGAAATATTGAAAGGGGTCCTCTAAGCAAAGAGAGAGCCTAAAAGCAGCATAGATCAGAAAGGAACACAGACAATATACAGTGACAGTCACCTTACAGGCAATACAATGGCACTAAATTCATATCTTTCAATAGTTACCCTGAATGTAAATGGGCTAAATGCCCCAATCAAAAGACACAGGCTATCAGATTGGATAAAAACAAGACCCATCAATATGCTGTCTGCAAGAGACTCATTTTAGACCCAAAGACACCCCCAGATTGAAAGTGAGGGGGTGGAAAACCATTTACCATGCTAATGGACACCAAAAGAAAGCTGGGGTGGCAATTCTTATATCAGACAAATTAGATTTTAAAACAAAGACTGTAATAAGAGATGAAGAAGGACACTATATCTTACTTAAAGGGTCTATCCAACAAGAAGATCTAACAATTGTAAATATCTGTGCCCCTAACATGGGAGCAGCCAATTATATAAGACAATTAATAACAAAAGCAAAGAAACACATTGACAACAATACAATAATAGTGGGGGACTTTAACACCCCCCTCACTGAAATGGACAGATCATCTAAGCAAAAGATCAACAAGGAAATAAAGACTTTAAATGACACACTGGACCAAATGGACTTCACAGACATATTCAGAACATTCCATCCCAAAGCAACAGAATACACATTCTTCTCTAGTGCCCATGGAACATTCTCCAGAATAGATCACATCCTAGGTCACAAATCAGGTCTCAACCAGTACCAAAAGATTGGGATTATTCCCTGCATATTTTCAGACCACAATGCTTTGAAACTAGAACTCAATCACAGGAGGAAAGTTGGAAGGAACTCAAATACATGGAGGCTAAAGAGCATACTACTAAAGAATGAATGGGTCAACCAGGAAATTAAAGAAGAATTAAAAAAATTCATGGAAACCAATGAAAATGAAAACACAACTGTTCAAAATCTTTGGGATACAGCAAAGGCAGTCCTGAGAGGAAAGTACATAGCAATACAAGCCTTTCTCAAGAAACAAGAAAGGTCTCAAACACACAACCTAACCCTACACCTAAAGGAGCTAGAGAAAAAACAGCAAATCCCAGCAGAAGAAGAGAAATAATAAAGGTCAGAGAAGAAATCAATGAAATAGACACCAAAAGAACAGTAGAACAGATCAACGAAACTAGGAGCTGGTTCCTTGAAAGAATTAACAAGACTGATAAACCCATGGCCAGACTTATCAAAAAGAAAAATGACCCAAATCAACAAAATCATGAATGAAAGAGGAGAGATCACAACCAACACCAAAAAAATACAAACAATTATAAGAACATATTATGAGCAACTCTATGCCAGCAAATTAGATAACCTGGAAGAAATGGGTGCATTCCTAGAGACGTATCCACTACCAAAATTGAACCAGGAAGAAATAGAAAACCTGAACAGACCTATAACCACTGAGAAAATTGAAGCAGTCATCAAAAATCTCCCAAGAAACAAAAGCCCAGGGCTAGATGGCTTCCCAGGGGAATTCTACCAAACATTTAAAGAAGAATTAATACCTATTCTCCCGAAACTGTTCCAAAAATTAGAAATGGAAGGAAAACTTCCAAACTCATTTTATGAGGCCACCATTACCTTGATCCCAAAACCAGACAAAAACCCCATCAAAAAGGAGAATTACAGACCAATATCCTTGATGAACATGGATGCAAAAATTCTCAACAAAATACTAGCCAATAGGATCCAACAGTACATTAAAAGGATTATTCACCATGACCAAGTGGGATTTATCCCTGGGCTGCAAGTTTGGTTCAACATCTGCAAATCATTCAACCTGATACAATACATTAACAAAAAAAGAAGAAGAGTCATATGATCCTCTCAATAGATGCAGAAAAAGCATTTGACAAAATACAGCATCCTTTCTTGATCAAAACTCTTCAGAGTATAGGGATAGAGGGTACATACCTCAATATCATAAAAGCCATCTATGAAAAAACTACAGCGAATATCATTCTCAATGGGGAAAAGCTGAGAGCTTTTCCCCTAATGTCAGGAACGCGGCAGGGATGTCCACTATCACCACTGCTATTCAACAGAGTATTAGAAGTCCTAGCCATAGCAATCAGCCAATAAAAAGAAATCAAAGGCATCCAAATTGGCAAAGAAGAAGTCAAACTCTCACTCTTTGCAGATGATATGATACTGTATGTGGAAAACCCAAAAGACTCCACCCCCAAACTGCTAGAACTCATACAGGAATTCAGTAAAGTAGCAGGATATAAAATCAATGCACAGAAATCAGTGGCATTCCTATACACCAACAAGACAGAAGAGAGACAAATCAAGGAGTTGATCCCATTTACAATTGCACCCAAAACCATAAGATACCTAGGAATAAATTTAACCAAAGAGGCAAAGGATCTGTACTCAGAAAACTATAAAATACTCATGAAAGAAATTGAAGAAGACACAAAGAAATGGAAAAACATTCCATGCTCATGGATTGGAAGAACAAACATTGTGAAGATGTCAATGCTACCTAGAACAATCTACACATTCAATGCAATCCCCATCAAAATACCATCCACTTTTTTCAAAGAAATGGAACAAATAATCCTAAAATTTGTATGGAACCAGAAGAGACCCCGAATAGCCAGAGGAATATTGAAAAAGAAAAGCAAAGCTGGCGGCATCACAATTCCGGACTTCCAGCTCTATTACAAAGCTGTCATCATCAAGACAGTATGGTACTGGCACAAAAACAGACACATAGATCAATGGAACAGAATAGAGAGCCCAGATATGGACCCTCATCTCTATGGTCAACAAAGCAGGAAAGAATGTCCAACGGAATAAAGACAGTCTCTTCAACAAATGGTGTTGGGAAAATTGGACAGCCACATGCAGAAGAATGAAACTGGACCATTTCCTTACACCACACACAAAAATAGACTCCAAATGGTTGAAAGACCTAAATGTGAGACAGGAGTCCATCAAAATCCTAAAGGAGAACACAGGGAGCAACCTCTTCGACCTCAGCTGCAGCAACTTCTTCCTAGAAACATCGCCAAAGGCAAGGGAAGCAAGGGCAAAAATGAACTATTGGGATTTCATCAATATAAAAAGCTTTTGCACAGCAAAAGAAACAGTCCACAAAACCAAAAGACAACCGACAGAATGGGAGAAAATATTTGCAAATGACATATCAGATAAAGGGCTAGTCTCCAAAATCTATAAAGAACTTATCAAACTCAACACCCAAAGAACAAATAATCCAATCAAGAAATGGGCAGAAGCCATGAACAGACCTTTTTCCAAAGAAGACATCCAAATGGCCAACAGACACATGAGAAAGTGCTTAACATCTCTCGGCATCAGGGAAATCCAAATCAAAACCTCAATGAGATACCTCACACCAGTCAGAATGGCTAGAATTAATAAGTCAGGAAACGACAGATGTTGGCGGGGATGTGGAGAAAGGGGAACCGTCCTACACTGTTGGTGGGAATGCAAGCTGGTGCAACCACTCTGGAAAACAGTATGGAGGTTCCTCAAACAGTTGAAAATAGAGCTACCATATGATCCAACAATTGCACTACTGGGTATTTACCCCAAAGATACAAATGTAGGGATCCGAAGGGGTACGTGCACCCCAATGTTTATAGCAGCAATGTCCACAGTAGCCAAACTGTGGAAAGAGCCAAGATGTCCATCGACAGATGAATGGATAAAGAAATGTGGTATATATATACAATGGAATATTATGCAGCCATAAAATGAATGAGATCTTGCCATGCGCAACGACATGGATGGAACTGGAGGGTGTTATGCTGAGTGAAATAAGTCAATCAGAGAAAGACATGTATCATATGACCTCACTGATATGAGGAATTTTTAACCTCAGGAAACAAACTGAGGGTTGCTGGAGTGGTGGGGGGTGGGACGGATGGGGTGGCTGGGTGATAGACATTGGGGAGTGTATGTGCTATGGTGAGCACTGTGAATTGTGCAAGACTGTTGAATCACAGATCTGTACTTCTGCAACAAATAATGCAATATATGTTAAGAAAAAAGAAAAGAAGAAGAAGAAGATAGCAGGAGCGGAAGAATGAAGGGGAGTAAGTCGGAGGGGGAGACGAACCATGAGAGACGATGGACTCTGAAAAACAAACTGAGGGTTCTAGAGGGGGTGGGGGGATGGGTTAGCCTGGTGATGGGTATTAAAGAGGGCACGTTCTGCATGGAGCACTGGGTGTTATGCACAAACAATGAATCATGGAACACTACATCAAAAACTAAAGATGTAATGTATGGTGATTAACATAACAATAAAAAAATTTAAAAAAAACCTTTTCATCATCTCCAACAAAAACTCTGTACCCATTAAACAATAATTTCTCCACCTTTCCCCACTTCAGTGAGCTTGTATCACACATTTCCAGTGATATGGTTAGATTCCTTTGTAACAATCTGCTTTCCAGCCTGGGATCCCTTAAGCTCCTAATTGATTTTTTTATTGCATACAATAAGGTTCACTCTTTGTGCTGTAAAGTTACATGGGTTTTGATAAATGGACAGTGTCCTGTGTCTGCCATTATAATATCATACAGATAGACGCATACGTTTAAAAAAAATCCCCTGGGCTTCATCTGTTCAATCCTACTCCCTCCCCAAACCCCTGATAACCACTAAATGATATAATGTCTCTATACTTTTGCCTTTTCCAGAATATTATTAAAAAAACAGAATCAGAGCATGCAGCCTTTTCAAACTGGAGGGGTTTTTTCACTTAAAAATACACATTTAAGTTATCTCTGTGTCTTTTTGTGGCTAGATAGTGCATTTATTTTTATCACTAAGCAATATCCCATTGTATGGATTTACCACAATTTATACATTCACCTACTAAACAACATTTTAGCTACTTCCAGTTTTTGGTGATTATGAATAATACTGCTATAAACATTACTGCACGGGTTTTTGTGTGAACATAACTTTTCAAGTCAGTTGGGTAAATATCTAGGAACGCATATGGTAAGACCATGTTTAGTTTTGTCAGAAACTGCCAAACTGTCTTCCAAAGTGGTTGTACCATTTTGCATTTCCACCAGCAATGAATGAGATTTCCTATTGATCTACATCCTCATCAGCAATTGGTATTGTCAGGTTTGGGGATTTTAGCTATTCCAATAGGTACACAGTGGCATCTCATTGTTTTAATTTGCAGTTCCTTAATGACAGTTGATATTGGGCATCTTCTCATATGCTTATTTTTCATCTGCATATCTTTGGTGAGGTGCCTGTTTAAATCTTTGCCCATTTTTCATCAGGTTGTTTGTTTTCTTTTTGTTTAGTTTTAAGAGGGTTTTATGTTTCTTTAATGTTTTCAATGTGTACTTCTGCATGTTCTGGGTATTTATTAGATATGTGATTTGCAAATATTTTCTCCTGGTCTATGGCTTGTCTATTCATTCTCTTAACAGTGCATTCTGCAGGGTTCACTTGTTTTTAAAACTTAGATTTAATTAATAATTCAACACTGACAAAATTCAGCCTTGTTTTTGTACTGGTCTAGATGTAAATTTACTCTTTGCTCACATCTTTCAATTATTCAAGTTTTAAAAGTCTGCTCAGATGGAGTTATTTTCCCAACAATATCCTTAATTCAGATTGGTTCAAAAAGTCAGGGAATTAGGGAGAACCCACCATGTGGAAGATCACAGCAACCTGTGGGTCCTCAGCAATGACACCATTCTTTCCCCCCTACTGCTCATTTAGGACTATATAAAAAGAGAAAGCTTTCTTGTTTCTGAGGGTCATCTCCAAATACAATTCCACCAAAGAAAAACCAGAAGCCAGTGAAGTGAAAAGAAAATAGATCCCATACCATTTAAAACGATTGCACTAATTTTATGTAACGATAAACATCAATTTATTCAGCAGTAGATTTCAATTATGTTTCTAATTTGCAAATGTTGCCCTCCAGTATATCTCAAATTAGAGGGCTAAGCACTAAGGAATGGCAAGACAATGACATTGCAATTAGAAATTCTTCTAAAATATTCAATTAACTATTTGGGAAAGCAATAAATGTTCACCTTATTTATTGGTAAAGGACATATATGAAATGTGATTTAGATTAGATTCATAACTGTGTTTCCTAGACTGGTTATGATATATTTTCAGTGTAGGGGTATCTAGTTATATCTGAATCTGCTTTGGGATGGTTAGGATTTAGATAAGTTTCAGGATATCATGGAAAATTAACTGTTTGGTTACTCTAAAAGATGTTAAAGAAACATGTCTAATTTTTACTATAATTGGATTTGGTGTGTTCAACAGAACATTGGAAAAACAAGAAAGCCATTTCTATCATATTCCTAGCATTGTGAGAAAATACCCAAAAGAGATTCTTTTTTTTTAAAGATTTTATTTATTTATTTATTTGAGAGAGAGAATGAGAGAGAGAGAGAGAGAGAGCATGAGAGGGGGGAGGGTCAGAGGGAGAAGCACACTCCCCGCTGAGCGGGGAGCCCGATGCGGGACTCAATCCCGGGACTCCAGGATCATGACCTGAGCCGAATGCAGTCGCTTAACCAACTGAGCCACCCAGGCGCCCCCAAAAGAGATTCTTATCTAATCCCTTTTATGTTTTTTTTTCAGATTCCCTTATCACCTTTTCTAACCTCCCTAATCCCAAAGAAATGTGAGAATCTGACAGACCTGTGTTTACAATCATAGTTTAACTTAGAGGATGTGTGAATCTCCCTGAGTCTTAGTTTCTACAACTGAAAAGAAATAGGGAAAACACATGACTTTTAGGGTTATTATGAGACCTCATTAAAATAATGGAGGTGAAAGGTGCACAATCCCCAGGACAATGTTAGCTTGCTCTCCTTTATATGTTAATTTTCTTTCCCTTGAAATACATTCAACAAATGCCTTCATAATATATATAAGATGCCAGAGTCATGAACTTAGTGTTCCTTTTTGTTTCTTTGTTAAGAATACCCTACCTCTTGTGGTACCTGGGTGGCTCAGTTGGTTAAGCCTCTGACTCTTGATTTCAGCTCAGGTCATGATCTCAGGGTTGTGAGATCAAGCTCAGCAGGGAGTCTTCTTGAGATTCTCTCCCTCCCTTTCCCTCTGCCCCTCCCTCCCCTCACTGTCTCTCTCTAAACTAAATAAATCTTAAAAAAAAAAAAAAAGCATATCTTACCTCTTGCACACAAATGTCTAGCTATTCCGTTGTTTGCACTATCCATGTACCCATCCTTCAGGTTAGATCCCCTTTGCCGGTTGCTGCCACACCCTCCACCACCCCTTCTTCTTCTTCTTCTTTTTTAAGATTATTATTTATTTATTTGAGAGAGAGAGAGAGCACACAGAGAGGGAAGGGGAGAAGCAGACTCCCACCTGAGCAGGGAGCCCAGTGCAGGGCTCTATCCCAGGACCCTGAGATTATGATCTGAGCTAAGGCAGACCCTTAACCAACTGAGCCACCCAGGCGCCCCTCCACTGCCCCTTCTGACAGGCGTGCTGGGAATGAAGGACATAACATATTCAGGCATATTTTGAATATTTATTTGTATCTTTTTTTCCATGAAAGCAGGAATCATGTCCTATACACCTCATATTATGTGACATCTTCACAGTAGTTTCTTGGAAAATGTTTAGGAATGGATGGATGAAGGCAGGAAAGGAGTCAGGGAGAGAAGGAGGGAAGGAAGGGGGAAACGAAGGTGGTAACTAGCAGATAGACGTGGAGAGCCTTTTCTCTCTTTTATAAGCAACTACCTGGAGAATAAAGCAAACTTGTGTTTCTTAATTAGAGCAGTCAAGATTTTAAGAAATCTGGAGCACATTAGTATGGTGTAGCATGGAAATTTGGTGCGTCTCCTAGACATAAATGCCACCTCATCGTTTGTCTTATCACCCTCAGTGCTTACGGTGAGATCCAGGCAAAACTTTGGGGGCTTCAGATTTTCTGAGCCCTCAAAGTATTTCCATCACTTTTCTAGTAATGCAAAGCTCCCCAGGTTCCTCTACACCCTCCCTTACAAAATCTGCAAATGATCTCATAAGCAACATGTGTGCATGTGCCTGCAATGAAACCATTGCAGCCATGCAAGTCTGTTTTCACCAGAGATCTCACTTCCACGAAGTCCTATAGAAAAAAATTTAAATTCCAGAGAAAGCTACTTTTTTTTAATTGCATATGGGTTTGGGAACGATACTGGAAAATTTCCCCTTCACCCTGAAGTCTTATTTTTCCCAAGTCAGTGCTGAAGTGAAGTTCGGTTGTTTTCCCGGTTGGTGGATTAGGCAGGATCCTAAAAATGGGTCTTTATCATCAGAAATCTCAGGGTTTGAAAAGGGTTTTTCAGGATGAAATGGGGCCAAAGGACTATTTATGTACTGGAGTTACTGGTGTCCTGGCATCACATCCCTAAGGGTCATCTGGTTTCACAGACAGGATGTTCTTGGACCTGAGCCACCTCACCAAATAAATAAGCCTTCAAGAACACCTAGCCTCCTGGGCATGCCCTGCCCTTGCCCCTCTCTCCTTGTTTGACCTCAGTTCCGTTGCACACTGTAATCTGCTTCCCAATCTTCTTTTGGGCCTGTGAAAGGAATTTGTTTTGAAAAAATTCCCTTTAAACAAGTAAACTGTCATTAAGACTGTGGAATGCAGTTTATTCATCCAAAAAGCATTGATTGACTACACACCAAAGTTAGGCACCATAGAAAGTAAGAGCTTAGACAAAATTCCCATCCTTGGAATACTTGTATTTATAAAAGATCTTGTGGTTCAATGGGGATTTTTTAATTCATTTATTAATTCATCACTCTCTCACTAAAGGCATTTTCTATTTCCAATGTGCTATGATTTATGTGAGGCAACAAAAAAAGGGTTTTCTCTTTCCTCCATCTTTTGTCAATTGTTTGCTTTGTTCAAAGCGAGTACAATGCCATTTCAGTCAAATCACATTTGCTTCTATACAATATAAGTGTCATGTCAAAGTTATTGTATTATTATAGAACTTAGTAAATGTAAATAAAATGCATTTTCAAAATAAAATGACATAAAACCCATTTTATTTTCCTATTTTCCCTAAGAAAGTGGGGATTTCCCAGCAAAGTACTCTTTTTTTTCCTCTTTAATTTTTCTGTCTCTCCCTTCCCTATTCAGGAGCACAGTTACATGCTAACAGCAGCCTTTGAAGCCCTAGCTGGATCAGAGGCAATCAGTCTCAGTGAATACTTTGGCAGGAAACCTCAAGTTTCAGGGCCATGCATGTCTTCTGCTCCCTCTCCAGAGATAGTGAGTGATCTTGGAGATGTTACATATTGTGAAGTCCCTAGAAATGGAAAAGCTGTGGGTTACTTAATCATCACATTCTATATTACCCAGCTTCTTTTCATTAACTTCTTTCTGGAACAATTGTATTGTGTACAACATGGGAGTAGAACTGTGCTAAATGTTCACTAGGGTGTAGATTTCCCCTGCTATTGATGGACTCCAAGTACAAAATGAGGAACCCTCAGAATGCCAACTTGATCCTTCATGTTAGAATCCTCTTTAACCCAAGGCTTATATATTTTAGAAAGCAATTCCTCTATAGGTGTTTGATGTGTAAATATAAAAAAAGTACAGAAAACAACTGCCCCTCCCCAGTCTGTGGGTCTATTTGTATTTGAAATAAAACCTAAAAATATTCTTCAGCAGGATCTTTATTGGATCGGCCAGTGCTATCTAAAATAAATGTTTCTCTTGTCAGTTTTTCAGCAAACTTGTCAAAACCAAATAAAGAGATTTTCAGTGATCATTCTGTGTGTAAACACAGTGCTATTTATTCACTAAAGGAAACTGCTTCATGAAAATCAAATTATTACTGTGCCAACTAGTTTTTTCAAAGTTCTCTTTAGGCCTATGAAATTTTTTTGCAGTGCATTTTGTTTTTAGAAAGATGCTGGCGATTCCTTCCTGCAGGTAATGTGAAAGTAACAGACTCTGATCTATGTGACTACAAGGAGACATAAAGCATAGTTCGACCCTTCCTGGCCACCTCTAACTTCAATCAATAAGGCAATTATAACCAAACATAATCAAATCATTTGGAGTGTTAAGACCCAGAAGATTGCAAAAGGCTCTATAGGAGGTGTAAGGGCTCTTTTGATTCTCTCAGATTGACTGGGGAGCTGCTTCATCTCAATGCTTCAAACTCTAACTGAAACCACTCCAAAAGGAGAGAAATGGGATATTAGGAAGCAGATGACCTTTGAATCTGTTTACACCTCTGGGCAGACACAGCAGTGAGGCTGTGAGGAGCTGTGAAGGCTATTCTTCAATAGGAATCTTGTGTCGCTTGCACCTGCTTGAAAAGCGGGAAGAGCCACAGGAAGGTTTTCACAGTGTTGGCCTTCTATCTTCCAGAAAAACTCTGCCCCAAACAAACAAACAAGAAATCTTTTACTTTTCTCTGCTTTGTTGCACTTTTCAAGAATAAGATCATCCTGTCATCTTGCTATATTATCTTCTCCGGTAAGCAGACCCAGTGTCTGAAGTATGTCAGAGCACTGTACTAGTTATCCATCAGGTCACTTCGATTAAATTCAATAAATAAGGCAGTAAACATGGTTTATGGTTTATTAAAAATACAATTGATTGCACACTGAAATATTCAGGGACCGCTGAATAAATCAACTAGTTAGCAAATTCAGTATTTTCAGACAGGGCAAATTTATCCTGTAAGTACTCTGCAAAAATGAAAACGCTCTCCTTGTAGCCTTATATGTTCATTCTTAATGGAATAAGAGCCAAAGACTTAAAGGGGAATTCAGAGGCATTCTTCAAATAAGACTAACTTAACTCCAGTTTGAATATCTGCATCTTTACTCTTGAAACTCTCCCAAATGAGAAATTCAAAACCCCATTAATCTATTCCTATGTCTCATAAAAACAATTAAGACATTCTTCCTATTTAACTTAAATCCTTTCTTATGTAATTGTAATCTTTGGAAATGAAGATAGTGTGGGCCAGGAAGAAACATAATGCAAAGGTGTATATTGATCTAGCTCTCCATTTCTGCAGTGTCTGGTTCTTTTATATAAAGCCCTGTACCTTTCCACCAGAATGACTCTAGCTAAGGTCTTCCATGACCTGAGTGAGTACTGTCATCCCCACAGCCTCTTTAATCCTCATCTGATTTGACCTCATTGCCGAATTTGACCAGCTCACCATCCCTCCTCACCACACTTCCCCACACTACTGCACATTTGGATCTCAGATAGTTCTCCTTATTTTCTGTTGCCTCCTATGTCTTCTGTCCCTCATGAATTTTGGTGTTCAGTCCTCTGTCTTTACCCTGCTTTTCTTAGGTGATACCACCACCTCCAAAGACTTCATCAGTCAATTGACATTAACCCTTAGATAAATACCTTGGACTTAAATTTCTTTCTAAGCTCCACACATATGCTGACTCCTGGACCTACAAGGAGTCTAACAACTATCTCACACCTAACAAGTTCATCTTCCTCTCCAAACCTGCTATATCTTGATTAGTGACGTCACCTTCCATCTAGCTGCCCAAGCCAGGGACCTCATAGTCACCGTAAGCATCTCCTACTTCCTCACCCTCCACATTAACTGATAACAGATTACACTAATTCTCCTTCTAAAATGCCTTTCAATATATCCAATTTTCTTTTTCCATGCCACCAGCTTGGTTCAGGCCCTTAGTAGCTCTCATTTGGTCTGCTTTAAACTGTTCACCCTAACATCATTCTTACCCATCCACTCTCATTTCTGCCTCAGAGATCAGGGGAAAGTTAAAGTTCACTTTACAAAACAAAAATGGAACAGAGAGAATTTCTTTGATGGTTCTCTTTTGCCTACAAATATAAATTCAACCAGCCTGGTTCGAGTGCGTTAGACACCGTAGTTGGTGCCACTGCATGCATTATGTCTAAAGTAATACACTGGAAGTTAGGAAAAGTGGGTTCTCATCCCACATATGGGTCCATATACTTCTTTTCCAGTCCTAAGTTTTACCATCTGTAAATGAGAGGGTTGGATTAGATGATTTCTGAGGATCTTTCCATTTCTGACATCTTTATGAGAAAAGCAATTAAATATAATTAAGTTCATATCAGAAGACCAGTTGGGCTGCTTTGGGCTATCACTACAGATATTATGAGCTTAATTCTTATTTTAGTTCTATTAACTATTATTTTATATATAAATAATAATATATAATATTAATATGTAAACTATTTTGGGGGCATCTCTTCTTTGTCAGGCAGAGAAATCGATAGAAGCAGGAATCTGTTCTAATTCCCTAGGAATATCTGATTTAGTTGTAAGAGAGGAGAACACCCATAAATCCATATTATTTAGATGAATATTTTAATAAACAAATAAATAGGGAGAACACATAACTCTCCCATGCAGGAGAATTCCAAATTCTGATCTATTTACCTTTATCCATAAGAAGGTAAAGCATAGCTCCCCAGCCCTTGAGTGTGGGCACCCTGCAAGTCAGAGTTTGGAAAGAGGAAGAAGGACAGACTATGTGTGATCAGCAAGAAGAAGTGAGAAGAGGGTTATCCAGGTTATCCACCTGTCCAACACACCTGTCGGAGAATGAGTGAGCTTGGACTGGAGAAAGTTTGGCATCAAAATCTAAGTCAATTCAATTTGGTACACAAAGCTTGAAGGCATAAATATGGGCTCCATGCAAGTTTTGAAGGTAGTTGGGATGAAAACATTGTCGTTCAGTGCAGGATAAGCAGGAGGTAGAGATAAATTCATTGAGATCTGGACGAGGTGATGCTGAGGACAGAATCCAGGCTCCTCACAGAGACCATCAGCAGGCACCAGAGAAGGTGAGAGCTGGAGTTCAATCTCCAATCCTTGCAAGAGAACTGAAATACTAAACCAGAACCTGAGACCAGACCAACAAGGCAGAGCTTAGAGAGGGCCTGAAACCCCATAAAGATGTATCTGTAAGCTTACTTTGGCCACTCTGAACATCAGACTGCATAAACATGTCTAACTTGGACCCCACTCATTACTGGAGAAGAGACTCTCCAAGTGTTCTTTGATCTGCTCAGCACCAGATTAGATGCTGGGTAGAGCTGAGCCTAAGCAAAGGAGCTGTCTCTGTCCACAGACGGGCAAGGCCCAAAAAAGCCAGGGCCTGGCAAGCAGGGTCTTTAGCCACACAAGGGAAAGGTGGATCCCAAGCAGACCCAAAGAGTTAGATTGGAGCGTTTCTGTGGCCACCATACAGCTATAACTCTACCCAAGTATCCACTTACAGGGAAGAGACCTCCGTGAAATGAATATATAGTAAGATTCAAGCAAATAGAGATATAAGCCAGCTTTTCAAATAATAAGTGTCTTGAGCCTCTCTTGCTAAAGGGCAGCATCATCTTCAAAACATTCAGTGTTACAAGGAAGGAAGAGGAAAAATTGATTTCTCTCATCATATAAAAAGAACTACAGAAAATTAGGGTAGGATACACAGCTGTACTCTAATTTCGGCCAAACAGATCCTTGTGGTTTAGAACGCTCATTTCAAATAAAAACTGCCCTCAAGAAAGAAAGACATTTGCCAACCATATATCTTATAGATTGTATCCTGTGTTAAAATATCAAATAAAGCCAAACAATCTGAGGGCTCATTCAGTTCTTTTAAAATCAAGCCAAACACCATTATTTTTTAGGGTCCCACAGGGATTTATCCAGGAGAAATATTCCCTTGACTGAAAGCAAAATGTTCACCCCTTGTGTCTAATTAGGTTTTCCGGGCACCCGCAGACAGTGACAATAGTCACACTGTGAAAGTGAAATTAAGAGTCAGATCATTTACTAGCAAGTTGAGGAGTATGTCTGGAGAGAATACCTTTGTTCCCACAAGTTCTAAGGCTTTCTTAGCAGACAATCTCCATTTTATTCTCTAAAGGGAAATTCCCTAAAAATTGGAGTTCTGTGGGCCTGGGGTGGGAGTGTGAGCAGATAATATACATCTGCTTGTAGTGCAAGACAAGGGATGGACGAGACATTCTTTCTTCATCAGTCGCTGTAGGAGAGGGGTCATGGTGGCAGGTGTTGTCACACATCCCTTCTACTAGAAGTGCCTGGGAGGTACAGAGGAGGTGGACAGGTCACAGCTGCCTCCATCTCGAAACAGACCAGTTGTGGACTCTGTCCTAAGGTAACTTGGATAAGTCAATAAGTCATTTGGCATCTAACACCCTCTCTTGTCTTTTTTTGTTTGTTTGTTTCCATTGTAAAAGAATATATTTTTATTAGTCCATTTCAAAGATCAAAGATATTTTTGGTACTAGTGGGGGAGACCGGAGGACAATGCCCTACTGCTGGTTCTCTTCATCCAAGTTCCCAGTGTATAGTAGTCAACTGTGTTCACATTTACCAAAAGGAATGCTTCCTGGAAAGGGATGGAGAGGGATGATTTACTGAGAGGGGCTAAAATAATTCAAGGCACATGGATTTATACCAGGAGAACATCTGCTTTACAGATCCTCAGACTGGTACATAGAAATAGAAAGCTAGAATCTTGAAAGTAAGGATACAGACTCTCAGTTTGATCAAGAAGATGATGAGACCCAAGCAGCTGTACCTTGGTATGAGTGGTTGTGTTGTTTTTTGTTTTGTTTTGTTTTTTGTTTTCAGTGGATCTGGAAAGTAACTATCAAAGCTAATCTGTTCTTTAACAAAAGAAACATGTACCGATTTATGTGCCACCCCAAACATAGTTTTGTAGTTCTCTAAGTTACCTGTGAATGTTGCATATTTACTTCTATCCCATCTGCTCTTTAAGAACTGGAAGTTCCTCTAAGGGAAACAGGAAGCTGTTTTTGATTCTGATGAATATATGCCAACTCCCCAGCGAGGGACCCTGAGAAAACATGCTAACCATTTGCTTGCTTACAGCTTATCACTCGCTATTGTTCAGTCTCTCAGAAATTAAAGACTTACATGCACTCGTGGGCATACAAAGCCTTGGGTTTTATTTCCTTTTCTGGATCTGGGAAAAACTAGCAATTATTTCTTTTCAAAGGAATATTTAACTCTAATGTTCACATAACAAATAACACATAAACAAACAGTAAACAATGTTGACATAAACAAATATGATTTTTACTTTGAAAGAGGGCTTATAAGCCACAGAAATGAATAAGTTCTTAGAATACACAATAGTCATGTATAATATGCATTTTTTATAAATATATATTATAACATAAGTCCTTTTTCTTAAATTTATTTATATTCTCATTTCCTCTGTTTACTCTAGAGGGATCAATTAGCAAATCTCATCTTCTAAAATTAAATTCAGTTTCCATCTCTTTAAGAAATTATGAATAATATAGATATTAATTTTCAAATTTATTAATTTCCAGTAGAATGAGATGCAGAGAGGACCTTAATTTTCACACAATCGATTTTTAAACAACCCATTTCTACAAATAATTCTCTGAGAAAAGATTCATTAAAATTATATGGAAATAATACTGAGGCATCAGCATAAAAATATGGTATATGTAATATTTTGCACTCTTACACAAGTATTATTCTCCTCAAAATAAAAATTTTTCTAAACTACAAGTTTCCAGGGTGCCTGAGTGGCTCAGTCAGTTAACCATCTGCCCTTGGCTCAGGGACTCAGGTCGTGATCCCAGAGTCCTGAGATTGAGGCCTGAGTTGTGTTCCCCGGCTCAGCGGGGTGGGGTTTGTTTCTCTGTCTCCCTCTGCCCCTCACCCTGCTCATGCTCTCTCTCTCTCCCTCACACTCTCTCTCTCAAATAAATAAATAAATAAAATCTTTAAAATATATATATATATATAAGTTCCCTACACAATTGTAGAGTCAAATAGCTACTTGATCCAATAAACAAATACCCAGAGCTTTAGGAAGGGTTGTAGATCATGTTGTTGCTGTCAGAGCATAAGGTGCTTCCTTCCCAGCCAGAGTTCATATTAAGAAAGTAGCATGAGAAAGGAAGTGTGGTCTAGTATGAAGAACAATAAGATGTCTCTTGAAATGTCATATTTACTCTAAGACATTGTTTTTTGATTTGTGACAATGGAGAAGAAAAGTGCTTTGGACTAGGATTCAGGTGAAGTAACTTGATGAAGTATAGTGAAGATCAAATGGGTGATATGTATTAGCCCCTTGCTGATTCCACTTTATGTTTGCCTGGCATTTTTCAGCTTGTTAAGGAAAATAACTAAGAAGTGAATTTTATCATTATGCAAATATGGAAAGCTATGGAAGATCTGTTTAAAATGTTCTAAAGAATATGTAGCTAATCTTTTAAATGCTGGGGCTGCGGTTGGGGGGGTTGGTGTTGCAGGAAATGGAAGATCTCAGCCCAGATTGTTTGGAAAAAGTAGTGTCCTTCTGTCACTATGTGAAAAAGGGACAGGGAGATTGGGACCTAGAAGAGAGAGGATCAGGGGCAGGGGTTGTCTTCCCTGGGTTGTGGTAGGGCCAGTCGTCTTTAAAATTGGAAAAACTCATATTTCTTCTAGATAAATTCAGTGGCCGTTTTGGAATCACCCATTTCTAAGCCTGCCCTCCTGAGTAACTCTTCAAGCTTTTAAAATAATATCATTTCTCTGATTATTCCCTTCCTTTAAGCACTGTTGTAGATTTCTAATGTAACAATAAATGATCAGATATACCTTTTTCCATTAAGTGCTACAAATCGAATTGGTTTCTTTGTTCAACAGTAGTGACTAGCTTTAAAAAAAAATCCCCAAATCTAAAGAAATATCACTGAGATGACAAGCACTGGAGGTGAATGTGTCTGCATGGAGCTGTTGATTCGAGGATAGTTTCAGGGAAGTATTAGGCTGCATTTTTAGAATTTACTATTCACTGCAAGTAGATGGCACCTAT
This sequence comes from Eumetopias jubatus, assembly GCF_037043125.1. Taxonomy (NCBI): domain Eukaryota; kingdom Metazoa; phylum Chordata; class Mammalia; order Carnivora; family Otariidae; genus Eumetopias; species Eumetopias jubatus. The sequence goes on from NW_028274815.1 coordinate 29,791,472, forward strand.
TTTCCTTACACTCAACACCAACCCTCACTTTGCTGTGGCCCTGGAACAAGAATTTTCCCAGCACAACTAGAATTTTCTTTTACCATTTGCTAGCTATTTTTTTTAGGCGTTCTGAGGCAAATGTCCACAATTAGCTCTTTAAGCAACTGTAGAGAACAGAGTATTGATCTTGCCATAAAAAGAACTGAAGTATTCCTATGACTAGTTGTGTGATGTTGGTGAGTTACTTAAATTCTTCTCAGTTGCAAAATTTCCTCCTGTAAAATCCTTAATATAACACCTACCTCATAGGTCACAGGAGATGGAAGGTCATTAGGGATATACAATGACCTTATCTAAAGCAGGGAGGACAAATCGATTTCAACTTAAGTAACACATCTAGTCACATCTGTAACGCTTAGGAGTTTGGAACCATATCCATGTTGAGCAGGAAAGAGTGCTATGGTTGATTAGTGATGTCTGTCATGAGAGCCAAGTATAGGAGTGGGGCATATAAATGGCATCCCTGATATAAGGTATTATTTATTATTTAACCATCTTGGGTGGCATCTCCTTCTTCTAGGAAGCCTTGACTGATTGAACCTAACCAGTCTATATCCTTATTCTGATGGAGAAGTCAGAAGTCAGCTTTGTGTGTTTACTCAGTCAATGAGAAGTTATTTGAATAAAAATATCAATCATAAGTGTAAAGAGCAGCATTCATCATTGTTCATTCTTCAAAAGCAGATAGTCTATGGTAAAGCCACTCAGATCAAAGACATCCAGCAAAACTCTTCTCTTAAAATGAGAAAAACATCTTAATACTTGCATCTGTGTTTTCATTTTGTTTTGTTTGTTGTTATTTATAAGCAGAGGGCAACATCTGACACTGTTTTCCTTTTTCACAATCAATGTGACTATTTGATTTAAAAAAAGGATTCAGTGTAGGAGAGAAAAGATGCTAGAGAAGTAAAGAAGGAAGTTTCAAATTAAAGAAGAATGGAGTGGGAATTACAAGGAAATGCAGATCAAAGTGATAGGGCTGAGGGGCAAAGAAGGGACAAAAAAAATGGCTGATAAGAGCAAAAAGACGAAAGACAGGGTGAAGAGCAGTTAGAAGGAAGGAAGTCAGAGAAAAATATGTTTTCATTTATGCTACTCCGGAAGGATATTTTAAAACATGATGTCACTTCCATGTCAGTATAGCAAAGATATTTCATAAAACAGAGCTGTATTTCTTTTTTCCATCAGGACCAGATTATTGCCCCCTACAGATTTGATTTTTCTTTTTTTTTAGCCTAAGTTTTACAGAGAAATGCTGAAATGATTTACTTTCAAAAAAATTATGGCTTATTTAGGACACCCTTAAGAACATTCCTAAAATCAAGATAATCTAATCTTACTTTCACTTTGTGTATCCTATAAAGCTATTTAATTCTGAATTTAAATTCTCTGAAATATCTGTATCATATAAAGGGGAATCACTGCCAAACCTGATCTCACACTTTTCAGAATAATAAGTCTTTTCTTTTTTATGAACGTCCAAGCAATAATGACGTTCTCGACACAGAAGCAATTTCACTTTAAAATGTAACTTCCCTTCATAAATTTGCAAATCCAAACATAACACTTTGGATCTTATTAGAAATACAAAAGAGGTTTACAGTTATTTTTATTTTTATTTCTACTTGACTATCTCAGTAAATTGGAATTTAGGGATTTCCTTGAACTACAAAATTTTTCTTAGAGAAGTATAGATACGTGTTTCCCTTGTAGCAAAGAATGAATCCCTACCATGCTTTGTGTGTTACAACCCCCACATGGATCCCTTCCAGGCTCTGTGCATATGCGTATGTCTGCACACACCCAGTTCGGTTGTATGTGAGCCTCTGGGTTCCGCCCCCCCAGCCCCGCCTCCCAGGATGTGATCCATTACAAAGCACAGTTCCTTAGAGCATCTTACAGCCAACTCTCACCTCAACTAATGATAGGTTTTGCTGGATTGATTCATTTCCCAGGAGTGGGATCTGATATAATGCATGATATGGACTATATAATAGGCCTATAAACATTTACATGAACATATGACCTGTTAAACAATGCAAATGTTCATAGTAAGTGAAAGCCTAAGGAAATTAATGTATATCCATTAACTGGAATACTATGCAGCCATTATAGACCATATTCAAGTATTTTTAAAGATATAATTGAAAAAATCAGGATTCAAAATGGTATATACAGCATAATTAGTATAATTATACACACAGAGTGGGGCAAATAAAATTAATCATTATAAAAGGACCAAAAGGAAATAATACTATCACTGTGACTGAGTGGCTAGATTATAAGTGATTGTTTTCCTTCTATGTTTCCATTTCTTTTCAACATTTACTTTAAAGAGGTTATGCAATTTTAATAGTATGCTTTTATTTTAAAATATGTAACAAGACCAGGTTTTTTTAAAATTTCCAAGTGAACATTTTTAAATTTTTATTTAAGTTCAATTTAATTAACATATAGTGTATTATTAGTTTCAGAGGTAGAATTTAGTGATTCATCAGTTGCATATAACAGCCGGTGCTCATTACTTCAAGTGCCCTCCTTAATGCCCATCACCCAGTTACCCCATCCCCCTTCCCACCTCCCCTCCAGCAACCCTCAATTTGTTCTCTATCGTTAAGAGTCTCTTATGGTTTGCCTCCCTCTCTGTTTTTATCTTATTTTATTTTTCCTTCCCTTCCCCTATGTTCATCTGTTTCTTAAATTCCAACATATGAGCGAAATCATATGGTATTTGTCTTTCTCTGACTTACTTCATTTAGACATGTTTTGTTTTTGTTTTCCTCCTAAATTCATCTTTTACTGTCAAATAAGAGAGGATCAAGGCAAATTGTAACAGTGATAAAAGAAACAAGAAGTGGGCATTCCAGTTGGGAACCTGGGATGAGATATGAAAGCTGCCATAAAGAGGTCTGAAATCAACTGGGTACAGCTGCAGTTACATCATTATATGGTCAAAGTTAAAACTGGGATTAGTCCACCTAGAAATGCAAAGAGGGACAGAAGTCCAAATTTACAGCCAAAAAAATAAAAAATAAAAATAAAGGAAAGGAACAGGAGGCAAGATGCTGGCATATCATGGGATATCTCTTATAATTAATAGAATCCACATACTCTCTGCCTCTTTGGAGAGAACTAAGCTACCAGTCAAGACTTATGACCAAAGGGGCACTTAGTCAGCAATACAGAGTGCACAGAAATACTCTTCCTCAGGGGTCATGGTGGCCCAGGATCATCCCATCAGAAATGAGGCAAACTCTTGGATGTGTTTTGAGTTCAGCTGAGCAATCATGCTGATATTCAGGAGTTTGCTACTTGCATACTTATTCTTGATGGCGATGAATTTGGTTAAGTTTTCATTTATTTTCACTACATTTTTGGCCATATGCTACATGACTTCCAATACTTCGTTCTCTGCATATCCAGTAAAACTGCTGCTTTAAGTTCCATTTTCCTCAGCCTGGAATCATCTGGGACAGGAAGGAAGCAGCCATTGCCTCCTTAGAAGGGTGATAGTGCATCATTTTGTAGTCAGTGAGAGTCAGCTCCATCAAATATGGGGAGTTAGCACCATATCCTGCCCTCACCTCCTCAAGTACACACATCTGTCAGCAGGGCCTTGCTACAAATACTAAGGCATGCGAGTCATAGTACACACCTGAATCTTATCTCAGCCACCCATCATGCGGTGGAAGGCATGACTGCTGTCAGTCCTCATTCAGCCTGCCTTTCCACTCAGTCCAGCCGAGGTGTGAGGGAACCTCCAGATCAAAATAGAAGGAAGAGAGCAAAGGGCAATTGAACCAAGGTAAACAATTGCAAAGCACAAAAGTTATTTCAATTGTAACCAACCCTTGTGCTTTCTCTTTCTTTTTTTTTTTTAAATAACATGGGTGTGAAGGAAGTTAATTTCCCCATATTGAGTGGTATGGTGAAACATAATATTAACCTATTAGCTCATTCCATCAATTTCTAATTCAATATTATTCTCTGAGGGCCTCCTTTGGTCCAAGCACCCTCTCAGGCACTGAGATTGCCACAATAAATAAATAAATAAATAAATAAATAAATAAATAAATAAATAAATAAATAAACAAACTTGTGTAGTTTATAGTCTTGGTTGGGAAAGCTGAATTTTAATAGGAAAAAAAATCATGAACTAGATAACTAGATAGTTTCAGGTATTGGTAAGGGTATGAAGACAATAATAGGATGACGTGACCAAGAGGTCTACTTCAGACAGTCAGGAAAGGACTGTTTAAAGAGGTACTATCTGAGCTGAGTCATAAAGATACTAAAACTGGCAAAGACCTGGAAGGATGGTATATCTTCAGAGGATGATCTCACATAAAGACAGGACCTGCAGAATGCAACACCTTCCATGAAAGGAGATAAGCTAGGGAAAAAGTTTCTGTTGAAGGAGACAATGAAGACATGGTGTTCCATCTTGGCTCTGGGTGGAGGGATGGGACAGGTAGAAGTGGTTCCCTGAGAATTTATATTTATGAGTCTGATTCACATGGGTTACAGCCAGAATTTACACTGTTCACATGGGTCGGGGGTGGGGGGGTGTGGAGCTTAAAAATTAGTTTAGAATGAGAATTTACTTCTCATAAACAAATGAAAAGCATCTTAAAGTTGGTCCCCCCCAAAAATTCCCACAAAGTATCTTCCATAAAACATACTCACAATATCAAAAAAGGAGAAACAGACACAGAAAGACTGTAAACATTAGAATTATCAAATGCATGCCCTAAAATAATTATGCTCAATACAGTTACATAAATAAAATTATCTATTTAAAGTATAACAGAGAGGAGCCTATGAATGAGATATACTTGGAAAAGAATTAGAGTTTATAGAAAAAATCAAAATAATTTCTATAAATGACATTAAAAAGTCAACCAATAGTTTAACCAGGAGATGAGGCACAACTGGGAAAATGTGTAAAATACTTTGTTGGACCAATATAAAGCACTGATAAAGTTAGAGGTTGGTAGATTTATGAATATAAAGCTGGCTGCCCCTGATTACTGCCAATGGGATGTTGGAGAAGAGAGAGGTGAGCTTATCAAGCATACTCTCAGGGCAGAAATTTTCCTTGCATCCTCCTTCTACTGAGAGAAGAATGTGAGCTTCAAGAGAGAAGGACCCAGTATAACTTAGTCACCAGTGGACCTGCCAGCATTTGGAATAGTTCTTGGTCAGTGCTCACTACACATTTGTTAACTGAATGAATGAATGAATGAATGAATGATGTATTTAGTAAATAGTTGATAGAAATCCTGTAATGCTATTTGGAGATTTTAGTCTAATTCTGGGACTACACATCTCTAAAATATCTAGAGAAAAAACAAAAATTTCATACCATTAGAAAACATTTTTGTGCCAATGCCAAATGCCCAGATGTTGCTATCTAAAGAATTTGGAATTCTGTACGTCATTGGCAGGTTATAGTGGTCTCTTTTATCATCTTCTTATTTGGTCATGTTGAAAAAACCTGAGCAATACTCCAACAGTCCCTGTTCCATCCTCCCACCTCCTGCACATTTTGAGATACTGAATTTAAAACATTTAAATGCCATCCAATGGGGCGCTGATGTAGTCTTCAGAATTTCAAACCTCTTTATCAGTTCTCACAGATTATTCCACACTTGTCTTTAATGCAGCATATCAGTTGAGGAAGTGGAAGGGGAAAAACATGAGTAAAAATTTTCACTACTGAATCTCTTCCAGTCTGTGCCACATTGTATATCATAGGTGTATTCTCCTCTGGCCATGGTGACTTTTTTTCTGGCTCTCAAGCGGATGTGATTTCATCAGTACAAAATCAGGTGAAAACCCAGCCATTTCATCTCCAAGACAATCTATAAGTCTGCATATATGATGCCATTCCTTCAAGATCAGCTTCAAATTGGGCACTTCATCTGCAAGGCCATTTACGGTCCTGAAAGGGAACAAAATGGTGGCTTTATGACTATGTCTCACTGGGATCTCAATGCCGCTTTTTTTAAGCAGGGTCGTTTTTGTTCACAGTGATGGAATAGATTTCCTAAAATGGATGGAGTCTTAGCAAAACAGGATAATGAGTAGGCTCTGCCAATCTGCTATAATCTTTATACCCTGAAAGCCTAACTGAACTATAAAACTCAGAGTAATAACCACAAGTTATATATGAATGACAAGCTTGTAACTAAATTACTAAAAGGTTAATATTGCTATAATCTTTCATCCCCAGCTATAAGGTCCTATGCAAGAGCCTAAACAGTTTTTCACTCTTTTCTAGGCACTACAGGTAGAAGAAAACTATTTCCTACATAGAAAGTTTTGGAAGGAAGAACAGGTGTTCTAAAGTTCAAGTGCTAGTTCTCCAAAGACCTCTGAGATTGAGATCAATTCCTGCAGAACATTTACTAGATTCTAATCCCTGGCAAATCTACAGCTTCACATAGTTTGAAGTTTGATTGCAAGTGAAAGGAAGCCTCAGTTCATTTGTATCCAGTTCAGAGACATTTTTAACAACAGTTATCATCACAAACCCTGTGTAGACAAGCGCTTGACAGAACCAACATGTGCAGCTTTTCTGCAGCCACAGACATCAGAAATGCCTGCAGCCATTGGGGTGAAATAGCCCCTCTTGAAAGAGACAAATAAGTGGTGTGGGGCAATCTCTTATCCAGGTTCCCAGTATTAGAGCAAATAAGAAAGCTAGTTTGCAAGCTAAATTTCTAAGCATCTCTCATAGCTGTATGACATAAAGTTCCATCATATGTTGTAAGAATGTGCCATTTGAGATATTAATGACTTCATTATTTCATGCAAAGGGACGAGTACACATTGGAGGTGAGTTGCCCAGGAAAGTAGAAACATGCTCTATTTCTGATTGCACTTACACTTGTACTGCAGCAAGTTCTTGAGATAAATGACTTGAAAGATTTGAAAATTGCTTGGATGCTATAGATATTGGTCCTGAGAACATAGGGAAAGGTTTATTATGACACTCTACTGGGCCTAAAATAATGCTAGAAAGAAATACAAGTATGTATGAGATGCATAAATGTGCATTAAAAGAACACTTTTATGTAAATCTGAATATCAACCATGAGAAATGTTGAGTCCCAAGTTTGCCAGAAAATAAGTTATTATAGACAAAGGAGAATATACTAGTAGGTTGTACAGCATGGTAGAGATGCACAAATCTTCTACAAATACCTTTAACCATGAATTATTTCTATCTCTGGCACCTCCTCAACCGATGTGATCTGTCCCACTGGAATTGATACAGTGTTCTAAAATTCCTTAAACCTACATCAGCACCCTGGAGGTTGGATGGATTAAGATTCATTTTCTTAAGGTGTATAGAGTGCTTAGGGAAAGTGGAAGAGAGGACATGGCTTGGGATTTGGCTGTATGACATTAAAGGGAAATAATAGAGGAAAAAGGAGGAAATTCTGTCAATCTTCTATGTATTTGATATATTCTAGAAACCCTAAAGCTCTAGACATTTAGACATTTAGAAACTTTTTTTTCATTATGAAGGCAAAAGATCCAGTCTTTAGTCTTAATGGTTTCTTCCTCCCCCCGCCCGGCTATTTTGGGGAGGCATAAACCCAGAGTTAAATTAAAGCCTTGACTTACATTTCAAAAATCATAGACAAAGAATTTGAAATTATTTTTCTCCACATTAAAAATCATGGCTAGGATCTAAACTCACAGAAGTGAGTGACTTCACTTTTAGTATATTCTTCACCTCTGAAGAGAAAAAAAACTATTTTCTCATCATCTATAGTTTTATGCTTGAAACAGCACCTAAGGTATATTCATGAACCAGACAAGGCCTTATTACTGTTATACAATTCCATTTTGGCATCTACTCAGCCATGAAAGCAGTTTCATTTTTATGCGAAATATGCCAGATGGCATATGCACTGCATGGTTAAAACAAACACGCAGAACTCAGTTCTTCTGCAAGCACTTTCCTGGAGGGAACATGTGATCATGTGGTTATATTATCTGCATGTGGTACTTTAAGAGTAACCAAAGCCCTATGTTGGAAGATGCTTTTGTTGGTGTTTTGTTTGTTTATTTGTTTTGGCAAAGGAAGAGTATAGCTGGGGGAGTTACTGAGAATCACCCTGCTAATAACTGAACTGCCAAGTGGTGGTGATGTGTAGCCCAAGCAGAGCTTCTAAAGAACTCAGATTGCTATTAAAAAAAAAAAAAAAATCCTATAGGAGCTAATGCACGTAGAATGGGCTGAGAAAAAATACATTGGATTGTCTCTGGATGGAGAATGAAGTCTCTTGATAATTCAGTAAAACCACATAAGATTTAAGAGCTGGAAGAATTATTCTAATATAATTATTGCAAAAACAGGAGAGATTCAAAAGTAATTTCCTTCAGAGAAACTAAGTGTCAATATTATCTTTATAAGCAGGAACAACATTAATAGTATGAAGGCTACATATGTATGTAAGACAAATACACCCTGTATGTAATAAAATTCAATTAAAGTGAACAAACATTGACCACCTGCTACCTTCCTAGCATTGTACCAGGTGAAATGGGAGATACATGACCTCAATTCACTTATAATCTTAGAGGAAACAAGTTTCAAATGCATAAAGCAGAACTAAAATTGAATACTATATTGCCTAATATGCAATAATGAGGGGTAATCTTAGTGGCTCCAACCCAGTAAGTTGCTATAAGTCCTTACGGGGATTTGAGGTAAGCCTTACCATTCTCAGTATCAGCCCCTTTTGCCAAACCTTGAATAAGGTCAGAGGAGATCTAGTCTTTGTCCTTAGATCAAACGTTGTCACCCTCATTTGAAGCTGAACTTGGAGCTTACCTGTTCTAAATCCATGTCCAATCTTCCCACCTCTCCGCCCATTTACTAACAACCCAAGTCTTACTTGTGCCTTCCCAGTTACACATTCCCTGTAGAGGAATACTATTTCAAATTGCCAAGAGTCATTTCCACGCTGGCAACAACAGGATTCAGATCCCACCCTATGAGTAAGGAAATGAGGGACCCATGAGGGCAACTGGAGCTTGAAAGAACTGGAAAAAGGAACCATCGATATGAAAAGTGGGAACAAAATTAAGAGGATATGATGGCTGAAAACAAACCTCACTCATGTCATAGTTGCCCGGGCAGGCCTTCTGCTCCGCCCTACAGAGCAGAGCTTACTGAGTAATCACGAGTGAGGAAATGTCTTAGACACAGAACCACCTGGCAGAAAAGGACCTTGGAGATGATGATATTTTGATTTTCAACAGTCAAGAGTAACTCACTCAAGGACATGACCGTGAGTCCCAGGTGCTGTCCCCAGTGTCCTAGAAGCCTTCCTGGGACAAACCGGTGCTGCACACTATGGGTGATACCTTTCCTGAGGGAGTAAAGAAAGAAAGAAGGTGAATCTGGCAGCTCTGCTAAAGAGTCAGTTCTTATTTTTTTCTTTTCTTTCTGGCTTTTTCTTAATCCCACAGTTGGTACATATACTATTAATTTTGGTACATATTCTCAATCACATAGTTGGTACATACACTGTCTCATTTTCTAACCTGATACATGTGAACATCTCCCAGTCTAGCTTATAACATTTCAACAGAGCCAGGATGAGAATGAGATGAAAGAGGCAACTTGCACAATCCTGAGACTGAGTGTTTCCTTACGTTTTAGTGTGTTAAAGGATTTCAAACCCAAAATAATCACAGCATCTCAGGCAGACTTATTTTAGACATATTTCAAACATCAGTCTCTTGCCCATGGGTTTTAAATTTAATTTGAAACACATTTTGCTGTCTAAATTATGCGAGTAATAATTGCCTTGAAAAGAGAAAAACTGCTCCATACTATTGCCGTACAACCAATGAAAGAGTGAATAAGTAAGCGGGACAACTGGCGAGAAGGGCACATCTCACGTGTGATCATTTGCTAGAACATGAAGCTTTGGAGCTTTTGAAATATAGATGAGATTAGAATGTGGCTTCTCTTTTGCATAAGTACTCCTATTTGAATTAGGGCACTTAACTCTATCAGCACCAAGGGCTGAACTGATCAGTAAGATCCCTCTCATGTTGTTATGAAATGATGCTCTGGCTGAGACTACTGGGGCTAATGCTTTGCAAAGTAGAGTGAGCACAAACCATCCAATGGACAATTGTGAGTCTCAAGAGCCTGAATATGGATAACAAGAAATCAGAGAAGATAGTGACAGTACTGAAACCCTAAGGCAAACCCAAACCAGCTTAAACACCAAAGGGAAGTTGGTTGGTGCAGGGACTCCCAATTTACAGTTGAGTCATCGAAAAGCAGGAAGGTTAGGGATGGATTTGGGCCTCAGGAACAGCTAAGGCTATGACCACAGTGATGAATGCCTCTCTCTCAATGTCCTTCTCCCTCTCTGTCTCTCCCTCTCTCCCCGCCTCCCCTTCCTCTCTTTCTCTTTCTCTCTTCTATTTGTGTCTTTCCCATATTGGATTCCTTCTCTCCCACTGCAGCCCCCTTCTTTCTCCAAATATCAAGAAATTTGACCTGGAGAAAAGGGTCATGTGAGAAAAGGTCAGCCCTGACATAGACACACACTAACCTCCCAGAGAAGAGAGGGGGTAAGGAAGGATGTTGCTGGAGAGACAATTCCATAGATGTCTTTTTAGCATTCATTCTAAATGTCACCTTGTGCCAAAGACCACTCTACAACCTTTAAAGAAGAAGAACCCCAACAGATGTGTGCTAAAGACTAAGTATTTCCTTATTTTATGTAACTTAAAAGACGGGAAAGAAGGAGGACATGGGAACTGCTTTTAGAAACAACACAATACACATATTTATATGGCCTATCTTTCCTGTGTTGGGGACACTGACTTTATCTTGTCAAGAGGGAAAAATAGGGACAGGGAAAGTTGGGTCACTGATGTCTTCTTGGTCACACCATTCAGAGAATCACCATCCATGTCTCCAATAGCCAGTACCTGAATCAGCATTTGAGGCAGTCTTGGGTTGTGGAGGTTGTGTTGTTTCATTCTGAGGAGTGACAGAGCAGAAGAGGCCTGCTGCTGTGAATCTCAACATAAGGAAATTTTCTAGACCAATGCTCAGCAGATACTTCTCCTTACCCTCATGGGAAGAAATTTCCTGCCCTACAGGAGTTTGTATCAGTCAGCTGTTCTCTGAAAAGATGAAAGAGAAAAGTTGACCCTGCTTTCCTGATTGTAATAATAGTAGCAATAATGATAAAATAGCCATAACAACATCAACAACTACTATTTTAACTTTTAAATAAAAACAGCTAACATTTATTTATAGTTTGCAGTACACAGGTACAGCCCTGGAAGTTGTTCGTGCATATAACCACTCCACTTTTATTACAAACTAATGATGAGAATCCGGTTGCCAAATGAGGTATATATTCTTAAGACGCTTAAAACCTAGCAAAGCACGATTACTAAAATTCAATCTACCAATTAACACAATGGTTAGGCATGTGATCGTTGTTTAAAATCCAGTGATTAGCCAAATGAGACTCCCTACATTAAACCACCACCCCCAGAAACTCTGTTGCCAAATGTTGTCAAAGAAAAGAAGGAAAAGTATTTCTTTGCTCTCTCAGATACTCTAGGGATTTCCTGTGTGGTCACGATATTTGAGTGGTACAACCTGTTGTCTGAACAAATTCATCAGTTTGGTCATGAGGTATTCTTAACAAATGGACCAGTCTGTAGCTAAGAACACATAAAAAGAAAAAAGAAAAACTTCTAAGACTTAATCGCATCTCTACAGAATCTATTGTTTTGTAAAGAGAGTGAGCTCTGCTTGTATTCCTTTTCGAATTTTGAAAATGGGTCTTGCCCTTTTGGCTCCTTTATGGATTGAAAATGTTAATTCAATAATATTTATTTTGCACCCATAAGGACCTATCCCTTCAATGACTCGACAAAATAAATGCTTTAGTTAAATTTGACTATGCTTTGCCGGTAGCTCTTAAGATATTTTCCCCCCTGAATTAATGAAACATACAAAATTCAGATGGTAGCATATGGTGTCTTCCATGGGAACATTTCATTTAAATTACTGAGAATTCTGCAATCTGATTCCACTTTAATAAACACACAAAAAGTACTTCTTATATTATAAATGTCTAACTAGCCAGATTAAGTATTTTCATATGCTTTGCTGATTTTTCCAGTACCCTCAGGAGTTATAATAAATGTTTTATGTATAATCAAAGGATATGTGCAAGCTATTTATCAACTATTAAGCCCCTGCTTAAATATTTCTAAAATATCGAGGGGAGTGGCAATCTACATGAAACTATAGCAAACAGCCCAACCTGACACTTAATACATTCCAGTGCCCCTGCACATCCACAGAACTTATTAATCAAACATTCCATTAAATCATTATCCCCTAAATTTCAAAACTGACCTACACATGGGAAACAGGGGAATATAAATTATTAAAAAAAAAACAACTCCTGGGGGACAATTTGAAAATATTTATTAACATCCTTAAAATTATTCACAACTTTTTTGACCTAGAAATTCTGCTTCTGTGAAGTCATCCTAAGGAAGCAAATAAATATACGAAAGAATTTATGTTTATCACAGCATGATTTATATCAGTGCAGTTGGCATGCCCCAGCCTGTGGTTTTATAATAAGGTAAAATTTTCACTAAATACTCAAAATGGCAATCATATGCCATTTTACCCTTAGTTGCCTATGCTGGATGTAAGCTGACCTCAGATTGTCTTTCACTTATTCCTGAGAGAAAAAAAAAAGATGTTCTGATCTGCAAAGAGTACTCTTGTACATTTTTAAGAAGAAGGCAGTTTAAAACTGAGGGTTCTAGAGGGGAGGGGCTGGGGGGATGGGTTAGCCTGGTGATGGGTATTGAGGAGGGCACATTCTGCATGGAGCACTGGGTGTTATGAACAAACAATGAATCATGGAACAGTACACCAAAACAAATTATGCAATATATGGTGATTAACATAACAATAAAAAAATTTAAAAAAAAAGAAGAAGGCAGTTTACATATATGTACAGGAGTAGAACATGCAGTGCCTAGGGGATAAAAACCTGTCTGTATATACACCAAAATGCTAATAATAATTATCACTGGATGGTTGGGTTGCAAATGATTTTTTTTAATACTTATTCTGCAATTTCCAAATTTTCAACACAGTGGTTATTGTTCTCATTATTATAACCAAGTAATACAGTACATATTATAAAAGCTGTCAAGGTACTAAATATGGGTGCTGCCCAGCCTTTCACTGATGACCTCCTCTTCTAGAATATTCCTGCCTCTAAGAGCTCTGTTTCCTGCTTACCTAAGAAAGCTCTTGGAAGCCTCTGACACTGCTTCTCAGACTGCAAAGCCCCTCAGTTGTAATACTGTGATCTGTTCACACATCCCATGCACATCATTCCTACTCATTAATTTTATGAGTAGAAACATAGATGAGATCACTGGCAAAGTCACAAAGGTGTGTCCTCGCAGGTGGGATTTGAACTTGTATCATTTCATTATCAAGCGTGTTCATTCTGGAGTCTAAACTTGCAGATTCCATTTCTCTCCAAAGTGGAGGGCCCCACAAGTGAAAAATGGAAAGTTTGTAAATTTTCAATTTAACCTGGAAAGGACTGGGTTCAGAACAAACCCAGATACCCAGAATTCTACCCAACATCTCCACTTGTATCTACAGGGAGCAGCTCAAACTCAATTTGTAGAAACACTTCCAGAAGCTCCTTATTGCTCACTGAGTCACATTCAGATCCCTTAGTCCAGCATTTCAGATTTTCTACGCCCTGTTCTTAACACCGTTTCTGCCCATATTGCTTTCTGTTTCTGGACATAATTCCTTTTTACCCAAACATTTTTATTCACCATAATTTAAACACATAATATGTCTGTCAGTTTTCATGCATTTACTTATGCTGCTCCCACTTCTTAAAATTTTCTGCTCCGTATGGATTATGCCATCCATTAAATGCTGTGTCTTACCTTCCCTGCTCCTATATCAGACCCAACTAGTCTAATTTAATTTCTGGTTCTGCCTTAACCCAGACTGAGGAGAGAATAGACAGGCTAAATTGTTTTTAAACTTCTCAAGTTTTAAAATATCTTTCCTCATTTGCTAGAGAAGCAATGCTTGCACAATAATGCTTACATTATCCTAAAAAAAAAAGGAAACATTTGCACGTAAACTATGCTTTACCATCAACAGATTCCAAGACAGAAAACAGAATTTGAGAAGGGAAAATGGACAAGTAAATCCTCACATCTATTTAATTACAAAGCACTCATGTAAAATTTCCTTTGGCTGCCTCCATCAATACAGCAATGATTTTCATAACCACTTTGACAGGACAATTTCATCAATTTGGCAAAACAAAAAGGAAAATAAGATAGCATCAGTCCCTTTGATTTGATTCCTTTCTTCTTTCATTTTTAGCTTATTAGATTGCATGCATTTCTAAGAGCCACCAAAATAGAATGGCATTAAAAAATACAAATAAAATAATCAGAGAAAGACCAGTTGTGGTCAGAAGATGAGTGTCAGGCTATGAAGTTCACAATATATCTTATAGGCAAAGGGGATCCTAGTTGAGTATTTCAGGCAGGGGACTAATGTAATCAGATTTGTTTCTCAGAAAGTAACCTGGTCAAAAAGAGAAGATGAACTAGGATTGATGAGGGGTGAGGTATAGGGAGCTATGGCCATGATCAAGCAAATATTGAACTTGGGTATTGGGGTTGGGGAAAGAAGCGCTAAGGACGGGGACTAGAGGTCAGATTGTAAAGTGTTTTTGAAAAGCAGCATGTTAATTGTTGGAAGCTAGGGAGTGATGTCCTGGGGATATTGTAAGAAACTGACTTTTAAGGAATCTTTCTGCAAACAAACGTTTATTAGCATTTTTCATATTGTATGTCTGTTACCACCTATAGAAAAGCAGTAGCTACAAACCACAGCCATCTTACTTCTAAAGCCAAGAGAGAAAGTAGGCACTGCCCGTTATTCCCTTGACTCTGAATCTGCCCATTTGTGAGTTTGAAATGATGAAGAAGCAAAAAGAACGTCTCCTCTAGACAGAAAAATTTGATGACAATGATTTCCTAATAGAAACAACATCAATACACACAAACGGGAAAATACAAAGAGCAGAGGGTTAAGTGTGCAGTTAGGTCCAAATGCCGAATGTTGAGTTGCTAAAATAGAGAAGCGTCACTGGAATTTATTCTGAAATGAAGCTTTCACAGTGCTTGTCAGCTCCTCCAATAACAGTTTATCACAACATTGGCTGACAGATCACACCATATTTTTAATATTAACTCATCCACAGCTCTAGATGCAGGTGCTGCAAAGAGTCCAAAGTCCATGGACGTTGTAAACAGGGTTTGCCACCCCGGTTTTCTCAGCCTTGAAGATTAACTCCCAGGCCCTAGATTCATTCTCCTAACATGCAGAGGAGAGGGGAAGGAATTGCCAGAACTGGTTTCTTGGTAAGCCCCTTTCTGCACAAGTAAGATGGTAATCGTCAAAAAATTGAAGGTTGGGCACTTTAATTTTCTACCATTTGTAATCATATGCAAACTGTGGCAAAGCCAAAAATGAAGTCAAAGTACAAAGGCATCTAATATGTCATTTCTTGTGTCATTTTTCTGGACTATGGATCTGGAGAAAATAAGCTCTTTGCAACTGGGTAATTCAGTTATATGATGCACTCATGCAAAATCCCATTTTAAGTGACAGGGCATCATTACAGAGTAACCACATGATATGGATAGGGGCTGGCGCAGACTCCAGCGGATAGTCGCACTTCTTTATTTGAGCTGTTACATCACGAATCAGAGGGCACCAAAATGAATAAGAGCTCTAAGAGTAGAAACTCCATGCTGACATGAGAACAGAGGGCTGCTTAGGCACGCTGGCAGTTTCTTCAGGACTCGGTAGGGCAGTCAAGTTTCCAATAGATGGAATTTTTTTTAATTTTCTAATTTGCATATAGTTGACACGCAGCGTTACATTAGTTTCAGGTGTACAGCATAGCAATTCAACGTCTTTATAGGTTATGCTGTGCTCACCACAAGTATAGCTACCATCTGTCACCATGCAACCCTATTACAACATCATTGGATATATTCCCTGCACTTTGCCTTTTATTCCCACAACTCATTTATTCCATAGATGGAAGCATGCATCTCCCACCCTCCTTCACCCATTTTGTCCATCCTCCCAGCCCCCTTCCCTCTGGCAACCATCAGTTTGTTCTCTGTATTTATAGGCTTGATTCTGTTTTTTGTTTGTTTATTTGTCTGTTTCTTTAGATTCCACATATGAGTGAAATCCTATGGTATTTTCTTTCTCAGTCTGATGTATTTCACTTAGCATAATACCTTCTAGGTCTAGATGGCACATTTCTGATGAAACAAATAAAATACCTAAAACAATAACTAAATTTAAACTACTCCCTCCAGTAATGACTTTAAAACATGTGAAAGTTGTGTAGGGGAATAATCTTTAGGTCTAGAAATACAAGAAGAAAGTTAGAAAGTTCATGTTTGTATGGGTTAGCAAAAATTAGACAAGATATAGCACGGTTTAAATGTTTATCTGATAATGTGTAAGCTTGGTACACTGGGTCACACACATACATAAAAAGATAGGTAAGAACTTCTCTGGGCTTGAATTGGAGCTAGAAAAAAGTTGTCTGCCTCAATATTGTTAGTAACCCCAATTATTTAAGAAAGAAATTCTAAGCATGTAGTTTCTCAGTGAAGCAGCAAGAGGCAGAATAAACACAAGCTTAAGAGACAGACACAGGGGCACCTGGGTGGCTCAGATGGTTAAGCATCTGCCTTCGGCTCAGGTCATGATCCCAGGGTCCTGGGATCGAGTCCTGCATCGGGCTCCCTGCTCCTTGGGAGCCTGCTTCTCCCTCTGCCTCTCATGAATAAATAAATAAAATCTTAAAAAAAAAGAAATCTTAATGTGCTTAATTAAAAAAAAAAGAGAGACAGACGCAGGTTCAAATCCTGTTTCCTCCCACTTAGTAGCAATGTGACTTCACCAAGTGTAAATTTTGGATGAGACTATTGGCCCCATTAGCTAGCGTGAAGGTAACAGGTGGAAAACACCTGACATAAGTCATGTTAATTTGCATCTCCCTTCTTCTTTTCCCTCTGAAGCCAAGGTTCTTTCAGGCTCCCAAGGGATCAATTACGGCAGCAGTTGGTCCAGAGCAAGGCTGTGTTATGAGGCATCCCACACAGTTTCTTGTTCATTTCATTCAAGCCACCTTCATTGCAGCTTCCTTCCATTTTCTGACTCCTTAGAGATGAATTGATGTGTCTGCCTGGAATACAAATTGCTAAAGTCGTGCTTATGTCTTCGTCCTGACAGCTAAGATAAAAGTTTTATGGAGAAGTGGGTTGTGCTCAGGCAATAGCACAAAAAATACAACTCTTTAAATCAGCTTAATTTTACCATTCTCAAAAAATTGCTGAAAATATTTCCTCCTCTGTATCAATTTTTAGAGACTTGATAAAGCAAAAACCTCTTGTTAGTCCCATAATTCTTCCTGCACAGAAGAGATCTAATATATTTCCCGAGGATATACTTTGACGGTTGAGCTCTACAATGATTTCATAAAAATATCAGGCATAAAAGAAATATCAAGGATGAGCCCTGTTTCTCTCATAGAGAAACAAAGTTCCTCTCGCTTCAGCAGTTTGCACGCCAATATGATACTAAGTTGTTATGGCTGAATTTAGTAATAGAAACAACCACACTCGTGCACATGGCACAGAGGAAGGGTGTCTCTCTGCCCAGCTGCTGCTCCACAAATTCCCAATGCCTGGGGGGCCCAGGAGATGGCAGATGGCCAGTCAGGGAGCTCTTCACTCAAGTGTTCATTGAGGCCACTTCACCCTGAAACTGCTTGGACCTCCACTTTTACTGGCATGAAGTGAGCTTATCTCAGCCTCAAGTGAGTCTGGAAAAGGTGCTTTGTGTTATCTACGTAATTATTCCGGTCCCCTGATTATGCAGGACGGAAGACAAAGAAAAGAATTTTGTCCCTCTCTTGGTTGTGAGATATTAACAATGAAACAAAAGAATGAATTAGTAGATTCTGTTAGATTATGAGACCGAAGATTAAGTGTATACATAGTGAGTGTACTTGTTCTTTGCTCCAAGATGTCTTCTTCTTCCCACATTCTGAGTACTGGAACAGAATGAGAGAGAATGCTCATGATTTGTGTTCATGGCTCTGATGAGGTTATGATACATCACAAAAACAAATTTATATCCACTATTCAAAATATAAGACCGAAGTATCCATACTTGGGGAGAAGCACAGGTGAGAGAAGAGGAAGGAAGGAAGTAGGAGCATCTGATACAGAGCCAGCTCACCAGAGATTAGGTCACCAGAGGTAATGTGTCATTATTGCTGTATGTCGGATTGTCATCATTACCAAGGGTCAATATTGGATCAGTTCGGTGGGTGGACATCTCAACAGAATGAAGAGAGAAGACAAATAAACAAATGTAATGAGAGATTTTAGAAAGTTAGAAAGGAAGAGGAGAAGGAGAAAACAAATAAGGAGATATAAAGAAATAGAAATTAGATAATTAGGAATGCTCTGGGACTTGATTCGATAAGTAAATATAGATCAGTGTCAGCCATAGAGCCCTGAGTGCTTTAGAAGAACATGTTTTGCATAAATAAGAGGGTTTTTTTTTTCCTAAAGGGACAGACAACACAGAAAATTCACAGGGTGTGTAAAAATTCAGTCTATCATTCTCAGTGGACCTCTCCCAGGACCTGTTTCTCATTTTGTTGTAAGCTATATAAAACACATTTAAGTACAGGATCTCAGGTATGTTGACTTTTAAAAAAAGAACCTCACTTTGGGAGCTCTTCAGGGACAAGAAACAGAACCTGGGTGCTTTTCATCTTTTTCTGAACACTCTTGTCTTCCTTCACTGTCACAAACATACAGTGCCCATTTTTCAGATGCTATATAGTCTCTTATCGATTGCAGCTGACATCTAGAACAGAATCAAATACGTTAAGTCTTTTCTGCAGGTTTTTTTGACATTCTAAGCCTGAAACTTTTCAGGAAAAACTTAGCCTTCTCATACTTTATTCATAATTGTTCATGTTTAATGTTTTTAATTCACAATTGTCAATATACAATTGTTAATAAATGTATGATATCGAGCCTTTAGTTTCTTTGTTCAACCAGTTGCCAGATCAGCCCTCCATTTTCTACCAAATTCCTCCTTCCCACTACCATGTAATAGCATGCCTGGAGTTCATCGGGGCCATCGGAACACATATTTGAAATCCACCCAGTCATGGAATGCCAAGAGTGTCTTACTGCCCAAACTGTAGCCACCATTTCACTGAACAGTTTTTAAAAAACAATTTTACAGTTGTTGTCCGCTAGTGTGCTGCTGTCTGTTTAATCAGTTCCTTATTATACGGAATCCATTCAACTCCCGAGACATACAGGAAGGAATGGCTTCTAATGAGAGAATGTACAATGTATCATTGACATATTGGCACACTGTGAATTTCGTTGTGCCCACAATTCAGGTCCAGGCCATTCTGTGGGTAAAGCCTCACTACACACTCAAAAATCATCATCTGTTTGAGGGATGAAACTCACTAACTCACTAAACCTTTATTATTAAGGTACTGACAATGTCCCAGACACTATGCTATAGAGTTCATAGGTGGTGTGTATTTATCTCAGAAACAACACAATGAAGCAGATACTATCTTTGGGTACAATTTACAGATTTAGGAAAACATTGCTGAGAGAATGAAGTCACTCCCAAGGCCATGCAGCTAGTTAGTGGCAGTAAAATTTGAATCCAGGTCTTTATGTCTCCAGAGCCGTGCTCAGAAATAGCACTAGTTTTAGCGCACTTAACAGTCACATGGAGGTCTTATTTAAGGCTACAAAGTTACACAGAAATTCTGATTCTTATCCAGAAAATCAAGAATGAGGTTCAGCATTCTACATTCTACATTACCCACTCTCCAGGTGATTCTAATGCAGGCAGTCTGAACATCACACTTTGGAAAGCGCTGGATCCTTACAGTGTCTCTTTGCTTCTGCTATGTGGCCTATTATATATTTTAATGCCAATGGCAACGGTGTCACTCACACATGCTCTTTCTTGCCATATCCGCATCAAGAGGTAGAATTTAGGGATGCCTGGGTAGCTCAGTCGGTTAAGCGTCTGTCTCCAGCTCAGGTCATGATCCCAGGATCCTGGGATAGAGTCTCACATCGGGCTCCTTCCTCAGCGGGGAGCCTGCTTCTCCCTCTGCTCATGCACTTGCTCGCTTTCTCTCTGACAAATAAATAAAATCTTTTTTAAAAAAGAGGTAGAATTTATTTCTCTACCCTCTTGAATCTAGTAGGCTTTGTGTCTGCTTTGACCAATAAAATACAGAAGAACTGATGCTGTTAAAGGCATAACCTTTAACTAGCCTGGAATCATTTGCTTCCTCTCTCTTTAAACCACAAGACTACCCTGAAACCACCATGCCGTGAAAAGCCCAAGACTTATAGAAAGGCCCTGAAAGATGAGGCCGCATGTGATGCAAGAGAGAGTGAGAGATAGAAAGAAAAGTGCTAAGGAGCACTAAAGCACCGCACATGAGTAAAGATGGCACCTTGGAAGTGGATCTTCCAGCTCCAGGCACCCCAGTGGCCACCATATGTGGCAGAGATAAACCATCCAGCCGGGTCCTTCTTCAATTCCTGATCCCAAAATCATGAGCAAAATAAATGATGATGTCAAGCCCTAAATTTTGGAGTAGTTTGTTACAGAATAATAGAAATCTGCAGTATACTCCCACACATAACTATAATTATATATAAATATTATATATACTGGATATACATATATTGAAAGCAAAATTAAAAAATGAAACCCCTATGCAAAAAAGATAATTCCTATAATTATCTTATAATTTCCTTGAATTCTCATATTTTATTTTGAATGTATAAACATGGCCATATAATTCTGCCTCTGGGGTCAAATTTTTATTATTTATGTATTTTAGCTTTAAAATATTTTCTATACTAAAGTTATTGATACATTGCCTTTAATTTTGCATTTCCTCTTACCTCTTTTTCATTTTTCCAAATATATTGAAGTGTACTTGACAAATAAAAATTATATATACTTAAGGGATACAATGTGATGTTTCAATATATGCATACATTGTGAAATAATTATCACAGTCAAGTTAGTTAACACACCCATCATTTCACATAGTTCCATTTGTGTGTGTGTCTAGTAAGAATACTTAAGATCTACTCTGTTAGCAAATTTCAAGTATACAAGACCGTATTACTAATTATAGTCACCATGCTATATGTTAGATTGCCAGAATTATAGAGATACATTTATGACTCCAAAATTGTGCTGTCTTCTGCAAAAGCAACGTGATAGTGAGGCACACACAAAGATCTACATTCCACTTTTTTTGCACCTGATTCATCTGTTCAGAAATCAAAGTTCGTCTGAGTTATTAAATGAATTTGTATGTATTCTTCCTCTAAGGACACGAATTGGGACTGAAAGGCTTCATTATCATAAATTCCCAGATGAACACAAGTCCAGAGTGAAATTTAACAAACTTTTAACTTGCGTAAGCAATCGTTAACTTTTCAGAACTAATCCATTTCCGCACTGGAGATAAAATGGCATTTTATCCCTTTAACCTCATGCCTAGACACTTTGCACAGAAAATCCTATTTTGATCATTAATATTGATGCACATACCAAATCATTGAATAACTACACTCATTCCCATCTGCTAGGGAGGCACAGTGCCACATAGAGGTGGCTCGCCAAGACTTTTGAGGCATAACAACCAACTGAAGATAGAATCAGACGTAAAACATGCTGCTTGCAATAACAGTTCTGCCCAGTCTGACTTTCTGTTTAACTCTGGGCAAAATGTTTCAACAGAAAACATTATGACCATCATGTGTGGACATAATCAATTATAAAGGTTAGTATTTGGGACAGCCTGATGGAAGTTATATCTGACTTTCTTAAAATCCTCACAGTGTCATGAAGAATGCCCTCATCACTCTCAGGGCCACCTTACCATATGAATTGGAACACCATGACTTTACCTTGACCTGCATTGGAGGTCTACCTCAACCTAACCCACAACTGGCCCCTACTTGGCTCTCTTTAGTTTATTGCTGAGTTTTTAACAGGATCTGTACCAAATCCATCACAAATCCCTCCTCAACTCTTCAACACTGCTTTTGACCCAAATTTCTTGTCTAGTCTCATGGTTTAGGTATAGGTTATATCGGATCACTTCTCTCCAGCAATTCAGGCTCATATACCCAACTGTTTGTGGGGCATCTCTACCTAGATGTACATGGCACTTCAATCTTAATGCATCCCAAACTGAATTTGCTATCTTCAAGTCATCATTTGCCATGTTGCCATGGCAACATCACCACCCAGTTCTGCAAATCCTCTCCCTTACTCCAGGCCTTCAATCAGGTACCACGTCTTGCCATGTTTAGCTACTCATACATTTCAAATTTAGCCCCTTCATGGAAGCCTTCCACCACAACCCTGGTTCAAGTGCTCATTATCTCTCACATCAGCTGTTGAAAAAGATTTTCAGACCTCTACATATTAGCCCATCAAAAATAGTAATAGTTAACATTTATTGAGTGTTCCCATGTATCAAGCACTTTTCAGGGTTGTTCCATGTATTAATTCATGTAATCCTTCATAGGTGGTTCTATGATCTTCCATGTTAAAGATAAGAAGTCAAGGCAGAGAAATTAAGTTGCTTGCCCAATACCATGTCTAAGCATGTCAGAACCAGAGTACGGATCCAGAAGTCTGACTTCGTAGCCCAGGCTCTTAACCACTCCACTCCACGACCTAATTATGGCCTCCATTCGTTTAGAATGGCTGCCAGTCACTCACAGGCTTAAAACCAGCCTTCCTAGGAAAGCATTCAGAGCCCTTTGTGATGTAACCCCCACCTACTGCTCTCTTGTATCTCCAGGCTTTTCTTTTCACTGGTCTTTTCTTCCTGTGTGCAGATCTACTCAGGATTCTACCATTTTAAGAAAAAAATCTTCCATTAACCCTGTCACCCTTCCAGGTTCCTGCCTCACCTCTCCCCTTCACACTCTTCAACCAAAGAGAAAACAACCCTCCAGTTCTCCATTCTCCTACACATCACTCTCCCATTAACCCTCTCTTCAGGCTCCCATCCTCTTTTACTAAACCTGCTTTCACAGAATCATCAAGGCCTCTCTAATTGACAAACTGAAGGTTGTGAAATGTGAAGTTAAAGAAAACCCCTTGAGCCCAGCTCACTCTTTCTAGCTAGGTGATCTTCAGCAAATTACTTAACTTCTCTGAGCTGGTGATTATTCCCCTTTCCATCTCTTCCTCTCTGAAGTGTATCTACCTTCCTTCTATCCTGATACTGTCAAGCCATCCCCATCCTACCCTAATCATAACACCCTCATCTGCACCTGTTTTGCCTAAACTCACCCTGCACCCAGGACTTTGTCTCTCCTCTCTTTCTACCCAGTCCATGCTTGGCTACTTACTACCTGCATGATCTTTGGCATTTAACTTCTCTTCCCCATGGTTCCTCATTTAAAATATAAAATTAATAATACCCATATTCATACTTCACTTTTTTATAAGGATTAGTTAATATAGAGAGAATTACAATGAAAACTCTGAAGAGTCATTCACATGTTGGTGTGGTTGTTGTATTAGTGTGTATGTTGTGGGGTGCTTTTGAAACAATCTCAAACTTAAGAGATAAGCTACAGGGACAGGACAAAGAATAACTTTTTCCTTCAGCTATTTAGTTCAGACTTATGCCCTATCTCCCCTTAATACTTTAGCGTCTATTTCCTATAAACAAAGACATTCTGCAACATAACAACAAAATCAGGAAATTGACATTGATGCATTTCTACCACCTACTCCTCAACCTTTCAAGGATTTCCAGATAGCAAAATGATCCAGTTCGGAATCACACATTACATTTAGTTGTTATGTGTCTTTAATCTCCTTTGCTCTGGAAGAGTTCCTCAGCTTTTTTTCAACTTATATGACATTGACACATTTGAGGATTAAAGGACAGTTATTTTGTGACATGTCCATCAGTTTCACTTTGTCTGTTGTTTCTCATGATTAGATTCTGGTTAGGAGTCTTTGGCAGGAATACCCCAAAAGTGATGGTGCATTCTTTCTAGCAACCTCTTAGGTGCTGTATGATTTTTGTTTGTCCCACTGATGATGCTAACTTTGATCACTTGCTAGGGATGGTATCTGCCAGGCTTTTCCACTGTGAACTTACTTTTTTCCCTTATTCATACATATTTTGTGGGCAAAGGACTATGTGGAAGAGGTATTTTAAAGTTACGTAAACATCCTTTTTTCTCATCAAAGTTTCAACTTATTCATTTGTTTATTATATCAGTATGAACTTACGATTTCTTATTATTCTCAGTGATTAATTGTTTATTTTGAGGCTCAAATAGTTCAAGATTTGCCTGGGAAGAGCCAAGATATGTCATTTTGATGTGCCCTATCATCTTTTAGCACCTCCTTACTTTCTAGTACAAAAAGCCTATTCCAGGCTCTTGTATTTTCCTTGTCCCAGCTCTGGAATCAGGCATTTCTTC
The DNA here is from genome assembly GCF_037043125.1 of Eumetopias jubatus. NCBI lineage: Eukaryota > Metazoa > Chordata > Mammalia > Carnivora > Otariidae > Eumetopias > Eumetopias jubatus. The sequence continues at coordinate 29,816,249 of NW_028274815.1, forward strand.
ATGGAGACCTGGTTCCTTTTAGAGCATTCAGTGGATAATGGTATTTGGAGTCCAGGGTGTGGGCTCTGGGTATACTCCTTGTTATAGTAGAGGAAGCTATTCCAAGACCTTTTCACTGGAGAGAAGAGTGAGGGTATGTATCTGTATGCATATACATATGCATACACACACATTTACGTCAAATATGAACAGCTTGTGAGAGAAGAGTGGCTGTGAAAGGAAGAGATAACAAAAAATAAGATCAATAAAAATAATACAAGTTTTTCCTTCTTCCCTTTTCCTCCTTTTCTCTTCCTGAATAAGTCAGTCCTAAAGCTATTGAGTGGGGCAAAACAAGAGAGCTATCTACAGGGAAGCTTGGCTGGTGTGGGATAGAGGAGCCCAAGCAGGGTGAGGAGTGTGTCCACGCAGAGGAAAGGTCCAGGTTGAGATTTTCTGAGCCCAAGGAGAAGGGGGGTGGAGGGTGAACTGTGTAGAGGAGAGGAGGAGTACGCTGGCATGGGCTATTGGAGCCTAAGCAGGGTGAAGGCGGGGCCAGATTAATCCACATTTTCCAGGGAAATAGAATCAATAGGGGAGAGAAGGAAAGAGAGAGACAGAGAGATTTACTATATGATTATTGAGGCTGAGAAATCTAGGATCTACAGTCAGCAAGCTGGAGACTTAGGAGAGCTGATGGTATAAATTCTAGTCTGAGTCTGAGACTATGTCTTGGCCAGTCTTGGCTAAGAGAAGACCAGTGTCCCAGCTCAAAGATAGTAAGGCAGAGAGCAGGAATTCTTTCTTTCTTACTCTGACTCTGTTCAGGTTGGATGAGGCCTACCCACAATGGGGAAGGCAATCTGCTTTATTCAGTCTGTAAATTCAAATGTTAATCTCATCTAGAACCATCCTCACAGGTACATCCAAAAATAATGTTTAACCAAATATCTGGGTACCCCATGACCAAATCAAGGTGATATATAAACTTAACCATCACAGTATCCATATGTGAGGATATTCTGGCTGCAATTTCAGAGCCTAAGGGGGGTCATAAATGTGTCCATACAGGGGAAGGCCCAGTGGCAGTTATTAGAACCCAGATGAGGTGGGAAGGGCATCCATGAATGGGGGCAACCTGACATAGGTGTCACAGCATGGCAAGGTGAGCATGCTGTCCATGCAGAGATGTTGCTTGGTGAGGGACATCAGAACCCAGCAGGATAAGTTGAGTGTGCACACTGGGGAAGGCTCAGCCTGGGGTATAGGAACACAGAGCTATATGGGGTGTAAGGACAGCATTAAGAGAGAGGAGAGGGTGGCCATGGTGATGGGTGCTTTGGCTGCACACAGGAACCTTGATCAAATGGTGGCCTTCCCCCCACGTGGACACACTCCTCATCCCGCTTAGCCTCCGACGTCCCACACCAGCCAGCCATCTGTGTGCACAGCTCTCTTGCTTTGCCCCACCTAATGGTTTTAGGACTGAATTATTCGGGAAGGGAGAAGGAAAAGAGGCATAGTGTTCTCTTTATTGGCCTCTTTTTGTTTGTTATCTGTTCTCCCAGCACTGCCAGTATTCTCTGACAAGTTGTTTGTGTTTGCCGTCCTCATTTTCTACTCTTTAGTCGTTCGTCAACCCACTCCCATCTGGCTTCAGCCCTCAGCACTTTCAGAGGTCACTAGGTCACCAATGTCTTCTTTATTTTTTAAACCCAAGAGATCTTTTTTAGTCCTTATGCCACCAAATCTGTTTGAGGTATTTGATCATTTGACCCCTGAGCATAGCCCATTTCTTTTGCTTCCGTGACGCGGCACGCCTGGGATCCTCCTCCTGCCTCACTGGCTAGTTCTGCTCTATATCCTCCTCTTGCCCCACCTACTGCTTGAACGCCGGTGCTGTCCAAGACTCAGTCCCAGGCCTTCTGCTCTTTTCTCACTGTTCGTGCTCCCACGTTCCAGACTTGCTTTTGCTCTGGTTGTCATCTATATGCTAATATTTTATTTATTTTTTTAAAGATTTTATTTATTTGAGACAAAGAGAGAGCACAAGCCAGGGGAGCAACAGGGAGTGGGAGAGGGAGAAGCAGGCTTCCCACCGAGCAGGGAGCCCAACATGGGGCTCCATCCCAGGACCCTGGGATCATGACCTGAGCTGAAGGCTTAACCCACTGAGCCACCCAGATGCCCCTATATGCTAATATTTTAGAAATCTTTGTCTCTATCTCTGTAAGCCTGACTTTGAGCTCAAAACACACACACCCCTCTGTCTGCCATGCATTCATTCAACTCAGCAGTCTTTATTGAGCACCTGCTATATACTAGGTGCACTGTTGTAGAGTCTTAACATCTTCATTTAAATGTCTCAGAGGCACCTAAAACTCAGCATACTCAGATAATGCCATTATCATCATCTTTCCTTTGTGGCCTATGCAAATATCCAAGGTTCTCCAACTCAATACAGGGCATAATCATCTTATCCTCTGTCAGAGCCAGAAACATCTGACCCTCAACTCCTCATCCTCACGTCTAGCCAATTACTAAGTCCTACTGATTTTACCTTTTACCTATCTCTTAAATCTGTCCAATACTTTTCACTTCCATGAACACTTAGACCTGGCCACCATCGTTCCTGGACTACAGCCTCCTAACTGGTCTCCCTGTCTCTAGTCTTTTTTTTTTTTTTAAGATTTTATTTATTTATTTGACAGAGACAGAGACAGCAAGAGCAGGAACACAAGCAAGGGGAGTGGGAGAGGGAGAAGCTGGCTTCCCGCCAAGCAGGGAGCCCGATGCAGGGCTCCATCCCAGGACCCTGGGATCGTGACCTGAGCCGAAGGCAGATGCTTAACGACTGAGCCACCCAGGCGCCCTCCCTGTCTCTAGTCTTGACCCTCCGCATACACATACTTTCAAACTACTGTCCATATGGTAGTCAGAATGTTCTTTCTACAATGCAGATATAATCATATCATTCTCCAGCTTTTAAATCTTTCATTTGGGCTCCCTTTGCTCTTAAGTTAGGGGGGAAACTCGAACATAGCTTCAAAGCTGCCCATGATCTATCCTGCTTAGCTTTTCAGCCTCACTTCTGCTCTTTCTGCACATTGAACCTTCTTTACAGGCTCCAGATGGTTCTTTTGGCTGATAACATCCCTCATTTCTGCTACCTCCACTTAGGACCACCCTTCCTCTTGCCCTTTTCCTGAAGAACTTCTACTCATCCTTCAGGTCATGGGAATGTTGCTTCCTCAAAGAAGCCATCCCTGATACATAGACATGGTTAGGTCCTCTGTACCCTGAAACCCCCTGTCCTTTCACATATCATGCTTGCTTTCTTACAATCACTTGTTTAAAAGTTTGTGTTCCGAGACAGGCTGAATGTTCCATGAAATCAGGAATCCTTTCTATCTTACATCATCTATGTCTCGCATGGTGACAAGCACACAGCAGAAGTTCAATAAATATTTGCTAAATGGATGAGTGAATTATTGGTGCTATAACAATAAACTAGACCCTATTTAGGTTTATCCTTTTACAATCTGGAAACATCATGAACTGATGTTAATGCATTCAATTAGTGTTAATAGATACATATGTGATGCTATATGGTATAAAGGTTGAGAACAGCCTGCCTTGTTTCAAATCCCAGCATCTCCCCTTATTCACTGTGTGCCTTGAGCAGTCGCTACCATTCCTGTACCTATATTTGCCCATCTGTCATATGTTGTACTGAAGATTAAATGAGTCAATGTGTGTAAGTTACTTAAAATAGTGCCTGCAACAATATTATATAAATAAGTTATTATTATTTTTGTGATATTTTCATCTAGACAAGAACCTTGCCTTTACAAACTCCCTTGATCATGGGAATAGATTCAAAAGATAAGGAATTTCAGGGAAGTGGACAGAATAGTGAACAAGACCATTTTGGGGGAAAATTCCAAGATAGTCCAGTCTAAACCTGCTGTATGGGCATGATTATGAGTGGCAACTCTCTTGATCTCAATAGTGTTTATCTCAAAGTTACCCCAATAGAAGATACATTGTAACCTGAGCAGAAGGAACCTCCAGAGCCTCTCCATGTTTTATGGATATGATCTCCACTCTGAGCAGAAGGAACCTCCAGAGCCTCTCCATGTTTTATGGATATGATCTCCACTCTGGCCCTGAAGCCAGGAACCCTGATCCCATCTTTGCAGGGACTTCCCAAGACTCATCATAGCAACACAGAAACACTTAGACCTCCCACTAGTATGTGGACATCATGCATTGCTTCAGGCTACACATGACTCCTCTCAGTGCCACATTTGTTCTTAAGTGGAACTTAAGTCACAGGAGGAGGGATAATGGAGAGAGTGGCAGCTTAGCAACAGAGGTGACTTTATGGGCTGCTTGTTCTCTAACCTGTTCTCTTTTGATGTTGTATCGATCCCCAGGTGAGGACAGGCACAAGTACAAAGGAAATGTCAGGTGTGGATCATGTTGTTAAAAGCTCATTTAAAAATACCTGGCCCGGTATTCAATGCATAAATAAATAAATAAATAAAAGATATTTAAATTTTTTAAATGGCCATAACAAAAGAGAAGTTTTAAAGTAATTAAAAATAAGTTTGTAAGAGGATAGGGATGTAACGATTTGTGTTTTTTAAAAATTATGATGAAAACCTAGTTTTAAAATATAAATAAGTGATGGGGATGTAACGCACAGCATTGTGACTATGTATTGCATAGTCGAAAGTTGCTAAGAGAATAGATCTTAAAAGTTCTCATCATAAGAAAAAAATTTTTGTAACTATGTATAGTGACGATGTTAATAGACTTACAATATATACAATACTGAACCATCATGTTGTACATCTGAGACTAATATAATGCTCTATGTCAATTATAACTTGATTTAAAAGCAAAGACTAATATCAAATTTAGTAAATGTTAGTGTTTTGAAAAAGTAAGTAATGTGCAAAATGTAAAAGAAGCTTTCCCACAGAGAGGGTTTTTGTTTTGTTTTGTTTTTCGGTTTTTGGTTTGTTTTTTGTTTTTTTTTTTAGAGAAGGGGAAAGAGAGAGCAAGCATGAGTGGAGGGACAGAGGGAGAGGGAGAGAGAATTCCAAGCAGGCTCCACACCTAGCACAGAGGCCGACGCAGGGCTCGATCTCACCACCCAGAGATCATGACCTGAGCCGAAATCAAGATCCAGACTCTTAACTGACTGAGCCCCCCAGGCACCCTGGCCACAGAGAGGTTTAACAAATATGTGAATAATATATATAAATAAAATGAAAAGCGCTTGGTTAATAACATATATTTCTAAAAGGTGAATCAAGGGTATTTGTTTTAAATTATAGAAAAATGCATTTTTCAAATGGCAACTAAGCATTATTTACAGACCCATGCAGCAAATCGACTAGATTAACAGAGAATTAGTGTGGAAGATGTTCTCCCTCACTTCCAAAAGATACAAAGAAACTCTGAATAAGAAATCAGATTCCAATCCCCCAGGATTAAGTCAACACACAATTTCTGTCAGCATCCAAAATATGGCACAGATTCAGAACCTGGCAAGTAAAGAAAGGGAGTGACTAGAACCCAAATCACTGCATCATCTTGGGATAGAGAGGAGGCCTTTACTCACACTTGCTAGATGTGGAAGTTTATGAGAGTGACAATTACCTACACCTCAGTTCCCTCCTCTTTAATTTCGGTATAAAAACATACTTAACTAAAGGGTTTTGGGGAGTATTACGTTAGTTAATACCTGCAAAGTGCAACACAATGCCTAGCACATAATAAACTCCCAGTAAATGTTAGCTATAACCATGTTTATTACATTGATTTCCACTACACCCTAAGTGATGCTTTCCTATATGCCTATAATCATGTACATCTTTTGTGGAGAATGGTATTTGGAGGCCAGGATGTTTGAGATTTGCACTTATTTGCATTTATATCCAGAAGGACCTTCACCTCCAGAGTTAACAAAACCTGGCAATCAATTCTAGCTTCTTCATTTGCAGACAGTGAAACTTTAGGTGGGCAGTTTTAACTCCCTTGTCTTCAGTGTCCTTATCTTTAAGATGGAATAAGACCTACCTTGTTGGGTTGTAATAAAGATTAAGTGAGATAATATATGTAATGTGCCAGACACAAAATGATGTTTCACAAAGAGCAACAATATAATAGGTACTAAAAAGAGATGTTTTATCAATGTTCCATTAATATTTTATTGGGAAATATAAAAATGGAAATTCAGGCAAAGAAAAAATATTTCAGATTGAAGCCAGTTCAACAAGCAGACGAAAAATCTCTAGTGAAATAATTCTATGTCACCGTTCCCAATGACTAGGATGAGCTGGTATGCTAATTACAAAATTTTTTGGAACATTTGAAAAAAATAAGGCATTTGTGTATTTTGGCAGCATAGAAAAGAAGCGCTACTTGGTATGATTTGCTGTAATGATATATTTATCAGAAGCAGTTCACTTTATCTGCTGCAGAATGCTCTTTGATGTCATTAACCTACAGAAATAATTATAAGAAAGTAATGCAGGATTCTTCAAAGGGTGAGGTGACAGGGGCTTTCCTCCACTCCTGAAGGCTACATCAATTAATGCAGCAAACCACAGTCCTCTGGAGTCCAGGAAGTAAGGAATTAGAACGCACCTGAATCAAAGGCCCTTAAAAATTCTTCTGATCACTTATATTAATCATATTGACATTGATTCTTGGAAAGAAAACCCTGGTAATTATTTAATAATGCAAATCTTCTGCAAAACTCCAAAATTCACAAATCTAAAATATTTTTTAATTTTTTTAGATTATTTATTTGAGAGAGAGTGAGAAAGAGAGGGAAGGCGCTGAGTGAGAGGGAGAGACAGAATCTCAGTCAGACTCCCCACTGGGTGCAGAGCCCAATGTGGGGCTCAGTCTCACGACCCTGAGATCATGACCTGAGCCAAAATCAAGAGTCAGTCACTGAGCCACCCCGGCGCCCCACAAATCTGAAATTTTAAATGATAATATAAATCATGATCAACATGCTCCTGTTGACTCTGGAGGAGAAAGTTTGGGTTTAATAGAAAGAATATCACACTTGGACTCAGGACACCCAAATTCAAAACTCTAGTTGGCCACTCATAGCTAAATGCACAGTGCTGCTCACTGAGCTGCCCAGTCTGTTTTCCCCCCTGTGGCATAAGAATGAAATGACCTCCACATGGGCGGGGGGGTGTGAAGATTACACAAACAAAAGTATATTTGTTACTGGCCCAGAGCAGAAGCTATAATTATTAACTGAATCAAAGATTACTTTTAACATAAAATAATAATAATTATAATAGCTAACATTTATTGTTTATGTACTATGTACCAGCTGCTGTCCTAAACATTTTACGTTAATTGTCTCATTTTTTCTTACCATATGATCTAGCAATCCCATTTCTGGGTATATATCTAAAGAAATTGAAAGCAGGATCTCAAAGACATGTCTGCACTCCCACAATAGCCAAAAATATGGAAACAACCTAAATGTCCATCAATGGATGAATGGATAACTAAAATGTTACATATACATATGTATATATATAACAGTATATTATTTCACCTTTAAAAAGAAGGAAATCCTGCTATTTGCAATAACATAGATGAATCTGGACAACATATGTTAAGCGAAATAAACCATAAAAGACAAACACAGCTCTTATATGAGGTTTCTAAAGTAGTCAAACCCACAGAAATAGAGTAGAATAGTGGTTGCTAGAGGTGTGGGGGAAGAGAGAGTGAGTTGCTATTTAATGCCTAGAGCATTTCAGGTGTGCAAGATGAGTAAGTTCTAGAGATCTGCTCTACGGCATGGTGCCTAGAGTTAACAATGCTGGATTGTACACTTAAAAATTTGTTAAGAGGATAGATCTCATGTTAAATGTTCTTATCAAAAGAAAAAGAAAAAGGGAAGAAAAAGAGCTATGAGGAAAGTTCTATCATTATCTCTTTTTTTCATTTGGGGAAAAGGTTTAGAGAAGTTAAGTAAGCAGCCTAAGTCTACATAAAAGGTAAATGCCCAAACCCAGGGTATGACAAGTTTTTCTTATACCCAAACCCTATATGTTTCCAAATTACTGGTTTTCAAATTATTTCTTAATAGCAAAAGACTTTATTCAAATGAAATGTTTTGTTCTCACCAATTACATGTAACAGATAAAAAATGAGAGACCAGTATTCAATCAGGAACTGAAAACTTTGCCTCTTGGTGGCCTTAGCAATACCTCAGAGGAACCTAGAACTTATGGAAACAAGTGTGAAAGTCATTGCTATGATGATCACATCCTTTCCACATTTATGATTGTGACAGTTTGCAACCTGCTGGAAAGGTCTATGACAAGTAATAATTTGTCATGTTTCTAAAGTATTAATTTGAATCTTGCATTGCAAAACTGTTGGGAGCAAGTCATTTACCTGGTAAGTGAGCTTTTTAGAAGTGTGAGAATACCTCCAGGTTACACGTGATTTGTGGTACATATATGATTTGGGAGCAAGCCAAAACCTGGGCAAACATTCCCATGCTCATGAATCAGGGGATTCACAAAGAATTTGGACATAACTATTGACAAAATGTCTAGATTCTACCATACATGATTACTGCAAACTGGCAAAGTGTGTCTTTCATTTTATTGTTAATGAGTAAAGAATGTCACATTACTCAGCACAGTGCCTCAGTGTTTCCTCAGATTGCCGGGTTTAAACAAAAATACAAGATACCCAGTTTAATTTGAATTTCAGACAGGTAACAAATGCCTTTTTGTATAAGTATATCCCAAATATTGCATGGGACAATACTAAAAAAATAGTTGTCATTTCCTTAAAATTTTTTTATTTTATATGCTTACTTAGAAAGGCAGGTTATTAACAACAGGCAATGAGGGCGCCTGGGTGGCTCAGTCGTTAAGCGTCTGCCTTCGGCTGGGGTCATGATCCCGGGGTCCCGGGATCGAGTCCCACATCGGGCTCCCTGCTCGGTGGGAAGCCTGCTTCTCCCTCTCCCACTCCCCCTGCTTGTGTTCCCTCTCTCACTGTGTCTCTATCTGTCAAATAAATAAATAAAATCTTTAAAAAAAAAAAAACAACAAGCAGTGAACTGTAACATATCTTAATCCACACACACAGACGTTTTGGATAAATTAGTTTAGGCAAATGACAGGCAAGATGAAACATAAATTATAAATAACATATAAATGAAGAATAAAATATAATAATTAAAATGGTATGAACAGATTAGACACAGCTGAGAAAAGAACTGGTTGGATAAAAGATACATATTAAGAAATTATCCACCAAGAGATAGGGATGTTAAAGAGGAGTAAACACATGAAGAGCAGATGAAACTGTCCTAGATGCATTTAATCAGGGTTCCAGAAGGAAATAATATAAATAATAATAAAGAAGCAATATTGAAGAAATGTTAGCTGATAATTTTTCAGAGTTGATGGAAATCATCAATTTAAATAGAACAACTCACATACAAAAAGGGCAGGTGGAAAACTTCCAGTTTTATACTAAGACATATATAGTGTTGAAACTACAGAATACCCAAGACATTATGATAGAATCTTGAAATTTATCATAGTAAAGAAATGTAAATTTTGAGTTGAGTCACAGGTGAATTCTAGGACTTAGAAAAACAAAACTTTCAAAGAAGGGAAAATATATTTTCATAGCTAGAAAATCTAAAAATGAAAATATTTACAAAAAAATTTTCTGTTAATTTTTTAATCATCTCTAATCATGAAGAACCTAATTGAAAAGAAAAGACTAAGATATTTACAAGGAAGACATATCAGGGAAGATTAAGAACTCCTTGATGAACTCAGAGATTGAAACAGTATATTCAGAAATGTAGTTTTATGTAAATATGCAGACATCTGGCCCTTTAGAAAGCTTGATTTCTTTACAAAGATTTTGTTGTTGTTAGACCTGGGTGAGTTTCTCATAGCCCAACAGTAAAATAATTTCTAATTATCTACATAATCAACTTGAGAACATTGAAAGCTTGTGGAGTTTTCATTTAGTTTGGAGGTGAGGAATGGGAAAGCATGAGTCCTTGAAGAATATTACCTGCTCTGCTACTAAATGTATTTGTATTTGTGGTTTGTAGCTTCAAGAGTTGCTTTTGTTTTCCTTTATTTTTCCTAACACAGGGGCATTTCTGTATTTCCTCTGTTGCGTGTAAGTGCAGTTGACCCTTCAACAACACGGGTTTGAACTGCACAGGACCACTTATACATGGATTGTTTTTTAATAAATATGGCACTGTAACTGTGTTTTCTCTTCCTTATGATTTTCTTAATAACATTTTCTTCTCTCTAGCTTACTTTATTGTAAGAATACAATATATAATACATAAAAACATACAAAATATGAGATAACCAACTGTTCATGTTATTGGAAAGGATTCCAGCCAACAGTAGGCTATTAATAGTTAAGGTTTTGGGTAGTCAAAAGTTATATGTGGATTTTCAACTGCACAGGACTGGGGCAGGGGGGCTGGCATCCTTAACCCCTGAGTTGTTTAAGAGTCAACTGTACTTTGTTTCTTACCCACATGACTCTGACATTAAAGATTAGAAATAATATGGTTTTGAGGTGGATTTTCCTCCAAAGTGAAGGCAGGTACAGAGAGGGAATAATGAGGGAGATGGACATATATTTACATTGACATGCATTTACTGAGCTTCAGTTATATGAAAGATTCAATATTAAACACAAAAGGCATACAAAGATGTATGATACCAACAAATCAATGCTGCAATAGTTGAGCTGAGCTGAGATTGGTAAATCTACTTCACTGGTTTACATTTTTGGACCATACCCTCCCCTCTTATGGAGAACGATCATCAGAAAGAGTCACATGAAATTCTTTTCTGCATTTTGTGTAAGTGCTGTCACTGACACTGTCTGTTTTGTTGCTCCATATCCCCTTTTGGGGATCCCACATAAAAAACCTCTTCCAAAATTTAATGCCAAGAAATATTTGGTGCCTAAATGTCCAACAACAGGGAAATGCATAGGTCAGTTACAGCATTTTCACATAACAGTGTATTATATAAACATGAAAATGATAATTTTGAATCCTATGTAGAAAGATGGAAAATAAGTGACATAAGTGAATAAAACAATACAAAATGACATCTACACTGTGATTACAAATATACAAAACATATCTTCACACAAGCGTGAACATTCAAAGGTAAACTACACATTAGGAGTAAAATTACAGGTGCCTTCTCCCTCTTTCAAAGCACACATTCAGAATGGCACAAAAATACCTGTTGGTATGGAAAACTTTGTCTCTCGCCAAATTTGGTGTTTCTTCTTTGTAATTCTTTTTTTACCTTGGGAGGAAGGAAGCTCAGAGCCACATACATTATTCAGTAATTGCATTACATTAGCACTTATGGGTGGCATTTTATTCTCTCTTTTCAAGGATTTGATTGTATTCCACTGTATCTCCTTTTTGATGGACTAAAAATGAAGAAAAAGAAACACACTTGACACCCTTATCTTCAAATAGCTTGTAATATGCTTAGATATACATTTTATGTAGTTAGAAATGTTAAGAAATGCATTATGCTTAGATTGAGGTTATGCTCCATTTGAAAGGGTACCACAGAGGAGGTGTGCTCTCTGCAGTGAATCATATCAGGGATTACATGATATTGCTATGTATTTCAGGAAATCACTTGGTTAAGGTTACTGTTTTCCCCTTTGTAAGTAATAAATATTAGGAGAAAAACACTTTGAGACAAATATTCTTACTCTTCTCAAACTTTCATCTGAAGATTTTGAACACTCATCAGTGGATCTTGATTGTAGCAATTTTTTCTATGTTCTAATGGTAATTTTTCTACTTCCCTCATTCCTTCAACATTTATTATTTGGAGCTGTTCTATAAGGAGAATCTACCTCTTCTCCATTTACATATTTATTCACTTATTTATTTACATCAGTAAAGACTCATGGATATTTACTTTATTCTTTGGGTTATAATCCAATACTCTCATTATTTATTTTGCTGCTCAAATTATAACATGAAACTAGCCTTTTTTTTTTCTCACTACTGAGCTTTCTGGTACCTCCAAATGCTCCAGGGTCATCCTGTATTTTTCCTACCTCAGCTGTGGAATGGACCACTTCTCTGAGGAACCCTGATTTCTTTTCTTGAAGAATGGTATTTAGAAACCAATATCTAAGCATTAGCATTAGATGTGCTCGTTGCTACTGGAGTGTCATTGCTTCCAGGCACTCTCAGCAGACTAAGCCTGCCAGGGATATGGCCATCTCAGGGCTTCTGCTCCTCCCTTGGCTGTGGTTATGGGCCCAACCTTTCCTTACTCCTGCCTCTCCCCCGGTGGTATAGCATGTTCCCTTGTTCTCCTTCTCCGGTTACGATGGGTTTTCACTAGTACCATAAACAGCTACATTGCTGCCCTTCATTCGATGGGGAACATCAGTGGGAGAGGTCCAGGTAGAATTCTGGGACCAGCCTTCAGCAGCTACTCTTTCCCTTCCCAAATTAGGACACTTTCTTAGGACTCTCTCCAAACTTTTCTGCAAGTTCTCAGTAGGGTTTGTGGAGAAAAAGCCTGAAGAGGTTGCAGATTCACCAGTTTCTGTGGCCCCTAGGTGCTTCAACTCTCCCATCTGTGTACACTTGGCTTCCTCCATCAACCCTTAATCTCCCAGGGGGATTCTTACTAGTATCTACATGTGTCTGCACCAGGTACATCTGTGCTCCTGCCTACTCTTTCCCTGCAGATGCCTCTCTCATCTTAGATTTTGAGCCACCTGGTTACCCTGTGACAAGTTCTCTGACAGGTTCAAAAAAGTCATGAACTTGCAATTTGTTGGCTTGTTTGTTTGTTTTATTGTAAGAGCGTGAAAGATGCTATTTCTAGCTCTGCATCTCTGAGTGGGAATTTAGAAGAGTTTTATTTGTGAAATCAGCCCTGTCTTACTTATCCAGTCCTATCTTAACACAATTGACCACTTAATTTTTTGGACTTCATAATGTATATTATCTTCTTTTTATGTCTTAAATAGTCCCCATCTGAATTGTAAGCTTTGTGAAAGTTAGAAATTTTGATGGACTAGTGGAAAGAGTATGAACTTTAGAAACAAAAAGAAACTAAGCTCAAATCCTGCCTCTATGATCTTTGTGGCCATGAACAAAATAGTACATGTGCCTCAGTTTCCTCCTCTGTAGAATGTAGATAAGAATACTCAACTGAGGAGCGCCCAGGTGGCTCAGTCGGTTAGGTGTACGACTCTTGGTTTTGGCTCAGGTCATGATCTCAGGGTCGTGAGATCCATCTGCATGTCGGGCTCTGCACTGGGGGAGGAGCCTGCTTGGGATTCTGTCTCTTCCTCTGCCTCTCCCCCCACCTCCCTCTTATAAGAAAATACTCAACTGAAATGTGTGCTCTGAGAATTAAGGAGGTGGTGTTCATAAACCCTTGACATGGGTAAGCTTTCAAAAGATGTAAGTGCATTTCTCTTACCGTTTTCTCCTTGTATTTTGTTTTAAATATTTTATTTATTTGACAGAGAGAGGGACAGCAGAGAGGGAACACAAGCAGGGGGAGTGGGAGAGGGAGAAGCAGGCTTCCTGTGGAGCAGGGAGCCCGATCCGGGGCTTGATCCTAGGACCCTGGGATCATGACCTGAGCCAAAAGCAGACGCCTAACGACTGAGCCACCCAGGCACCCTGTTTTCTCCTTGTGTTTGATCTGAGTTTCTCACAGAATCTCAGAAGAGCAATGGACGTGGAGCAGCAGCAAAACTTAATATATTCAACTGAAGTTCCAGTCTTGTTTCCTTTTTATTCTCATAATATGTTCCAACCCAACTTTTGGTGCTCTAATACACACCAAGAAAAATTCACCAACAATCTCTATGAAAAATCATGAAGTTCAGAAAAGAAACTTGCCCCCTTTCCTCCTAGAAAAACATAATATCTCAATGATGGACCCAGAAGCTTAAAAATCTGGCTGATAGAATATTCCTTTTGAGGAGGGACTAAGACAAGTTAACAACTTCTTTGAGCCTTACATCCTTCATCTAGATTAAGGAATCAGAGTATTGGTCTAATTATGTCTAACCCCTGGGTCAAGGCATAGAAGGGCTCAGTTAAAGTGAAAATGTTCTCGAAAAATCATATCCTCCTTAATTCATTAACATTTTCACACTTCAGAGAGTAACTCTAGTTCTGAGACACATACAGGTATGCTATTGGAGGAAAAGAGAAGCCAAAACTAGCAAAGAGGGAAAGTACACCTCCTCCAGAACTGGCTTCCTGAGGAAGGCAAGATTGAAAAGGGAGAGATCCCTGTAGAAAGAGAGCAAGGGGACTTGGCAAGCAAGCACATCCACTCCACAGCGTTGCAGAGAACAAGCATGGAGAACAGGAATTTGTGTGTTCTCCTCCTGAGAATTGTTGCTGAAAATCTCCAAAAACTCAAGTTCTAAGGAAAGTATGTCAGTGTGTTTGGGCTGCTACAACAAAATACTGTAGACTGGGTAGCTTATAAACAACAGAAATTTATTGCTTACAGTTCTAGAGGCTGGGATTCTAAGATCAGAGTGCCAGCATGGTCAGGTGAGGGCCTTCCTCCAGGTCACACACTTTCTCTTTGTGTCCTCACCTGGCAGAATGGGCTAGGGAATCTATCTCCCAGGGTCTCTCAAATAAGGTACCAGTCCCTCATGAGGGTTCCGCCGTCATGACTGAAGCAACTTCCAAGGGCCCAACCTACTAATACCATCACCTGTGGGAATTAGGATTTCAACATACGAATTTAGGGGAGGACCCAAACGTTCAGACCGTAGCAGGAAAGAAAACATTATTTTAAAGTTATATTTGCTAAAGGCAAAGCCGAAACCACACTCATTGGTGACATGTAGAACAGGGTAGAACTGGTTGAGGTTAGGTTTATCAGTTTTTATTTGAGTCATAGACTTACAACTTATAAGGGCCTCACAAATTGTTTATGAGAATGACTGAGTCCACAGTGCAGAAGGAGAGCCACATAATGCTGACTGTTCATTTATTTAGGTATATTTGCAAATAACACCCACATTGAGTTTCTGATATCAATTTCTAATTCTTCTAATTCTCACTAAAGAATTGGGGGAAATCTTTTAACCTAGAAGGCTAAGAGAAGATGTCTTTGTTCTGTCAGTTCCATCGGGTTTATCTTCTTACCTTTACTGTTCTGATCCTCTTCCCAGGGGCTCGTCATTTCCATGGTTTTATTCCATACCCGCTGGGACTGAAAAGGTTTTCATACTTCCATCGTGACACATGAAAAATTCTCAAGTCTCTACTCATTCCCTTATTTTCAGGACTAAGAAGTAACATGAATTCTACTTCCTTCAATAGGATCTGAAAAATGTAGGCTTCCAGTTCCTTTAGAACATAGGAAAGGCACCTCTTCTGTACTTTTCTCTCTCTGATCTCAGCATTCGGAATTCTGATCAGCTTTTTCTGAGTTAGTGATCAGCAGTATATACAGCATATCATTTGTTTCAGTCAGAGGAATACCTCTCTGATTAGAGTTTGAACTGAAAACGGATTTCTCATGGGAAGGAACCATTACACAATATCAAACACTACTAACCATCCTCCCAAATAGAGTGGGATTCAAGAGTTTACCATCCCATGCCACATAACAGTATGCCTTCCTTTAAGAAATAGTATTGCCACCCTTCCAATGAGGCAAGAGTCTCTGTGGAAATCTTCACCAATCCTCAGATACCCAAGTAATTAGGTAGGACATATTAACTCCATAGTTCAAGCAGAATCAGTTTCTTTGCCATAATGGGATGCTAGGAAAAATATGTTTTGGTTAAATCCTCTCTAACAGTGTTTCTCAAACTGCAGGTTATAATTCAATCATTAGTGAGTTCTGAAATCAATTTAGTGGCTTGTAACTAGCATTTTCCTTTTAAATAGAATGGAATAGGGAAAAAAAAGAGAAGAGAGGAATGAGAGAAATGCACATGTAAGGGTAGATATTAACTTAGGAATATTTTGCTTTGGTTATAAAAAAATAGCCAAGCACTTCTCTCTTTTATTCATTAAGCATCTTTCAAGTAAATTCTCTGGATAGTTTAATGCACATACGAATACAGCCAAGGTTTCAGTCTTGTATCCATTCACATTTTACAAAGGGATATCCTTTCTGCCTTTTTCCTACCTGGCAATACCTTTCCTATCATTGCTGTGGCTCCCAAAGTTTAGCAAGTTCTGATTGTATCACATGACCAGATCCAAATTCAAGGTCAAGTTTTCCAAGTCGATCCAAGGCAGATAAATATCCTGAGCCATTGTTCCAGCTCAGTGCTAGACTACTGAATGGAAAAGGAAAAGCAAACAAAACACAAAGGTTAATTAAAAAGAGATAGCAACGGCAGGTGGTCCCCGACTTTTGATGGTTCGACTTACGATTTTTCAGCTCTACCATGGTACAAAAGGGATACACGCTTCAGTAGAAACCATAATTCAAATTTTGAATCTTGATCTTTTCCTAGACAGGTAATAGGCAGTATGATACCCTCTTGTGTTGCTGGGCAGTAGCCACAAGCCACAGCTCCCAGTCAGCCCCATGGTCATGAGGGTGAACAACCAATACACCGACAAACATTCTGTACCCATACAGCCATTCTGTTTTTCACTTTCAGTACAGCATTCAATACATTATGTGAAATAATCAACACTTTATTATAAAATAGGCTTTGTGTTAGATGATTTTGCCCAACTGTAGGCTAATATAAGTGTTCTGAGCACATGCAAGGTAGGCTAGGCTAAGCTATGATGTTCAGTAGGCTGGGTGTATTAAATGCATATTCAAACCTATGGTATTTTCAGTTTACAATGGGCTTATGGGATTAACCCCATCATAAGTCAGGGAAGATCTGTACTTATAATATGACACTATGAAAATAATTCACCACCTCTGTTGAACAATATCTTGGGTTCTCCTTTAAAACAGGACAAAACACTAAAGGAAGCAAGATGGAAAAGTGAATTCAGATTTCTTGGAGCTAGACAGAGTGTAAAGTGGACTGGCACACATAGCAAAGCACTGGCAGTAACTAGAACTGCTGGGGACCCCTGGAGGGGTCTGGCTCTCAGTCAAGGATGATGAACAACCATGGGCCCCCGTAAGCTCAGCCACCTGCTGGCTGCCTCATATCCCTACCCTAAACACAGTGTGGTCTTGTCATTCACCCAACAAAACCAGAACAGAGAGCAATCTCTGTCCAAGGATCAGTGACTCCAGGAAATCTGGTCATGTAATTTCCATATAATAGAACCCTCAGTGTCGGGCACCTGGGTGGCTCAGATGGTTAAGCGTCTGCCTTCGGCTCAGGTCATGATCCCAGGGTCCTGGGATCGAGTCCCGCATCGGGCTCCCTGCTCCTTGGGAGAGCCTGCTTCTCCCTCTGCCTCTCTCTCTCTCTCTCTCTCTCTCTCTGTCTCTCATGAATAAATAAATAAAATCTTTAAAAAAAAAAAAAAGAACGCTCAGTGTCTTTCTAATGCTCTGAGGGGGAAAAGGATCCAAATTCCTTAAAATGACCTACAGGCTCAGCCTATACTATCTTTGACTTAGCTTGACAGCCTTGCCCCTTTCACTTCCCACTATCCCTAATGATCAGCTCCAATGAACTTATTTGCCAGGAGTTCTCTCTCTCTCTCTTTTAAGAATTTATCCATTTATTTGAAAGAGCGAGGGAGAGAGCAGGAGTAGTGGGGAGGGAGAAGCAGAGTCCCCACTGAGCAGGGAGCCCAATGCAGAGCCTGATCCAGGACCCCGGGATCATGACCTGAGCCAAAGGCAGACACTTAACCAACTGAGCCACCCAGGCACTGCTTGCCAAGAGTTCTCTTATCAGCAGGACTTTGCACATGCTGTTCCCTCTACCTGAAACACATTTCCCTTCCACTTCATCTGCCAACTCTTCATCCTTCGGTTGTTAACTCAGGTGTCACTTCCTCTCTGCCTTCATTGCCTCGTGCCTTCCCCAGCCTGTGTTGCTTGCCCCTCCTCTGTACCCCCATGGTACCTGTCCTTCCAAATCATAACACTTACAAACTATGTTCTAGTCATTTTTGTACTGTCCCATGTCCACAGCCCCACATCCGATAGGACACTATGGCAAGCAGCTAGATCTTTCTAGTTCATGGTGCTTCTTTCCTGATCTCCATCCCCAGCATCCTAGTCAGTGACAGGCAATAACAAACATTTTATCATCTTTATTGCTACTGTCACTGTTCTCAGTGCATATTGAATTCCAGATCTCCTCTGGGGCTTGCCTCCCACTCTCTACAGGTATAATTTCTTTTTGCTTGAATCTTTTCGTTCTCATCTGTGAAACAAAGGTTATGGTTAGGATTATATAAAATAATGAATGTAAAACACTGCAGTTCCTGGCACATAGATATTCAATTTGTGGTAATTATCTTACTCCATCTCTCTTCTCTCATGCCTGTTTAGTGACACCTGTCTTTCCTAATTGCAACCATCCCCCTGCGCAGCCCCTCCACCTGTCTGTGGACAACACCTGAGCCCTGAGAGATAAAGGCCCCATTTCATGCATTTCTCCCTTTATCCTCTCCCTCCCGACTGGGGTAACATTCTGGGATCCGAGTTTAGCTAGGATATTTGGAAACTACTCTCCAAGTTACCCGTATGGATCTCCAGATTTTCACCACACCAGTCTTCTTACTGAGTGTCTTCCTGGAACTGTTGATAACCTCCTGACCATAAGCTGCTGTGTGTAGGAAATCTCTCTACTGACCAACCCCTTGGGGCTAACTTTCCTTGACAGACACCTTCAGTGAATACCTGTGGTGCCCATGACCTTCCACAGAGGAGTCTGCTGTAGAAAATGCACTGAAGAGATTCAGAGTATTTGGGTTCTAGTCCCTAGTCTGTCACATAGTAGGTGGTGACTTTGGTCAAATCCCTTGACATCTCTCTACCTCAGTGTCCTCATTATTAAAGTGGGAAGGATTGAATAGATCATGTCTACATTCCATTATAGCCAAGCTATTCTTTGATATTATGGTTCTGTGCTTAAGGTATAGTTCATTCTGGATCCTTACAGAAACTAGATAGCACCCCCAAAGTAGGTATTTAAGCAGAATTTAATAAGACGACTATTTACAAAGGTATGGGCAGGTTGTAGGGAAACCACAAAAGGTAACAACCCCAGGGCTAGTAATAGCAGAAAACCACAATCATCAATGAAGTTTTCAGAAAGAAAACCTTTCAGATAGAAAAGGTGTGTTGGAGAGGACCACCTAACAGGAGTTGTGGTGTTTGTACTGGAGGCAGCCAGCCTGAAGAGATTCTACAGGGAGGGACCCAAGCAAATATTTGCTCTTTTCAAGCCCCATCTCCCACTGATGCTCTTCAGGGGTGAAGCAGCTGCAATCGAGAAGACCAAAGAGCTCGCTGATATGACCCATACAAAGTATCCTTATTGAGCACAATACAGGGTGGGGAACAATAGAGAGAGGATTTGGGAGAGCAATCAGATGTCCAGCCCACAGGGATGCTAATGACATTTAGGTAGAACCTTTTTGTACATGATGAATTGTAGCTATGCAGATGAAAACACTGTTACTGTCTAACAGAGTTCCACCGTCCCATCCCTTAACATTCCATTTAGTATAAATCATCTAAACTCCTTTAAAGAAATGGCATTGTTACCACCAGCTCTATCAAACATTAAGACCAAAGCCACAGGTTAGTGAAATCTGAAATTTTCTTATGTTATAGAAAGTCTTTTTGGAAAGTAACTTATGGCAACATGAAATGTTTAATGTCACCTAATAACCTATGCACCTTATTTTAAAAATACTTTTGATTAGATGATCTACAGAGTATCCTTTTGAGAGCAGTCTAAATGATTATTATCCAATTCTTATGTAGATTTATAATTAATCTAACAACTATGATCTGACCATGAATATGCCTTTGCCATCTGGTAACTTTACCCTGAATTTGATCATGAATAATACATAACCATCTGACAGTTGAATCTAATCCATAATGTGGCCATACATGATAAAGATCCATCTATAGTGTACTAATTTATATTCTCCATCATTTTCATCTAATTCCTACCCAGAGCTTTTTCATTGAGTTTCAAGCACCCAGGAACCATCTACCTGCACAGTAGGCCATATGGGATGCAGTGCATATTCTCCAGTGTCCTGGGTCTGATCCTAATTGTCACCAGTCAAGCCAAAATGTGTCACTCCAAACATGGGCAGGGGCACTCTTGGGCATTCATAAGATGCTTAATGGGGCTTTCAGTACAGTGTTGCTGACAGTGTGTGTTTTAATTAGACTTGTAAATGCACATTTATTTTTCCCCCGAGACCAGTCCCACATTCAGGTGAAAGAGACAGCCATGTGACTGTAGGTGTCATAGAGTGGCTGGAGAGCATGACCACCTTATAAGAAGTGCACTGTGAGCATTTGAAAGTATGAGCCAAACAAAATGTTTCCCACCTGACCTCATCACCCTGTCCTACTTTGGTGTTACACTTGCACTTCATCTCCTGTGAGCTGGTACTCATCTATGGCTCCTTCTTTAGCAAGCCGCTTCTGGATTGTGGAGGCTGTTAAAATCTCTACTTCACATGCCTTTATCTGTATTCATATTCTAATTCAAATGCTTACAATATACAGTACTCATCAAAATGAAAAACATTTCCTGGCCCAATTTGGCTAGCAGTCCATCAGGTTATAAATTTTGTTTTATATGGTTTATGTGGTTATTTCCCTCCATCAATCTTGACCCTGGGGCATTCTAACAAGTGGAGCCTAGGATATTTGCAATTCACAGCCATGATTTATTCCCCTTAACAATTTGTTCTCTACTCCCTATAAAATCTCTAATACTATGGTAGAAATAGAGAAGCTTGGAGGGTGATTTAGTGCTGATAGAAATCTATGAGTTAAATTTTTTAGTTGGTGATTTTGAAGTGACAGTAAGCCCATGACCTTGATATCTGAAAATAATGCCACCTGAATTTGAAAGTGACCACAATCTATATGCATAAATGTGACAGAATAGTTCTAAATTGTGAGCAGTCTGTTCCACACTTTGTGCTCATCAAAGTTGGCTTTGATTTTTTTCCTTTTTACTGCACTGTGAGTAGCAGATCCTGCAGCTCCACTTCAATTAAACTTCCTTAGTTTCATGTAGCCAGAGTCATTGTTGAAAAGCCACCACATTTGTTGTTGAAGGTGTGGCCCACTTCCTTTTGCATGGGTCCCCCTAAGCCATGTGTATGACCACACCATTGTGTCTACTGCTAACTGATTGGAGGGAGGACCTAACTTGAGGCTAGAAAGAAAATAACCTACAAATCAGTCAGTGACCCACAAGGTCGACTCAGGCTTTGTCCATCAGGGAAGGAGCCTCAGGCAAACTGATCAGGTACCCACTTGGGGGGGGGGGGTGAAAGTGACTTGTAAACATTTGATAGTTAGTTATGGGGACAGAATCTGAAAGAGAATAGTAAGCAAAAGCTAAGAGCAGACAGAAACCATAATGTAAGAAGTGACATCAGCAGTTGAAACTGAAACAGTTGGATTCATCCCATGGTAGATGCAGGAGAAAGAGCACATACTGCTTGGTGAGGGGTAAGACAGCCATAGTGCTGAGCTGCCATGCATCTCAAATAGCCTTGCAGCATTGGGGGAGGGGTCGTCCTGGTTAAATCACCAATTTACCTATTTATGTATTTTGTCTAACCCCTAATAGCATTTGAGTTTGCAATCCTGATAAAAGGCCTAGGTAATCATGAATTTTCTGAAATAAATTGAGGAAGTGAGAAATTTTAAAAATAGATTCTTTTTCTGAATTATCCAATTGAATCTTGTTAATGACCAACAGTGATATACTTGTAATTCTTATATTTGTTTTATTCTCAACATCTGGAATCTACTCTTTCTGCCCTCTATTTATCTAATTAGTGCTTCTGAATGGGGGCACTAGTAGTTTTGAGAGGGACAATTCTTGATTGAGTAATTCTTTTCCATGGATTGCAAGGCATTTAGCCTCTCTGGCCCAATGAATGACCTAAGTGACCCTCCGTCCTCCCCATTTCTACATTTAAAAATAAACCTATACATCTCCAAATGTCCGCTAGGGGGTAGTACTGGTCGGTTAAGACCTCCTGAACTAAGCCTTCCCATTTGTCAAGGGACAGTACAAATCCAACCGTTTTTTAATTCTTTGATTATTAGAGACTGTTGATTTCTGTATCTTCTTTGAATTCCCACTGCACTTAGAATCAATAAAGCATCATTGACTTCTTAATTGTGTTTTAATTGCCTCATGTATGTTGGCTTCTCTTCCCAATTTGATCATAAATTCTTTAAGAGCTGCAAAGGATCTAAGTAGTTTTTGGTATCCCACATAGTGCCTTATAAAGTGTTGAGTATTTAATGAATTCTGACTGGCCTCAACGATCTAGTCTCTGCTTACCTCTTTGGCAATGTTTCCTACCACATCCCCACCCTCACACCTGGCCCTTGTCCCCCTAACATTTAGGAAAAGCTCTTTAGAGTTCCCTGAACATACCTTGTTAGTTCGCCATCATGCCCTACAGATGCTGTACTTTTAGCATATCTGACGTTCTGCAGTTGCTCTTCTTCTAGGTGAAGTCCTACCCAGTCTTCAAATTCCAGTCTTTCTGGCTAATTACTCCCTTCTCTCTACTTTGTATGAACTTCTGTGTATGTATAACTTGTCTGTTTACTTTTATCTTTCTCCTAAAGAGGACAGGAACTATGTCTAAATCATTTCCCTAATCTTAGCCTGATGGTTGGTATTTAGTAAGTGCTGAATAAGTGTTGGTTGATTATAATTGATTATACCATATTTTTAATATTTATGAGCATGAGACACACAGCAGAGAATGGTGAAGAATGTTGGTCACCAAATGGGGGCAGCCATAACCTTTCCTTTCACCATAGCTTATCTTTTGCTAAATAACTCTAAAGAAATAGAAAGTATGTGTCTCCCTACTTTTCAGAGCTTGATTCCAACTTACGTAAATAACACATTTTCGTGAAAGCACCTGAAGCTCTGTTTAATTTCTTTCATTTGGCTTGCTCCCTTTTACAGTGGTGACAGGAAGATACTCAAGACAGGACATCAGCTGTTATCAGTGACAAATTAACTCAAGCTGAACAGTCAGTGGGGAGGCAAAAGAAAGTAACAGTCTACATTTTATTGGAATAGATTATTTCCTTTCTCTTTAGCACTGGACTGCAAGAGGTTTCCTCTATTACTCCTCTATGGTAGAGAACAGTGATGTCCGTGTAAGTATAAAAAGCATCATATAAAAGAGTAATAAAAATAATCATATCAGAAAACCTGTCAACTAATACACTATCTAGGAGAGAAGCATTTGTAGATAGGCATGAATTGACAGGAGTTCTGGGCCCAGAGCTCCTAACAATGTAGGCCTGGTAAGGAGAGTTTGGAGATAAGCTATGGTCTTTATTCAGCTCCAGTGATAAATGAGGGAGTTCTGGTTGGTGATGAAAGGCAAAGATAATGTCTCAGCACCGTATTCATCACTGATGGGCCAGAGACCTGAGCCCACCAATTGCTGCTAGGGCCTTCACCAGGAAGTGAAAAAGGTGTTATGTCAGTGTCATTCTGTGAGGCTTCTTCATATCCCCAGGAGTCTTCCAGGTGGTTCGGGGTGGTCTCCCAGAGACACTAGGAGACTCAAGAAGCCACAGTCTCAACCTCAAGGAGAGAGGGATGAATGGAAAGGTGAAGAATCCCACAAGCTGAATTGTAGTACATTTCCTTCCTTATATTTCTTCTAAATTTCCAGCAATTAAATAGGTTGTCGAAAAGGTCTCTAACTTAATAGATGTTTTGTTATACAGTACCTGGAAATGGCTGCACACATGTATGAAATGGATTGGTGACAGAAATCTATTAGAAGAGTCATGTCTGCCTTTGGCAGCACTGTTACATATAAACATGTTTTTATACTAACTGCTTCACATAAATGGTATTAGTTTTGTATTTGGCATGGGGGTGAGAGGCGCCACTGGTAAAAGGTCCTCAATCTCCTCTTTCATAAAATGGAGATATCGTTTCCCTTTTTAATTCATGGTGTGAAATAGAAATAATAAATGTAATATATTACAGTGCTAGGCACAGAGGAAAGATACAGTCAACGTTCAGTGTTATTATATACTTTGAGGGTTGAAGCAAGACCCAATACTATTGTCTCACAAGATTAATATACCACATACCTAAATATTTTGATCATACAGAAAGTTACTCAAAGGAATAAAATAAGCTATTTGAATCCTTTTTCTGAAGGAGAGCTCCTAAAACTACAGAAAACTGGCCCATTTTGCCTCTGTCTCACTTACTCACTTAAGACCTTTTCAGAAACTTAGGGGCATAAATTACAGTTCTGATACCCTGAGAAATATTTTACAGTAAACCCTTGCCACTCACCCAGCTGACTCTTCTAGATATTCCTCTCTCATCTTTTCCAGGGGCTTCTCCACTCCTCTTCTCAGGAAAGGAAGCACCAGAGTATAATAGAAAGAGCTTGAGTTTAGGTTCTAGACAGAGGCTTCAATCCAGAGTTTGGTAATTATTTGGCCATGAAACCTTGGCAGGTCACTGAATTTATTCAAGTCTCATTCTACTCCTCTACAAACCAGGAATAATAAAACTTATCTAGTAGGACTGCAGGTAGCATGCTGTGGGGAAAGGGATATGTGTGTGTGCATGTGTATGTCCGTGAAGGGGGGGGGGGGACTGAACCCTAGTTCCTATGGATTAGGAATTAACCAGAAAAATTAAAATTAATAGTCCATAAATGTATTATTGTGTGATTGTCCCATCAATGCTGTGATTCTCCCTTCTCCCCACAAACAAGCACCCAGGAATAATCTGGGACAAGAGCATTGGGTTAAGAGTAATAAACCCTTCATGTTGAGGCAGGTATGATCTATTTCCTCTGAAATATTTGGCAATTCGATTTGCATCTGTTAGCCTTATTTTCCTCTTCCAAATAAATTGATACATTGAGATGATCTAAAATGTCTTTTCTAGAGCACCTGGATGGTACAGTCAGTTAAGTGCCCAACTCTTGTTTTTTGCTCAGGTCGTGATCTCAGGGTCCTGAGATGGAACCCCGCATTGGGTTCCACACTCAGTGTGGAGTCTGCCTGAGATTCTATCTCCCTCTCCCTCTGCCCCTCCCACTCGTGCTATCTTTCTCTAAATCAATCAATCTTTAAAAAATAAAAAATAAAATAAAATATCTCTTCTACCCTTGAAATTCTGTCTTTGTCGTTGTTAACTGTGTTTCTGTCCTCATGCTAATCATCTAATTTTTTAATTTCATTCTTAGTTTTGTTTTTAGCTGTTAATATTGAAATAATCTTAGATTTACAGAATAAATGCAAAAATAATACAGAGTTTTCCATACGCTGATGCTAACATTTTGTATATCCATGGCACATTTATCAAAACAGAAATTAATATCGGCACAATAGTATTAACTAAACTATGGGTTTTATCCAGATTTCTCCAGTTTATTCACTAATGTCATTTTTCTATTCTAGGATCCAATCCAGGATCCCACATTACATTTAGTTGCCATTTCTCTTTGATCTCCTCCAATCTGTGACAGTTTCTCAGCCCTTTGAGTAACAGTCTTCCTCATCTTTGACAGTTTGGACACTTTTGAAGAATACTGGTCAGATATTTTGTAGAATGTCCCTTAGTTGGTGTTTGTATGATGTTTCCTCATGATTAGACTGGGGTAATGGGTTTGGGGAAAGAATACTACAGAGATTAAGCGGCCTTTCATCACATCATATCAGGGGTATACGCTACCAACATGACACTAGTAATAATGTTAACACTCTGATCACTTGGTTAAAGAGGTATCTGCCAGATTTCTCCACTAAAAAGTTATTATTTTTTCCTTTAAATACTCTGTTCCTTAGAAACAATTCACTAAGCCCAGCTTACAGTCAAGATGAGGGGAATAAAGCTCCACTTCCTAGACAAAGTTGTATCAAAGAATTTGTAATCACCTAATTTTAAGCCATTTGGATGGACCTTTCAGACAGGAAGAAGAAATCCTCCAAATGCCTAGAAGCAGTATCCAAATACATTACCCTTAGGTTTCTTAACCATCTTCCGCAACAGAATAAATGTTTGACTTCTAGCACCCAACCTGTAAATAATCTTGTTACTTCACAAAATCCCAGATACACCATATGCCTACCAGTAATGATATAGGAACAACTATGTTGAATAGCCTTGAAAGTGGACCATGGCATATATTAAGGCATGAATATCCTTTTATCTCAGCGTCAACATTACAAATGGGATAATCTCCATTCAAAAAAAAGCAATGCTATACAGTAACCATGTTGTTTGAGGCAAGGATATGTCTCTGACGGTATGGAGTATGTGGGGGACAGCTATGTGAACACAAAACCCTGTTTAATTTTTGGTTTTTCCTCCCTGATCTACAGGGAGATTGGTTTCCAGCCCATTGTAGTTATATGAGACCATAAATTTCAGACCTGGCCTCTCAAAACCTTCTGTGTTGCCCTGAATGCTGCCTTTCCTCTTGTCTGCTGGCTGGGCCTAGGGTTTGCAGTGGAGGCCTCTGAGGTCTTCTGGGTTAGGGGAGATACACTTAGATAGATGGAGTCTGGGTCCCTAAATAGGTGCATGGACCATAACCTCTGCCAGGCCTTGCTAGACTCTGAAGTAAATGACAAATGAACTTCTATTGTGTTAACCCACTGAGATTTGAGGGTTATTTATTAAAACCATCAGATCCTCCTGATCAAAATAGAAGTCCCCAGAGGGCAAGATTTTTTTCCATTTAATTCTTTGTCTAGGCCCTTGCACAGTTCCATGTGCAGATGGGGACCTAAATGCCTTTGAACATGGAGAAGAAGAAAATGATAAATGGCATGGCACTACAGGGAGGTATTTGGTTTTCAATAGTACAGCTCAACTTTACTGTACTGCACCTGGTTTCCTATAAAAATCTTTGTCACAAAGATTACCTGCAAAAAAGAAAGGGGGGGATGATAAAATTCTCCTGGAAATGGTAACAGAAACAATAGGCTTGAAAACAGCCCAGATCAAGTAAAAGTTCCCCCAGAGGTTTCTGGTTCACAATTTTGAGCCCATCTAGGAGCAATTATTCCAAGTATTCTTGAAACTAGACCACAGTGTACATTAACAGCACAAAAATCCTTTTATCTCAGCACCAACTTACCAATAGAAAGTTAGATGGGAAATAAAGCATAATCAAGCTTAGTGAAAAATAAACAGAGGTACTTGACCAGGTTTCTATAGTTTTCTAAGAAGTTGCCTACCTGGTAATCATAAAGGAATGAATTCTAGCAGGTCTATTACTTATCAAGAATCAGGGCTTTTCCATTGCAATATATCCCATAAAAGGCCCCATTCTGCTATATTAACAATAGGAACTCAATTTTTATGATCAAACCTCAACATTTTGTATCTCATTGAGTATAGTCTTTTCCATACTTTGAGTGTATAGTGAGACTTATTTATGGAAAATCTATTTATGTGAAATTTTATGTGTAGACAACACAAAGGTTCATTTCAGCTTCCCTCTTCCCGTGGCTTCTCAACAATATCCCAAAGACACAAGCTTCTTGTGCTGACCTTAAGAACTTATCATCGTTTACTTGGGAAAAGAATGGATTTGGCAGAAACTTCTGGACTTTTCTGAATGGAGTTCTCACATTTAGTAAGCTCCACATCTTGCAAACACAGAACAAGCAGTTTTTAGTGGACTTGCAGGGAAACATTACCATAATCACTGCTGCGAGTTATATAAGGAAGTTGGTTGCTTCCTGCCTTCTCTGGTTTGGCACCCAGAGGACTGGCTAAGAAAGGCTAAGCGTTGCCCATTGTAACACCTCGCTGATACTGAAGAGGACTCAATATCTTCATACATGTATTTGTAGTTGTCCAAGTATGAAACGGCAAGGCCCAACACTTATTTCAGGAAAGACACAGAGGATAGACATAAATAAGGAAAGACTAACTCCCCGACAAAAGGTAATTTAATAATCAGTTCATTAATTTAATAGCTGCTATACACTAATTTATTGATCACCAACACCACATGTGAACTCCCTCTGAGAGTTAACATATTGACATTGGCAAAATGGATTCATGCTCACTATAGCACGCTGTGAACAAACTCCAATAAATTAACTCCACCTCATGTCCCCTAATTCCTGATACTTAAGGGTAGGTTCTAACACCTAGATAGATATTAAAACAACCTAGATATGATTGAAATTCACCTAAACTTTTCTCTGAGGAAATCAGCCTTTTATCTTAGTAAGCCTTTGGCAGAGTAAGCTCAATGAAATGCCCTCTTTGGAGTAGTTTTTACTAAATCTAATTATGCTGCCTTGTTTGAGTCTCCTGCTATTTTCTATTTGTTTTTTTTTTTTTTCTGTTGTTCTCCCCCCCCCCCCAGGTGTGAGAGGAGTTACTTCCTTAGTATTCCCATTATAGAACAAATTCTCCTCAACCTCATCCATCTCTTGTATATACAAGAAATCATCAGCACAGCACCTCAGCTTTCAAGTGGATTTAGTTTTGACCAGGGATTAACCATTAGACTGTCTACATAGGATGACTATATACTTTATCTTCCAAGTTGGGACCCTTTTTAGAGTACTATAATTGATTACACCTTGACAGCAGGCATAAAGCAGGCCTGTCCTGAACAAACAGGGACATATGATAACACTACTGGGAATTCAAAACAGAGCTGTGTGCTCCTGGGTCTCAGATATTACAAAATCTTCCCCAGGACATTCATTTCTCAGAGGGACTCACACAATAGGCCTGTTTACATGGTATCACCCAGAGACAGTATACAGAGTGGGGGCTCTGGTTTCCCTACTCCACCAACGCCCTGCTCCTCGCCTTTGAATTACAACTTACCATATCCCAGCTATATAACCAGACCTCCCAGACTCAAATTCCTTTCTGAAAGATGTAGCTTTGGAAAATCCCTTAAACTTCTGTGTTTTAGTTTCCTCATCTATAAAAAATGATAATATTTGAATATGACTCATAAAGGTGTGTAAAATAACATGAGTTAATAGTTATAAAATGACTATCAGAGGGTCTGATACATCAGAGGCACCCAATCATCCATTGGCGGTGTTAGTGATAACCCTCTTCCTTCATGAGAACATACCACCATGAGCTCCACCTTCCAGTCCTGCCTACTTGTCAGTACCCTGCCATCCTACTTGTTATGTAGCACATCTTTCTGTCTCAACATTCTGTGCTGAGGTGACTGGTTATTTTACACCCTGGTGATTGCCTAGGCATTTTTATCCCCACATTATTCTTCACAGGCTGGTTCCTTTTTATTTTCAGTATTGTCATAAGAGTGCCTCCAGCCAAATGCATTGAGTACCCTTTCACCATCCAGAGCCACTTCCATACAATCAAGTGTTAAAGAACATGACAAAATGAATCTGCAACTTCACTTTTAGTGACACTTTACTCCATCTCCATATCTTCTTGGGAGTTTCACGTCGGGCATTGGTTTTAGTCTATTACTGCCGGAAGGTTACGAAAGAATGCGTCTTTAGAATCATCATTGGTATCTTCTGCTAGAATATGCATGACTCTGTGACAATTTAAAAATCTTGCATGGAAACTGGCATGGAGACACCTTTCATCTAAGAAATCAAGGGGAAAAAGGTGTTTTCCAGGTCTCATAAGGAACATGACCTTCATTCTTAACTGTGTATTGTGTCCTTGGATAAGGTATCTCACCCCATCTGAGATCAGAAAAACAAACAAACAACTGCCCTAATCTCTCAGCAGGTATTAGCAATTGTGAATTGAAATTATTTATGTGATGGTGCACCTGGGTGGCTCAGTCGGTTAAGCGTCTGCCTTCGGCTCAGGTCATGATCCCAGCGTCCTGGAATCAAGCCCCGCATTGCATCAGGCTCCCTGTTCAGCAGGGTGTCTGCTTCTCCCTCTCCCTCTGCCCCTCTGCTTCCCCCTGCTTGTGCATGCTCTCTCTCTGTCTCTCTCTCTCTCTCTCTCTCTCGATCCTGCCATCTCACTGTCTCTCTCCTGCTCTTTCTCTGTCTCTCAAATAAACAAATAAAATCTAAAAAAATAAGGAATTATTTATGTGAACCATCACTACTAGAGGAAGGAAAGAAACATTGTATCGTGCTCATAAGCATTTGGTTTATTTACATTAACTGATTAAGATATTAGGCTTAATTTCAATATTTTATTATTAACTTTGCAGGAATGGAAGAGAGGATAGAGGGACAATGTCCCCACAGCATTAGACCACATCCTGCCCCTGTAACCATGATTATCACCATCCTAATTGTCATCAACACTAACAATCACTGAACATTTATTCTGCTGCTGGCATTCTGCATGCCTAGTCTCATTTAATACTCAAAATAATACTATGCAGTTCTGTCAGTGTCAAAGCACAGGTCACAGTATGAAGAAAGTTAATTTTAAAATATTAAAGTTAAATGACTTTGTCAATGTCAGTGAACTGGAACATAAAACCAGGTCAGGCTAAATCCAACACCATATTAACTACTAGGTTATACTTTACGTTTTGTTGAGGTGAAGTATGGATTAACTTTGCCTGTGAAGAGTCCACAAAGCACATGTTTACTGATGGTGAGTCAACAGGAAGATTTTTAATTCATGGAGAGCAGCATGTAAATACAGTCATCCCCCCTTACACAGGGGATATGTTGCAAGACCCGCAGTGGATGCCTAAAACCAGAGATAGTACCAAACCCTATATATACTCTGTTTTTTCCTCTACATACACACCTGTGATAAAGTTTAGTTTAAAAATATGGCACAATAAGAGATTAGGAACAATAACAGTACTCCATAATAGAAGTTATGTGAATGTGATCTCCTTCTCGCTCCAAAAATCTTATTGTACTGTACTCACCCTTCGTCTTGTGATGATGGGAGATGATAAAATGCCCACGTGATGAGATTGAGGTGAATGACATGGGGACTGTGACATAGCATTAGGCTAGTATTGACTTTCTGATGGTAAGTCAGGAGGATCATCTGCTTCTGGACCACAGTTGCCCATAAGTAAGTGAAACTTCTGGAAGTGAGACAGCAGGTAAGGAGGACTACTGTATACACAAGACTTTCACAAAAGTAAGCAATCGATGAGAATCCTAGTATGCTAGTGTGTGCTATGCAATAATCTCAGTAGCCTTGGTCCCCAAAACAAGAAAGGGCTAAGTCAGCACTGAAACTATGAACCTACATTGCACTAGCTGCTATTTATCGAGCATTTATTATTCCCTGGCTTGGCACTAAGTCGAATACTGATGGTATCTTATTTCAGCGCCACTTAAGTCCTTCCTGATAGGCTTGTTATTCCAGTTTTACAGAAGACACAAAACCAAGATTTAGAGAGGTTATTTGCCTGTCGTCACACAGCAATGAGTGGCACAATCCATGTCTGAACATAAGTATTTTTATCTTTAAGTCTGTGTTTTAACCTTCATGACATTGAGCAAATCTTTGTTTAGATAAAAAAAATTTTCCCATTAGAGCTTTGCACATTTTGCTTTTTTATTCTTGCTTTTTATCCTAATTTATTAAAACCCATTCTTATGCTTAGTGAAAACTAAGCATGGTTAGTCTCGATGGTTAAATTTATCAATCTCCATGCCTCCCAAACAAATCAAAATCTGGAACATGCTTTTCCTTAAATCCTCTTTGCTCTTGCCTTGGTGGTATCATCTAGAGTGTTCATTCTTCATTGTTAAAATTATAAAGCTTTTTATAAACTCTTTGCTCCTTTAGACATTAATAAACTTGATCAACTTCTTTAAATGCTTTATTTTCCATACTCATTCTCATACTTGATATTGATCATTTTGGTGGAACACTTCTCACAGAAGCACTTCAGAAGAGGATCTTTAAGGAGCAAACTTTTTTAAACTTTGTAATCCTGAGAATTTCTTTACTAAAATGGTAGTTTATCTGGATATAAAATTCTAAGTTCAAAGTTCTTTTCCTTCTAAACTTTGAAGACACAAACCAGTGTTGCTTTTGAGAAGCCCCGCATAAATCTGGCACTTGTTTAGGTCTTTTCTCTCTCTGCAAGCTTTTAAATTTTCTCTTTGTCTTTATGCTCTTAAGTTTAACTATGATCTGTCTGGATATTGACTGTAGTTTTCTTATCTGTCCTGTTCAGCACTCCATTAGCCTTTTTATCCTGAGCTTTTATATCTTTCTTTAATCCTGGGAGATTCTTGTTCATATTTTCTCCTCTGTTTTGCTCCTTTCTCGCTGTCTGGGAATTTTATTCTATAGATTTTGACACTTTTATTTCTCTGCATCATGGCTCAACATTTTTCATGGGTTCCGTCTCTTCCTGACGTTTTCCCTCCCTGTTATCTTCCAGGAAAGCTTTGTGACACAACCTTTTGGCTTACTAGTTTGTACTTCAATTGTACCCATTCTGTGATTCCACTGGCTCTCTAGTGTTTCCTTTTCTTTTTTTTAAATCACAATAGTTATGTTTTCATATCCCAAATTTTAAATTAGTACCTTTTCCTGCTCTATAATTTTGAAAGCCTCCCGTATCTCTCTGTGAGGATATTTATTGAGACCATTTTAAATTCATATTCTATTTCATTAGTTCTACTTCCTCCAGAAAGGTTTTTAATTTCAGTTCTCTTTGGAGCTTATGTTCCTCAAATAGTGAATCTTTTTAGGGGGAGGGGAGCACATGTTTTATTTCTTTGGGGCAGTGGCTTTGGCCCTAGCTAGGGGTCTTAAAGGAGTGGGGATGATGGGGAGTGCCTGGGGGCAGAAGACTTCTAGTGCTACTGTCTAGACTCACCCATTCCATTCCCCCACCGAAGTTCCCTGCCTGCCCTTAATTCTATGGAACCTCCACCCTGGACACTGCTCTCAGCAGCAGTGGGACAACCACCCCTCATTATAATTGCCTGGTGCAAGAGGAGGGGGAAGGAATGGAGGGCATATATAGAGTCTAACTTGTCCACTGTGCCCACTGCGATTGGCTCTTCCCTAGAAAATCACTGCTTCCCCCCACCTGATAAGTTCCTATTCACCTGGGCCATGTGAAAAGGCATGGTAAACTTCTGTGACCACCCCCCCACACATTGAACTTCCAGTTTCAGGCCCACCCAGAAAAAATGTGGGGGAAAGAAAAGAGACAATATCATAAAGTTCTCTCCCATCTGTCCCTCTTTGTTTCCTGACTCTACTTTCCCACCAAAAATAAGATCAGACCTCTCTCTCTCTTTAAACAAATTTCAGTTTTATATTAGTTACTGTGACCCATCAGTGTCTCTGTGTCTCTCGTTGTCAGGGCCAGCTTCATGGGTGACCATCCAGTGTAGTTGCACAGACCCCAAGCTTAAAAAGGTCCCACATGATTTAATGCTCTGCTGTCACCATCTTGAAATTCTGATGCCTTTTGAACAAGAGGCCCGGCATTTTCATTTTGCACCAGTCCCCACAAATTATGTAGCCAGTGCTGCCTATGGCATCTCCAAATTTGGCTTCAGTAGTTTGTGTCAGATCACAAGTTACCCCAAACTAAAAGAAGTTAGATTTCTAGGGACTTCATCCCCACAGTTTGCTGCACATGATCAAGTACCGACTGTATCTTCAGATTTAACAAAATTTCAATAAGTTATTGGGGGAGAGAGGAGAGGGATGCTTCAAACCAGCCTCTAGTGGCTGCTGTGGTAACCAAAAGAAGCAGTATCTGTATATCACCTGCCTCGAAACTTCAGGAAAGCTGGAGGGTCCTGATGTTATGTATGTAGGTTCCCAGCTAGTAAATAGCCACCCCTCCCCTTTTTTTGTAGATCCAAGTTTAGGAACCATAAACTTTGGTAGGTAAAACCTCAGAGTTTGTTTTAACCTGAAAGAATGTATTATTGCATGCAAAATCATGCATATACACCTAGGAACAGTCTTCTGAGAATAAGGCCTAGAGCTTCATAATTACCAAAGACATCCAAGCAAAGAAAAGATTCTGTGGAAAGGTTCTCTATGGGTTCTGTGAGAGACAGAGAATTCAGTTTCTCCTAAACACACACACACACACACACACACACACACACACACACACGTCACATAAAAGATTTTCTCACCAGAGACTATATTTTCTTATTCTGAAGATATGAATTATGACTAAGCACTACTTACTGATAAGGAATATTTGACATTAGAATATACTGCGTATTGTGTGTTTTTAATGTCAGTTTGGAAGAGGATCAGGAAGCAAATTCTGCCCCAAGTGGCCCAATTCATATTAGCCTTTTTTACCAGGTTTCCCTTCTTGTTGCAAAATCTAAATAATAAAATATTTTTTAAAAATTCACCCAGTAGTGTGGGGACAACAATAAAAGTAACAATTTATTGTGCCAATTTTCATTTATGCTAATTGAATGCTGTCAGAGTTGCCTATTACCAAAGATTTCTTGGAAGAAAGGAAAGGCCATTTACTTTCAGTGTTGCTGAATCCACTGCTTTTGCCCCTGCTTCTCCCTCCACGTCACCCCTCCCCACCCACACGGCCACCGCACAGTTCCACCACGGCATGGCGAAAGTCCCTGCTGCTCCAGTTAATCGACCGCTTTCAACAAAGAAAAAATGCAGCTCATGGCTCATATTTTTCTAGTTCACCTTGACAATGATCAGAGTTGGAGGTTAGAGATGTATAGTGATTGGCAATCTGATGCACTCCCTAGCATTATAGCCAGCACAGAGCTTAGTAAAATCTCACAGAAGAAAGAATGAAGGAAAAATACACATTGGTAACAAGAGCTGACATTTATAGGGTGTTATTTTCCTGACAATGTAAGCACTTTACAGATATTTTCAAAACAACCCTATGCCTGAGAGGCTATCATCACTCCTTTGAAGAAACTGAGGCACAGAGAAATAAAATTATGTGGCCATAGTCAAATCACTAGTCAATAGAGGACCCGGGACTTGACCCGACTGTTTGATTCTAGAAGTCAGTGTTTGTAACTGCTAGCTATCTGCTCCTGGAGTCAGAGCTCCTGGTTGGCACAAGAACATCAGAGTAGACCATGTGGTTTGTCTGTGCAGATTTACCACCGGTGGACAGGGAGTCTCCCATAGGATTTTTGAAATAATGAAAATATTCCCCAGAGTCCTGTGAGGCCTGCAAGCAGTTCAGGAAATGCCACACTGGGGAAGCACAGACCAACTTCTTTCCACATAAGCAATGCCCTCATCTCTACCCCTGAGTTCATAGCCAGAGTCCAACTCATAGCTGGGGTTGAATAAACATTTGCTGAATTGAACTAAACTAAGTGTAACCTTGAGAACTGAATTTCTTCACCTGTAAGATGAAGAGGTAAAGCTGGATCCATGGTTTTCATTCCTGGCTGTAGGAGAATCATCTCGGAGGGCATGTAAAAACGCTGGTGTTCGAGCTCCACAGTAGAGATTTTGGTCTGAGGCAGGTTCCAGGCTTTGCTACTCTTTTCTTTTTAACCCCCAGTGATTCCAAACTGAAGCTAGAGTTGAAAACCATTGACCCATGTTTCTCAGAAGTGTGTTCTCTGAACCAGCAGCATCAGTCTATAAACAACCCTCAAGGTCATTCTGAAAATATGCTTCCATTTTACGTAGAGATACAGACAGATGAGGAGTATTTCCCACGGAACGATAACCCGATTCATTAGCATATTTAATTTCTTACAAACCCTTAGACACATATGTTACAGTTGGTTCAAGTGTGATTGCCTAGTGGAAACCCTCACCTAATTTCCCAAATCCCTTGCCCCCCACTTCAACCAAATCTCCCAGGAGGGGAAGGTGCTCAATATGCTGAAACTGACAAGTCATAGGCAACGATTCTCTGTTCCCCTTCTTTACCTCCTGGAGGCATTTCTAGGGGCATTGCAACTGTCATCTATAAAGATTCGTATGCAAGGAAAAACTAGAAAAGGGAGCTTCTAGTAAATGGAGAAAAGCTTAATTTTCCTTCTCATCTGATTAGGTACCTAGATTTGGAAATCTGTAAATGTTTCTAGGTCTGCATGCTCCAAAATACTTTTTAAAGGTCATTTACATAATTCTGGCAAGAATGCCCTATGGGTAGTGGATCAAAGGCATCGCCCTTACTCCCATACCTGTCTTCCTGTCCCAAGATTAGCTTCCTTCTCCTGTTCTGTGAGCTAATGGATACTTTGCTTTAAAGCTAACACGGTGCTGGTAACGTTTTTCTCTGTGGATTTGGAATTTTAATTCAAAGATTATGCAACCACTTTTTTTTAAGAAGCAATTATTTTGAGGGCAAAGTGCCCTGTCCTAGGCTAAGCAGTTTTCTTTTCAGCTATTTTGCTAGCAAGAAGAGATAAAGCTTTCTAAGAACAAAAGTGTGTGCATCTTCCATATCACTGTGCCTTTCTGATGATTTTGACTCAGATGAGATACTCAGTCTCATTTCTGAAATAGTCCCTAGGGAATGTTTTAAATGTTTCAGAGAACAAACAAGTCTCTGGTGTGATATTTGTGTTCATGACATTTTTGCACTTGTGAAGAAAGCGATAAACAATTACCACAGTGGAGAGAAAAGAAGTATTTTTAAACCCATAAATGTATGCATGGAGAGGAATGTCTCCGTGTGTCTATTATGTGTCCGGGAGACAGTGTAGCCTCACTGTTGGAATCAGAGAAGCATGGGCACAACTTCAGGATCTGTCACTTACCAGTTGTCTGATCTTGGGTAGATTATTTATCCTTTCTCTTTTTTGCTTCCTTGTCTATAAAAAGGATACTAATAATAAGCATTTCATGAGCTCTTGTCAGTATTAAATAAATCATATAAAGTTCTTAATTTTGTGACTCAGTAAGTAACTTCTTCAAGGTTATTAAAAGGATGGTGGTGGTGGTGGTTATACATGTGGGTTTTCCATGTAGCCCATGTACCACTGTGAATCAAAGACATCCTTTGATTTATTTATCTAATGATGGTGACACTCATTCACATGTATCTGGTAGTGTGCTGATAAATATTTAACAAGTGACTCTTAGGCAAGGAGTGGGGTTGGGAGAGAAAAGCCCTGATGTATCGTATTTCCTTGGTGTAAATACTCCCTCCATGGCCAATTTCAGTCTACGAACACAGCATGACATGACTGAACAATAAGTTGGAAAGAGATACACACTACGGCCCTCGGGTACTGGCTCCAACTCACCCCTGCATTTATTCAACAGCTCATGGTACTGGCAGCATGGGATTGCTCAGTGTGACACAGATCACTCTCCCTTAGAAGAAGCTAAATGGTTCACAAGGATTAAATTTGTCCATATTTGCATTATGCATGAAATAGCTGGAAAAAACCCTGACAACTGTGGCTGAGGCTCGTCTTGGAAGGTCTTCCTCGACAGAAGAACTATATGATATTGAAGCAGAGAGGCCAGAGATACCATCCAGCCTCTGGTGCCATCCCTAATTCAAAAAGAAAATTGAGCACCAAGGATTATGACATTAGGTGATCCCCCCACAACCCTACTGCCAATTTCTAATAGTGCTGCAATTAGAAACTACATCTCCTTGACTACCTTCTTTTTGCCAGCAGAACGTAGGCAGTCTCAGGCTACTTGAGGGCAGAACTCAATAACAAAGGAGGAATCTGTACTTATTTGCTGTGATGTATCTTTCTATTCACTTGAACACAGTGTGCAAAAGATTGTTTTAATCAATCAAGACTTTTCCCAAATGCCCACATTTGGACTTAGCTCCAAGACTGCCCTGTTATCGAGACAGATGTAATGAGATGCTCTGGGTATAAACAGAAAGGAACTGACCAATGGACTTTAATAGATGGAGGTCACCGGTAATACAGTTGACCCTTGAACAATGCAGAGGTTAGGGGCACCAACCCTCTGCACAGTCAAAAATCCACATATAACTTTTGACTCCCCCCAAATTTAACTATTTATAGGCTACTGTTGACTGGAAGCTTTACCAATAATAAAAATAGTTGATTACCACATATTTTGTATGTTGTAGGTATTACATACTATACTCTTACAACAAAGTAAGCTATAGAAAAGGTTATTAAGATAATCATAAGGAGGATAAAATACATTTGCAGTACTGTATTTATCCAAAACAATCTGCATATAAGTCACCCTGCACAGTTCAAACCCATGTTGTTCAAGGGTCAACTGTATTTCCAACAACAGTTTCAGTGCAGGAGTAGGGAAGAAAACCTGACTGAAATGAATTAAATAGAGAATACAAGATTAAGAAGTGAAGATAGCAAGTATTGAGCATTCTATTAAAGAAGGGGACCTTTTTTTAACGATGGGAGGTATTTCAACATGTTTGTCTGCTGAAGTAAATAATCTAGCAAAGGGAAACTTTTATGTTGAGAAAAGGTATAACCACAGGAGAAATATTCTTGAGTAGATAAGAGAATGTGAACCCAATGTACCAGGTGGAGTGATAATGGCAGCTCACTGTCCCTCCACTGTGGCAGGAAGAAGACAGCACACAGAAGCAAAAAAGGGAATGTGTTGGAAAATGAAGTGAGGAAATATGTCAAAGCTCTCTGCTTCTATTTCTGTTTCTCTCTAGCTTCTGTTTCTACAACTGAAATAAGATGCAAGGTCATCTAAGAATGATGATCTGTGATTAAGCTAAGGCTGAGAATGAGTCAAGGAATGTGGAGATTTGGTAAGAGAGAATAAGTATGGCTATGGTATTAACTGACCCGCCTAGAGGGAAGTGAGATTCTTGAAGGAAGATCTTGAGGAGAGGGTAGGGTATGGGACTGCGCTGTGTACGTGAATATCGTGTGATGTTACCAAACATGATGACAGAATTAGTGGGAGAAAGACAGAAGATACACTAAGTACTTAGATCTTTAATGAATTAGGGAGAGTGTCTGGAAGGGGAAGAGTTGATTTCCACATGGAGGAATAGCAGCAGATGGTGTAGGCTGAGGCAGGCATATCAGAGAGCCTGTGTATACTGAGGAGTGGTGAAATTGAATAAAATAAAGGAATGAATGACACATAGTATGCACACATATATACATAAACACATAAGTGCACATACACCAAAAACAGAAATGCACACACACACGTATACACAACCATAAATGCACACTACCCTCCAACCTTCCTCCTCTCGGTGTAAAAACAGATTTAAGGGGCACCTGGGTGGCTCAGTGGGTTAAGCATCTGCCCTCAGCTCAGGTCATGATCTGAGTGTGGCTCCCTGCTCAGTGGGGAGTTTGCTTCTCCCTCTCCCTCTGTCCCTCCCCTGTGCTTGCTCTCAAATAAATAAAAAAAAATCTTTAAACAGGCAAACAAACAAACAAAAACCAGATTTAAGAGCTCTGGGTCCTCTGGCGACCTTGAAAGTATTTGGTTGCCCATGATCTGACCTCATACATACATGAAGAAATTTGGAGATGTAACCTCAAAGTACATTTTCCTTCCTCTTTCTTATCCATTTATCTTGTACCCTTTCTATTTTCTCCTCACCTTTCTTTTTATCATGTATAGAATAGAACCACACTCTACACATCCCACATCCCTACGAATCAGAAGACTTATCCTTAATTGAGTGCTCTTGCTTCTTCTCAGTTTGGTTTCAGGTCGTGGGGAATTCAGGGGCAGCGGTAGCAGGGCTCCCAGTGCCAGCCTGCTCAAAATCTTCACTGAGCCTCCCTGCAG
Source organism: Eumetopias jubatus (assembly GCF_037043125.1). Lineage (NCBI taxonomy): Eukaryota > Metazoa > Chordata > Mammalia > Carnivora > Otariidae > Eumetopias > Eumetopias jubatus. Next base: position 29,856,140 of record NW_028274815.1, read on the forward strand.
AGTGTAGGGGCATGATTATAAGGAAAAACACACAGGAGCTGGATCCACAGCAGGGATGTTGTTAACCGCAGATTGTGACTGATTCATAGATTGTGAAATCTATTAAATGGGTCTTAGCCAGCACTTTTTAAAAATAAGATTTTAAAAATAGAATGGAAAATTATCAGAGTGCATTAAATGTAATGGGGCAAAATTGGGGGGACATAAGTTTATATGAAGATTACATATAAATGTAAGTGGGTATGTATCATATATAAATATTCATATTCATACACCTACATGTAATGAGTCATGATGTAAAATATATTATGGGTCACCCAGTCAACAGTTTGAAAGCAACTGCCCTCATGAATCCTAACCACTCTGACAGCTACCAGATTCCAAATTCTTTTTATAAGAAATGGATTCCAGAAACTGTATCTGCCTATCTTCTCTCCACATCTCAGCCTGTATGCTCACCTGCCCACCGAGAATCTCACCAACTCCTACATTCTAGTTGATCAAAGCAACTACTATCTCCACTCTGACCCAGAGCCTCCTCCGGACCTGACTATGTTTCTAAAATAATTCATCCATTCAGTCAAATGCAAACCTCCAGTTAGCCAGTCAGCTGTAAGAATGTTTAGACTCTCCTCTGCACCCGTTCCTCTTTTGTCCATCCATCTAAACACCACCACCCTCATTTGCCTGCTGTACTGCCATAATAACCTCATACCAAGTGTCCCAGTCTATGGTCTCCTAAGGTATATAGCCCTCATAACATGGCGACTTAAATTCTCTAAATCACCATGTTTACACCTTTGGTCAAAAACATTCATTAGTTCCCCAAAATTTATCAAATAAAACCCAAACATTCCTTTATAGGCTGTTGAATTGTTGGTACCTGGAGCTCAGACACCTTGCCATATATATTTTAGGACCCCTCTTTCCACCTAACAGGATGATTATATATAGTAGGCACATAATAAATGTTTGAAGAATGAATAATATACTTAAAATTGTTATTAAACCATCAGTGTATAAAATGAAAATAAAGTTCTCCTTATGAATTAATAATTATAATAATCAGAAATTCTTCATGTGATCCAACACCTCAAATTCTTAAGAAGGTTGAGAAAAGATGAGATCAGCTGACATTATATTCTGAGCTACCTAGGTAAATACCATCCCCTCAGTGCAGTACACATAGGAGCCTGGCATTAAAAATGAATGAATGGATTCGTTTGTATAAACAAATAAAATGACTTTTGTCCATGACATCAGCACTATATAGATTTTCATTAAATTATTTAACTTTAAACCATTGTCAGTTCTAATAAAGGGTACAAAATCAGGGTTTTTAATATATGTAAATAAGTTAGACTGTCTGAAACAGGTGGCTCAACACTTTCCTTCTATATTTCACATATATGTGTCCAAACTATGAGGAGATGATTGAAAGGATGGCCCAAAATTACCTCCACTTCCATGAAAAAGTACATATTAAACAATAATGGGAAAATAATCTCAATGCACCAACTCTACATGAAAACTAAGCTGAAATCAAAACTGACAGCTCAGTTCCAAAATGCACATTCAATCTAATGGGAGAGAGTGTCTGCAGAAAATAATAACCCATTATTCTCACCCTGTTTTCAGTGAAATTAACATGAAAATCTTTCAAGTTGTTGTTGGAGGAAACTTCAACACACAGGTTAATCTTATCTTTAATTATAAAAAAGCAGGGCACACATTTTTTAACATGCAAATTCAATTGTATATTACTCAGTGTGAGGAAGGTTTGCCATCATGGAGAAACTATCTTTCTTTCAGAACAATGGCACCAGGTGCTAACAAATGCATTTCTATTTTTGGTTGCAATTTAATTCTACTCGCAAAGAAATGTGCAAGACAGCAAAAAAGATAAGAGAAAATTACATATAAGTTTTGTTTCATTTTAACATTAACTAACTAGATGGATACCTAGGGATCTTTGTAGGAAAAGAATTCTAATTTTTAAAATATTTTATAATAGGATGCTTAAGAGTCACATAGCATTTTATAGTTTATGAAGCTTTTCAGAGATATTGCCACACCCTCTTTTCTGAACTTGCAAAAGTTTTAGGTCCGTTACACTGATGTGATGCATTGTGATGTCATCAAAAATGATGTTGCAGAAAAATATTTATGACAGATACTGAAAATAATGCCAATCTTACAGAAGTTTAGTATTAACTAGATAGAGTAGGAGTGGCAGAGAACTCTCTTGATTACTCTTTTGTGCGTTTTCCTGCTGGCTGTTCTGATATTATCTCCTCCAAGTAGAATGGCTCAGTAACACCAGACAATTGCAGGAGGGTTTTGCTGTTGCTGTTGCTGTTCTTGTTTCTGATCTACAATAATCTCCATAGAATAAGCTCTGTGATTTCTCTGCTAACTCCCAATTTAGGTAACTGTTCCTTGAGGAGACTCATAGTACAATGATAATATTCTGGTTAGAGCCAGGCTGCCTGCATTGAAACTTAACTCTGCCACTCAACTGTGGATCCTTGAGCAAGTTACTTAACCTATCTCTATAAATGTATGAGATGGGGATGAGAATACTTCCTACCTCAGAGGATCGCTTTGAAGATTAAATGATGTGCATAAAACATTTAGTGACTGGCAAGTAGTAAATAGTCATCTGAGGTGGGTTTTTTTTTTTTTGTACAAAGGACAAGGTCAAATCTCTTGGTGGCATCATAAATTATGGATTATAAAGGAAGACAATGCTCTTGTGTTAAAGCAACAGGAAGCTCTCCTCATGCCTTTCTTATTCTGTGTTAGGAGGGGCACAATTGTGCAGAGTTGACAATACATTAAGGTAGAATGAGCATTAAAGCTTGTGAATGTTTCTCCCTTTTACAAGTGGAGTGAGGTTTGGACCAAACCAATGCCAGGCAGAGCCTACTCTCACCATATAGTAGATGTCATATGACCATAGAATCTATGACTCTTCTGGGCAGTCACTATCTCCCTTTAAGTAGCCAAAGGACCTCAAAGAACCACAATGACTAGAAAGAGGGAAATGTCTCTCGTGGCTCTACCAATGGGATAATGTCCTAATATGCTGACAAGTAAAAAAGCAAGTTGCCAAAAATTACAGAGTTTAACCTCAATTTTATAAAATATTAATAGCAATTTTTGAGTGATTAGACTAGGTGAAATGTATTTTTTTTTATTTGGGGATAATTTTAGATTTACAGAAAAATTGGAAAGACACTAGGGAGAGTTCCCATTTCCCCCCAATGTCAACATCTTCCATAACTATGGTACATTTGTTAAAACTGATATATTGATATTACTTTGCCCTTAGCCATAATGTCTCCTTAATTTTGCTGGTCTATGACAGTTTTTAGCCTTTCTTTGTTTATCATTACCTTGGCAGTTTTGAGGAGTACTGGCTAGGTGTTTTGTAAACTGTGCCTCAGTCTGGATTTTTCCTCTTCTTTTCTCATGTTTAGACTGAGGTTATAGGTTTTTGAGAAGAACACCACAAAGATAAAGTGGCTTTCTCATTACATCAAATTGGGGGTATATGACAAGAACATGACATCACTGGTGATGTTAGTCTTGCCACTGGGCTAAAGTGGGGTCTACCAGGTATCTCCACTGCAAAGCTACTATTGTTTCCTTTCCATAGCAAAATCTGGTGACAGTGGTGCTTGCTGCTATTGGGATGCCATGCTTCTAGGCCCTATCAGATCCTATCAGAAGACAGAGCTAAGAAATAGTATGAGTGACTTCTATTTTCTTCTTTTTTTCTTGTCTGTAGTTTCTAAATTTCCTGCTAATAACGTTGTATTCATTTCCTATTGCTGCTATAACAAAATACCACAACTGAGTGCCTTAAAGCAACACAAATTTATTATCTTACATCTTACAGTTCTATAGTTTACAGGTACAATATGGGTCTTAGTGGCCAAAATCAAGGGGTTGGAAGGGTTGTGTTCCTTTCTGGAGACTCGGGGGCAGAGAGAGAATCCACTTTCTTACCTCTTCCGGCTTCTAAACATGCCCCGTATTCCTTGGCTTCTACCAGATTCCTTCATCTTCAAAGCCAACAACGATTGGTCAGGTTCTTCTCACATGGCATCATCTGACCTTTTGTTCTGCTTCCCTCTCCTACTTTTAAGGACACTGTGATTACATGGGGCCCAGTGAGATAATCCAAGATAATCTCCCTTTTCAAAGGGAAGTTAATTAGCAACCTTAATTCTTTTTTACTATGTAAGGTAACACATTCCCAAGTTCTGGGGATGTGGACATCTTTGAGGGGTTGAGGAAGCATTATTCTACCTATTACAAATGTGAATTATTTTGTAACAAGAAAAGCATATAGGTAATCATAAACTAGTCATTCATAAAACTTTCATCTAACCAGTAACATTGCTTTGCTCTGTAAATTAGAAAAAGTACACTTTTCTCAAGAAAATTTATTTGCATCTGATGAAATGTTGTCAAAATATATTGATTTGGTGAAAACAAGACAGTAGTACATTAAAAACTTACAATGTCTATTATATCGCAATAAATATATATAAATCCACAATGACCATTATACAAATGGTATCCCCTTAAAAATGGTACCCTCATGCTGTAGATGGCCTGCTCTAGCATCCACAGTAGCCACAGGAGAGTTAAGCGGACTGTTGTAAACCAGGCCCCACATTAGGTGCTTTTCATACATACATTAACTTATTCAATGTTCTTCATACTGCGCTAGGTGAGGATTAATTTATATGAGACTTGGGGCGCCTGGGTGACTCAGTCAGTTAAGCTTCTTCCTTCAACTCAGGTCATTATCTCAGGGTCCCAGGATCAAGCCTGGTGTCAGGCTCCCTGTTTGTTTCTCTTCCTCTCTTTCTGCCCCTCCCCCCTCATTCTTTCTCAAATAAATAAATAAAATCAAAAAAAGAAAAAACTTTCGATGAGATTAAGTAATTTGCCCAATGCCATATAGCTACTAAGTGTCAAGATTAGAATTAAAACTCAGTAAGCCTAATACCAAAGTCTTTAAAAGACAAAAAAGAAGTAATGCTGGGCTCCTATAGATACTGGAAATGCAGGTTCAGGAGATTCCCAGTCTTTCTGCTAAACCAGGGTCACCACATCTCTTTTTCCACATCACCCCATTCTGCCACCACAGTTTTGATTTTATTTAAAATAAAGACTAGATTTTTTTTCTATCACACCAATAGCACAACTATTTGCAAAACTGTCCCAGTGCCAAATGGAAATAAGGAATAGAAACCAAAACTATACATGGTTAGTAAACAAGCATCAATAAGAAAAAAATAAACAAGCATGAGGAAAAATGTTTACCTTCACTAGTTCAAATAAATACAAATTAAAGCAACATTTATGAAGCATTTAGACTGAGAAAAAAGCTGGGATTTTTAAATAGCTCTCCACATTTGGAGTGGTTTCTGTGGAACTGGGATACTCATTTACTCCTGGTGGCAATGGAAATAGGTACATTTTTGGAAAGCAATGGAAAAATAGCAAGAACTACACAAATTTTCATGAATCTTTTGATCCAGACAATCCAGGAAGTGAAATAAGTAAATTACTCAACAGTATAAAAATATCTACATGCATAGTATATTTATTGTCAAAAACCTAGAAACACCCTAAATGCACAACAGCAAAATTGTTTAGTAAATTATAGTACATCAACTTGATGGAAAATTATGTAGTAATTAAAATTGTAATTGCAAAGTAAATGTAGAAATATAGAAAATGTTCATGGTTTATAGTTTAAGTGGGAAAAAAAGAATAGAGAGACCTTTATTCTATGATTGTAACTGTACAGATACAAATTTATTTAGACAAATACTGAATTTTCTCAGTTCTAAAAGGCATATTTTTAGCATGTCAACAGTGTGAAATCAGGATGCACCTTAACAATCAATACTGTCTTATGTTTAACTGGGAGCACTTTTTCTTTTTTAAAGGTACATAAGATAATAATATTTTAAATTAAGTGAAATGTGGTACTATTAGAAAGTTGGGCAAATATGAAGCTGTTGTGTTGAGAGATTCTAGGTGTTTCATTTTGTCTATATCCAAAAATAAACTTTTTTCCATAACAACTTTAAAAGAATAACAAATGAATGGAGTTAAATGAGTCTGATGCGTAGTGGAAAATTCTAGAAGCAGATGCATTCATAAGGACTTTTCATAGGCGATGAATAAGCCATCTTTTAAGTGGAGAAAGAGTATGGAAGGAATTCTGAAGGCAGGAACCTATTTTTAGCAAGAAAGAATGAAGAAGAAAGGGGTTTCAAATGTTTTCTAATCTACCTAGTGATTTGTAGGACCCAGTTTTCTTTTATGTCCAACTTAAAGAGGTTGGGGAATCCTGTGCCAGGGAGTAAAATTTAGAAATGGAAAATGACAGTATCTATCTTTCTTATCATCTTTTATTAAAAGTGGTTCTGAATTCAGACATAATTAAATTTGGCATGAAGGATTTGAAGGTAAGTAATTTTAATCTCACACAGAACTTCTTGTCCAAAACAAGAAAACAATGATATAAATTCATGTGGGGTCAGAAAGAGTCCTCAGTTTTCAAAATACAAGTAAATGGTGAATGCAAAAAATGGGAGCAATATTAGGAAAGAAATAAATATCAGGATATTTAAAAGTAAAATTTATCACAAACATTTTAAGAGTTTTTAATCAACTATAGTTAGAGCAAACGAAGAAAGGAGATGTCAATCCATTCTTTTTCTTTTATTTTTTTTTTTGTGAGAACATACAATTTAGAGATTTGTTTAGTGAGATTCATTTAGATCTAAGTGAAGTCAAGAGTTAATGCAACTCAGAAATAGTAACCTAAATAAGAAAACTATTTAAGCTGGAAAAAAAAATGTCTGAAACCTATAATCATCAGAAACTAGAAATCCTAATTACAATAGCTTAGTCTAAATCATCTGTGGCTTCCTCCCTTCCTCAGTAGTGGAGTCCCACTTTTAGTGGGGCACATTGCCTCCAAGACCAGTTTTCATTTCCCAGGTCTTCTGCAGCCTGTGGCCAAGCTCTGAGCAATGTGATATAAATCAAAGCCTTATATGACCCAACTGGACCTTTTTAAGACCACCTTTTTTTATTTATTTTTATTGAAGTATAGTTGATACACAACGCTACATTAGTTTCAGGTGTACAACATAGTGATTCCACAAGTCTATACATTAGGCTGTGCTCATCACAAGTGTAGCTACCATCTGTCACCATACAACATTGTTACAGTACCACTGACTGTATTTCCTGTGCTGTATCTCCATGACTTATTCACTCCGTAACTGGAAGCCTGTATCTCCCACTCCCCATCACCCATTTTGCTCCTTCCCTCACTCCTTCCACTCTGGTGATCCTCAGTTTTTTCCCTGTATTTATGGGTAAGACTACTCTTTTAAAAAGGAGATGAAGCCTTTTGTCTTCCTCCAGTTTCCTCTGCTGCCAACCTTCAGTGGATATAATGCCTAGAGCTCTATGAAGCAACTCAGTTCATGGGTTGGCATAGTGACTAGGAGCCGGTGTTAAGACTGGCAAACCAGGATGAATCTTAGGGCATGATGACACCACAAGTCTGCTCTCCTAGCTTTGGATGGCCACCCCTAGACGGCCACATCTTTTGTCTTGATTAAGCTATGATTATTCCTGGTATTTGATACTTACAGTTGAATTCAAATCATAAATGATAGGTCAAGTGTATGTTATGTGGCTCCTGCTTTGTCAGGAACTATTGTAACATTCTTCAGAAAACAGGTTTTTTTTACCTCATTCTCCAAATTAAAGAATCAATCCATAAGTACCAACATCCATTAAATGTTGCTGTGCTCTGCCTTTATGGATTGGCACGAAGGGAAAACAAGATGAGAAGGAACTGCAAAATAAAAGGGGCATAGTTGGATAAGGTGGTAAGGAGGAAAAGAGTCAGCAAGTGGAATATCTGCTCTTCCCTGTGTAATATTTATTAAATATATCTTTAGCAACTTGAGAGGCAGAACACCAACTTTTAAAGCTTTGGATTTGAAGTCAGAAAACATTCTTCGTCCTGGCGCTGTGACCTTGAGGTCTTTTGTAGCCTCTCTGGGTCCCTTTCAGTAGTTGACTAGATACTAATCTCTACTAGGTGGGGCAGCTTTAGGGTAAAAGGAAGTAATCTTTGTAGAAATGTCCGTTTTAATAATTTTAATAATTTTTATGGGCTTGGACTTCTTGAAATAAAGTTAGAAGTGCTCTCCCTACTGAATCTTCCCTCAAACACTTCTCTCAAACACGATTTGTCTAGAATACATTTTCCGGCCATCCCTTCATTGTCATTTTAAAACATTCTGAAGTCCCACTTCATGGATATAATTCTTAGAACCATTTTCCCCTTGGCTTGCAAACTAAGTATTTCATGAAGATGCATTTGATTATGGAAAATTCTGGTTAGCCTTGATACATCTCTAGTGCTTACTTAATGGTCAATTTCTAAAGAGAAATAAACTTGGGATTTACTTTCAACTGGCTCCTAGCATGGTTAATTCAACTCATGTTCATTAATCACCAACTATGTGCATATCACTGTGGAAGTGAAATAGATACTTTCTGAGGATGAGGGTGAGGTTGGTAGAGGTGGTGGTAATGAGGATAATTCGGCATACGATGTGACAGGGACAATTAATAATTAATAATGCACCCTCAATTAATAATGAAGAATCCCTCATGAGCTCATAAAAAATGCAATCATGAACTCTATGCCTTTCACCTCACATCCAAAGTGTGCTTGAAGAAGGAGATATTTATGAAGGACTTTTTGATAGTCTTCCCATTCTTCCTAGCATTTCAGGTTTTGTCCTCAAATCAAGCTAATCCCTCAGGAAGGGGCACACTTGTCCTGAGACATAATGGCCCTTGAAATGGGTCTTGTACAGAATTGTGTCTCTATAATTTACCGAGAAATGATACTAACGTCACACTGCTTTGCGCAGTCCTGTTGAGAATATCATCCACTGTCCTTTGGAGAAGTTCCATGAGCAATTTAGTTTAGATTTTAATCTAGTGAAGTATCTGTTTCTCACCAATGTTGATATTATTCTCTTAGATATTAAAACTATGTCCCAGGTGGACTTTTGTTTTCATCTAAGTTGCCAACATGAGCCCGATTTCTTGTTCATCTCTCCCAAATATGAAGATCCATACAGTGTGAACACTGGGATTTCTTCTTATTCCTCTCATCTTCCTGCCCATCTGAACTTTTCTCTGACTCAAACTTACATTTGCCCTGGTCTTAACATTTTTCTCTCCTATTTATATTTCACTGTTTTGATATATGTGTTGGCCATAAACAACTTAAAATTAGTTACAGAAGAAGACAAAGAATAGATAAGTAAATTAAATTAATAAATAAAATAAGGATCTACATTATATATAATTCAGGCAAAGAATGGGCATCCTGAAGTCTTCTGAGGACCTGAGTCCTAAGGTCATTTCACCCTACACCATACCTGCCTATCCAAATGCCATGGAGTCTTCCCAAACCACAGCAAATCAGATCCTGTACACTAAATACTCTGAAAAAAATCCCTGATGCCACTGAGTTGGAAACATTGACCCAAAAGAAAATCTTTTGCCTCCCAAGAAAATTGGCAGAATCCCACATGCTGAGAACTTCTGGAGGTCCTTGAACTCTGGCTTCACCATACCACAGAAGCAATCTCCACATATGACAGCAAGAAAGCAAGTACACTTTGGTGTCTGGCCTGTTCTAGGAAAGTTGCCACATTAAACAGAGGTCCCAGATGAAGTCACTTACTTTGTCTTCAGTTTGGTAAGACAATTAGAAAGTTGACATTTGAAGTCAGGTCAGTTAATAGCTGACTAGGGCCAACTTTTCCATACAACTGCATTCTCAATCAGGTAATCATTAATTAAACATTAACTAAGCACTTACTATTTGTAGGAAACAACACTAGCTGCTGTGAGGGACATAAATATAAATAAGTCATAAGTCCAATGCTGGAGAAGCCTGCAATGGACTGAGAAAGACTGAATTAATACTCAAAAACCCATGAATATACAGATAACCCATTCTTCAAATGCTATGCAAAAATTATAGTGTTTCCATGGGGTGGAATTAAGAAAGATTTCATGGAGGTTATGAGTTTTAAGATACTTCTTGTAATGTCTAGAACAGATCAAATGAACAAGAGAAGTATGACATATAGGGGAAAAGAATGAGCAAAAGGTGAGAATTACCCAGAAAAGATCCCAAAGCTAACCCGCTTAGACTGCCTCAATAAAGGTGGAAAAAAACAAACCACTTGGCATGGCATGCTGTAGAACAGTGGGGAGTAATACTAGGGAAGAACATTAGCAGAGGCTCCTAAGTTTGTTCTTAATTCAGTTGAAAGTGAAGTATCCTTGAATATTTCCAAGAAAGGGAATGATGGCATCAGAGATTCCTTAAGAGGTTTAATCTGGAACCAAAATGAAGGATGAGCTGGGGAGAAAGAGGTAGTGGCAAAACAAGAAAAAATCCAGTCTTCTATTTGCGTAACTCACTGAACAGCAAGTGTTGGTTCTACACAAGTGGTGTACCCTGCATATAGAATCACACCCAGAATCACCACTAATAATCCTTGGAATAATCAAATACTGAAACAGAGCTTTAATGATATGCAGCAAAAACAGGTTTCTGAGATACAGAAATCTAGGATTGCATCATCATTAAACTATTTCAATCATTTCAGTTTAAAAGAAATCAGAGGATCTCCAGCAGTGTCTTTGGATTTTTTTACTCTAGCAAATCAAAGCAGCAAGGGGTCTTGTTTCCTGAACATTATCGAGTGGAAATGTTTACTTCTGCAAATCCCTGCCTTTGCCTTCAAAATTATAAGTGTATTGGTTCCTCTCTAATTCACTAAGTGCTTTTGCTCCATGGCCACCCATCTGAACAGCAGAAAAACCTTCAACAAAGCAATTTCTGTCACAATCGGAACCAGTTCGAAATTTAGACTTAATGTAAAAAATAATTTATTTCCTGCTTTTCAACTTCCTTTTCCTAGACACCAAAGAATAATTCTATTAAAAATACAATTAGCTGAGATCATCGTGCATATCCAATTTAGCAAGTGTTTACTTAAAGCCTTCTTTGAGCACATTGTTTTTTAAAAGTTTTGTGGTTCCAAATATACTTGAATGTGTCAGCTGAGGGGTCATTTCTGAACGTAGTTACCCATTTGTAGTTTCATGTTGTACACTGTGCATGCCATTATCCCAAATTCTGCTGAAGTTAACCCTTTGAAACGCTTTTCAACTCAGGGTAGCCCTTTCACTCTAGTTCAAAGGAATAGATTTGCAAAGTTCCACATTCCTCCTTTTGGTAAGAAATGGTAATCTTCTTCATTAATAATATTTTTTAAAACATTTTAAAAACCTCAAAGGATAAATTAAAAATCTGTTCCTGCATCTCTCACACATGCATGTGCAATCATATATTGACATTTTTTTAATTTTTAAGGAAATAATACCTTACAAATCAAAGTGCCCTTATTCTCCTCCAACCTTCCAACTCAGTTTCCCCCCTTCTTCTCAGAAGCAACTCCTACCAGCACTTTGCTATTCAACCTTCCAATCCACTTTGAGAGTGATATTTTTAAAATAGAAATTTAAAAATAGAAATTTTTTGTTCAAAGCAGTAAAGCTCCATCATACCCCACTGAAGTATAAGTTTGAAATTGGCCTGGTTGTAATTAGGGGTCTTGTCATTCTCCTTTGAGCGGTCTCCCCTTTCCCTTTGTTTCTACCCTCCTGAAAGCACCTGAAACCTCCCTCCTTAGCCTAGCGATTCATGGGGAAGCAATAAAGTACAAACTGGAAATCAGACTTGTGATACTTGCTATTCAATCTTCCAATCCATTGTGATACTTGGATATATACATAGGTATATGTATATATATATTATTTTTATATAAATGTGTAATATATTTTATATTGCTATATAATATATTTTATATTGATATATAATGTTTTATATATAATATATTTATTTTATATATTCAATATTTATATTTATTATGTATTTATAATATTGGGTATACATTTATGTATTCATAGATAATGCATATTTTTATTTTTGTGTTGCTCTCCACATTTAAATAAGTTGCATCATGAAATCATATTGTTCTGCAGTATTTCCACTTAATATTATGCTTGTGAGATCTATCCATGTTATGTAGAGAGGTTGCATTCATTTATTGTTTTACCTCTGGATTATGTTCCATTGTATGAACAAACCCCATTATATTTATTCTGTTAGGGTATTTCATTATATTTTTTTCATTTAGGTTGTTTCAAATGTTTTACTCTCACAAACAATGCTGAATGAGAAGCAGCTTTGTGCAGCTCTGCTTATGCAGTTAGATGAGTTTCCTCTTTGGGGTATAGATTTGGAAATGAAATGAATATGCACTTTTAGTTTTTTTGGAAACTGCTAAATTGTTCTCCAAAGTGAAGATATCACTGATATCCTACTGGCTATTTAATCTTTCTCATTTTTGCTAATCTGATGGGTGAAAATTGCTCCTAACTGTTGTTTTCACTTGCATCCCCAAGATTATGAGCAAGGAAAGCTTAGTGAAATTCTCCCTTGTGTGACACACTGGGGAGCTGACCTTGGCTACAGAGGTGACTGCACTGTCAGCAGCCCTGTCTTGGCATGGACTTGTGTTATCATCGGGTTGCATACTACCACTCACAAGGTTCAAAAATGTGCCCCAGTAACATCATCAGCCCCAAAAGGCCTGCACAATACACCATGCCTAGCAAGCCTTCCAGTGTTGCATAATAATACAAAGCAAAAAAACTCCCTGCCTCCTATGTCCAATGGTAGAGTGAAGAGACTAAGAATGTCTATTTGAGAGTGATATTTTTAAAAATAGAAATTTTTTGTTCAAAGCAGTAAAGCTCCATCATACCCCACTGAAGTATAAGTTTGAAATTGGCCTGGTTGTAATTAGGGGTCTTGTCATTCTCCTTTGAGCGGTCTCCCCTTTCCCTTTGTTTCTACCCTCCTGAAAGCACCTGAAACCTCCCTCCTTAGCCTAGCAATTCATGGGGAAGCAATAAAGTACAAACTGGAAATCAGACGTCAACCCTGGGCCCATTCCTGCTGGTAAACTAACTAATGCAGCACCTTGGGCAAATCAGTTTCCTGCTGAGTCTTATCTTTCTTACAGGATGGTAAAGTAACACCAAAGGCCATAATCTAGGATTGGCTGCCTCTCAAATCCTACCTTTTCGTTCCTCACCATCTAGCTAAGCTTAGGATTTGGCCCCATCTGTCCCTCCATTCCATCTCTCTCTGTCTCTGTGTCTCTCTGTCTCTGTTTCTCTGTCACTCTCTGTCACTCTCTCTCACACACACACACGTGCACATGCAGACACAAAGAGAGAGAGAGACGACCATTCTAGAGACTGAGAGATCACCTATTCCAAGTTGCTCGTTTACTAGCATATCCCATGGAGGAGGATGACCCACCAGAGACAGCAGAACCAGAATTCCATCCAAAGCACCCAGTTCCTGTCCTGCCCCAAACCTGCCTTCTCCTGCCTTTACAGCCAAGCTCCCTATTCCTTCCTTGCTGATGCCTTCTAAGGGAAGCAGTGTGAACTAGAGAAAATCCCCAGAGACCCTCCCATTTCCCTCCCAATCACCCATAGCAGTTGATGCGCCACTTGTCATTCATTCAAAAAAGAACTAGGCTGGAGGATTTCCTTCCCACCAAGGGATTTTGACTTGCTATTGGGCTTTCATAGTCCTCTTAGGTGGCAACCATACCATGTCCGGGGGTCTCTCTGACTCACCCAGGCTTTCTGCAGACAATCCCTGTGTATGACTCTGTGACATTAGGGCAGGGATAATGTGGAAGACAGAATGGCTCCATGCTCGGTTTCTTGGTGTTCATGCCCTTCTATAATCTACTTCCTCTGTGTGGAGGCAGTATCTGTGACTTTATTCTAACCAACAGAATTGATTGGTGATGGGATGTCACTCTGTACTTTGGTTCCTATGCATAGAAAGAGAAAGGTCTATGCTAAGCCTCTTCTTTCAGCCCTGTGACCACAGTTCACTGCGTGGTCTCCCTCCTCTACTGAGAGGAGACCAGGGCCCTGGACACCTGCTGCATATAAAACCAGGCTATCCAATCACAGCCAAAACCTTGGGGCTTTCTTGCCATTCTCAATATCTGGACTGCCCAGAAGAAATGTAGAAAAAGTCACAGTAGAGTGTTTAAGGGGCAAAGGAGTGAAACATGGCTCTAACCTGCCAGCTGGAGAGACTCCAACCACCAGTCCCCAGCTACTCCTACTGACTCTGATACAACCCAATCAGGCTAGGCTACTGCAGGTGAGTCCTTTCTGTAACTAGAATAGGGAAAGACTATTTCATTATGGGCTACACAAGTCCTGTATAATCAGGCCCCTGATCATTTGTCCCATATTTCTACACTACTGTCACACCTTCTGTTACTGCCGGTACTCACCTTGCTTCCTCTTGCCTGGGCATTTGCACATGCTGGCCCCTGACATGCTGTTTCCTTTGTTTTCACAAAGTTAATTCCAGATCTCAGCTCAGGTGACATCTCCTCCAGAGAAACCTGTCCTTACCTCTGTAACTAAACCTAATGCCCAGTGACAGGCCCTGAGGATACAATAGCTCTCACCTACTCAGTACTTGTTACAGGCTAACTGTCCATTCTCCTGTATCACTATTTGCTTAATGCCAGTTTTCCCCGACTAGACTCTTTCCGAGCCACACAGGCAAAAACCGACAGGTTTTAACTTCTCTCATTGACTTGACATTAACTTGCCAACACTAAGCCTAGAGCTTGGCACATACTGTGGTCAATAAACATTCATTCAGTAAAGAACTGAATAAAACCTATTTGTCTAAAATAATTGAGGAAAAGATGAGCCCTCGCCTGAGAGTCAGGGGATCTGGCTAGGACCCAGCTTTCTACTCAATTTCAGTGTGACATGGAGCAAGACATTCCAACCTCCCACTTCTCAGTTTCCCCAGTACCTTGTGGGTCTTTAGATCTCTGATCCACTGACAATGTCACCCAGTTAGTTAGTTGCCTGTTACTGATATTGTTACCACTGTGCTTTTCTTCACTTTGCCTCTTCAAGGAAGCATTGATGGGAAGACCTCTGAAATCCTGCTTCATTTCCTCAGAGCCCTACAAATTCTCAATAAAAACTTCTCAGAAGAACTACAGGCTGCATGTAAACCACAGAGTCCATTGGGGCCTAAAGTTAAAAGGTCATATTGTGTAGAATGATCCTCATAGTCATCTGGGAACAATAACTAAAACATATAAATTACAAAACCTGGATGGCCGGCAGCTGTATCCATGGAAACAGATGTTGGCTTGGCCAAAGTGCTTTATAATGATTATGATTAATCATCCTTGAAATCACCATTATTTATTGGTGTATAACTGATGGAACCATGTCGGAAGGGCTGTATTGTACAGTTTTACAAATTTCCAGTTGCTAGAGCTAGCACCCTGGCCATAAAATAGCAAAAATGTTCTTTAAAATATACTCATTAAATATCAGTCAAAGAGAACAGGAAAATATAAAAGCCACAGCTTGGAATAATCGTCAATAAAAACGTGATGCCAATACAAGTCACTAATGTTCAAAATAAATATTCTTCCATGCTTCATATAAACTTAGTGCTAAAAAAAATTCTTAAATAAGTGGGAATCCTCTGTGAGTTCTTCCTAAATCTTGTTCACAATTCTGCTTTATCTGTGTTTAAGTCAGAGCCTATACATCTGGAAAAAGGTTATGGGTTCATTTATTGTTGCCTCTTCCTCTAGCTAATCTTCCTTGTCACTAGTATTTTTCTACCTTTATTGTGTTGTGGATATTCTGAAGTTGGATTCTCTTGTACCCCATCAATTAAGTGTGATTTATTTTAACTTGATCACGTGTATAATTGAAGGATGACTAGAGTTTGGGAAAAGCCTTCATTCAAACAAGTTTTGGACAGAGCTGGGGGACCCTTTATGGAGACAGGAAGCATCTGGTTCTTTTAGAGCGATCTTAGCTTCCTCATAGACTCCTATGACTCCGTGTCCCAGCCTTGACCATGAAGCCCAATAGACATCTAACAAAGCATGCACAATCTTACTTTCCGTCACCTGTGTAATGACATATATCTGAGACAGAGGAATACCAAGGGATGTGCCAACAGACTCAGAGGCCACTGTGGGCTTGGGTGCATTCCTAATACATGTTCTCCTAGAACGGGTCCAACTCCTCAAATACGTACAGCATTGTTTTCAGGGATGGTAGAAGGCTAAGAGAAAAGGCCAGAGCCTCGGGTGCTGTTGATACAAGTCTTTCCTAAGCACACTCATAAAGCTACTGCCCCATATCATTCTTGATCTAGAGCCACAAATTAACCCTGGGCAATGCTCTTGAACAGCTCTGGGATTGTTCTGCACAATGCTCTGATTGTCTGTGGGGTGGGGCAGCTAGAGAGCATTAGAGTGGGTGCTAGGAGTTTGCTGTAGCAGCCATGGTAGGATATATTCTAAGCACCAGGTGTGTTAGCCACTTGATGTGCAGAGAGACTGTGAGATGTGTGTACAGCCACAGTCACCGCCACCTCCTGTCCTACTAATATTCAGTAGACCTAGCGAATGACTCAGAATGCTCTGTGCAGTGGGGAAGGACAAAGCAAATGAGGAAATTGGAAACTAATAAACAAAGCAATAATGTTTTAGAGGAAGCAAGATTTGTAATTATTCTCCAGTAATTTTGGCTAGAGTCCTTGTATAACACATCCTGGAAGGGCAAACATAAAGATTGTATGCTAAATATGCAGACAAGCAGGGGGCTCCCCCAGGGAGGCTTGTGGGACTTCTGATCATCTATCCAGAGAATTGAGAGCTACCTAAAAAGGTCATTTGATCCAACTCTCTGTACCTTCCAGAACTGAGAGCTATCATTCTCTGTTTCTGGATAGCCTTCGAAAGAAGACTCCATGATCTTATTTCAAAGCATAGTCCAGAGATTCATTATAAAATGCAATAAAAAGAAGCAACTATATAATGTAATCTATTTTAGTGGTCCTCAACTGGGGAGGATATTGCTCTCTGGGATACCTGTAGCAATGTCTGGAGACATGTTTTATTGTCACAACTGGTGAGGAAGGTGGGTGCTGTTGACGTCTAGTGGGTAGAGGCCAGGGATATTGCTAATCCTCCTACATTGCGCAGGACAGCCCCACAGAACAAAAAATTATCCAGACTAAAACATCAATAGTGCCAAATTTGAAAAACCCTTATCTAGGTAAATAACCAGTGTGACTAAATTATTCCTCTCTGAAACAGTTGAGTAAGGGCAAAAGATTCATAGATTGAATAATTGAGCTAATCATTAAAGTCATCTGTGTGTACAATGCCTTGGTCTCAGACCACTGCATTAATTTCCTTGAGGGATAATATTGATAATTATTCAAGTAAAATTAACAATTTTAAATTGCCTACCAGGTAGGCAGACCCTACCTTTACAAGGGTCACTATTTGAGAGGTGGGGGGTGACATGCATGTAAGGTACTTTAGAAAAGGAAGCAATCCATTCTACGTGGGCATCAGGGAACATTTCATATGGAAAACTGACTTTGAACTCTCAAGCTAATTACACTTTACTTTCTAATAATACGACTTGGCCATACTTTGGAAGCCCTGATTTCAGTAATACCAAGCTCTCTTCCAAATACTTCACATTCATTATTTCATCATATTTTCCAAACGATCCTATGAGGTAGGAACTATTATTCTCATCTTACAGATGAAACAGACTCTAGCGGCCACTAGCCTGTCTCCAGAGTGAGTGTGTGTAACTGCTGTGCCACGCAGCCTCCATGAAAATGGAGCCAAGTAATTTGGGCCACAAGTATCACCTCCCAGTCATTAGCCTCTCCCCTCCATGGGGAGGAGCTAACAGTCTTAAAGTTCCTTACACCATTAGCATTCATTATTCTAACAGCAACAGGATACTTATTGCACAAAACGATCATCTTAGGTTAGGCTCCACACTGTGAAAGGAAAGAAGTCTTCAAATAATCATAGAAATGGTAACATTAAATAGCTATCAAACTGAGGGTTCTAGAGGGGAGGGGTGTGGGGGGATGGGTTAGCCTGGTGATGGGTATTAAAGAGGGCACATATTGAATGGAGCACTGGGTGTTATATGCAAACAATGAATCATAGAACCCTACATCAAAAACTAAGGATGTAATGTATGATGATTAACATACCATAATAATAAAAAAATTGATATATTTTTAAGAAAGAAGCTATTAGGAAAAAAAAATAGCTATCGGGGATATTAGCTCTAAAAGGAATTTTACCTTAGCCTGTATTCTCCAAATGGGGCAAAAATTAAAGTCACTATCATTGCTTCTCCAAGGTCGAATCCATTTCATCCTGATTCTACAAATACAGTCTAAATTTAGCTTTCATTTCATTCACTCATTCACTTATTCAACAAATGCATACTGATTATCCACTATGTTCTGGGCAATGGGCTGTATACTTGGGATATAGCAATAATAAACTAGATAAGCTCTTAATGTCATGGAACAAATCAATGAAAATGGAGCTTTGAGATTAAAAGATCCCCAGGTAAATAAAGTAGACATAATGTTTCTTATCTTTGAATTATTGCCATCATTATTCATCTGAATTTCTAATTTAGACCTAATCTCACTCTAAAATGTTCAGTGTTTTCCCATGTTTGCTTTTTCACATAGATGTAGGCATGACCTTTGGAAGGCATGAATAAAATTGAAAGAATGTCTTCACTTAACTCTTTCTGAAGTATTTAAATAACACACGAAGATGTATTAATCTAAAGATACTAATATGATTTTCTTATCTTGATTCCCTTTATTTTTTCAGAGAACTTCTAAGTTTCATTCCAATGTAGAGTAACTAAAATATTTTCACAATTTTATTCTTGAAATAAAATATTTCAGGCTGAGAGATTTTAAAAGCAATTTCATTTTATATCATGCATCTTTTTCCACGTTCTATTTTAGAGATCTCAGTTGAAGAGCTTTGCTATATCACTTTAATTGTAATAAGGAAGATTTTAGGTTTGTTCATGTTGCTCCCTGCATCTGGAAACCCCCATTTTCTCTTCACCAACCAGTCTGCAATCCTTCCTTCAAAACTCTGAGATTATTTCATTTATGTATATGTGTTTATTTTCATATTTTGTTCTATTCCTGAAAAGATTTGAAAGAGCCTATAACAAGACACATCAAAGATGACCCAATGGCATCTGTTAAAAGTGGGGCAAGAGAAGAAAGTAAAACAAGAGTAGAGATGAGGCAGAGCCAGGAATGAGTCTAAAAATGCATATTGTAATAACCCACACGTGTGCAATAGGTGGGCCATAAATCTTGTCCTAAATTTTCTGGCAGCCACCATGAAAAGAGAAACCTTATCAGTTATACAATTCATAGTGTCCATAAGATACTAACAATCCAAATTTCCTGGGGAAGTCTAGTTGTTCTTGGTACTCAAACCAGACAGGAACTTTGCCTGGGATCCTCATTAGTAGGTGATATAATGAACAATCATCACAGCTTCTTTACAATTCATACAACAAGATCCATGGGACTGCTCATTAAAATAACTCTATGTAGGCTAATGGCCCATACACAGACATGATACAGAGAAAAGGTGTTCTTCTGGAAAGGGGGAAAGAGAAGACAGGGATGATTTGCACAACAAAAACAGTGCTCCAGCCTCTGCTGATCAGCTTGGATCCAGGGATTTAATTCAGATTATCTGGCATTGGAAGAATTTTAGCAATCTTCTGTAAATATTGTTCCACCTAGGTTTAGATTGATATTGCGTGGTGGTGGCAAATGTATTGAGAGTGGCTATTCCCTGGACCATTGAATTCATCTTCCAGTACCCAAGCAGACCCCAAAGCTGGAGCTAGGGTCCATATCCTTTTGCAGAAGCTGGGGACCCCATGCAGGCACATGTCCCATGGACATCCAGGCCATCCTTCTATAAGGTGAGCATAGGGAGTTCTGTCAAGAAAGTCCAGGATGACTTTGAGAAAATTATTTTGAACCCACTACAAACCCAGATAAAAACAGTAAGGCCTCAAAATTCTACTTCATTTAGAATTAGCCTGAATTAGCCAAAGATAACCAGACACCCATCTTCAGCAAAATAAAATATCAATATAGTTCTGAAAACATCTGTAGCTTTGAGAAGAATAATTTCTATTGTGTGTTCCAAGAGAAACCATTATGAAATATGCATTGAGGAAATAGCAACAAGTTGTGTGGGATTGTTTTAATAAACCAGCTAAAAGATGAGAATATCTAGCAAAGACATAACTTGTTTGGAAAAAGAAAAATAAATAAGAAAAAGGCTAAAAGCCTTATCAGTGGGCTTTCTTTTGGGCAGTAATTGGCCAGTGGGGTCAAAGGCCTATTCAGGCCACTCCTTGCTTGAAATAATAGAGTCTTAACACTCATGAAAGAAAGAATGTTTGTGCTACTTTTCTCTATAGCCAGGAGTGGGAGGGGTTGAAGTGAGCTCAACCAGATCATTAAGAGCCAAGTTTCAAAGAAAGGAAATCTAAACACAATCCAAAGGCTATGGTCTTCTGTGTTGAAAGATTGTTCCTATTGGCTCTGATCCAAGCAGAACCATAATAGGGCCAGGTTTGCAAAAGTATCTGTACCTGGATCTCTGTCTAGATTGAGCTCATGCTCTTTAACCAGCTAAATCTTATATATAAGAATAAAGATCAAGAAATAAATGCAGCAATAATTTGATATCTCTAATGTATTTCTCTAGGAGAGAAGAAAGAAGATGGCAGTGTTCTATAAAGAAATGAGCTGTTCTTGGTGCTTTATGTTCCTCATATAAAACATTGACCTATGAAAACTAAGCTTGTAATTTGACAGTCAAATACCTGGCATATAGTTGAGGGCTATTGTCCAATAAAAGAAGGCTACCATTTTGGATAGGGAGTAATGTCTTTTTAGAATATGGAATAAATTATACTATTCATCCAATCAAGTGGGATTGTCCCTGTACCATAAATAGTGGTAGGAAAGTTGGTGAGAGGGGGTCCTTCAAAAGCTTTGGAAGGAAAAAAAAAAAAAAAACTTCCCTGGAATCTAACTACAATAACAGTAGCCTAACTCAGATTCTGACACAAATTGTGTTTTTAGGTGAGTGTTTTTGAGGTACTGATAAACATGAAATAAGCTTTAATTGAGGTTTGTTTCCTGTGATACCTCCTTACCTCTCTGTGGAGGTTTTAAATTGTTCCATTCTCTGATATGTGGAAATTAGATCCCCTCTTGAGAGTTTAAATAGTCTTCAACTAATGGGAGGCCATCTTACACCCTTGAAAACCACTTTCAACCTGTATTAGTTTCCTAGGGCTGCCATAACAAAATAACTTTGTTATTCATACTATTTACAAATAAGGTCATATTCTGAGGTACTAAAGGTTATGACTTCAACATATCTTTCTGGAGGGATACAATTCAACCCATAACACCACACTAACTGAACTTATTCTGCAGAATTGAGAAAGACTCTTCAGAACTGGCTGTTTTAAGCAGCTTGCCCATCCAACCCTGGGTCATCCTGAAATTAAGGAACAGTGACCTTTTTGTACCCAACATTAGAAAGGGACAACTCTGTTGCTCCTTGAGGAGCCAAGACATAAACCATAGCATATGCCCCTCTGTTCTTCTCAGATGAGAGGCCATATGAGGTGGTAACTGATTGCTCAGAATATGGAGCCACACTACCTACGTTCAAATTCCAGCACCACCACCCATTAGCTAAGGACCTTAAACAAGTCTCTTATTGTTTCTGATCTGCAGTTAACTGCTCTGTAAAACGGAGATAATAATAGAACTTCCTCACAGGGATGTTCTGAGATTTAAATGAGTTAATATGTGTAAAGCACTTAGATCAGGGCCCAAGCTACTATGTTAATGTTGGATATTTTAAACTGTTTTAAAGTTAGATATTTCAAATAAAGATATTATTTGTAAGCATGAGGAGTAAAATACTCACCATCTCAGCATGACACTGATTATCAAGGAAGCCAGATTTTCTAAAAGAACCCTCTTAATAACCCTCATCCCATATCCCTTCTACCTACTTGTGATTCCTTTTACTTTTTAATGCCCCTCCTCTAGGATCATAACCAAGAAACCTCACAGTCTAGTTTTGACTCACTCTGGTCATTGTCTCAAGTTGCTTAATTTCACCAACATCAATATTAGAAAGCAATTGCTTCTTGGACTTGTGTCTTCATCTCTAGACAACTTACCTCTTCCAAATTACTCTAGGCAAGTTCCTCAAAACAGGAGCCAAGTTATCCATTTCTTCTATGTCCTATAAAACTTAGAACAATATAATGCACATACACAGGTGCTGGATAAATACCAAATCGTTAGAAGGTTAATACAAAGTAAACCTATGTGCTAAGAATAGGATCCTTTATTGCAGACAAATTTGCATATCCAAGGATCATTTTTGTGAACCATTATTGTTCACAAGTGTTCAGAAAACTGCAGCAAGGACATAGAATACAAAACCTAAGGAAAGATTATGGTCAGGAAGAATTGGCTTCAGGCCTAACATTGCTTTATCATGGTTCTGGCAGGTAATCAATAGGAAACTCTGTTGCATAGACATAAATCATAATTGAGTTTTCATCAATCCTGTGCCAAATCTGTGACTGTATGAAATCCAAGATCCCAGTGCCAAGGTGCCTTATCAGTCCATATGCAAATATGCCTTTTGATGAAATCAAAGAACAACAGAATTCAGGCAAGATTGCAGCCTTATGCTGCCAAAGCCAGGTAGACATTTAACTCTTCACATTGGCCAATGACTAAAGAATGTCTGCAGAGGGAGGCACTTCTCACAGAGTGCTTCTCCTTAAATGCTCATGGGGATTTATAAATTGGAAAAAATCAATTCACAATGGTCATTCTCCTTAAAAGCCTATTTAAAAGGATCTTTTTCCAAAATCCCTGAAAACTTTACCTGAAATGTATTGAAAGATTACTGATTTTTTTAAATAAGCTTTATATACATAGTTTCCTTAAGGCAAAAGGAGGAAAATGGTATTAAAGACTATTTCCTCTATTAAAAAAGATGACAAAATGTCCACACTTTTCTCAGATGTAACACACCTTGATACTCAAGATGATTTAAATTGAATAAATTTAATTCTATCCTCACTTATTTTGAGGATTTATGATTAAATTAAGATGCATAAATTAGATTACAGATTTATAAGGATCTGTACTTTTGAAATTCTTTTGAACATTTCTTAAAACACTCTTCTTTTTTTAGATCAACCACCAGAACTTTTTATAATCCACTGGGGCTAAGTTGCCTAAGAGAAAATTTTATCTAGATTTACTCAATTCAACTGCTCCCACCCACCTTACAACATACACACAAAGAAAAAGGTTCTCTAGATCAGCACTGTCCAATACAGTAGCCACTACACACATGTAGTTATTTAATTTTAAGTCAAACATAATTCAAGTAGAAAATTCAGTTCCACACTCATTTTAGCTGTATTTCAAGAGCTCAATACCACATGTGGCTAGTGGCTAACAGTACCATATGCTGCATGTATAGAAAATTGCTGTCATCATAGAAAGTTCTCCTGGACATCTCTGCAAGTTTACACCATTCCTTTCAAGTCTGGAAAAATCTAAGCTTTGTATCGTCACAAAGGGTGGCACCCCTTTACTCTCTAGATTCCCCTGAGAATCCTGATCTCACTACAGCCACATTTCTCACAAAAAGTGTTCAAAGAAAAGTCCGCACATTTCCCACCCCAAGCCCAAATGAATATGGAAAGAACTAATAGTCTTTTGATTTGGCCAACAATTCTCAACCAGGTTGGAGGGGAGAGGCACATCAAATTTGCTGCGGGGAAATACAGATGCAGGATGTCAGCAAGATGGCAGAAAAGACATTCCAGCCCTCATACCTCCAGACATGTCAATCCTGATAACCATCCATGGACAGGAATACCCCTGTGGAAACCTGGGAGTCCAATGGAGAGATGACAGTACCTCCCTCTGAGCAAAAGAGCAAAAATGGACACATTGAAGAGTATAAAATAAAAGTTTCACTTTGCCTGCGTCAGCCCTCCCCCAAGGCAACACAGTTCAGTGCCAAGAAAGACTCCTCTGCCCATGATTTCCCCCACCAGGAAATTGTACACTTTGTGGAATTGTATGGTATGGGAATTATATCACAATAAAGCTGTTTTTTAAAACTCTGGGGTTCTAAAAAAATTATTAAAATTTTTTAAACAACCTAGGAATATTTTTCATAAAACTTAAAAATACATGCTCACAGAAATGAACAAAATTTGCAGTAATTTTGCAGAAGACCAGAGAAAGGCATGTATGTTTGGCTCAATCTTTCACAAGTGGACTATAAAAATAGGCTTTAGTTTTTATTTCTTACATATTTAGCCATGCTTAATGCAGTGCATGAGAGGAGTTAAACAATTCAAAGAAAATTGATTCCACAGTGACATCAGCAAATATAAGTTACCAATAATGCTTGGTTTCTTTCAGCCTTCTGGTAGCTTCCTTACATCTCTATCTTGTGAAATCAATCAGTTGGCACCAGAGAGTATAGTGAAAAGCAGGTCCTCTCAGAATACAAGATCAGAAAGAACATTTGGCCCATGATTAATGTGCTTATAGAGCCTCAAAATTTGAATTTTGACAAGACTTCTAAGTGAGTTTATAACACAGTCACAGAGGTACACAGGTATACTGTTAAGACTTTAAAAGGTTCATCATGTATCCTATGATGGTTAATTTTATATGCCAACTTCACTGGACCATGAGGTTCCCAGACATTTGGCCAAATATTACTGTGGATATGTCTGTGAAGGTGTTTCTGGATGAGATGAATGTTTAAATGGGTAGACTGAGTAAAACAGATTGTCCTCCCTAATGTGAGTGAGCCTCATCCAACCAACTGAAGATCTGAATAGAACAAAAAAGGGCTGAATTAGAGGGAAGTCCTCCTGCCTGACCCCTTGAGCTGGGATATTGGTCTTTTCTAGCCTTTGGACTCTGACTGAAACACTGGCTCTTCTTAGGTCTCAAGCCTGCTGGCTTTTGGACTGAAATATACACCATCATCAGCTCTCCAGATTCTGAGGCCTTGGACTTGGACTGGAATTATACCATTGGCTCTCCTGGGTCTCCATCTTGCCAACTGCAGGTCTTGGGATTTCTCAGCCTCCATAATCACATGAACCAATTTCTTAACATAAATCATAGATGATAGTTTGATTGGTAGATATTCCTGACTAATACCAATACTAAATAATCTTTAATTTTGTGCTGTTTACAGACCACAATCCTTACAATAGTCTATGACTAAATATTGTTGTTAACACATTAATTATATTGTTGATAGGGTAATTATATCACATGACATAGTGTTATATGTATATTACAAATATTTTTCATTAAAATAGCATTTGTTACATACTACAACTTTTATAACCTTATCTTGGCTTTCCTAGAAGAATTTTTCTATAGGGATCTTATGTTATAGTAATGGTCCAATTTTTAATTTTTTCTCAAGCTTTGAGAAACTCTGATGGAAAACCTATGTAAGTCAGAACACTTACCTCTCCATTAATTTGTATGATCTTGGCTGAAACTTGACTCTGATGTGCCTCAGAGTAACCAAATGGACAATGATGGTGATAATTTCTACCTTTATTAATAAGGTTCTTATTAGGATCAAATAAGAACCATGAAAAATGCCTTCAAATATAAAGCAGTATACAGTAGTGATATAATATTACTGTGTTTAAGTAGTTGAATGTTTAATATTTTAGTATTAACTGAGATCTCTCTAATGAGAGTAGAGAGAAAACCTTAATGGTCAGCTAAACTAGAATAAAATCTACAAGTTAGAATAAAATTTGAACATATTAAAAGTATATAATGCAAAAAAAATCATTAGATCATTTTCTCCTTCTTTATAGTGTAATGTGGGATGAGAAGTGAACTTGTTATATTCATGGAGCAGATGAGCTATTAAATTAATTTCATGTAAACAAACCAGAAAAGAGAGAGCATGTTTATTGACATGGAAAGCCACTTCACTTTTCTATAAATTACTACCATATAGATGCTTATTAATGTAATGTTTTTCATGTAGTACCACCAAGGAAAGCCTGTCTCACAGACAGGAATCACATTGTTTGAAATTGCCAAAAACTTTCAAGCACAGTGCCAGGTATAACATAAGTGCTTAGTTAATATTTGTAGACTGATTAGAGAAAAAAAATTTATGTATAAACAAGAATATTAAATATAGGAGCGCACACAGATAATTCTGTTACTCAGTATCTTAATACTATGTCCAGTTTGGAGCCTGAAACATGAGTGTTTGGAGAACTTGGAGTAGTTCCAGAGAAAAGCAATGAAAATGATTAAAGAGTTGGAAAATGGGGCCTATAAATCATGACTACAGGAATTGGGGCTTATTTAACCTGAAAGAAAAAGCTACATGACTGTACCAGATTCTTATATCTGAAACCTGGAGATGATGAGATTTGCCATGACCCATCCATACAGCTGTGCAAGCAGAAAGAAATCCAGAAGCAACAAAGATATTTTCAAAGCATCACTATTCTTTCTGTAAATATCTAACTCTCTCTCTCCTCTTGTGGTTTTCAAAACAACCAATGGCAGCCCTAGGACAGGCAGGGTGTGCAGACCAGTGCAACCCTCACACATTTATCAAGTGCACCTTGCCTTACCGGGCATTGCGGAGAGAAAGGAGTAGGCACACAACCCCCAGAGCCTGAGGGTTAGTCAAGGAGACTCCATACAAAGAGAGTCCCAGGAGGTCTGGAAACCTCCCATATCAGAGACGATGCAAAATCCCTTAGTGTCTCTAAGGAAGGCACACTCAAGTTTACTTGGGAGGCTGGAGAGGAGAAGCAGCTGCCTCGCTAGGGTCTTGATGCTGCAAGTGAGTTTGCTGGGCAGAAGTAGGCGGGAGGGCAGTAAGGCCATTCTGTGTAAATGGAAGAGCATGCCCAGAAAAATCAGGCAAGACAGAGTAGATTTGAGAAATGTTATCACATCCACTTCACAGATAAGAAACTAAGGCTCTAAGGTCTCAATGACTTGTAAAAGGTTAGCAGCAGTTAATGTCAGAGCTGGGACTTGAACCCACAATTCCTGATTTCGAGTCTGTTAGGGCTTTTTATGAATCCTTGTTATTCATTTAGCAGTTCTAACATGCTGTAGTATGTCCAATAAATAATTTCTTTCCATTACAACTGAAGCTGTTATCTATAGGAAATCCATTTTGTTGAGTAATTTGGGGGTGAGGAGAGGGAGATATGATGTCATCATGGTCACACAGTACCCAACTCACTGAATTCTGTAAACACACACACACACACACATACACACACACACAAATGAGTTACTTACAAATACAGAGAGTTTAATTTAGCCAGTCATTTAATAAAGAATAAAGTATCTCATCTTTATTTGTTCTGTTACACACCACATGATAAAGACAAGACATATAAACTGGAATTAAATCATTTTCAATTTTTTATTTTAAATTAAAACAAAATACACCACCATACTTGTGCTGTCAGGAAGAGGGTTTTCTGTTATTGATCCTGCAGCAGTCTCGCGTATTTTTTTCTCTCATGTTTTAAATGGAAATGTTTCATATGCCTTCAATCTAACAATAGTCAAAAAATTATTCTGGATCAACACATACAAAATTCAGGGAGAAAAGCAGCTTATTGGAGTCCACACAAATTGCAAGATAAAATATGAGTCAGTGTATTTGGGGGGGTGGCAATTTATTAAATATGAATTTTTTATGTCACAGTCATTGAAAATGAAGAAAAATATATTTCCCGTTCTTTTTATTTCTGTTTTGAAGATTCAGCTGAATAAATTTCACAGAAGACAAATACTGGGGAAAATGAAACAATTCTTCAAGACATCCTGGTATTTCTTGAAAGGTTCTCAGGCAATCTCCCAGTTAAATAAGTTGCTCTAGAAAATCTCACACCAACATTCCTACCTGGCCACATTTTCAAGTTGACCTCCTTTTACCCTGTTACATGACTGGAAATCACCTTAAAATTCAATATCAGAGGATGAACTTTTCTGGTTCAATTTCTCAAGGGTCCTAATTGTAATTATGTCCAATTTGTTGGTAGTGGCTCAAGGACATGAGAGCTGCCCTTTCTGTCCCTACTTGCTTGTCCTCCTCTCCTTGCATGGAAGCCCTACAATAAACGAGGAACACACAACTGTGCTCCGTGATTCACACCTGCTTATGATTGCCCCTGGGTGCTTGCCTGTAGGAAGACACCGGAAAGTCACTGAAAAGGAGGGCAATTTCTTAGCCATTAGTTTATAAGAATCACGGCTGCCCCATATGATTTATAACATGGACATCATGACCTAGATGTTCTCAGAAGGTATTGGTCTCCCCAATCCCCTTTCACGGACCTCCTGAGTTATTTTCCTTAAAAAGAGTGCATCTGAAAGCTAATAGTTTTGAGTATAAGCTTTAGTACATGTTTGAACTCTTGACTTCATGTCAGCCTAACCTAAAAAATTGGGAAATTCAATCTCATCCTGTTGTGAGCACTAATCAATTCTGACACCACTGAAGAGAGTGTTCAAGCTCAGAGATTGGCACTAGCTGGTGCCCATACACTGGCAGGGAGATCATGCAAACTAGTCTCTGCAGGGATGGTTCTCCAGGGTGAGGGTTGGAGGCAAGGCCCCCCTCACCTAAAGCTGCAGGTGCACAAGGCAGAAGAGTAGTATATGCTCTATTCTAAAGAAAATGGCCTGGGTTAAAATGGGAGAGTTTGGAAAGGTGAATGGAACCACAGATAAACCATATTCTCCAAACTGGGATTTAAGTGGCCAGACTCTCTGTCTTAGGATCCAGAAGATTTCCTTGATGAATGGGGGAGTCCTCAGGGAATGGTGCCCTGGGTAGAAGAATCAGGACAGGGTGTAAACCCTAACTTGGTTTGTTATGAAGGATGCCTGTATCAGTCAGGTCAGGCTAGGGTATGCTACAGTAAAAATTATCCCAAAATCTGAGTTGTTCAAAAGTTCATTTCTCACTCAGGCTGTGTGTCCATTAGGGGTCGGCTGGGGAGCTCTACTCTGTTAATTCTCTGTCAGGAACCCAGATGAAGGGAGAGTTCATCTGTGTGCAGCCATGTTTGCTCTGGCAGAAAAATGAGGATGTGGCCAATCATATACCAGCCTTTAAATTTCATCCTGCAAGTGACACTTGTCACTTCTGTTATTATTTCATTGGTCATCGCAAATCATGTGGTCACATCTAACTTTAAGGGAGCAGGGAGAAATAACCCTTCCATGTGCCCAATAGGAGGACTAAAAATATTTCATGAGCAGCATTCATGACTACCAAAATGTCCACTTCACTAGGATGTGTCATGGCTGTGGGTAGGGGGTCGCCTGAAATGAAAGTGTGTCTGAACAGTTTGCTGTTTGGTGGACATGTGACAATATTTCAGCATTCACATGTCCAGCTCCCACTCAGTCCTCTCCTTGACCTGGGTATAAATTTTAGGTGTCAATTTCTGTGGTAGGCAGATTAATGGTCTCTGTCCCCCAAAGACGTCCATGTCTTACTGGCCAAACTCTTCTGGTGAAGGTGGACCTCACTGTCTCTCAAGATTATACTCTATGAATATGTTACCTTATGTGGCAAAAGGAACTTTGCAGAGATGATTAAGGTAAGGATCTTGGGATGGGGAAACTCTCATGGTTTTTCCAGATAGGCCCAATGTCTTAACACAAGGACCCTTGTAAGAGGGAGACAGGAGTGTGAGTCAGAGAAAGAGAGAGATTTGGCTTTGAAGATGGAGGAAGGGGCTACCAGCCAAGGAATGCAGGCGGCCTCTAGCAGCTGGAAAAGATAAGAAAATAGTCTCTACCAGAGCATCCAGGAAGAACACAGCCCTGCCTACACCTTGATTTTAGTACAGTTATTTCAGACTTCTGAACTCCAGAAGGGTAAGAGAATAAAATTGTTTGTTTCAAGCCACTAAGTTTGTGGTGACTTGTTCTAGTAGCAATAGAAAACAAGTACCACATCCCACAAAATATGATGGAAGATGACTGTGTTTGGAATGGGCAGGGGGGATGACAAGAGGCACTGTTGCAAAGCTGCCGTGTTGGTACATGATGAGTAGGAATTCCACTGCCAGCACTCAATCCCATTGACCCAGGAGGGCAGGCAGGCCCAACTCCAAGGGGATCTCTAGCAAAAGGACCTGGTCCTAGCCCCTCGATGATGTTTGCAATAAGTAAACACCACCCCACATGCACAATAAAACATGAATTCCATCTTACTTTTCTTTCTCCATCCAACTTTTCCCTCTCCACATCCCAACTTCTCTCTCTGAGCTGCAACTTCAGCTTTCCTTTCATTTGAACCCAGGGGCGGAAGACACAGCTGGGCAAGGTGCTGTCATGATTGTCAGGACCTTAACCTGCAGAGCATTACACAGTTTCAGTGTTGGCAGGAATCTGAAAAAGATAATAGGGTCAACCACACACCCAAAACTTAAATCTGCTCTACAACTTCCCTCCAACGTTAATGGCCAAATACTTCTGATGAGGGGGACCTCAGTGTCTCTCAAGATAGCCTTTTCTATCTTTGCACAACTGGAAAGCTTCAGATCCGTATAAGCACATGGTTACTACTCATTGGTCCTTTTCCATCCCTGGAGATGGCTAAGAATATAGAATAGTTCTAATCCACTTTTAAATGATGAGCCTTGAAACACTTAAAGATGTTTGTGAGATTTAAGAAAGAAAAAATGTTTCCCTTAGAAACAATGGCTAAAACACGTGAGTGTCTTGGCAGGAATTTCTTCTTCAAATTAGTTTATCTCCATGTGAGAATAATATGATATTTTGATGACATAGATGGAAGAAGATTAAAACCTGGATAGACCCTGATATTAAAGGTCCCAATTAAAATTATCACAGTGCAAGTTCTAAGGTAGAGGGAAGAGGAAGAGAGCACAGCCCCTGGGAGCCAGAAAGTGTGAGAAAGCTCAGGAAAGAAGCATAGCAGAATTTCTCTTGACCTGTCAGCACATGTATCTTCTTTATGACTTCATGGAGTCAGAGAGACTACCTTTCAAAAATGTCTTCTAGAATAAGTCAGCTTCATTGTTGAGTTATCTCATATGCAATAACGAATCAAACAGAAGACTTTGAGGCAATTGTCATTTTTTTTTTTTTTTTTTAGAATCAATTGACCCAATTCTATATTGTCCATTTGCTTCCCATTCAAATCCATTACAGGTCTTTCTCTGCTCTGGTCTTTGTCTCAGCCAGCTGACCCCTAGGGTCAGAATGACCCAAACTTACTAGCCTGCTGGTTTCCAGTTGGGTTTGGTCAACAGAAGACAGTTGCAGAAGATAAGAGGGTGAGAGGAGAAAAGATTGGGTTATTTATTCTCCCTTCTTAGACAAAAGGATTCTGGCAGCTGCTATGATAGATCCTATAAGCCATTTCCTCCCACAGGGCTTCAGCTAGCTCCTGCAATGAACAGGAATCAGCAGCATCCGGCATACAACAGTTCCTCAGACATACTTCTTATTCAGTTTCATAGCAGAATGCCTCAGAGAGACATTTCCATTGAAAGGCTTTCCCCAGCACCTGATTTTCTGGCAAGTTCCAAAGTGAGGATTCCAGCAAGTTCTGCCAGTGCAAAACCACAGCAACTTCTTTACCACCCAATGAGACATGATTGTGTTGTTCAACAAATACTGACTCTTAGCATCCCCCCTCCCCCCAGAATGGGTGGTTCTTCCTTGTATGTTCTCTCTTAACCAGAGATAGTGCTTATCATTATATCCGCCATTCATACATTTCTTAGAATTCTGTTCTTACCAACGAATCCCTCATTCTAATTCCATGTTGTAGTTAATAATACTTCATATTAAATTTTGTCTGTTCGAATTACCATATGATTTCACTCTCCTTACTGAAACCTGACTGATACAATAGTGAACAACTCTTGGTAAAGTTTCTTGTACTTACATAGTAGTTGCATTCCTAAGAAATTCAGGAATTATATAATGCTGCAAAATATAAGCTTGTTGTATATATGTAAAATGGAGTTAGGGTGCAGACTCAGGAAATTACAAACAGTTTTTTACCTGTGTATAAGCAGACCCTTTACAGCTGTACATATTGTGCACAACATTGTCCTATGGGGCCACCGTGCCCAGCAGATCTATGTCAGTGGTGCCTCCAAAAATCACACGGTCCACAATCTGCACAACTGTATGTGGCAGCCCTATAATGTAGATATACCCATTCAGATATTTGAAAGTTGGACAAGATGTAGGACAATTCTTCCATGTGTAGGACCATCCCACCTATTTCAGTACACCCAACATCTCTGATCTCCATCCATTCTATAACAGTACCACATCCCAGTCATTCCGACAACTGAGAATATCCCACACATTTACAAACTGCTCTGCTGGGAACAACAACCCACACATGCCGCATTTCTCTGATCTCCCCTGTAAGGGCTTATTCTTGCTCCAGTCACACCAATCTCCTTGATATTCTCTAACAAGTCCATATTCCCCCCTTCAAGAGACTTTGCAACTTATTTCTCTGCATGGAATGCTCTTAGGCTTAATACCTCCAAACTCACTTTCACTCCCTTCAGACTCCTGCCCAAATGTAATCTTATCAGAGTCCTTCTCTGGCCCACCCTATATAAGATAGAAATCCCGCACCCACCCCAGCACTCCTCATTGCTCTTACCTCGCTTTATTTTTCTTAACATCATGACCACTGTCAATAGCACTGTACATTTTACTGAGTTACCTATTTTCTGTATCCCTCACTAGCAACTTGAGACCAGGGACTTGACCTGTTGTGTTCGCTGCTGTATCTTCAGCACCAAGAACAGTGCCTTACTTATACTAGGCACCCAGGGATTATTTGTGCAATGGATAGTCTATGGTAACAACTTCACTCATAGTAGCACATGTTCAGTAACCCTCCTTTTCCTGTTCCTCCAAGTCAATGAATTCAATCGCTTTACTTCCCTTATCCTCCTTCCCACCCCAAACTTGAATTGCACTGCCCCAAAGTAGAATGGATCAGAGTGTCAGCAAGCCCTATGTTAGAATATTAGAATATTAGAGCACATGGATTTTTCTTGGGATAAATGCAGAATTGCTTTCAGATGAGGAGATGTGTGATTTCCCT
The DNA here is from genome assembly GCF_037043125.1 of Eumetopias jubatus. NCBI lineage: Eukaryota > Metazoa > Chordata > Mammalia > Carnivora > Otariidae > Eumetopias > Eumetopias jubatus. The sequence goes on from NW_028274815.1 coordinate 29,889,589, forward strand.
AAGTGTATTTAATGTAAGTGTGCCTTCCATAAAAGTTTGGAAGGCAAAGATAAGAGTAGAAATTGGACCTGCCATGACACAAATCACTTAGAACACATTATCATATTTAATCTGTACAGCCATCTTGAAAAAATAGATCAAACTAAAGCTATTTCACCTAGGAGAAAACTAAGATTCAGTGATATTAGGTTTATATCAGAGTGCAATTCAAAACCATGTCTTTCTGACTCCGGAATGTGTGGTTGTTTTACCACATCACTGAAACAAGACAATGAAATACTTTGAGCACAAGTGCAATTTCCTCACAATTCAAGTACCATTTTAAGGGTAAATGCTTCTAGAGAAATATCCTGATTCACTTCTAAGACTATTTATTCCATGCTCATTTATGAGTAGTATCTAGAAACACATAAAGTCAACTCTCCCTCATCTTTAGATGAATTATGCAAAATTTTGGCTTGCCCATGGCAAACTTTTGTTTAAAGCTGGTTTATTAACCAAGGGCACCAACTCTGCTTAATGAATTGCTTTGTTGATATTATTGGCAGTTTGTATTCTGCCTACTTAATTACTGTGTTCTAAAATAATCAATCATTTTTGTCTTAGCAAGTCCAAGGCAAATTATGAGATGGAGAGATGCTTCTGTGTTCCTCCCATCCCTTCCTTGTTAGGATCTGGCTAGAAAACAGAGAAACAAAAAGAAGAGAGACTACAAGGAGAATTGCTTACTTCACAGTAGGTCTGACCTCTATAGGTCAATAACCAGAATCCAGGTAGGCCAGTATCCATCACAGTAGCCAGTGTTCAGCTCGTTTTGGACCAGTGGTCTTAACCTTAGAAGCCAAGAGATATTAATCATTTCTATGTGCACAATATTGAGTGTTTTCTATATTATTATTTAATCCTCACAATATGAAGATTTACCCCTAGCTCCAATTTACACATGAGATGTTGAAAACCTTGACTAAGTTTAAATATAAAGGAGCTAGAATCTCACCCAGGTCCATCTGATTCCAGGGCCTGTGCCCTTGACTACTGAACTATGGTGGAGGACAGGAATGTTCCATGTCAGAGAGGCCTGGAGCATCTCAATTCCCAGTGCTAGTCTGTGGAAGCAGAAACTTATATAGAAGAGGACATGATCTGTACCCCTGGCCAAGAGCAAGACACAACCAAGTTGGCCCAGGCTCTAGCTAAGTGTACCAGGGCTCAGGGCAGGCTCCAAATTCCAGCCAGGAGCTAGAGTGTGAGAGCAAGAGAGGAGACTGAGGGCAAGACCCTCAAGTAAATGAGCACAACAGGAGGAGAGAAATAGACGTCAGGTATATGAGTGCCTGGGGCTCATTCCAGGCACACCAGTCCCCTGGTGACATATATAATCTGTGATTCCACAGATCACTGTGTCTCACTTAGGTAACGTACTGCACACAGCATCTCGAAAGCTTCTGGTTGGAGCTATATAAAAGGACCTAACTGCAGTAAAAAGATTGCAGAAGAAGACCTTAAAATTCAACAAAAAAATTATCAAAACTCTTACACATACACAGCATTATCTGCTTCATTCATTCCACTAATATTTCTTGAGAACACACTATGTACCAGACACTTTTTTTGAGTTTAGACTTTTGAGATCCTATCCAAATTTGAATAGTCTAAATATGTAGTTTTGTTTGTCTCTCCAGATTTGCACTTATTTTTAACCACCTTATTCTTGACTTGTGTTTCCTGAAACTTGACTATAGTAGAAGTTTTCCAGGTAGAGGAAGGGAAGGGAATTCCAGGCCAGGAAGTAAGTGGCGTGAACAGACAACCTGAAATGTGAAAGATCTCCATCTGCTTTGGGGAAAGCTGAGAAGTACATGTGGGTGAAACATAAAATCAGGGACATGGTAAGTGGGGATGACAAAGTCACTATCTTTATTTTGCTCTGTGGGGGAAATTTCAGATCACGGAGGGAGATGATGTAGAAATAGTTGGAGGCAGGTAAGACTTTCATGTGGTACTTCATATCACACTCCTCCCACCTGATTGTTTTAGTTTTTGGTCCATCTCATTTTCAGGAGGAATGTGCTTTGAAATCCAATCATTTCAATTTAGGATCTGTTCCAAGGAAGGTTTGATTTCTGGGAGAAAAACTTGGATAGGTTCCCAGCCTCTCCTCAGCTCAGCCTTCATTCACAGCATGGTTTCCTCATTCTCTTTGATGTCAAATTTCAGAACATAATCGGGTGTAACCCATATTCAAACATAAGTTCAATAAACCCATCTAAAACCAAATTCAAATGTTCTCACAATATTCTTCATTTTAGATTGGCCATGTCTTGATCTGATTCACTCCCCAGATTTGAGGGTCTTCTCTTTCTGGCCACAGTAAATCAACGGTTGGCCCTAAACAAGAGTGCCCCCCCTAAGGGGACAACTGGGGGCTGAGATCCAGCACCAGTTCTGCTTGTTGTGGAACTGACAGGAGGCCATGTCCACCCCCAAAATAAAGCGTCTGGCTCTTTCCATACCAAGAAACTGTTTAGGCTATCAGAGCCCACTTGGCCCAATGGGAAAAAAAATAAGCCTAAATGACACAGTCCTATTTCTGTTGAAAAGAATAATGACAAAAGAGAAATAATTTTTTCTAGAAGAAAAGGAGTTGAACTTTGGGACAATAACAAAATCTGATTTTATATAAAATAATACAATGCATGGGGCGCCTGGGTGGCTCAGTCAGTTAAGCATCTGATTCTTTTTTTTTTTAAGATTTTATTTATCTATTTAGTGAGAGAGCACGAGTGGGCAAGCAGGGTGTGGAACCTGCTTTGGATTCTTTCCCTCCCTCTCCCTCTAACCCTCCCCCCCAATCAATCAATCAATCAATCAATCAAGATAATAATACAATGCATGCAAATAAGTGCTTGTCACTCAGTAAGCAGAACAATGATGGCTACTTGTTACTCTTATCAGTAATAATAATATTATTTTTGTTGTTATTACTATTTTCAGGATATTGAGAGTATTTGTGTAATTGACTTAAAAAGAGTTACAAATGAATCCACAGCTAATATGATATCATTTCAGTGTAAATTGAATATAGAAATTCTGATCTATAAAAGAAGACTTAAACTCTATCATGATGTGTTTTTTTTTTAAAGGTGATGCCAATATGGCAATTTTTTAACTATTAACAGAACTGGGTGGGAAGGTACTCCAGAGTTATATTATTCTTGTTTATTTTCAGGATGCTTAAAATTTTTCCTAATTTTATGTAATATATAAACATTCCCATCTCCCCAAATGGAAAACTTAGCCTTGCTACTGGGAGTGGGGGCAAGGAATCTCTGACACTAAGTCAAGTGGCTGAGATCTGGTCCCCTTTACTTCCTCTGTGACCTTGAGCTGGTCATTTCACCTCAAGCATTTTCTCACCTATAAAATCTGAGAATCAGACTAGATGATTGAGGTTCTTCACTCTCAAATTTTACGACCAAGTCTACTCTTTAGCAGCTAAAAAAGATGGGGCTAATTTTAATGCATATTGTCTGTTCCCGTATCTTGCATATAACTGATTACAAATGCCTAGAAGCTAAAATAAAGGGTCAAAAAAGTGCCATCTGTTTCTATTACCAATTACTTTATGAAGCTGCCTCAAGTTTTAAAAAAAATTTAGTGAAAAACAGAAGTTGGCAGGAAATGTGCTGTAAACAATATCACCCCCACACATTTATTGAATAATTCATAACCAGTATGTGGTAGAAGCATAATTTTTAAATGACATTTCCCCCAAATACCTGAGTTTTCTGACATCAGTAGCAAATGATTTAGTTGGCATTATTTTGAAAATCAGTGTTTAAAGATTAACGTCTCAAATTTAAATTTATTTTATTCTTATCAATTTCCTTTGAATCAATTTTACTGTATTATATTGGAATGAAATATTTGCCACAGTTGACTCTCCCCCCTTATTTCTTTTCACATATCCACTTTGTATATTCTTTCTCCAGTGTTTTTCCCATTGAAACATTCCATTTTTCCTCACCAAGAGACCCTTCACTTTTATTCAAACTGCATAAAATAATCTTACAATTTGATAATATAAGAATATTCTATTTAATTATAGAAGGGGAAATATTACTTCCATGATTTTCAATCTGATACAATGAAAAGCATATTTGTTTCATTTTATTTTACTCACCTGGTCAGTACTAGCTCCATCACTTAAGAGCCTCGTGATATTGGTCATTACTCAATCTCTGCATGTTGCAGCCTCCTTATCTGTACAGTGTATCAACAGAGCAAGAGTTCTGAAAATTAGAGATAAAAATAAAATCAATATATTAAGTCCTCACTATTTATTAATCATTACTATTGTTGCTATTACTGTCACCAGTGTTGTTTTATTGAAGACTGTTGACCTACTTTGGATTTGCTGCAGATCCCCAGAGTCGGGATGTTATAACAGAGAGAGCCTGGCTGAGGGGATAAGGCAGGTGGCAGGTTCTGGAGATGAACTGCCTGACCTCAAACCCAACTCTGCCACTTATGGATGGGGAAGTTTTGAGTCAACTATAGAACTTCTCGAACCCTCAGTGCTCTAGGCTTCAAAAGAAGGCTAGTAACAGTACCTACTTTACCGGGTTTAGTACAGAAAATGTCTTTAGTGCCAACCACTTAGTAAGTGCTCAATAAATAGTAGCTATTAGCATTTAAAATTTATTCTTCTTTACTATAAAAGCAACACAAGTTTATTCTAAAAATCAAAGAAGAGCTTTTTTAACTATAATAATACAAAAAATTCAATTTGTTTTACACAAAACGACTAAGTGTTTCTCAGTTTGCACAATCCCAGATAAGTAGTCTACACTGCAGAGTTAGCCAAAATCCTATGTAGCTTTCTCCTAGCACCTAGTGTGTTCCCCACAAACTAAATATTCCTTTCTCATTCTGAAATGATTATCTTACAGGAGAAAACCTCCATCATCTCCACAAAATCTGAACACCCTTTCTCCTTGTCCCAATTAAAGAAACAAAATGCATGCAGACTCAAATGCAAAACTGTTGGTGCATTTTATTCTTTGGTCTGTGTTTGTAGTCCTGATTCTAGATACATCCACAGATTGTATAACATCTGGTGGGAAACCTTTCCAATAATCTAGGTCTTTGGCATCATGTTAACACAATTGGAAGATTGATTGTTCCTGCCCTTTTTATAAATCCAGATGTTTGGATTTCCTGAAGGCCTGGCCCAAGTGTTGGTTTGTTCTTGGAAAGAGATTGCAGCCTGAGCATCATGAAATTCAGAGCTTTATTTGATAAACCTACTCAGCAAAGTGCCCTATATACTTAATCTCATAAAGGCTACTTGATTTGTTATTCAACCAAACTGTTCATTGAAAAGGCATTGAAAGGATTCTAAAGATACTATACTCAAGAAGTGTATTAGCAACAGGGTACAAAAATGAATAAACAATCATTAAATGGCACTTATGCATTTTAGGTACAGACTCCGGACTTCCGTAGATTCACTTCATGGTCTGAAAAAGAAGTAGTTAAGTTTATCTTATGGTTGAGTTGTATTCTCAATGCCCTGTTGGTAGTTCAAATAAATTTATTCAATAGCAAAATTTATAAAGGATGGTAAAGCTCGAAGGCCAGTCCACAAAAATCTACTTAACTGGCAGCAAAGCTGCATGTTATTAACCAATTCCCAGAGCTCTGCCTTGAGTCTCCTTGGTCCTGCTGTCCCAGGACTTTCAGAGACTTAGCATCCTGACCCCTAAACTGCTCTAAGCTGAGGCTTTCCTAAGCTATAACCCCTGATCTCAGCAACTTCAGACCCTGAAGGACTGACCAGCTGTGGAGAATAGGGCCTCAGGGAGGTTCTGTTGCTAGGCAGCTTCCACCTCAGGAAAGCAAGATATAAAACATGTGGACACACCAGTAATATTTACTGCCTTAATTTTCCCTCCAGTTTATACTTCTCAGCATCTAATTTTATAACACCCTGTATTTCCCACTTTTAATGTCTTTCTAGTCTTATTTTTTTATTCTTAGTCTTTTAGTGGTCAGTCTTTTAAAGACCAACCTGAGGAATTTTAATTTGCAATAATAAACCCACAGTGGTTCATAAATTTGGTTCCTCCTTCCCTAACGCCAACAAATTGAGTCCTGGAATTACCAATAAATGACCAAAAATATGAAAAATGTTGGCGATTCAATGTGAATTAAAGAAAAGAAAAATTAAGGAAACCTCACATATATTGAATGTCACATTATCTTGAAAATGTATGCATTGCATATCTTTATTTATTGTTTTCTGGTTCATCCTCAGCTCAGGCATCTATTCCCAGAGCCTTCCCTTATCCCACCTCCATCTCCGGGTTTATTATGTGTCTCCTCTGTTTCTATACTTTTTTATGCCTCTCCATGTAATTGCCTTTACCACATTGCATTCAAAATGTCTATTTATAGACCTGTCTCTTCAATTAGACCACAACCTTCTTGAAGGCAAGAATTTTTACTTATCTCTCCTCTTACCCCAGCACTTAACACCTGTATATAGAAGGTGCTCAAAAAGCTTTTATGAATAAATTAGTCTCTATGAGGCACCAAACATTATGATACATACTTTATAAATAACATAATATAAATATGTTAAAATTATAAGTATTATCACATTTCATTCCAGCAAAAACATTGTGAAATAGGTATGACTATTGCCAGTTTAATGGAGCAATAATCAAGCAATCAGAAAGGGTCAGAACTGGAACTGAAAGCCAGGGGGAAAGATCTCCAAAGCCCAATGTCTACCACTGTTTCCCATTGCTTGTGTGAGCTATTGGCACTGCAGGATGATGCATTATTCACTTTTTTCCAAAATAAGCCCATCTACTTGTTCTCTTCCATTAATAGGTAACCAAGAATTAGTAGGGTTTGCTTGTAATTATCTTATCTTAGACATTACACTTAAGAGGCTAGTCAAGTGCACATTTTTCTATTGATGTCCAAGTGACAGGATTCACCATGTACCTTCAGTATAATAGCTGAGAGATAACACCACCAGAAATCTCATGGGGCCCTTGAGTATGAGCTGCGTAGGCTATACATGAAAAACCCTGCCTTCTAAAATCTGGGTTTCATCAGCTGTTAAAAGGGTTTAGAGATAATGTGAAGATCCTTCTGGCCCTTGTGGGCACCATCATCATGAATACATAGATAAAATAGAGTCTGCACACACATTTGGAAAACACCACTGGCTTGTATTCTCTGTAGTCTTACATTTTCCAGTCATAGATTCCAGGATCAAAGAATAAGTCTGGAATAATCAATAACAACAGCTGGAAAAGACAGAAAAGCAGAGCTCACTCATTTCCAAATGGCAACAAAATGATAAGGAGAACAAGTTTCAGGACCCCAGTGCCCTGTTCCAGAGAGTGACAAGATTAAATAAGATAAGACATTGCTGCCAAGGAGAGGAATTACCTCAGAGAACTTGGAAGGTGACTCCAAGACACATGGTCAGAGCATGGGTTTCCAGTCAATCCTTTAGCCCAGATGCAAGATGAGGCCTGTCCTTGGGGAACATTGTGAAGGCTCTAGATTAGCATAGGAGTTTGAGACATCTGGAAAAAGTAGGGCAAAAATAAAGGCCGTTTCTTGGTGAAAAGAAAACCCAGCGTGATATGGGCTAAGGAAGGAGGGATTATTCAGTATATTTGGATCATGAGATCATTTTTAAGAAGGGATTCATCCATGTCTACCAATTTTAATTGAATTTTTACCTCCAGCACTCTTTGTGGAATATTACAGCCCATTTTGGGATACATACAGAGGAAATCCATGTTCCCAGGTGATCTAGGGAATCTCATCCAAATAAAGATCCGCACCCTCCTACTCGGGTAATTCAAACTGGTGACAACTTCTCTGCTGGTATATGTCCAGATTCAGCTCTCAGTCAAGGGAGCTGTTTCTGTCTAGTTGCCTTGCTCACAGTAAGCCTAAAACCTTGGCCCAACAAAGGAACTGGGAATTGGACTCCTCATGTAAACAAAAATCCTTTATCTAAAATCTGATTCTTTAGTGAAGAGGAAAATCTTTCCTTTAGTCCAGTAGTAAAGTCACCCACTCCCTCTCTCTCTCTCCCCCCTTCCTTCCGTCTCTCCCTTTATTATTTTTTCTAAATATTTTATAAGTGACAACAGGTTGCAGAAGACTGTGCTTAGCATTACCATATATCTACAGCCCAAGACAATAAATTCAAACAATAAAAGAGGTTTTGTGACCACTGAGAAGAAACAGAAAAAAAAAATCACCTTAAAAATGTAACAAGATGCAGATTTTGCTAAACTTTTTTGAAAGCCTTCTATGCTATACTGAGTGCTTATGTGGTATGATAGTGATAACATCCTGAGTTGCAAATCATGGCAACCCAGTCTAAACTAATACATGAAAGTCAAGGGAATTCATTAGAAAGCCTCTAAAGAGTGGCACCAAACCTAGAGGGAAGACTCAGGAATGGAGCTGGGAACAGGGTGTCCTTCTGACCCAGACCATTTTGTAGGGAACCAGAACAGGTCCTCTGTCTTCCAATCCGTTTTCCTCTGTTTATCTGCTTGATTCTTCTTTCTAACTGCAGACCTTCCTCTGCCCATAAGTTCACAGCACAGGCCATGGTCACCACTAGCCACTCAGTTGTATGCTCTGCTGTACAAGTACTCAGAGGGAGATATCTATCTGGTCTCCCAGTCTGTCTGTGTCCGTCTCTCTCCCGTAGTTTCTATCTAGGCCTTAAATGAGTCACTGGATTAAGTAGTCCCAAATTTTTCATGCTGTCATTAAAAGATAAGATGGTAAAAGAGGAAACAAATGATAATACATTAAAACCACAGGGTTTTCAGCATCGAAAAGTACAATGGTTTGCAAATCCATGATTGGAATAACAAAGACCTACAAAGAAACATGAGAACAGCAAGAAAACAAAAATATGACTAAATATATGTGCTGTGTGTGTGTGGCTGTTACATGTGAGTTGGACCCTCTGGGATGCAGACAGAGATGAAATTAGGAGCACAGAAAGCCTGGGGCAGGATAAGACTGTGACAGATGAAAGCAGGATGCAGGACCGGGCAGGTGGGCAAAGCTCAGATCACCATGTGGATTTGACCAAGTTTCACACAAACTAAAACGGCTGCTCCAGAGCAAAGATTGCCTGGTCGAGGAGGCCAGTGTTGGACAGGAATGGCCAGTCCCTACTACCCCTGTCGTGCTCGGCTATTGGGGGGTTTCCAAAAAGTGCACAGCCCTGGCTGAAAAGTGAGGCTGGATCCTGAAGGCGTAACGGCAGGAAATGGTCTAACCGCACTCCCCTTGCAGCTGAATAGCAAATTCCTTCTTGAAGAGAGAGTTAAGTGGCACAACTCTACTTTAGCAGTACATAAAAGTAGAATGATAAGAAGGTGGATAAAAGCCTGCATTCCCACCGGCAGACAGAGAGCATGTTCATTTTTTTTCTTTTTTTGCACCTTTACCAACTCTGAATATTATGATATGTGGTTGGTTTTTTTTAGATTTTCAAGTTTTCTGTACATATCATTAAAAAGATTGTTTTTAACTTCATAGTTGTGGGGACACAAAAATGTAGAATGAGATTTATCATTTGTTTTTACCTGCCCAGAATCTATCCCTCTTTGTAGGAGCACCCCAGTCTCTATTCTGGGAGAGTCACCTCTCCTGTACATTGTACTGTGTCAATGTCAATGGAAGAGAAACGCCAGTATTATGGCCTGAATTGTGTCCCCCCTCCACCACCAAAATTCATATGTTGAAGTCCTAATCCCTAGTTCTTGAGAATGTAACCATCTTTGGAGATAGAGTCTTTAAATGTGTACATTAAAATGAGGTCACGAGGATGGGCCCTAATCCTATGTGACTGGTGTCTTTGTAAGGAGAGAACATTTAGACCATGACAGGTACAGTGGAAAGACGTTGTGGAGACATAGGGAGAGTATGACCAGCTACATGCCAGAGATCCCTCCCTCACAGCCCTCAGAAGGAACCAACCCAACTGACACATGGATGGACTTCTAGCCTCTACAGCTGCGAGGAGGTACCAAAGTACCAAAGTACCTGTGGTACTTTGTTACTGTCACGCTAGAAAATTAATATAGCCAACTTTCTGCTTCCCACTGTGAAGGAAGAGAGGACACATCCTTCTACCAGGTATAGCTGAGACAAAGCTTGTGATTTGAGCTCAGCCAATCAGAAGCCAACTCTCCACACACTGACTCCCATCCTTTTTTTTTCTTTTTTTTTTATTATGTTATGTTAGGCACGTATTGCGTGGAGCACTGGGTGTTATATGCAAACAGTGAATCAGGGAACACTACATCAAAAACTAATGATGTACTGTATGGTGACTAACTGACTCCCATCCTGATGGGATCAAAAGATAGAGCACAGTCGGTCATACCTGGCTGCTAAAGTGCGAGTAGCAGTGGCTCTCTGGCAAGGTCGCTCTGGCTGGGGACAGCTTGCTATGCCCCCTGACTCTTTAAACAGCACCCCTACCTATAGCCTGCCCCCTTCTCGTGAGCATTCTTCTCCCCACTAATATCCTTCCAGCAAATTCCCCTGTCAGGATCACTTCTGCAGCTTCCAACTAGGAACCTCAACTGATACAAAAAGCTTACCCATCACTAAATAAATCACTTTGGCTGCAAAACTTAAGGTGGAGAAACTGTTCATTGGTCAGGTAACAAACATATAATTTACCTCCCTTCAAAAAAAAAAAAAAAAACTCCAAAAGGTAAATATAAAATTGCCTTCTCCAAATGACTCAAGATGCAAATTTTGAGACATTACTACTAAGAAAGATTTTCCCCCAACTGTTAGGTTATAGAGACATGCATGTTTTTTCACATTTTTAACCACTTCCTATAAACCAAAATTTTAATATATTTGCCCTTGCCTTCTTCCTAATTTAACTTCAGCAAATTACAGGTAAAGATTTGTGAAACTGACTACATGTTTCACAATTTGTTGTGGTATTTAAGTGATTTGGTTTTTTTGGTCCAGATTTTCCATTCCTGTTTTGAGAAAGAATGACATAACTCCATTTCTTCCTGCACCACCCCATAGACCAGAGCCCAGAAACAAACAAACAAAAAATCACATTATTTCAAAAATCTCAGTTAATACAACTAACTGAATAGTACCCGGATTTGCTTCTAGTTAAAAAACTTTATTATTTAACTAGAAGCAAATGGGGGGCGGGGAGGGAATGGCAGAGAGAGCATCTTAAGCTGGCTTCCACGCCCAGTGCGAAGCCCTACGTGGGGCTCCATCTCACAACCCTGAGATCATGAACTGAGCCGAAATGAAGAGTCGGGTGCTTAACCGATGGAGCCACCCAGGTGCCCCTACTTTGGTATAATTTTAACTATATGATGTCTAGGTTCATTTCTCAAATAAATTTCATCTGGAGTAAACTTCCATCATAGATTCAAATTGTCATTCTCAAGGTCTGTATCTGTGTTCTAGGGCTGCCATAAGAAACTACCACAGACTGAGTGAGTGGCTTAAAACAAAAATGTATTGTCTCACAGTTCTAGAGGCTAGAAATATGACATCAAGGCATCAGCAAGGCCATGCTCTCTCCAAAGGCTCTCGGGAAGAATGCTTCCTTGAATCTGCTGACTACTGCTGGTTGCCAGCAATACGTGGCATTCATGGGCTTGTGGCTACACCACTGCAGCCTTTGCCCCAAGTCTTCACATGGTTTCTGCTGTGCATGTGCATCTCTGTCTGCTCTTCTTATAAAGACACAGTCAGTGGGTTGTAACTCACCCTAATCCAGCACGACTGCATCTCGAGGTCTGGAGTAGGAATAAAGAATAAGGTAGTTCAGATTTTTCTGAAGCAAAATACAAGACAAGGGACCTTCTATAAAATTGGTGTGATTTTTTATATCTGTAACTTTTACATTCTTAGATGTCCTGGTACCAGGTACCAATATGTGCATGATATATCTCTGAAAACATATATATTAACATTAGTTCACTTTCCTTGTAATCAAGGATAACGTTACCAAGAAAGCAACCTATTTGTGTTTATAGATATGGACTTTGGGTCATCTCCCTATGAACAGCCACTTCCTGGCATCCCACTGCAGCCGATTTTTGAAAGCTGGAATGATTCCCAGGAAAGTGTATTGGAATTTACTTTATTTTCTCATTAAAGTCAGGCAATTGCAGTATATAGTATAAATTATGCCTCCACTTAAATTACATGTTTTCCTTTCACCAAGGGAGAATTCTTTTCTATTGTGATCTTCACAAGTTGTCTATAAATCCATAAATGAAAGGGAGAGCTTTAAAAAATATTCCCAAATAAATATCAGTGTGAGATTTTTGCAATATGCTAGCATTACATTTAATCTTGCCTTATTGAGAAATGACTATTCCACATAAGTGATTTTTCTAGTTAATTGTCAGCAACTCCTGATAGAGTTCTTTTTCTGTGAAATTTTAACTGTTTTGATGAGACTACTCTTTAAATGTATTGCACTTGCCTGCATTGGTGACTAGAGCATGGTAGATTATATTTAACTATGTGAAAGTTACACATTTGTAGTGGGCTAAATGGTGCCCCCCCCCACAAAAGATATGTTCATATCTGGTATGGGCTGACTCGTGTCCCCCACCAAAATTCACATGTTGAAGCCCTAATCCCCAGTACATCAGAATATGACTATATTTGGAGATGAGGTCTTTAAGGAGGAAATTAAAAGGTGGCCTGTACAGTGGGCCAATCTGAGTAGTGTCCTTATAAGAAGAGGAAATGTGGACACACAAAGAGACACCAAGGGCAGGTGTGCACAGAGGAAAGGACTTGTAAAGACACAGCAAGAAGGCAGCTGTCTACAAGCCAAGGGGAGGGGCCTTAGGAGAAACCAAACCTGCCAACACCTTGATCTTAAGCTTCCAGCCTCCAGGACTGTGATATAATCAATTTCTATTGTTTAAGCCGCCCAGTTTGTGGTATTTGTTTTGGCAGCCCTAGCAAATGAAGATAATGTCTTAATGAATAGTACCTTATGGGCAGAAGAATGGATAGTACTTTATACCGCAAGAAATGTGATGAAGGATCTTGAAAACAAAGAGCTTATCCTAGATCATCTGTGTGGGACCTAAATGCCATCACAAGTATCATCATGAGCGAGGCAGATGGAATTTAGAGACAGACACAGAGTGGAAGATGTTGCCGCCACAAGCCAAGGAATGCCGACGGCCACTGGAAGGTGGGAGAGGCAGGGAACAAAATCTCTCCTAGAGGCTTGGGAACAAGTGTGACCCTTGCCAACTTCCGGTCCTCAGAACTGAGAGAAAAAAAACTGTCTTTGAAATCACCAAGATTGTGTTAATTTGTTATGGCAGTCAAAAGAAACCGATACAACGGTATACTTGGTTTTAATACCATGATATCCACATGACTTGTAACACATGGAGTTTCTGTTTGACCCCAGACTACACTGTGTTTGTGATTGTACTGGGAGTACAGTTGACCCTTGAACTACACAGGTTTGAGTTATGTGGGTCCACTTATATGTGGATTGTACTGTAAATGTATTTTCTCTTGCCTGTGGTTTCCTTTTTTTTTTTTTTAAGACTTTATTTATTTATTTGTTTGACGAAAAGAGACACAGTGAGAGAGGGAACACAAGCAGGGGGAGTGGGAGGAGAAGCAGCTCTCCACTGAGCAGGGAGCCCGATGCGGAGCTCCATCCCAGGACCCTAGGGGCAGACACTTAATGACTGAGCCACCCAGGCGCCCCACCTGTGGTTTTCTTAATAACATTTTCTTTTCTCTAGCTTACTGTATCTTAAGAATACCGTATATAATACATAAAACATACAAAATATGTGTTAATCCACTGTTTATGTTATCAGTAAGGCTTCTGATCCTCTTTGTAGTTAGGTTTGGGGGGAATCAAAAGTTATACACAGATTTTTGACTGTGCAGGGGGTGGGAGCCCCTAACCCCCATGTTTTTCAAGGATCAATTGTACTTGTTCTTTTTCTGATAGGATCACTAGTAAATATTGTTGTTTTCAGGGATTCATCCACTTAACATAAACTTATTCATCCATTTAACATAAACACACAACAAATTATTTTCGAGAGTCAAGTTTCTTCTGAGCTTCGCTATTACCCCACCATCTTCCCTTCCTCAATTTTTGTGATCTATTTTTTTCTGAAATTTAATAAAGGTCCGCATACTTTTAAATTAAATTGGCTTTAAATCAATATTAGACCGTTAAGGGCAACTCCATCTGCAAAGTTCATGGCTTTGTAAGCATCATTTCCCTTTCCTGACAATATCTCCTTTAACTTTTAGTTAGCTTTTATATTGTTTACCACATTTTTGAGGATGCCAGAAGTTTTCCAGAAGTCTGATCACCAGCTTTGAACACACTAACACATTAGTGTAAATTTATCAAAGTAACTTCCTAAAAAAAAATTATTTTATTTTTTCCCCAAAAGGAAATTTTATCTTCTAAGTGTGCTATTTAGTCTCTTTGTTGATTTTTCCCCCTGTTTAAAATCTTTACAATCTAGCACAATCATGTTAATTCATCTGAAGCCAAAGGATAGAGTCTGGCTTACCAACATAAAAGTAAATTTATTTTCAAAAAATTAAATTCGCTTCAGTATAATTTTATCTAAACACAGAATTACAGTGCTTAACAAAGAAAAAACTCTTTGGAAAAATATTGCAATAGTGTAAAAATTTCACTATGTTAATTAGTAACCAAGGTCATAACATAGTCAACCAAACTCAATCTTACAAATATTTAATATGTAGCTACTTGATGTCATGCACTCTACTAAGCGCTAAGTGCTAGGGATTCATATATAGTATGAATATATATGAATATAACATGATTTCATTTAATATATGATATTTATGAATATCCTATGCATATTAATATACATAATATGTGAAAGAACCTCTGGTTCTCCAGAGTTTGGGGAGTAAAAGTTAGCCAGTTGTCTTAGATTCTAAAGGAAGGGAATTAAAGGACAAGTGCCTCCTGAGTAGTAGACTGAAGGTCCACGGCTTGAGGCTGAGATTGGAATGAGGCTCCAACACCTAGGAAGGGAGCCTAGAAAAACCTGTGGAAGAAAACTACCTGGGGTTTCCACTTAAGTAAACTTGCGGTCCAGAGGAGACAGACTTGACCTCAAGGTCAAGAACAGGAGCAAACTATACTCTGATTGTTTTAAGTTTTTATTTAAATTCCAGTTAGTCAACGCACAGTGTAATATTAGTTTCAGGTGCACAATATAGAGATTCAACCCTTCCATACAGCACCTGGGGCTCATAACAGCAAGTGCACTCCTTCATCCCCTCACCTGTTTCACCCACCCCCCCCACCCATTCCCCTCTGGTGATCAGTTTGTTCTCTACAGTAGGAATCTGTTTCTTGGTTTGCCTCTCTCTCTCTCTCTTTTTTTTTCACTTTGCTCATTTCTTTTGCTTCTTAAATTCTACATATGAGTGAAATCATTTGTGTATTTGTCTTTCCCTGACTGACTTATTTCGCTTAGCATAACACTCTCTAGCTCCATCTATATCGTTGCAAATGGCAAGATGTCATTCTTTTCATGGCTGAGTAATATTCCATTGTGCGGATATATAGATATAGATATAGTACATCTTCTTTATCCATTCATCAGTCGATGGACACTTGGGCTGTTTCCATAACTGGCTATTGTAGATAATACTGCTATAAACATCAGGGTGCATATCCCTTTGAATTAGTGTTCTTGTATTCTTTAGGTAAATACCTAATAGTGCAGTTGCTGGATCATAGGGTAGTTCTATTTTTTATTTTTCGAGGAACCTCCATACTGTCTTCCAGAGTGGCTGCACCAGTTTGCATTCCCACCAACAATGCAAGAGAGTTCCCCTTTCTCCACATCCTCACCAACACCTGTTGTTTCTTGCATTATTGATTTTATACTCTGATTTGTTGACTGGATCTGCAACATTGCCATTATCAGAGCAGGACATAAACCCCAAGGTCCCAACATAGGATCTTGGGAGCAAAGAGAAAGTAACCACTAGATAGGAGGGAATGAGAAGAGGAAGAGAAAGCAAAGAAATTCACAATCAAGATGAACCCACAAACCACAATTTAAAATCACATGAGGAACACTGAGGCGAAGAAAAATAGACAACAAAATCAACAACTGGAAGAAGGATTAATTCTAGACCAGACAGAAATAAGATTGCCATCTAAAAATCACTTTAAAATAAGTACGTTTTAGGGTCCTCAAGATATGAAGCTTTCTTCTAAAAAATAAGAAATTACAAAATAAAAAAGTTGAAATAAAACAAGGTCAGATGGTAAGAAAAAAGAACTCATTAGAAACATGGAAATAAAAATATAGTCACTGAAATTTAAAAAAAAAAAAATTCATCACTTGGTATAAACTCTAGACCAGACAAGAGAATGGGTGAATTAGAAGAGCACACTGAAAAGGCCAAAAAGAGTGCAACACAGAGAAATGATGAAATAAAAACTATGAAAGGCAAGTACAAAATTTCCTAAAAAAAAAAAAAAAGCAAACTTAGGGAATGCATGTGGAGAGAAAGTATGAGAAGAGAAAGGTTGAGAATTTTTTCAAATTGGGGACTGAAAGTTCACTAACTGCCTAGCCAGAATACTACAAATAAATGAAACATCACTGAGAAACAGTATAACAAGAGGAAACATCTTAACTATAGCCAGAGTTAAGAGACATTCCTGCAGAGGAACTCAGATGGGACTGAGAACAGAATTCTCAGCAGCAACAGACCACAGAGGAGAATCTCCAAAGCACTAAACAAAAATGACTGGATCAAAAATTCTGCATAGAGCAAAACTACCAATCAAGAGTGAGGGCAAACTGGGTGGCTGGATGGCTCAGTCTGTTAAAGCACCTGACTCTTGGTCTCAGCTCAGGTCTTGATCGTGGGAAAAAAAATGAAAATAACAAAAGTAAAAGAATGAGGGCAAAGTAAGTGCATTTTTAGCCCAAAAAATTTTTAAAGGAAGAAAGAGAAGGAAAGCCCTTTCTTCCTCTTCTTGGCATTCCCTGCACCCTTTCAGCGAGCCCGGGGTGGAAGTGTGAATCCACCCCCAGGTCATCAAAAAGGCATCACAAAACTGCAACGGAGTGCCAGTCAGTCCTCCACTTCCTCCTACCTGGGAGTCAGTGAGGATCAGTAAGGTGCTCACCTTACCCCCTGTGCAAGAGCAGCACCCAGACGGTGCAAGGCAGCTGTCCGCTTTCACCGGGAAAGTGTGGGCGGGGCCGCGACGGAGCCGAACTTGTCCCCACCCATCCCAGTGAAGCAATAGGGTCAACAACATTCCACTTGGCCAGGGAGTAGCAGCAGGGCCCGAGGGCTGTGAGACAACCACAGAAGGCGTTAACATGCACGTGGGGATACTGGAAGGAAAAGAAAGATTTTCAACATTGTTGGCCGTCAGGGAAATGCAAACTAAAACCACAATGTGTCATCACTCTACACCTATCAGAACGGCCAAAATAAAAAATAGTGATAATACAAAATGATGGTGCAGATACAGAGAAACTGGGTCACTCAGACTCATGGTAGGAATATGAGATGGTAGAGTAGCATCAGATGGATGATGTAGCCTCAAATCAGGTTCTTGGAGTTCTGGTTTTCAGAGTTCCCCATTTGTTTCTGGTGAACAAAGATTCCATTTTTTTTCCTGTAAGTTCAGGTCAGCATTTAATTTTGCATTATTTGAGTCCTCAGTCTTAGAAAAACGGGGAAAACCTTTTGAATTTTCTGACAAATAAGATAGAATGATAGATAATAGATAGATAGATAGATAAAAATGATAAATGGGCATTCAGAGATACATGCATACATGTCTATATAGATAGAAACATATGTGTGTATAGAGACATGTATATACACACATGTGCATATGGATGTGCATATGTGTACCCATTGATATATACACAAATATATAACTATTTTAATAGAATTTTTCTGAGAATAAAGATTGTCCATTTTTTGTTTTTTCTTTTACCTTTCTAAATTAAAAAAAGAATACAATTTTAAAAATGAATAAATAAATGCACTTTAGGTCATTATAATCTTCTAAGAATACAAATATTTCCTACATTTTAGCATCTATGAGCTAGCTTAAACAAACAGCAACTCAAAAATGCTTTTCCTAATTTTTTATTTCATTCCTCAGCATTATCCATAAGTTGATTTTTCGTTAGTTAGAATAAAACCTGGCTCTTTAAAGCTCACCACCATGTCTGAGATTAGTTCTATTTGACCATTTTCTAATGTCTAAAATCTTTTCCAAAGTTATGTTTTAAAAGGAGGTAATTATCCAAATTCTGGGTACTACCTGAAGACAATAGCATTGGCCAAAAGAAAATGAACCCACCACAAAAAAAAATAGTTTGCTCCCTTATGAAAATTTTGAGTTATATATAACACTATTTGAAAAGCATAAATCAAATGTTAAAATTAGATTAAGAAGGTAACATCATAGAAACTTGAATGCCATACTTAGTTCTACTATTTTTACTTCTACCCTCTCACTAGTAGGCTTTACAACTTAAAAGTTATAAAAGACTTCAATCCCAATTTTCCCGACTTTAACGTGGCCCAGAAGTGTAAAGTTCTTTTTTATTCCCACTGGGGAAGTATAACAGTTATATTATTCCTGGTGAGTTTTCCCAATATTAGCATTCAATCTGAGTCAATTCAGATAACAAATTTTTGTGCTACATCTACACTCAAACTAGACACTTAATTTTCAGGATACCATATTTTAATCAGTCATCAGGGACTCTTATCTGTCTCTAGTCTGACTGTTGCAGTGGTAATTGGCATTAACAGAGCACTGTTAATGATTCCCACTCTAATCTCAATGTTACTGAATTAGTGTATCTGAAATTTCAAATATAAAGTGACCCTGAATGTCTAACCTAAAAGGTAGTATGGCCAGGACCCAGTTTGTATACACTTATGAAGGGAATCTTTTATAGGGATAGAAAGAAACATAATGCTTCTACTTTTCACAGGAAAAAATAACAAAAGAACCATCCATGATCCCCTGGATAATCCCTGATCCCAAATTTCTACCATGAACCATTGTCAGAAGAGCCAATCAAAGAACAGCTTTTTAAAAGGTAAGTATATACCTATCAGGAGCTGAATATCTAGTAGGAAGTAGAAAGGTCTTCCCTTGCACATCCATGGAACATATTGCCAATACTTCAAATCCAAGGAGAAAACTCACAAACTTGTTTTGGCTTTGCATTCCCATTTCACAGTAGAGTGGAGGCAAACCATCACTCTAAAATATGGTACTGGTTAAATAAGGAAAGCTTCCAAACCACCTAAGTAATCAAGTTATCGGGAAATGACAAATACCTTTTGAAAGCAGGATGACAAGTATCCAGCACAGGGATGTACTTTTATGAAGTACTCAATATTTGTTAAATTAAACTGATTAAGTTGATCTAGTACCAGTATGCTGGTAAAAGTTTAATGACTGGGTTGGAGGCAGGGGGAGGAGAAGGAGCCCTGATTTGGAGTGTTTGCCAATTCTTATGCTGCAAATACTTCCACCATGGCCAATTTCAAGCTTCCAACATGATATCACTGAACATGGAGTTGGGGAGAGATACTAACAGTTCATTTGAGCTGGTTCTATCACTCCACTGTGACCAAAGCACAAAAGAAGACAGTCAAAAAGTATGTCTTGGGTGTCTGTTCAGTGCCAGGCTATACCCTGACCATACTGAGCAATTTAGGCGCAAGAGGTGTGTTTCATTTACCTCTGTATTCATCCAAAATATTAATTATAGTGTGAACTACATGGTAGATGCTCAAAACAGATCTGTGCCCAGACTAGTAAATTCACTCTTCACTCTCAGTATTTGTGCTTGGAATCTATTCTCCATTATTCCTTCAAGATTCACCCCAGAGTTCACCCAAACCTAAAAGCCTACATTTTTCAACTCTTTTAACAACTAGCATTGATATCCAACCAATGTTTCTGTCTTTCCCTGGTGCTTCCAGCTTGCTATTTAATCCAGTTGCTCTCAGCTTTCAATCTAGACTCCTCTCCTGACTACATTTTTCTCTCTTTCACTAATTTCCTGGACTCTGTGGCTTCCAGATTCTTCTTTTCCACGTGCCATCCTAAGTAGCTCCCACCGGGTCATCAATGCAAACAGGACTCAGACCCTTAGCACACTCAAATACACCTTTTATGACTCTTTTTTTTTTTTTATTTTTGACTCTGTCTTCTTTGAGCATTTCCTTTTGGGACTAGTAAAATTCATACAACTTTCCTTGATTCTAGTCCCTGACCTTGAGTCTCATTCCCCAAGGCTCTTGCAGATGCTAACCGCAGCTTCTTCCCAAGAAACCTCTCAGCTTCCCTTATTGCTTCCAGCTCCTCGGGTGCATTTGCTCTTTAATTTGGCATTATGCTGAGTTACTCTTGGAAATTCCTTTTAATTAGTCATATTTGAATCTGATTTTATGCGAATATTCCCCAAGGTGTGATACTGATTGACTCTTTTTTATGATCCTAATTAATAAAATGCCTGATTTGCCTGTAGTACTTAGTCAGTCATCCTCTTTCAAACCAAGCTCCAATCAAAGCCACGTAACTTCAGATCACTGGGCTACCTCACATTGATTCTTCTTCTATTTCTTAATTCAACCACTTTATTCCATTCCTTCCCCAAAAGGTAAAGAGCAAGAATGTCATTCCGGTCTGTAAATTAAAGCCTGGAAAAAAATTAGAAAAGAAGCTGCAGCTCACTTAAGTAAACCCTGTAGGAAATATTTAAACTAAAGACCAAGAAAAGGTGTAGATGTCATCAGCTCTACTAAAATTTTCACTCTAGGATTCCTTTGGAACCTCCCTCTTCTGCCTTCTATAGCTCTTTTATGATAGCTGCTATACAGGGGTCAGGCCCCGCTCTCATGGAGCTTGGTGAAATTAGGACACAGCCAAACTCCAAGCTTAGTCAAGTCAGGCAGTGGTGAAAAAGAATTCAGATCCAGTCACCTGCTAACTTGGGAAATCTGGCCTTTGGGATCTAAAAGAGAAGCAGAGATAGCAGCTCAGAGCAGTATAGGAACTTGGAAGTTGGAGTCAGGTCACCAAGCCTAAGTCAAAGTTCAGGAGTAAAGTCAAGGAGAGAAGGCAGAACCCTAGGGGCAGTCTCAGAAAGTAGAAGATACAATTAGATAATCAAACCAACCAAAAGAGGGCTGCCTCAGGGTCTCGAAGACCTACTGCACTCATGTCTGGTGGGGGTCTCTTCCAGCCAAATACTTTTGATTGGGTTAACCCCTATTACCCACAGAGTCCTCGCAGAAACACGAAATTCTTGAGGCCAAATGTATTATTATTTTTAGAAATAAGGGCTTATTTTTATGTTTTCATATATGAATTTACTGTTTTACATTTATGAATCAGCTCGTCATTTCTGTGTGAGGGTACATGAAATGGTGAAGATCTGATGAAATCTGGCACTCAAAATAAATTTCAACAAGAATAGTAGAAAGTAATCTCGGTAAAATAAATAGTATGATAAGAGATCTGGGATCTTCTAAACAGGATTTTCAGGTTGGCTTTTTTTGCTGAACAGTTTCCTTTTTAGAGAAATCCACAAAATGTAAGGAACAATATTTTAAATTGAATCTTTTTTTAGAGAGGGAGAGGGGCAGAAGACGGAGAGAGAATCTTAAGCAGGCTCCATGCCAAATGTGGAGCCCAGTGCTGAGCTAGATCTCGTGACCCTGAGATCATGACCTGAGCTGAAATCAAGAGTCAGACACTTAACCAACCGAGCCACCAGGCACCCTTAAATTGAATCATTTTTAAAACATTTTTTTTCAATAATTTCCCAAAATTTGGAACTTATAATCAGGTTCCAATGTCAGGAGTACACAATTTTTAAATATATATATATTGAGCCAAATTTTGCCAAATGCTTAAAATGTACTAAAGATGTACCAGTAATCTAAAGGGCCCCAACAAAGGGGCCTGATTTTATAGAGTTCCTGAACTGTCATTATGTTCTCCTTTCATGAAGTCACAAAGTTCCTGGTTACCTCAATACATTGTTCCTTCATAAGGTTGCTATAAATAAAGGATTTTTAAGAGTTTAGTTAGAAAATTATGAATTCTGGTTTTTAGGTGTCTGTAGGCAGCAAAGTACACTTCCCAGAGGGTCAGCATTTTACAAGCAGGTGTAGAACATCAATAAATTAAAACTTAAAAGTAGGGGCGTCTGGGTGGCTCAGTCGTTAAGCGTCTGCCTTCGGCTCAGGTCATGATCCCAGAGTCCTGGGATTGGGCCCCGCATCAGGCTCCCTGCTCAGCCCGGAGCCTGCTTCTCCCTCTCCCACTCCCCCTGCTTGTGTTCCCTGTCTAGCTGTGTCTCTCTGTCAAATAAATAAATAAAATCTTAAAAAAAAAAAAAAAAAAACTTAAAAACCACCAAGTCCTTTGAGTTATGGAAATTACAAAATAAAACTTACCCACTCTGGAGATGATTTTGCCAGCATGTATTTTTAGTCATAAACATGTCACATTTCAGCATTTCACACAAATCTCCATAACCACCCTCTTTTTTCATAGAAGGGTAGAATTTGTATGCCTGGCCTTTCATGGTAATGTCTCTTAGAGGTCTTCTGGAATTAGGTGCTTGTAAGCAGTATCAGGAAGACAACTATATCAAGGACTAGTCATGAACAAAGCATCAGGAGAGGTGAAACCAAGGATCACATGTCAATGATATTGTCATCTTCCACAAAGCTCACCAGAAGAGGCAAAAAATCAGCATATCCCTCATTCACTCCATTACAAAGACAACAGCTGCTTCAAGCAAATTCTACTGGGTGATCAGTCTTATGCCAGACCACCCTAGAGAAACTAAAGAAACACAAAATGAATAAATCACCTAGACAAGAGAAATTACAATTCCCATGACCATCCCTGGCTCAACAAGGATAATCTGATCCAATAAGTGGGGACATAATATATTTAGTAATGGAATCTTGTGCTCATTTTAAAATACTTGGACTACCTCTTTTCCCACAGTCTCTTCCTTATCGGCACCCTTTAGCCATAAGTGATAACACTAACATAACAATATTAGGGTGCAGCAAATATTCTCAAACCTCAGCATCATAGTACGTTTCTTGGGCATGTACACAGTTGACTACCAGTTCTACTTATCTCTGACCCTTGCTAAACAGCTCCCAACTGGTAGCATGCTACCATGCAATAGAAATCAGCTCTGTCTCAGGAATTTTTCTTGTTTTCAGCTTAATTTCTAGGAGACTTATTTTTAGGCAATTCCCGTTATTTTGGAGCAGGTTTCATATTACCACTTTGTGAAAAAGTCAATGGGCATCTATCACTAAAAGTAATTCAGAGTCATTAGGGATCAAAAAAGGGCATGGACCATTTATCACAACCTGAATTTGTTTGTATCTCATTGACCCTCCTTCCAGTAAGCATTTTCCTTACTGTCCATGGGGCAGACATAATGAACAAGTTCCCATGAGCCGATTTTATGCAACCCAGTGTTAGGTAGGCAGTAAGAAGCAAAAAGTATCTTTCAGTTTCACTTAGCAAGAACCCACTGAGTGCTTAAAATTTCCCTACACTATGCTAAGCATTTTGAGGCAAATACATTTCTAAAAAAGATTCTCTGACTTCAACTTACTCACAATTTTGTTTCAGTAACTCATACTTAAATCAGCGAACAACAAAGGAAGTTTATGATTGATAAAAGCAAGAAGTCCCCCTACACACACGTGCATGCCACTTGAGTGTGCTCACATGCACACACACACGCACACACACACACACACACACACACGGAGGCTCCAGCCTTTGGAATGTGAGAGAATGCCAAAACTGTGAATTCCATCTTCCCTCTCTTCCAAAAATGGCCCTATGCCTTCACAGTACACTGGACCTTCAAACTCTCAAGGAAAAATGCTTAACATTCCAAAGAATTATTCCCACTTTTCCCTCACATCATTGGGCAGTTGGCATTTTTCTTCATATATGGAGGCAAGGAGATGGAAACTGGAAATGGGGTCTGCTTCATGGAGTTCAAGTGAAAGGACTCTGAAGAGTATGTGTTGCTACAAGTATAAGAAACTGTTAGATATCTAGCTAAGGACAGAACCATGAGGACATCAGAAGGCTCATTTTCCTGCTCAGGAAAAAAAATCATAGGAGCACCTTCCTGAGACTGTACTGGAAAATTGGCCTATGGACTTATGAGATTAGTGAAATACTTATATAAAAAAAACCCATCTTACCCTCAGTCATTCTACTTAAGCTTTATCCAGTATAAGCATAGTCAATACTAACCAGTTAAGCAAAAGGGTCAAATGTAATTATCATTTAATCTGTAACAGTGTTCCTCAATTTCATTGTAATGTATGATCTTCATTATACATGAACAAATTACGAACTTGAATTATTACATACATAAATACACCAAAGAACATATATTTAAAAGCACAATATTTGTTAATAGAAAAAGATATCCAAATGGAACTTTCTCCATTAGCTACACCAATGCAATAAGTGCAAATGTTACTCACTCTAGTTGAAGATAATCAATCAAAAGACCAATATCTTTTAAATAGCCCAGAAGCAAAATTGATTAATTGAAATGTTATACTCAAGCTAACCTATCCAGATAATGTGTGTTATGAGTCTATCATATAGATGGATATATATGTATGTATGTATGTATGTATCCAGATACCTTCATGTCTGTGCAGGTAAGTTAATAAGCATTCCATGCTAGCTCCATAACTTGATCAATGGCAGAAGGAATAGAAATGATGCATGGAAGAGAGGATGGTTAATATCAAGTAAAAGATTTTCATAGCTTAAGTCCTTTGTATCCAACCAGGACCCATCCATACATATCACAAGAAATGTGAATTCCATTCACATATCATAGGATACATTTTCCAAAATGTCAAAACCAGGCATTGAAGACTCACTGTAGGTCAGCTTAGTTTATAAACACTAAATTTAATTTTGTGACAACCCTAAAACATAGGCTTTATTGTTGAGCCCACTTTACAGATGAGGAAATTGAGACTCAGGAGGTAAATGTATTGCCTAAGGTCACACAGCTAGTAAATGACCAAGACATGACTGGGATGTAGGTCTGACTATAAAGTCTGTGTACTCCATGCACTATGACAAACTGTATACTAGGTAACAGAGAAGGGGAGGCAGAAATCATGTTTGTCGCTATCTAGGCGTGTCTTGGATGGCCCTGGAGGGCAGGGCAGCATCTGTCCCTACTTTGTACAGCACTGTAAGCAGATGCTACAGGATATCATTTTGGCAAGGAGAACAGTGAAGAAGTAAGAATGCAAAAGATAGTAGGAGACTAACTCCCTGTTTTACCGCTGAATTTATAAAAGGTCTTAGAAATCTTATGCAGGAAACAGAAATATATAGTCCCTGAGCCTTGGTGACGGTATACAACCCTGGATGAATCCTGTCAAGTCTGCCATCTTAGTGAACAAACGTCCAAACAAGGGAGGCATTAAATCCTTGCTGGAGACCACTCAGCCCAAATGTCATGTTATTATAGGAGAACGGGCAGATTTCTAGAGTGTCACCTTCCTCAAACCCAGTGCACGCTTCTCCATGTCTCCCCTGCAGCTCAGACCTCATCAGTGCTGGAATTTTCTGTGCAGCAAAAAACAAAGGTAAAATAAATGCCGACAGCTACCGCTGTCACTGCCTTCCTCGCCATCATTCTGCTATTAGCTGTTGGCGGAGCAGACCGTGTAGGTTGACGAGATCTGAGGAAGGATGAGAGATGAGCTGTCAAGTGAGGAAGCACTGCCGCCTTGCCAGGCGGCTCTGACATGCGCTGCAGACAGCCCGATCGGCTCCGCGGGTCAGAGACAGCGAGCAAACCCAGCCCAGCCGCAGGCCCGAGGAAAGAGGAGCCTGGGAAAAGATCAGCATGTGCAGCCTGCCAATTATCTTCCTCCCCCTCCACCCCCGGCCCCAAACACAAATTCCTTGGTATTAACACTGCCAGGAATTGCTGCAGTGAGCATGCTATCAGGTAGAACATCACTTTCTAAATGTGAGCCTGGATGTGAAAGCGGACCCCCTAGGCACTGCCCTGCTGTCTCCCAGACCAGAATATTCTCCCAGGCCGGCAGCCCTGCAGCAGGGTCTTATTCTCAAGAAGTAGGGTTGGCATTTCTGGTCTCCCAATAAAGCAAAAGCACACCCTGGGACTTTTCAAAGTATGACTGTGTGCATGTGCCTCCGTGCACGCACACACGCACGCACTCACTCTCAAAAGTGGTCGGTAGGCCTTGTTTATGGCTCAAGTGACAATCTCTTATTCCTCTTGCTTAAATCCCTATACCTGTTACCTAAACCTCATTCCCCATTCCCCTTCACACAAATATACTTAATCTCAGCATCATATCCTTGAGGTGATTAATATCAGCTCTGGTATCAGAGAAATATGTGTCCTGGGCTTAGTGTGACATATATTGAAAGAGCTTGAACTCTGGTTTTGGGTGAGTTGTTTGTTTGCTTTGCTATATAATAAGAAATCCCTTAGCCCATCCTAGAAGGAATACGACCAGCACTCATTCCCACGTTCCACTCCCTGGATTAGAATGGAAACATCTCTTCTACTGCTCTGCAGGAGGTAGAGACTAGGAGTTCTTTCTAAAGATTGATCCATCTTAACATTAAATTGGAGAAAACTAAATATGCAACTCCCAGTCTACTGTCTATAAACTCTTCCGCATGAGTCTTCCAGAGCTACAAGGGGCAAAGGGAAAGAATGCTGTTTTCAAGGAGGTAGGTAAGTGTAGACAGCCTTGGAAGTCAATAAATGAAGAATGCTTGCTTAGACTCTGAGATCTGTAATATCCCTGGACCATGATCAGAAGGGTTCTTTAACCTCAGAAATTTGTAGTGCCAGCTCCAGGGGTGCCTGTGGCCATAAAGGGGGATGCAGGGGGCCCCGAGTGACCTCCAGGGAACAGCCCCGAGATCTGGCTAGCCATTCAGATTTGTAAGGTCTTACTGTGACTGAGCCCTTGGCATATCTGTGCTGAGAGCCCTGGGGCACTGGAACTCTCCTCCAAGACTGCACATTGGAGCAAGGCACTGGAGGCAGGGAGTTTTGACAGAGAAGGGCTTAAAGCATTTGTAGCAATGTACTGCATGGGAAGAAAAGATTTGCTGGTTATTCTAGAGAAAGCTTCCTAAGAAATGAGGTCATCCAAGGCAAGCAGAAGTACCCTGTGGGCAAAGAGAGTGGAGGCTGAGAAGCCCAGGGACTATGACCCTCGTTGCAATCATGACTTTGTCCCACAAGGACTAGCATTGAACATAATCTTCTTTATTTCCTACTCTGCTAATAATGAGAGAATCATGTTTCCACTGCAGTAGGTTTTGTTAACATAAAAAAAAAACGTATTTCTCAGATAAATTTGGCTAGAAATATGGCCTTCCATATGTTCTATTCAAGGGGCTGTCAACTTTAACCTGCATGAGAATCACATGGACAGCATGTTAAAACACAGATTGCTAGGCCTTGCAATAGGTCTGGGGCAGAACTCAAGAGTTTGCATTTCTGGGGCTCCTGCGCTGCCTTCAGCTCAGATCATGATCCCAGGATCCTGGGATGGAGCCCTGTGTAGTTGTAGTCGGGCTCCCTGCTCAGTGGAGAGTCTGCTTCTCCCTCTGCCCGCCCCCCCCCTCCGCCGCTTGTGTTCTCTCTTTTTCTCTCTCAAATAAATAAAATCTTTTTTTAAAAAAGTTTGCATTTCTAACAAGTTCCCAGGTACTCTTGATGATGATCTGAGGATTACAGTATAAGAACAACAGATCTAATCCAACCCTAAATTTTTAAAAGGAGACAATAAAATTTAACAAATATTCATTAAGTACCTACTGTGAGTAAGATCTTGGACCAAATACTAAAGACAAAAAGCATTTTATACTATATTAAACTCCAGATTGATTAAGGATTTAGATGTTTTAAAAATTTTATGAAACTTCTA
Source organism: Eumetopias jubatus (assembly GCF_037043125.1). Taxonomy (NCBI): domain Eukaryota; kingdom Metazoa; phylum Chordata; class Mammalia; order Carnivora; family Otariidae; genus Eumetopias; species Eumetopias jubatus. The sequence goes on from NW_028274815.1 coordinate 29,917,750, forward strand.
GAATATGATTTCAGAATGATAAAGGACTTTTTGGAAATGACACTAAAGGTAGAAACAACAAAGGAAAACCATAAACAAAAACCGTAAAGGAATTTCCTATATAAAATTATTAATGTCTAAGTAGCAAAAAATAAAAAAAAAATTATGACAAAGCACAAAGTTGTGAAAAAGTATTAGCAGTCTTTCTAACAGATAAAATATTATGTTCTTAAAATACAAGGAAATCTATAAGGAAAAAACAAACAACTTCACAGAAACAATAACAAAGAAATAATTGAGCAATTTGCAAAAAATAAATACAAATGGTAAATTAATATATAAATATATTTTCTTATGGTAATAAGAAAAAATAAACAAAGATTATATTTCAGTAATAAAGTTGGCAAATAAAAATATAGAATGTTGGCACAGCTGACTTTCATATGCTGATGTAACATTTATTCCAACAAACCTGAAAGTGGAAAGGGGACAATGGCTTAAACATAAATGCGTGTAGTTTTTGCCTTCCTTCCATCCACAGAAGTGCTTCAGAGGGGCAGAATGCTCCTCTCCAGGCAGTGATTCAGAGACTCAGTCTCCTTCCTTTTTCCCTTTTGTGAACCATCTTCATCATGGTGGCTTGTAGGTTCAAAAATCGAGCCAAAGATGGAAATAACAGGAAAAATAGCATCGCAAGTGTCTATGGAGGAGTCTTGGAATGGCATGTATAACTTCTGCTCACATTCCACTGGCTAAAAATCATTTATGTGAATTACATCTCAATAAAGCTGATATCTTCTTAAATGTAGAAAGAGAATTTGGAGAATGTGATGTTATGACAGCAAAGAGAGCTATTCAAGAAGAGAGAAGGGATTAACTATCCCATATATTGCAGGGAGGTTGAGGAAGATGAAGCCTAAGAATAATGTACAAGGATAATTAATAGATTATTGTTAATCCTGAAAAAAAAGTTTGAGTAGAATGATGAATATCCAAGGCTAATGGAAACTCATTAAGAAAGGACTAGGTTAAAGTTGTAAAAAATAGCAAGCAGTGCTCAGAAGCTATTCTACTGAGTTTTACAAAGAAAGGGAGGAGACGTAAGACTAAAATATTAAGTGATGGAGAGGGAGAATAGATTCTTTTTATAAAAGGCCTGATGATGCATGCCATGACATAGCACCTGACTCTTGCAGTGTCTTATTAGAAGCTGAGGGATGAGATTCTGTGCAAGAGTGGAGGATTCGTCGTCTCAAGAAAAGATATTTCTTCCTCCGAAATCTTAAGGAAATAGAAGACTTTGGTAAGAATGTGAAAAATATTGACTAGAGATAGTTTACCAGATGGTTGTAATCATTTCAGTAATATAACACTTAATGATATCTTCTAAGAGAAAGAGAAATGAACTGAGAAAGGAAGAGAGAAATAGGGCAAGTTTGGGGTAACTGGCATTGAAAACACAATCAGAAAAGAAAATAAATTATCAGGGATTGGGTTTTTTATAGATACCAAATCCCTGAGGTGGGTACCACATAGATGAATGGACAGGATGCAATAAATGTCAATTTCATCAAATTCAAATTGTCTTTCTTAACTTTGAAGAGCTCAGATTATTAAGAGGTGACCAGAAGTCCTCAATGGGGACTGAATACATCTTTTTTTTAAAGGTACCCAAATCCCTCAAATATTATCCTCTTCTCAAATAAAAAGGCTAGCTTTCATTCCTTGAAATATTTCCCACAATAAATGTTTGTGTCTCATTGTAAGTTATCATCCATGTTAGTTAGATGAGTCAGTAGATATAACAGCTTTTACAAAGCCCAATTTTTTTTCATTTGTTCTTGTTCCTGTGTAATTTATTCAGAAGAATCCCCACATATTTCAGTCATCTGTGGGAATGCATTTATTGATTCTGGGGATGTTTCTATATAATACATGAGACCTATAAAATTTGCAGAATGTGTAAAACATTTGCTGTCCAATTTCTCTAATCAATCCAAGTAGTAGAGATCATGATCCTGAGGGGATGTAATAAGGGAGGTGACCAGTCCAAGGGGAAAACTCTAGCCAATAGGGCAATAACACTAATGTACATTGGAAGCCTCTTAGCTTCCTGAAGCAGTGTGGATGGCAAGTTCTTAGTGGACAGAAGGGGTGGCTGAAAGGAGAGCAGAGGGGTGCAAAAGGCTACTCTATCCAGGATGACCTTAGCTTGGAGCAGCTTGAACGTTATCTCATCTGCCTGTCTGCTTATGGGCCAAGGGAGGAACCCAGGGACAAATTGTTCTGGAGCTACAGGACTAACTCAAACTAAGGACTAGCCTCCTATGAGCTGAAATTGGTCCCAGCAGTAAAAATTCCATTATCCAAAGCAGCAGGAAAGATGGAACTAATTTTTGACTGATATCAGTGTTCAAAGATTTTGAGCTGGTTGAGACTTGTCACAAATATGGAAGCAGGAGCCTCCCTCAGACAATGGTCATGGTCATGCAGAAGGTTTTGCAATGGTTCCCCAGAGATATGCTTGGTTTGAAATCGATCTGTGGAGGTGGTCTATGCTGACTAGTGAGCTGGCAAGGCCTAGGAAGTTAGTAGTGCCCTAGTAACCAAGATGCATTTCAGCTGAAAATCCTAATCTATATTATGAATTTGTCCATTAATAAGGAACTGAGTAATCACATCAGAGGTTAGGGAGAAGCCAACAATTTCAGGAGCCCTTGGGTAACCAGGATCTCACTCCAAGCATATGAAATACCAGAGTTAGGTTGTAAGACTGGTATTGGGGCTCCTAATAATTATTCATTTGTGCCTTAAGCCATTATTGTGTGCCTACTATGTACTAGCCTCTGTGATAGTTGCTGGTAATGCAAAGATTAAAAGGGGTACTTTTCAAATAGCTTACCACGGTGCAGTGGGAAAGACAGTGAAGAGCCAATGCACTACAATTTCAATAGGGAATGCTTCTGAAATGGAGGGTCTTTCTGAATTTGGAGGCCCTGAGTATCTATAGTAAGCAGAAACTGGTAACTCTTTCTTTCCAAATTTTCCTAAAATCTACCCTACTTCAAATATAATTCTCCATTTGAAAAAAAAGTGGGGAAACTTTAAAGGAAATGTGAACTAGTAATTGTGTTACACAAGTCAATCCCACAAATAGCCCATATGAAACATAAAAAATTTCATGAACACCCAAGCCCATCTGTATTTATTTTGTCTCTTTCAATAGCACATCACAACTCTGTTTCCATGGCTTCAAAACAGCAAGTCAATTTGGTCAAGTCAGTCAAATAAAAGTCAAATCAGTAAAAACACACAAACACACACACACACACACACACACACACACACACACACACACACTTAAACTGAAATGGTTGATATCTTCATCCTAAATAGGCACAGCCTAAAACTCGGTATTTATTTCTATTTGCTGGCTATTTGGTTTAATACTGATTCCCAAGTCCCTTTTCTCTACTATTTTATAAAACGCACAACTTCGCTTGAGTTAAATTGCATACAATATCTTAATACATCATCTTCCAATCATTAATTTTCATCAGAGAATGTCAGCAGGGAATTATGTCAGATTACTTGGACCTGATTTCTTCTCATAAATCCCTTCTAACCTCTATATAGCCTTTCATTCTATCAGCCATTTTCCATCTCTCTTGGAAGCTTCTTAAATTTTTTTCTTGAAATTAAAGTTGAACTTATCCAAACTGTTCCTGTCTTTATTTTTTAACAAATGTTTATTGAGTTCCAATTATTTGAAAAGCACTGAATAAAATGTTGAGAGTTGGGGACAAATAGAGTCTCTGATTTATAGGTAAAGTGGGATTTTCTGTGTTGTTCTGGACAAAAGGCGAAAGTTATCTTCTATTGACAAGGAGCTGTCCTCAGTTGGAGTGGGAGCCAACACCTCCCTGCAGGACAGTTGAGAGGCACGGTGCAGACTTTCCCCAAGTGGTCGACCCCCCACTAATCCCCACATCCAAGAAGAAGAACAGGGAGCCATAAGAGATGGGTACAGCAGTATTTAGGAAAAAAAAGATAGTGGAATCAGAAATGTTTCCCCTCCAAAAAGCCAAGATAATCATTTGTGAAGACTGGAGATTTCAGAAAGAAAAAGTTAATGACATCAAGTTTTCTGGTTGGAGACTTGCTCAGCCACAGAACTCTCAGGCCCTTGCTGGCAATGCCCTGGAGAGAAGCATGCTAAGGGATTCTGGAACTGCAAAGGTTTATCATATTACCATTTTGAGGTCCGTTTCTCCCACCATGGAGAGGAGGAAGAGGGTGCTTCCCAGGTTTCCTTTAAAGTTTAGAGGTCATTCTTGAACATAAAAAATGATGTCTCTTTCTGACTTAGAGATTCATGAAGGATAGAAATCACTGGAGTAGTGCCAAGGCAGTTTAAAGGCGTTGGTGTTCCTAGGCGCCTGTCCCAGCTCTCCACAGCCCTCAGAGCATGAAGGAAAACATCTCAGCTCCACAGAAAGATATACATAGATGGGCTGAGAATGCCCAGGCAGTTGCTGGACCAATTTATGGGCTGTCCAATCTAAGAAAGGAGTTGAAGTAGGTACTTCTAGGAAAATAAAGGGAGACATGTCTGTTCCTCCTGGGGGATGCCTCTGTGACAGTGAGAGCTGGGATAAAGGTAAATGCCCCTGAAGAAAACCAAGCACACCGTATCAGTGGAAACTCTCGTGCCAATAGATATCACAAGCATCAGCTAGAACCAGACTGAGTCTGAGAAAAGACACAGATCCCCCACTGACACATAAAAAGATGTCTGCTTCCCTGTATGTTTCCATCTTGTCCACAGCACCAGAGAAATCAATGCCCAGGAAAGAATTGTGTAGAGGGAGGACTCAGAGCCAGGCATCAGCCTGCACCTTCTCCATATCCAGCTGCCATGGCCCCAGCTAGGGAGAAGATGAGATTTAATCAAGAGTAAGAGTAAAGCTTTAAAGTAAATACGTTTAAGTCTTCACTTGGAAACCATTATTCAGTAAAATAAAACAATTTATTTTATAGGTCAATGAGGTGATATCTATACACATAGAAACTCAAAAGTTTCATTCATCAAATGCTGTTACTTCTACATATTTAGATAATTGTCATTTTCCCACTCCACTGAATTGTCATCATCCCTCTGTTAACCACTGAATATAACTTATTATAACTCAGAATAGAGCACATAGAGGGGAGCCTGGGTGGCACAGTCGGTTAAGCTCTTGGTTTTGGCTCATGGTCGTGATCCCAGGGTCGTGATCTCAGGGTTGTGAAATCCAGCCCCGAGTCAGGCTCTGGACCTAGCACGGAGTCTGCTTGAGACTCTCTCTCCCCCGCCCCATGCCCTCCCCTCTGCGCTCACTCAATCTCTCTCTGTCCCTAAAATAAACAAATCTTAAAAAAAAACACATAAAATGTATTGGATTTACTAAAAATAAAAATTGATTTAAGTGAATAGATTTGAATCAAAATACTCAAATGTATTTTATTTTCAGTTTCCTAGACTGAATTGCTGTCACTAACATACTATTTAAAATCATTCACATTAGCGGGGCCTGAGTGGCTCAGTCAGTTAAGCATCCTCCTTCAGCTCAGGCCATGATCCCAGGATCTTGGGATAAAGCCCCATGGGACATATAGGCTCCCTTGCTCAGCAGGAGGTCTGATTCTTTCTCTCCCTCTGCCCCTCCCCCTGCTCAAGCTCTCTCTATCTCCTTCTCTCTCTCAAAGAAATAAAATTTTTAAAAATTAAAAATAAAAATAACTCATATAATAATATGGGTTTATCTTTATCTCAGAAAAAATGTATTTGCTGTAGAAGTAAAATGAAACAATGGAATAAAGAATATGAAAAATATTGCTGCTTGAACACATCTGTGCAAAAATTATTTGTGTTTAGGTAAAACTAATTATTCTAGTATGGCTAGTTTGGTTGCAAAGGAAACAGATAAAATTGCAAGTAAAATGAAATGTATTTTAAGAATATAGTAAGTATCTGAAGTCTCAGGACTGGTGGTATATTTCCAAGAGGTTTCAAGAAACTAGAAGCACAGGCCTGTAATCTCCCCTGGGGGCGTCTCAATTCCTCTCTGATGCTTGTTCCATTCTTAGCTATTCACTGAAGAGAATCTTAAGCTTCCGTGGTTTATATGAGTTCATAAGTTTGCTACAATTCTCAGGATGCTGACTCTTTGACCTCAGGTTCCACCACTAACTAGCAACTTCCCTTCATGCTTCTTAGTCAAATAAACAAGTGAGAAAATTGTATTGGTTCGTGTTTTTGTTCCAAACCATGTGATAATAACCAGAGCAGAGATGGACTACTCTTGGGTCTTCATCTACTCGGTCTTTTCCAGCAAGGGGGACACATAGTCATGGAAGAAACTTGAGTTCCCAGTGAACTACCATCCTGGGTCCCACAATGGAGAATCATGTGATATCTAAGATAAAGGAATTTGACTAACCCTTACGTATATTATGCACAGTTTCATTGTTTACTGAATTTTCTTACAAGTGAATTAGCCTTTTTAAAATCCATCTTATAACTTCACTTTGAGGCAGAAATTGAAGAACTTGAAGGAAAGATTTTTCATTGACTTTTGGACCATGACATCATTCTCATCAAAGATCTCAAAGACCCTACAGTTTTCAAAGACCCTAACCCATCTGTTCTCATTTGCTAGTCCCCGAAACTTTCCTAGGGCTTTAAAATTTAAAAATTACAAATAAATTATTTACACATAAGAGAAATCAAAATACAGACATTTTTATATTATAGATAAAACAGCATTTAGGTCACCTGAAGAAACAGTGCTGATGTCTCTACACTTTGAAAACCACTTCCCTCTTGGAAAAGAGAGCCCATAACCACAGAAGAAATCCTAGCCAGAAGGAAACTCTTTCTGTCATCTAACCTAAACACATACCCTCATTCTTTACTCAGTGGAGATGAAAAATAATCTTTCTTAAATGAGGCGGGGGGAAGCAACATCCCCTTTCTTACACAAGCTATCACTTATTGAGTACATACTGAATTAAACCTTCTTTTCTTAAACATTGCTGAATGGACTCAAAATTTGGAGGTCCTCCTGGAGCTCAATTCTTCTTTTTCTTAAAGGTGCCCAAAAACAATTACTAGACTCCTAGGAGGCAATTCCAAATGGTACCCAAATGGCTTTGGGTATAACACCTGTTTCCCATAGCACCATTGACTTTACCTCATGAAATAACTGAATAGTGAGAAGGCAAGAATTAGTGGCTAGTACAAATTAAATGTAAGTATTTTATTTCCTTGTGATAAGCCTAACTATAACAGACCAAACAAAATAATAAGAATGTATTTTTATTCCTTCCAACTTTTGAGGAGAAAACGACGAACTACCAATTATACTTAATTAACAATGCCATGTTTATTCCATAATGGTATTTACCAACTGACACACAAAGTGAATATGTTTCAGGAGAATATTAAAGACAATCTACTTGCAGTCTGTTCACAATAATGAGACTCCATAACAAGAGACTGTGAGAATGACCAATCACACAGATTCTAGAACCTCTCTAGAGTAACTAATGGTCTTCAAGACAAAAGAAGATAGACCGGGGACAGGGAGGATTGGGGGGGAGGGGGATGACAATATCAGAGAGCTAAAAGTTAAGTTCTAGAGAAGGACCAGGAACCAAGAACCTCAGTGCAGACCCCAACCCAATTTTGATCAATAGGTAAATGAAATACACCTGTATAGGGCAGACCATCCCAATAAGTTGATAAAGAAAATAAAGAAGAAAAATCCTGTATTCTTTACACTTATAAGAAAGAGAGATACACTCCCTTTAATGTCTAAAATAGATCTTTTTAAAGAAAAGTATCTAAGATCCTTGTTTTCCCTGGGAATATTATAGAATTCCAAAAGAATATTCAGGCCATATACCCTTCTAAGGTGTTTCCTTCCAAGTTTAAACATCTGTGATGTTTGTGGCCTTTCCACCTGCAGAAATAGTGCAGTTGATTCAGTCTTTCCACTTTCTGTGATACCTGGCTATGTTTCAGACTTCAGTCACACTTGGGCTTTCACTCTTCTTTTTGAGTGATTTCTTGCTTATATTAATGTCACCCCTTATGCAGTGATTCTGAACTTTAAGGCAAAGTTCTATAAATATGAGAATTAGACCAGAGTTTCAGAAAGTCAAAGACAAGAAAATCCAGGTGGGCACAATATGAAGACATTCTTTCCCTGAGTCAACCAACTTGGCTCTCTTGCTAATTCCCTACTATCACCTCTAACTATTCTCACATCTCCTCTTTTGACCAGTATACCATACCCTCTCAATCTTGTTTGGATTAGATAATCAATTATAAAAATAAGAATATGATCTCTTCTTCTGAATAAAAAGAAAGATATCATTATATATAGTTCTCCCCATTTCAAAAAAATTTATTGCTCTTTGTTTTTTAGATCTGCCTATTTTTTAATTCAGAAACAATTGTAGATTGGGGCGCCTGGATGGCTCAGTTGGTTAAGTGGCTGCCTTCCACTCAGGTCATGATCCTGGGGTCCTGGGATAGAGTCCCACGTTGGGTTCCCTGCCCAGCGGGGTGTCTGCTTCTCCCTCTCTCTCTTCCCCTACCCCCACTCATGCTCTCACTCTCTCAAAATAAATAAATAAATAAAATCTTGAAATAAAGAGAAGGAAGGAAGGAAGGAGAAAGAAAGAAAGAAAGAAAGAAAGAAAGAAAGAAAGAAAGAAAGAAAGAAAGAAAGAAAGAAGAAAGAAAAAGAAAGAAAGAAAGAGAAAGAAAGAAAGAAAGAAAGAAAGAAAGAAAGAAAGAAAGAAAGAAAGAAAGAAAGAAAGAAAGAAAAAAGAAAGAAAGAAAGAAAGAAAGAATTGTAGCTAGAAAAATATGAGGATTGGGAACTTAGATTGTTACCAGGGTGTCATATATTGTATTGTAACCTAGGTATAAAATGTATTCATGCACAGAGGCCCAGCCCAACATATATATGTTAGTGGCTACTCCACGAAGAAAATTGAAGACACTTTACTTATTAATCCCCATGACCTCCATGTGAATAAACAGAAAATCTAAGCAAAATCTAGACTCTTACTTTGCAAACACATCTTCCAGAGGGGTATCCCAGGCCCACATTCAAACCAGATTGCTGCTGCCCCTAAGCTCTACCTACATAGAAATCATGGACTACTTGGGCTCTGGGTTCCCAGGGCTGAGAATTTCTTTTCCCAGAGCCAAAGGAGCAGTCAAAACCAAGAGACCATAATTAGATAAAAGTAATGGAGTGAATTAAAGTCAGTAGTGTAGAAAATCAAGTCACCCCCAAAAAGCAGAGTATAAGGTAGTCCTGAGAAATAAGAGCATAAATCTGAGAACACAAAAGCCAGCAAAATGAAAACAGCAAGTCAGCTGGGAAATCTAGATCAGTAAAAACACTGAGGAGCTTATGGAATCCTGAGTTTTGATTTGCTCTCAGAGGCAAGAGGCCCAGGTGATCCAGTTGCTTTTGGAGGACTAGGAATGGCTTAACCAGCACCTCCCTTCTCCCCAGGGAGGACATAGCTGACCTGGTAAAATGTGTAGGTAAGCTAGAATGTTCTGGTGTATTCCTGAGGTCTGAAGCAGCCTTGCATGCCACCCATCCAGCCCATTCTCTTCCCACTGAAGGGTCTTGAAGCTGGTCTCCTTGTTCCAGCAAGAGTCTTATCAATAGTTCCCACACATGGTTAGGCAGCAAAACCACCAGGGGGCAGTTGTTTAAAATATAGAATTCTGGGACCCATGCCAGTCCTTTTGAATCAGAAACTTGAAGATAATAGAGTTAATCTGTATTACCTAGCTCATTATTAAGCAACTAGCCTGGTACCAAACCCAGGACAAGCATTTGGAAGCTTCTGTTTGCACATGGACTTAAGTTCTTTTCCTCAGGTCATTGGGCTCTTTGCAGGAAGAGTAAGGAACACAGCAGGGTTTCAGTAAGACAACAGAAAAGTTGGCAAATGACATGAACAGACAATTCACAAAAAGATGTACAAATGGTTGTTTAACATATGAAAAGATGTTCTTCGACATGACAAGAGAAACACCTATGAAAACCACACTGAGATACCATTTCTTCCCTTATCAGATTGGAGAAAATTATGAAGTCTAACAACACACTCTGTTGGCGAGGCAGTGGGGAGACACAGACACTCTCCCACATTGCTAACTGGGATGCAAACAGCAACAGGCTGCGTATAGGTGTCCCCCAAATTCATACGTTGAAATCCTACCCCCCAATGTGATAGTATTTAGAAGATGATTAGGTCATGAGGGTGGAGCCCTCCAAAATGACATTAGTGCCCTCATTAAGAGGGACCCCAGAATGCTCTCGCTCTTTTCACCTATGTGAAAATATGAGCGGTTGTCAGTCTGCAACCCAGAAGGGAGCCCTCACTAGACACCAAATCTGCTGGTACCTCAGTCGTGGACTTTCCAGCCTCTGGAACTGTGAGAAATAAATGTTTGTTGTTTAAGCCACCCAGTCTATGCTAATCGGTTATAGTAGCCCAAACTGACACAAACTGTTGCCAGTCTTAATGCAGGGGAGGGGCAGGACTTGGCAATGCCTACCAAAACTACGAATGTTTACATTTTGATACAGCAGTCCCTCTTCTAGAAATTGACCCTGAAGAAACATTTGCAATGATATCAAAATACATATGTACAGTCTATTTCTAAAAAAATTTAAATATTGGAAATTACATAAATGCCCGTGTGTATTGTTTGAACACGTTCTGATACACTGACACAATGAAGTACTAGGCAACCATGAAAAAAGATGAGGAAGATCTCTATTAATTGAGCACTTTTCCCCAAGAAATAGTAAATAAAAAATTAAAAATAAATTTGAAGAGCACATAGAGTATGCTATCTATTGTGTAAGAAAGAAGAGGAAATAATAAAATAAGCAGGTACCCTATTATTGCAAAATAAAAATGAAATACAGAAATCCAATTGTGTACTTTTAGATTTATTCTACGTAAGTGTGAGTTTTAGTTCTATTTGTGAAATAAACACAATGCTTTTTGAAAGTAAATGCATGGAACTACAGGTCAAAATTCCATATTACTAAAGAAACCATTCTGGTTCTGGCTTAAAATGAGTAGATTATAAGTAGACAAAAAGAAGAGACATATTTTACTCCTATTCATAAATCTAACTCAAACATGAACAAAACTCTCCTTAAGATATTTATTTTTGAACTCACAGAAACATTGATACCCTTATGAAAAAAACTGCCTCAGACCTTATCCACTGACTATACTGTGGGTTATCTAACTAATCTCACTATTAATTTAGACATTGCCCCTCTAACTGGTCTAATTTTCAGGTGTTAAATTGCATCTATTCCTGCACTTATCCGTGAGCTTTTACGTGACACTGGTAGCTGTCCACCCAATATAGTCTCCATCATTTAAGAATACTATTTTGGGGCCCCCAGGTGGCTCAGTCAGTTAAGCAACCAACTCTTGATTTTTGGCTCAGGTCATGATCTCAGGGTCCTGGGATGAGCCCTGCATCTGCTCCATGCTCAGCAGGAAGTCTGCTTCCTCTTTCTCCCTCTTGCTCTCCCTCCGTCCCTCCCCTCTCCCGCTGATGCATGCTCTCTCTCTCTGAAATAAATACAGCTATACATATATCCATCAATACTTCCATTTTGTTTAAGGGTGAAAATATGCCAAGGTAAAAATACTCACTTCTTTATACACCCCTGCAGCTCTAGCGGCCACATGACATAGTTAGGGTGATTGACATTCAAACAGAGGATTTCTGTTACAGGAAGGAAAAGACCCCAGCTCCATTCTTGCCACACGACACTGTTTCCCCTTCTTATATCTGGAACACCAAAGTGAGAGCCACTTAGAGACCATATGTCCATAAGCATGATAATAAAACCTACACACTGAACAGGTGTAAGAGAAGAGAAAGAAGCAGCACCTCAACTGTATCATTGGGGACCATCTCTACTGTCCACTTCTGGACTTCTTGGAATCAGAGACAAGTAAGTCTCTGTGTGTCTAAACCAGCATTTAGAGGATCTCTGTTGCTTAGAGTGGAACACATTCCTAACTGATTACAGTATCACGAGGTTTCAGTATTGGCTAAGAATTCTGAAGTTCCACAAAGTTCCACACCCATCTTCTACCATTCTACCTGTCCCCTGTTCATGGAGAAGAAAACACATTGCACTCAATTAGGGCATATGAGTGCAGATATGATCCCAGCAATATCTAGATTCTTTGTATGAGGAAAAAAAGCTAGAAGTTATTCTCAAGAAAAAAAAAATGGCCCCCAAACCCCTCATCTGACAGAGGCTGTGCCATTGCTTTCAAAAAACCGATTATCCAGTTGTAGAATTTTCTTCTCCAATGTCAAGTGTCATAAGGTCCTGCAAGAATAAAATACATTTCTTAACCATAAATCCAAATAATACCAAATAAAAAAGAGAAAATGTACTTTTAAAAAATCATGTAAAATCAAAAGTGGAATTGAGGGGCGCCTGGGCGGCTTAGTCGTTAAGCGTCTGCCTTCGGCTCAGATCATGATCCCGGGGTCCTGGGATCGAGCCCCGCATCAGACTCCCTGCTCGGCAGGAAGCCTGCTCCCCCTGCTTGTGTTCCCTCTCTTGCTGTCTCTCTGTCAAATAAATAAGTAAAATCTTAAAAAAAAAAAAAAAGTGGAACTGAGACAACTAAAGCAACCTGTTGTTGCCTGGCTGCTCTGGCCCGTGTCTCCTCATCTCCTTTCACTTCTGATGCCTCTACAAACACTCAGCCCTATTCTAGCTCCCTTTGCTCCTGGAATTCCTTTCTGCATCTACATTTCTACCTCCTGCTCTTGACCCACTCTTTGCTCCTAAGGCCTCAATTGTGGAATCTCCCTTCTCTTCATACTCATGTTGCTAGCTCATGTTGTTGCCCTCACTCTCAGAGGTCCCTTCAGATTCTGCCTTGATTTCTTGAGCTTCTGGATTTTCAGGTTCCGCTTCAGATGCTGTCTCTCCACTGTGCCCTTCAGCCTCTGAGTCTCCCAGCTGGATTTGCACATAACCCTATCAAGGAAATTAAAATCCTCTAGCAAGCACCTGACCCACCTTCTCTTCACATACCTACCCATTGGTCAAGCGGGAGGCTTTGAATTTACTTTTTTCTAATTAAGAAACAAATGCATTACAAAATTAAGGCAGAGGTAACCGTGTAATGACAACTATGGGCAGTAGAAAATGGGGGCAGGCGACAGCCTGTATCTCTACTGCTCAGAATTAAGCTTTTATTTTTTATTGCAATTTTAAAGGAAGATTTAGAGTCCCACAGAAGCTCTCAGATAGCTGGGTAATATATCTCCAAGTAATTTCTTGGAAAAATTTATAGAATTTTATGGCAACTTAGAGACCTCCTTCTATATATTCACCTGCTAAATTAATCAAAAGGGCAAGTGGTCAAAAATTTGGTGCCTCCCAACTATTTTCTTGCATCCCTCCCAAAGTGAGGACCAAAAACAGTACAGTAACTTCTGGAGTGGTGACAATATTTATACTAAATTCTGTTTTCTTACAAGAGTGATTTTTTTAAACAGCACCAAGTAGAAAGACTCTGTACCATTTAAGAGTCCCCCGTGTGGAAGAATCTGTCCTAGTTTATGTTTGTTGATTTGGAAAGGGTATTTGAGAAAGAATGGGAAAATGAGCCCAGGAGATCAATATTCTGAACAATTAACCTATAAGCAAATAAATAACACAGTATATGGGCTACTTAATGTCACATCTCTGTAGACAGACAATAGTAAGTTTATAGGCAAGGTTGACAAGATGGATATAACTAGATTAGTGGCACACTTTGCCAGATTCAGAAACAAAAGCACATGCTTTCTCTTTCATTGCTCCACTTTGTAATGTATGCTCCTCTGTTCCTCACCCTGATTTTCATCAATAATTTGGATATTTACATTTCTTCTTAAAGGAATGGTATGTGGTAGCCATGCAAAAGAAAAGGCAGAGGCAAACTTAACCATTGTGGGGCCAGAGTTCAAGTCATCTTTTAGAACTCTGAAGGATATACCAAAAAAAGGACACATGTTGAGAGGCCATGGTTTGCCTAGTGCCATGAAGAATATCTTGTACCTGTATGCACATCCACAGTTTATCAATGTGCCAACTGCACATTAGAATCAAATCAAAAGTTATTAACAATACTCACTTCTCGACTACCTCCCCACCCTCCCCGACAAGGTTATTAAAATCAAATCTCTGGGAGTTAATCTCTGGCATCTATAGTTTTCAAAAAACTCTCCAGATGGTTCTGAAGTACAGGGATAGTTGACACCAACTACGCTAAATAAAGAATGTCCTTTTTGTTCTAGTCCACAAACTGTTATCAACAAGGCCAAAATCTTACAAGCCAGTAATAATACCCTTTCCTGCTTGTTAAAAAAGTCTCAACAAAATTAATGTAAAGATCCTTTGGTTGGATCCCAGGAAGGCAGAATCAACAAGATAATCCATTCATGCCAGAAACAAAAGCTAAGTAGTTAGAACTAGAATAGAAAATTTTACGGACCAAAATTTGCAGATAACACACTGAGAACACATTTCCTAGACATAATCCCATTTCGGTAAATTTTAAAATATATATTTTGAAATTTTAGGAGATACAGTCTAATATTATTACCTATTGTTTTAAGTTTCATGGAGGCTAGAAATCATATCAGTGTAGAATTAAAGCATTTACATAAAATTTGAAATCAGATATGATTGTCCTAAAGGAAAGAGAAGAAATTTAATAGGTAAAATGGAGCTCTCTTCCTCACTTTTAATCTTTCTTCACTCCTTATAATATTTTCCTTTCCTGTGGGTGATAAGAACTCACGAGATTCCAACATAGAACAAATCTGTAGAAGAGGATGACATCGCTTTTTAAATAACAAAGACTAGATTAATTAGTACAGAGAAATATAAAGAAACTTACAAGGGAGACATTTCACGCAAAAGAGCTATCTTCTCTTTGAAAGAAAGAAAAGGTGTAGCGTGTTCTTTATCCCTAGTTTCTCTTTTGGGGTAAAACAGAGGTGAGTGCTTTGACAATATTTATGTGATCAGGATGAAATAATGGAGACAATGCCAGCTGCCAAAGAGATCAAATCCATGGAAAAGAAAGACATTAAAAATTAAATGCCAGACAATAAATGCAGGAGAATTTTACATCTGAAAAGACTTTTGAACTCTGGGTAGCATGAACAATGGAAGATGCATTTAGGGAAAGTAAGGTAAAAAAAGAGCAATCTAAAAGTGGGATAAAGAGTGAAAATTGAAGAAGAGAAAATAGCAGAATGAAAATTACCTCATTCACTTTTATCATTTCAATGAGCATAAGCCAGAGTAAGGTCACAGACTAAAGTTTTGGGTTTTGTTTTGTTTTGTTTTGTTTTTCATCTCTGTCCTTTCATCAGTTCCCAAGTCAACAAATATTTGGGCAGAGAATAAGAAAATCTTTAAAGCAAGAACTAGAAATGGGAAGAAAGCTAAATGCACATGCTGTTGTCAGCATGTTTAACCTTTGCTTTAAGATTTATTTCAAGTATTTGCTCTCTGTTTTTCAAAAATAGTTCAAAATGGTTTATTTCAAAATATACATTGTGTGTCTCAAGCTGTATTCTCTCTTACTGGTCGATGGATCAAATGTTTGCCCAGTCTGATCTGCAGCTTCTTCACCTGCACGTGGCCAGGGGGTACATTTGGAGTACCCTGCCTGGCAAAGGAAGGCAAAGTTTATGGCCCCTTTGCAGGTTGCCTTGGGGGAGGGGGAGGTGTTGATGGAAAGAGAGAAGACACTTCAGGGGAGACCTGATTATTCCACAAGCCAACACCAGAGTAGAGTGCTGCTTTGAGAGGAAATAAGGGTATGTGCTGTGGCTTGTGCTCATTTCACCAATCCGTTGGATAGTCCTCTCCTTCTTCATCCCTTTCCATCTTCAATTTTGTAGAAAAAATCCTAGGGTTTTTTTTGTTTTGATTCATTTGATTTTCCTTTTGGAGGGTGTGGTTGTTGGTGGCTATTTGGAAAACTGGTACTGTTTTTCTACTCAAATTATCTACATGCTTGCCAATTATTCTTTCTACTTGGGGAATCCCTAGATCACTGTCCCATAGAGCTAATGCAATAGGTCATAACGGTTGGCATCAAGGAGTATTATTACACATATGTTCTATGCAACTTCACTTTAAGGCAATGGTAAGATTCATTATTATAATCTGAAATCTCTGCTGAGGTGGTTTTTTTTTTTTTCAGAATACATATAAGCTCAATACGCTAATGAGAACCTATTTCTATTTTTTATAAATAAAACATTAGTTTAAAAGTATCTTTGAGGAGCGCCTGGGTGGCTCGGTTAGTTAAGCATCTGACTCTTGATCTCAGCTCAGGTCTCGATCTCAGGGTCATGAGTTCAAGGCCCATGTTGGGCTCCACGTTGGTGTGGAGGCTACTTAAAAAAAATTATCTTTGATATTAGCTAGTGATTAATAAAATAAATAATCCAAACTTTCCTGGATAAACTACTTCATATTTTACATTAAAGCTATCAGTTACCTTTGAAATTGAGTTCCCCAGAAAAGAGCTAGTAGCTATCAAGAAAAAAAAAGTAGCTCACAAGTATAAAAATTGTGAAATTTTATATATCCAAAATAGTACTATTCAACAAAGCTCTCCATGCATTTAATCAACAGCTGTTTATAAAGTATCTGTTATGTGACAGATACTTTTCTAGGTTCCAGAAATTGACATGAAACTAAATTTGATCTGCTTTCAATAAACTCATAGACAAGTGGAAAAACAGGTTAAACCATTATTATAATAATGTATCAGTGGTCCTCAAAGTGTTGTCCCAGATCAGCAGTACTACCATTATAGAGGAACTTGTCAGAAATGTAAATTCTTGGACCCCATCCCAGACCTACTCCCAGACCTACTCCGTCAGGAATCTGATGGTAGAACCCACCAATCTGTGGTTTAACAATCCCGCCAGGTGATTCTAATGGATGCCAAATCCGAGAACCACAGTATTAATCCTATTGCTATGAGGCAATCACTATACTATGTCTAACTAATGATGTGTTGTACTTAACTCCCTGGGAGCTAGTTCAGAAAGAAGGCACTTGTGGAGGCAATGGTTGATATTTGAAAAGTAAGGCCAGTGAGATGGAGAAGGAGGTTCTAAGGCATAAGCAGTGACCTACATAAAGACTTATAGAAAATTATTTGGCATATCAGTTTTAAACGTTTGTTGTATACTGTTTACATGAGGGTTTTTTTTTTATTATTATGTCCTTGAATAAGTTGGTTTTGTAACGACAAGGTCTGAAATGATTTATCTCAGGTGTGTGGCAGTTACTAAAGGACTAAGGGGTGATCCTATTTGGCAAAAGACCAAAGTCCGGGTAAGTTGCCTCCATGTAACTTTTGCTCACTGGACAGTTAACTGGGGGCTAAGAACACTTCTAACTGTGGAAAAGAATGTCATGAGTCTGACACGCCACTGACATGGCAGGCGTATATGTGTAATTCCCATCTTTTGGCTTCTATCTTTGGAAAACATAATTGATAGTAAAGAATCTGAGAATATATATTTTTACGTCATAAAAAGTGATCAAGTGCTAAAAGCAATAGTTAGCCAAAGCCAAGGCTGATGTCAAATATCCTGTCATAGCTCTTGAGATTTGAGAATAAGTCTTGAATTTAACAGAAAAACATTATTATAACAATCTTGTTATTAAGAGTTTAGGAGTCAAATTTTAAAACTTGATATAGTGTATAAATGATCATTTCTTAGCCTTGTCAACTGCTGAAATGTTCGTATGGTCACTGTACTGCAAATTTATGACACTAAATAGACAATTTCAACGGAGGTAAGTTGAAGAACAAGATATCTCTTGGGTATCTCATATTTCTTTAGCAGTTTCTTCTTCATACTGTTTATATTCTTTACTATTCTGAATCAAAGATGGCTGATTATAGATGTTACATGAGATTTTGAATATTTTTCCTGCATAAAATATTAAGATGGCAAAGCTGACATTCTGCTTTAATTCAATTCAGATGATGTGAAGAATAATCAAATAGAATTTTTTCTTGGAAAACTCAAAACTAATGTAGGTGGCTACAAAGCAACAAGAGAGCGGCAGTTTGTTTTGTTCACTGATGTTCTGAAGTATGTAGTAAGAGTTAAGACATAATAGGTGCTCAAGTAATATTGATGGAATAAATGGATGATCAAAAGGATTTAACTGACTATCAACTAAAAACAATTCTTAAAGCTTCTTTTGTTTAATGTCATAAATACAAGTACACCAAATGATTCCACAACTATCTAAACTATGGTAGATAGCTATGAAAACTGTGGGAGAAAAAGGAATGAGGATGGACCTTATTATATTAAAACATACTGTAAAGCCACAATAATTAAAGCAGTGGGACAGCCCAATAGAAGAGAATAGAAAATCTAAGTATAGACCCAAACACATGTGAGAATTTGATGTATGATAAAGGCAGAATCTCAAATCAATGGAAGTAAGATGGACTTCTTATTGGGGTGGCACCTGGGTGGCTCAGTGAGTTCAGCGTCCAACTCTTGATATCTGCTTAGGTCATGATCTCAAGGTCATGAGATGGAGCCCTGAGTTGAGAGGGCCTTAAGATTCTCTCACTCTGTCTCTCTCTCCCCCTCCCTCTGTCCCTCCCCTCCAACCTCCCATTCATGCATACACATGCATGCTCTCTCTCATAAAATAAATATATATATATATTTTTAATGGAGTTGTGGCCTCTGGGTAGCCATCTGGAAAAAGAGCAAATTGTGTTCATACACATACCAAACCAAACTTGGTATGGATCAAAAATGTACTAGAAGAATACATATCAAATTCTTTTATGATCTTGGCATGGGGGAGACATTTAACTGACTTAAAATTTACAGGCTATAAAATAAATTATAAATTCAAATGCATGGTTGCATTAAAAAAAAAAAAACTTTTACAAAGTAATCCAAGCTAGAAGACAAATAACAGAAAATATATATTTACAACTCAAATCACAAGCAAGAATTCATCTCCCTAATATATAAAAAGCTCCTAAAAATCTAGAAGAAAGGCATCAAAAACCCAATACAAAAATGGGTGAAGGGTATAATCATAAAGCTCACAAGGGAAAAAATTACAAATGCTCCTTAAACATACACAAATGTGCTCAGCCTCAACCTTAAGAGATACAGTTTTTCATCTACCATATTGGCAAAAATCCAAAAATTTGACAACACATTCTGCTGATAAGGCTTTAGAGTAGCAAGCACTCACATACCTTGGCCAGTGGGAGGGCAAAATAGCACAATCCCTACGGACGGTAATTTGACAGTGCATATAAAATTTACAAAAAATTCGATCAGGCAATCTCACTTCTGGGACTTTATCCTATGCACATACTTGAACACATGTGAAATGTATAAAGTCAGAGCATTATCTAATTTTGAAAGTTAGGAAAAAATCCAAGTGTCCATCAAAAGAAAATTCTTTAACTAAACTCAGATGAAACACTATCCGTCCATAAATAAAGAATGAGGAAGCTTTCTGTATACTAATGCAGAAATACCTCTGAGTTACATTGTTTAGTGAAGAAGAAATGAAAAAGTGTTTACACTATGCTGCCCTTTGAGTAAGGAATTAGGGAAGATAAGAATTTGCTGATAGGTGCAATGAGAAATACTGAACGTATATGCAGATAGGATCTAGGAGTCTGGCAATGGGCTAACAGAGATGGACTACAGTGACATGGCAAAGTATACTGTAAGGACAGTTTCTTAATATGAATCATGGAATGGTTCTTTTTATGTAAAAAATTGGAAAAAATAAAAAGACATTTTTACATAATACAATGTATTTCATTCTGCTTTGTATTATTATTTAAATATTTGAGGGGCGCCTGGGTGGCTCAGTTGGTTAAGCGACTGCCTTCGGCTCAGGTCATGATTCTGGAGTCCCGGGATTGAGTCCCACATCGGGCTCCCTGCTCAGCGGGGAGTCTGCTTCTCCCTCTGACCCTCCCCCCCTCATGCTCTCTCTCTCATTCTCTCTCTCAAATAAATAAATAAAATCTTTTTAAAAAATAAATAAATAAATAAATAAATATTTGAAACTTTAGTTGGCTCAAAATGACTCCAATGTCTTTTCCTAAAGTTAACCTGCTAATACACTCTCTTTAATATTTGCCTTAATCAAGATTCTCTATTTTGACTTTAAAACAAAAATACTTTCATAATCATTATTAAGCTTGTATCATTTACTCTTTTAAAGGTTATCAATGACCTGATGACCTGCCTCTCAGTCTTTAGCTATTTGATTTATCACCAGCATTTGGCAGAGTCATTCTCTGCCTAAAAACACTCTCTTCACTAGGATTTCCAGGATGCGCTCCCTTTGTTTTCTTCCTACTTCCCTAGTCATTCCTCGTGTTCTTTGCTGGCTCCACTTGCCTACCCATCCTCACAACGTTGGGACACCTGTACACACTCCTTCCATGACCTCATCTGGTCTCATGGCTTTAAATACCCACCATATGCCAATGACTCCCCGATTTAAATCTGTAGCCCAGACCTCTCTTCTGAACTGCAGATTTATATTCTTAGAGAGGATGGATAAGATGGATGCTTACTGAGTAGATAGCTGGCAAGAGATGTTAAATATATGAGAGGAGCAAATGGGAAAACAAGGTTACCTGATTCTATGGAATGATCAAGGCCACAACAGAAAAGTAATTCATCTTTGATAGTAAAACAAAACAAAACAAAAACCTCAAGAAAAACAATGTTGGAAGTCATGTTTTGTTTCTCTTCTAATTAATTTCAAGAGAACAAAATGAATTAGAAGGTAAGAAGTATCAACAAAAGCTTCATTTCCCACAAAACAAAACACTCATGACTACTAGAATGAAACAAGTTTTTTTCTGTGTGAAGCTGACTGGGAATAAAATGGTGAAGTTTTTTTAACTAAATTACAGACAATGTTCTCACCTCCCACCTTGGGGCATAGTCATTGCTTCAGAGAAGCAGAGTAACTCGGAAGATTTTTCAACGTCTAACCTTCAGCATAGTGAACTCTGGGAGAGGAATGTTTCCATAGACATCAGGACAGCGTTCCAAGTCCATGAGCCTCTCTCAAACACAGCACAACCCACTCACACTCCTCACCAGGCACATCATAGTTTCCTTCTCCTTCACAGACGATCGGACTCACAGCCTAGTGTGTTCTGACTGTGTACTACCTTCCTAAGGTCACACAATATAAAATCCTCTTCATTTCCATTGTCTCTGGAAGAGCCCTGACTCTTTATTTTTCTAATCAATGTCAATATTCTGAGATCGTTAAGAAGGACTTTCTTGAGTTTCTTGAGCAATATATCTCTTCCAAGAATGATGAAAGAATATTTTTTATGCACTCACTAGAAAAATTGTATGGAACTCTACCTGGCTGGCAAGACAGGTCAGAGTGAAAAGAAAAAGTATTTTGAAGTCAGAGAGACCTGAGTTTGAATATAGACTCTGCTATTTCTAGCTGAGTGATCTTAGCATCTCTGTGTCTCTGGTTTTTTATCTTTAAAGATAATAATACTTCCATTGCTGGATTGTAGATTAAGCCAGGCTATAGAAGCACCAACTGCCACACATTATAATCATCCCTTTTTGAATAATAGTCTTCAAGATAAAACACAAAGGGAAAGATAGATAGGCCTGTGTAATCTACCATTATGTATCGATTCTTGATGTGGGGAGTTGAATGATTTGTGATTTATTTATTCTAAGAAATTTGATGGTCAAGAAAGCAAAGTTCTTATATCCGTTGTTTCATATGTAGAGAGCATTTAGGTGTTCTTTCCCTGATGAAGTGCAGGGCATCATCTAAATTTATGAAACATCTGTTAAAGCAGCTGGCTCTTCATTAAATAAAAATAAAAATGAGCCATTTTTCCTTGCCAATGCTGATAAATGGGAACAGGTGATGATCCCAGATGAGATTATGACTGTAAATGAACCTATTGAAATTCTTTGATATTTTTATCAAGGGATCAAAATAAAAATATATGAGAAGTGAAAATAGAGGTCATGGAGTCCCTGAAATACACTGGGACCACTGATGAATGGCTTACTCTCACACCCCACTCACCTTAGATTCCAAATTCTAAGTGGGATTTCACCAGAATCAAAACTGATACTCTTTCTGCAGGATTCCATAAATCTACCACCTGAAGGTTTCCCACTTAGTAGCAGTAATACAAATTCCAGTCATCACTAGCTATGTTAAAAAGGCAACGTTCCCTGAAAGTCATGGCAGTCTGCCTTTGACAGGTGGGGACCAAGCAATAATCTAGAACATTTTACCCTCCCACATCTCGCTGAGATGGGAAAGTGGGATTATGCTCATTTGACAGATGAGGAAACAGATTAATTGATTTGTAACTGCATGATCATATGTGGCCCAAAACTCAAGATTCAACCTCCAGCTTCCCACCCATCAAGCAATGCTTTTCTATGAGGAAGATGAATTAGAAAGGAAAAAAAACAAATCAGGTCATCTGAATTTGGCAGGGAGACAACTGGGGAAAGGTTTCCTGCTTTGCATCTTACTCCTCACCTTACTCCTGTGATCAATGAACTTTTCCAAAGTGCACCACTCTCCCAAAGCAGATTCCCATCACAAGGGAGCTCAAAAATCCTAAACACCCAGAGGGTAAAGCAAGGTCAAGAAAAGTGACAACACTTTCTCCCGTGAGCCTGACTCAACAGAGTTGCTTTTAGAATTTAGGAGTGAAACATGCTCAACTGTTATGAGTTGCTGTGATGATGCATAATTAGACGGTGATTTAATACAGAGCTAAAAAAAAATGACAGTAATCATGGGGGGAAGGAATAAAATGCCAAGGAAAGCAGTTAAATGAGCTTAAGTGCCTGGCATTTTTGTGATGTGTATCTGTTAGTAATTTGTCAGGCTGCAACAATAGAGGTAATTTTGCAAATAACAGGGGTTCATCAATTCACAATAGCACTCACTGGTATTTAAGACTGAAGAAAAGGAATCGTATTTGGCTTATCAACATAAAGAAATAGTTACGAAACTTGGGCTGAGCCTACATATTACAAAGTGAAATGGAGAACTGATCGTTAATCAGGAAAATTCAAAGCTGTACAAATCTGACTTATAAGGACTTTCCAGGCAGACATGGCTTTGGGGAAGATTTCACAAGGTTAAGAAAAGATTAATAATGGCATTTCACGAGTAGGACAGAAAGACCATTTCCCATCACCTTCCCAGTGAACATTCCCCCAACCAGGCATTCCTCTTGTTTCACCCACCATCCCCTCAAGTATCCACAGGGTTAGCCGTGGAAGGCACACATGTGACCCACAATGAGCGCACCTTTTCCACACCATGCTCAGATGACTCCTCCCAGCTGAAATATCCTTTCTCTTTGCTCCACTCGGATAGCAGTTTGTCCCTTAATGTGAAATTCAAATGACACTTGCCAGAAGATACTCCCCTTGACTCGTCTCCTCAACCCCTAGAATGCTTATAACTTGCTGTTCTGTACTCCATTCCACCCCACGGCATTAATCCTTCTGAATTGTAATAGCTGGTCTGCATATCTTTCTTTTCCACCAGGGCTATGATTGCATTTCTTTGCTATTTCGTCATCCCTTGAAACATATTTTGTTCAACAAATGTTGATGAATGAACAAATGAATGGATGAGAGAATTAAGGCATGAACCATAAAAAAAATATGTATTGATCCTCCTCTCCCTTCACCTTTATCATTCTCTTCTCATGACCTATGAAAGGCATATTGGAGAGTCTATAAATTTCTCCTTATTCTTAACATTGCTTCTAACTCAAGGGATTAAAAAAAAATTTTAGGAAAAGATTGCCTTAACATGTCCCTATAACTACAGTGAGTGAAAAACAGGAGAGTGATAGAAATATATGAAATATGGCTTATCTTATTTAAATTTGGCATTTGAAAGATTCAGATTTTACTCCATGATAAAATGAGAGTATCACAGTAATCCTAGTTAGTGGTTTTCCTTTTTATACTATTCGTCTGTTATTACAATATATGATACATGTTTAATTAGGAGTTGTTATAATTTAGAAAAAAAATCTCGGAGGGCTTAAAACACATAAAAATGTGAGCCTTTGGGGCGCCTGGGTGGCTCAGTCATTAAGCATCTGCCTTCAGCTCAGGTCATGATCCCAGGGTCCTGGGATCGAGCCCTCCATCAGGCTCCCTGCTCTGTGGGGAGCCTGCTTCTCCCTCTCCCGCTCCCCCTGCTTGTGTTCCCTCTGTCACTGTGTCTCTCTCTGTCAAATAAATAAATAAAATCTCAAAAAAAAAAAAATGTGAGCCTTCTACTGCTGTATTTTTCAAAACCAAGGCATTTTTTAAGCTGTTGGTAGGTTCACAAACCTCCGAGCTTCCTAAGTGAAATCTGAAACTGGCCTCCATACACAAAGGGCAGGGAAAGCCGAAGAGGCAGAGCATTCCAGATTGGCAGGTGGTGTGGTAAGTAAGCAAGCCAACTTACCTGCAAGAGCTGTGCTGTAAGATCAGCAGCATTCCGTACCTGCCCACCAGAATCCTAGAAGTTAAATAGAGGCCTTAACGGTGTTCAGTCACCTATACCACCCACATGCCTCAACAACACATTGCTCTCTCAAGGCTGTGTCCTTGAAAATGGCTCCCACTGTAGGAAGGGTGGGCAGAATGTACATTCCAAGGACAGAAGAGAGGGTGAGGAGCCTCAGATTGCCCAGGGCCAACTCAAGAGTCAACCAGTGATCACTGGTGGACATCCTCTCTGTGATGTCCTCCAACATTCTTTAATTTCATTATCCCTGTATACCAACACCACCTTGATTTTCCCAAAGAAAACAACGCCATAGATATATGAGCAAAAAATATATTTAAAAATCAAGGTACAAAATGCTATAAGTAACCTCCATACCTTTTAAAAAAGTGTGTTTACTTGAAGAAAAAAGGATATCTTACTGTGTCACTAATGTACTAAGTATAATTTACAATTTATCAAAGTGGGCACGTAAGAGAGATAAACAATCCCACTCCGACGCAAAATGATTATGCAAATAGAAAAGCTTTTACAATTATTGCCTATAATCTTTTGACATAGGATAATTGGCTTTCCCCTTTGCCTAAGTCATCTATACTCCAGCAATTGTGTTTCAGTTTTTTCTGTCTTAGTCATAACCAATTTATCTTTCCATTTTCCTTCTTAAGGATCATCATAATTCTTATACTCTTTTAACCTCAGTGAAATGATGGAATGATTACCCAAGTGAATCAGTTTTGGATCAGAAAAATCATTTAACATTTCCTGAAGTAAAATGAGTGTAATTTGAGAGGATGGGGTGAGGGAAGACACAAATATGGGGACAAGAGGCTGGAGCACTGGAGGTTCCTCATGCACTATATGCAATACATTACATCCATATTCTTATAGAACAAATTGACAATTTCTTGGTGTGGCAAGATAGCATTACACCACATTTACTATATCCAAGTTTCTTTTTTCTTTTTTTGGCCAGTTTTATAGGGATGGAAAAGACCTATTGGAAGGAAAATCATAACATAGGAAAATAAAATATTTTATGTGCTTTAACCCAGAAAGTACAATTCATTCCACACTTCAGTACTCAAAATGGATATGTACTTTATAGTACTTTACAGTGCTAAGACAAGTACTTCACAGTACTTTATATTATAAGGAAAGTACTGTGGGTGCATATATTTTACCCAAAACAAGATCAGGCAAACATAAAACCAGCATTGTCCTGTAGAGAGTGAATTGTCTTTTCCATTTTTCTCAACAAGTGTATCATGGAGACCTACTGTACAGTATTCCCTTAATCCTTACAATCCCTTAATTCTTCCCACCCATTCCACTCACATGGTTCCCACAGGAGTGCTATGTGCTTACATGGCCCCACCCATCTGGGAACTATTGATTAGCCCAAGGATAGACAGCTGAGCAAGTTGGAACAATGAGAGCATTCCCTGGGATGTTTGGACTTGGAACCAGAGAGAGTCAAGGCACTCTCTCTTCAGGGCATAAAATTGTCAACACTATGTCTTCATCCATGTGGGAATAACTGTCAATGATGAGAGATTAATACACACGAAATACACAAAAATAGATTTTCCTTGGTGTCCATCTACTAAAACAGGAAAACCACAAGCCATGACTTGTCTGTCCATGTGGGTCACTATCATTCACATCTAAAGACTACCAATGCTTATGTAATCAAAGACCCCAAAGTGGCCTTTTAACATCAGCCCACTCCTCAGTCAATGGCACCCTCATTTATCCAGTAGTATAGTCAGGAACGTGGAAGTTCTTCAAGCCACTTTCTCCCTCCTTTCCTCTATCTAATCCAGTAATAAGCCCAGTTTATCATAACTGATAATTAGCCATGCAATCAAATCTCATCTCTATTGCTACTAATCTGTTTCAAGCTACACTCTATCTCTCCTTGATTTCAATCAGTAAATACAATTGAACCCTACACTCATTTTATTCACCACACACAGCCTGAGTGACCTTTCCAAAGTATACATCTGAAATCCTGGGACCCACTGCCTTCACCTTATCACTATATAGTAGTCTCCTTTATTTGTGGGGGATCCATTCCAAGACCCCCAAATGGATGCCTGAAACCACAGATAGTACCAAACCCTATATATATTCTGTTTTTCCTATACATACATAACTGTAAAGTTAAATTTATAAATTAGACATTGGAAGAGATTAACAATAACTAATACTAAAATAGAACAATTTTAACAATATACTTCAATAAAAGTTATGTGAATGGGAACTCTCTGTCTTTCTCTCAAAATATCTTACTGTACTCACCCTTCCTCTTCTTGTGAGGATGTGAGATGATAAAATGCCCACGTGATGAGATGAAGTGCGGGGAATGATGGAGACATTGTAACATAGTGTTAGGTTACTGCTGACCTTCTAACTTATCATCAGAAGGATCACCTGCTTCCAGGTTACGGTTGACTGCAGATAACTGAAATCATGGAAAGCAAAACTGCAGATAAGGGAGAGACTGCTGTACCTAAAACTCTTCAATGGTATCTTATTCCAATCGAAATAAAAATAAAAGTCCTTCATATGGCCTACAAAATGCTAATTTTTTCTCTCCTGCCTACCTGTTAGCATCATCTTGCACATCAACACCACACTGCCCAAATCTACAGATACCAGGGAAAGCCTTTCTATCCATCAACTTTTTCATATTAGGTGGCTATGGTTTTCGAGCTTTTCCAGTTCCCTTTACTTCAAAGAATTGTTTAGCCTGACCAGCACCACTGACTCCATCAGTCCTGGTAACCAGTGGCTCTACCACACAGCTAGATCTTCCACTGGTGCCATCTCCAAAGCATAGAAAATATTATATAACTCTGCTTGACAGCTACTGTGCTCTGTTTAAAGGCAATTCTAAATGCAAGGTTGTTAAAAGTGTTATTAGTGTCAGCAATTTCTTTAAAAATGAATTAACTTTCACAAAATCTCAAGAAGACATCACAAGTTAAGCAAAGCAAAGAATTTTTTACAGGAGAGACAGTAGGATAAATTCTGAGAACTACCTTAATCCCCTCAGAGATGGGTGATTGTTAATAATGCAGACTCTTGTGTCTTACCTTATTCGTACTAAAACAGAATCTCTTTGGGAACCCCTTCCTCTCCCCCCAAATCTGCATTGTAATAAGTGATACTTTTCGACAATGAAGGAGAGAGAACCGAGTGAGGCAAGAGTTCCCAGGATCAGGCCATCAGGAATATCATTTAAAGGGCATGGAAAGAAGATGGAAAGGACAAAGGCGATTTTGAAGAGGGGATGAGAGAAGCAAGAAAGTAAGAGATAAACCACACTAGAGGTGTCATGAAAACCAAGAGAGCAAGTTTTTCAAGGAGAGAGAAGCCAACTCAGTTGAATGGCAGTGTGTGGTCTTGTAGGATGAGGACCGATAGGTGTCCATTGGGGTGGGTATTACAGAAACAATTAATGAGCTGCTGTCACCAGTTTCAGTCAATGCGTGGGTTGGAAAGCATAGCAGAGTGAGCCAAACACTGAATAAAAAGAAAAACTGGGACAACCCATCATCCATCAAAAGGAGAAAGAACTTACAAATAAATCCACCCTATGGAATGTTACGTAGAAGTCAAATAACAGATGACAACTACATGCTGCCATATGGAGAAATCTTAATAATATAATGTGGGTCAAAAACTGAGTCCCAGAAGGCTATATTTAGGCAATAATCTTTGTGTAATTTCAAAAATAATTAATATAAAATACTATATATTTTATGTTTTAGGCTTACATCATTATTTGATTAAAAGAATTTTTAAGGTAAAGGAAAATATAAAATTTCAAAATTTGGTCACTTTGAGGGGAGGAAAGCAGGGGGTCGTGCCAATAAAGAGCACATAGGAAGATCTGAATGAGTCTCAATGTTCTATCCACATGGATTTATATCATTTATATCACATGTGTTTATTATGTCATTTAAAAATAAATACACAAGTGCCATCTCTGGCAAGATGAGGAATGCCATTGACCCAACCTTCCCCCACCCCCAGAGAAACTGGTGAAAAATTATGTAAAAAGAATCATTTAAAGTCTCTGGAAATGGTCTAAGAGCATCCAGCAAATAAAGAAACATTTATTCAATGTATCTGACAAGAGGTTAATATCTGAAATATGTAAGAAACTCATGTAACTTGATATAAAATAATAACAGCCCAATTTTTAAAAATGAACATAAGACCTGAATAGACATATCTCCAAAGAAGATATACAAGTGGTCAACAGGTATATGAAAAGATGTTCAATATCACTAATCATCAGAGAAATACAAATCAAAACTACAATAAGGTCTCACCTCACATTTGTTAGAATGGATATTAACAAAAAAAAACAAGACAAAAAGCGTTGGCAAGAACATGGAGAAATTGGAACTCGTGCACATTGTTGGTGAGAATGTAAAATGGTACTACTCTGGAAAAGAGTAGGGAGGTTACTGAAAAGATTAATAATAGAACTACCATACGAGTCAGAAGTCCCACTTCTGGGTATACAATCCAAAGAATTGAAATCAGGATCTCAAAGAGATATCTGCAATCCCATATTTATTGAAGCATCACTCACAATAGCCAGGATATGGAAACATCCTAAATGTCCATCAAAGACTGAATAGAGAAAGAAAGTGTGGTATATTCATACAATGATTCCATTGTATAATATTCATTATTCAGCCTTATAAAGAAGGAAATCCTGCCATATGGAACAACATGGATAAACTTGGAAGACATTATGCTAAGTGAAATAAGCCAGTCACAAAAGGACAAATACTGTGTGATTCCACTTATATAAGATATCTAAAATGGTAATTCATAGAAGCTAAAAACAGATGGTCAGTTGCCAGGGGCTGGAGGAGGGGGAAACAGGGAGTAGTAGTTCGATGGGTATAAAGTTTCAATTATGCAAGATGAGTAAGTTCTAGAGATCTGTTGTACAACGTGGTGCCTAGAGTCAACAACAGTGTGTTGCAAACTTAAAAATATATTAAGAAGATAGATTTAATGTTAAGTGTTCAAACCCCAATTTAAAAAAAAAAGAAAAAGAAATTTAAGAATAAGTTTAAGAATTTGGAAGGAAATATATAAAATAAAATAAAAATAAAATAAGTAAGTCAACTGAAACTCCAAAGGCATTTGCTGAATCCAGGAGCACTTGAGCTTTGATTTTTTCAAGGCCTTCCAGAGCTGAGGAGAGAGAAGTCCACCAAAGGAGTGGGAGAGCCCCGTATTAAAACAAACAAACAAACAAACAAAAAATCTATATAAAGAACTGTATCCTCCAAACTCAGAGAAAGAGTGAGGTAAAAATAGATCTGTTCCCACTCCCAGCTCCACACAACAGCAAGTTAAACCTCCTTTTTTTTTTCAATTAACATATAATGTATTATTTATTTCAGGGGTACAGGTCTGTGATTCATCGATCTTACACAATACACAGCACTCACCATAGCACATACCCTCCCCAATGTCCATCACCCAGCCACCCCATCCCTCCCACCCCCCTCCACTCCAGCTACCCTCAGTTTGTTTCCTGAGATTAAGAGTCTCTTATGGTTTGTCTCCCTCCCTGGTTTTGTCTTGTTTCATTTTTTCCTCTCTTCCCCTATGATCCTCTGCCTTGTTTCTCAAATTCCATATATCAGTGAGATCATATGATAATTGTCTTTTTCTGATTGACTTATTTCACGTAGCATAATACCCTCTAGTTCCATCCACATCATTGCAAATGGCAAGATTTCATTTTTATGGCTGAGTAGTATTCCATTGTATATATATATATATATATATATATATATATATATATATACCACATCTTCTCCTATCTTGAATGAAACTTGGCACCAGATGAAGAACAAAAAGAAAAATGTCCTTGAAAATTCTCAACCAAAATTCAGCTCTTGTATGGGTCCCCAGGCTAAATCCATTCGCCCTGGATATTCCAAAAACCTTTAAGCCAAGAATTTAAATACAACTATCTCACAACTGAGGGCTTTTGTGAACACAGAATATAAAATAATTATATATATATTATATAATTATATATATTATATAATTATATATATTATATAATATAAAAATATAAAATAATTATAATAATAAATTAATATATCTAAGGAATTTTTTTGTTTTGAAAATATGAGCAACAAGCAAATAAAATAAAAAGAAATGAACAGTAAGATTTAAAATAAATAAAACGTCAACAAAAAAACTCAATAATTGAAATCTAAAACTTAATGGATGGGTATAATACCATACTTGACATAGCTGGAGAGATAGACTCATTTAATCCTCAAAAAATCCTATGAGGTAGGCACCATTAATTTCCCCATTTTCAGATAAGACAAAAATGAGGCATAGATTAAATCAATTGCCTGACATCACAAAACCCATATTTGAAGAAGCAGCCTTTCAAACAGAAGCAAAAGATTCCAAAAAAATCATTTAACCTATCCTAAAGAGTATTATCTTGAATTTTTAGATTAATTGATAACAATTAGTCTGTTCATCTATTTTTATATTTCAAGTCATATTCTAAAACAATAGTGTGGATATAATTATAAATTGTTTTTATACTCATCATTATCAATTAGGTTATTTTTCTAGATAAGCAAAAACTTGAATGACATCAGAGAAATCTCTGATCAGTTAGACTAAAAGGCTATAATCCATACATCATCTTCTTCAGGTGATCAATGTGCATATGTTATATATGTTAAATTTATTCATACAAAGATGTGAAATGGCTTCCAGTAAATAAAATCAATAATATTAACATATCAATAAAAAATGTCAAGACCAAGAAAATCTAAATTAGAGTAAAAGGCCAAATCTCAAGAGAGTAGTAAAAGAGTCTAGACTTCTTGGAGGGGTTACTTTGAGCAGAGCCATGGAGGATAGATAGCCAATAAGCAGGCACATTATCAGAATAAATGAGAGCACAACCTCATCTTTTTTTTTTTAATTTCAGTATAGGTAACATACAGTGTTTTATTAGTTTCGGGTGTATAATATACTGATTTGATGATTCTAAGTGCTCATCATGATAATAGTACTCTTAATTCCCTTCACCTATTTCCCCCATGCCCCCACCCAGCTCCCCTCTGGTAACCGTTAGTTTGTTCTCCATAGTTAAGAGTCTGTTTCTTGGTTTGTCTCTTTTTTTCTTTGTCCATCTGTTTTGTTTCTTAAATTCCACATATGAGTGAAATCATATGGTATTTGTCTTTCTCTGACTTATTTCACTTAGCACTATACCTTCTAGATCCATCCATGTTGTTGCAAATGGCAAGATTTCATTCTTTTTATGGTGGAGTAATATTCCATCATATGTATATATACCACTTCTTCTTTATCCATTCATCTATCCATGGATACTTGGGCTGCTTCTGTATCTTGGCTATTGTAAATAATGCTGCAATAAACATAGGGGTGCATACATCTTTTCAAATTAGTGTTTTCATTTTCTTTGGATACATACTCAGTAATGTAGTTACTGGATCATATGGTAATTCTATTTTTGATTTTTTGAGGAACTCCCATACTGTTTTCCATAGTGGCTGCACCAGTTGGCATTCCCACCAGCAGTACAAAAGGGTTCATTTTTCTCCGCATCCTCATCAACACCTGTCGTTTCTTCTGTTTTTGATTTTAATCATTCTGACAGGTGTGAGGTGATATCTCATTGTGGTTTTGATTTGCATTGCCCTGACAAAGACAAAAGAAACCTCATCTTAACCACATATGCCAGTGATTTCAGGGTTTGTTTTTTAGTTTTATTTCATTTTTCCCCCAAACTTTTCAATGCAATTTTTCAGTTGTTTCTCATCGACCAGTGATAGCTAGATTCTCCATTTTAAGCTTCATACTAGTTGTGTCGATTTTACTTTTCTGAGAGTTTCTTTATAGAATCAATTATGACACTTCATTTCTCTGATTTAGTATGCTTCTCAGAATATAATTTTTTTCTGTATTTTTAGTACATTTTTCCCACTCTTTATCATCACGGGGAAAACAAATCCAAAGGGCATTTTATACAAAATTGTCTAGTTTCTGGAACTCAATACATTTTATAGTGCTTGAAACATTTTCATTGTCCATGCTGGTCATTTTGCTTTCCTCGAAAATAAATTTATATTGATTCATGATGCACCATACTCCTTTTCCATTATTCTGGCTAGACACATTTCCAGATTATTTCTCGAAAGTTTGCTCTTTACAAAAGCATTAGCTATAGCATGAGATGGAGTTTTGTGGGTTCATCGGGACAAGGCACAGTTTTCAGCTAACGATACAGTTCCAGCTTTTTATTACAGTACCAATTCTGAATATTACATTTGTAGATTTGTGTCAAATGGCCTTGTGTATTTTTTAGAAATGTGTTACATGCAAATGTTGGCAACTTACAATTCTAAAATTATAAATTGTGAAAGAATATTTTTTAAGAAAAGAGGTATATGGTACCTTACACTGTTCTTAAGTGGGGACCTAATAGAAATATACCAATTAGTGACTTAAACGTTCAACTGCAAGCGGGAGAACAAGGTGAAGAGAATAGGACAGAAACTTTTTTCCCAGGAAACCAAATAACCTGACTTTAGGTCGGCCTTTTGGACTGTAGTCAGGAAAACCAAGAGAAGAAGCGAGATGCAACTGGCGGAAAGTCAGGAAAGACAGTAAAAGTGGCTCAGCGACTCCAGAGCAAGGAGAAGATAAAGGAACACGTTGCCCCTTTATTACATGGAGAGAAAAGCAATAATAGTGGATACCAAAAAGCCATAGGTTTAAAATTGTTTTGTTGAGGATGTTAATTTTTTTCCAATGCTGAGTCAAAGCTTCACAGCTGAGGTGAGAGGAGTAGAAGGACTGGTGCATTGAAGACTCTGTTCAAAATGCTCCCAATATTGTGACTTGACACTGCATGGTTTGTCTACATACCTTATTCAAAAACTGAACAGATATTATCATGAATTTTAGGGAGTTGTTCCATACACACACATACATCTATACACTATCGATTTGGATATTCTAAACAGATTATAAATTCCTGGAGGAGAGAGACTGTTATATACTTGTATATACGTATGCCAATTTCCAACTCAGAACCAAATGGGTAGCAGATCGTCTAAAAATATTCATTAAATTGAATTAGGATTAGTAAAATATCTGGCAACATTTATTAAAAGTGGCTTTCAGAAAAGTAAAATGCATACAATGCAGCAGCTTGGATTTAATCGTGATTTTGCAGATAATGCCTTAGATGTTTATTTTCATCATGATGTAAGTTTTAATTTTTAGCAGTGTGATGGCAAATGCAGAAATACTTAGTAATAGAGACACTTTCAATGGAAAAGTTGTAGACAACCCAGTTTGGACAGTACGTATTTTTTAAAAATCAACATCATGTGGCTCACACAGTGGACATAAAATGATCAACACATAGAACCATTAACCGCTATATCCAGACAAGTTTTTTTTTTAGATTTTTTTAATTTATTTTCTGACAGAGAGAGAGAGACAGTGAGAGAGGGAACACAAGCATGGGGAGTGGAAGAGGGAGAAGCAGGCCTCCTACAGAGCAAGGAGCCCAATGCGGGGTTCGATTCCAGGACGCCGGATCATGACCTGAGCCGAAGGCAGACGCTTAACCACTGAGCCACCCAGGCGCCCCCAGACAAGGATTTTAACTGCATTCTGCAAGAAGTGTAATAGCAAACATCCATTTTCAGTTTTGATCCAACCTAAGATGCCCCTCCTTTCGAAACATCCTCTCCAGCACTCCTAGGCAGGCAGAATGCTGACCATGGGGAACCCAAAGACAGCAAGCAGTATGCTTAGAAACAGAGAGAGAGCTCCAGGACCTCGAAACCCAAAATCCTAGGGTAGGAAGTACTGGAGGCCAGGAGAAAACCAGGAAAAGAAAGAAAGAAGAAAGAAAAGGAAGGAAGGAAGGAAGGAAGAAAAAACAAGACTGTGTCCTTTAACATATTAGTGAGCAGTCTATTTACAATCTGAATTTTGAGCTACTGTAGACAATAGACTGATCATTTTTTTATAATTAGTGATAAGAGCCCTGATATAGAGAAGAGAGAAGCAGCCCCATAAAATACAGCACAGCACAAGAATGGCTTAAGAGACACTGAAGACAATCCTAGACCAAGGTCAGCTAAAACAAAGACACAAGTCTGAACTCAGCCAGAGTTCAGAGAGGAAGATATGATTACAAGAATATCACTGTGGAGATATTGTGGTATCGTAAACTGAGCAGACAGACTTGGCTCAGACCCTGGCTCTGGCATTTTATAACTATTTGATCCTCAGAACCGGAAACCAATCGTTCTGAGTATCTGTAGCACTGACTTTACATGTTGTTATAAATGACATGCGATTATTTGAAAGCTTCTGCTCTGGCACCTGATAGATTTCAAATGGACAGCAAGTAGTATCTATTTTTATTATGTTCTTTCTCTTACTGTTTTACTAAGTCTTCTTTTAAGGCATAGGAATAGGACACTGTTCATGGTTCTCATTCTGTAGTGTCACTTCCATTGCTTTCAAATAATGCTATGTTTTCCTCATAAATCCAGAGTTAAAGAAACTGCTTCAGTCAAGGACAAGAAGTGAAATGAGTAAGCAATGCCTACTCCAGAAAGGTGGCTGCATGAGCCAGTGTCTATTCTGAGGTGGTATAGAAAATAATGGCAGGGGCTTCTACTAATTTCTTCAGCTTTTATCTTGAAAATTATGAGTTCAGGAGGCAAGAGATGACTTCTTCAAGGGGTAGTAAAAGTACTACTCTTTTACCACAACTTTTAGATTCAAGAACATTGGGCATCAGAATCTTAAAAATGCACTTATAAAGGGCTCAACATAAAGTACAGAATCAGTACGTGCTATTGTGTCTTTAAAAGGGAAGGAAAAGAAAATGACCTAAGTTGATCAATTTCACATAATTACATGTTAATTACTAAATAAAACCATGTACTTGTTTCTCTTTAGATGATACTAAAGAAAGCTAAATTCCAGACTCAATAGCAAACAGTATAATATGAATTACAGCAAGACATTTACAATTAGGATCTGATACTTCAGATCTCTCATGATACAGTCATTTGATACATGAAGTTCCTGAATTATTGTTACTTTCCATGACCTGGTGCTACTTTGGAAGACATAATTGCCAAGAACTTTTGATCATCTGTATCACTGAGCATAAATTATTCACTTTGGAGAAGGAGAGTTGGAGGATCTAGAGCAGAGATGACAGACAGTCAGCATCATCGAACTCCTCTCCCACCTACACTCTGCCATCACCTGCTTCCACCTCAAACTCTCCTTCCAGAAGGTGCTCTTGCAGCCATGGATCATTTGGGCTCAGTGTACCACAACCCTGAACTCCACGAAGAAGCTTTTATCTTCTGATTTTTTGGCCTAATGTGTCCATCAAAACCAAAATAAAACAAAACAAAAAAGAAGTAAGTAAGGTCCTACAATCAATACCAGACCGTAACTGTCATAAAGAAGAGTTCTGTTTTCACTGCGTGTGTGTGTGTGTGTTTCTTGTTGGTGATTTCACTGCTCTATCTTTTAAGTACTATTCCTTCAGTTATATTAGCACAGGGTGGTTCAAGTTTGTTTACACATAAAAACACATGTGTTTGGATTTAAAATTTGTGGTGTATTTTAATAAGCATTATCAAGATGCTCACCTGGTTACATGCCAGTGGAGTGATCACATACTGCCCAGTTATTCATACTTAACAGATATCCAAGGAAGGGCCACCCTTTATATTCTCAAAATAGAGTGGGTTACATGATTATTTTTTTGATTACCTATTTATAAAAACTAAGTCTATTTTTACCGTGCCAAGAGTGATTTATTAGAGGAAATAATGGTTTCAGACTTTCTCAAATCCAGCAAAGTTATCCATAAAACACTCCTAACAACTAGTATAAGAACAGAATTCTATACACACACACAAAGATGACTAAAATGACTTATTCTCACACTTCCCACAGGTTTCTTGCAGAAGCTTGAACTAAGAAGCTTTTCCATGAAATGTATTCATTTGAGAAAGTTTGAACAAATGGGTGGAAGTGATTGACAGAACATTTCCTTCGAAATAAGTGACCTCCACATGTAGCTCAATACACTCATACAGATAGACCTAAACAAATGCCTGTTGATGGATGTGCACGTTTTAAGTACATACTCCATTAGCACCATTGATCCACATTCTTAGCACCATACGCTTCAATTAAGTTTGAAGTGCCACTGTTTTATAATTGTGGTTTAGAGTTTAGTTAGTCAGCCAGTCAACAAAGGTTTATTAAGTTCCTGCTATTCATTTATTTATTCATTCATTCAACAAATATTTATTTAATGCCTATAATATGCTCAATCCTGACCTTAGCTTGGGAAATTCAGCAGTGAATCCAATTGACAGTTTCTTTTTCTGCCAGAAACTTACAGACCAATGAGAAAGAGTTTAACTTGAAGGAAAAGGAAGACCTATTTGAGCCACCAGAGACAGGAAAAGTGTCTCTAAGAAATTGGTTTCTGAAATAAATGTAGTTAGCCATTCAAATATCCAGAAAAAGAAATTTCCAGGCAAAGAGAAGAGTTAGGAAAAGGAGTTTAGTTACTTTGTGGAACAAAGATCAAATGGCTGAAGAATGGTAAGTACTTTGATTTTATCCTAATTGCAATGAGAAGACAGCTGAGCATTTTTTGAAATCAAGTTTATTAAAGAATAATTAGTATAAGTAATATGCACCAGAAAATCACCCATTTTAAGTGTGTAGTCAATGAGTTTTGTCAAACATATATAATCATGTAACCATCACCCTACCACCATAATTAAGAGAATATTTCCATCACTCAAAAAAGTTATTTCATGCCCTTTTGCAGTCAGTCCTGTCCCTCACCACAAGCCACTGGGAATCACTATAATTTTGTCCTATAAATGGAATTATACAGTATACAATATGCACTCTTTTGTTTCTGCCTTCTTCCACTGAGCATAATGTTTTTGAGAGTCATGAATGTTGTTGCAGATTGATTTGGAATCCCATTCGCTATATAACAAGCAATGTTGACTCAGCAGTTAGATATACAAGTCGGAAGCTCCCAGGAAAGGTCAAATCTACAGTCAAGATTTTGGAGTCTCAACATCCAGGTGGTATTTAAAACCATGGAATTAAATCCTTTCACCAAAGGAGAGAGTGAGGGACTGAGCCCTGGCGTCCTCCAAATGTTGGAAAGAGATAAAGGAGCCAGTAGATCGAGAAGAAATATCCAGTGAAGTAGGAAGAAAATAAGCAATAGCCCAGAAGCCAAAAGGAGAAGGCATTTCAAAGAGAGAATGGTTACCTGTGTCAGATATCAAGTGGGATGAGGTCTTACTATTGATTTGTCAAGCTGGAAATGTAGATTACCTTGATGAGAGTTGTTCTAACGGCTCCATGCCAGACAGTGAAAAATGCTTGGTACACCCCAGTGAACCAAGCGGAAGTGAGAATACTGACCCTCTTGGAACTTACTGTCTGATATATATGCCTTCAGTGTGGTTCTTTATTAACGGCATATAGAGACTGGGAATTTAACATGTAACTAGCTATTCAACGGAAGAGTTTAGAACTTTAGAAAAAAAAAATGGAATTCTTTGGTTCTTCCTCTTTGCCCTCTCCCTCAACAAAATTTTGATACAATTACACTAAAGAAGAATGGAACATTATCATTTTAATGTTAACCATGAGGGAAGGATACCATTTCCTTATATGTAAAGGAAGAGATTTACTCTTTTATAAATTAGTAATTTGGAATATGTTTGAAGACACAACCAATTAGCTGAAGTAATTTGCATTTTTATGTTTTTTCATCAGTTTTTTAGGTCCTTTTCTGCTGTTTCTGTAATGAAAATGCAATCTTTCAAAGGTGGATAGCTTTTTTGTATTTGCTTGGTAATGAGCTTTCTGCTATTATCAATTGGCCAATTTCATAGATTTCACATAAAATGTAGCTGTTGGTACCAAAACGGTAGCAGGCCCATATGATATTGAGTTTCATTCTTTAACTTTGTGCCCAAATTCTTCTTGGGCTAAAAATGTGTTGGGTAGATGTTTTTTTGTTTCCGTATTTTGTTACTGTTTTTGTTATTTGTTTTATCGGTTTTGCTGAGCTTTTTATATGGATTGGACTCAGACCAATATTCACCAAGCATCAACTACGAACTCCACAAAATGTTGTTTATCTGACTTATTTAATCCCAAACTCAGTGGTATATTCCCCCTGCAGCATTACAGAAAGTCAGACAACAAGTGAATAGACAATGCCACATGATTAAAACCATGTGTCATAAAATTATTACTTCCTCCAAATTCATACAAATTTTTATCCTCAGGCCTGACCCACCAAGGGCAAAAAGGCCTGAAACAGAGATGTGTGTAGTCTATTTTAAATCTAACTGACAAGCTTTAAAAACATAAAGTCATCATTATCATTAATAAATATTAGTTAGGTACACTGGAAACTCTGTTAACCATCAGTGTATTAATTGTTTAATTGTTCAGCAGGTGAACTTTCACTCTGAGTGACATCTTTAAGCAACCTAGGAGTCTCTGCTAATCACCTGGTTCATTAAAACTGGAGAAGTCGAGTTGTAAATATTTATAGACTTATTGTCATCCAAATAA
Source organism: Eumetopias jubatus (assembly GCF_037043125.1). NCBI lineage: Eukaryota > Metazoa > Chordata > Mammalia > Carnivora > Otariidae > Eumetopias > Eumetopias jubatus. The sequence continues at coordinate 29,957,196 of NW_028274815.1, forward strand.
GTCTTATGGTTCTTGATTGTAACACTAAGGAAAAGAAAAAAGAGAGAACTTACTGAAAAGCAATGAGTAAACCAAAATAAAAATGGAGAAGAATAACACAATTATGAGAGAGACGGTATCTTTGTTCTTCAGAGCCCTGAGGAAAATTGTGACACTCCTTTCTCCAGAGACCAGATCCTTATTTCCATGACCTCCCACCACAGGTATGCCAACAGCAGACTATATCAGTCACCGTAGCCTGCCTACTTTGTGCCGTGATAACAAGCAACACCAAGATCTTAGTAGCTTAGCACGTGCCAAAGTCTGCTGCACGTCTTGGCAAAACCCAGGGCTGCAAGTCCTCAGTGGCAGCTCAGCGATCTGACTACTTCCATCCTGTGGCACCTGCCTCTCCTCATGATTCCATGCTCCCTACAGTGGGGCAAGAGAGCACCTGAGGGTTCTGTGCCAGCAACTGAATGCTTCAGCATAGAAGTGGCAACCATCTCATGATCCCAAAGCCAGAACTACTCGTATAAGCCTGACTTACTGCAAGGGATGCAGCAAAGTGTGATTCTCCCACGTGCTCCCCTTAAAAAGGTATATCGGGGGGGCGCCTGGGTGGCTCAGTTGGTTGAGCGACTGCCTTCGGCTCAGGTCATGATCCTGGAGTCCCGGGATCGAGTCCCGCGTCGGGCTCCCTGCTCAGCGGGCAGTCTGCTTCTCCCTCTGACCCTCCCCCCTCTCATGTACTCTCTCTCTCTCTCTCTCTCTCATTCTCTCTGTCTCTCAAATAAATAAATAAAATCTTTAAAAAAAAGATATATTGGAAATGGGAGATCACTAGAAGTTTCTAGGCACTGATACCACCTAAAAAATGCCCAAGCTACCAATCTTTCCTACTCTGCAAAATTTGCCCAGAATCTGAATTACAAGGTTGATAAAACCTTACCATGCACACCTTTTGTCCCCTCCTTATACACATGAGCAACGCAGGTAAGGGAAAGTTTTGTCCTGGGTTCCTCAATCCAACAGTCAGGACTTCTTTGTTCATTTCTATGATTCTCTCCACCATCTCATGACTTTTATACTCTGGGTTAATCTCTTCTCTCCTTAACTTCAGATCCACATAATCTAATGCTTATTAGCATTTACATTTGTGTTTCTAAAAAGTATCTCAAACTGACATGTCCCAAGCTGAACTCCTAATCTTCATGCAACATCTTCTTCATCCAACCTCAATTAATGGCAACTCCATTTTTCCAGTAGCTTAGGCAAAAATCTTGGAGTCATCTTTGACTCTTCTCTGTCAATCATATTCCACATCCAATCCATCAGGAAACTCTTTTGCTTCTAACTTCAAAGTATGTCTCAGGCTGATGTGAACTGGCTGAGTCATTGTTTTGGTTGTGTAGTGCCTCTCCCACAGCAGAAACTCTCTGGTACATGTTAATGCAGGATGCAAATATATTTACACTCTGTGGCTAATCCTATAGGTCCTCTTGCTCCAACCTGCTTCTTCCTAAACTGCTAATCTTGCTCTTTCCAGAACATGATCAATCAGTTAAGTCATTTTGCCACTGTTCAGAAGTCCAAATTTATCTTTACCTCAGTTTCTTTCTCCACACACAGTGGACTACCAAGTACAATACCCAAAGATGTGTCCACTGAGAAGTCTCCACTCCACTGTCTTTCAGGGTCACCCCTAAATGGGGTTGTCATGCAGCAGCAGTTCAATGTTGACATTCATAAATATGCCAGAGGCGCCTGGGTGGCTCAGTTGGTTAAGCGACTGCCTTCGGCTCGGGTCATGATCCTGGAGTCCTGGGATCGAGTCCCACATCGGGCTCCCTGCTCAGCGGGGAGTCTGCTTCTCCCTCTGACCTTTCCCCCTTTCATGTGCTCTCTCTCTCTCTCATTCTCATTCTCTCAAATAATAAATAAAATCTTAAAAAATAAATAAATAAATAAATAAATAAATAAATAAATATGCCAAGCCAGCCCATTCATGAACCAAGCTTGGGTTCTCTCCTTCTCTGTCAGCTAGTCCTAAGAAACCCCCACTCCCCCACAACACCTAAGTGTGAGAAAGATAAGGCAGTGACAATGAACCATTGAAATGTGGCCAGGGAACTTTCTCTCTGGTCCTCTCTCCCTATAAATACCTAGTTAAAAAAAAAAAAAAAGCCAAATCTCAACCAAGATTCAAAGCGGAAATGGCTTCTGTGGTTGCCTTCTCCTTGGAAATTCCTATCATGGATTATATCTCAATAACGGTATTTTCATTCTGCCTCATATTATAGACATTTTATCATGCTCACTTTTTTCCCATTAAAATAGAACCTCCTAAGGTTATAGACCATGAGTCATGTATTTTTGTATGCCCTACAGTGCCTTGCACTGTACTGCAAATAGTATGGTCAATTCTATACATTTGAAATATAGAGAAAAGAACCTTGATTTGTGCAGAAGCTGAACAATGTTGAAATGAACTGAGAGTGTAAGAGAGACAGCATTATCTGGAAAGACAGCAAAATACTATAAAAACTGTGTTGGGTTCTATACAAAGTAATTCAGTGCTAAGAAGACAAAAGTCTAAGTCTTCATAGCCTAATGAAGGAACATTGGGAGTTGAACTACTCACCACATGTTGAAACTTGAGCACAGTATTTAAACATTCTGAGTTTCAGAATCTCTGTGAATGGAAGGAATGTCTTTCTTGCAGGCTTGCAACAAGACTTAGATGAAGTAACATATATAAGGTTTCCTGAGGAGAGATCAGCATACAGAGCATATATAGTAAGTGCTTGATAATGGTAGTTCTGTCAAATATGACTTGATATGTGCTAGCATATAAAACAGTAAACAAAGCAAGCCTAGCTACCCTTTCAGAAAAAGCCAAAAGAGATGCCATCAGCAATTAATCAAACAAAAGGAAACAAGATGAATCAGTAGAAGACACAATAAGCAAGTGCCTTTTGTGATATGGGAGAAAGCCCAGACCTGTGTGTTAGATGTGATGCAATGCTTTCCAGCTTCTTCTTCTGTTACATTGTGCAAAACATTTAAGATATGAAGCAAAAATTAGTTGTATCAAATCAATTCACAGAATAAGTCAGCCAGCAAATACACATTTTACTTTTGCAGAAATTATCTTTGAGAATGTCCGTGACTCACATAAAGTCCCTCGTAGAGGCAAGAATTACCAAAGTAGGGTCTTCATCTATAACCACAGAGGGTGAGACTGGAGTAGCAGTGAGTGCCCATTCCAACTAGGTAAAAAAAATCCCAAGGTCTTCCAGTTGCTCAGTGGGAGAGCAAATAAGGCACAGAGAAGACTCACTATTCCATGTGTTCCCTTAGCTTACCTCCTTCCTTTCCAACACCCCTTTCTGTTGGTTCTTGGATCTCTCTGGCCCTAGAGACTGGAGACTACATCAAAGAAAACTGTCGCAGCCAGGAAATCACCAACACTAAATTTTCACAGTTCGAGTGGTCTAACCACTCAGATTACCACTGACACCACCTCACTACCTTGCCCAACTTCCTTCCATGCCTACTTTCCCGCCCACCAAGCCATGACTGCTACGACAGAGCGAGCCAGACCACAGAAACCACATCCTTGAAGAGCGCATTGTTTCCACTCACTGGTTTTCCAATGACTTAATGGTGCCACCGCCCAAGTCCAAGAATCATAGACCTTGAGATTTTTTTAAAAACTCAAGCTTATTAATAAATGTGAAAATAATAAGATTAGAAACACCATTTTTAATGAAGCCAAATGAAACTACATTTATTTTGTACTGTTCTCTTTATGGCTTTAGGCAATAGGCAAAAGTTGATTCTAGAGTGATGACAGAATATAAGGGATCTTTAATTGTATTTAATACACCCTTGGTACTTTTACTACTGGTATCCAATGAATCCCTAGTCAGTGTGTAAGTTTATTCCAAAATTCAAATATTCATTGGTTAGATTTTATTAGGCAGCTAACATACTCTTTACTTCATTCAACAACTGCAAAATATAAGAGATCCATCAGATATAGTGAAGATACTTAAAATTTTGTTTAAGTTTATTCTATTTTTATCTAATATTTATTGAGTGCCCACTCGGTGCTAGGCACTTCGCATGGATTATCTCACTTCATGCTGAAAAGTTTTCAGATATTGGTAATAAAACTTTCATTTGGTTCATAAAGGAATGGAGAAACAGAGGACTTAGCTTGCCCAAGGCCACACATCAGTAAGTGGCAGTCAGGACTGGAACAAAGGCAGTCCCAGTGCAGAGTCCCCACCCCTGCCCCCACCCTCAGGGCCCCCTGGACTGAGTCAGGAGGGCTGGGCTAGCCTATCCGCAAGTGATGTGATGTCAGTTAACTCAAGTATTTCACCTAAATCAGATATTCTCTCTGTAGACTAAAATGTTAAATGAGTTGAATAATATTCAAAAATATTTATGAAATCCAAACTGTTTTATGTATCAATGACTAGCTAATGGCTGGTAATTAAAGCACAGTCTATTAAACCCAACAAACAAACAAAATAGCTTCTCAGTATAGAATGTAAGCGAGGGGCGCCTGGGTGGCTCAGTCCTTAAGTGTCTGCCTTCGGGCTGGGTCGTGATCCCAGGGTCCTGGGATCGAGCCCCGCATTAGTGGGAAGCCTGCTTCTCCCTCTCCCACTCCGCCTGCTTGTGTCCTCTCTCTCTGTGTGTCTCTCTCTGTCAAATAAATAAATGAAATCTTAAAAAAAAAAAAAAAAAAAGAATGTAAGCCGAGACCGTATTCATAGACTACTGTTTCCCTGCGTTTTTCATCAGCTCTCGGAGTATAGCAGAGAAAGGGTAGATTGTCTTTCTGGGTAAGAAAATGCATGATACCTTTCAACTCTAACGTTTATGAAACCCTCCAAGTCTCTGCCGTGCCCGTCTACTGCCAGATAGCGTTGCAGCATGCGCTGCCCAGCGCAAAAGCACAATGCCAGTGGGGTTGAGAAAATGGGCTCCCTTCCCCTTAGGAGCAGAAATCTGGCCCTTTTCCCTGACCACAGAACACACCAGGAAATCTTGGCTATCTCGTTTGCAGATGCCTGCTACTGATTAATCATATGATGAGGCAAGAGCCTATGAGTGACATCGCCCAAATACATCCGAGCTCATGGAAAAACAAAAAATTATACCAAGGCCTTCTAATGGCGGATTAGTAATAACATTTTTGCACACAAACAACAGACACATTTCTTCTTTGATTTTTTTCATTCATTGATGGCTTATTATAGGAAGCCCCTAGATACATAGCCATCACATGTGAAAATAAATATCTGTTCTCAGCTCCGGTTTGAGATATATTTTATCATTTCTTCCTGCTTTTGACTGCATTCTCGTCTAACATCTGTTTCTCAAACAATGGTAGGTTTCAGACTTAATAATGCAAATACTTAACAGGAATCCATTCCTCAGAGAAAAACAAAAATAAAGCCTCAAGTTTCCGATTAGCTTTATTAGAGTGTCTGGAAATAGGACTGCATTCCTGGAAAAACACTTCAAGTTACTCTTTTTTGAATCAGAATTATTAGTATTCGAAAGAATAGAACTATGTTGCCCTTCTAAATATTCACTCTAGAAATATGCAGCAAATTGTCAGACCCGAACTCTGCAGTCTTCACAATGATGCTGGGCTGTGAGTTCGAATACAGTTGCTCCTTTGGAAATAAATGATCAGAAGTGGCAGATGAACTCTCGGACGTTGAACTCCAGCTAAACTGAAGGCTCGTGAGATTGGTCTCCATTCAATAATTTCCTTATCTATCTTGTCATTATCATTATTATAGTCAATGCCAAAGAAATCTTTTGTGCTTTTAGGAACAATATTCTGAAATTGACACATCCTTGCAAGTAAGCTTGTCAAACTTCAGAAATGCCTTCACAGGAGCAATAATGGCATTTTAAAATTAAACACCAATTGCAATCCTTAACTTGCCTAGGAATAGCACTTACACACAATATGTTATTAACATTCATTCTGAATAGCAAAGTTACTAGGCTTGCTTGCTCTAACAGATGCACCACCCTTCTCTGACCTTGTTTGGTGGCGGGGGGGGCATATTTTCAGGGATACCAGCTTGGCCAGTCTTGGCATCAGCAGAGTGGGGGAGCTGACTGTGTGCTTTGTGGGCTCTACCTTCTTCCCTGCCTTGGTCTAACATCACCACTATTAAAGCATATTGAAAAGACTCAGATACAGAAAAGGAATGTTCCACTAGGAAGACATGGCAATAGTAAGCTCCAAGGAATTATAGTATAGGAAACCCTAGAATGTGCTAAGTCAACAGGTAGGTCCTAGAGGGGTGTCGCAGTGGAAGGTTGGGAGAGGACAGCCCCATCTCAGAGTTGGAAAATCCATTTCAGGAGCCTGAGAGCTAGAGGGTAGAAGGAAAATATCTAAGAAAATAGACTGAGTCACCAAGTAGCTATTATGCTATCAGGAAGCTTGCAAATGCTATGCCCTTGAAATAGAGTTGCCAGACTTAGCAAATAAAAATGCAGGATACACAGGCACTCCAATAAATTTGAATTTCAGATCAGCAACAAATTATTTTTTAATATAAGTCTGTCCCATGCAATATTTGGGACATATGTACATTAAAAAATTATTTGTTTATCTGAAATTCAAACTCAACTGAGCACTCTATAGTTTAATCTGGTGACCCCTCCCTCCTTTAAATAACAGATGTTTCTGCCTGAATTAAATCTGTAGGCCTGTGTCTCCCAGAGCAGTGGTTCTCAAAGGATGGTCCCTGCATCAGGGCACCTGGGAAGTGGTTAGAAATGCAAGTCCTTGTTCCCAGTGCAGACCTAACCCCTGCCTGGGGCCCAGCAATTACACCAAGGCCTCTGGGAGATTCTGCTACACGCTCAAGGTAGAGAACCGGTTCCCAGAGCACCTGAAGGCTGAGGGGCGGTAAAGGCTTGGTGAGATAACAAATAAATGAGAAGAACCTGATCTGAGGAGTCTGTAAGAAAGGGATCCCGGATATATCTACTGGATTGAAAACCTGAGATTCCCAACCCCCTTGCGAGGTGATTTTGTTCATTGGGTTTGGTTTCTGCCATCTCCTAGTTCACCTGAGCAATTATTAACAAAAACAGTTATAGTGAAGAGTTGGTGTGCTTATCTCCAGGGACACTGAAGATGGAAATACCTGCTATTTTTGAAGGGAGAGTTGTATAACAGAATAAATAAAGCCTTGGGCTCTGGGGCTTCCAAGAAATGGCCTCCAAGTCCTGGAAAATGAGGCGTGGGGCGTTCGAAGCAACAAGATGCCTGTGTTTCCTGATAGGAATGTGGTGCTGAGCAGGGAAGATGTGTCTCTCAGCTCACAGTCATTCTTACGGACTCAACATCGTGCAAACCTGGCGCTCTGCCTGTGATTCCTGCAACACGCCAGCACATTGCAGTAGCTGGGAGAGAGCCTCTCCCCACCATCCCACCCACACCACCCGATGCCGCTGCTCCCAGATGCACTTGCTGTTTGCCAGGCTCCCCTCGCCCACACCCATCATCCCAGAGGCGCATGTGTCCTGAAGCAGGAAAGCCCCCTCACTTGGGATCTGCAGGTTAGAGGGGCTGGTTGCATCTAGTCCACTCCCAAACTCATCTTCTCTTTAACTAACCAGAGAAATGCAGAGTAACCTAGTGATTAAGAGCAAGGGCTCCCAGGTCTCCTCTGCACTTAACATCTGTGCCTAAGTTTTCCTCCCTATAACATGTAGGTAAGGACAATACCTATCTTTGAGTATTGTTATGGAATTGAAGAGTCTATGCATGTAAAGTTTAGAACAATGCCTGGCTAAGAGGAAGTGCTCAATAAATGTTAGCTCTAATTATTGCTATTACTACTACCACCACTAGCACTAGGAACCATATTCCCTCGGCTCAGTGTTCAGACCGGAAGGAAGGAAAGAGTGATGTAACATCAGGAAGATGAAACACTGTGGACTGGGCTATGCATTCCCAAAGTTAGTTTATAATTGAAAGCTTCCCTGGGCTTCCCAAAAACCAGCGCAGGAGCTTCTTGTAAATACAGATTCTGGTTCTCCAACCTCAAAGGTCTGATTCGGCAAATGTGGAATGGAGCCCCAGAATCCCAGGAGTCTTTGGCAGCTTCTGAGGTTTAGGAACCACGGTTTTGGAAAACAACATCCCTCAAGGCACAGGTGCCCACAGCCTCAGGGACAACCTTTCCAAGGTGACACATCCTTTCATGCCATCACTTGCTTCCTTCACCTTCAAGTAACACCCTGAGAAGTTAATTGATGGAAAATGGCCGATGTTTTATTATAAGACTCTCAGCTCTATAGGCGTCAGAAGAGGCTCTTTCTGGTGACATGCTGGTGACAACAGTAGCTGTTATAGGGCGCCTGGGTGGCTCAGATGGTAAGTGTCTGCCTTCGGCTCAGGTCATGATCCCAGAGTCCTGGGATCGAGTCCAGCATCAGGCTCCCTGCTCGGTGGGGAGCCTGCTTCTCCCTCTGCCTCTCTCTCTCTCTCTCTGTCTCTCATGAATAAATAAAGAATATCTTTAAAAAAATAAAAAATAAATACATAAATAAAACAGTAGCTGTTATATATGTGAAGTGTTCACAATGTGCCCGGTGCTATACCAGGCCATGGTTGTCCATGACCCCTCTAGCCTTTCCAGGAAAATAATATTATTCTCATTTGACAGGTGAGAAAACTGGAACACCAAGGAGTCCAGCGCTTGCCCAAGGTTGCACTACTACAAAATGACAAAGTCAAGATTCAAGTCTGGCAGACGGTAGAGCTTAGGCCTTTTTTCTCTACTCCAGTAGCTCCCAAGCAGCAGTGTGTGGGGAAAGAGAGGAAAAAACTCATCTGAACGTTTTTCTAAAAATTCAGCTTCCTGGGCCCAACACACGAAGATTCGGGTTCAGTAGGCCTCATTGGACTCTAGCAACCTGCATGGTGAAGAAGCAGCCCATGTCATTCTGAGGCAGGTGTTCTTAGCCCACCTTGGGGGAAGCACTACTCAGTACAATTTGTCTCCCCTTGATTTTTTTTAAGACTTGATTTTTTTTTTTTTTAGAGTAGTTTCAGGTTCACAACAACATTGAGAGGAAGGTACAGAGAGTACCCATATATGTCCTGTCCCTATACATGCACAGCACCCCCCCCCATTATCAACATCCCCCACCAGAGTGGTACATTTGTCACAATCGGTGAACTTCCTGTGACACGTCATAATCACCCAGAGGCCGTAGTTTACATTGGGGTTCACCCTTGGTGTCATACATTCTGTGGGGTGGGACAAGTCTATAAGGGTATGTCTCCAGCATTATAGCATCACACAGAGTATTCACACTGCCCGAAAAATCCTCTGCTCCACCACCTTGATTTTGAATCTCCTCAACCCCAGTGAATATAAAGAGGTTTAAAATAAGTCCTAAATTTTTCCTAAAGTAATAGTTTGCTGTTGATTTTTAAATGTTTAAAGAAAAGTTGCGTGATTAGCACTCGCTCCAAGGAAATCTTAACTCTAGTTATCACCTCAAATGGCAGCAGAGGTTCCTTTTGGGTTAGGTCTTCAATGGAGACACTACTCTGAAGAAGATTAATTGTTTTAAAAAAGACTGTTGTGTTGCTTTCTGTTTCCTAGCCATGCTGCCTAGATGAAATATGCTTCCTTTTACATTATCTTGAAATTGGAAATTATATTCAGGTTCATGAATGGAAGACACAGACTTTCTCATTTTTCTTTATTCTAAAAAAAAAAACCCACAAAAATCCTTTTAAGTATTTGCAGTGCAGGCAGGTAAAATAACTACTTTTATGACATAGCATACAATAATGTTGTAGGATTTCTTTTCCTTCAGTGCCCACAGTTCTTGGTCATGCCCCTTTGGAGAATGAAGAGGTAGACCAGAAGAAGAGTGGTGGGCAGCAAAGCAAAGTTTATTGAGCGATAATTGAGCGATAGTACAAATCTCCCAAAGAGGGAGGGGACCTGAGAGGGTTTCGGATTTGGTGTTTAGATCTAGGGATTTTTGCTGTCGGGCTGTTTTAATCTGATTAACCCTCTGTGGGCCTGTCACCCAATCAGGTTTTTGTCATCTACCTCTCACGTGGGAAAGGGTGGAGGGCTCCTTCCAGGGTGGTGTAAAATCCTTTTAAGGGTGGTTTCCTGTGAGGGCAGGGTCCCCTTGTCCCTGCCTGCCTTTCTCCCAACCACCCTTCATAAATAACATTAATAAAGAAAGGTATGCTTGGAACCAGAAAAAACAGGGACTTTGTTTCATATCACAATTCAGATCTGACCTTGCTATCATTCCCATGTACGTGGTGACAGTGGGCATTTGCTGCAGGGCCCTGAACACTACTTCTCTTCCTTGAAAGCACAGGCCACATGTCTGACCCCCCAACCCCAGGAAGGCAGAGGTCCTGGTCACAAATCAGCAGAAAGACTACAGAACCTGAGGTATATAATAGTCAAAACTGGAAGAACGTCAAAATATCCCCACCCTGAGGTAAGCTCCAAGAACTGGCCCCCTCCTGCATGTGACACCCCCCCCTCCACCCCGCATGACTTCTAAAGCACCTCAGTGGGCAGGCAGGCCAGACAGATGGGAAGACGCAGGACTTGAGTCAAATCCCTTAAGCTTTCTGAGCCTCAGCTTCCTCTCCTGTAAATGGGGGGGTGGGGAGGTGAGAGGAATTTCTTTCCTCATGGAGTTGTTATAAGAATTAAGTGCGATTATTTTTACGCAGTGCTTCACGCAGGGCCTGGCACAATGGCACATAGAAAATACTAGAAAAGAAGTTGCCGTATCATTCCTCTAACAATAAATTAGAAACACTGCAAAGGCTGCCGGGCATGGTACAACGGAAAGGGAAATTGTTAAATAGTGTTCTCCAGAGCCTTTTCACAGCCACGACGCTGATGCCCACATTATCAAAGTGCCTGGGTTTAAAATAAATGGATGCACAATCTGATAACAGAGAAATACTAAGGTGATTTACAGAGAAGGCAACCTGGTGAGTACCCCTTTCATTAATGTTTCAGGCAACAAATTTTACCCAAATACTAACAAGTTCACATCAGGCTCGTGCAAGACGTCAACTGCAGGAAAGTTAAGGAAATCTGTTTACGTTCTTTTTGTAACAAACACCCGCTAATCGGAAGTAAAAGACTCTCCGTGGCCCTGCTTCCCAGGTACAAAGCACTATTTCTCTGATTAATGATCCAGGTCCCTGCAGTAACTGCGATGCCAACGTTCTTTGGTTCTAACAGAGTCAGCTACCTCTGCCCAGGTGTTACACCGCAGCCCTCGTCCTGGGGGGCATCTGGTAATTAGCAGGGCCGGCAGGTGTTTGTACTCGCTGCCATTCCTGGTAGTTGAGCAGATGTGTCAGGTCCCTGTTGGGAGGAAGGAAGGGGGTGAGATGAATGATTCACCCTAGCTCTAGCAAGGTCAGCTCCTTAAAGAAAGAAAAAGCCAACTTTCTGCTTCTGCGTCTCCTGTCTTTTGTTCACTCTCTAAAACCCACAGCTAATTTTGAAGTTGGCTCTGGCACTTTCTCCAGCTCCCGTTTGGCAATACCTCCTCATGTGGGCACCCTCCAAATATCTCCCTTGGAATTTGCTGTGCTCTGGGCCTTGAGGACTTGATTTTTTTGCAGTTGAAACCTCCCAGTCTTGAATCTTACCACAATCTCTCAGACTCAGCTCCCTGACTTTCCAGGGAATGCTCACCTAGGCTGATACAGTAACTCTGCTGAGGTATAGTGGGTGTCAAGGAAAGGGTTTCATCCCACACTGACCCTCTTCCCACAGAATATATTCAGATGTCTGCTAGTAAACAAGCTCACCAGTTGGGGGATGGGGTGAGAGAGCCCAGGTTTGTGGCATTTGCCGTTTTGTATGGTGCAGACGCTCCCAGCGTGGCCAGTTTCAAGCCTCTGGTATGGCAGAGTTGTAGAGAGATGCACAGAATCAGCTGGGTGAACTCCAGCAGACCCCTGAATGTTGCATGATTCACAATGGTTTCTAAAGAAAATGCCATTACTCCCAGGCAATGAGGGTAGCATGGCCAGATTGGGTTGGTTTAAGAAATATTTTAGAGCAAAAGGGTGTCTCATGGAATTCTTCCAATTGCATTGAGGACTTCTGCAAGGTGGCAAAATGAACTCGCATGCTTAATTCCTCTCCCTCCAGGGGGGGAGCTTTAAAAAAAAAAAAGCTAAAAGATTTTTTTTAATGTAAACATACAGCAAGAAACAAGGGGATGAAAGTCATCAGAGGAGGCTAGCTTTGAACAAATTTCTATGAGACAAAAAGCAAACATAGCAGTGACTGATCGATAGAGGAAGCTGCCCCAGGAACACTCACAGAAGGGACAAGGATCGAAGCCTGATCTGACCTGACCCACCCAGCCCAGCACTTCGGGAAGACTCAGCACTTGGGAAGGTTCAGCACTCTGGGAAGACTAGAATGGGAGAGTGTGAGGGAAGGAGCTGAAAGTTTTAAGGAGAAGTGGAGAAGTCAAGTGGTTCCTGTTAGTAGAAATGCTTGGCGCCTGCTAGCTGACAAGTAACTGAGTGAAGACAGGATAGAGGAAATCACGAGAAGTTTGGACTAAGTGACCCGTAAAGAACTCTGATTCCAACCAAGTCAAAGGTCTCCGAGATCCTACCCTGGGGATTCAGAATAATCACAGAGCGTCAGGGTATCTAGTTATATACAGCCTTGGGAGCTCTCCCAAATGGATACGGATCTGTCAGTGAGCACCTATGTCAGCGTGCACTTTGGCAAGAGCAGCCTAAACTCTCTGAACTACGCGAGCTTAGCCCATACTCAGCAGAAGTGAGTGCTGGAGCAGGAGATTGAGACACTTAGGAGCCCACTGAGTGTTATAGGAAACATGGCTTTAGGTGGTGGAGAATTCTGACTTCAGTAAGAGGCTGTGGCCCTAAAGAACTTGCCTAGTTAGGAAATGTTCTCATCTCAGAGTCCATGTAAACACCCTGTGCACCCAAGTAAATAAATATACATACACCTACTAAGAGCCAGTTCTTGGCTCCATGGCGCAGAGATACAGAGATGAATCAGGGAAGGTTTGACGTCAGTGTGCTTAGAGGAGAGGAGGTGATAAAAATCCATCTCCACATAAATGTGACACCGCAGGAGACCCTGGTGCCTTAAGAGGAAAAGAGAGTGGCGTGGCGGTTCATAAGAGGGAAGCATGGGGTGCTAAGGTAGCCAGATAAAACACAGGACACCCACTTGAACTTGAATCTCAGATAACTGTTACAGACTTTTTTTAGCCTAAGTATAAATATGACAACTGTTGGGGCTGGGTTTCATAGGGCAGGTAGGGTATGAATTGCCATGGAGATTGGGCACAATGCATTCCAGGCAGAAGGGAAAATAGTTATTCGATTTTTGAGCTTAAAATCACCTTCCCCTATCTTTTTGTTTAAAATTGCAACCACCCATGGGTGCCTGGGTGGCTCAGTTAGTTAAGGATCTGCCTTCAGCCCAGGTTATGATCCCGGGGTCCTGGAATTGAGCCCTGTCTCAGGCTCCCTGCTCAGTGGCGAGTCTGCTGCTTCTTCTCCCTCGGCCCCTCCCCCTGCTTGTGCGCTCTCTCACATTCTCTCTCTCTCTGTCATGTTCTCGCAACACTCTTTCTCTCTCTGTCTCTCAAATGAAAAAATAAAAATAAAAAAATAAAATTGCAACCACCCATTCCTGCAGGATTTTTCGCCATAGCACTTATCACAATATGACACACCATGTGCTTATTTGTTTATTGCTTATCTCCCCCTTCTAGAATATTACAGCAGGAAATATTGCCTGTATATCCCCACATGGGCAACAATGGACGGCATAGAGTAGGTGCTCCATACGTACTTGCCGACCACATGAAAGACAAATGAACAACGTAAATGAGGAAAAGAGGCAGGAACTGGTTCATTTTCTTTCTCTTGTGACTGACACTTGAACCTGCTCAGTTCGTATTTGTTGAAACGTGAAAACACTCAGTTCCCACCCTGAAGTAGCATTCAAACTGAATGGCGACAGGAAGACATGAGCAAAAGAAACACGTGGGCATCAAGAAATATAAACTCAACCAAGAATCACAAATCGAGTGGGCAAAACCTCTGTCACTGCCCCCAAGCCCGCGGCTGCTGTAGGGGCGGAGAGACACAAGTCAGCGGGGGCAACGGTGTGGCAGGGGCCGGTCAGAGGAGGAGGCCTTTGGGCCTTCGGAGCCGCTCTCCTCCCCCGGCCGCATTTCCCCAGGACGCAATTGCAAAGCAGCTGCCAGCTCTGCAGATGCCCTTCAGAGACAGTCAGAGGACCAAGTGCAAGGAGAGCGAGCATTCTGAGCAGAAGGGCGCGAGGCATGGGAACGAGCAATCAGGAGATGGTATTTCGCATTATACCACCTGTGGTAGTCAGAGATGGCTTGGAGGTTTCTCAGACTCCAGTTGTGACAGCACCCCTGCCCCCCACCTCAGGAGAGGCCTCCAGGAAAGCAACACCTCCTGCAAATAAAGTCAGGCCTGATTGCTGCCAATCATCTCCCCATGGAACAAGCTCTCCATCAAGGAAGAGGCATGTGTCTGGAGATGCTAATCAATGGGCAGATTCGAGACAGGAGAATCTCAGAAAGGAGGAGTCAGATGCCCCTTCCACTTAGCAGCCCCGCATCACTAAGACCATTTATCATTTAGCTAATACAGTAAGTGTATCCCTAATTCTTTCCCAATGTGCAGGTCGCCAAATGGTTAACATACATACATAAATAAAGTGGGCAGAGCTCTAGGGGTTTTTTGTGCGTGTGTGTTTTTTTTTAAGATTTTATTTATTTATTTGTCAGAGAGAGAGAGAGCACAAGCAGAGGGAGCAGCAGGCAGAGGCAGAGGGAGAAGCAGGCTCCCCGCCGAGCAGGGAGCCCGATGCGGGGCTCTATCGCAGGACCCTGGGATCATGACCTGAGCCGAAGGCAGACGCTCAACCAACTGAGCCACCCAGGCGCCTCTGAGAGCTCTGTCTTTTAGATTGCCATGCATTCATGACTTTAGCTTCCTATTTTTCTACTTTCTACTGACATCTCAAGGCCTTCATTCTTTATTAAATGTCAGTCACTGTCTTGTACTTGCTTGTGACACTTAGACTAGCGTGGCCAGAAAGCAAAAGGAAAAAAGAAAGGAGGAAGGAAGGGAGGAGGGAGGAAGGAAAAAAAATAAAAGAAAGCCAAAGCAAGGGAAGGAAGAGAAAACGGAACAACCAAAGATGTAGCTGAGTCCGTGTTTCTACAGGAACAGTAAACAAGAAGAAAACAAAGCCAAAACCCCACTACGACATCAAGAGCTATCTCCGAGCCTACATAATTCCAAAACAGTGGAAATTTAACTTTGCTAGAATAAGCCTGAACTACTTAAAGCTTTGTTCACTGGCATATTCCCAGGGCCTAGAAAAGGATCTGGCACACAGTAGGCACTCAGTAAATATACACTGATGGGATAAATGAATTAATTGGATTAATTTTCATATTTTGATGAAGAAAAGTATCACGTGATGGTGTTCTTCTTTGAAATGTTTTATGTAAATAGGACTAAAAGTGGAACAGGGAACTTTCCATTTAATTAAACCAGAACATCATGACACTGAGGCAAGCTTTGTCCAAGCCTCTGCGCAGAGTGAGTGTGACACCCAGAGCTTGGGATGGCGTCACTGCCTGTGTACTAACATTACTGGGAAGAGACTAAGACTGGCTCACTGAGTCCCAGCTGACCCTTAATGGTGTGTTCCTTCTGGAAGGACTGCCCAGGTGTACTCCATTTCTATGGAGCATATAGCCTAGATGGTCCTTCCCATTGACCCACCAAGTTGGTAGCATGGTGCCATTATAATTTGGGCAGGAGATAGACACATTTCTTGTTCTGACACTATACGCTTAACTAGGCCAATGAAACCTAGAGAGTTTCGCCCATTATTTCAGTCCTTACAGTGTCCAGCAACGATTGTCTTAATTACAGAAGGCCATGACAGCATCCCTTAGAATCAGGCCACCTGTGATGTTCCAAATACTTGGTGTTTCTCAGAAAAAATCAAGTGAGCAGGAGAGTAGGCTGGGATAATGTTAAGGGAAGGAGATATTTTTGAGTGAGGATGGGCAAGATGCAGTGGTTAGATGTCATCCCTGCCTCCTAGCCAGAGAGTTCAGCTTACAAATCTCAGTGAACTTGTCCCACACAATTCAATTTCTTAGTACGAGGAATGGCACTTAGAGGAAAAAGACACTGAACACATTTCAGAGTGTCCCCTGCGCTGGCTACATTACCTGCCCCATGAACCCAGCTGACAGGTAGCGTGGTTTCTTCAAGGCTACAGGTGGGAGCAGGTCAGAGAAGCAGCCATTAGAGTGGAGAGAATAGAGAGGTAGAGATGGATTAAGGGCAAAAAAAAAAAAAAAAAAAAAGATTCAGAAACCTTGCTTTATAGAATCTGTTGAGATCCTCACTTGTTTTTCCTTTCCCTTTTTCCATGAAAATAATGATCTTCTTTAAACAGTCAACTCCATGTACTCCACCTTGTCAGGGTTATAAAGTTAAATAAAACATTGTTCAACAAATATTTCCTGAGCATCTCCTCTGGGCCAGACATGGTGCTAGGTTGTAAGGACACAGAAGTGTTTAAGATACAAACCTTGCCCTCCTGGAGCTTCCCAGTGAGGATGGGAGTTCACACCCAGAATATCCAGTCTCCTTGAATTTGACTCTCCTATCAGAACATCCACATGATGAATCCTTAAGACATGGATTTGCTGTGATTCAGGGAATTTCCAGCCCAGAATTTCTGTTAAACCAAAAGCTTGAAAGACAATTAGATACAATGAAATACGTCAATTAGCCATATTAACTAAAGGTTGTCAACCAAGGAACTAGCAAGGTATAAAAAAAAATTCCTGACAGAACTGTACCCTAAGCTGCTTCATGCCTCTTGAACTACAGGTACAGATGACATCATAGAATCAGAAATAATGCACATCTCAACAGCTCTTAGCCCCGTCGACTTAAAAAGGTTCAAACCCTCCCTTATTGTATCTGGGAATGCTCAAAGGTGTCTCTCGGGATCAGGAACCAGTCTGTGAAATATACATTCTGCCACATTCTTTTTCCTCTGCCCTCCATTTGATGTCCACGCTTTTGAGTGCATCTCCTCTAGCACTGGTACTGTTCCTCTCATGAGAATATTCATGTCTGTAACACCTGTACCGTCCCAAAGATGCCAATCCTTGAGGTACCAGAATGGTCCTGGGAGCAATGGGGTGATTGTCTGTCACCCACTTACATCATACACCCTATCTCAGAGCCCTCATGGAAACAAGTCCTTCAGCTCCTGCCCCCCTTTCATCGTGGTACTCCATACAGGAAGCTTTGGGACCATATTTTCACTCCTCTTCCTCCCATGTACATTAATTTAATGAAATAGATGCAGATTCCTGGGTGCCTCCCTCTCTCCAAAGGGATGAACCCAGATGCATCTGAACTCAATAGCTGTCATAGCTCAGGTTCAAACTGGAGCCCTTGATGAAAATGAATTCTGGACTCCTGTGGAAAAATCAGTAAATATAAATTTGGTTCATTTATTCTTTAAAGAATATAAAACACATAATAAGTGTTAGATACAGGGAACATGCTGATCTTTTTTTTTTTAAAAAAGACATAGTTCCACTGTTTAGAAAATCATTCAACAAACAAATTTATAATTACTAATTAAGACAAAGTGTTATGAAGGAAATGAATAGCGATGGAGAGGAGATTTTCATAGGCTGCTAACACACACAGCCAACATCGTGGATCCAGTTTGAGAGTTTTTGACAGCGCTTTATTGTATATTATGTGTTGCCTAGTGCAAAGCTATTAAGTTGGAACAAAACGTCATCCAGGTAATTCTTACAACTCAATGGGCCCTACAGAAGGTAGCACCCTGTACTTTCTCATTTTAATGATAAGCCACAGACTACTGTCAGGTCATTGAAGAGGATTTGGAATGGCTCTCAAGCTTCTTGACTCAAAAGATTACACTGTGCTTTTTGTGTGTGAGCTTTGAGGTGTTAAGCCCTTCCATCTTGGTGCTGTCTAAACACTTGATAATGCTCGTAATTGCCCTATCCAGGTTAGTGATAAAAATATAAAATACTAATCCCGTGTCATCCACTGACAATGTCAAGGCAGGTGGATAGACATTAAGCCAGTATTGCTATAACTACCACTTCTTGTTGATGTTAATGCCACGAGGAATGAAATACAACCCATCAGGATCCAAATATATGGTCCGCATTGCTTTCCCCCTGTGCACACTCCCCAAAGGAAGCTAAAGCCTTCTGACATGATCAGCACTTCACAGAATGCCTGGGGTGACCATGAAGGATCCTCAGGTCTTAACTATATTTGCCAATTAAAGTGTTTATTCATTTACGATCCCACGTCACAGACATATAGTTTTACTGGTGCCTTTTTTGTGTCAAACTTTATATGAATTGAGTTACCCGAGACTGGTTAGGTTTCCCCCCGCTATCTGAAAGTAGAGTGTTCACATGAAACCTTTCATATACCGAAATGGCATAAAGCAAAGATGCAATTCCTAATTGCCAATTAGCAATTAATTTATACAGAAAACTTTTGAGAATTCTCAACCCCCCAAATCACCTTTCTTAGGCTTTTCTGATCACTTGGGAGACATCTTGCTAAGGGATGCACAAAATAAATCAAAATAAAGCACAGCTGCTCACAGACACAGTCCGAAGCTGTGGTGGCTTCCTCAGGGAAGGAGCTTGATGGCGTCACTCTTGTGTCTCGGGGTGCACCCTGCCTCTGTTAAGGCTCCATGAGAAGCAAGCACTGAAAGCTATTTTTGCTTTTAGCTTTTTTAGTAAAAGCACAAAACTTCTTCGGAATCTTTTCGGTTAGTGAAAAACAGGTACTGTTGTAATGTAGGTCCTTCATAAAAGCGAAGTGGCATAAACAAACTTTCGAAAAGTGGGGGCTACCCATTCACATTGAGCTTTACTGTGACTTTTGCATTAGGCATTCAATATTTTCTTGAGACTTTGTGTAAATCAATTACTTTAAAAACTAATAACATCCCAATGACTTCAATTCACATTTCAGAGAACGGTTCCCATTGGGAATATGTTGGCCACAACACGTGGAACCTTCACATTTAGAAAGCCCCCTTTCTCAAGGCAGGATCTGTATGCAGTTGTCACCTGCTTTTTTTTTTGAGCAAATGGACACATCAATTCACATGCTCTTTAGCCACCAATTGTTAATGCATTTATTAAAAATATATCACATTAAGTTCGTATTGCATTGGATGCTCTCACTGATCTAGAAAACAGGAGTGTTTAAGAATTCACGAAGTTCATGCTACTGTTCTAGATATCTTATAGCACCCCACAACTTTCTTGTTTAAATAAGTGTTCTTTCAAGCACTGTTCAGATTATGCAAGAAGATTTTACTGAGCCTTTCAATGCAATTATGCAATTATTTTTGAATTGTTCAATATTAATTGACCTTTTAGTTAATGATTAGCGAACTCCACAACCAAATTAAAATTTCTAATAAAGTGTATTGATGGTATATATTTCCATCTGGAAACAACAACTGTTTAACAACAGTTGCACAAAAAAATAAAGAATGCATTTTTAAGGAACACACAGCTGGTATGAAAGTTAAACATTTAAGCAAAGATATATATAAGCCATGCACATAATGTGATAATTACTAATGAAATACTCATTAATAGTGGGAAGAAAATAAGAAATATAATTGGGGCCTTATCAGATTGTATATTCTCATGAGAGCTGCTGGTACTCACTCTTCCAATAGCAGATGGAAGAAAAGCCCAAAAAGACAGTCCATACATACACACACCCCTGTATGTGAAGAGCTACATATGGTAAGTTCAAGACAGTAAATGCTATAGTAGGAGAGTTAGAATAAGCAACTTGTATTGCTACTCAGCTCCAGCTTCTAGGATTCATTCCAAGAAAAGAGTGGATTCACACCAGCCAGTAGAAGAACCGGGCTCTGAAAATTCCAAACTTCCTCTTCACACAGATGCTTGAAACAAACAGTATCGGGCAGTGATCTTTCTCATGCTAATAATACCTTCTTGCCCTCCTAACAAATTCCTTCTCATCCTTAACATCCCAGCCCAATCACATCTTCCATGATAACTTCTGCATCCCCAGATCACTCCCCCAGCAAAACATTTATTCACACTTAAGTTCCTGTTGCACCCCGTAAATATCCAACCTCCCCTTCTGTGCCCCTCTGGAGGCTGTATTATAAATCTGTCTCCCCGGCTGGCTCAAGAGCCCATTAGGACTATGAATTGTATCCATGCATTTTTAGCTTCTATCTGCAGTGTCTAATACAATACTTGGCATGGAGTAGACAAGCATTCAATAAGTATTTGTTGAATTTGTTAAATAACTAAATTAAATTAAAATTGATGAGAGCCTCATTTCTCACCTCTGCCAGAGAGAATTGAATGGAATTGATCTGATACTTTCACTCCTGACTTTGCTGAGTTGCTCTGTGCTTCTATTTTATTAATTCTCACTTATTTTTGAGTATTTCCCTTGCCGTTGCTTTGACCTAATCATGTATGTTTTTTTATGAAAGTATGGATGAATGGAGCGAAATGAAAAGTATCATATGGCAAAAAGAGTGCAAACTGTAGCCCAAAAGCATGGCTCAAACCCTGACTCCTGAATATTCACAGGCACGTCCTTCCAGTTCTGTGAGCCCCATTTTTTGATTTGTAAATTGAGGATGAGAATGCCTCCCTCTGGGTGTGGTTGTGGGAATCAGGGCTATTACATATTAAGCCCGGACGGAACACCTGGTCCACAGTAGGTGCTCCACCAATTATAGCACTATAACGTATGGGAAAGCACTTTGTAAGCTCTAGGCACCATACAGATGTTAGTTACAGCATCAGCCCCCACCCTGGTACTTCACTGTTACCTGGATTCATCAAAATTGTAATAAACAGAAGAGTGTCCAAGAAGAAGCCACAGTAAAGCCTGGTCCCACTGCCATAATAGCCAAACCAGAAAAGGAAGACAATGCATACCTGATTGCTTTTTTTTTTTTTAAGATTTTATTTATTTATTTGAGAGAGAGCACGAGTGGGGTGAGGGACAGGGGGAGAGGCAAGCTCTCTGCTGAGCAGGGAGACCAATGCAGGGCTCAATCCCAGGACTCTGGGATCATGATCTGAGCCAAAGGCAGATGCTTAACCAGCTGGCCCTGCTTTTTGTTGTATTCATGTTCCTTTTGGATGATCACAGGCCTCCTGCCCTCACCGCCTACATGAGTCCTACGGGGCTTTCCCAAGTCTTTATATCCCTAGCAGTCCTAAGTAATTGCCTGGTGAGACTCATCCAATGGCCATCACTCCAAGGCAGTGACTTTGGATGTGATCTCGGCACGTCTTCTTTGGGCCTGTGATGGCCTTGGTGTAGGCCTGTCTTCCCACTCCTCAGTCCTCGACAACAGTCAAAAAGGGGGCCTCACCTAGGATACTTTGGGATGCAAATAACCAAATCTAACTCCAGTTAGTTTGTCAGGAAAGCCATCAGGCCTCCACTTAGAAATGGAACCAGAAGCTGAAAATACTTTAGGAATCCAGAAGAGGTATTGACTTTTTTTCTCATCTCCACTTCTCTCTTCTTGCCCGACTCATTCAGTCCTCGTTCTCTGGGATCTGCTTTCTCTGTTTCTCAATTCACAGCCACTAACCTCTCCTCTCCCCTCTTCTACCTCTCCATCCCCAACCAGGGTTCACTTTTCATGTGTGCCCCAATTCTGGCCACACATAGAAATTAAGTGGCTTCTCCTCATCGGGTGTGCACTCTGTTCTCGTCAACACTGGTGAGCAGGGGATGGGTGAACTTCACACTCTATAAACATGGGAGTCAGCTTGGCCCCTGCAGATGGATGGGCCACTCTCACGAGTCACCATGACTGCAGAGGTAATCAATCAGGCACACCCATACAGAAAGTAGTTTATACGTGTAATGTATTTGAGGGTCCAGAGTATAAACAATTAAGTAATATCAGGATCACTCAAGTCAAGTTATGTAGATTTTATTATCTTTAACTATCACCCCATCCCCCTGACCAATGGCAGCTCAGGTTTTAAACCCTCAGTAAGTTGTAAGACAGGCACCATTTGTCTTTATTCTTTCCTCGAACAACCTATGCTGCTTAGTCACCTTGTTAGGCCAACTTCTCTGGAAGGAAACCTGTATAATAGTAAGACCAGGCCTGCACATGAGTTCTGATTCCATGAACTTGGGTAAAACTCACTGCTTCTTAAAGCTTCAGGGGGCACATTTGTAAGGTGGGGATGATGCTGTCTGCCCTGCCTACTCTTGGGATTGTTAGGATAGTGTCTATAGATATATGTCAAAAGCATTTTGAAAACCATAAAGCATTTTACGAATGTCAGCAAGCACTGGGGCTGAAACTCTGACTCTGGGGTGTCTTTGACCTGAATTTAATTCCTGCCTCTACCACTTGTTAGTGTATCCCTTTGGGCAAGTTATCATGTTCTTTGAGCCTCAGTTTCTTTATCTGTAAAACTGGCATAAAAAATACTACCTCACAGGTTTATTATGAGTGTTACATATGGTGATATGAATGAAGCATTTTGTCCAGTTGAAAATTTGCCATTATTATAAAACATTCGTAATACCTATTAATATAAACATTGGGGCTGTAGATTGAACTTTTGCTTTCTATTCAAAGCTACCTTAAGTTTTCAGTCAGCTCTTTTACTCAAAAATTAGTATGGCCTTTGTTCTGACTCTAGAGTAACCTATTTTCCTATCTCCACAGACCATTTGCTTCTTGGGTAAATTCTTTTTTCTTTAATCCACCAGAGACTTGGTCCTTCTGATTTTATTATCTGTCTTGTCTTCCTTGGGCTATGGGACTCTGTCTTTGGCTACCAGGTCCTGCTTTCCAGGCCCTTCATTTCCAAATCAGGCATGTTGGCTCTTGCCTGTTGATTCCTTTATCTCCTTGTTCAATTATTCACTTGTTCATTCATTCAGCAAATAAGTACTGGGTGCTTAATATATACCAGACCCTGCATTAGGTACTGATGAGACAACATTGGGTGAGAACAGACATCATCTCTGTTTCCACAGTTTGATGGGAAGAGACATGTGATTGGGTGACCATTTTGTATAAGAGCCAATGTGCTTATTACCTACTCTCTTCTTTTTCTATGTGACCCTTCTTCATCTGGACAGTAGACAAGATGTCTACTACCTCAGGGAAGTATTATCACAGAAGAATTAGAGCTCAAAATAGCCAAATTCTTACTTCAGTTTTAAAAGCTAAAATGGAGGTGCAAGATTTTTTTTTTTTTTTTGTAATTAGCCAATTGATGACCGGGAAGAAGTACTGTATTCTAGCGTTCTCTCCCCCAATTCCATCCTACAAAAGAGCATTATGGGACTAGGAGGGAGTGTGGGAGAAGGAAGAAAGACGGGGAGGCATCATGATGAGAAAAAGTCAGCGACTTCAGACCGAGAGGGAAGGTTTACCCTCCAAATTCTGCCCATCTCGCTTGCAAGCACAGCACCATGAGTTGCCAGCACCCCGAGCCAAATGACACACGAGTCCTCCCACTGCACTGGCAGCACCTCACCTGGGGTCATCTAAACACTTTGACCAGTCCCCTTCCAACCACCTTGTGAGGACAACCCCTTTCTTGTCCACACCACCCCCCCCACACACACACACACACGCATCAGATACAAGGTGAGATCCTGGAGTAGAGAGAGTAATTAAAGCCTGGAAGGGAAGCATATTCATGGGCACTTGAGGTCTTCTCTCAAGCTGGGACAGTGATTAAACACACCCCTGTTACACAGACATTAACTTAACAAACATGCTAATATACAATTGCAAACGGAGATAGGTACCCTGAAAGAAAGAAACTTTGGGAGCGCTTAAGAAATAGATCTGACCCACAATGGAGGGTCAGGAATGGTTCCCCTGAAGATGAAACATTTAAGCTTAATTTTCAATGGTGTCAGTTAATTAGATAAAAAAGGGGAGAAGAAACAGCATGGCAGTAACCCCATGTTGGGGTGAGGGGTCCCATGGTGTGTTCTAATAACTGGATGAAGGTCAGTGTGACTGCAGAGGGCATGGGAAAGTGACCCAGAGTGAAACTGAAAGGATGATCCAGACCATGAAGG
The DNA here is from genome assembly GCF_037043125.1 of Eumetopias jubatus. NCBI lineage: Eukaryota > Metazoa > Chordata > Mammalia > Carnivora > Otariidae > Eumetopias > Eumetopias jubatus. The sequence continues at coordinate 29,981,500 of NW_028274815.1, forward strand.
AACTGGTAAGAACACTGGTCCTTGGCCCCAAAAAAATGGGAAGCCACTGAAGGAATTTAAATAAAGAAATGAAAAGATCACTCTGGTTGTAGTGTGGAAAGTGGATGAAGAGGCACCAGAATGAAAGCTAGAGGGCAGTTGCGGAGATCCATTCAAGAGATAACATACACAGAGTCATGGGTTTCTTCTATTCTCCCCAGCTTGCTTCTGGTCCTTCAAATGACAGAGATTTCAGAAAGTTCTTGACCTCATGAATGACTTCATTCCCACTCTCTATAGATAGTTTCATTTTGTATTATTTATTAATTTTTTAGGACCTAAACCTTCTAAGTCTGCCCTATATCACTTTCCCTTAAAAAAAAAATCTCAGAACTTCCAGGTTGGTAAACATGTGAAGGTTGTAGGAGGTTGGTGAGCCCTGCCCCTCCCCTAGAGCTTACCTTAAGCATCTCTTCCATTTGGCTGTTACTGGGTTGTATCCTTTTATAATAAAGTGGTAATCTGGCTTCAGAGGGATGTTTAGTGCCATGGGCATTAAAATAGCAAAGCTATTTTCAGAAACATGAAGTTTTAAGTTGAATTGTGGATTTCATCATTGTCCATCCTGAGGGCATCTGTTATTCCAGATGCAGAGGATGCTGAATTGGTAAGAGCTAGCACCAACCAAGGGAAATGTGGAGGGGCAGTTTATTTGCCATGGGTAAGGCAACCAGTCCAGAATCGGCTGCCAGTCAGTGGCCCACACCACCATGACAGGATAATTTTTTCCTGTGTCATCCAGAAGGTCAGAAACAGGACTTACAGGAGAATTCCAAATGGGTAGATAGCTACTTAAACAGAGCGAAAGTTAGATCTTTCTATTTATTGCATACACGTAGAATAGGGTATCTTGAGATGAAGTGAACTTTAATCCTTGGAAGTATTGCAAAAGAATCTGGACAGCCACATCACACAAAGTTGAGGAGAATCAAGCACCAGACAGGGGCTAAAATTGGGTGATCTTCAAGGTCTATCTAGAACCTTCCCCCCAGTATATCTATTGCCCCATCCACAACATTAACACAGGGGAGGGTGGAGTTGGGCCTTATTTTCAGGTCCCAGATGACAGAGAGGAGACTATACCCCTGAAAGAGTCAGACTGGTGTTTCCATTACATGGGTATGTAGGTAGGTGACTGCATTTCACAAATACGTCCATTTTTTCTTTAACCGTTGGTTTCACAGCCACGTAAATCTCAGTAAACCTTAGCATGGATTATCATTTAACTATGATGCATACTCCCTGCTGCTGATTCGTATAACAGTTACACTTGAATCAGTCATCAAATTGATAAGAAATTGCTATTTTTCAGTACATTTTTTTCAAACAAAATTTGTCAGGAAAAACCTATGTAGACCTTCATTTCTTTTAAAAGCCTACATTTCATGTTCTTCAGATATGCAGATTTGGTGCTATCTATTTAGACCTGGCACGCCTAGCAATTAAAACATAATATTTAGTGATGAGGAGATTCTGGTTTCAAGTTTCTTTTCCAACACCTGGGCAATTTAGCTCTGAAGGAAGAAAGCAAAGAAGACATTGGTCATGCTGACATGATCTTATTGCTTAATTCAGCCATTGTATTCTACCCTTTCCTCATCTCCCCAAACACAAAGGAACAACAGCACTAATTATTGCTCTTTAGATGTGTTAAATCTCCAATGCTGAGTTCTGTCCGTGGAGATGGCTTGGGCAACCTGGTGAAGAAGGTCCAGCTCCACTCCGCACAGACACACAGGCTCATTTCAGATCCCCTTCATCATCTTCTACCTTTATCACCTTCACTCCCAATCAATGCTTTAAAGAGAACACATCTTCCTTTCTCACTACATACCACTTATTTCTCTTCACTTCCCTGTCTCAGCCTCTCTTCCTTCCCCCACAACCCCCACCCCGCGTGCGCATGTGCACTTTTGCGCATGTGCGTGCCTGTTTCCCGGGCACCTCAGTGCGATATTCCATATTTCTTTCTTCTCACACCCAGATTTTTCTCTCATAATCAAAAAAGAGGAAGTCAATGGAGAACAACAAATAGTAACAGACCGAAAAGTGTTCGGATAATGACCTGTCTTTTGACTTTAGAATACATTGATGTCTGGAACTTTTGAGTTATTTTTCATCTTTGAAAGCCAGTCGTTGAATGTTTTCAAGACTTGGATGACTAGGACATCACTTAAATATAATAAGAACATGAGCTTTGGAGATAGACACACTTGGGGAGGATATGAGAAAACCAGAAACTTCCTGTACTGCTGTGGGTGTGCTCTGTGGTACAACCATTCCAGAAACAATCTGACAGTGGCGAGCGAAATTAAGGAACATATTACATATGGTCCAGCAATACCACTCCCCAGATATAGGGTATATGCTCAGATTCCATAGTGTGATGGTTGCAAAGATATTCACCAAGACATTGTTTGTGATTAGCAGGGAAATACAGGCACTGTGGGTGCTCATCAGTGGTGAAAGGTTGTATAAGGTATAGTGGCGTCATATCATGGAATACTAATCAGCAGACAGGACCTGAACTCACATACAGCGACATGAATATATATCATTAACCTTACCATGTTGGCCTCCCTAGCATGGGCACCTACTTCATCAAGACTGCAGAGAGAATCTCCAGCTCCAGTCTGCTAATGGAGCCTATATAATGTAACCTAATCAAATCTAAGCATGAGAATGATATCCCATCACCTTGGCCATATTCTATTGATTAGAAGCAAGTCACAGGTCCCATCCACACTTGAGTGGAAGAGATTACACAAAGACATGAATGCCACGAGCTGTGAATAATTAGGGGGTCATCTTAGGGTCTGTTACCCCACCAGGCAATGTTCTAGACAATGAGAATACGTCATTGAGCAAAAGAGAAAAAAAATCTTCCTTCATAGAAATACAATCTAGTGTTTTATATATATAAAATTATATATATAATTAGATTGTATGTAAATTATTTATATAAATTAAATATATATAAAATAAATATATTTTTCCTCTTTTTAAAACCAATAAGATGGTACATAATCTTTTGCATCTTGCCATTTAATCTTATAACCTTGCTTGGAAATTTTTCCTTTCAAGTACTTATGGAATTAGGTGCTTTATAACAGGTGCATAACGTATTCAAGAATTATCCTATTCATGGACTCGGCGGTTGTTTCTAGTTTTCCCATTTGACACCCCTGCAATAAATGTCCTCATAAGTGTATCACTGAGTTCATGTGCAGGCTTGTCCAAACAGTTTATCTTCTTAAGGTCAAATAAAGGTTCTAATCTGTTCTACTTCATTCCAGCCTTGAGAACTTGGGAGATTTACTTAAGACCGTGCATTTCCTTTTCCTACTTTATTACAGAAGGATAATTTAAGTGGATTCGCATTTGCACTGCACAGAATATAGTGCCTAGAGCAAAGTAGACTCTTCACATATTACCCTTCCTTTCTTGCACACTTCAACTGTTTCATGAAGTACATCCCTACAGACCTTTCTGTATCTTCCAAATTAGATGAGAGAAAATGGGTGTTCACAGAAGGGTGACAGAGAGATAGGGAACTTTGAAACAAGGATAGAGAATGCCCCTCTTCACTCCCTGTCCTCTCTAAATTTCCTAGGCCCTAATGCTGCCCAATTTGATTATCTTGATCAAGACCCGTCCTTCCTTCCTTTTTCTTTATTACTTGAAACCTATACCCTCAAAGATATATATATCCTCTGTGTCTTTCACAAGGACATATAGTTAAAACAACTCTAATTTAATATAATTACATAATTTACTGTTAATGTGCTCCTAGGGGCACCATGTAACATATACATCTAAATAACAATGTTCTTGCTTACACAGTATGCCAAACCCAGAGGTGAGATTTCTCTGGTGCGACCTTCACTCCAGGTAGGGAAGACCCACAAATGAAGTGAAGTGGACATTTGAGGCAGGGGAAATGCTTGCAGTCATATCTTCAAATCATACAATAAAGGTGGCTCACTCTCTTAAAGCTTGCTCTGCCTGAATGGGTTCAAGAATCTGAGATGTGAGATTTGACTCTGTGACCTCCAAAGGAAGACCTCCACGAGGCTCATAAAACTTTAGCCTTCTACATGTGTTTCTTCATCAAAAAAAAAAAAAAAACAGCTTTCCCGTCTCTTTAAACTCAAGAGAAAGGAAGATTGACACGAAAGGAGGGAACTCAAGAAAGTTTTCTTTCAGATCTAAATAAAAGATAAAGTGTTTCCCTGATGAGAAAGGGGGAATTAAACTCATTGTTTATTGACTTTTGTGTCCATCTCCTAAAGAAAAGGTGAACAGCCTTTACCAGGCAATCAAGTTTTCTTGCCTTTGCATGTAGGGATCTGTGCAGAGTGACACCTAGTGGTCTCCAAAATCCCTGTAGTAATAAGAGGAATGAAGAACGTGGGGGGTGGGGTGCGTGTGTGTGTGCGCGCGCGCGCTTGAGCATTTATAAAGGAGCCTTTTTTCTTCCTGCATATTCATAAGCTGGGAACAAACTTGAGTTGTCAATTGGCTTTTAGTCCAATACCTCAACTTTCTGGCCACATATCCACTTCTTGTTAAATGATAGAATTAGAATTTAATATTTGATCAGTGGATAGAAGTCACCAAGTGATTTTGATGTATGAGAAAAGTGATTTTTTCCAACAGAGAAGCACAGTATCCAACCCAATAGATTCCAAAAGACCAATGGCTTTTGTAATTGAATTCTTCTGGGTTCGTGCTTCCCCCTCTGCCTTTAAAACCTGAGTGGACCTGTCCAATTGCCCATTCATATTCCTGATTGGACTGAAGAAGCTGGGGGGCTGAGAAGTTTATAATAGAGTAAGAATAGAATAGAATAGAATAATTTTAGCTTCTCCTGTGATCTGTTGTTATCCAGGGACCATTTACAACCCCTCCATTGTGCCAAGAACAGGGTTTCTACTTCTTCCTCTTATCAATAGATTATTGCCAGAGTGGGCTCTGGAAAATTTTGGATTTGGCCTCCTATGGCTGGAGTTGACAAAGACCTCTTTTTAGGTATCATGCAAAATGAAATTGGAGGAAGCCATCTAAAATTTATCAAATTTAAATCTTCTTATAAATTCCATTTTGAGGGTTAAAAAATTGTCAGATATAATAAATAGGACTGAGTTTGGCCACCAAACAATGAGAGAAGATCCTGGAAAATAATAACTGAAGGAAAGAATTTGGTGGGTGAATTTTAAGTAGCTCAGATTCTAGTAAAACCTGAGATCACTGGTTTTCCCAACTTTATAAACTAAAGGTTAACTGGCCCTAAACTTTGAAGGTGTCATGTCATTTTTACCTGGGACCTAGAAGCATTTCATTATATTTTATAGTTGATTTTTTAAAAGCTCATGCCAAAGAGGATGCAGAGAATATTTCCTATCACAGAATCGAAAGGTGATGCTGGTGATTTGCAAATGTGTTTCTCTTTGTCATCTCTGAAGGCATGACTCAACCTAATTGGACTTAAAATACACCTCTCCCAACCTACTACTAAGTTGTTCAATCCCAAATACATTAATTTCCTACTTGCTGAACTTCAAAACTGTCCAGTCCAAAGGGCAAGCAAGCTTTAGGCACAATTCTTTCTCTGCTATCTACAGTTTTATGCTCTTTGTCACCTTAAAGTAAAATCTCTTAAAAACAACAGAGAGTACCTTTGACTAGAAGGCCAGGTATAAGCTATATTGCATGCGCTCAATAAAGATTCCCCATTTTTAACATGAATATAGAACCTGCATCTTACCATATGGTTGGGGATATGGTTGTTAGCAAAATCTTTTTGAAGAAATAACAATTATAAATGACATATCTAATATTTATTTTCCTTAATTTTAATCAATATCTTAATAAGGTTTTTTTAAATGACTGGGTACTTGCCCTCCTTCACTCCTGTTCTCAAAACAATACATATAAATAAAATAAAATAAAATAAAATAAAATAAAATAAAATAACAAAGATAAGCTTTTTCACATATGTAGATGGCTTCATATTATTGTCATGCATTTAGTGGTCTTAATAGATGGTTCGTCCTACTTTCTATGTCAAACACTTATAGTCTAAAAGAAGCCCAGTCAATCATTTATTGAAAGAGGTCCATAGCACCAGCATTCATTGACTTAAGGTTGAAAACCTATGGAACAACATAATTCATTCAACAACTTAGGTGTATATTTTGTAGGTAATTCCTAGATTGCCCAAGATAATACAAACTATTGGTGTTCTACTGAATTACTTCATGTCCCATATGGGCATTTGGTTGCACCTCTTACAAATATTTCTAGACTGATAGTATTGGGGCCATGATTAAGGACTGAAGTTTTAGGGTCTTCAACATCCTTCTTTAGTGAACTGGAGTAAGACCAAAACTACTTCTTAAGGAGAGTTTTGACCCAACCCAGGGGTTTTGTCTCTCCTCTTTTTTGTGTGCCAGGTTCCAGGGAAGGTACCAGGGATGGGATGGTCTTTTATTTTAGGCATGTTCCTTTCTCACATTCTCCCACTTTCCTCAGAGGGCATAAACCCTATGTCTAGCTCTGCTGAGTGGAAGGGTACGCAACTTCCTTTTTAAACAATATGTACAAAAACTTCTGCGTGGTGCTTTTCAGATTAAAGATGAGTAATTTGAACTCGAAGTCACTCAGTACTTACCAATAGTTGAGCTGAAGATAACAACATTACCATAAAATCTCCAGTAAACTTATGGACCACTTCTTGAATAAAGAAGCTAAGTTAGGAAAAATGAAACTAAGTAAATTTAGAAAATACGAGAAGCATTAATTAAAAATATAAATCAATACAAGAAAAGTTTAGATATATTCTTGGAATTTTTTACCAGAAAATTCTGAGATATATCTCTAATATTTTGAGGTAAAATCGTGAAAGATAAATATATGTGTGAGTAGATATCCATGAAAAAATATATATTCATCTGCCATTGACAATAAACCCTGGTGTGCCTACAGGATGTCAGATCCTGAAAGACAAGGGTTCTCACTTCCTCTAGTGAAGTGCACTAGCCTCTTTAGGAATATTATTCTCGAGGTTCCAAGATGACTTTGAAAACATAGAAGTTCAAACAGTATTATGGCTTTCTGGACCATTGAGGTAATACTTCCCTTTTTTAACCTTAGACACTACAGGACAGTCTTCCATGTAGCAGAGAGTATAATTCTGCCTTCCACTCTACCCACCACCTTATTCTTTGCTCCGACCTGTCTAATTCAAACAGGGAATTGTTTGGTGCTTATCTGGCAACTTGTTTAACTGTTGCCTAACAGTTTCCTAAATGTTTCTTGAAGAGACACAGAAAGCAGAACAACAGGCTGTTTGAAGGAACATGGGCGGGGCGGGGGGGTGGTGAGTGTACATGCACATGATCTGTGTATGTATGTATGTGTGTCTGGGGAATGTGCATTTCCTGATGTTCTCTGCCTCTTAAAAATTCCCAAATCACAAGGCCCCAAAATACATGAACAAAACCTGACAGAATTGAACAGAAAATAGACAATTTAGTAAGAACAGTTGGAGACTTCAATACCTCACTTCTAGATCAACAAGGAAATAGAGCACTTGAATAATATTGTAAACCAACTAGACTCAGTAGACATCTTTAGAACACTCCACCCAACAAAAACAGCATATATTCTTCTCAAGTGCATAGGGAACATTCTCCGGGAGAGACCATAGATTAGGCTAAAATATAAACCTCAATAAATTCAAAACAAGAGAAATGCTACAAAATACATTCTTCAACTACAATGGAATGACCTTAGAAATCAATAATAGAAGGACATTTAGAAATTAACAAGTATGTGGAAATGAAACAACACACCACTAAATAACAAATGGGCCAAAGAGGAAACCACAAAAAACTTAGAAAATATATTAAGCTGAATGAAAATGAAAATACAACATACTAAAATTATGGGAAGCAGTGGGAGTAGTGCTGAGAGGGCTATTTCTTTCTTTCTTTTTTTTTTTAAGATTTTTTTAGTCATTTGACAGAGAGAGACACAGCGAGAGAGGGAACACACGCAGGGGGAGTGGGAGAGGGAGAAGCAGGCTTCCCGCTGAGCAGGGAGCCCGATGTGGGGCTGGATCCCAGGACCCTGGGATCATGACCTGAGCGGAAGGCAGACGCTCAACGACTGAGCCACCCAGGCGCCCCTGAGAGGGCTATTTCTATCTGTAAATTTCTATCTGTAAAATTTCTATCTATATTTAAAGAGAAAAAAGATCTCAAACAGTAACTCAACCTCCCATCTTAGGAAATTAGGAAAAGAAGAGCAAACTAAAGCAAGCAGAGGGAAGGAAATAATCAAGATTGAAGTGGAAATAAATAAAATAAGTAACAGAAAAACAAAGAGAAAATCAATAAAATTCAAATTTGGTTCCTTGAAAAGATCAACACAGTTGACAAATGTTTAGCTACCCTGGGCCAAGAAAAAAGCAAGAAGACTCAAATTACTAAAATAAAAAATAACAAAAGGAACATTATTATCAATCTTACAGAAACAAAAAGAATTATAATACAGGTAACAGTTATGTCAATAAATTTGACAACGTAGATAAAATGGACAAATTCCTAGAAAGACACAAACTACCAAAACTGATTCAAGAACCAGAATATCTGAATAGACCTATAAGTAAAGAGATTGAATCAGTAATACATTTTTTAAAGAAATTACAAAAAAAAAAGTCCTTCCCACAAAGAAATCTCAGGATGAGATGGCTTCACTCGTGAACTCCACCAAATTTTTTGTTTTGTTTTGTTTTGTTTTTAAAGATTTTACTTATTTACTTGACAGAGACGCAGCGAGAGAGGGAACACAAGCAGGGGGAGTGGGAGAGGGAGAAGCAGGCTTCCCGCTGAGCAGGGAGCCCAATGTGGGGCTGGATCCCAGGACCGTGGGATCATGACCTGAGCTGAAGGCAGACGCTTAATGACTGAGCCACCCAGGTGCCCCTCTATAAAATGTTTTAAGAAGAATGAACACCAGTCCTTCACAAACTCTTCTACAAAATAGAAAAGGAGGGAATATTTCCTAACTAATTCTATGAGACCAATATTACTGACTCCGAAACACATAGACATCACAAGAAAGGGAAGTTGCAGACCAATACGTCTTATAAATATAATTATAAAAATTCTCAACAAAATACTAGCAAATTGAATCCAGCAACACATAAAAAGTACACCATGACCAAGTAAGATTTATCCCAGAAGCGCGAGGCTTATTCAATATATAATAATCAACCATGTAATCTACCATATTAATAGAATATAGGCTAAAACCCACATGATCATCTCAATAGACACAGAAAAAGCTTATGACAAAATTTATCTTTGCCATTTCATGAAAAAAAATACTCAACAAGTTAGGAAGAGAAGAGAACTTCTTCAACCTGATAACGAGCATCTATGAAAAACCCACAGTTAACATTATGCTTAATTTAAAAAAGACTGAAAGTTTTCCTTTTTTTGTCAAGACTAAGACAAAGGTATCCATTCTCTACACTTCTATTCAACATTCTATTGGAGGTCCTAGCCAGGGCAATTAGGCAAGAAAAGAAAATAATAAACATCCATACTGGAAAAGAAGAAATAAAATTATCTCTATTTGCAGAAACTCCTAAGGAATCCACATAAAAACTATTAGAACTAATAAGCAAGTTCAGCAAGGGTTCACAATACAGGAGGAATATACAAAAGCCAATTCTATTCTTATACACCAGCAACAGATAATCTGAAAATGAAACTAAGATAACAATTCCGTAAGAGTACACTTCTCTTGACGAGCCCTGAGTAACATATGGACTTAGCGAATCACTATATTGTACACCTGAAACCACTATAAACTTGTACGTTAACTACACTGGAATTAAAATTAAAAATTAAATTAAATTAAAAATTTTTTAAAAGGAAAACAATTCCATTTATGATACTATCAAAAACAATAAAATACCTAGGAATAAATTTAGTAAAAATAAGTGCAAAATGTATTACTCTAAAAACTACTGCTGAAAGAAATTTAAAGAATATCTAAATAAATGGAATGAAACCCCATGATCATGGATTGGAAAGCTTAATATTGTTAACACGCCAATACTCCCCAAATTGATCTACAGATTAAATGAAATCCCTACCAAAATCCCAGCAGATATTTTTGCAAAAATTGACAAGCTGATCTTAAAATTTATATGGAAATGCAAGAGATCCAAAATAGCCAACACAATTTGAAAGGGAATATAATCAAACGATTTGAATCAAATTTCCTGATCTCAAAACTTTCTACAAAGATACAGTTAGCAAGATAGTGTAGTCATAAACTTCATTGGAATAGGTTTCAAGATTCCAGAAATAAACCTTATGTTTAGCTTAAGTCATTTTGGGGGAATCATTTGAGAATGGGGAAATCCATAGAAACTAGATTAGTGGTTGTCAGAGGCTAGAGAGAGCAGGAAATGATGAGCAGCCGCAAATGATCACTGGGTTTCTTTTTAGGTAATGAAAATACTCTGTAATTACACAGGGATGATTTTACGAATATCCTAAAATCCACCGAATGGCGCACTTTCTAAGCAGTGAATGAGCGAATGAATAAATACGTGAATATTTCAAATCATTCTCAGACTTCGTCCTATTAGACTATTATTTCTGAATATATATATTCTCCACATATGGACTGTATGATGCTTGAGGACAGGAATCCCATATTATTCACTTTTGTACCAAGCAAAGTACTTGTCCAGAGTAGGAGATCAATAAACACTTGTGAAATAACAAATTGGTATCTCCAGCACTTCAATCGTCCCAACACTTAGGTTTCCCAAAGAGCCTTCCAGACAGCTGGAGTGGACTCCAAAACTGCCCATCCATCCTCCCCTCTCCCCTTGGAGATTTGCAACAGTTGCTTGCCAAATAATTAGGACCAAGAGCCTGTTTGTGTCAATGTTGATTTTATCCCTTCTTTGAAGAGCTACTTTGCTAGAATGTTTCTCATCAGGAGTTTGGTCATTGACATCTTTTTTTTTTTTTAAGATTTTATTTATTTATTTGACAGAGAGAGACAGTGAGAGAGGGAACATAAGCAGGCGGAGTGGGAGAGGGAGAAGCAGGCTCCCCACTGAGCAGGGAGCCGGATGCGGGGCTCGATCCCAGGACCCTGAAGCTTAACGACTGAGCCACCCAGACGCCCCCCGTCATTGACATCTCTATTGTGCTCTTCTTCCAGGTCTCCCAGGACCCTCCCGACCAGTAATCCAGGCTTCCCTGTTCTGCTTCCTTCTCGGCGTCCTCTCTCCCTCTCCCTCTCTCTCTCTCTCCCGTCCTTCTGCATCTCTTGCTTTCTATACGTGGGGTTCTGTAGCCAAACTAGGAACACTTTCTCCATCTTTGTAGCCCCCTTCCGGGGCAGGCTGCCAGTTACCTCCACCTTCTGCTTTGGCAACTCATTCATTTATTCAATGAATACATACCCAGTGCTTAGTATATACCCTGCACTGCTCTAGTTGCCGTTGCTCCGATGACATTCTGGGTTGATTCAGTGATGTGGGCACGGAGTGTTGGTTCGCTGGCGCAACTAAAGGAATTTGTGTCCCAAAGGTAAGAATGTGTTTGTAGGTGCTGATACTTAGTGATAAACTAGCCGACTTACTGATGAGTAATTTCCATATTCGAAGGATCTTGGAAAATGAATCAACTCCTTTTCATCTACTATAGGCACCAGTATTTTAATCAATTCCGATTTCAAATCCATCTTGCAATGCAAGCAAATTGCCATCTGTTGCTTAGGTTACACCGACTATGGCTTCGGTGTTGTTACCTTCACAGCTTAAGTCAGAAAAGAAAAAAAAAAAGGTTGAGCATTAACATCTTGCTTATTTATATATGTATTCATGCCGTATGATTGCTGGCAGCTCTCCAGAAAATTTGGCCTAGTTTCTAGAAGCCTCTTCAGTCTGTCATATTAAAAGATGCACCATAATTAAATCAATTCAAGAATTTGATTATTTTCACCTTTTTTTTCCCCTTTTAATTGTGCAACAAGATCCTGCATTCCCACTTGCAGCGGGCCCCTGAAAGACTGGAAGGTCTCGTCAGGGGGTTGAGTTCAATCAGCCTGGAGAGGCCCGGATGCTCCCAATATGGGGTTGCGGGAGCAGGGAAGGGTTGGATGGGCAGCTCCCAGCTGACAGACCCCGTTTCCAAAGAGACAGTGTCTGTGTAGGGCTTGCTCAGGCCTGCCTCTTTCTCTCACTTCTCCTCAAACAACGATTAGTCCCATTTTGTAGCAGCTGCCTGGGGAGAAGAGAAACTAATTTTTTTTTTTTTTTAATCAAGTCTCATTTGGTGTTCACATACAGCTGCGTACTCCGCTGTGGTGTCTCTCAGATCATATGTCTGGTCCATCAGGAGCTGGCCCACCTCCACCCACTCAGACCTCTCTCCGGTCTGGTAACTAAATGTCTACCCCTGAAGGTTCAAGTGGTTTTTAAATCCTGAAATCAATTCAGGTCATTTTACAGCTGGAGGTCCCCTTAGAGCCTCATTCCTCAAAATTTAGTCCGAGGACCAGTGGTGTCAGCATCACATGTGTACTTGTGGATCAGTAGACCAGGCTCCAGTCCTATACAGAGTCAGAATCTCTCGGGAGGGGCCCAGAAGTCTGTCTTGTAACAAGCTTCAAGTCTGATGCACACCGAATTTTCAGAAGTTCTGGCCTGTTATCCTGTGCCATTCTTAATACCCTTACTTAAAGCCTGTTCACCTCCTTCCTAGGCCCTCTGGCTTGGATTCCTGTTCCATTGTTTCTTGTCTCATGACACCTCACGCTTCCTTTCCAACCCACCTTCATGCCTACAGCAACTCTTGGCCTGACTGTCGAGAATGGAATCTAGATCAGAAAGCCTCCAGGTGTGGTGCCCATTAACACAGGTCTCCACACTGTCCCCTGGGCCATCTTTTCCCATCCTGTCCTCCATGAAGCTGCAGTTGTTTTTTTAAGGAACAGAATTGGTATTATTTTCTGCTTCTCAACTCCTGCAGACTCCAGCTTTCTGCAGGATGAAATCTAAGCTCCTTTGCATGACATCCAAAGCCCTGCACAGGCTGTAACTAATTTCCGTCCTCAAGTTCATCACTGTTGCCTCTTCTCAGGCCCAGCTTTATGCTTCTGACAATTCACTTGTCAGCCCCAGTGCCTTTGCACCTCCTGTATCACGCCTGTCCCTGCTTCTCCAGCAGGCAAATGTCAACCGGTCTTTTTAGATTCCATCCAATCCATTTTTTTGATAAGGGCCTGCCCCCTCCACCAGGCTGACTCATCTGCACTCTCCACTGGACACTTTGTTTACAACTCTCATTTCACCGCTTGTGAGGTTGCATTTGACTTGTCAGTTTATACATCTGCTTCACAAACCAGAAGCTGTTTGTGGGCAGAAACAGTGTCTCATCTTAACTGAAATATCCAGACCTTAGTATAGTGATGGGCACATGGTAGTAACTCAATAAACACTGTCTAAACACCGTCCAATGAATATTCAGATTCTTAAGAAAGTGCCCCCAAAGAATATTGCTGGAGAGCAAGTCACTTTATCACTGACGTAAGGAAACTTGCTTTATAAAGATTCATGAAGTAAATCCTTTGTAGGTCAGAGATACATTTTCTAAAGAATTGCTTTGTGTCTTAGTCAACTTTGACTGCCATAACAAAATAACATAGATTGGGTGGCTTCAACAACAGACTTTTTTTCTCACAGTTTCTGGAGGCTGGGAGCCCACAATCAAGATGCCAGCAGATTTTGTTCTCGGTAGGGCCCTCCTCCTGGCTTGCAGACAGCTGCGTTCTCATTGTGTCCTCACATGGCAGAAAGAAAGCTCTAGCCTCTCTTCCTCTTTTTATAAGGAAGGGGCACCACCCTCATGACCTCACCTAATTACCTCCCAAAGTCCCCACCTCCAAATAGCATCACTTTTCGAGGCAGGGCTTCAACATATGAATGGGGCAGGGGGGCAACCCCCAGACATTTGTCCATAACCCTTTGTAATATAAAACAGTCAACTCCCAACTACTCCATGTAGTATTTTCATATATATATGTTCATACATCCCTATATGGTAATATGACTATCATTTTTCCAAGAATATTTGCAATTCTACTGTCTTTCTAATTCAGGAAGTTCCTTGCCAAAATTTGAGTACCTTGGGATTTAATTTATTATGACCTCTGATAGAATAAGCTGTCTTGGAAAAAGACAAGAGATGGTATGTGGGTTGTGTCTTTGTGGGTATGTGGGATTTTTAATTAAAAAACTCTTTATAAAGCTTAATTTTCAATACATGTAATAAAATCTTGTAGGCTTTTATGAAGAGAGATACAGTCTAAAGAATTTAAAATGATACTCAACTAAAGAAAGTTGTTCATGAAAAATTCCATGTCACCTAAAGTATATATATAATATTTTCCCATGTGATTTCACTCGAGCCAGCCAGCAAGTATGTGGTTCCTATCTGAGAGATGAAGAGGGCTTCACAGTCTTTGTGACTACATGCCCTCCAGGACTGTGCAGTGCCCAACCTGCACAACAATTCTTGATGGCCTGATTGTGAAATAAAGGGTCTGTCCATCATCACAGACCGAACTCCACTAGCTCTTAACTGGGCTTCACCGGTACCAGAGAATTAACCCTGGCTGCACATTAGACCAATTAAACAGACTCTCTGGGAGTGGGACCCAAGTGACCATTTTTGGAAATTTATGGGGGAATTTTTTGTGGCTACAATGATTGTAGGAGGGTGGTGCTCCTGGCCTTTGGTAGGCAGGGCCCAAGAATGATATGCTTCCCATACTTATGGACCAATTCCTTAAACAAAGAATTGTCTTGTATCCTGCATCATTTTTTAATATCTTCTTGGATTATTTCATGTTCCTAAAAAGAATTGTTTATAATTATCTCATCCTGGATCTAATTCTGTTTTACTTATAAACATATGTAAATATATGTAAAAATATAAGAGTATTTTTGCAGTTTGAATATATACTGAGTTTTTCAGGAATTCAACTAACAATTAAATGGAAGATTGTTCTTTTTTCAGTTCAGAACTTTACCTAGAGCTCTTAAGATAGAATAGCATGGAACTTAAGAACATGGATCGTAGAGCCATTTATCTGGGTATCACACCCTGATACAACCACTTCCTAGCTAGGTGACTTTTTACTGAATCCTCCTCGACCTCAGTTTCTTCATCTATAAAACAGAGATAGTAACAAAATCTACCTGATAGTGTCTTATGAGAAAAAAAGGAGTAAATATATGTATATCGGTTAGCTTTTGATGCATAAAAAACTGCCCCCAAACTTAATAGTTTAAAACAACAATATTTGGCTCATTATTCTTTGGGTTGACAATTTGTGCTGAATTCAGCTAAGTGGTTCTTGGGCTGGTCTCACCAGGATCACTCATGTTCTAGCAGTCAGTTGGCAGTGGGCTGGGGCTGGTTGGTTCCAGATGGCCTCACTCACACGTCGTATACTCAGCTTGGGCAACAGAGCCATGGATCCCCAACATTTAGCAGTGTCGCCTGGACGTCTTCATGTGATGGCTGGGTTCTAAGGGCTAGAAAGGTGAGGTCACACACAAGTCCACAAGCACTTTTTAAGCCTTCATTTGTGTCACATTTGCTGATATCTCATTAGCCGAAGTTAAGTCACATGGCCAAGTCCAAAAACAAGAGATGAAGAAATAGACTCTACTTCTTGATGAGAAGAGCTTCAAAATATTGTGGTCATTTTTGAAAATATTGTGGCCCTTGAACAGTGTGGGGGTTAGGGGCATCAATCCCTACCCCAGCCAAGAATCTGCATAGAGGGGCACCTGGGTGGCTCAGGCATTAAGCGTCTGCCTTCGGCTCAGGTCATGATCCCAGGGTCCTGGGATCGAGCCCCACGTCAGGCTCCCTGCTCAGAGGAGATTCTGCTTCTCCCCCTTCCTTTGCTGCCCCCCCCCGCTTGTGCCCTCTTTCTCTCTCTGTCAAATTAATTAATTAATTAATTAATTAAAAATCTGCATAGAACTTTGACTCCCCCAAAACTTAACTACTAATAGCATACTGTTGACCAAAAGCCTTACTAATAATATAGTCAATTAAAATATATTTTGTATGTTATATGTATTGTATGCTGTATTCTTACAATCAAGCAAGCTACATAAAAGAAAATGTTATTCAGAAAAGCATAAAAAAGAAAATATATTTCTAGTACGGTACTGTATTTATAAAAAAAAAAATCCATGTGTAAAGGAGACTACACAGCTAAAACCCATGTTGTGCAAGGGTCAACTGTACACGCAAACACAGAAACACTTGGGATGGTGGCCAGCACATAGTAAGTGGTGTGTAAATACTAGTTATAGTAGGCATGGCAATACTTGGACAGACGCTTTATAAGGCAACCCCTACTGCACTAACTCTGAGTGAAAATTATAGTAAATTACAAAATTCGAAGGACAGACAGGAAACAGGACCAGAATGAAATGTTCTCACCCAGTTCTAATTTATGGAAAAAATGGTAATTCTGCAAAACTTCCAAAACCTAACTTCACTTACAAGAGGCTGTTCAGATTTCTGTATTTCAGCATGGTTTAGCGGGCAGGATCCTCAGTTCCGGGATCGAATTGCCTCCATTAGAATTCTAGCTCACTCCTCACTGGCTGGATAACCTCAGACAAATCACCTAGCCACCCGAAGTCTCAATGTCTGCATCTGTAATACTGGAGAAATGGAAAGTTTTAATTCCTGAGGTCCTCATGAGGATTAAATGAAAGATAATATGTAAAGTGCTTCTGGCATAGAGTGAGCAACCAATAAATGTTAGGTATTATTTTTCTTAATGTTTTAAGAATCAAAACTCATCTAGTACAGTTCAGAGATTTCCAGCCTTGGAGGCACATTGGAATGACCTGAGAGGCATAAAAATAGTGACACCTGTCGCACTCCAGAGATTCTGATATAAATGGTCTGGAGGGAGGCCTTTGCATGGTGGGTTTTGAAGGGCTCCCAAGGTAGTTCTAAGGTCCT
This sequence comes from Eumetopias jubatus, assembly GCF_037043125.1. Taxonomy (NCBI): domain Eukaryota; kingdom Metazoa; phylum Chordata; class Mammalia; order Carnivora; family Otariidae; genus Eumetopias; species Eumetopias jubatus. The sequence goes on from NW_028274815.1 coordinate 29,998,641, forward strand.
GTGGAGATTTGGGAGCACAGGTCCGTTAAAGAGGACGTTAGAGATGATTCAGGGCTAACTTTTCATTTCTTAGATGAGAACACTGAGACCCAAAGTGGTGACAGGACGTGCTTAACAACAGCCAGGTGGTGGGTGGAAAACTGGAAACTGGTACCCCAAGGACTCCCACCCATGGCCCTTTCCCTCTTGTGTGGCCACCACAAGGACAGGTGAGCCCAGGGCAGCCCATGTGACCCTCCTCACCAAGAACCCAGAGCTGGGACAAGGGACATTGGCCTCCTAAGTCTACCTAATGCCAAATTCAAGGCTCCAGGAATGACTTTGTTCTCCCTACACTTTCAGGTTTGATTCATAATAAGATTCAGGTTCTGCCTATGTTTGTTTGAATTAGGCTTTTATTTCATTTATTCCATTGTCCTTGGCTCAGAGCTATATTTTAGGGCCCCAAACCATAACTTTCCTTCATTTTTTTTCCTTTCTTCTTTCCTCCCACGCTCCCTTCTCTTTCTTCCTTCCCTCTTTTCATGCCTCCTGTAACTCCACCCTCAGAAGGACATTTGTCTCAGATGACTACCTTCCTCCACCCTCGTGAATAACCTTCTGCGTGGGAGTCACCTCCTCCTTTTAAATTGTTTCTGGAAATAGGAGTGTTCCTTAGTTCATAATAGTGATTCTGCTAAAGTGCCAATAATTCTCAGGATCAGAGAGCCAGCTTCACCACAAGGCTGGGAAATGTGGGGGGAATTCTGTGACTGCTCCCTTGTTGAAAGGCTGACCCCTAAGGGCTCAGAGACATGGACTGCTAGCTGGTGGTGTCAGGAATTTCCCAGGAGCAGGCACAGTATTCAAAAAAAAAAAAAAAAATTCTTTTCCTTTTTTTTCTCTCCAGCTTTAGCCTTTACAAATATTAGCCCTTTGTCATTTTTCTCTGAGCTTCTAATTACTGAGATTGAAGGGAACAAATTCAATGAGCCAGAGAAAGGTGAGTATAGACCATGGTTCTCAAGAACCTAGCCTTTAAAAAAAAAAAGTATTCTTACACGAATAAAATTGGATACCAAATTGAATATACAATATTGCTCATTTTCTCATATATATATATGATTATATATCCCACTGAATGATGGAATTAAAGGAATATTTTTTACTGTCGCTGATCTGTAGCTCCTCATTCTTTTATGATGAATATGTATTACTCATGTATCAAAAAAGCAATAAACCCATTACTTTAAAAACAAAACAAATGCTAAATATTGATCTTAGAATAAAACCCTTGCAGGCATTCTTGTTTAATATTCATTGTCCCCAAACTGTTTTCATATGATACTCAAGATCTTAAGAGTTATAAAATTAACTGATTTCTTTCATCGCTTGTTGATTTGTGTGTACCTGTGCACACATGCTCAAATCCCTTGTATTTTTGTCCTTTATTCCATCCCCCACTTATCACTAAATTTAGGCCAATTTGTATCATTTCTCAGGCCTTCTCAGCCTTTGTGACATTTCCAATTCCATCTGCAGATTTAATTAATGTGTTGCTTATTCATTCTTCCACATCACTGATAACAAGAGACATAAAATCGGACCTGGTACTGACTGCTACATAATCCTCGATACCTCCCACCACTGGACACATCCTTCTGCTTTACCCAGTTTTTGAGCCCCGCTGATTGAAACTGATTTTGCAAGTAAAATTCACTCAGACATCGCATACAATGATTTATGAAGTCCACGCAGCTGTGTGGTGTCCCATTAATCACAGACACTACAATAATCTATTTGTGTGCAGTAGTCCTCATAAATTGGAATAAAATAAATTCCACAAGCGCATCTTTGGCTTTTGCGACAGGGCACATGGTATTATTCAGGGCACCATCCACAAAATGCAATGTTAGCAGACTTGCAGATTCCTGAGGTTGGTCAAGCAAGCAAAAATATGCATTCTTTTACCGATGCATGCCAAAACTAAAGAAATTACGGCTTGTTCAGCCACCGAGTGAAAGGATTTCTCTGGGGGTCAGCTATCTCAAATTTTTTCATGAAAACTTATGTAAACAAACAGAGTATGTGAGGCACAACAGTAAACGTGGCAAGATGATTTTTGTCAACAAACAGTCCAGAACTGTATCTTCAAATAAATGTTGAACACTTATACATCGTCACCATTTGGAGACTCTTATTTCAATGATGTGATGAAACAATTTTGTAAATTCTCTTTTGAGATTGATCTGTGTTTCACATGACAAAAGAATCGTTAGTGGCAAGGTCCCTTCATTTGTGAGTGTATTTCTTATTTTGAATACTGTCCAAAATTGTTGCAAACCATGTCTCGTAAAGATTGTGAATGATCCAGTTAGGTATTCGTAATTTGTTTTTCAAAATATAAAGAGATTTATTTTCGCCTAATTATAAAGAGAATATTGTAAAGTTAAAAGTTAACAGTATAAGAATATATTGCATGAAATGATAATGGTATGACAATAAAATAAAAAAGAATTGCATGAAGTCCTAACACACAAAAACAATCACCCTTAATATATTAGTGAATAGCTTTTCCAGAATATTTATCCATATTTGTGTATTTGTGGGTGGAGAGATATAGAAATAAATAAAATGGGACGAGATTCTACCATAATTTTTATATTATTGTATTATACTAATTATAATTGTAATATTATATTACTTGCTTTTAAAATATCAACACTATAAAAAACAAAATAAAAATAAACACTATATTGTGGCTATCTCTCTAATACACATCGTTTTAATAACTATAATTTCCCATTACATAGATTTATTTAATCAACACTTAATTAATGGACATTCAGTTTAATGGGCATTTAGTTATCAATTTTTTTAACCGTGAACAGGACTATCATGGACATCCTGGGTGCAAGATATTTATACACTTGACCTAATTCTCTTCTTCTTAGGAAAGGAGTTTTTTTGAATAAGAAATGTTCCTAGAATCAGAATTATTTTCTTAGAATAAACTCTTAAAATTGTGATATCTGGATCAGGGATATGTCCAGCTAATATTTTGAGGTGCATTGCTAAGCTGACTTCCAGAAAAATTATACCAAGTTACGCTATCGCCAGTAATTCATAAGAGTCTTTATTGCCCCCAACCTTGCTAACCCTGGATATTTCAAATCGTTAAAGTGTTTGTCAACCTAGTAGATAAAAAGTATCTTTTCATTATTTTAATATGCATGTCTTTGACTATATTTGGTTGAACATCTTTTCATATGTTTTTTGGTCATTTATATTTCTTCTTTGGGGAGTTATCTTTCCTTATGTATTTCCATTTGGGAGAGGCAATGTTCATCAATTTCATTGATTTATAGAACTATATATTTACACTATGGTAATGCTGTTTTTAATCAAAACCAAGGTATAAGCCTAACAAATCTAATTGCCTTATAAATTGGTAATTGGGTCAGAGGCCGGTTCCAAAAATATTTTGAGAAATGGCAACACTCTCAGAAAATGGGCTTATTTTCCCAAGGTGATAATGTTAGTGCTTTGAAAAACAATAACCATCTGTGTATCTGATTCTTGTATGTTTGTTTAAATAAAGCATTATAATCCTTGGCTTGATTAAGAGCTTGTGCTCTGGAATCAGGGTGCCTGTCTTTGAATCCTGATTCTTTTTCGAACCTGGGTGACCCAGACATGTGACTCAACTATGTTGTGCCTTAGTTTCTTCGTCTATAGAATGAAGATGATTAATAGTCCCTACTGTATAGAGTTGTTGGGGATTCAGTGAGAGGATGTATATAATGTATATAGAATAGAACTGAAGACATTGTAAGTGCTCAATGAATATTAGCTATTATAGTTACAATATTACATGGTTTCATGACCTGCTCAAACCTAAACCACCAGACTCACTGTGAGGCAATTTTTAAATGTATATTTAGTTACTCTTTCTTTTTATTTTTTTAAGATTTTATTTATATATTTGACAGAGACAGACACAGCGAGAGAGGGAACACAAGCAGGGGGAGTGGGAGAGGGAGAAGCAGGCTTCCCGCTGAGCAGAGAGCCTGATGCGGGACTCGATCCTAGGACCCTGGGATCATGACCTGAGCCGAAGGCAGATGCTTAACGACTGAGCCACCCAGGCGCCCCCTTGGTTACTCTTTCTGCAGGTAAGCTGCCCTGATGATATGCTTAGACTCCTCACATTTCATTTTTAACAACTAAAAAATAAAATTAGGGAAAGTTCTAGAGTGAGAAACAAATCAGGAACCAAAAGGGACTGTCTCCTTAGTTCTTTGGTGGCTTTAAAAACAACAACAACAACAACAACAGGAGAGGGCACCTGGATGGCTCAGTTGTTAAGCGTCTGCCTTCAGCTCAGGTCATGATCCCAGAGTTCTGGGATCGAGCCCCACATCGGGCTCCCTGCCTGGCAGGAAGCCTGCTTCTCCCTCTCCCACTCCCCCTGCTTGTGTTCCCTCTCTCACTGTGTATCTCTCTGTCAAATAAGTAAAATCTTTTAAAAAACGACAACAACAGGAGACTAAAAAAAGACGTTCGAATCCATGCACAGGTCTGACAGTTTATGCATCACTGAAGTAGGATTTAGATATTTGAGGAGCAGGTGAGTTGGATGCTGAGGGGGTGGGAAAGACCTGGAAGCTGGGTCCGTCCATAAGGTTTGGGTAGAGTCATGGTTCTCAACAGGTAAATGACTACTGCCCTAATCTGTGAGGGAGGACATGGAAGCACTAAACAGCCTAGCCAAGATGTTCTAATCATGGAGTAAGATAAACAGACCAGACTCAATGCACAATGAGTTGGTACTGGATAGAGGATACTATAATGTCATAGGGAGACATGAAGTCACCAAGACCTGGATCTGAATCCTGACTCAGGCACAGGGCCAATGTCCTTGGAATATTAATAAAATTTCTCTGAGCCTCAGTTCCTCTTCTTAAAAATATGTCTGATCAGACCCTATGATGAGGATTGAAAGAATTAATATATGCAAAGCATTTAACATGTATGTGGTTCCATGTGCTCAGCCAATGGTTACTCGGAAGCAGAGGAGACATTTAAAATATTTAAGAACTAAACTGCATGGTCACTGGTTAATCAGAACTAATGCCTGATCAGTGAAGCCAATTAGAAGGAATCCCAGTGAATGGAAAAGTTGACTCAACCAACAACAAGGGATGCAGCCCCACACATCCTACTGGTATGTAGTGTTTCTGAGAGATAAGAAAGGGGTTTTCATAGTGAATAAATGTTCCAGAGTTTGGGGCTTGGAGAAAGAACCTGACCTAGCATGCCATATAAACAGTCTAGAGTTAGATGGAGGGGAAAAAACGGAGGGGAGGTCTGGTTTCTAGAGACTACTCTGGGACCAGGTGAAGTGCCTCAGGGTGCTGTGGTAGTAGCTGGGGCACAGGAAGACAGGTGGTGCCCATCAGAACTCAAGCAGCAATTGTCCAGACAACAGAGAACAATCCCAGACACCATCGCTGCTAATCCGCCCAGGATGCAGACAACTAGGTGTCTAGGCGAAAAGAACACCATCCCAGTGATAGAATGAGTCAGAAAGAAGAGAGAGAAGCTAATACCAAATGAATTCATGCTAAATTGTGGCAATTGAAGGCAAAAGGTCCTTTTGTACTATCTACTCAGGAGCAGAACTGGAGTCAGAACTAATCCGGAGGTAGACCAACAACTAACTTGCTGATACTGAGGAGGGCGGAGCAGGGCTGCGTGCTGCACCCACCATGCGTGCCATGTGTGAGGCTGCTAAGAGTCAGCAAATGGAAGGTAATCAGCATGGAAGGACCTCACTTTCCTCATCTATAAAATGAAGGAATTGAACCTGAACATATTTGAAGCCTCTTCTGATACTTAAAAAATATATATATTTTTCTGTCTATAAGAAATCTCTGGGCACAAAGCAGACACCCCTGGGGATAGTACTAAAGAGGCCTCCAGTCTCGGCGAGTACTTGGCTCACAAAATGCTGATGCCTAATACATGCTAAGTAATACTCTGTATACTTAAGTTGTTCACCTGAGAAAATATGGTTTTAATGAAAAGCTAAAAGCTTCTCTCAGGTTCTAACCGTGTGGCAAAGCACAAAGTGGAAAACCAAAAGGTGAGTTGAACCCGTGAAACTCAGGAACTCCTCACCTATTTTGAATTTTCAAAATCTACTGTGGCATGTTTGGCTTTATCTTGCAGCTCATTGTCTTTGGTAAGTCTCCCAACTAGCTTTCTTCCTTCCATTCATTGTCCCTCTGTTACTCTGCTGCCATAATTTCAACTTTTTAGTACATATAAGATGCCATTACTAGTAAGCAACATTATTTTATATACCACTGAGAAAGAAAATAAACTGCCAATTAAACTATGACGTGCCATCAATTGTGGGATGCATCCCACATTCAGAGCTGCTAAAATATTTTAAAAGTGTGTCTCAAAGTCAATAAAATATGTTATCTTTATAAAATATGAATCTGATGAGGTCACTTGTCTCTAAAAGCTCCAAACCTTCCCCTCCAGGATGAAGTCTAAACTCTTTGCTACAGATCTTAGGCCTCTATTGTCCAGCCCAACCTTATTGGCCTTGTCTCCTAACATTTGCTGCCAGGCATCCAGTCTCCTCAGACCTCATTTTTTCCCCCACAGCAAAAGCACATGTTATCTTCCTTCTTTCAACAACATTTATTAAATGCCTACTGTGTACCAAGCTCCATTCGAGGCACTCTGCTGTTTTCTTTGCTTGGAATCTCTTCAGCTCTCTCCCCCTAAACCTGGTGTCTATTCTTCTTTCAAGATTCAACCCAACTCTCTTCTCATTCATGAAAAAGTTTTAACTGTATCCAATTTTCTCATGTAGGCTTGATTTTGTCAACTTCTATTACACTATATTGAAACTGTTGACTTTCCAGTTGCCCGTGCTAGACAGTGGCCCCTCAAACACAAGGAAAGACATTGATTTTTGTAACTAGAGTAGTGATTAGAAATGTAGGATCCAGCTTGCTGGCTTCAAAGGCCCTATCATGCCTTACAGGGAATCATGCATCCTAAGTGGTGAGACAGACATGGAAAGTACAGACTTTAGGGGAAGTACAGACTGTAAGGAGTAAAATCACTATGAGGTGAAGCTCTTGGGTTTGATCCTCACACAGGTCAGAAGTACTCCTATGTTCTAGAACCATACACTAGACTGTATTTCAAAAGCTTTGAAAGTAGCGAAGACTTAGTGAATATCTGAACCTATTATAGGTTTAAAAAATCCCATCATTAAAAATGCTAGAAGACTTATGATCTCTTATATGCTCAGAATCCTGTAGGTGCTAATTTCCTAAGTGACTGATGAGAAACTCTTATTAAATAACTTATTCAAAGTTACATGGACAGTAATAAACACAGTCAGAATTTCATCCCAGGTCAATTCAATTCCCAAGATCATGTTCTTTCCATTAGAGCACTTTATAGCGCAATGCCACATCATCACTGAGGACATTTTTTTTTTTTAGTCAGTAATTTGTCAAGGAAAAAATTGAATAGTCCTCTTCTTTAAATACCTGTGATTGGCAGTGCTGGTTGGCTCTTCTCCCTGGCAAATCTAAACAAGAAACATGATATGGTCTTTGACAATAATCAGCCGATGATGCAGACTCTTAGAATCTCTCCTATATGGTTTCATGCCCTATGATCCCCATCTTCCAGTTTTCTTGCTAATCTACATGGTCACAGTTTGCTGGCAACTAGCACTTGGTCAATGAACGTGTTTTGTTGCATGAACTTTAGTTTGAGCTTGAAAAATTTGTGAAGAACAACCAATGTAGCCAATAAGATGATCAAGACACATTAAGCTATCAGTTAATTAGTGAAAAGAATATGAATAGGATGGCCTTAGAATCCAATACCAAAATATTAGAATAGTCTTTAAGTTCAAATGATAAATAGAAGGAGGTGCCAATTTAAAGTCCATAATAAACTTATGGATGTCAATGTGATAAGGGTAATACTTGTGGGGGGGAAGGTTTCAAAGGGCAGCATACTTGGGCAGTATTGCAAAGAAGGCTTGGAGAGGAAGTCATATATTCTGACAGAGGCAGAAAAAAGGAGAAGAATGGGGGTTTGAAGAGTTTCATTGTCTTTTGAGTGCATAGGACCTTGGTAACCCCCCAATAAATCCATGGGCAGGGACAGTGTGAGCGTGTGGAAGCTCGCTCTCACTGGGGAGCAGAATGGAGGTGGCTACCCTCTCATTTGAGTAAGTGGAAAGTTTTGATATTACTTATTTTAATTGCCACTAGTCAGTGCTAAGAGAATGTTGTTAAGATCTTCTAAGAACATTATGATAATTTAAAAAATATAAATGCTAGAACTGGTAACATAATCATTTCACAACATTCCATGGTCAAACAAACAATTGCTTGTTGTTTATAGGTGATGTCAAAATGGCATTTGGTCTGAGAACATATAATAATACCTGGGGCCTGAATAAGCAATTAATGTTATTTCTGTTTAGGCTAAAATATGTTAGGATGAGCTGACCGCTATAACAAACAAGCCCCAAATCTCAGTGACTTCTCACAGTAAATATTCATTTCTCCCTAAGATCACCATCCACTGAGATTTCAGTGAGATCTATGTATGTGAATGTGTCTGTATGTAGGAGGTCAGCTTCAGACAGCCATTGAGGGATCCAGGTTCTATCCATTTAGTGGTTCCAAATTCGACTTGTGCCTCAGGTCCTCCATGGTATGATTTGCAGCCAGCCAACAGAGAGAGAATAAAAGAAATATGCAGGATTGTGGAGAGGTTTTAGAGGCCAGCCTAGACAAGATCCCCATCCACATTTCCATGCACATTCCATGGCCCCATCTAACCTCAAGGAAGATGGTAAGTGTTGCCTAGTTGTGTGTCCAGAATGAAAAGAAGGAACATAGAAATTGGTAAGCACTACCATTTCCCCCAGAAAACAGGTAATAAATTCTCATTTCAATGACAAAACATCTGTATGATATATAGGATATGAATATAAAAATACCAGTATTCTGATGAACATTATCATATCAGAATTTACAATTCAAATAAATGATGTCTCCTTGTCAGCAGTTACTTGGGAAAGCTGAATGCTGGTTCCATGGAAACCACCAATGCCTAACCATCTTTTTTATTGAGATATAATTGACATATAACATTTATTAGTTTCAGAGGTATAAAATAATGATTTGATATTTGTATATATTGTGAAATGAGCACCATTTTTTAAACTTTTTTAGAACATATTTTTTCTGGAACATGTGTTGGTTCTCTTAAATATTCCCAGCAAATATCCATCCTTTGAGGAGGAATTTGCTAGAGATTAATAAAAATTAATTTCAAGCCAAGTCTGGTGAATGAAGAAGGTAATCTACTTGAGTTATAGTATGTCAAATCATATATGATGGTTAAACAATGAAGCTTATTTTCCCACGGGACTACACAAGGCAATTCCAAAGTAAACATTATAGGAATGATTTGAGCACTTTCACTAAGTGTTTGAGGGAGTGTGCAGATAAAAGTTTCTGGAAGGCAATCTGGCAGCGTCAAAAATAGGCATACTTTTGACCCACAATTAGCAATTCCACTTTAGGAATTTACTAAAGGAAGTCAATGGATAGATGTTTGAAGATTTTGCTCAACTGGAATGTACTGCAGCTTTGTTTGTGACAGTGAAAATATAAAACAAACAAAAAACCCCTAAAGATATATTAATATGGCATTATTTAATATGGTACACCCATGCAATGTAATAATATTCGGTAGTAATAAAAAGGATGTAGTTTTTATCCTAAAGATCAATATGCCATGTATAGGTATAAGTGAAAAAGCATTTATAAACTATGATGCATATCCCATTTTATATTTTATACTTTAAAGGGGAAAATAAGCCTTCAAGGATGTATAAGAAATGTCATTAATGGTTAATATTTCAGTGATGGAATTATAGGTGATATTTTATTTCTTTTTTTTTTAAACTTGCTTGTATTTTCTCATGTCCGCCAACCCCCATGGGCATGTACTTGTGGAGAATATTTAAAAAAAAAAAGAAGTAGTAGTGTGTAACATGGATTCTGGAGCCATACCGCCTGTGTTTGAATCCCAAATTTTCCTTTCAAATAGGTGTGACATTGGGCATATTATTAACCTTTCTGTGTCTCTGGTTCCCCACCTATAAAATGCAGGTAATTGTGTACCTATTTCAACAGGCTATAGTGAAGACTAGTCATGACAATATGCTCAGGTAATGAGCAAATATACACATTGTAAATACTTCATAAATATTTCTTATTCAATAATTAGGAAAACAATGAAGCTATTTCTATTCTGAGAAAAGCACTAATGGCTATTTTAAGTTTTCATATGCAAATTAACAAAGAAGGCAAGATCTTGTGGTAGATGTTAATTTTAAGGTGGGTCCACAAAAAACAATAAAACTGAAAAGAAAAACAATTTACCTTTCCCAACTTCCTTCCTGAGACAGTGATATACACAGGCTCTGATGGTATAATAGGACTGGTTTCCAGACTCAATAGCCATCCACGGAGTTCTAAGATCTTGCAAGCCACACAGCCTTCTGTGCCTCAGATTCCTTAACTATAAAGTGGAGACAGCATTTAGGCATTGGAGGTAATATAAGGCTATTCTGTACATTAATTAAAATAACCCTTGTGAAGAGCTTATTAGCAGGCACTCTACAAAGGTTAGCTATTACTATTATCATCATTATTATTGATATACCCTTTGAAATACTATTAATGAACTAACCTTTAAAATAAGACTGGAATAGGTCCAAGAAAATATTACAAAGGCTACAACCCCAGGGCTAGACAGACTGCCCAAGTGGGACCAACAGAAAGATCCATAGGAAGGGTGGGAAAAGGTGAATGCCTGGTCAGGTAGATGCTGCACAGCAATGGGTACTGGGCTATCACATAGCAGGGATTCTCGCTCCAGCCTAAAACTTGAGGAGACCCTCGATGAGAAGGACTCCAAAAATAACAGTAGACGATGAGAAGGACTCCAAAAATAATATAAAAGAACACCCATTTTATCCATACTATACCCTGTGTGGTTGGTATTCAAATTTGTCTACATTTTACAAGGAAGAAACTGATTCAGAAAGGATAAATACCTTGTTCAAACATACGCAAACAGCGAGAGAGAGAACCGGTGCTGTGCACGTGCCTTCCTGTGTTCTAATACGTCCAGAGTAGCTGCCGTACACAGGCAGGGTAGATAAGACAGGAGCTGCCTCAGTAAAATTAGGTACTAGGGGGTGATAATCTAGCCCAAGTACCAGATCCAGAGCCCAAGATCAGATGGCTGAGCCTCCAGACCAGGGGTTTCCCTGCCACTGACAGGGTCCAAGCCCAAGGTGAGCCCAGCTGAGGTTGGCCAGAGCCATGGCGGGGAGAGGGGAAAAGAGCAGGTTTCTTGTCCTGGTTTCTTCATAGATCTTTCTACTATGTATGCAACATCTTTAGAAAACAAGGAGACTTTTTCTCTGGTGCAATTCAGTTCTAAGCGTGTGTTTTTCAGACTCAAATGCCAACTCCTACATTTTTCTTTTTGTTTCCGGAAAACACAAACATCCCAGCGTGTGACTAGAGTGGAGAGGTCGAACTAGGCACCGTACCAAGGAGGAGGGCTCTAATACCACTGGTCTGTCTATTGCTCTCTTATTTCCACTTTCTGCTAGATCCCCAGCTGAGCATTTGATTTTTAGACATTTTCAACAATTTAGCAAACCCCTCCCATCCAACCCCCCCAACGGCCAATAGAGGGCGGACTGTCTCTTCTTCCAGACCTCCATCAGAAGTATAGTCTAACTGCCTTTCCGTTTAGACCTGTGGGATTTGGTTTTGTGCACTACCCACCCCCCCACACCCCCAGTTTGGAAGACTCCTTTATGTACCACCACCCTTTCAAAGCCTTATTTTAGAGGCATTTACTAAAACCAAGAGAGAGAGGCTGCAGACAAGAATGTTCATACATCTTTTTACCTATAATTCTTCCCTCTCTTTATCAACTCATTCAGGCGTGTGTACATTCTTACGAGTCATGTGCCCTCCCCCCCCAAGAAGCTGACAATTTAATGGAGTCCAGACCTATTTAGAGAAAGTTGTATAATATACCATGATAAATGCTACAAGCAGAGGTAGTTACAAAATGTTTAGAATAGATCAGGGAATGAGCTCAAGAGACTTCCCAGAGGAGGAGGCATTAGACCATATTCCATGTATGACTCTATCTCTTTCATTTGTATAGAACTTCCAGGGTCTGTGTTATCCCTCCCAGTCTACTTTCTCCCTTGACCCCCAATTGTCACCATGTTGGGCCCACCTCTCCTTTCTTCTGGATCTTTACTCTGGTCTCTAAAGATGAGGGAATCCTTTTGTCTGAGCCTCAATATCAGCCTTGGCTTCTGGCCACCTAAGAGTCCCTCCTGGATCCCAGGGAAGAAACTGCTATTTCATAACTGAGCTCCTAGTTCACACACTGGTTTCAGATAAGTTGCCAGACCCTTGCTGGCTGCTTATTTATTACTAGTTACAGGCCTCATGTAACTCTTCCTGTTTTCTCCTTTGCTTCTCTATGAATTCTATGGCACAGGACCCCATATAAGTTGAATTTTCTAAGTTGATATATCCATCTTAGTCTTAAGAATCTCTCCAGTCCTTTCTAAGGTTAACTTGATTTCCCATGAGAAGTCAGCCTTTATCGCCTTGTGTTTGTCTACCTTCCACCGGAATCTCAGGAAAGATGGATGGTGATCTCCATATTGTCCCTTGCTTGTGTTCAATCTCTAGCTTTCCCTAACCCTTAATATATTGCCTTAAAAAAATAAAAAACGCAAACACAAAAGTAGGACCTTGAGAATGATTATTCTTATTTTTTCAGTTGACAGTGGCTTTCTCACTCCTGCATTCTTTTTTCCACCACCTGACCTTGGCTTTTCCTGTTGAGTCCTACAATGTTATCTGCTACATTTTAATAATGTCTTTATACTTGCATTTGAACAGAAATATAGATAACCTCTCTGCAAGAGTGGCAAAGGCCTTTTAACACAGCACAATGATGACAGTTTGTTGGCAAATCCCACAGCAAAGTGCTGGTGCCTTGTTGGGATACAAGCAACAGTCATGTTTAACAGTGTGGTGTGTTTTTATCTTTCTTGAATTCTGCTAATAGAAAATCGAGCATATTTCAAACAGTTTCACTAATAGTTATAATTGCAGAACCTCAGGCTATGAGGTCTTTCAGAGGGCATCTAACCTGACCTACACAACTACAGGAATTGTCTCTACAACATCTTTGGAAACTAGTCATCCCAACAGCTCTTTAGACCCTATTAGAAAACGGGATGTTCATTCCCCCTTTCTATTGTTGAAAATCTTCTCTGTCACCCACTGATAATCAGTAGTAGTTAATGAGTCTCTTCCTCTCCTCAGGACAAAGAAATACGATTGGAGAAACATTTAGTTTTCTGATGCCAGTGACTGGGGAATATTCCACTGGTTAACTCTGGCTTTTTGGTTCAGAATTGGAGTGGTTAAATCCAAAATATTTATGGTAAGTATAAATTTGTTCCGAAGACAGAGGATTTCAAAGGCATCTTTGTTTCCTTTCTCCTTACAATTCTGTGCTATTAACTTTTGGTTCATTAGCCACGATTTTCAGGATCCACTTGGCTGCCACCTTTCTGGAACCAGACTATTCCGGATCAGAAGGTCCGCTGCCCATTCCCACCTCACACCTGCCACAGGACTTGATTTTTTCACACACACCCCCCCACACGATGCAAGTCACTTTTTGTTAATTCACGAATTTTATTGACCTTGGTACATATCCTGTGAATGGTGGGTCATTACAGAGCCTGTCATTTCCGAACGTTTTCTGACAGTCACAGAAGAGAAACAATCTCCGCACAACGCATTTTGCATCACTTCAGTTACTTCTTCACTGGGGTTCTCACAAATAACATGTCACACATCTTCTTTATTAATATATTTACAGTATATTTACAATAAACAAATAAACGGGGGGAAAAAAGAAGGAAACCCATCACTTCTGTCCAGGAGCTTGGGAAAGAACAGGGCAACGTCAGATGACATTAATGATGCACGAGAAACACGGGTCCAATCATGTCAAGACTTGTAGTAATCCAGTATTCGGCCTTACTCAAGGGAGAGAAATTCAGCTCTGCTACTTTCCATTCACCCCCTCCCATAACAGCACCTCGGCACAGACGGCAGAGCGACCAGACACACAGGATGTGGACAGTTAAAATTCAACTCAAGCTACAGCAGTCCTCAACCATCCTCCCCACCCCCTGCGGAATATTTACCTAGACCGTTTAAAGCACTTAATTAATTCACCAGCAGCTTCGCTGGAGGCGTCTCGAGCTTCCCGAGACTCCATTACATAATATCTTTCACAAAGTCTATCCCCAGCTCGAGTGGAAGATGGATTCTCATCCATTTGCGGAGGTTTCCGTGCATTCGCTTCCCTTTGGATCCGGCGGGTGCCCCAGCCAAGGCTGCAGCAACCCCGTCGGCCCCGAGCTTCGGCGGTCCCCGCCACTCTCCGAGCTCAAAGCCGGCCCAGTAGGGGCAGCCGGCTCGCCCTCGGGGCGCCCAGGCCACAGCCACGGTGGCCGCGGAGCCTGCGGTCGCCCGGCACGCCGCGCCTCTCGCTGCCCGCGGTGTGCGCCCCGAGCCCAAGCCGCAGCGCGCCCGCAGAGCCCCGGCGAAGGAGGCGCGCGAAGGCTCGGCCTCAGGGCCGGCTCGGCTCGCCGGGCTCCAGCCGGAGGAGCCGGAGCGGGAGGAGGAAGAGGAGGAGGCGGAGGCGGAGGCGGAGGAGGAGGAAGAGGAGGAGGAGGAGGCGTGTGAGGGAGGAAGGACCCGGCAGCCCGCGAGGGAGGGCGGGGGAGGGGGCCGGCCGGGCCGGGAGGGGTGGGGGGGCAGCCAATGAGAGGCGCGCGGGGGGGGGGGCGAGGTCTGGGGGATGAGGTAGGATGGGGGAGGGCGCAGCCCGAGCGGCGGAGGCTCGAGCCATAAACAAGCGCCCGGAGGAGCCGCGCAGGAGTGAGGCGAGCGGGGCGCGCGGAGTGGACGCCGCGGACCTTCTGCTGCGCCACCGCGCCCACTCGGCGGCTCGGGAGGCGGGGACCGGCCCGGAGGCTGCGCCGCCGCCACCACCGCCGCGGGGCCGGCCGAACCGGCGGAGGAGAGGGAAGAGGCGCCGCCAGCCGGGGCTGGAGCCCAGCGCAGCCGCCGCCACCGCCGCCGCCAGAAGTTTGGGTTGAACCGGAGCTGCCGGGAGGAAACTTTTTTTCTTTTTTCCCCCTCCCTCCCGGGAGGAGGAGGAAGAAGGGAAGCCACCGCTGGCGCCAACGCTAGTGGGCTCGGGGTCGGCGCGGCCCGCAGCGGGGGGCGGGGGCCTCGCCCCGCGAGGGGAGGCGCGCCCCGGGGGCCCCGAGGGGGGCGGCGAGGACCGCGGGCTGCGGGTGCGGCGGCGGCGGCGCGTGTGCCCCGCGCAGGGGAGGACGCCCGCCCCGCTCCCGGCCCGGCTGCGAGGAGGAGGCGGCGGCGGCGCAGGAGGATGTACTTGGTGGCGGGGGGCAGGGGGCTGGCCGGCTGCGGGCACCTCCTGGTCTGGCTGCTGGGGCTGCTGCTGCTGCTGGCGCGCTCCGGCACCCGGGCGCTGGTCTGCCTGCCCTGCGACGAGTCCAAGTGCGAAGAGCCCAGGAGCTGCCCCGGGAGCATCGTGCAGGGCGTCTGCGGCTGCTGCTACATGTGCGCCCGGCAGAGGAACGAGAGCTGCGGCGGCGCCTACGGGCTCCACGGAGCCTGCGACCGGGGGCTGCGCTGTGTCATCCGCCCCCCGCTCAATGGCGACTCCATCACCGAGTACGAAGTGGGCGTATGCGAAGGTACGGCCGCCCGCCGCGGGCCCCCTCCCACCTGGCTGCGCCGAACAAAGTTTGGCCGAGACTTTCCCGAGGAGAGAGGGCTCCGCGGGAGGAGGGGGCCGCCGCCCCCGGGAGAGGGCCCCCGCGTACCCTGGTTCCCGCTCGCCCGCTTCCCCGGGCGCTGGCCCGGCCTCGGGCTAGGGTGGATTTCATGGGTGGGGGCGGGCGGGTGGGGGTGGCCGCGCCGAGACCCGCACACGTGTGGCTGTTCGGGCTGGGACTGCGGGGGGTGGGGCGGGCCCCGCGCCCCGAGGTGGGGGCGCCGCGGGCAGGGGGCACTGCGGAGGCTGTCGCGAGCCCCTCGGGGAGTCCGGCCCCTGCCGCCCTCCCCGCACAAGCGCAGTGTGCTGCCGAGTGCTGCACACCGATCTCGAAAGTCCCTTTTCTGTTGGCGAGGAGACGTGTCTTCAGCTCACGCTCCCTGTGTGACTCTTTTATTATTTTTTCCTTGCTCTCTTCCTTCACCCCCTTCCTCTTCCTTCGCATGTAAATCAGTTTCAGCTCCGGAATATGTCAGCCCAGGGGAAGTTACATACGGTGGTTACTCATTTATTTGCCTATTGAAAACAGTCAAAGGCTTGCTCTTCTGAATGGGGGCGGGGGGTGGGGGGGTGTTGCACCTAGGAGTGAAAAGTTGTTGCTGACTATTCGTGGCTGCTTTTTTGAGATCAGATATCCGCGTGTTTCCTAGCGTGTTGCCGGTTCCTTCTGTTTTTGTTTGACAGCGAAGGCTGTTCTCCTGTTTTCTCCACGAAGCATTGTGCACCTGGGTGTGGAGACTGACAGAGGCAGAAGTGAGCCTCCGCTGGTTGGGTGGACCCCTGTGAGCGGATGTCGGCCCTGAGCCCTGCCCGCCTGTCTCGGCCTCCGGGTGTTTGGTCAGGTTTGGGGACTAGAGAGAGGGGCAGTGAGTTCTTTTTATTTGGCTGTTGGGCAGGACTCGAGCACCAGTTAGAAGCGGGATCCCTGCTCGGGCTGACGTCGGGGTGATGATGCTGTTCCGGGGCATCCTGGTGCAGAGCAGCTGCCTTCTGGAGGAGCGACCTGTCGCTCTTTGAGCTGGCCCCTTCCTTACCACGCACAGCCAGACTCAGCACACCAGAGAAGGTTTTCTTCTGAGGCATCCTTCTGTGTGCATGTGTTTATTTATCGTGCCGAGGTACTGAAAAAGAAGGTGGCAATCTTAAGGATAAAATGGGTCTATTAAAAGACTTCAATTCTGTGATTTTCTTTAAATACACATACATTTATTTACCCCTTTTAGAGTTTGGACAGTTCTGGAAAATCAAGGCGGCTTTTCTGGTTTGGAAGCTAGTGGGCAGTATGGAGTGAAGGGAACTCTTCTCAAAGGGAAGGGGCCCTGCCCTGCTGCACCCTTAGGACATTGGGCGAGAAGAGTTTATTTGCCTGAAACACAAAAGCCTCTGAACTGGTGTCAAGTCCCATGTTAATACATGTGTTTTTATTTCTCACATCAGGAAGAAATGGCCAGGAGATTAACTTCTGATACAATACAATTTTATGTGTTTGATTTGGGGAATTCTGAATGAGTTGCACTCAAAGATGCATCTTTGAACCCTGCCACTTGGAGTGTATAATTTACTTAAGCCAGCCTCCCATAAATCTAAAAAGAACAAGCAACATGAAAGAAGGGTAACTGCAGTGGAAACTGCTATGCTCTGAGAAGGACTTTTGGAGGTTTTAACGATTCTGACCCTTGTTTTGTTTCTTCTCAATGTACTGCTGGTGAAGGAAATGTGGAGCTGGGGGCTCGCACGGGAATGGAGTGTTTTGGCACCAGTCTTCCAGTATCACGGTATAGAGTTATTTTGGCAGTTTGTCGTGAGCTTTTCATTCCTCTGAAATGATGCGATCCCTCTTAGTTTGATTTCTTCTGGTAACACCCCATGCACTTGGTATTAGCCTCGAAGATGCTTGGAAGTACTTGTTTCCATGATTATATCTCAATTAGCGTTCTCTAGTGACACTTTTCATTTAGCAGGACTGTTTTCAGTTGCCAAAACTGGGCGCTTAGCATTTCTTTTTATCTAATCTTTTTAGAATTCTAAAAGCAGCCGTCAAGTTGTATTCTAAATCCATTAAACCAAAGTAAGAACACGGCTACCTGTCATGATACAGTGTTTGGATTTACACAGATACTGTCAATCGTCTGTCTGAAATTTCAAGTATTTTCATTTGACCACAAAATTTATGGAAAACATAGGATAACCTTTTTTTTTCTTTTTATAAAATTAGAGGAGTCTTTAAATGTCAGTAATTACATAGAAGGTGCGGACTCTTTTTTGTTAGTTTGCAAGAAACTTCTCAGTGGCTAGTCTTTCCTTCAGTTTGCATTTTTATTGAGAAATTCACACACTGAAACACGATTATTATAACTGACGTGACTAGGAACTGATATATTTTAATCATGTTGAAGTCTCTTTCGTTGCAATTTTTGCACTAAAATGACCCCTACTGGTTGTATCTGTTAATGAAAACTGTTTTTGAAAACATTTAATTGCCTACACTGAGAAATCCTATTGCATGTATAGATATATTATTATTACTAATCTACCGGCTTTGGAGGACATAAATTAAATACCAGTTACATTGTTCCGTTTGCCAAATTGCAGTAGTTTTTATTTGTGTTACTCTCCTTTCTGACTTTGTGGTGAAAAAAAAATCATGTTTTTTAACTGTGGTTCACATAATGAGTTAGATAAATCAGAAGCAAAGGTGGACCCCTGCCAACCTGTGGCTCACTGTCTTAGGTTTTGAAAGCATGCCAGCCCATAGTAGGCTCTCAATAAATGTGTATTGATCAAATGGATAAACAGTCTTCTCCATAGAAAGAATAGTGAAGAAAAAATATTTTCTGAAAGATGAAATAATGTGAAGAATTGTACCCTGTGAGTCACGTGACATACATGTACAGTTGGTCTTTTCAGCGTTGTTTAGATTATCAACCAAATCATTTCTTTTTAAATAAAATACATTTTTGGTTTAAGTGCATTTTAAAAACTGACCATAGAGCCAAGTACGTAAAGTTTTTTTCTGCTCTCTCGCAGTCTAAAAAAGTGCTTTTTGGCCCCCAGGAGGGCATAAGTCTCTTTACTGTTTCCACTCATTAGGTGAGTCCCTGTGGCCGTTTCTGACTTCCCAAGCGGCCTGTTCCTTGGCTGGGCTGCCTGCCTCCAGGTAAATCACCTAGAAGCTAGAGAAAAAGTTTGAATTCTGAACTCCTGAGGCAGAAGACTGGATGGGAGATCAAAGACAGAGTTTTGAAAAATTACCAAAGCGGGATTTTCTGGGAAGAAGGTTTTGATGGTACCATGAGGATTCTATTTTGAGATGGGGGTGAGGACCATTTTCCCTCTTATGTGGTATAGTACATGATGCTTCTGTTGTGAGGGGTTGGGGCAAGGTGGGGGGGGGGCATGAGCGGCCTTCTCTCTCTACATAGTAAACAGGCACATGATGGCTTGAGTTTGACAGTTTGTGAGGACAGAGTGACTTGGAACCTGGCAGACATTACTGAGTGGCTCGGCCCTGAGAACTTTGTTGTATTGGAGCCAGGTGATCACTGTCATAAGACAAGTACCAACTTTTTTGTCCCCCATTGCATATTTACTCAGTAGCTTCGTCTTTATGGAACTTTCCATGGTTTTTTATCATGGCATCCACCAAACTATCTCCTTCAAAACACAGTTCTTTTATTTCTCCCAGGTATTTTAACTTTTCCTTCCACCTAGTTTTCATGGGGACAGTGAGGAGGAAAACCATACTGTGGTTATGTGGTGGGTGCTTACAGCAAACAGTGTTGGATTCTGAATCTATTGCCTTTAGAAGGTTATAGTTTCTTTTCAAAACCCTGGAAAACTGAGTCGGGGATAGAGATGATGGCTCTTTGGAAAAGAATTTATGGAGGATCTGAGGTCAGGCTGCAGGAGGCAGGTTTGTTTCCTAAACCAAACCCGTTTGGTTAATGCACAAGCCACACGGCTCTCCTCTCATTGCTCTGAAATGTAGGACTTGAAGTCAAGAGTCCATGCATTTTAATTTTACTAATTAAAAAGAAGAGGGGAGGGGCAAAGTTAATACTCCTGTATTGGCATTTGAAAACTTGAAACACCCAGGACTCCTCATTTTGAGGAATGTGTTTTGCTTCTCATCTCAAAAGTCTTCAGGTGGAATGAGCTCATAGAGAAAGCCAGCAGAGGGCCTATAAAATTATGATACTAGGGTATGGGAAGAGAAACCAATGCAAGTAAACAAGGAAATAATTAGTTCCTCCCAGAAGTAAATATTGACAAAATATGGAGAGACTATTCACTGCACATACATAAATGACAGGACTTGGTGACCTTCACTTTGACTCTCAAGCTTGCAGAATCCTGTTATTCAGGAATCCAGTCACATAAAACACTTGGCAAAGGGCAAATGAATTGCATAGTACCAGAAAGGCAAAAATAGCACATCTAGAGATACTTGCTGCCATTAATTCATGCTTAACAGTGACCAGCAGAATCCACATGCAGGTATGTTGGCAGTGCAGTTGTGAACAGGTTAATTTATGAAGAAAACTGTTTGAAGAATCCTTAAACTGTGGGCATTGTGTCTAGCGATAGGTATTTAGTGAAATGGTGCATGCAGGTTTCTGTGTTCTGTGCAGCTTGGTTAGAAGCGATGCCTTGGATAAACAAGGGAACAGCTTGTGGGTGCTGGGGACAGGCATTATGGAGTTGGGAGGAGTAAGTAGATGACCCTAAAAAGATAAGGGAGTGGGAGGACCAAAGAATGACAAATGGGAGAAAGGAAAAATATTGAATTCATCTTCGGGCAACTGTGTCATCCTTTGAAGAATAATCCAAAATGCATTCCAGACATTAATTGTGAAATTCTTGAAAAAAATGTGGGTGTGTTTAACATATTTCAGGTGACGGCAGGAACATGGCAGGATAGCAGTGCTGCTTTAGAATGTGGACGCCGTCAGATGAGCCATGGTATGATGGATGGAAGGCCAGGTGTGTTTGGTGAAGCAGGTTCCTGTAATACTGTGTTCCGGATGTGGCACAGGCGATATCAGGATTTTCGAGACACCCCAGTACAGCTCAATTAATTATTCGAAGAGGAAACTAGACTAGCCAAGCATGCATGAGTAACAAACTGAAAGCCTTCCTTCTCAGCGGTTGACTTCTCCAAAGCTGAATTTTCAGAGATCTGACTTGTCTTTGCATAGAAATCAGTCACTCTTTCATTGATTTCCTGCTCTGTACCAGGCCTTCTGCTGAGGCAGAGGGCAGCTGGGGAGCTTGGGGACCTCTCACATTTGTTCCCTACTCTCCATACTCTTTTCCTTCCTCCTTCCCTTTCCTCCCTCCCTTTCTTCCTTCCTCCCTTCCTCCCTCCCTTCCTTCCTTCCTCCCTCCATTCCTTCCTCCCTTTCTTCCTTTCTTCCTTCCTCCTTTAAAGATTTTATTTATTTATTTGACAGAGAGATAGAGTGAGCCAGAGAACACAAGTGGGGGGAATGACAGAGGGAGAGGGAGAAGCAGGCTCTCGGAGCCATACCACTCAGCACTCGATCCCAGGACCCCGGGATCATGACCTGAGCTGAAGGCAGATGCTTAATGGACGAGAGACACCCAGGCGCCCCTCCTCTACACTCTTTTCATCTCAATAAAGAAGGCAGCAAGACCTTAAAAAGTCTACATAATAGTACAGGTTCAAGCCAGGTAGAAATGATTTTGCAAGTGTGTATATGTTTAGTTGTTGAGTGAAGTAGGTGGTTAAAATTTGTTCTAGGAATCGCAGCATCTGAGATCTTTTCAGGGTCTGGTGGCAAAGCTGAAAAGGAGAATTTGAATTCAGATTAGGTTTAAAAGTATGAATAGGAGCTCTTTTTTTGCTGGGGGATGGGATCCTACCCATTCTTCTTAGAGCCTGTGCAACATCCATCAGAGTGTTTCCCAGCATCTGAGAATGAGGCTGCATTCTTAATGCCTTACTAGCTGTGGTTCAGAATGGCAAGTTTCCTTTCCAGAGTGATTTTTCTCCGTGTTCTAGCTTGTTCCACTTAGGCAGATGAGCGTGGGCAGTGAGCTGAGAGGTGTCCCTTTATATCAGGCATCTTTCCATCTCAGCCATTCCCTGCTGCTTGTCTGGCCAGTTAGCCTGGTCTGTGCTTCGACAGGACCTCCTCCGTCTTCTGGTCAGAGGAGTGGTTGTATAGACTTAAATTTAAGAAAGCCCTCAAAGTTAACATTTCTAAGAGTTCATGTTGGGCCTCACAACAAACACACATGCTACCTATTACTATTACTACGTGGAAAAATAATGTTAAAAGATCCTTTTTTCTTTTACAAAACAAACAGATTTCAATTCCTTACCTCCCTTCCCCAGCCCCAATTAATTCCCCGTGCAAAAGACGTACACCTTGATAAAAGTGTGTCATGGTTAGAAACTTGGTTTCTGAGGTCAAATCTGTGCATCTACTTCTGCACCTCTCAGTTTTCTGTCTGTATAGTGGGTTAATAATAGGGTTGCTGTAAGGACTCAGTGAATGAATTGCTTTGAAGCACTTGGAAGAGTGACTGGCAGTGACACTTAATAACAACAAAGGTACCAACCACTGTAAGTAAAACAACTTGATATGGGTGCATTCTGTTGTTCTGCTTAATCCTCTTCTACCTGAGTAATGATTATCAGTAGTTAAGGAGTTTGGGCTCTTAGAAAAGGAGCAAATTATCAAGCTCAGGTCCCCTCTTTTCTTCTACCCCAACACCATAAGTGCATAAGTAAAAAACTTATTTAAGGGCCTCTAAAGCTATTTGCTGCATTTCTTCAGATGTCCGTTTGTTAAACTTTGTCTAAATCATTTGTATATTTTGGGTAAAAATAAAGAGGGAGGAACCTGAAATTTTTTGCATTACGTCATGGGAGTTATAAATGTAACCATTTATCTGTGGGCTCATATTTCGTTTGGGGGAGAGGAGGGCACCTAACCTCACTGTAACTGGGACTGTACATTTTCTTTCACATTATATTCTGGAGGAAGAGTTTGCCTCTAGCTCCTGGAGTGTTCCCACTGCTGGTCCCCACAGGATTTGACCTGACGAGCTAAGGAGGCAGCTTTTGTTGCTGCAGCTCACCTGCTTTGGGACCCCAGGCCCACCTGCTGCTGAAGTTTGTACAAACTAGACAGAACTAGAGGTCAAACGTTTACCCAGCCCTTTCCTTCCTACCTGTTTCCTTGCTGTCCTTCCGCCCACAGGTATTTACTGAGCAGCTGCTATGGGTCTGGTCTTTGTGCTACACTATAATGATGCTGCCTTTCTAAGCCTCAGTTTCCCTCTTGGTAAATAGTAATAGGTAGCATGTGTGTTTGTTGTGAGGCTTAAATGAGATAAAACTGTACTGAAATTTTAATGTGCACATAAATCACCTGGGGATCTCATTGAGCATGGAGGTCCTGATTCAGTAGGTCTGGGTGGGGCTTGGGTTTCTGCATTTCTAATAAACTCCCTGGTGATGCCAAAGCTGCTGATCCTGGGACCACACTTTAAGGAGCAAAAAGCTAGTCCATGGAACAGAGCATGGCCTATGAGACCTGATAATGTTACCTGCTATTTTAGTTATTTGTCAGCCAAAATAAATAAGATAGGGACCCCCCTTTCACAGAGGCCATGGTCTAATGGCAGATAGCAGAGACGCTTATATCCAAGAGTTATTTACAGCTGTAAAGCCCTGAGAAAAGTGCTGAGCATCTCAAGAGCAGCTAAGAGGGGCTCTAACTCTAACCACCAGGAAGGATTTAGTGGGGGGAGGGAGGGGGTGGCACCTACCAAGGTCTGAGGGTGTGCTCTTTTCCTTTCTGCTTCCCACTCCTCTGTGCAGGATGTTTTAGGAAAAAGAAAATGGGTCTTGATACTAGACAAACCTATGTTCAAACCTCAGCTCTTATTTTTTAACTGAACAACTGACTTGCTTCGTTGTTTTGGGCTCCGGGTTCCTCGTCTGTAAAAATGGAATACTTGCAGCTTTCTGTGAAGTAGATGCTGTAATGAGGTTTGGAACACATACATAGATATATAAAATCACATAGATAATGTGTGTGTGGGTGTGTGTAGAGTGTAATTCCTGGTACCAAATAGATTTTTAAAAAATAATGTTAATTCTAATTTTCATTCTGTTACCCTGAATTTCATTTTCTTCTTTGTTAGCTTTATATAGAAGTTAAAAAAAAAATGCACTTTGTGACACACAGCCCCTTCACATTCGAGTCTAGTACTGCTGTAGTTCCTAACCTCTTTGCTGTTTCAGCAGAATGTGGACATTTGCTTGATTTTGTGGTTCGTGTTCCTAGTACCAGAGAGCTATTTCAAACTAAGACTTTTTAAAAGGTGACCTATCTTAATATTGATGGCCTGTGGTTTAATGGAAGCAAATTAAATTTCCCTTTATTGTTAGGAGTTTTCTGTGGGTTTCAGGGCATCCCTGGAGACATGGGAGACCCCAGGAGTGTCACCAGGGCAAGGCTGGGATCACTGCAGTTACAAAAGGAAGGAAGGAAGGAAGGATGGAGCCGCCATCCCAGCCGGCTCAAAGACAAGGGCAGGTTAAGAATGAGC
This sequence comes from Eumetopias jubatus, assembly GCF_037043125.1. NCBI lineage: Eukaryota > Metazoa > Chordata > Mammalia > Carnivora > Otariidae > Eumetopias > Eumetopias jubatus. The sequence continues at coordinate 30,023,280 of NW_028274815.1, forward strand.
AGGAGATGGTGTGCCGCCCAGAGGACATCTGCATGGCTTTTCTTGATCCTGTGGGTTCCAGCCATCCTTCCTGTGGACTAATACCACGGCTTTCCCGTGGACTTGCCTTGTAGTTTCTCTGCAGCATCTTTGTACTACAGTGGAAGGCTGGGAAAGAATGCCTAGAATTAAAATACCTGAGTTCTTGTCTCTTTAGCTCCTGCGGTAGGTGCGGCCCCCACTTTAGGAAGACAGAACTGCTGCGCTGCCTCCATGCCTGCAAATGTGTGTCATTTTTACCCAGTAAATATGGGCTGAGGACTCACAAAGCAAATGCTTTATACTGGCTCTTAGGGAACAAGGAGAAAGAACTTGATGAAGATATAATCCTTGCAATCAATAGTTTATAACTCTTTTTTATTTTCTTCTTGACAACCAAACCTTATTATCACACAATAGAAATTGAATTTTCTTCCCGAAACTCTTTTAGTACCTATCATTGTAGTGCCTCTATCTTTCATCAAGAGTGCTGGTATTCAAATATGTAACTTACAAGCAAGATGAGATAAACTTTGAAACTTCAAGGTTTTGTTTAAGTATGTGCTTGTCAAATCCAAAAATAGCACCCTAATTTGGAATCACCTGGGAACATTTGTCTTATGAACATTTAAGAACAAAAATTAAGTGTTAATTATATTTTAAGGTGTTATTTTATGTTTCAAGTTCCTGAGAAGATAATTTGAAGAATCTGCTCTTTGGAAATTTTAGGGAAGTGCTTAGTCCTTAACAAGGAGCCACTCTGGCTATAGCAAGGTAAAAAAAAAAAAAAAAAGATATAGGCTGTAACTAGAGACTCTGCCTGTCTTATTTAGCATTTCAAAACAAAAACCATAAACAAACATCTCAGATTCAAAACAGAAAGGAATTTCTGGCAGGGCAGAATGAAACCTGAGCCTGCAAAGTCCTGGGTCTACAAGAGGTAACTTATTTAGCTTCTTATCCAAAGGCCACAAGCAAAACGTTTCACAGCTGTGATAAAACAAAAGGCATATCAACATTGGAGAGTTGTGATACTTCTTTTTTAAGACTCTAAAAGACCTGCCAAAATAAGGTAAAGCTATCGTAAGGAAGTTTGACCTGAGCTAGACTTTTCATCTTAACGATTAGTTGGACCACTTCAGACCCATCACATGTGAGGAACCATACATACGGGATGTAGGTGCTCAGTACCCTCAGTGTGTGTTTATAATTCTGCAGAGAGAGAACATTCCATCATCTGGTCGAATGTAGATCTGGAAAACCTTCACATGGTTTCCCCTTTTTCCTCACTCTCCATAGTTGGCACATTTGCTTTTTTAAAGACACGGACATTTACATTCTGCATGAGGAAAAAGGGATAAATAGTTCTGTCTCTGAAAACCAAAGTAGAGAGATGTTTCAATGGTTTGAGGAAGATTGTATGTGTTTTTCAGAACTACTGAGTTCTTCTATTTCAGACAGATCTCAGGAAAATTTATTACCACTGTCTGTGACATAAAAATGAAAGGCCAAAAAATTTCCATGTTCTATTTTTATTTTTTTTAAAGATTTTATTTATTTATTTGACAGCGAGAGAGGGAACGCAAGCAGGGGGAATGGGAGAGAGAGAAGCAGGCTTCCCGCTGAGCAAGGAGCCTGACCTGGGGCTCCATCCCAGGACGCTGGGATCATGATCTGAGCCAAAGGCAGACGCTTAATGACTGAGCCACCCAGGTGCCCGAAATTTCCATGTTTTAATCAAAAGAATGAATGGGTTCATATATATACCAGTTTGTGACAGGAAGGATTTAAGGCTGCTCAGAGAAAGAAATAGTGCAACATTCTTGCATGTGAGAGTGTACCATGATACAGGAGACAAAGTAGCCATGCTTTCAGATGTGCTTTCATCCCTTAGTAGCTCAGTAACTCAAATAAAACCTTCTCAACTTCCCTTGATGTTGCCTTAATTTATCTAAAGGGAATTAGGTAGTTGCCTACCTGAAGGCAGAGGAACTGAACTGATGATATCTTAAGGCCTTTCTGGTCATAAGATCTATGTTTTTTACGACCTAGAAGTGGGGCACAGGAGTCAAATATTACCTTGTGTTTGCAGAGCCAAGGAAGGGAGAAGTGGTCGTGTCTACAGGACTCCTTGCCAAGGGCTGTCGGCGGAAGGGCTTGGAGGAAAAGATCAAGCGTTCTCACATAGTTCTTTTTATTGCGAAGCGGTGGAGAGGGCAAAACACAGTGATCGGGACATTATTGACGTCTTTAGATGCTGGCAGTCTTTAAGCCATGGTGACTGTTGGCCCAGCCTGGATTCGGGGTAGAATTTATGCCTCTTTTGTGAATGGGCTGGCCTGCTGCCTTCACTCTTTCTCCGTTTCCCTCCTTTACTTCATTAATTACGATGACTGTGAAGTAGGTAGGTGACAGCTACCACAAGGGGAGAAGCTTGAGCAAAGACAGGCCGAAACTTGCCCAAATTCACATGTTCATTTCTGCCTCTGACACTAGGAGAGAGTTGAGTAATTGCTGTTCTTCCTAATATTGCAGGCGGCAGCCAAATTCCCAGCATTCTTTTACCTTTGCGGCTGTTTTCACTTGCCAGGGAGTTTCCTTCAGGAGCAGGCTGGATTTAAAGAAACATAGCAGTCCTTGCATGTGAGGGTTGGGTGGGGGTGGCCGGGGTACTGGCCCATGTGGCCCTTGGGCGCCTCACACCGGGAGGATGAGCTGAGGAGTCTCTGCAAAGGGTCAAGCTGCATGCCCTGCCAGCCCCCCGGGTTACCTCTGTGTGCCGCGAGCCCCGGGAGCAGGAAGCCCTGCGTGTCTGTGAGACACCAAGTCTACCCTGACGGTATTTCAAGAACAGGCCAGCTGTGGAGCTCAGGAAGTTGTCTCTTGGGGTCTAGAAACCCCACCCATCCTTTGCATATTGTCCAGGTGGTGTGGACCCGTGCATGGCTCTGAAACTTGATGTAATGTGAATTATTCCAAAGAATGGGACGCCCAGCCCAACCTGCAGTGTACACCAGCAATCAGCTTGCTTTGCCTTGTGGATATTACATTTTTGCCAAGAGCAGCCTTCCAGAATGAGGTGCTAGTTAATTCCAGTCGGGCATTTATTCGTTAATAAGTCTGCTGAATGCTAAATACTCCATTTGGGAGTATGTGACTGGAGAAAACTCAGCAGCTAATTATTATGTAGATCTCTTCTGTGATTCTCACTTTCAGTTCAATTACCTAAGCCACCAATCCTTAGCAGTGTGAACTTGTTTCATTTTTAGTTTTCAGTGGTATTTTGCTTTTTGCTCCGAAAGTTTTTTGTTTTTGTTTTTGTTTTTAACTATGAGATTACTAATAACTGGATAGACATTTTATGTTGTTTAACCGAAAACCTTTCTGGGTTGTGGAGTACTGTGGCTTGCTCTGTTTTTTGTTTGTTTTTTTTTTTTCTTTCTTTCTTTCTTTCTTTGATGATATCCGAAGTTAAATCCTGTTCCGGATCGTATCCTGTCTGTCCTTCCAGGGTAGATTTCTGGATAGCTAATTAATGGTGGTGTCTGAAATAGCCATTGAGGGGTGGCTGGTGTTCATTTACTAATCGGAGCTTTTGCTGAAAAAACTAGGTTCTGTTCTACTCTTCTTTGGTATATCAATAGGTCTTTATTTGGTTTTCTTCCTGCTTGGTTGGTGCATATTAGCTTGAGAACTTAAGAACTTTTAAACTTGGGGGCGGGGGCAGTAATGACGGTGTGAACGCCTAGGGCCTTCTCTCTAGAACATTTCTCTCTTGGAAGTGGCCAGGGTGTTCAGTGTGTGTTTGCTGCCACCAGAGTCTGTGCTGGAAGGTCTGTTTGGTACTTCTCATGCCCATGACTTTGTGCTGTGCTTTGGCCCTCCTTCCCCGGTGAATCCCTGCCATGACCCAGGGTAAGCTGTATCTCAAGCACCCTGAAAGCCTTGCTTTCCAGCATTCTTTCCATTTGCCTCCACATTCTTCCCAGCATGGTTGAATGCAGCTCTCCAGCTATTGGTAACCCAACTAGTAAGAGAAGCTGGTGCCAAGCATCAAATCCTCTGCGAGGACCTCTTCCAGTAACGGTGTCTGCACTAACAGGATAGCAGAGAGGAGTTCTGTAGAAATGTTTGGAGGGGACGTGTTCGCCAGTACGTGAGATTCATTTGATTCTGTGGAATATGATAATATGGGTCAGCAAGTGGTAAAAGTTCATAATACAGTGTTCTTCACATGGTTGTGGTGGACTTGCTAGCCTAAAAAGGTGTGCCCAGGATGGTAAAATATCTTGTAGCATCAGCAACTGGGCTCCTGGTACGCTTACAGTTGTGACTTTGAAAGACAATAAGCTGTGATAATTCTTTCTTTCAAGATGTAGGTAACTTCATATCTTTGGATAGAGAGTGACTGTGTGTGTGTGTGTGTGTGTGTGTGTGTGTGTGTGTGTACAGCTGCTAAGAGCACACTACAAAGAATACTTTGCATTGTGTTATGTGCTGAAAACAACTTGCAGAGTTGAAGCAAATTAAGTATACTATCTACTCTGTAGATCAGCAAACTGAAAATGACTTCTTAACAAGTAAAGATTGTGCAGTTTTATTATACTTGAAAAAAACAATTCTAATTAAAGTGCTTTGGCTTTTAAACTGGTTAATTGGGATATCTATACATGAGCAAGTGGAACTCAGAAAGATTACTGACTTCATTTCTTGCTGATTGGGACAAAAGATTTATTATCCAAGGGGCAGTGTGGGCTGATTTATAGTAGGTTATCACTAAACATAGTTTTTGGCCTTACACAGGAATTTTAGATGTGATAACAGAAAGGAAAAGCAGAAATTTAGGGTGAGAAATGGAATACCTCTATAGGGAAATAAGCACATAAAAGAAGCCAGAGGTGTTTTTGGTTGGAAGGAGATGAAATTATTTTCAAAGACTATGTTGGGAGAAGGTGAGTGAGCTCTCAACAACCAAGTTTATTGACTATCTATTCAGGAAATTGTACTCAATGCTTTGGAAAAAGACTCTGCCAGTAGAGTTCTGGAAAACTTGAGGGAGAAAAAGTATTTACATGCTTTATAACATAAAACATGTCCAAAAGAAATATATAGTTACAGCTACATTTGGCACTGAAAATAGTCATGTATTATATTTTTTAAACTGTGTGTGAATGTGTAAGCATGTGCCCTGGAGTCAGAAATGCTTGGCTGATACCATTTCTTGAGAGAATGGAAAAGTAGAAGGTATGAGGAGCCACAAAGAGGGAGAAAACATAGAGGATGACTAGTAGTAAAGGAGGAACAGTGAATTGTTTTTCCTTTGGAGGGGATATATTTCATGTGCATAATGATTCCAACTTTTTTTTTTAATAATCTTAGTATAATAAGCATTTAACTTCCCATAGAGCCTTAGTAATTTGCATGTCATTACTAAAAGCCCACAGGTAAGGGAAAATTAGACTCCTAAATCCAGTACCTGACTATTCTCAAGGTGTTGGCTTTCTAACGTTGTTTCAAGTTTATGTTGGGCAAAGACCCTTTGAGAATGCAGAAAATTAGGAGATCTGTTCGACACATGCTTCCCAGTATCTGTCACAACTAGAGGTTTGGGGGGCAAAGCCGGCAACTGGAAAATGGGTGTGGTATCCGCTTTCAGATTCCCCCAGATTGTCTTTACATCCTTCAGAATGTGTTCTCGTTCTTCAAACCCTGCCATTTTATGCTGCTTCCTTTGTGAGGACTTCCTGCCCTGCCCAGAAAAAAGCAATGCCATCCCCCCACCCCCAGTGCCCATAAATAGCACTTTCTCCTTCCCCTGTTATAACATTTTTCACACTGTGTTAGAGTTCACATTTCTGTCTCTCTGCCTCATTGTGATCCATTCGAATGCCAGGATTGTGTGTTGTTCTAGCGCTTGGCACACAGGAAGAACTCAATGAGCATTTGTTGACTAAATCTAGACTCAAGGTCATCCAAGATATTATACAAAAACTTTTCCATCTGAACTTGTTTGGTTTGCATTGTGGAAAGTATTGAGAGAATCCCAGTGAGAAGTCTCATCATTGCAGAAGGAAGCTTAGAACTGGTTAACCAGGTCCTCTCTCCTGTCACCCCTCCCCCCTCCCCCAGTCATCCTTAGAATTAAGTTTTTAAATTTTGCTGTGATAGGTTAGTTTCAGCTGTATTTATTTTGGCTAATATTTAAAGGTAATTTTTATTTGTGAGGGCTTTTCCTTCTTTGCCAGTTTGCCATAAAGGTGTCCACCTTTCATTCACCAACCTTTCATCAGGTTGTAAACATTTTCCTCGTGGGCGGCAGCTTGTAACCTCTTTACCATCAGGGATCTGGGACACTAAGCAGTTGAAATGCTACAGTGATCAGCTATTTGTAAACTATAACTGATAAACAATTACAAATTATTATATAGACATGCGTCAGATATGTGACCATATGAATAATTGATAATAAACATCTGTATTTTCTGCAAATCTAGGATTGTGTCTGAAGCATGTATGTGGACTAATCAGGAGGGAGTTTAAGTTAACAAACATGCAGAGAACTTTCCATCCGTGTTACACCAGTGAATGACACAACCTATTTACTGCGGCAGGTGATCTCCAAATGTCATCAGGAATTTAACTGTGCACCTTCTTTGGGGAAGGAACTCCGAAGCCAACAACATGAGGGTGGAAGTGTGTGACTGTGAATAATAAAAATGCCTCACAAGGGTTTGAACAGGAAGTCCATAAGAATGCAATATAAGGAATTTAAAAAAGCAAAATTCCTTTTGGATTTTCTCCAAACCCTATGACTTCAGGGACTGAGGAATTCTTGATGACTCGTGGCTGGAGTCCCAACTTGTTATTAAGCCGGGTGGAATTGTTTTTCCTTTAGCACCAGTCATGAACTCTTTGTTTGTTTGTTTACTTTCCTGAAAGTCTTAAAGTGGTTTACAAATTAAGACACTAAGGCATTAGACACTTAAGGACACAACACTAAATTATAACCTTTGGGTAATATATTTGGTATTAAAGTTTTCAACTGCTAGAAAAGGAGAGATTTGGCCAAAATAAGGATACAGGGTCATAGACAGATATACAGAATTATCCTGGTATAAGTCAGGCATCTGTAACCTTTTGTGACTTTAGTTGAGTGTGCCCAGAGAGCCCCATTCCCTCAGTACAGTTTTAATTTTGATGTCTCTGGTACAGCATGTGCCTTCGACTTTCCCATGTTTAAGATGCCCATCCCACATGTGATTGTAATTGTTTATAATATTAGTGACATGGCTGGCGGCTTTGCAGTAACCCACTTGAGAGCACCAGTTGTCCTAAAAGCTTTCGAAAGGGGGAGGAGGGCAAGCTGGAACTGATCGTTAAGTAAGGTTTAGGAGTAGAGCTCTAGTTTTCCATGATTCTTTGTTGGTGATGAAAGGTTCAAGATTTTAAGCAAGGTAATTTTTTTGAGCGTCCACTGATGATTTTCCTGTAACTCTTTAAAAATATAATTTTTTACTTTTAGGTGGCTTCATTACTGTTAAAGTTTTAAAAGTCAGCTTCCAGACATTGGGAAGTTGTTCTCCTTCAAGTGTTGGCCTTCTCTAAGACTTTTATCGGCAGAAAGAGTATTTAACTTGAGGGTGGATACTGCCCAAATTAGAGGTATCACAAAACCTGTGGCTCTTCTGTTAACTTGAGGTAGAAGGTGAAGGACCGAGAACTGTTCTTGCTGCTAGAAGAGCATATTTACTCTCAGTCTTTAATACAATAAATGAATGGAGGCAGAGAATGGGGAAACACACTTGAAGGAGAGAGGGCCCCTCTTGTTGTAAGCCAAAGTAAACAGTTCTGTAACTGAAAAGTAGACTATCAGGAAGGTGAGAACCAGAGAAGTAGGTGTCAAGTGCAACCAGCAAGTACCATTTTCAGCTACAGAGATAGCCAAGTTGCCCCGAGTCCCAAAAAAGAACCTCTCAGAGGTATTTAGGGGAAATCAGTTTCCTGAACTGGCCTTTCATGGGCCTACAGCTGGACCCAGGGCCAGGGCTGGGGGAGAAAACAAACAGATGTGATTCTCTGAGGGGGTAGAGATGAAGTCGCCAGTAACCAAGGGAAAACTTCAGGGGAGCCCGTGGACTGGCAGAATGCAGTGGGAAGGCATCCCTGAGTGTGCGTGATGTTAGAGTTAATGGAAACAGAGACGTTTTCTCTCTGTCTTTTGTTACAGTGGAAAACTGTGTCATTACAATGGACAGCTGCATACACATTGCAAATGATGTGATGTGTGCATGTACTTACACACATCCACATACGCAACACGTGCACACACACAGACTTCCTTACGGGGTCACAGTCTTGCCCTGATCGTCTCTTTGTGTCCATTTTTCTACCACGATAGCGTTTTTTTCTAAGTGGAGCTGTTAGACTCCGTTCATTCCAACAGAAAAAAAAAATTCTGTGGCCATCCTTAATTAATTTATATAAATAAAGACATGTAGATTGTCTCCTAAGAGGCTTACATAAAGCTCTGGGCATCTCATTCCTGTGTTGTTTCTTCTGTAGTTAGTAAGATACTTTTTCAGGTTTAGAATTGCTGATGTCCTGCTCATGCCGTGTTTCGAGAAAAGGAGACCATCAAAAAGGACTGATACAGAAATTTCTTAGAACTTTTTATACTCAGAGATTCTTGGAGCTTATTGCATGTGGGAAAGGGTCTTCCCTTGTTAAAAAAAAAAAAAAAAAAAAAAGCCCAAGTCTCTTGAATAGTCACTTAGAAAGGTGTTACCTAAATTCCTTTTCTGTAGTTTTATTTCTTCAACATCTTATTTTCCTTAATTAGCTGTATGTGCTGGGGCCAAATACTGGGTCCACTGCCTTATAAAGACAACATAACTTCACAGGCAGTTTGGGAAATAGAGGAGAGACACAATGATCCAAAATTGCTTTTGTTCCAAACCCAAGAACTAGTTTCACGTTACTGTGTATGTATATACCCTGTCTAGCCTTCCTCTGTGTACATACCTTTTTAAAATCACACATCCATATATTGCTTCTTTCCATTAAAATTATATCAAATGAGCTTTCCTATGTTGCTGCATAGTCTCCATTACTATAATTTAAGCTTATTAAGCAAGATGTGCTGATTGTATCTTTCTACTTCATTTTCCTAACTTCTTTCCTCCCAGGACTATATAAAAGGCAAAAAGGGGTGGGGGGGAGTCATTTGCAGTGAACTTAAGGCAAAATTCTATGTAGTCTTAATTTGTTTCCGTGAGGGCCTAGGCTCTCCAAGTAGATGAAAACCATTGTCTTCTCTCCCCTCACTGAGGATTTGACCACTTGCTACCAGTGCCTCTGGCCCTTTGTGTCTAGGGCTGTGGCATGAAGATGGGGGGCCCTTAGCTGTCATGTCATATAGCTGTGCTACCACCAGGACCACGTTGACTCTGAGGACATTGAAGCTTTTTTTAACCTTTTCCTCTGTTAAGTAGTGATTTGTTGGCTTTGTGCAAATAGCCAGCCCACTGGGTAGGGACATTTTTATTCTATTGCTTTTTTTTTTGTAGTGAATTATTGGATTGCAAATATTTATTTAGAGTGAAAGATGAATATAATTAACTATATCCTAAATAGATACTAGATACTAACTTCAAGATGAATTTGCAACCTTTGTGCTTTGTATGCATGAGACATAGGCTCTTGTTACCAAATATTTTATCTGAGAATTTAAGTTTTCCACATCCACCAATTTATAAATGAAAACTGGAGGCCTGGAAGTTACCCGCAAGGCACGTGTATAAATTTGGAAAAACTCGGATCACTTGTGGAATTGAGTTTGTTGAAATCAGGGAAACAGACTTTTTTCCCTTGTATTATTGGCTAATATATTAATAAATAGTTTTTACAACTCAGGTACTGGTTTCCTGTTCAAAAGGTATAGGTAGCATCTGTTGTAATATTTCAGATTCATTTCTGCAGTCTTTGTTTAAACATTTCTCACTCAAAACCGATTATACAAACAGGATGCAAAACCAAATTGCCAGGCTTCAGATATATTTTATATAAGTTTGAAGTGCTTTTTGGATTATCAAAAGGAAGACAAACATTTTGATTACCTTTTTAAATTAAATAACTTTCTGAATTATTATAAATCTTTGAAAATTTATAATTCATGCATGTGATCTCTACCAATCAACATTTCCAGTCTAGAAAATACTGGGCATTTACCTGACTGCTTCTTGGTTGGAGAGAGGATCCATGTACATGTCACTAAACCACAGCATATAGCTAAGTAATGCATGTGCACAGCTGGATTTTAACACTTTTTGGGTCAACATTTATTTAAAATAAGCACACTTTGTACTGAAAAAGTAATTTGAGGGTGAAATCACATTAGATTTAATAGTTTAACCTTGGATATTTGTGGAATTTTAGGTAATATTATGGGACAGTAGCATTCATTAAAGTCAAGTGTATGAAATCTTCTAAAAATTTGTTAAAATCTTTTTAAAAATTAAAGCACAAAGGGATATTAATAGATATTTATATTCAGCAATACTAAAGCAAATATTTGACACCCACCCCCATCTCCAAAATATGTGCGCTGATACTGGGTCTTTAGGGTGAATGAAAAGGTGTGGAAAAGCTGACAGCTTTTAGGGAAAAGATTTGTCGGGGGAAGGAGCATGGGGCTCCCTTAAGGTTTGGCCCTACCTAAGGCCTGTAGTTCCTTTTGTAACAAATTTATAAAAATTTATTTAAGTCTTTTCATCAGTAGATTATCTCCAGTACTAAACGGTTAATCATTAATCAGCTGATCTTTATTATCAACTAAAACCACTTGTGTTTTCATCACAAATGCTCCTTAACAATGTGGTTATAAATGTTTAAATCAATGGATAATGAAATCGATTCCTATGTTCCTTGTCATATGGTAGGACGTAAAGCTTCTGGCTTTTGGAGAACATTTCAGCAGTCGGCGAGGGCGAGTACGGTGTCCCTGAGCTGCTTTTTTTTTTTTTGCTTAGAGAGCCCTGGAACTTGGCCAGCTTCGATGAGGGGGAGGAGGAAAGGTTCAAGTTTGAGAGCCCTGCATTTATTTCTGGCTGTTCTGTGTGAGACAGTGGGAGAAGGCATATAGTTTGAGGGAGGTCGCAGACTCAAAGGTTCATGCTAGGGGTAAATGCTGGATGGATTTTTTATCGCTGCTTCACACTTTTACCTCTCAGAATTGGTGCTTCCAAGGGCTGAGGCACAACATCTGGATCTAGTGTGCTGGGTGTCTCGGAAGTCTCTTCTAGCCATAGTCCAACCATAGCACTCTGTTCCTTTTCTTTCTGAATTTGTAGTCAAATAACTAACTTCCTGACCTGCTGTGAGACTTGATTTTTACAAACCAAACACCATGCATCTTGGAGAAGGGCAGTTACATGAATACCAAATGCATATAGCATTTGGGGCTGGAGTTGCAGGAGGTAGCAGCTGGTGGCTCTGTGCATCACCAGCTCTAGTGCACTAAGAGCGAGAGAGAGGCAGTGACACCCCACTCTGGAGCCCCCAAGCCCCCCGAGTCTTTTCCCCTTAATGGGTTGGTCCCTGATTTCCCCTGTGCAGATTCTGAATCCCTTTCTCTTGTACCCATGCTTGTTGAGGAAGCCCTGCTTCCAGCCGCTGCCCTCACTCAAGCCCCAGCTCTGCACGCGGGTACCCTCTGCTGTTAGCAATTTGGGGACACTGCCCAGCCAGCCCGCCCGCCCGCTGCCCTCCTCAGCGGTGCCTCTGGCCTCCTAGCGCGGGCGCTGCCTCCATAGTCCTGCTGCTTGCTTCCCAGATGAGCAATCACCACAGCCTTGGGACATTTTACCCACCCGTATGACTAGCTTGTGTTCCTTCATTTGCCAGGGAGCATTGAGGATGCCGTCTCAGGAAAACCTGCCCAGCGGAAATGACTTCCTCAGGAGAAACCACATTTATCAGTAGAGGCAATATTATGTACTAGCAGGGGTTCAAGCTCTGAGGTCAGTTCACAGTCCATCCTAGTGACTTGCCTCGTGCCTTACCCTGCCAAACTGCTTGACTTCTGTGCATGGTTTCCATCTGTAAAATGGGCATAATAATAGGATCTACGTCATTCAGGTTGTTATGGGCCATACATAAGTTAACTCATTTGTGTACAGCACTGGAATAGTAATTTGTACACAGGAAGCAGGTGGTAGATGTTAGCTGTCATTGTATCTTTTTGTACCTCAGCTTTGAACACTATGGCTTGTACATAGCAGGTGTTCATTAAATGTCTTGTTGAGTAAATGTAGTATTCTGAAGGTGGAAAGAAAATGATTTCCCCTTCTCTTACCATAAAATAAAAGTAATATTTGGTTGCAATAAGACATTGTCCACATGAAGATACTTAACCCCTGGTTGGAGGCAGGGTAGGAGGATGTTCCAAATTAAATATCAGTAACAGTGTGCCGTGATTTGTTCATCAGACCTAACACACCCAGTCTGTCAGTAGTTTGAATAATGTTTACTGGCTCCCAGGATAATTTTGAAAGGACAAAACAGCTTAATAGTGATTTATTTCCAGTAAGCATTGTTATTGGAACATTTCAAATTCCAGCATATTTGATGGCTGTATTAAAACAGACTCTGCCCTTCGTGGGTTCACTCTGTTCTAACTTATGTTTGCTTTTAAGGCGGAAGATGGGTAGAAAGATGCTCTTTAATTGAATAGGTTCCTGCTGCTTTGTAGCCAACTCAGTGCCTAGCATGGTGCCAACAAAGAAGTAGTTGCTCAGGAAATAATATTTTAAGTTAATTAGTAAATTGATGGTACATTTTTCTTCACATTACATCACACTGATGGCTTGAAGGTACCTGTGAGGAGGTCTTGTTCCTGATTTTCCTCCAGGCAGGCGTGCCCTAAGATGATGGTCTCTTGCTTTTGGGTGATAGAGTATTGAATTTGAGGACCGCTGTCAGAATTACTGCTCATCTACTATAAGAAGAACAAATGGTCCCCAAGGGGTCCAGATAGATGGTGCAGGAAGGAGCACCACCCCTCATCGCAGATGAAGTATCTGAGCCATACTCACGATGAAGATCACAGCTCTAACGGCAAGAGTTAAGTCATTGTTTTCTAAGTTAAGAAAGTTTAAAGGTTTATGCTGCTACTGTTTCATGTGGCAAGGACTGAAGAAGATATATCCTGGTGTTCTTTTGGTAGGGACAGTGATCCAAATGGTAAGAGTATTTGACCCCGGACCTGGAGATTACAATTTGGAAAAGATGGTTTTAAAAAAGTGATCATGTCCACAAAGATGACAAGAACATGAACCTGAAGTCCTTTGTCAGTGGTTTGTAAGTGCTTCTTTTCATTCTAAAAATATTTATTGATTCAAAAACATGATTTATGTGACAGGATTGCAACAATAGTTAGAATTCTTTTTCTTTATGGAGAAATTGGAAGAACTTTAAACTAACACACATACATACTCATTCAAAGAAAACCATTTGCTCTGCCTTTTCAAATGACATTTTTGTTGCCTGGTGTCATTTTAATAATGTTTCTTTTCTTTTTTTCTTTTTTAGGTCTTCGTGCATACCAGCATTTTTTTCTTTCAACCATTAAGGTTCTCCCTTGTTACCCAACTTAAAAAATAAATAAATAAACTTATTTCAATGCAAATGAGTGCTGTGTGTTTCTTCCGTAGTGAGATTATTTCATAGGTGGTTTGAAGGATTCATCAAATTTTATAAAAAGAGTGTAAAACTGCCTTTCCACTTTCTCACATCTCTCTCACCCAGATTAAAGTCGCCCATTGAAAACCTGACCTTTATCACAGAAGAGCTGTAGCGGGGCAGTCTTCATGGGCCACCTGCCCATGTCTTTCTGGGTGCACACCGTGCTCACGTGCAGTTATCAGCCGCCACAAAGGAGCAGTCTGATGACAGTAGTAGGGGCAACACGTGTTGGGAACATGCACGTTTTACCGAACAGGACACTGGACTGCTTTCTTATGAGGGGTAGTGTGTACATGTGTGTGTGTGGAGGGGGGAGTCCAAATTGCGGTTAGTTCCAGATGATTCACCACATGGAAGGCGTATTCTCTCGCTAGTGTTTGAGTCTTAGTAAATAAAGGAGTATTCTGTGTTGAATCCTGGTCTGACAGGAAGGAGGTGGTAATTGATCAGGGATTCTATTTTGTTTGTTTTCAGTAAAAGGGATTACTTAGAATGAGATGACTCTACATCGGGATACCTTTTCGTAGGATCATTTTTATCTTTTTCGTAGGATCATTTTTATCTTTTATACAGAATTAATCTTCGCTGTTGTCAGCCTTTACTCACAGAGACTTATTAGAAATAATTGTTGGTTTTTTAAGAAAGGGGAAAGAGATATTTAGTTTGAAGTACAGTTGGCAGATTTGACTACTCGAGGGTGTTGTTTTCTCTGTGGAGCATCTTATAGAGGTCAAACCTGGCTGACAGATGCTTCCTATGACTTTGTCTAACCCATGAATGGCAGTTCCTCTTCATTTATCCCCTTTCCCCAGTCTCCCGAGCATCATTCTTCTCTTCCTTCCCTCTCAAATTCTATTCCCATCAGTCATCAGGTGGTTGAAGAGCAAGCCAACCCCTGTCCCCAGTAGGGCGGGATGCCAGTCCAGCCATGGGCCCTCACTGCCCATCCTCCAAGAGAGGACAGTCACCTTGACTGTCTTGGGAGGGAGTAGGAGGTCCTGCACCCCGGCTGAAGTTGGCGTATTTACCTGCTTACACAGGGACCAGTTGGGCTCCTAACTCCTCAGTCCTCCCAGCCTCCCCTTCCCGGGTTCCAGTGGACTGGAACGTCTGTGATTGAGGAGTTCCACAATGGGCACTGTGTCGTGGTCCTCCTCGCTGCCCGCCGTGGGTCCAGGTGTTAAGGCCCGTCGTGCTACAGTCCTCAGCTCCAGAGGGTGACCTTGAAGCGACATATGTCCTGGAGCCTGATTTCGTGAGCCTTGGGGCCCTGCAATTAGGACAAGTTGGGAGGCCCTTGAGAGGCCAGAGCCTGAGGGTTTGAGCCCAGCCCTCTACAGAGTTAAAACCCCAAGGACACAGAGATCACATGAAAGGCACCAAGAGAGTCTGGGAGACACTGAGTCAGAGGCAAAGGAATCTGATTTTGCAAGAGGACAGTTTTGCTCTGGGAGGTGAAAGAAGCTTGGTTGCCTTCTGATTGGAAGTGGCCTCCTATTTGCTAGTCAGAATGACCTCAGGCCTTGAGAATGACTGAGGTCAGAGAACTGTTGCTAACCGAGGAATCAGAGAATTATGGAGTTGGAAGGGTCCTCAGAAAAGCCTCTCTGGGCCAGCCCCCTTGTTTTACAGATTGAGGAACTGAGGCCCGTGGAAGTCTGTTGTGTTCTCTTATGCTTTTTATAGTTTCTGGTGTGCCTGACCTGAGGAGGTTGAGTGCCTGCTGCTTGCCTGGTCTGGAGGGACCTCTTGGGGCCCCTGTTGCCCTCACTGCCCCATGACCTTGGGCCCTGACCCATGTGGGCGCAGTAAGCTGAATCCTCCTCTGCTGAACTTTTCCCTCCCTGCCTGCCTTCTTGCCCCGCCCCCACCCCCCATGAAGGAGTCCAGAACCCTCCTTGCATGTGAAGCCACTGGAATGTAGCACTCTGCCCCCTAGGCTTGAGTGTCCTGGATGGACCTAGCCTGGGAAACAGGAAGGACTCAGGGGAGGCGGGGAGGGAACAGTGCCTCATGGCCTTGGGGTGGGACGGAAGGAAAGAAAGTGCGGGGAAGTGTGACCTCCCCGAGTAGGCCCAGCTGACTCTCACCACATGGGAGGCCGGCGGGGGCGTTGGGCTGGCAGACGGAACAGGCAGATTTCTTCAGGCCAGGCCCATGGGTGGGGGCCTCTGGCAGTGCTGAGCCCCAGGAGGTGAGCTGCTGGGGGAATTGGGGTGAAGAGGAAAGGATTTGAGAGGAAGAAGGGAGAGGAGCAGACCAGAATGTAGAGGAAATCATTGTAACAGGAGGTGATGAAGGTGAAGGTGGTGGATGGAAAGAAGGAATGTCCAGCCACTGTACAGACTGGATGCATTTCTCACTTTAGAAACCAAATGTTAGGAGATGGGAAAGACTCCCTTAAAGAGACTTCCACCCTACTTTGAGACTCTGGGCTTTTTAACATGCTTACCCTTGGCGAGGCAGGGTTAGTAGAGAGAGTGGCTGCACATTCAGGTGTGAGGCTCTTGACACTTAGCTGTCCTTCTCTATCTTCTGCCAGTGAGGACACCCCACCCTTGACCACCCTCAGACCATTAGCAGCCGGTTACATTCCCTTGAAGAGATTTTTAAAAACCCTGAGAGCCAGGTGGCTCTCCACCAGCTCTCTGCCCCTTTCCAGGATAAGGGAACCTTGCTTCTTCCTCAGCTCCTTCCCAGTTAAAGCCTGTGCAGAACTCGGATGCAGAGCGAGGGATGGGGACCGCCTCATGGAGCCCCTGGGCAGCCGTGAGCAGATTACACCTTGCCCCGCTGCCTGTGAGGTTCATCAGGGTGGCAAGCCAGCTCTTTGTTGAGTGTCTAAAATTCAATTCTGTGCTTGTGGAAAGGGAGCAGGAGTGACAGGTGGCAGAGTGTTTCTGAAACACCTTTTTAAGAGGAGAGAAATCGCAGCTGCAGCCATACCTGAAGGGGTTGGGTTTCCTTTGCTTCCAGAATCTTCCCCATGCTGAGTCTGTTGACTCTTCCTGTGCCCAGGGTTGTCTTGAGCCTTTAATTAGAGTTCCATGGTCCCGCCACAGCCTGTCTGAAGGGAGCCAATCTCCTCTCCTCTTTTCTCACATGACATGGCACAGAGCCCTAGGAAGAGGGGCCCTGGTACTAAGTAGAAACGTCGTGGTTATTTGACTCATTCCTTGGGCCTGTAAACCACAGTCTGTGATACCTCTTCCTCTCTCCAAATAATACCAAAAGCCACCAGGTGAGGTCCAGTGGGGTGCTGCAGGCAGGTAGGCATGTCGGCAGGTCGGCAGGTCAGCGTTTCACTCCCAGAGGTGTGCGTCTCAGGGTCTGCCCTGAGAGCCTGCCGGTCTTCCATATATCTGGATGTTTAAAACAACTGAATTATTAAAGGATACGTTAAATGCTTATATGTAAGTTTAAAGCTCCTTATTTCTGTATATTCTGATCCTTTGACAATTGGCGATTATTACTGTTAAATAGGGTATGGATTTCATCACAGCATCCTTTGGGAATTGTCTGCATTCGGTATTTCCTTTTATATCCTAAAAACCATTAGCTTTTGAAACATATATTGAAGTTAATAGGCAATAATTTTTAACCTTTCAGGCAGGAGTTAAGGTAGATGTATTTCCACAAATGGGTCATTTGAGCAGTTTTTCATGACTTAACACGGTAAGGACTAAATAGAATAACAATGCAGAATCGTGATCCATCTGCCTTACGGGGTATGGGAGTACATGTTGCTGTAAGCGTGTAGAAAAAGGACTAGGTGATTCACATGGGTTTTATTTATGTTTCCTTTTGGAAGCAAATAATTCTCTGTGTGTGTGTTTATGCATGCATGTGTTTTACTTTAAAATGTAGAAATATATCAACCTTTTTCTTTAACTTTGACACTGTAGTGTTTTAAAAGACCCAAAAGGTACCTGCTTCCTAAGTCCCTGGTAGGCATGAATTATTGTACAGTTTCTTTTTCTTTTTCTTTTTTTTTGTACCTCAGCCATTCCAGAAGGATATATTAAATATAAATATAAATGTTACAGTTAAATGCTAAGTATTGAAAACTTAAGCAAACTGGAATCTTAGCTACCCACAGAATGTCTCTTCCTTCCCATGACATTGTTAGTAGAGAATGTCCCCTTGTGCACCTACTCCATCCAGCTTGCCATTCATTTCTCCATTCAGCAAGTGGAGCTTGGGGCCTGCTGTGAGCCATCCACTCATCTCAGCAGGGAGTGACTGTAGAAATGAGGAAGGTGCAGTTTCTGCCCCTCTGGAAGCTCAGAATCTAGCTGTGGGCAACCCGTTGCAGTGCCTTGCGATAAGTGAAAGGTTGTAGGTGGGAGAAAACCAAGTAAGCTCTGAGGAGAAGACATTAGTTGGGCACGGTAAGCGAATAGCAGATTTCCAGATGAATGGGGAAAGAAAGATGGTGCCTTCTCAGAGGAAACAGAATCAGCAAAGGCCCACCCAAGTGGACTTACACAGTGTATGGAGAGAATTGACGGATTCGGTAAATATTTGTGGAGGACCTACTGTGTGGTAAGCCCTGTTCCAGGTATGGACGATCCAGATGTGAACAAGACAGACAAATCCCTACCAGCCTGGAGCTTTCTGATCTAGGGAGAAAAGATGAGCAAAATTAGTCATAAAACTTACACCATGTCGGAAGAAGGTAAGTGCTGTGCAGAAAAATAAGGCAGAGAAAGAGAACAAGGGCCGCGGGACGCTTTTGGTTTCAGTTTTAAAGAGAGTGCTCACGGAAAGTATTGCCGAGAAATGGAGTGTGATCAGGGACCGGAGGTGGGGGGGTGGGGCGGTGGGAGCTGTGCACAAAGCCTCCGGGGGGCGAGGGGTGTGTTCAGGTTGGAAGGGACACGAGTGTCCAGGCCCCAAGGCTTCCTTGCCTTGGGAAGGGAAGAGGCGCAGTCTGCACAGTGGGAAGTAACCTGGAGGGTTAGCTGGGGCCAGGCACAGGCTTGGTTTATCAGTGGGAGGGGGGTCCTACTTGAGACTGTGGGCAGGTGGGAGCCAGTAAAGATTTTTGGATAGCGTCAGGCGCCTGGGTGGCTCAGTCGGTGAAGCGTCTGCCTTCAGCCCAGGATGGAACCCCGCGTGGGCTCCATGCTCGGGAAGTCTACTTATCCCTCTGCCCCTCCCCTAGCTCGTTCTCTCTTTCTCTCTTAAATAAATAAATAAAATCTTAAAAAGATTTTTGGATAGTGTTGGTAGTCATTACTGTTGTCATCACTGAGATTCCCAAACCCAAGTACCCAGTCCTTCAGAGCTTGGCGCCTGTTAGGCATAGGGGTCCAGTTACTACACCAAGGAAACTCCAGTTTTATCAGAAATGTGCAAATATCTTTTCAAACACATTCTTAAAGTTTCTTCATCTTTCTGTGGTCTTGTTATATTTACTTCATATGGTCTGTTTCACATGAATCTTGGGGATTAAATCATGGCTCTGTAAATCATCGTAACTCCCAAGGTGTTAATGTTCATTTCCTGACCTACCCAAGAGTCCTGCTTTTCATTGTCTCCTAATGTACATTTGCTTTTAGGTAGAGAGTTCTAGGATGGATTTCAAGGACTTGGTGCCTTCAGAAATCAGTGTATCAGACAAGCCCTGTGTTGCATGAGGTTTCTTACAGGCCACAGTTGTCTCTCTCATTTTTATTTCTAATTTATAGCCCTCCTTCCCACATACACATACTGTAGCAATGTGGATTCTAATGCTATTCTAAGAAAAAAAAGATCTAGACATACACATCAAACTTTCACTTATGATGAAACCGGTAACAGTAGGAATTGTAAACCATGCACGCAAAACGGTGTTCATTGAATATTGCTGGCAAATTGTGCTTTGTTGCCAGGACCAGGTAGCAGGAGATTCTTGGCATGTGTAGGAATAAAAATAAGATCAAGTATAGAGATAAACTTGCTTCATGAAAGAACTCAAAGGTTTGGGCTTTTAGGCACAATATTTAGGGACGATATTTCTTTGATGACCAGTACTTGAGTTAGTGGTAAGGAAGAGAAATAAAGTCATTGGAATTAATCTTGATCATTTATCTTCCACTTGGTTTACTTTCAAGAATTCAGATAAATTATTAAGGTAAAGTTCACAGCAGTACTCAGGTTGATTTATAAAAATATTACTTACGAAGTGATTGCTAATCGATTTCACAAAATTATTATCCTAAACGATTCCTTAATGTTTGCTACTTACAGATCATTACACCTTTTAAAAATCACCATTTGAGCCTCAGGAGTATTGCTGTATATGAGGGCACTGTTGTCTTAACAAAGAAACCCTTGTTTCCGGGATGATGGTGTAGTTGAGATCATGTTTATGTCGTTGGGTTTTCTGTTCTGACGTTTCCAAGGGTCCTCTGGCAAACTCTACTCCTGTTGACTTAGAAGGTGTCATTGTGAGGCCTCTGCCTGTCCCTTGGGTATTGACACCAGCTGTTGGTCTCTGGGCCATATGCACTGGAGATGGGCTTCACCAGAGTGACATGGGAAGTGTAGGAGTGTTCCCTCCTTCCTTTTCCCTGATGCTCAGGTCTTCTGAATTCACTTGAACTTGAAATTTTGCCCAGCCCTTTGACCACCTCATTTCCTAGTTCCATTGTTTCCCTGCTTTATGATAGTCTATGCAGAATTCAGGCCTCGGTTGCTGAGCTTCTGTCCTCAGCTAAATGTGTTCGTCTGAGAATTAAGCACCTAGTCTGGTTCCTGGCACGTAAAAATGTGGCTCAGTAAATGTTAGTTGTTATCAGAAGATTTATCTCTGGGGAGTGTGGGGGGTGGTGAAATATGCTTCGTTACCTGTGCTAACTATTCAGTTAGTATAATGAAAAATGTATAACCTTCAGAGTGCTTATTTTCAGAATGCTATGTTCATTTTGTTGCTCTTGTTTGAGATTCTGGTCACATTTCTTCTTTTCATTCTAGTGGTTCATACTTTTGGATGAGTGCAATCAAGAAAAAAGGCATTCCCATATCTAGTCTTCTGTTTTGCTCTCGGTCATTTGACTAACAGATTTTTAGGTTAGAGCATACATTAATATTTATAAAATGGGACTGTGCATTATTCATACCCACAAGTACCTTTCTGGCAAGAAGCATTAATTTGTGTCACATTATCTCATTATGGTCATGATAGACGGAAGTAGTAGAAAGGGAGATAATAGAGTTTATTATTTAAGTTATTATTTATTTGCCTAACATAGTTGAGGTATATTCATTCACTCAGCATGTCATAAATATTTATTGACATGTGGAAGTTTTGGTTAATATAATGTTGAGGTTAAAAGAAAATTTGAGGTAGTATTAATATTTTACAAGTGGGAAGACTGGCATCCAGAGATGTTTCTTTCTTCCCCTACCACCAAACTGACTTTCCAGGAAAAGTTTGGCACCGGAAGATTCAGATCACTCTTATCCTCTAACTCATTCCTGTTGACTCCCTCTGCAGATACTTACTTTGTTAAGCTCCTATTTGCCAAGTCCTGCAGTCACCCAATGATAAAAAGAAAAGAAGAGAAAAACTAGACCTTTAGCTTCAAAGAACCCACTTTCTGGTGGAGGAGACTAGATGAGCAATTTCATGATGCTGCCGTAAGTGAAATAATTTTAATAAGTATACAATAGAAGTCCCACAGGGGGGAAAACGCTTAATTTGGTCCCTGTGGAATGGATGATACCTGGAGAAAGCATTAATAACCAAATAGGAAACTTTCAAAGCAAGTAAGGAGAAGCACCTTTCTAGGCGGAGAGAACAGTTTGTGCACAGCCAGGGAGGGAGTCAGGAAACAGCCTGGGTCGTTTAGGGAGCACGGGAGCACGTAGTCGTTAAGTAGTGTGAGTATTGTGGGGTAAGTGGGGAGGAATGGAAGAAGTGAGGTTGAAGAAGTGGGTTGGGGTCAAATCTAAGCAGGCTTGGTCTTCCATGGCAAAGATTGGCTGGCCAGATGTTGGACTTTATTTTGGAGACCTTGCTTCCCAACTCATATCCTTAAGAAGTTCAACAGGGCTATTCTTATAACATCCCCACTGTGTTTTTTATACTAATGCATCTCTGTAGGAGAACAGATCACTGTGAGCCTAGAGATGGCTGATCGCCGGGCTTAATCGGAGGATGGCTTTTAGAGTTACCTAGGTGAAGAAAGGAAATGTGACCCAATTAGGCACTTCTCCAAGATATTTTTTCCCTTAACTGAGATGTATTAATTTTTAAGCGGCAGTACATTTGATAGCTGATGAGTATTCTTTGAAGCTTGGTGAAACATGGAGTTACATGTTTTAATAGACATTCAAGCTCAGAGAACACGGTGTTGCTCAATAATGACATGTGCCTGAATGGAAGGCCAGCTCAGCACTGCCCAAACATGGGCCAGGCGAGAAGGCCTGAGATTTTGCTTAAAAAATATTGGGATCTAGGCTCAAAGCAGGGAAAATGTAAGGGAGTTGAGTTTCACACCATTGCTCATCTAATCTCCTCCACCAGAAAGGGTACAGAATAATGGTAGCTCAGGAAATGTTTCCATGAGCAATCAAATACCTTCATAATTTTAAAAAAATTTCCAAAATGTAACCATTTAATGTCTAACTTTGAGTAACTTCCTGGTAAAACCACCGAAGAGAAACTGATTTAAAAAATATATTTATAGGGGCACCTGGGTGGCTCAGTCAGTTAAGTGTCTGCCTTCAGCTCAGGTCATGATCCCGGGGTCCTGGGATGGAGCCCCACACGGGGCTCTCTCTGCTCAGCGGGGAGTCTGCTTCTCCCTCTGCCTCTGCCCCTCCCCCCTGCTCTTTCTCTCTTGCTCTCAAACGAATAAATAAAAAATCTTTTTAAAAATATATATATTTATACATCACAGTACCTGGATGAGTTGACACACTATACAGGACTGTTAATCATAAGCCATTTATGAGATGTCTTAATAATCTTTCTGAAGAGCCAGTTTTTAATTAATTGCCTCTGTTGCTTTTATCTCCCTAACTTTGATTTCCCTCATATATTTATGATTTCCACCTTTCTTGTTTCTTTGGACTTGCTCTGTTGCTCTTTTTCTGATTTCTTCAACTGAATGCTCTTCTCTCTCTCTTTTTTTTTTTTTACCTCATTTCCTGTGAAATTTCCCTTTAAACACTGCCTTCCCTGTTTCCCAGCAATGTTGACATAGTTTTTCCATTGTTCTTCATTTTTAAGTATTTGGTTAATTTACCTGTAATCCCCTCCCATTAAAAAAAACCTTTTTGTCATAGAAATTCCTAAATCTACATAGAAGTAGAGACAATTGTATAATGACACAGAACTTTGACAGTTATAAATAAATTCATGGCCAATCCTATTTTAATACATTGAGACCTCAGCTAGTAAATCCTCTAGGACTGAGGTGTTAGAAAGGTCTTGCCAGGTGATCTTTGTTATAGTAAAAGCACCCTTCGCTTGCCTTCTTATGCCTAGTGACAGTTTTCCAAACCTCAGACTGGTCTGATAAGTGAGAAACTTAAATTTAAATTTAAGTTTTAAATTTTAAATTTAAATTTAATTTTAAATTTATTTTAAATTTTAAATTTTAAATTTAAATTGTGACCACTACAAGCAGATGATTCTCTGACACTGTTCCCAAAAAATTGTTGGCATTGGACAGTTTCATCCAAGATGGCAGAATCAAGGAAACATGAGCATGAAGTCTAAAGGGACCTCATGAATTGTCCACTCCACCTCCTTTTTAGTAATGAAAAAAATTGAAGCCTTGAGGGGGCTAAATGCCTTGTTCGAAGTTGCTCTGCTAACTAATGACAGAACTAGGGTTGTGGTCTCCTGGGTCAGGCACTCTCCATGAGGAGAACAGATGTCTGGGCTGTTTTTCTATATGCAATTTAAGACAGATAGTTCCTAATTTAGGCAGAAGTGCGAAATAGGGGAACTGTGTTCTCTAGTCCCAGGCTCTGCTCTCCTCTTCTTGTTTCATGAATTCCTTGCTTCTAGAGACACTTCTTGCCTTCTCTTAAGCTCCTCTCTCTTCCTGTTAGCTTCCTGCTATCAAAAAGGAAATTATTATTATTTTATTCATACACTCGGTATGATTTTGGTTAGAATGGCAGAAAATTGTACTGTAAACGCCTTCCTAGCATCTTGAATCCCTAGTACCTTACTCAGTTCTTGATGTATAGTAGATACCACTATCTGAGGAACAGATAATTAGAAGGAAAGAAGGAAGGGAGGGAGGGAGGGAGGGAGGATGGATGGCTGGATGGCTGGATGAATTTGCATTCTGTAGTTCATCTCTGGACCACTTCTGTTAGATGTATTGCTAAGGTGTCTGACAAAAATTACAGCAGTGTAACATAACACTTATCATAAACTGATTTAGTAAATTGGATCAGTCCTGTTTGTTTTTCAGAGAATTCCCTACTTGGACATAATATGAATCAGTGGTCGTGTTTGTTCGCTCTATATTTAGAGATTTGCATCAGTTTAAGAAGTTAGTCTTCAAAAAATATCTGTGAGCATATTTTAGCATTTCCATTGTCTTAGATCCAGGGTTTGTCCACTCTGGTCTACAGTTACATATGCTTAACATAGTTTTACTTTGTGGAAATGCCTGTAAAACAGATTTTTGTAACATGAATCATTTCTACTGATAACCATAATTTTGCCCTTCCTGCTTTGCACTGATTACAGCACCAGGAAGAGAGGGAGAGGGAAGCCCGCTGGCTTTTGGAACATCCGCCTTAAGCTTGAAGCAGAGAGAATGAAAGCTCACAGCATTAGATTCCTCCTTGAGCCGAATGAATGCCTGATAACAGCCAGCCAGGAGCTGGGGGAGTTAAGAGCCACAATTTTGCATTACACTGGAGTTTCTAGGCTGGCATGGAAAGATATGCCAGTATTAGCTATTTGCATCTTACTGTAGCCACAGGGATATGTGAACAGCTGGAGAATTAATTTGATATATATTCCCAGAAGCTTCTCCTCTGCCAACAGAATTCCATTACTGTGAGCTTCTGAGTGTGTACTGTGAATTTGTTTCTTGCCTTTTAATATCTGCTATAGCATATTTCTGGGTAAGTGGATTGCCACCTAATGGGGTGCAGCTATATCTTGGTTTGGAGTAAACTCCATTTGCCTAAGCTGATACAGGGTAGAAAAGGTAAGCCTTTGAGTATACAAATGGCTGTACCTCCAGGAAGTCAGAGATTTTAGATGAACCCATAGTAATGTGGCCAGTAAGTGCAGTCACACCTGAAACGTTTTATTCCATATTAGTGGAATTTCAGACACCGGCATGCAGATGGAAAGATATTTTGAAGGGCGGAGAGGTGGAATCCAGGATCAGGGAGGCGAGAGTTGCCATGGCTGGTTCCTGGAGCTGCTGCTTCCCGGGTCTGGAGTCGGATGTCTCCCTCCATTTTCTGGGACCCCTCTGCCCCCACATCCTCCTCCCCAGTGCTCTCTTTCCTCCCACCAGGATTGAGACCCCTAACTAGCCCTTGCATTTAAAAATCTTCTGTGTCACACGCAGAAGGAAGGAATTCCAGGCATCACTGAGAATACTAGAAGGTGCCTTGTGCAGGGTGAGACTGAATGTGGCCGTTGGAAGGACAGGTGTTTTTGCTTTGGCACTACATGTGTGCTCTTAAAACAAAAACCAACCTTCTGGAGAATCATTTACTACACTAAAAATGAGAGAGGTGTTGGGAAAGATAGGATTAGGGGTAGGTCACTCAAAACCTACGGAACTGTATACAGAGAAGGTAGATCTAGACAATAAGAATCTAAATGAAAACACGGACACAGGTAAGCCACCCATAGCATTTGCACCTGGAGCCTGGACAGCCCATCCTTTGCAGCCTTACCCCCAGGCTCCTACTGCTTCCTTCTGGGCATGGCGCCTTGAAGACACTCACTTCTAATGGAGACGAGGTTTCATCAGAATTACACCTAGAACCCAAGGGGAGTTTCTTCATCATGATATTTAAATACAGGGGGAAATATCTCTAGTTTTTTCATTTGTATTTGCAACCTCCTGGGTATTTTAATGTCATGGAAAGTTCATTCACTACAGCCATCATTTCTCGAGGTAGAGGAAGGAATTTAAACAAGATTATCTGTCAGCCTTTTCTTAAGGTGTTCATTATCACTGAGACTTTTCCTTTCTTTGTGAGAGAACTTGCTCTTGATCTTGTCATAACATTAATGTGCTGAGAAAAGTCATGTGTGAATCAACACAATGTTTGCATTTTATTGACTTCATTTTCCTTTTTCCCCAATTACGTATCAACTAAATCCCACTGAAGACACATGTCTGTTGATGGTTTAGGGTAACCATTAGGAGAAGAGGTCCCCCGTAACCTTTGGTATTTCTGAGACCTGGATCCTATGCTGCCTTGGCCCAGGTGTATCAGCAAGACACGCTCTTTAGAAGAGCAACCCCGGGGTGGGGGTGGGGAATCCCAAGACCCTTTCAGGGAGTATACAGGTCCAGACTATTTCCATGGCAATATTAAAATGTTACTTTAATTCTGTGTGTCATCCTTTGCTCTGGGACCACAAGGCAGTGGTGGCCAAACTGCTGGCTTCGTAGCACTAGGAGAGGGAGTGGTACCGACCGCCAGTCATGGCATTTGTTCCTGGTCCTTCTTAGCCATCTTCTTACATCTCGTGTTACCGTTCTGGGGGATGAGATGGGAGATGTGTGGGAACTAATTCTGTCTCATGCTGAAGTACCGTGCTTGTCTCAAAGGAAAGCATCACGTCTTGAGAGGTCTTCTAAGTATCCGATTGGAGATGTCCGGTTAGCAGTTCTATGTGACTATCTCTTCACTGAGCTACTTAACATATTTGGACGTATCCGAACATACATCAGTTTTAATTCATACGTGAAAGCATTAGATTTCACTCATCTTATATTGAGAGAAAATACCTCAACATCCCGATTTGGTGTCTTGCAGAAGTTACAAACTTAAAAATACACTCGCAGAGGTGTCTCAGTTGTCTTTTCCGACTGGAGACTACATCTTGTCTAGAGAGTACCAGGGAAAAAAGATTACTTGAAATAAATATTTAAAAGGCAGTACTCCTGCTTTTAACTCCTTCCCCCTCCCCCCTGACCAGTCCAAGGAGAAATCAGGAATCCGAGAATCAGAGCCTTCATCCTTGCATTGTATATATGGATTTACCTAAGAGAGATTTAAAAACATCAAATTTGCCAACCACTGTCTGCAGAACTCTTGGGCTCAGATTTGATTTCTGTAATCAAACCTCACTAAATTTTTGCTTTGAGTCCCTGTTGATTGGCTGTAAAAATATTTTAAAGTATAATGTTCTGTAATAGAAAAGCATAAAAGCATTTGTCTCAGAAGCATGTTGTACTTGATCCTATAAAGCAATGGTTGCTAAGGGAACTATTTGCCAAGAAAAACAAAGTATTGATTAGGGCGGGGGGCATGGAATTAAAAGGATTTCCTCTCAAAAAAGAAAATAAAGGTATATAAGACATTTTGGGGTTCAGAGTTGACAGCTTCCTAACTGGACATGGTGGCCATGCCATTTTTTAGAGGGGACAGTCAGGCTTACCTGTGCATCTTCCCATGCAGCCTGTTACTGCTGCCCAGAGACTTTTGCTGGGAACAAAGCAGGAATCAGTAAGGTGTTGGGGAAAGCATCAATGGCTGTTGCCTTTTAATTCGGATTCCACATTCAAAGAGAGTGGTCTTCCTAGAAAACACATGAACAGCAGCATTGACCATACCAATGATGAAATACATGGCTAGATATATCGTATAGTACTATCATATATTACAGTGCATAAAGTTAATGGACACTGTACTAAGTTCTGGGGTTAAGGGGATTCAGAGTTGGATAAGACGCTACTCCTACACCCAAGGACTCTACCTCGTGGGGAAGTTTGACTTACATAAAGCCATTACCACAGGGGACCAGAGATCTGTGCACCTGCCTCAAGGAGCATGGAAAATGGAGCCGTTCATAGTGGAGAAGACTTCCCCAAAGAGGTCACATTTGAACTGGGTCTTGATGGACGAATAGGAATTACCGTGGGAAGAAGGGAGGGGGGTGTTCTAGGTAGATGATACTCCATGAGCAGAGGTGGGGAAGCGGTTATTAAGGGTTTGTAGTGAGACCCTCAGGACGCTTAGAGCATTAGGATGTGTGAGGGATTGGTGAAAGATGAGTCCGTAGAAGTCCAAGCCGTATCATGAAGAACCTTTTATTCTACAATAAGAATGTTGGGCTTTTTCTTGTTGGCAAGAGAGAACCACTGAGCAGGTTTGTTTTTTGAGGACGAGGATTCCCCCATGCTGGGGAAGGGAGTAGTGGAGGGACAAGAGGGTAACGGCAGGGAGACTGGGGAGAGGCTGTTGCAGTCCTTCAGGAGAACGAGGTCTTCAGGGCGTTCTAGTTCTAATGGAGGCTGAGGAGGTTTACTGTGGGAGAAGATCATCAGAATCCATTCAGTGTGGTGATGGATTAACTGTACATATTTATAAAAATAGTAATAAATATTTCTTCTCAGAATATGATGGGGAAAGGAGAAATAGATAAAGGAGAAATAGAAGAGACTAGTTTTCCAGTGGTTCAGCTGTTACTTGATTTCTTACAAGTTTTTAAGTTCCTAGGGTTGAACTGAGTTACAGATTTGAATGTAAAGTCACAAAAATTCCTTCATGACAAATTTCGCTGAACTGGATTAGGAGAGTGGTACTAATAGCTTGTTAAAAAATAAATGTAGAGATGGGAAATCATTTATGTGTCCCATGTATTATATATTATAACTGAAGACTTATCAACAATTTTCCCATGTTGAGTTGTTTCATTATGTTCTTTTCTGGCTTTCCTTTCAGGATAATTTAGTAATTTCACTGTTGTCTTGAAGGTAGGAATGAACCTTGGTGTGTTTACATGTTATTTCTAAAAACCAAATACAGGCTAAACATCTTAAAACAGATAAATTATGTTTTTGTTTAAACTTGTAAAATCATTTTACTAAGAGCTGAGACTTTGATCAAGTAAGTGAGCCTGAAACCAGAACAGAAGAGGTTTTCAAAGAATTGCTTTGAAGCTCTTTATACTGTAAATGATTTCTTTTTTTTTTTTATACTGTAAATGATTTCTAAAGACCCCTTGACAAGAAAATTATTTCAGCGAGGGAGAATAGCCTTTTGCAGTAAGTTAGTGATGTCACCAGAAGTAAAATTTAGCTGTAAAAAAAAAAAAAAAATTATAGCCATCTGTTTACACTGTCTTCTATGAAAACACATTCTCAAGATGGCTTTATACCTGCCTTCGTTTGAGCAACAGGTTTAAGGTATCTTAAATTCAAGCACTTTAAAAAAATTCTCTCCAGATATGGTTATCAGAAACATGTTTACTATTTAACAGGTAGTACCTAGTTAAGGTACCTTAAAGTATCTATGAAAGATAATGTTGAGGGGGGAGAAAACTCACAGAGTGCCCCAGAGATTCATAGAGAAATAGCCTGATTTCCTGTAAGAGGTGTTTTCAGCTGTGAGGAATAGCATTACGGATTGAGTCGGCCGATGGTTCTGTCATGCTTGTGTCTTGTTTCATTTGTCTGAGCTGGAGCCCATGAACGTAGTTTTGAAATCTGCTTTGTTTCTTACAGTCTACTCCTATGATTGCATTACCAGGGTAGTGATTTGGTCTCAGCTTCAGAGTATGACTTCCTCAGCCTCTCACTAAGCAGTCACCCTCAGTTTTATTCTCCTCTCTGGCTTTGGTTTTGGGTGGACGTTAGCATCTGAACTGAAATGCGTTTGTGGAATCTCCACTGCTGTATTCATTCTTCCTTCTTTTGGTGGTGTCTGAGGTTTTATGTTGATTAGCTGTCTTGATGTATTAAATTGCCAGCTGTTTGAAACCCAAAGCTCATCTCTACCAGATGGACTGAAACAAAACAAAACAAAACAAAAAACTGTGGGTATTTTTGAGTCATTTTGTAGGTTGACTGAAGTGTCTCCTGTAATTTTATTGAAAGTAGGAAAATCCAGGAATCTTTGTTTAAAATGACACATAAGAGAAGTCGTGGTTTTTGATCCCACACATTTGTATATATGGTTATTTAATGTCTACCTGTATGGCTCTGTTTCCCTTTTCTCACTTATTTGGAGGTTGGATCTCATTCATTTGTCAAATTGCAGCCAAAACCACCTTTTGTAAATTGAGGTGTGGATATCAGGTGTTAATCTTGACATCTTTGCACATTTTTGCTTTCAAACAGGCCTTTGAATGAAGCCGCAAGCAAATATTATGTGGTTGTTAATTGTTTTACAGATGAGAACTGGGACGATGACCAGCTGCTTGGTTTTGAACCCTGCAATGAAAACCTTGTCTCTGGCTGCAATATAATCAATGGGAAATGTGAATGTGACACCATTCGCACCTGCAACAATCCCTTTGAGTTTCCAAGGAAAGATACGTGCCTTTCAGCTTTGAAGAGGATTGAAGGTAAGTACTGATTCTCAACAATTGTCAGGCTTAGGACTGTGTCATATTTGAGCTCGAGGAGGCAAAGACACGCTTACAGAGATTGATACCTTTTATGATCCCAAACAAGATGCATAAAGTTGACTGAGTACTGACGTGATAATGTGTGTGCACCATGTACATCTGTGTTTTCTGGAGGTCATGGATTTGGTAATGCTGTGGTCTCATGAGCAGGGTAGTTTGTGCCAGCTTGCTTAGGTCACCTCTGCATACTGGATGATTTCACAAGTGGTGTGCTTGAAATTGGCATCTGTTGTCACCAGGTCCATTCCGCCTGATTTACCGTAGCCTGGTGCTCCATGAGGAGAGTGCTAATTAGAAATGCAGCTCATCTGACAAGGAAGTATGTCTCTTTAACAGAGATGGGAGAATTGCACGGCGGTGGTTGAAGGCTCAGGTGGGTTTTGCCGTGGGGCAAAACCACATAGGTGTGGATGGGTCATTGGGTGCTTTGCCTGGGGAATGAAGTCAGAAATTACATTAAAATAACAAAATTGTACGAATATAGCCCATAACTTTTGTACATTCCTGCATAAAACCTAGACAAAAGATTGGAGACGTGGAAGTATGATTCCTAGCTTCAGTAATCGTGAGTGGCATGGCCAGAGCTTGGCACTGTGGCTCGCAACCAGGATTAACAAAGGATAAGGCCACAGACCAGCATGAAACTCTTTCCTAGCTCCATGTTCCTCTTGAGGAACAAAAAGAGCCAAGCCAGACATTCTTAAGTATACCTGTTATCTCTAAAATGATGTCATTCTTAGATGGAGAGTTTGGAATACCAAGAATTTGTGAGATCTCATAAGGGCAGTACAGCAGGACTGAAGTTGTTGAATTGTGTTAAGTTTCCAACTCATTAAATGGTAATAAAGAATAAGAAATTTATAATTGCCTCTAAAATAGCTTTTCTCTTCGTATTTACCAATGCTGCTAAATCATTAAAAGAGATTATAGTAGGAAACAATGGAAATAAAGTTTTAGAACTACAGAGAGTCTTAGGTAATATTTACTCTGGTCCTTAAATTGGAAAATTGGAGAACTGAGCTTCATGCAACTTCTCAGTAACAAGCCTGGGACTAACCATGTAAAGTATTCTTCCAACTGCATCATGATATTGGACAACATGTTACCTAACTCATTTTTACCATCTTGTGGCTCTTTGCTCACCCCTCTCCCTACCCCATTGCTTGCCAAAAGAGAGTATTTTGCCAATTGTAGCATATAAACTTGCAGGGATATAGATGTCTATTGCAGTAATTTAGGTACTCATACATATTGAAAATCACATGATCTAAAACAATACAGCAATTTAGATGATTTTTGCCACTCTTACGTTTCACAGAACTTTTTTTTTCCCCCAAACGTTTCAAATGTATCATTGTCACTGCCACTGTCTTTCTTCCGGCTACTTTCCAAGTCATTTAACCCCCTGTTCCCCGGCAGGCTCTCTTCACTGCCATCTGAATGGTCTGACAGGCAGCAAGTTGTGAATCTAAGTTATCACAAGAAGTAGGTTGTGAATCTAAGTTATCACAAGTTTTGTTCAGAGCTCAGTGTCTTTTCACATAAAAGTGGGACAGTTGCATTTTTAATTAGTTAGGCATATATTTATGATCTTTACAATGTGGAGATTAATGGCATTGATTTTTAAAGTAATTCTAAGAAGGCTGTTTATAAGATCCAGCACTTCCAATTTTGAGAGCATTCCCTCAGGAATAATTACTGTAGCTGATTAAATTTCTTTACTTTTTTTTTTTTTTAAAGAGATTCTGTCAGCTGACCTCTGTATAATCCAAAAGTAGAACTGGTGGAGCTCATTTAAAGTTAATGTATCCTCTACAAAGAGTACTTTGTTTTTTCATAATAAAGCACCCTGCAATATTCAAGATCTTATAAGAAGTCAGTATTAGGGATTTCCCTCTTCTGAGAAACAAGTTTGAAGGAGAAAGCCCTGCCTATTTTCAAGTGCATATGAAAGAATTAGTGATGGTTTGGTACTGTGTACAATGGAGTTGTTAATAGGAATGAAGACTTAGAATGCTTCTAGGAATTTAAGGCCAGAAAAGTGTGACCTGGAATTGCAGGGTAAGGTGTCATGGAGGAGGTAGAGTCTGAACAATTTGGAATTTGCGTGGTGATGGGTTCTAGGAAGGAGAACAATGTGGACAAAAGAATGAAACATACAAGCAGGATTTACATGACTTAAGTAAGACACTGGGGACGGTGGTCTAAAAGAGCAAGGTTTTGGGGCACCTGGGTGGTCAGTTAAGTGTCTGCCTTCAGCTCAGGTCATGATCCCAGGGCCCTGGGATTGAGCCCAGTGTCAGGCTCCCTGCTCGGCGAGAGTCTGCTTCTCCCTCTCCCTCTGCCTGCCGCTCTACCTACTTGTGCTCTCTCTCTCTCTCTGTCTCGCTGTCAAATAAATAAATAAAATCTTTAAAAAAAAATAAGTAAAAGAGCAACCTATGTTGCTATCAACCTATGTTGATAGGCTAGAGGAAATAAAGATGGGGAGCAGCCTGGGACTAGATGACAGAGTGTCTTCGCATCTCAGAGGGAGCTTTAGCCCAGTAAGAGGAACTATCAGGAACCATTGCAGGTTTATGAGCGGAGAGAATCAGAGCCTGGCAAAGCCCTCGATCAGCAGATGGGATTGTGGGGGGGATGCGGATTGGGTTAGCAGGGGAGATACTGCGGTCTGGAGGCTCCCTGGAGAGCTGTTTCAGTTATTTAGATGTGGTGCCACTAGAGACTGGACTGGGGGCTAGCAGGGAAACAGCAAGGAAGAGATGGATACACACCATTTTGCTGAAAGAACCTACAGTATCTGCTAACATAGATCCTGTGGCAGGGATGAAAATGCACAAAGATGATTCTAGGGTCCCCCCCCCCCGAAATAGCACAAGAATGATAGTACAAGTCACACGGAAGTAGGGACACTTTTGAGATGTTTGTGCTTTTGAGATGTTTGGAAAGTGGAACTGGAGAATGGGATGTTTGTTTTAGGGACATAGAGGGTCAAGAGGGATTTTAAAAATAGGATATTACAGCATGTTTGAATGATGACAAGAATGATCTAGTAAAAAGCAAGAAAGCACTTAATGTAAGAAGGGGCATGATTGCAGGAGCCAAGTGTTTGAGAGAGGAGCAAAATTATTTTTCTCAGACACGATAAAACAAGGCTGTCAGCTGACACTGAGGGTGGGAGAAGAGGTGTGAAATCCTGAGGAGGAGGCGGAGGAGGTAAACCAGACGTCTCGGCTTGAGGGGGGACGAGCAGTAACCAGGGCAGTGGGTTCTGCTCGCGCGCTGGCGCTGGCAGCTCACTGGAGGCTCCCAGTTACACACTTGAAGGGCCACCAGCTGACACAGTCGTGTGTTTCCTCCAGCTTCTGTGCAGACGCAGTGTAGGTGGAGAGCTGCATCTGACCACGATTGGGATTTTTCCTGGTACGTCTGAGAGGAAGAGAAGGGCAGAGATCGAGGGTCATGCAGGAATCTTCCCAGTGGTAGTGTGTGACCTGTGCCAGGAAGGACAGGAGCAGTGATCGGGGAAGATGCAGCTCCATGCAGCACGTCCACAGTCCCCCATTGCATGTGCTTCACGTGAATGAGGTTTCCTTTTTTAAAGGGGAAAGGGAAGAGTGATCTGAAAGCGGCAGTGAGAACAGAGGGGACACCGCCCCACCCTCAGGTTTATGGAGTGTGGGAAAGGAAGCTGTCCCTACACGAGAGGACTTCAAGGGACTGAGGAGCTAGGGAGTACCCAGGTTTCTGTTAAAACACAGAAGTGAGGGGAGAATGATGGCAGAGGGGATGGTGGCGATGATAGACCATGAGTTCTAGAAGGCACAGGAGAAGGATTTGGGATGGGGGTCGTGCAGGGCATGGATGATTTTGCAGAGCCCGATGAGGGTGAGAGTCCAGCAACGATGAGTGACCTGGTAGATTAGACTTGGTTCTTGGTGTTCTCTTGTGGGAAGATGAACAGTTGGTTCTAGTTAAAGCCCTCTTTGTAGGTCCATTCTCCTGGGGCAGTTTTTAGCGTTTAGGTGTGCAGGGTCAGGAGTGGGGCAGAAGGAGCAGTATTCTTGCCAGAGCGTAATGAGAAAGCACGTGTCCTCATTTCTATGCTTTGGGAGTAAATTCTGAGCATGAGTTCTAAACATAACCACAGCAACATTAGAAAAAAAAAGTGTGGAAGTCATTGCAGGGCATTTCAATATCATATTTATAGATTTATGAAGAATACTCGTGATTCTGGGTATTAAACAAGTTCCTGTGTATTACTTACATCCTTTTAAAAGGGGAGGAGTTGGTCCTGGATTTTACCAAATGTTTTCTTTCCTTAAATACATGACCACATCACCGTAAGATCAGTTGGTCACAACTGTAGAGGCAACAAGACACTGGATCACAGCCAGCCATGGTGCTGTGCGGAAGGCTTGTCAAATCCTCTGTGTTTCTCCAAAGAGGAGGAAGTCTGATAAAGGGAATGACCTGCAGGTCACCCCACCCTGGTCTTAACAAAGCTTATAATTTTATGCTCCACTCTCTACTCATCCTTGATTTCGTATGTGTTATTGAGCTTCACAAAAGTTAAATTGATGGACCATCAGAGGAGGGGATGAAAGTAGCAAGAACAGTACCGGTCCCTGCAGCTGCCCGGTGCTCTGGAGGAGCCACTCTGAGCTTAATAACCGTAGTCAGAGTGGCCACCAAAGATTTCCACAATACAGTGATTGAGGTGGACCTTCAAGTGTGGGTATGACTTATGTTGGGGTCAGTGGCTTTTCTTTTCTTTTTTTTTTATTTTCTAAAAAATTATTACAGTTCAGAGTGGTCATAAACTCAAAAATTAATCAGAAATATGAAACCAAGTTCAGGAAGAATGAAAAACACCCTGGAAAACATTCAAATGTTCATTCATCCAACAAATATTTATTGAGTGCCAAATATGTACTGGGCACAGATCTAGTGGCTAGGGTTACAGCTCTGATGGAGCTGACATTCAGAAGGGGAGAGATGACATGGAAACACAAAAATGAACATAAAATATTGTATAATGTGATGGGAGCTATGGAAAGCAGTAATTAGGATGATATGAGAATTACTGGGATTAGCGAGAAAATTGCTTTTAGATATAGAGGTCAGGGAGGTTTTCCATGAAGGGAGAGCATTTGCTTTAAAATCTGAATGCAAGAGAGCATCAAATTTAGGATGATCTGACAGGAGGGAATTCCATTCAGAGGGAATCACAAATGTGAAAGTTCTAAGCCAGCTTGGTGTGTTGGAGGAATAGCAAGAAAAAGCAAGAAGGTCCGTGAGACTGGAATGTCACGGGGTGGAAGAGGAAGGTGGGGGTGAGATCACATAATGCCTTGTAAGTTACGGTGAGGTGCATGGATTTTATCATGAGGACATAGGAAAGCTGTCCAAGGGCTGGAAGAGGGTATGGCATAACTTGGATCTGGTCGAGCAGAGACTTGGGGGAAGCCGCAAGATGCAACAACAGGAACAGAGTCTCAGGTAGGGGTTCTTTCAGTAGTTCAGGGAAGAGGTAATGGTGGTTCAGACTTCAGAGCTGTAGATGAAGGGATGGGTGGACTTGAGATATAATTTGGAACTAGATTTGTTGATGGATTGCACATCGGGGGTGAGGGAAAGGGAAACCAAGGAGTACGCTTAGATGTTGGGTTTTAAGCAAAGTGGTGCCCTTTCCTAGGAGCAGGAGTAGATTTAAGGAAGATTCAAGAGTTTTGTTTTGGACAAATTAAATTTGACACCCAAGTAGAGCTGTTTGTCACTTAAGTAATTTTTTATGTAATTAACTCAGTAAGTAGCATTCAAGCTCCGTGTATACCATGTATACTTACTCCAAGAAAGTATACTAAGGACTACAAAGATAATATATCCCTGAGAGGAAGTCAGCCCTTTCTGCAAGGAGGTACAACGTTGTTGGGAGATTCTAGAGAAAAATAAAAACCCAGTCCACACAGAGGAGACTAGCTGAAGGGATATCTGTGTGGGATCCATAAAGTGTGTTCTTAAATGCACTTTTTAGGCATTGCTGCATTACATATCATGTGGATTACTGGACTAGTGTATAGATTATGTGAAATTTACTCCTATTTGGAGACACACAATGAACATTTTGCAAAAGGAGGAGGATGGGGGTTTAAGAAATTTCTCCTTTAGTTTAGCCAAAAGCACTTAAGAGGTAGCGTTCAATGGTTTATCATTTGGGGCTGCATTTAATTACTTTCTCTCTACAAGATATTTTAGAGAAAAGATAATCAGAAACTGGCATGTGATACTTTACATCGTCTTATATCGAGTAGCCAAGTAAGAACTGCTCAACTACGTTCAACTCTGAGGTGTATGTTGGGTGGCTCAACCGAAGGAGAAGGAGAGAGTGTAAGAGCAGACTTGGAGATAGAAAAGAGAGGATGGACAGAAGGGTGCAGATGGAAATTTTAGTGGTCAAGGCTATGGGCTTTAGTGGCTGACTTGACTTTGGAGCATGCGGAAATTGAAGACGGCCAAATTTGGGGAAGAGGGGGTGATTGTCAAGATAGATGCTCAGGGGTCATGAAGGTCAGGCTGTTTAGTGGTGTTATTTATTAGAATGTGGAGCACAAGGGGAGCAGCTCTATGGGAGGTTGGATGAGGTGGATATTGAGTTTGTTTTGTTGTGTTTGAGGTGTCTATGGAGATCAAGGGGAAGACAGGACCTAGCAGTCTGGAACTCAGAGATCTGGGCTGGAGATAAGGATCGTGAGTCATCTTCCCAGGGAGAATGTGGTGCTGTTAATGAGTATGTAAGCGATGTGAGGAGTATGAGTGTTTTTAGGAAGCTTAACGTGACAGTAATGTGCTCTGTGGAGGACAGACGTGGCTGGGCGCGTTAGCACGCCACGAATGCAGTGATGGCGGTGTGCAGGAAGTGTTCCCCCAGCCCAGGGAGAGAAAGCCTAGGGACCATCACTGGCGGCCAGCCCACAGTCAGCCTCAAACACAAGTGTCACTGCCCCCTGAGAGTGGGAGGTATAAAATGGAGTATATCATTTTAATTACTAATTATAGATGGATTGACGGATCTGTACTCCCTTCCTTATTCAAAAAAGCCTTTAAAAGTGTTGAGAGTGCAGGAGCTGGTCAGACCCATACCTGAGGTTAGAGCCACCCAGGGTGGGACACTAAGGCCAGTGAAAGTTGGATGGGAAGGTAAAGAAACAGCTCTACAGTGGTAGACTCTTTCGGTCCAGAAGAATCCTCTCAACGTTGTCTATAACCTTCTGGGGCTGCTCCTTTTGCTTCAGAGCTGCTTGCTTTCTTCATTCATCTTCATTCTCTAGTCATTTATTAATTCAAAAAGTTAAGTATTGAGCACATACTGTCACTACATCTGAGTCTACCGGTTTGACTTTGTTTTGCATTTAACTGAGGGGCTATTTTCTAAATGACCCTAAAGGTGCAGATGCATAAATAGAATCACATTTTAGATACGCTGTGGGATCTTGCATTTGATTTTTTTAAAGATATTTTCTAAGTGTCTAAAATGGTATTTTCAAGCATTTATCTGTTCTGTAAACTTATGTTGCCTGGAATATATATGCTGAGGCAGAAATTAAAGGTTAGAAAAAAGATGAGAGAGGGGCACCTGGGTGGCTCAGTTGGTTAAGTGTCTTCCTTCGGCTCAGGTCATGATCCTGGGGTCCAGGGATCAAGCCGCATGTGGGGCTCTCTGCTCAGCGGGGAGTCTGCTTCTCCCTCTGCCTGCCACTCCCCCTGCTTGTGCTTTCTCTCTCTCTCTCTCTCTCTTTCTCTCTCTCTGTGTCAAGTAAATAAATAAAAAATCTTAAAAAAAAAGATGAGAGAATTTATATAGCTAGTTCGATACCCGTATTTTTTTCTCTTCTGCTTAAAACAAAAGGAAGATTGATTTTACATTATATGGCTATATCTTCTGGCGCTAAACTAATTTTAACATAGACAAATGACTTCTGTTTTATAGAATTTTTCCTTTCAGTTTTTAAAAACCTAAAAAACAGTCACTTCAGAGCCTTAATTTTTATTAATTTTGCTCTAAATTTACTCTTTCAGTTGTACCTGAGGAAATGTTACTATTATATGGGCTTATTATTCCATTTTTAGTGTTTTACATTTCCCTTATTTTTTTTTCACCCAAGTGTAAGTGCTACATTTTATTCTTGCTTATCTTTTCCTCAGTCTGTAGCCCACAGTACAACCTGTGCTGTGTGTGTGTGGCCTCATCAGATAGACTGCCTTGCGATGCCATCTGTAACATTTGCCAGTAGACAAAAATTTAATTAGCATGTAGAAAGAAATCCGATACTGAATGCTTTAATCCACGCAACTTTTTTCTCAAGACATTTTGTGCTGGGAATAGGGACCACGCTGTCAGAAAAAACACCCACAGAAATGTGATCGAGTGGAGACGGGCCCGTTATCTACCATCCGTTCTGTCTTTGGGACAGTGCAACTGAATTCCCTCTTGACCCTCTGGGCACTGGAACTGTGCAGGGTGGAGACACTTTCAGCCGTAGCAGGACATCTGCTGCCATCCCATAATATATGTGCGGGGATGACAGAGGCACCCAGCTCTGCCCCAATCCATGTTCCCACGTGGGGCTCGCGGTCCGTGCAGGGGAGGCCTGGGCGTCATGTGCACAGGGAGTTTCCTAGGTTCCTTAGACTTGAGAGAGCTTAACGGACACACTGAGATTTTGATTTACAGGGACTGGACTAGGACTGGGGAGTCTGCATTTCCGGTGAGCCTCCAGGAGAGGCTGTGCTGCTAGTTCTTCACTGCACCAACCATTAGTCGTAGAGGGTTGATGCGAATCTGCCTCCCGAGGAGAGAATGCCTTATCTTTAAGTGATCATTGGACTTACTCTTGAGATCTGCTACTTTCATTGTTTTTAAATATAAAGCATCTGTTCTAAAGCCTGCCTTCAAGTAGTAATACATAGTAATGGTTGTATCATATGATTTTTAAAACTTTTCTCCAAGTAAATATTAAAAGAAATTAAAACCCAGTTGAGGTATTTCATAGTACACACATAGGCTCACATGATGAAAAACTAAACAAATCTCAAGACTTGGATGCTGAGGAAATTGCTTTTAGTAGAGGTGATTCTTTCTAGAAGTTTACCTGTTTGATCGTTGCTAAGCACTAGAAAAATGTCTCAGACCTTAGGTTTGTGAATTTTTTGATTATATCGATCTACATGGTTTTAAATGTCATTATCCCCAAATCTTTCTTACTATATAATATTGACTGTAGTAAAAATGATCTGGTGTAATCATTAATTCACAGGATCAGAGGTACTGAAAGTCAAATCATTTGTTTCCCAAAATATGACTGTAAGATTATAATATAGCAGAGTTAAATTTATAAAGTCCTTACAGCTTATCAGTACTGTAATTATTTGGTTGAAGGGAGGATTGAAATGGGATGAAGATAGAACATTTTAGGGGAAGAACCTTTGGGAAGTACTTGGCCTTTATGTAATCCTTGATAATGGAATATCTGTACTTAACGACAAAATAATAACCATAAACAAAGAGGTAAGCTCTCAAGCTCTGCCTCTTCCTTCTTGGGGAGCCAAGTGTGCTGTGTTGCAGGGGCTGTGCCTTCTCTACTCTAGAACTTCCACCAATTCATAATTTTTAAGTTAGTCATGCACTTCATTAAAATTACGCATTGCAGATCGTTTTTCTTAGGGTAGTTGTATCTGAAACCAGTATTATGTTTATGAATGGATTGCTTTAGCTCATCTAAATAGTTTTAAAAAATTATCTTCAAGGAACTCAGTTTACAGTGCTTATCAAGTATGGAGACACTAACCCTTCCCTCGACCAAAAAGAAAAAGCCATTTAACCTTACTTCCCAGGTGGCTGAGGGTCCTTGTTACCATCAAGGTCCTCCTGATTTTGATTTTTCCTCTAGCTGTCCAAGTGTCATGAAAGATGCATGCTTAATGAAGACAGTAGGCTTTTATGCAACATTAAATCTCTATTGCTGTCCCCCCTCTTTGTAAAAACAATCAGAAATCAGTAATGTGATCTCTCTTTTCTTTTTTTGAGCACATAAAGCGACTTTGACATCTAAATATATGTATTTCATTTTAGATTCCAGCGATGCCATAGGGAGGAAAGCATAGACACCATGATTTATTTTCACAAGTAGTAGACATTTTTTATTTAGGTTGACAACTAAATCAGTGTTTTAGAATTTTATGTTATAGGTACAAATTGTTGTTTGGATGTCTTGATAACTGGTACAGGGGGGAAAAAAGGGCTACCAAAAGGCGGAAACCAGTTTCAAATATCTGGGAAATCAAAACAGGAAACTCAAGGAACTTGGCATGAGACCAGTTGGAGAGGAACAGTTGCTTGAATAATTATACCTGCATTTTAACTGTTGGAAGTCATATAGTGACCTTCTGGTGGTTGTGATTTCTTGTGCCCAGCAGAAAAAAAAGAAAAAACAAAAACCTGTCATGATTAAATATTTTATATCCTAGTGCTTAGGAGGGGAGTGTGTGTGTGTCTGTCTGTGTATATCTATGTAGAGGAGTGTTTTATTCAGCCACATTGGGGCTCCAGGAAATGGTGTAAAAAAAGCAAATCTTCAGTCTGACCGTTAGAATGATGCTTTCTATGCAGTTACATGTAAATAGTCAATAATGTTCTGTTCCACTTACTAATGCCCCCCCTTCTTTGCTTTAACTCATTCTCTGTGCTCTCAAGCCCTCTCTTCTGTCCAAATTGGGTAGAGCCCAGACGTCTGTCTGTCCTCTCCCAATCTATGCCCGCTCCCAGGTTGGTATGGGAGTACCAGAAGTTGTAGGTAAACGATTTTTACTACCAGTGTATGCTTCTTTCAAGATTAAATACCACATACTTAGTATATATTTTTTTAAAACACACTCACTGTTAAAAGGACAAAAAAGAACCTGACGCTTTCAGTCAGAGAAATGGTATTCTTTGTGGGTCAAGCTTAGAACTCTTCTTTTTCCATCTACCAGAGATGCTTAAGAAACGTTGGTCTGAGGCAGCTTGCCTTTAGCAGGTGAGCGTTTTAGCTTCTGGGTAACCCTGAGCAGGCCCTTGCATATTTGTGGTTTCTGACTTGACTGTAGGTGACCTTTCAGTTATTCCCAGGGCTTGGCGTTTGCTCTCTCATGAAGAGCTGCTGAGTTGAGGCTTTGCCCAGCTGTGTCCTGCTAAATCCTGGCCCCCACAAGGGTTTTTCCTGACATGAGCAAAGGATCTGAAATCCTGGCCTTCTGAGCTGCTCCGAAGGGAGCCTGACCACTCCCCATAGAGGAGTTGGAGTTGTACCTTCTGGGCACAGCTAATGAGTTAGTGTAATTAGTATTCCAAAACCATAATCTGGGATCTTGGACAACTCAGGCAAAGTTGGTGGTTTTCATTTGCAGTCCATCAAAAAGTGATCATTTCAGATGTCCTTACAATTGTATCAGTATAGGCAAGGATTCTCTGGTAGATACTGTGCTTTTAACCTTTTTCAGCCTTGCCAGTATTACATAGTTACTCCTACCTTGATTAAATGATCCTCACACAGACACACAGAAACTTTTTTGAATAAAGAAGGTTTTAATTTTTAAGACAGCAGAGACATTTATTAATGGAAGGAGACAGGGCTGAATGCATACAATCACACATAAAGATAGACTTTGAGTCAAAGCTACAATTTCTTCCACTTCTTAGTGAAGGTTAATGGAGCCAACCTTAAGTGAAAATGGTGAAGATCGCCGGTTTGTCTTTTTCCCCCGGTGGCCGCCCCATTCCGTTCTTTCAGTTTTCTTTCCCACCTCAGAAGCCTGGCATCATCTTTCTCTC
Source organism: Eumetopias jubatus (assembly GCF_037043125.1). Classification (NCBI taxonomy): domain Eukaryota; kingdom Metazoa; phylum Chordata; class Mammalia; order Carnivora; family Otariidae; genus Eumetopias; species Eumetopias jubatus. The sequence goes on from NW_028274815.1 coordinate 30,065,483, forward strand.
TTTACCCTCGGCTCCTGTAATCTAGGCAAAATGTTGAATTATTTACTCTCGTTGATTGATTACACTCTAGAAGGTTACCTCAACCAGCACTTGCATTTTAATCCTTTCTAATTGTGGAATTCCTATGAAAGGCCTTCAGTCCAGACGTAGGAAAGCTCTTTAGGATGGATCAGGGATCCCGGAAGTCAGTCCTGCCCCTTCCCAAGAGCGTGTCCCCACACCTGGGAAGCGTGGGCCTGGGGCCAGCCCAGCTCCATGGTTGCATTTGAGGTGATATGGAAAGGATCTTGCCCTGAGAAGACAGCTGTAATAACTCAGTGGCCCTTCCCAGTCTGAATAGGGTTGCACATGGGAGACCTTCTAGAAGATACTGAGAAAAAAATAAATCACAGCTCACCTTAATTCGTTTAAAAGCTATTTTATGATTCATAGGCATATTATGTTTACTCCTAGAACTGGTGCGTCCGTCTTCTTTGTGAAATACAGAACTTTCTCAAGAAAGATATTTAAGAGCACTAAAACAATATTTGGGGCTTTTTAAAGAAATATTCCAATAAAAATAAAATGTGACTTCCCTAGTTCATACCAACCACAAAGCATGCTGTTCTGAGCATTTGAATAATTTTGAAACCTATGAGACCATTCTTTTAATGGTGCATGCTCTCTAAGGTAAGAATAATGGATTCACATTGGTTGTTGATACATCTGAAGCTGGGGATACACTTTTACTGGGTGCCTTCCTGCTTTTGATTTGCAGTCTCTGTTGCTAAGTGTTTTTTGCATCGGGAGGAAGTAACAGCTATAAGCAGTGCCTGTAAAGCTGGAAGAGGGAAGACATTAACATGTGATGAATTAATATTTGTATGAATTTGTAGGAGACTGGAATGTCCCTTTAAATCATGGATGTGTTCTTTGTTCCTGGCTGACAACTTCCTAGTTTTCCTACCCTTCATTATTCTTTTCTCTGTCCCTGGAATTTTTTTTTTAATTTCCCGAAAAGCAAGTAAAGTGCTTTCTCCTTATCAGTAGCCTTTCTTTTCCTGTTCCAATAACAAAAGAACAATACAAGAATTTAATACTGTTAAAAAACTGATGCTTCTTCTTCTTAATATATCCATATATCTGTAGATAAAATCCAAGTTTTATAGACAGAGAGAAAAAGCTCTGTGTCAGTAACATGAGCTCATATTTTATCATGTTCTTCTCAAGTTGTTGTTGTTTTTTCTCCCTTTTACCCGGTTTGGAAAATGAAAAAAAAAATTATTTTTTTTCCTCTTCAAAATCTGTTCCCGTGTTCTGTCATTGAGAGTTGAGGTCCTGGAAATGAGAAGGATTGGTAACACCACTGGTTGTCTCCCTTAACAGAAGGGAGAGGGGGTGTATCTAGAATACATTCTGATCTTGTTTATTTATATTATATAAAAGACTGCTATTTACTATTCCTGTTGCTTTGACAAGAAAAAAGTCCAGTCTGCCTCACGGAGCTTTTATAAATATTAGGGGTGTGGTTTTGCAACATGAAGGGATGCCTGTTTCAGTGTTCTGATGCAGTTTGAGCTTGTGGCAGAGGTGCATTTAAAGTGGCTTCTGCAAGTATCCTTGAAACTAGGTTGAGCAAAGGCCCTGGTGACCTGTCCCATGGTGGTCCTGCTATGGCTCCGGGGCACCTTGCTTGCTTACTCTCTAAGGCATGAAACAAAATCTGATAGTCTCAGTTGCTGGGGCACCTGGGTGGCTCAGTCATTAAGCAGCTGCCTTCGGCTCAGGTCATGGTCCCGGGGTCCTGGGATCGAGCCCCGCATTGGGCTCCCTGCTCGGCGGGAAGCCTGCTTCTCCCTCTCCCACTCCCCCCTGCTTGTGTTCCCTCTCTCGCTGTGTCTCTTTCTGTCAAATAAATAAATAAAATCTTAAAAAAAAAAAAAAAATAGTCTCAGTTGCTCGGTTGTGCCTGACCCAGATCTGGACAATCAGTGAGATCTTCATACTCTCTAACTACCTTGCCTGTAATGTTTAAAGTGATACTTATCTCTGTGGTAGTAAAAAGAAGATCTAATATTACTGCATTTGTATGTTCTCAGTGCCTTTTGGCATTCTCATTGCTAATCACAGTGGAACCTTCTGAATACTTTCTGACTGAGAGCCAATTTGTTTCTGTTCTGTCAGGAATTTTTCAAAGGAAATTAGGCCGTGGTGTTACACCTCAGTGCGACATGGAACTTCCCAAAAATGTTATCTATGTGTTTTTTCATGCCTCCTGGCCTGGCTTCGTGTCTGCCTAAATTCAAGGCTTATTATAATGTCTTCCTTGGGGGTCCTTTGGGTATTTCAATAACTAAGCAAACATCGAATCCGAAGAGTGTATCCCATGCGGATCTCTAATCGTGTGTGCCCATGTGTGTTAGGAAACATGTTTTTTTTTATTTCTGTTAAAAAAAATCCTGTTACATGCATTTGTATATTTTCTGTACCAAAAGTACCTTGTATACACCCATGTTCCATGTACATGTATGACTCTATAGCTAGATGTGTATAGGCAAATACATAGGTGGTGATATAACATTAATACATGAAAATAAGTATAACCATAGGATAATTTTTATCCTACCTGATATATCTGTGTCTGCATTTACCTATAAGTTATTAAAGGTGACAGTGCTGACAGTAGTGTTAACATTCTATGATTAAGAGTTTCCTGGAAATTTTGCTCTTCTTGGATGGTAGAATATATCCCCCAGCTATATGTTCCACAGTGCTTTGTAAGAACTGGTGTAATATTATGCACTCTGTGAATAGCTTATGGAAGATAAGGCAAGAGTCTTCAAATAAATATTATTCCAACTTCTTCCAGTTTAATTTCCCTTATCACCATAACAACCACACCCAACTTTGCTATTAAACTGTGTTGTCTATCTGCTTCCCACATGCTGGTAAAGCTGACCCTGTTGAGTAGCAGGGGAAATATGAGAGATAAAGTTAAAACTGTCTTCCTTTTGTTGACATTTCTAGAGCAACAAGTCAGAAAGCTTTTCTTCCTCTGGGTAGACAAGAGCTGCTACGGGTCACGATTAGATGGTATGTCCTTTAGTAACCATGATGACTCCCAACAGAATTATTTAAAACATTCCAGTAAATAACCCAGAATTCTGGTAAACAAAAACGGAGTGGTTGTTAAGTTACAAACTGTGTTTCAATTTTCTATATATGGAGAAGGAGAATACTGGGGAAGAAGGTTAGAATCAATGTAGGATGAAGGTGCCCAAATTTCTGAAATGAAGCTATTCTCAACCAGCCTAAGTGAAATGGTGGGGTTTTGTTTGTTTGTTTTAAGGAGTTGCTGTATTTGACCATTCGGAGCCCTGCAGTGGGAGTTCTTTGCTGTGTATTATTGCTCTCTCAGTTGATGTGAGATCTTTATAATATCTCTTAGTTGTATCACTCATCAATTCAAAGGGATTTTTAGTTAAAGCACATACTAACTTGATGCTCTGCGATTTCGTGTCATCTGCTGTTTAGTCATATTAATCTCTGTCAAAGAGTTTTGCCATCTCTTCAAAGAACTCCTTTGTGATAGGAGTCATGCCACCAAATGGGGTGGCCCATTTGACAGACATTTTCTGAATATAATGTTACATGATTGCTTTTGCTATATGTCCCATGGGCTGACATACTGTTTTCTATTACCAGAAAATGTGTTTGAGGTCTTTTATAAGTCTTATGTTAAGTACCTCCTGGAAGAGAAGAGAAAATGATTATATCTCACATTATTGACTGTTATCTGTAGCATCAAAAATAAATGAATGTCCCCACAAAAAAATAGTTCTAAAATGACAACCCAGACATACGGAGAGATTAGGGGGTAGTAAATGTGCGGTGGGCTTACGACTGACTTTATTTTCTTACCGGCTTTGTGGAAGAACTCAGGCTGTCAGGGAAATGAACCAATCTGTAGTAATATACAGCACTCAATTTAAATCAGTCCTGTTTGAAAGCGATACCAGGATTTTCCTTGAATGCCGCTGAATGAATGCTGCGTGTGAAATGTCAACTAAATATACGTCTCCGGCGCACATAAACAGAGAGGGGTCACAAAAGTATCCACTCCGGGCTTTCAGATATTTAAATCCTTTAATGTTCTTTTGACCTTCAGTTAAAGGACATAGTCACGAAACAGAGGAAATGCCTTAAATTCTAGCATCTGGGTTTGTTTCTTTATACTTTTTTGGCACGGTTACAACAGTAGGGCTTTTCTTTCCTTTAATTTTTTTTCACAGTGCAGTCAACACGGCCTTCTCACATAAGCTGGAAAGGACAGTCGTGAGGCCAAGAGCAATAGTTTCTGCGCTGTGCTCCGAGGCAGGGCCTCCCTGAATGGCTTGCTGTTTCAGAGGAAGCCTCGAACCAGAAAGCGGACAGAGTCCCACACAAGAACAAATGTCATATAGCATTGGGTACCTACATGCACATACAAATAGATGCACTCACGACTTAATGCATTCGGTGCCCTAATTATTTTGAACTTCTGGAGTCTTTAGCACTGTATTCATGTTATATCATCTGTATATAGTTTGGGATCTTCACCTGGTTTTTCAGCTGCTTGAAGATGTTTCTTCAAGAGTGTCTTCTGTAGGGGAGTCGAGAACCGAGTTTAATTAAAGTACCTATAAAGTGCATGTATTTTGACATGGGTGCTTTATTTCGGCTCCATTGCAGCCATATTTGTCACTTCTGACCAGTGAGAGCTCATTGAAGACTTTGGGGAATGGAGCAGTGACATCTGCCATCCCATTAACTTAAATACTCCTATCAAAACAGTAAGCTGGGGACATTTTCACATTTCCATGTTTTCTCAGCTTTACGTCCAATAAGCTTTTCCTGAGATTTTTAATAATGTGAAGCAGCATCCCCTAGATGTTTTTTTCTTGTAGAAGTTGAGTTTGGTAGCCTCTCTTGCTGGTGGTTACCTTAGCCACTCCATGCTGCAGTCCCCAGGCTTTGGTGTCACCAATGCTTGTGGGTCATTTGTGGGGTTCTGATACAAAAAAGGAAACAATATTATTATGCACAGATTTAACAGACTTAAAAGTAGCCTTAAAAGTAGTTCCCAAAAGCCATCAGACTCACAATGCTGTGTTTTGTCCAAAGTTTGTAGATGGAATGTATTTATCCTATAAACTCACGTTGAAGGGGATAATCATCTGCCCTTATTAGCAAATGCCTGTGTAGTTTCCCCTAATTCCTGCATTCATTCATTCATTCATTTAACAAATACTTATTGAGCACTGCTCTGTGTCAGACATGGTGCTACATACAGAGTGACGAGACAGACAAGGTCCCCATAACCTTGAGCATTCAGTCTTAACAGGGAAAATAAATAAAAGCCATAAATCAAAGTATATAAGTGCAGTTGGATAACAACAGAATGCCAAGACCAAGGTAGGATGGTTTGAGAAAGTCTCTCTGAAGAGATGATGTTTACGTTGGACTGAAAGTTAAGAAGAAGTGAGCTGTGCAAGGAGCCTGGGGAAGAAATTCCAGGCGGAGTGAACCGCATATTCAGCAACCCGGTGTGGGAAGGAGCTTTGTGAGCTGGGAGGCTAAGGGTCTTAGTGGGCTGTAGGTAGTGAGTGAGGGTGGGAAGAACCACCCAAGGGGACGCTGGAGAGGTAGGGAGGGGCGAAATCAAATAGACTATAAGGCCAGGAGTTTGGATTTTATTCTAAGTATAATCAGAAGCCATTGGAAGGTTTTAAGCTTCAGACAGAGATGATAGGATGCCCTTTTTAAGGTCAGCTTGGGCTGCTCTGTGGAAAATGTCTTATAGGAGGAGGTGGAGTGGAGCCAGGGGACTTGGTTAGGGCACTGAAGAAGGAGAGCCAGGAGGGTGATACGCAACCAGACCAGGGGTCGGCCAAGAGAGTTGGAGAGAAGGGAGGGGATTCCATGTGTCTTTTGGATGCATAGTTACAAAGTCTCAACTTGATTGAATTTGGCGGTCACATTAGGAGGAGGATTCCATATTGGACCCCGGGCTTCTGCCTTGAACAGCTGGTATCATTTCCTGAGATGGGGAAGACTGAGCAAAAACTGGGTGGAATCAAAATTAGCCTTCAAAATGCATCAAAGTATACCAGGGGGTAGAGGTGATTTTGAGTTCTTCTCTTTAGATAGTGATGACATTTGGAAATTAAGTCGTTAAAGTCTTACACTGTCTGGAACACATGAGCAAAATTCCAGAGATTCCAACTTGGTGGCTCTTGGTGGCCGTTATTCAGCTTGGTCTTCGGGGGACTGGTTTATCTAATCCTTTCTCTCTTCCATTTGAGGCTGTGTTTTTCTCTTTGACTTTGGTGAATGCTTCTGTTTCTTCTTTCCCAGGGATGTCAACAAAACCTACACCCCAATCTGCTTAGCTTCCTTTTAAAATTGTTCACAGATTCTTTTTTTTAAGTTTATGACAACATGTGTCTCCTGTCTTGGGCATGATTACTCACACCCTAGAATCCCAGGCCAGCAGAGGGAATTGCGAGTACACGCATCACTTCTCAGGCGCACTCCTGAGCTTTCCATGAGGAAACCCCATTCTGTTAAATCCCTTCTCCCACCTCCTAACCAAAAGACCTCTGTTTGGATGTGGTGGGACCTCTGTGGATGTGTACTTAACACCATATTTTACTCTCCTGCATGCCTGCCTGTTTCCCCTGAAGGCAAAGACAGGGCTTGGCCCCTTGAAAGTAATAAATGTCTCATGATTGAAAACATGATGGATTAAGAGTAAATTATAATAAGAGACCACTCGTGAAATACAAAGAAAAATTGGGCTTCAACTTGTAGCCGTTGAGGGTCCACTGCAGGCTCGTAATCAGAGGGGGTCAGAATAGAATGTAATAAGGAGATGCTCTAAATAGATTGGTCATCAGAAAGTATCCTTAAGTATAAAACACATTCAGAATTTGGAAATACTTCAGGTCATGATGATGAATGTTAATTATCATTGACCTGATAAGGAGAGAAGTACGTCCTTATTGGAGATTTCTTGGTGATAGAAACCAGGACAGTCACTCACACTGTAATACTCTCTATTTGTCCTCTGAAAGGAAGAGACATACTAAATTTAGTATTTTTTGACCTGTCTTTGATTTTACATGGGCCTAATTTCGTTCAAGCTTACCCTTTCGGCTCTAGTCATAGTTTATTTCGGTATTATTGCTTGCCCATTTTTCCAAAAACAAAGACAAAATCATAGTTGCTGTATGCAGTTGGAAGAAACCCTGGCACAGATCCTCCAGAAACCAAAGAGAGAAATTATTAGCAATATCCAGACCAGTAGCTGACTGGCTCCGATTCTCCCTCCCATGACCATTCCTGATTAATGGGAGAATCTGTTCTGCAGTTGAAAGCTGCTTTCCCGAGCCCAGTCTGTCCTGGCTTCAGCACATGGCCAGCTGCACAGTGAAGGCCCCTGCCAGGGCTCTGTCTCTGATCCCACCCTCCGCAAGTCAGATGCAGTGGTCAGAGAGCACAGAGGCGGGGAGAGCATCCAAGTCAGTTTGGACGTTTCCGCTGAGAATAGAGACCCAACACCCTCCAGTCAGAAGCCCTTCACTCACACCGGACACTGTGTCCCCTTCAGAAGTACGCGGTTTTCTTCTGAAGATGTTGCCATTCCTCCTTCATTCTTTTGTCCTTGATTTCTGCCCAGGCCACTTAGCTCCTGTGTCTGTAGTGATTAATTTGCTCTGGAACTTTTTTTTTCTTTTTTTTTTTTTTAAAGATTTTATTTATTTATTTGAGAGAGAGAGAATGAGAGATAGCACGAGAGGGAAGAGGGTCAGAGGGAGAAGCAGACTCCCCGCTGAGCAGGGAGCCCGATGTGGGACTCGATCCCGAGACTCCAGGATCATGACCTGAGCCGAAGGCAGTCGCTTAACCAACTGAGCCACCCAGGCGCCCATGCTCTGGAAATTTTCTTGACGTTCTTTTCTTCACCCTTCCTGTCGCTCTCCTGTCGTCTCTTCCTCCACACCTCTTCTGATTTCTATTTGTCTTCCGTCATCCCACCATTGTCTTCCCCCCCCCTTACTCTGAAATAGCCTTGTATGTCAGCCTATTTCCAGCAATATTAACGCACCTCTTTTTTTTTTTTTTTTTACCAACCTAAAGTATTAACCAATTTAACAAACTCAGTGCACTTTATGGCAGCATAAATAACAAAATACTATCACAACAGACCGTATATTTAATCTACCTTTCTCTCTCGTTTTCCTTATTCTGGACTCCCATCTATTTTATTTCAGGGGCCTGTTATCTGAGTAGAGTTTGGAATCCTTGTAGGGTCTTCAGAGATACAGAACTATCTCCACTGCATCTGTCATACCTTAAAAACAGTAATAGGAAGATGCAGGAAAAAAATTTCACAGTTCAGCTCTTACCTAAGGAGATTTTAGTGCAATAAACATTTACATATACAACAATGAATAATGTATAGTCCTAGCTTAGGATATTTCCAGTTTTCTTGGGGAGCCAGGCATGAAAACAATTTACCAAAATAGAAAGTAGGACGAAATAAGTACTTTTATAATTTAGAGGTACGGGAAGTTTGTAAGAGTGCTGAGAGAGAAGTGATATTCTGACTGGGAAAATCAGGGATAATGTTCCCTCGCAGTGAAGGTGGCATTCTACTGAAGCCTTGAAGGATGGACAGGATTTCAGTAGATGGAGAAGAAGGACAAAGGGTCCTTGAGACCAAGGAGGAGGTGGTGGGGGTGGAGAAGAGCCGTGTGTGCAGTGGGGAGTGCACAGATGCTGGCACGGCTTGGGGTGGTGTGCACACTGCACAGAAGAGAGGACTGACTCCACTTTCTAAAATGTTGCAGCCAAAGGAACAGGATAGGTTAAATTGTAGCCTGCAGCTACTGTAAGATCTAAAGGGAGAGTGTTGTTTACCTGTGACGTGTTAGGGACTTGAGCATATTTATAAAACAGGGGGGAAAGGACTAGCAGAGAGCAAGAAGTTCCAAGATACAACGCCCCAGATAGTACCACAGACTTTCCTTTGGGTCCTAACTTCTAGACCTTTCATGTGTCAGCTCTTCGTCTGCCTTGTCCAGCCTCCCTTTACCGCGCAGCATAGAGATGTTTTGAAGCTGCCACCCCAAGGAGTCAGCCCCAGAAGTGAAGCAAAGTTGCCTTCACTCAATAGGAGATCACGTCTACAACTCCCCACAACTGTGTTGGTAGAGTTCAGAGAACTGAGGTCTGTCTTGAATGAAAGTTTGTTTCTGTTGGGTTCCCATTTCTGTTGTGACTTTGGGTAAGTCATTCAACCTCTCGGAGCCTTCCTTGCCTTACCTGTTAAAACAAGATGGTGACCCTGGACCGCATCCTAGGCTGCTGTGCTGCACTGTTTGAAGGTGGAGTGACATCCAGGCTCTGTCCTTTCTGTCTCCTCTCTTCCCCACACTTCCCTACCTCTGTCCTGCTCTGGTTCTTAACCTGACTCACCCTGATGCCAGGGCTGTAATAAATGTAAGTGGATATTGCTATGTCAACACTAACATATTTAAAGAAATTTTCTTATGATTCAGTAAAAACCTGAGTGGTTTATAGGCTTTCATGTCCAAGAAGAAGGTATCCTAAAGTTTAAAATTAAGGTTCTGGTCATCCATACATTTGTTAACTATTTGGATGACATGGTTATTTTGTCGAGGGAGGACCTACCTGCAACATTAAAAGACGTGGATGCTTTGTTGGTTTCATTAATAACTTTGTCCTTTTGATTTGCATTTCGTCTCTCTTTTGAAAAATTGGGTTTGATGTCAGGATGAGCACATGGTTCTTGAGGTACTTAGGTTAATATTATAGTCTCTTATTTGCATTATTGCCACTTGAAATGGATTCACTGGCATCCCAGAATAGATAGTTTTGATGCTGGTTAAGGCTGCACCCGGGCCATTCGCATTCCACATTCTTTGTAATGTGCCAAGTGCTTGGTGCACATACCTTATTTATCATGTTGAAGAGATGGAATGCACTGATTTTCAGGAGGTCTTTGCCAGGGGACCCAGCTTTTCTAACATTGCTTTCCATATCCCTGAAGCTGATGTTCGAATCTGAGCATACAGTTTCATTTTCTTTTCTTTGGAGCCAGTTATTGAAAGATGAGACATGCATGAGGAAATAAATCGAAGAAGGACTTTTGGCGATATTCTGACATGGCTGCTCTGGGCAGCACATCTGAAACACCCGGAACGCAGTCCTGTACAGTGGTCCTATTCACTGGTGAGACCGAGAGATGGTGGCAGCTCATAAATAATCTTAATTTATACCAAAGTGGTGGCGTAAGAACCCATTGAGCTGATTGATTTCTTTGTTCCCCTGACCTACAACGTTAAAGTTCCGTTTGGTTCTCTGCTTATTTTAAAAACTTCACTTAACTTCTGATTCTTATTTCCTCTTAGTCTTATTGTTTCCTGTCTTTGTGTTTGCTTGAGGCTTAACTCACCCACAGCCTTATTCTCTCTCCAACTTCCTGTTCTGTTTCTTCTTCTCCTGTCTTGTCTTGCAGATCTTCCCTGCTTAAAATGTTCTCTTGCCCATCAGCAAACTGTATTAGTTTAATTCATTTGCCTAAAAACAGATCTCTCCTTCCTGAAATTGGGAATTATGTGGGAAAATAGGATGTAATAATAACTAACATTTATAGCATGCTTGCCAGGTACCAGATGTCACCAGGCACTTTATATGAATTATTTTTTTTTTTTTAGGAAGTCCTGAGAACCTCATGAAATAAGTTGCCCAGGGTCACACAGCCAGGTAGGGCGAAGACCGGAACCCGGATGGTTCCATGTTCTTAGCTGACTCTGTTACTTCATTGCCTCAGCTGTTCAGCCCGTCGAGGTTTAATGATCACGGGTGAGGTCACAACATCATGCTAGACACACAGACACTAGAACTGTAGCAGAGACCCTTCCTTCCTCTTGTAGCATGGGACCCTAAGTGTCACGTGAGAGGTTTGTGTGGGTACTTCCAATATACCTATGTTTGACAGTGTCTAACTCTTTCCAAAAGTCAGGGAAGTCTTCACCTTTGAGGAGCTGAGGTTTGAAGGGTAATTAAGAGTTTGCCAACTAGGAAGGAAGAGAAGGCATAGAAACATGAGAGAGGAGAGGATGGGACATTGAGGGCACAGTGAATCTCACTGTAACTGGAGCAGCAAGCATGGGTCCTACAATAGTGGAGAAGGGGGCAGGGGGTGGTGATGAGGCATGGGGTTGGTCATGCCCAGATGCCAGGGGCTTCAAGTGCCATGATAAAGAGTTTTGTCTTCTTCAGTCATTAGGAAGCTAGTACCGCCATGCCGTGTTTTCCTTCTTGAATGTCTCCTGCTGGTGTTGCCTCATTCTACAGAAGCCACTGGAGATCCTAGGACCTCCGTGGTGTCTGACGTCAGCAGCTGAGATCAGCTGAGGGGACAGTTTATTGCTGTGGCATTGTAAAAACTAGTGTTTTCATGCAATCTTTTGATCCTTGGTCCTCCGCAACTACTATGACATTAAATCCAAAGTTATAAACAAAAACCTAATTTCAATTCTTACGTTCTTTTTTTTTTTAAGATTTTATTTATTTATTTGACAGAGAGAGGGGGAGAGAGAGAGAGAGAGAGCGGGAGTAGGAACACAAGCAGGGAGAGTGGGAGAGGGAGAAGCAGGCCTCCCGCCGGGCAGGGAGCCCGATGTGGGGCTCCATCCCAGGACCCTGGGACCATGACCCGAGCCAAAGGCAGATGCTCAACGACTGAGCCACCAGGCGCCCCAGTTCTTATGTTCTTAACTTGTAAGATTAATACAGAGATATTTGCCAAGGAAGCTTTTATGTAAGATTAAATGTATGTAAGATTAAATGTAAAAGTTTTTATGTAAGATTAAAAGTTAGGGTTTGTTTCTCCTAATTAAATTTTTTCTTTTTTTGAGAAATTGCCCATTTAAGTGATGTTACGAAGAAGCATTGGGATATTATGGACGAGCTGTAATCAGTGTGATTTAAAATGTTTATTAACTTCTGTTAATTACTGTTTAAAATTAACCTTCAAAAAGCAAGCAGCATCTTTCTTAATGGCTTTTTTTTTTTTTCCAAAAACCCATTTTTATTAGTCGTTTTTCTGGTGTTAACAAGGTGACTAGATATGGACCCAATTATTTTTTTTTTCATTTTAAGCCCATTCTTTCCTACTTTCAGTCAGAAAAACAATCAGTAAGTTATGAACATTTCAGTCAGATTGCAAATATATTGCCCTAGCTTACAGAAAGGGAATTAGCAAACTGGCAAAAATCATAGAATAGAATATAGTAAGGTATACCTCCCATTGAGATTCTTAGGTGGGGACTATTTAAAACAAAATCAAGTGAATTTTAAAATCTAGAAGATGTTCTGCTTTAAGCAATTAGCCTCGCGGTCCAGGAACTTGTCCTGGTGAGGCCGCCCTTGAGCAGAGGATGGATGTTATTCATGTTCCTTTCTTCCTCCCTCCCTTCATTCCTCTGTCCTTCCTTTTTTTGTTTTTAATTGCCTTCAGTGTTTGTAGCACTTTTCTTTTGAATGCCTTTGGTAATGACAAACTTTGATTTTTTGAAGTTGGATTTTATTTTGGGAAATAGCCAGAAGGCCTATGGAGTCCTAGCTTATTAATATAATAGGTGAGCACTTTGGGGAACTCTGTTTTTGCTAAGATTATAAGCTAGAACTATTAGGCACTGAGGCTGATTTTTACTGTGTTCTCATGAACTGCTTTTAAAGAAAACGTCAAAAGGGACATTATAGAAACGTGTTGAGAAATGGAAGAATTGGAATAACTCTGTAACTTCCTCAGGTGACTTTCTGTGCAGAACATGATTTGAATGTAGTAAGTCCTGTTATTTTGTTTCTTGGGGGCTTTGTCCCTTTAATTTGCTGTCATATTTTATGCATTAAATATAGTTAATATTTTTTAATTCAAAAAGGACTTTAGGCTGCATTAACAGCTCTGTTTTTAATTTGAACATTAGTTCGTATGTTACTGGATATGTGAAGATGTACCTGTTAATAGGGGATCCAGTAAATAGAAGGTGTCAGGGTAAACTTGTTTTCCTAAGCATGAATGAATGGTTATAAGTGCCATTTGAAATTCTGAGTATCTACAAGATTGTTGGATTTACTGCTTCTCTCTTGGTTCCTCCCCCCAAAATTAATGATGCCATCTTTATTCTTGTGATTTTCTCCCTGCAACTCCCTACGTGCTCTGTTTGATACTTTGGAAATGGTTGTTCTCACCAGGATCTGCCCTGTTACTGCTGTGAGTTAGTTATGGGTCTCCGGCTAAAATTTGTTCTCTGGATGCTTGTCCATTGTCTTTCTTTGTGATATTTTCTTAGCTGCCTGATTCAATATATCCGCCCCAAGGACTGATTACAGAAATATTGCAATGCATTATCCAACCTAAGCCTTTTTTTATTTTCTTGCAAGTGAACATTTAAGCGTATAAATAATACATATTATAAAAACAATACTTAGAGCACTGGGTAAGAAAGGAATTGCTTTCATGCTAGAGTATTATACAACTCTAACAATGGGATCTCTTCATTTTCTAAATCAGAGATTCTTGCATACTTTAGAATTCATTTCAGTACACTATAGACCTTTCAAAATTACAAATAAATTGAGGTGGTTTGTTTTCAGAACTGACTTGGAGAATTTCATTGTACTTCATAAGGTAACTGGTGTCATACTGGGGTCCTGAGCCAGCGTCTGTCAAGACTCATTGAACCACATGCCCACAGAAGGCTTTTGATAGAGCATGTTTTTAACTCCTTAAAATAATTACCTTGCTGATCTGGAGACCTTTGAAAAGTCCATAAAGTTAATTACATCATGAGACACACCCTCTGCTCAGCTGCTTAAGCACTGTATAAATATTACAGGGTTCCTTTGTTAACAAAATCAATGTGGTTGAAGTACAATATTGTAATACGCAGTTCATTGTGTGCAGGCATTTATAAAGTAAGATGATGGTAGTAACTACACGGTTATTAAAAAGTTCAGGACTTTTTGCTGTTGTTGTATCGTTAAGATAGGGAGGCTTTGGGAACTTGGTACATTTTTGCGTACTTTGGGTTGGTGCTACCTGACAATTGTGCTAAATTATTTAGTCCATTGCCCTTGTATCATATGATTCTTTGACTTTACATTGTTGATTTGGTTATGTGACTTACAAAAAGATCTAGGAACCTTTGCAAGTATTTTAAGGTCAGCAGTCAATGATAATCAGAGTTAACAAGAGCTGCTTACTTACGTGCCAGATATTAGTTAAGCACGTGACATGTATTACTTAAAGCTCTCAACAAACCAGTGAGGTGGAGACTTTTATTATCCTCATTTTACAGATGAGGAAACTGAGCTAGGAGAGCCATCCAGGCGCCCGGCTGCCTGCTATGGTCTAGGCATTTTGTTGGGCAGTGAGGAAACAAAGAAGCACAAGACTCTAGTCCAGCCCTCGTGGAAACCACATTTGGTCATGGAATGTCAAAATATACGAGTAATTAATGATGCAATGTGAACATTCTATAAAACTGATATATGTATGAAGTCTATAAAAGTAGACAAGAGGAAGGAATCAGACTTGTGAAGGAGACTGAGGTGAAGGGGTATTTCACAGAGGAGATGACTTTTGTTTGAACACAACTAGAATGCTCTTGGAGGACAAAGACCATGTGTTTCCAGCTTTGTGTCTCCAGATCCCTAGCAAAGCACCAGGAGGTAATGAGTACTCAGTAAATGTTGGACAGATAAATGGTGGCAGTCTGGCCAGCGAAGCAGATGTGCCCCTTGCCCCATTGAAAGCATGGGGGCAAGTGGACACGTGTTGTGCTCTTCTGAGATAGGACTGTGGGTGTGTCATTGGGAAGTGGCATGTTTGGGATTGTGACTGTCATCCTTTCACTTGGACCGCATCCCCTGGTGGGAATAGTCCCTACTCCCAACCTCCTCAGGACACCTGCTTTGAATCCTACCCTTATTTCAAGGCCTTGGTAAAAACCACACTTCCTCCATGGAGCTTTCTCAGCAACTGCCATGCAGGTAGTCAGTCTCTCCTTTCTCCAGAGCCCCAGCACTTTGTCTCTGCCACTCATTTGCCACTTAATAACCTATTGTCTTAGGTCACCCCTTTAATTATTATCTGTTGTTGTTTAAATTTTCCTGTATTGTTCTCCAATTCTTATTGTGAAAAGAATCTCAGAAATCATCTGCTAACCTTCCCATTGATAAAGAAGAACTGGAAGCTCAAAGAGTTGAAAAGAATTGTACAGATCAGATAAGCAGTTAGACTGAGTCTACCCCCAGAGCCTGATCCATGCTATCTGGGTGCTCTGCTTTCTCCTGAACTCGATAGTAAGTTTGTGGAGGCGAAGAACCGTGTATCACACTTAGTGTGGACCAAGTAGCTGCCCAGAGACATTTGTCAGTGAAAGAATGAATGCCACTTGGGCTCTCCGACTGATGTAAAGATAATGTGGTTCCCAACTTATAAAATAGCATAACTCCCAACTTATAAAATAGAGAGTAAGACCTCAGCCATTAGATATGTTTGTTCAGAAATAATATCAGAAGAGCAGCTACTGGATAGTTTTCCTGTTAATTTCACCAGGACTACTGTTAAAGATGGCCAGTTGATTCATTATTTAAAACTCACTTGAACAACTCAGTCAGCTTTATATATTTCTGACAGTTTAAACCTAGGTTGCTTATTTTTAAGTTGTGATTAGAAGTTAGTCTAAGTTATTTTCCAATATAAAAAAATTGTTAATAATTTTTGCTTCACAGTGACATAATTAAGGATGGAGATTAGATCCCACAGTGCCCTTGGAATTGCTAAGTGAGAAATCCTTCTCTGACTAAAAAGGAGGCTTACTGGTGACAAACTCTGCTGTCCCCAACATTCTTACCAGAGATTCAGCTGAGGTGGAGCCTTCTAAATGCATTCTTAAGTGGGAAGTGAGTGAAAGAGTTAGGTATGAGGTTATTCCTAAGGATTCATTACAGAGAAACCAACCCAGTAGACCCTTGTGATTCATTGATTTAACATTCAGAGGTTCAATTATTCATGAAACAATGACCCAGAAGATCCGTGACATGTAGTAATTTGTCATTTGAATCAGGTGTGCCGTGAAGCACCTGTGCAGGAGCAAATCGCTTGGCTGGTACCAAACCAAATACCCAGTAGGTTTTTAGCTCATTACCATGTGTGTAGGAAGTTGTGAACTGGTCAAAACTTCTTTCTTTCTAAAAGAAAACCAGGAGGAAGAGGAGTAAAGAAGTCCTAGAAAGTAATGGTTCCTTACCAGAAAACAGAAATCTGGGACAAATTAAAAAGCTGGTGTGCTGTATTTGGCAGTAGATTGACTCTTTGAAATGCCTGGTACAAAAACAGGGAAGAGCAGTTCCTAGAAATGCTTCCGAACGTGTTCCAGCCGGTGTGTTACTGCACTTTCTGGAGCAACTGTGGCACCATGCACCAATTAGTGTGTGCAGAGACCTCGAGAATTATCTCTTATGGAAAGGCATGGAAATATAGATTCAGGATTTTTTTTTTTTTTTTGGAGGCCCAGTAATGACATATTGACTGAATAGCCTTAAATTACACCGTTAATCTTGCAGATCAGTTGAGATGTCTCAAATCTGTTGCTTAAGGCTTTAAGATCAGGTAGAATTCCTAGCATATATCCATAGCCACTTGTATCAAATACTGTTTTTTATTTCTTTCTTTTTCTTTTTTTTTTAAGATTTTATTTATCTGAGAGAGAGAGAGAGAGAGAGAGCATGAGCAGGGGAGGAGTAGAGGGAGAGGGAGAAGCAGACTCCCCTCTGAGCAGAGAGCCTGATTTGGGGCTCAATCCCAGGACTCTGGGATCATGACCCAAGCCAAAGGCAGATGCTTAACCGACTGTGCCACCCAGGCACCCCATCGTTCTTTTTTTTTTTTCTTTCTTTCTTTTTTAGAGAGGGAGGAGGAGCAGGAGAGGGAGAGAGAGAATGAGAATCTTGAGCAGGCTCCATGCCCAGCACGGAGCGACATGGGGCTCAGTCTCACAACCCTAAGATCATGACTTGAGCCTAAATCAAGAGTTGGATGCTTAACCAGCTGAGCCACCAGGGTGCCCCAAGAATCTGTTTTTGTTTCTTAACAAGAATAACAACAAAACACTGTGGAACAGAAATTCACGTATAACCAACCAATAAGCTCCCGAATCGCTAGAGAAAATGTGTGGGATTACTGCTCTCCCTTGTTTATGCCTGATCTCCTTTGAGGCTCCCTTTCGCCCTTCCAAGGCAATTTTTTATACTCTCAGGTGTAATATGGGCAAAGGATAGGATTAACAAAAACCCTAAATTCTAAAAAGTGGCTTTTCTGAACATAGCTATGACTTCACAACAGGAAAATAGTAAGAAAAGGAAGAGGGGAAAATGGAGAAGGAATAGAGAAGGCAGACATTCTCCTTATTGGCTGCACAAGGGATGCACAGTTCCTTGGAAAGACTGGACCGGCAGAAGCCTGCGCTCAGTATGGGGACAGCAGAGTCTGAATATCACAGGTCACACATATTAGGATTTCAGCCATCAACAGGTGCAGATATCCAGATAAGTTGTGTCCCCTGCAAAACCGAGGAGAAGAGCACAGAAGCACTGGTTAACATGTGAGGAAGCCATGGCAGCATGAAGGGGTTTTACAGACAGAGGGCTTTCCAGAACTTAATTCTGAGTTAAAGAGGCTACACCAAGTCAAGATTCTGAAAGCAGACACTCAGCTTCCACATGAGGCTTTCTTCCATCTTGAATGCTGAGAGACACTGTCTGGTGTTTATTACCAGCTGCTCTGGTCTTAGAGTTTCTGCTTTTCTGTGACTCGCCTTCATTTTCTGAATGAACTGGGGGGAATTGCCAGAGGTCTAAATAAATTTCCTGGGGATTAGGTTGTTACAGAGGAACCCTGTCTTATGAGGCCCTGTGGTGCTCCACATGGGAGCTGTCTCCTTCCAGGTCCCCAGTCCCAAGTCCCTTGGTGTGCACAGAGATTCCATCTTAGCGAGCCTGCCATTCCTCCCACTCCCAGCGTATTTGTTATCTGTGTCTGAGGACGAGGCTTTCTGCCTGTGTGGCCAAGTAGCCTATCAGCACCTAAGTGGTGGACAGCACCACAGCTACCCTATGACCAGAGGTTGCTCTTCTGACCTTTCTTAACGCACTCTACTTAGAAAGGGTTACTTTTGGTTTGGTTTGGTTTGTATATTTAACTGATTTCATAATAAAGGAGCTTTGTAATCAAAATTTTAAGCTAGATTCTGAGCAATATTAAGTATTGCAAAAAAGATGAATAACTGTCAGGGAAAGATGCAGACTGCAGACCAAAGGACAAGAATGTTTGTATGACCATGTGTCTTGGTGAAACCAATGTAAAATTCCCCAGGAGACCTGGCTTCTGGCCCTGCCACGCCGTTCGTTAGCCGTTAGCCAAATGACCCCTTGGGCAAATCATTTGGTTTTGCTAGACCACTGTTTTTTCCACTTACATATAAGAATTTCTGGCTAAGAAAAATTTTCTTTTCCTTTGACAAGTGCATGTCCTGTAGATAGAACCGTTCCCACATTTTTATGCAAGGACAGGCATATTAATTCCTCTACTTTCTTGTAGTTAAATCCTTAAATCTTCAATCCACCTTTATTTTATACTTTAATTGTAGGAAGGATTAGATTGATTTGTTGAAATTATAACATTTCAAAAGAAGCCTAGGCTTTCTGCTTAAAGTTTGCATGCATAGAAAATCTAGGCTCACTGATGACTAAAGGTTCTCTATATATGGCCTTGCTTAATTATTAAAATATACAACTTATTACAATGTCTCTTACATGGTATTTGATTTTACTTATTTATGGAGTTGATGAATAAATAAGAATCTTCCAGGTACTTTTAACACAAATAAACAATACAGACAGGTCCTTACACCTGCCTGTATTGCTTATTTGAGTGTTTCTCAAGTGATTCTTCAGAATGCTATATTTACTTTTATTCTTTGAAGTGAAGTGTACTTCCCTGTTTACACACTTTATTTTCTTAGAAAAATTATTGTAGAGGTCTCTAGTCCCTGCGTCCCTATAACCATTCTCCTCTTCTTTGCTAGATACAAAATTTTGGCTACAGGTATGGCCACCCAGAATAAAGACTACATTTCCCAGACTCCCTTGCAGGTAGACGTAGCCATGTGACAAAGTCCAGGTCATGTGAAGGGGGCAGAAGCCATAATGCAATTTCACACAATATACGACTTAGAGTTGTGCCCTTCCCCTTGCATTTTTCTCTCTTTCCACTGGTTGGAAGAGTAGATGGACAAGGGCTACAAGTAGGTATTGAGGAGCAAAAAAATGAAAGGAACTTAGATCCCTAGCAATTCTGTGGGGTCTAGTCCCCATAAGACACACAAAGTTAAATTTCATGAGACTCTTATTCCAAATTATCACAAATTCCCAATTATTGGAGTGTGAATTTGTGAGAGTTGATTCATCATGTACTATTTTGTTCCCTTTAATTCATTCTGGTTAGACTTAATTTATGGAGTCAATATGTACTTTGACATATTTGAAAATATTTGGAACTGTGCTATACCCTTGAAACGTGGGAGTGGCTGCACTAAGCACTATGTTCAGTTGGCAACAGCCCTAATCTCTCCATGTCATCTAACATAGAAGTCTGAACCTTGTGGCTGCTTTCTCCTGGAGCACCTCTCTGAATTCTATCTCAGGTCTGAGATGGTAATTCCACGGGGGCTGCTATCTAATGTAGAAGATGATGGGGGAGGGCCCTAGGTGGTTCATTCAGTGAAGCTTCCAACTCTTGATTTTGGCTCAGACCATGATCTCAGGGTCATGAGGTCAAGCCCCACGTGGAGCCCCCGTTGAGCTGGGCGTCAGGCTCCACACTGGATGTGGAGGCTGCTTGAGATTCTCTCTCTCTCCCTCTGCCCTCCCCACCCCCACTTGCACACATACAAGCGAGCACTCTCTTGGGGGAAAAAAAAACAAACAAATGTAGAAGAGCATGAGATTGGCTGGGACCTCTGTTGTTCAGACCCATCGGGTTCATCAAGCATGTCACTATCCTTTTATACCTAGAGCCAGCTCTAGTACCTATCTACAGAGAGAGAGAGCGAGAACAGCGGCTGTGCCTGGGGGGAGGAGAGATGGTGGTAGAGCTTATAAATGACAAATTTTCAAATAGACATGGTCTAAAGCAGCAGTTCTCAAATCATAGTCCCTGGTCAGCAGCATCAGTAACCCGTGAATTTGTTAGCAATGTACATTCTCAGGCTTCAGCTGAGACCAACAACTCAGCAACCCGGGAGGCAAGGTTCATAGTCCTCATGCTTTAAAAAGCTGTCTGGCACACTCAAGTGAGAACCCCTGTTCAAAAGAATGTCAGAAAGCCTGAGAGTGGTAGTTACAATGGCCATATCCTGATGGGAGTACAAAGTCTAGAAAAACTTTGGCTAGAGGAAAACAACCAGGTGGGGAATGAAGTGAGGAAGCACACTCTTCAGAGAGAGGAGTAAGACTAAGCGGGGTTCACATCCTGCTCCAGAGAGGAGTCTAAATCCTGTACTCCTTCCTGTATTTGGTACCTGGAGCCTGCCTGGCCTCTGCTTCTTGGTTCAGGCATTTCATGAGCCAGCGGTGGAAGATTGCCTTTATATTGCTCCATGCACAGACTGTCATTCTTAAATCGCTGGTATTTTTTAGTGGAAAAGGTGCCATAAACCCATGCTGACTATGATGAATAAGGAGGGCTCTTCAACCACCTACCAGTCAGCTCGGCAGGCTGAACCTCCCCTTGCCCTGGAAGAGGGTTTTGAGCCAGGAGCCAAGCCCTTTAATGGCTATGAAGAAAAAAAAAGTAGAATTTCCATGTAAGGGCTACCAAGAATATAAGTGCCTATTTAATAAATTGTTTTTTGAAATGCCTTTTCCATTTTGGTAGTTGAAGTTTGAAAAATGTTTGGAGTACTATAATTATCATTTCTGGGAAAAAATACACGTTGCAGTATTTTTGTTTTTGCTGCAGGTCAAGTTGTCATGCAGGATGGAAAGTAAACACGTCCCTTTGCTCAGCTGCAGGTCACATATTTGTAGTCTCCGCGTGCCCTCTTGGCGGTCGTGGTAGATGAGGGTTTACGCCGTGGGTACACAAAGAATACAAAGACGGCATAGAAACGTGGGGCCCTTTCAGGGGCTTGGCCCAGCACAAGGCTGATTAGGAAGCTGTCTGCTGGAGCCGAAGGAATGGTCAGAAGGGTGGGCAGGCCTTCAGAGAAAGAGTTGTGGGAAGGGAATGAGGCTGTTCTGAGAGGTGCTGACCACCAGAGGTGGTCTGCAAGGATGAAGCACTTTCTCACCAGGGAGGGCCTTTAATGGTGTGGGTATAAATGTTGGAGACAGGGAGAAGGGGGCTCTGTATGTTTGTTTTGGGGAGGCAGTCATGACCATTATATTCCATCTTGTCAATTTGATAATTTGGTGAGCCATGCCCATCAGCACATCTTGAATGCACAGATAGCCAGGGAAGAATCTCCAGGGAAAACTACCTATATAAGGCAGCTTCCTTCCTTCTCTCCAGACAGAGCAGAGACTGTTTTCTCAAAAAAAGTGGCCTTTTTTTTTTAAAGGAATTAATAAAGAAAGTAATAGAAGCTGACAGAGAACCAGGTTTTGAGTAAAACTTTCAGCATGCTAAGATGACTCTGTGTGGAGCATGCTAAGGATGTGTGCATGTGGGGATATAGATGGTGTGTGTGTGTGTGTGTCAGTGTCAGAATCAGCTTTACCTTTATCAAAAAGAGCACTCATGTGATGATCACATCCCTGTCCCAGGCATTGTGTGGGGCATTAGGTTTAAAACAAATCTGAGAGGAGAAGTGAGCCAACATTGAGGGCCTGGGGTAGTGCCTATGTGTGTGTATGTTTGGATGCATGTATACACCATGTATACATTTAACATGAAATATTTTTTATATTTACGTAACACATATATTACATACTTATGTAATATAAAAGAATGTGTATATTCTTTTAATCTCCAAAACAGTCTCATAGAATGAGTATTTTTATGCCCCATTGAACGCATAAGTATACTGAGTATTCTGAGGTTAGTCTGACTCATAGCCTAGACTTTTTGTAATAATTGAGGATGATGATGTTAAGAGCGATTCTCTTTTGGATACTTAGACGTGCCAGGCAGAGGACTATTTGCAATATATATTATCTCGCTTAACTCTTATAACAGTCCTTTTATAAGGAAACTTTGACACAGACAGGTGCCGGGAAACTTGTCCAAGATCACACAGCTAGTTGTGGAAGAGCCAAGATTTGAACATAGTTTTTTTCTGGCTCTCAAATCTTGGTAGTAAGCCAGTAGGTAGACTGATTCCCATATAAGAAAGGTAAAAAAGTATCTAAAAAGTAACCTCTGTTCAATGGCAAGCAAGTGGTACAAACAAGTTATTTTATATTAAGTAATGGAGGAAGAGAAAGAGGAAATAAACAGCCGAAATAGTTTTTTAAAAATCTGCTTCTATATTTTTAGCCACATGGGTTGTGATTTTTTTTTCCCAAGAATGTGCAAACCCTCGTGAGAACTACCACCTGAACAGTTCAGTAGCCTGCTGTTCTTTATCTGTAGCCACTGTTGTCAGCAGACAAAACAGCATTATTCTGCAGGACTTTTGGCCCGTCCTTTATTCACGCTGCTCTGTGCCCCCCCCCCTTACTCTTGATATATCCTTTTTTTTATTTTTTTAAGAGAGAAAGAGCATGCGTGAGTTGGGCGGGGCGGGGGGCTGGGGAAGAGGGGCAGAGGGAGAGAGAGAATCTCAAGCAGGCTCCACACCCAGTGTGGGGCTTGATGCGTGGCTCCATCTCACCACCCTGAGATCATGACCCCAGCCGAAATCAGGAGTCAGATGCTTAACTGACTGCGTCACCCAGGCGCCCCTCTTGTTACATTGTTTTGTTCACGTTAAGTATAGTCACTTTCGGGAACTTCTGAAGACCTCCGATTGGCACATAATATTCTTTGGAGTCCTTCTAAAGACTTTTGAAATCCATATACCACCTCTGGGACTCAGGAATTTATTGACAATATTACTGACAATACCCTTGGTTTTCTGTTCCTGGTTTCTTAGTCTCATAAGATCTCATTTTTCTACTATACTACTAAAACTCTACATTGTTCACAAATCCACAAATCCTGCAGTTTTAAAGAAAAGGACTGGCTCCTCCTTTAATTCAACAACTATTGTTGGTCCTCCTTAAAGGAGCAGAGACCTGGAGTCCCTGGTTCCATAGGAAGGGCTTGCAGAACTCCTGCCTGGGGGCCATCCACAGAGGACCACCTACAGGGCCAGCCCCCCATTCCACAGATGAGGAACACCAGACCCTTCCTTCTCTCATCTTTAAAATCTGATGTTTTATTTTTCCAAATCTGTCTCATGATTACACAAAAGAAGAGCCTACTTTGCAGCATCCCTTCCTCAGTGGAGGAAAACTTGAAGTATAGAAAGCAGCCTACCCAAGGTCAGAACCACTCCACAAAATAGAGGCTTTGTTTGTATTCTGTAATGGATGTTGCCTTCCATTTAAACACCACCCTGGGGAGTTCTTCATTTCTTATGTTTATGCCTCTATGACATTTTCAAACTGTTATGAAGATTCGTCTCAAGATGTTGCTGAACCAACTACACAAATTTAGTTCATTTAAGTTTTCCTCATTAGTCATTTTCCCATTCTCTGATAATTTTCATTTCTTTTCTGTGGGCTTGTGTTTATGGCAAAAGAGGATGAGGTATTCAGAGAAGTTTATTCGGCAAAATTAGTCTTTTTGAAAGCCATCTTCAGTTCTTTATACATTTATCCAAACCATCCTGAGGCCTTACTTTATTGCCAGATTTTTAAAAATAAATTCATTGTTACATTTTGAAAACATGTTACTGTGTATGAATATATAAATTTAATTATATGAATGGCAAATCCCTCTGGAAGTAAATTGAATACATGTTCCTGGTGTGAATTAACAGATGATGAAATAAAATGTCTCTGGACTCAGAATTCTAATAACCTTTGGTAAACTGTGATTTAAAGTTCAGTAGAACGTACACAGGCCATGTTTGGGATCTAGCTCTTTACTCCCTACCATCTCTGCTATTTTCACTCTTCCCAGGGAGCTCTGATCTTTTCCAAGAAGACTCCAGAGAACCTGTTGATTCAGGTTTCCTAAGAATTAAAGCAGTTTCGAATCCCCTGGGAGTGTGAAGTATTGGTGGGGAGAGGTACCTAGAACAGTGGATCAACTTTAGGAAAGTTGGGGGACTTTACAAAAATCCTGATACCAGTGGCCCACTTCCAGTAATTCTGGTTGAATTGGTCTTTGTTGTAATCTTGAGCTTCTGGATTGTTAAAGCTCCCCAGAGATTCTCATGTGCTGCTACGGTGGAGAATCACTGTTCTAGCACTGTGGTTCTCAGACTGCAGTGTGTATGAGAATTGTATGGAGGGTTTGTTCAGATAGATTGCCGGGCCCCTCTCCCAGAGTTCTAGGTCTGCTGTGGGGCCCTAGAACTTGCATTTCTAGCATATCCCCAGGAGAGGTCGATGTGCCTGTCCATGGCCCACGGTTTGAGAACCACTACTTAAAATGGCTGAATCACCTGGAAATCTTGCTAAAATGCAGTTTCTGGTCTGGCCCAAGGGTCTAAGTCTATACAGCCTCAACAAGCTCCCAAGTGATGTTGATGGTGCTGGTCCAGGGCCCACCCTTTGAGTAGCAAAGCTCTAATAATCTAAAGCATTATTTTCAACCCAATTCAGTAAGATCTTGCTTAGAAAAGATGTGTGGTCTGGGAGATTCCTGGAGGTACCATGGGGCTCAGCATAGAGCTTGGGCCTTTGGTGGCAGACAGAAATCTGGAGGGCTCAGTGCTTCTTTGGCATCTGGCCAGCTGCCATTTGACAGGATGTTTGAACATGCCCTTGGCAAAGCTCTCTTGTCAATAGGGAACTTCATTGTAAAGATTCCCAGTTTGCTTGGAGGAGTAACACAGTAATTCTCAGCTCTAATCACACAATAGAATCACCGAGGGAGCTATTAAAATAAGTATTTTAATTCCTAGGCCCCTCCTTTAGAAATTCTGATTTAATTGATTTAAGGTGGCATCTGTACAGTGGTATTCTTAAAAGCTTGGGAAGTGATTCTAATGGACAGCTAGCATGGGAACCACTAAAGTGTATCTCATGTTGCAGTTTTACAGATAATTTAATTTTTTTCTTTATATTTGGCTAATTTATATTCTACTGTGATGCAAACTAACTTTATTAGGTAATGAAAACAATTTAATTTGGAACTTTTAATAAACTGCCAAGGAAAGGGCATATGTAGATTCCCTCACTGTTAAATCCTAAATTCAGATTAAAGAGAGTGCTGGGAAAGTACAGCTGGTGTTTCTGAACAAGCTGAAATATGAAATATTTCTGGGACTGTATCAACAAGCCTAATTTTTTCCCCTCGGGGTTATGATTGTGTGGAACAAGTCTTCACCGCGAAGCTTGCCAAAAAAGGTTATGATAAAATCATGGAATGTGAATGAAGAGAATTCACAGTGTAACTTTAAAGGAGTCAGTCTCTAAATTTAAAAATGTAGGGATAACATATGTCTTATATTTGTAATAGAAGTTTTCAGAAAAAAATAATGCTGGATACAAAAAGCTCCACCTTTTATTGGGTGATGTCTGCAAGGCCAAGGAGCAAATGAGTTTGGGAGGACAGCCGACCAGAAAGTGTTGAGGACAATACCGAAGACCCTAAACCTCTCTCTCTTTGCAAATTAATTTTGCATTTCTATATATGAGCAAAAGTGTAGCCACTGACTAAATATACAAGTACCAGGAAAGCTGATGAGGAAAGGTGAAGTTTCTTTTGCTTTTGGCATTGTGGACTAGTGGGAAGATTGTAGGCTTTGGAGGCTCTGCCACCTGCTTTGTGACCTTAGCCAAGCTTCTTAACCTCTCTGTGCCTGGCTCCTCATCTGCCAGGTAGACATAAGGGTGTTATCTCTGTTCACATGGGAGTATGAAGGGGGGGTAATAAAAAGAGAGGCATGATGCCTCACACATAGAAGGTGACCCATTAATAAAGATTGCTTTCATTTCTGTAGCCCAGTCCTGAGACTTGAATCCTTAATAAGAAACACCTGTCAAAATAGTTTTCTTGTAAGTCTTTATTGGTATTTTCTCCCTGTGAATTACACCAGTTTAGATTTCTTCTTAATAATTGTGAGGTGTATTTTCTATTTGGAGAGTTCTTGCCTTAGCACCTTGATTCTTGCTGGTCCCTGCATCTGAGACACTCCTACTCTGCTATTTGCATGCCTTCTCCTTTCTTTTGTTCAGGCCTCTGTGCAGGTGCCAGCCTCAGTGAGATCTGCCCTCGCCCACCTGGTACACCCGCTTTGCTGACTCTGCTTCAGGACGTTTATCACCACCTGACAGCACACTGTGTAGCTCTTTCTGTAGTGTCTTGCTCCAGAATTGTGAACCTAGGAGGGCAAGGACTTGGTTTTCGAAGCTCTGTGCCCAAGAACCCCTGGCACATGGAAGTCCTTCGGTAAATATTTGTCAGATGAATGAGTGAGAGAAAGGTGTGAGGAGGGAGATGACCAGCATGAGATGTAGGGAAAACAGCGGTCCCGGGCTCCTCCCCTCTTTAGTCTGTGCTCTGCCTACTCAGTTCTGTGATTATCAAGTCTGATCCAAACTTGGCATCCCTTGAAATATCTCTGTGGTTGGAACTCCCAAGGATTTTGTCAGAAAGACCATGTGCTGCCTGCGTGCATTTGTGTGCGTGAGAATCAGGATAGATTTCAGGAAGAGGGCGGAGGGAGCCCTCAGCAGTGTTGACTTTGTAGTCAGTTGACTGTCTAAATTTCGGTCTGTTTCATGCTGCCTGTTTTCCATTAACAAGTGTGCGGCATTTTAAGGGACATTTTAAGAGATTTTGAAAGAGGAGGAGGGCTTCGGTGTCAGATGTGTAGGACTCTGCAAAAATCAGATAGGATGAGAATCTAGCAATATAATGTTTCTCTTCTTTTTTTTTTTTTTTCTCCTCCCATCTAAGTAGTTTTTGTTTTGGCTTTGGTTTTATTTAAATCTGTGTTTAAGCAGAAAATCTTGAATGTGATTGCTACTTGTAGATCATGATTGTAATTTCCCTGTTGACCTATGGACTTGGAGAAGATCTACAGCTAGCCAATGTGGTCACACAGGTTCAAGTGACTAAGATTGATATATACTTTATTGTAAAATCATTCTAATATGGTTGACCCTGTCAATATTTTAAGGGCTAACCTCTTAAAAGAAGATAATTAATGTGATGAAAGCAGCTATTTTCTCTTGGTGACCTCTGTTACAGGTGATACTTTAATCTTACTGTATCAGGGGCAGTTTTTGTTTTTTGTTTTTTGTTTTTTAAGATGCCAGTTGCAAAGCGTTGCCAAGGCAACCAGACTGAAAAGCTTGTTAATTAATTATAGATTTGTTAGACACCATAGGGAAAGAGTCAGGAGAGGCTTCTTTTCAAGTGGATGAAATTTAAAATTCAGAAGTAATACCAGAAAAACCTTCTAAATGAGGGAAAATACATGTGTGGCTGTAGTGTTCTCCTTATTTTCCTCATGGAAGAGAGATGAAACGGAGGCATAGATGAATAAATGAAATCTGCAGGATGAATTAATTTAGAAATGGGGCCGAGAAAAGTATCAGAAAGGCACTTCCTGATGCTATGGTAACCATAGTTCGGTATAAACCACAGGTGACAACTGGTTGGGGAAGGTGCCGGTGAATAGGGGTTCTGGATAATCCATCGAGACATGAACAGAGGGTTGAAAGAAGAGAAAAGCCAAGAATGTTAACAATTTTAAAAAAGACATAAATCTTAGAAACCTAGATTCTTCAAAAGCATCATTTTACAACTTGCCAAGTCAGTATAATGGGCTTGAATCTTATGCCTGCTAGTCATGGAGTTAACACAACCTTAAAGCTTTAAAGTAAAAACTGTTGGAAACAAGAAGTTACTGGTTCATAGTGGGTGATTTTAATAGATCCTTCTTGGAAATTAAAAAAGAGGAGATGTAAGTGATCTGAATGTCATAATTGAGCTTGATTTTATAGATTTGCAAGTTTACATCCAATAAACAGAATACATGTTCTTTTCAAATACCCATATATTTTAAAGTTGACCTTAGACCACATGTGTACACGCTTGTGCCAAAACACATACATACACACAAACACAAATTCAAGAAATTAACAGAAGTAGAAAATTGTACAGCCTACATTCTCTGCAACAAAACAATAAAACTATAAAAATTAAAATCAAGAGGAAAGGCATAAATATTTGTACAGAAATGTAATAGCATTCTTCTATAAAGTCTTCAGTTGAGGGGATCAAAGTTGAATTATAGATTATTTAGAAATGAGTTTACATTGAGAGTAATGCATATCAAAAAATCAGAACATAACTAAAGCAATATTTGGCCTAAAGTATTAAAATCACAATTGAAATTATTTGCATTTCTAAGAAAATAGAGGAAATAGAAGAGAACTAAGCACTAGAGAAAAATCAGTGAAATAATCTGGAGGACGAAGAAGGAAGAGATTCAAAAACTAACAGAACTGATGAACACCTAAACTACAAAAACAGAATCCTTGGTCATAAAACCTGAAATGAATTTGAAAATCTAAATAAATTAGATCTAGATAAATTAGACACTCAGCAGTGTCTGTACAGATGATTCTAAAAGAGGTAGAATGCCTGAAATCGAATAATCAAAGAAAACTGTCTCTTCTTCCTTTAAAAAAAAAAATACTAAGTTCTGATAGTTTCACAATGGGTTGTATGAAAAATTCAACAAATGCATAATTCATATGTTATTTAAAATGTTTTACAACAGAGTAAGGTAGAATGATAAACAGTTCATTGAACAATTTAGTGTAACTTGGGAACTAAGACCTGATGAGGGCAGTGCACACACACATCCACACGCACACCAAAGAGCTACAGGTGAGTATTATTCAAGCTTATCAATTTAAAAATCTTAATGTTAAGATCCAGCTGGATCTTTAGAAAGAGGCTTTAAGAAAACAAGGATAATTTTAAATCTGCTAATTGATTATATAATAAATTAAAGGGAAAGTCAATACGATCATCTTGAGAAAAGTTGAAAACAAGCACTTAATAAGATCTGACCCTCATTTTTAACATCCCTAAATCCCTTCAGACAGTGATTCAGACTGTGTCTATATACCGTGTCCCATTTGCATTACAAAGGTAGTTCTTAGGAAGTAAATAAATCTCTCAAGGTTTGAACTGCAAAACACATCAGTAGGTGACAACATTGAGACCGTAAAACATAAAGAGCAGAATAACTAGGAAGATCTAATATGTTGGGTTATGATGAAAGCATGTTCTATTGAAGCATGTATTTTAAAAGTCTGATTATACATACCACATATTTTGCAGGATGAGAATGTAATAGAATGTGATACAGAGTTAGTTAACTGCAGCACATTAACAAGAGTAGGAATTAAGTGCTATTTGCAATTAATGTCACAGAGCTCTTCTTATGAGACAGTGTGTTTGCCAGATAAGCCATCCACTGAATGTACTTCACAGACTCCATCTCCATCAGTCCCCATGCAGTCAAGATTCACTTTCTCCTCCTCGGCTCTTTGATTTGTTCTGTCCACACTGATGGGTATCCAGGAGTGGGATTCCTCTTGTGTTCTCTTCTCAAGACAGTTGCTTGGGGTTATCACAGGAAAATAGGATATATGCATTCTCCATGGCCTCCTTTCTCTTCCTGGGCATTAGCTGTTTCCTCTGGGAAGAGCTGGGATGCTCTTCTCCCAGATAGCTCCATGACCCTCCCTCTCCCTCCTTGAAGTCTTTGACCAAATTGCAGCTGTCCCCCACTTCCATGCATTCAGGTTCCCCCTTGCTCGGTTCCGTTTTCTTTTCCCCATGGTATTGACACCCTCTGCTACTACACAGTTGGGTCACTTATGATCTTTGTTCTTTATTTTGTTATTTCTCTCCACTGTGCTATAAACTATATGAGGGCAGGAATCTATGCTTGTTCTCTTTATGGTGCATCCCAAGGTGCTAGAACAGCAGGTGCGTAATAATTTTTTAATGAATTTACTAGAACTGTGAATATGAAGGCTTTCCTACAGTGTTCTTTGATTAGCCAGAAAGTAGACAAGGAAGAGGGTCAGTGAAATGAATGATACAGCAATCAAGGTAGGAATGCCATGAGGAACACTTGGTTTTGGAAATGGTCTACCTACAAAGCAGACTACAATTTTTTGTTTAGAAGACTAAACTAGGTGGTCTGGATCTGACCCTGCTTTTGTGATTCTGTATGGTTTTTACTGTAGGAAAGACAGAGCTAATGATAATGTACCACCATTCCACATGGCATCATTTTCACCCAGTATTTTCTGAACTTCCCTCATCTGCCCCAGAGATCATGGGACCGTGATAATGTGCTTTGGGTTTGTTTCAGCCTTTTCCTCAAGGACATGATGTTGGTGCAGGTTTCTTAAAAGCTTAAACCAAGAGACACCGCTGTGGACTGGGGCTCCAGAGGCTAAGGCTTTGCTTGACTTGTTTTTCTTATTTTCTAAAATGGAGGTGCAGCAGTGGTCAGTACATAATACCAGAGAAAGGAGAGAGGGGCATTTGATGGCTCTCTCCTAGAGATAACGCCAGATGGCGTTTGGGGAAATTACCTGGGAACGTAGCTCATTCTCCATCTTGCTGAGCTTCCTCATCATAGAATCCTAGGATCTGAATAAGTTCATCTCTTCAAAATTCAGAGCTCAGAGATGGAGTTCTTCATGCTGATTATCACATACCTTATCCCCAGTCCCTGAAGTCGCCAGGGTTTATTCCTGGGTCTGTTCAGGGTTTTAAACATACACTGTTTTCAAAGAGCAGCCCTTAAAATTCCTTTTAAATTCAAAGATCTTCTGGTCAGTCAGTGATGAAGTCCAGTTCCCAGAGTCTGCACATCATGCAGGCACCTGCCTGCACCACTCTTGATTTTGGTCCATGCGCTGGACATCGACTATTCAGCACAGGTGAGCGGGAAGGTGGAGAAGGCCACTGCAGCCTCACACCCCCCGTGTCCTGAGCGGATCTCAGGGGAGATTTTCACGGCCGGCTAAGCTGAGTGTGACGGTTTCCGCCAGAGTTCTTTCTCTCCCCTTTTCTTGGGTCCATGAATAGATCCTCAGGACTTCCCGTGCTTCCGACGCCAGTGCCCCGACGCTGCCCCCGGGCATGTGCTAAATTCTTTCTCTCCCATTTAGAAGAGAAGCCAGATTGCTCCAAGGCCCGCTGTGAAGTCCAGTTCTCTCCACGGTGTCCTGAAGATTCCGTTCTGATCGAGGGCTACGCTCCTCCCGGGGAGTGCTGCCCCTTACCCAGCCGCTGCGTGTGCGACCCTGCGGGCTGCCTGCGCAAAGTCTGCCAGCCGGGATACCTGAACATACTAGTGTCCAAAGCCTCAGGGAAGCCGGGAGAATGTTGTGACCTCTATGAGTGCAAACCAGGTACGCGCGGGCATCACCTCAGCAGCCTTGCTGCTTTGCGTCATCGGGTCTCAGGGTCGCAACCCCCTCTGCCGCTGCCGCCTCCCCCCTCCCGGGAAGATGGGCACACCTGCCACTTTGGGTCATGGCAGCCTGACGTCTGGCCTTCCAGTCAGAGAGCCAGAGTGATCATCCACTGGTACGGAAGCACCTGCAGATAGGGACCGTCTTTGTTTCTTCTCTTCTTTTTCTTTTCCTTCTAAGTATGCTTGACGGGGGAAGCGGGGTTGAAATTTATGGTCCTCTAGCTCCGTGCTTCATTCCACCCCAGAGAAGATCAGAGTCCTCACTTGTAGATGTATTGATCACCTTATTACACGTAAAGACAATCATGATATGTAAACGGCAAGTTATGTTTAGATAAATATACGCATCAGAACGCCAGATGTGTTGTCATGAAATTCTCCACCCCAGTCTTTCTCCCTGCCAGCCCCCCACCGTCCCTCCGCTGACTTGATGGCATGTGCTGAGATTTCTGAGACTATTTACTCACCTTCTTTGCTACATTTGATTTGTTGTCCTGTCACAGCTATTTCTTGCTTTATATTATTTCTAAAATCCTTGTTCTTGTGGCATTTCTAATATGGTCTGTGAACAGGTCTAGACGATAGTGATTTTCCTGTTTGCAAGTTTATAACCGTTGGTCAGAGGTTTTTCTTTGTTTTTTTTCCCCCTACTGCTAGATAAATGCCTGAAGCCAAACAGTCCCTTGTCCGTCTCTTGCCGTGTTCCACGAGAAGGCCTCTGGATGGCTGGCTCTCTCCAGCCACGTAACCACCACTGGTGCCATTCTCCCCCTACATCTTCATCCTCACTCTTAGAGGTCTTGTACCCTGCCTTCCTGGCACTGATAAGGGACACATTGCAGTTCCCTACTGTTGGCTGAAATAAAAATGTCATTGCTAGGAGAGGGTTCTGGGATGCGAGGAACCTGCAGCCCTTTGTGAAGGGCTAGAGTTTCATGTTGGGACTCAAAGTGCAAGTAAATGTAACAGTAAATGGTGCTTCTGTTTTCCCCTGTCAGTTTTCAGCGTGGACTGCAGCACTGTGGAGTGCCCCTCCGTTCAGCAGGCCGTGTGCCCTCTGGACAGCTATGAGACTCAAGTTCGACTCACGGCGGACGGTTGCTGCACCCTGCCAACAAGGTTGGTTTGTCATCGGTTTATCAGCTTTTCTCCTCAGTCTTGTGCATTAGCACAGTTTCAGGCATGCAGTTTGTTTACCCTAAGTATCAGGGAAACCTAAAATTCTCCCGTTTGTGGGGAGAAATCGGAACTGTGACTATGACTTGGTATTTACATGTATCGTTCCTTGGATCAAAGCCAGCTGTCATCAGGTTAAGTCACTAAGCCTTCCAGATTCTTCAGTATTGGGGTGCCTGTGCACTTTCGCAGGCTGGGAACTATACAGGCAAGTATGTCCCTCAGCAGGATGCACTCAGGGAGGCAGCAAGGTACGGATCAGAGTAGGCACGTCATTTGATCCTCCGCAGTGAATCTTACAGGTACTTCACCATTGTGTCCAATGGGATGAGACACTGCCTGCCTCACGGAACTGCTCCCCACGGATCCTTACCGTTTGCAGTCACACATCTACCCAGACCTGTTACTTGCTGAGGCAGAGAGGAGTCTGAATTCTTTTGATGCCTTCTAGGGACAAACACAGCTCTCTGGCTTGCTGGGGAAAAAGTTGCTGTCGTTTTAGTCCTAGTAGCAGGACATCCACTTAGGCCTACAGGATGAGGCTCACTCCAGAGCATGAGGTCTCCAGGTCTTGTCCTAGACAGTCTTCAGAGCACCACCATGGAGCTGACCCTTTGTGCTTGGCTTTGGGGAAGACTAGGCTTGGAAACGTGGAGTTTATATTCTGTTTCTCCTGCTGAGATGCCCTGCCCTCTTCCCTGCCATAACCTCTCTCCATCTTTCCCAGGCTGCTAAGGCATCGTTTTGACTAAGTCAATTCATTTCTTTCTACTCTGCTCTACATTTAATGTCCACGGTTGAAAGGGTGCCTTCTTTTGCTCCCTTTCTAACCTCTGTCTGTCCCAATCCCAGTCCAGTGGCAGGCACTTCCCATCTGTGTTTGTTGTAGGAGCAGTTGTGATATTACAAATGGCCTGATAAGATAGGAATATATATGGTCCCTAAGTGCCAGTTATGGAGTAGACATCCAGAGTGTGCTCTGATAATTACTCTTCTTTTCTTCTTTTAAAATACATTAGTTTTCCCCTACCCTTTGTCCTATTAGAAGCTCTAGGAGTCTCTCAGATATATTTTACACCACTTGTCCTATCCTTTATACTGTATCATAAAGTAGATACAAAGGTTTTTGTGAAGGTAGCCTACCAACAGTGGTGCAGCCCCTTCTTATGACATTATGATGTGAAAATGTATCTGAAGATGCTTGGAAAGGGTGGAGCACTGTGCAAACATAAGGTATTACCAATCAGTAATGGAGGACAAGGGAGCGCTACTAACAGTAACAGATGTCCCTTCAAGGTCTTCATGAAAAGGAAGGAGGTGGCACATTACATTACAGAACCTAATTAATCAAAACTAAGCCAGTTGTTAATTAACAAGTCCTTTAGTGAGGAAAAGGGACAATTCTCAAGTCACTGTTATAAATGTTAACATTGTACCATCTGCATGTAGGAGGCACAGTAGGTGATTTTTCAGTCCCTCTAGGGGATCCAAGTGGGTAAAAGCTACTGGAAGACATATTTAATCTCAGTTTAAGGAAAAAAATTTTCTCACAACTAATGATGTACAGTGATGAATTGGGCTGCTTCCTGAGCTCCCCGGAGCTGGAGAGATTTCTTTCCGTCTGGATGGCCACCTGCCAGCAATGCTTAGAAGAAATGTTACATTGGAAAGGAGGTTGAACTTAGATGTCTTCCGTTTTATCTCCAAGCTTCTGTGAGTCTTGTAAACATAAACCTTAGGATGGTTATTATTGTGTTGACATAATTTTGACATTGGCATTTAGGACTAAAGAATGGTCAGTCAGCTAAAGGTGCCTCTAAGGAAGAAATTGAAAACAGAGAAGGAAGTCGTTCAAAATCCCACTGTAAATTATTTGCAGGGAAGGGGTAAGTTCTCACAGCCTTTAGTTTCCTGTATTTTAGATAGTCAGTGACCCATGTGCGCTCCCTGCCCCTTCTCCACATCCATCCTGTGTTCCCACCTGGATGAGACCCCTCCCCATGCTCGCTCACACAGGCTCACACTCATTCACGCTCACGCAGGCTCACGTGCACGCAGACTCATGCTCGTTCACGCTCGTTCACGCTCATGCTCGCTCACGCAGGCTCAGTTGACTTTCCTGAGAGCCTTCTACAACTTCTGCCCTCCTACAACTTTTGCCCTCCTTTCAGGACTGCGTTTCCCTCTCTTTGAAGTGTTTTCAGTCTTCAGCCCTGAGGATGACTTACATACCCTCTGTGGCTTATAAACAAATTCCCATGTATCTCTTTAAGCACTTTTTATAACAAATTGAAATCATTGATTTTTTTTTTTTGGTCGATATTTCCTACTCTGTGATTTTTCAAGGCAAGGGAGTATTTTACAGCCTCTAGTACCTAGAACAGGAATTGCTATAATGTGTCAACCTACATTTGTTGGTGAATGAATGAATGAAAGAATGAAGGAATAGGCCCACTTCAGGCCATTTTGATTTATTTGTTGAAGAGAAAAGTGAATATTGTTAGTCTCCTGTTGTCCTCCTGTTGGGTGGTAATACTACTTACTCCTTGTCTTCCTTTAAAAGCCTGCGCTTCTTCCCCAACACCTTTCTTTATGGCCCACTTCTCAGGACTACAGAAACTCTTCATTCCAAGCAGCAAGGTCACCTCTCAAAGCCTTTACCTCTCCCTTCCACCTTTTCTAATATTGTTCACCCGGCAGGACTCCAATTAAATTCCATTTTATCCAAAAGGTCTTCGTGCTTCAACCATCAACCATCCTACTCTCTAGCAACTCCTAACATATTCTTTTCTGTGTTGCCAATTAATCACATGTTTCCTTGCATTGTTATTGAACTGTTACATGCGTAGTCTTGTCTCACCGACTAAGGACATCTCTAGAGGTCAGGAATTGTGTCTTCTTTTTTTTCCTCTGTATATGCCCTAATGCTGAATCAATCAGTAAATGCAGACTATGCTCAGACGATGGCTAAACCTAGTTGAGCATATTAAGTGGGTTCCCACTTACTAAGGACATTGAGAGGTCACACTTTGGCAAGAGAGTAAAAACCCAAACAATCTATGTGAAAATGGAAATAAAAACAAGAGAGCCTAGTATGGAATAATCACAGTATTTTAAGAGAAAAAAAAACTGCATAACTTTATTCTTTTGTGTGATTTGTGTCTTTAAGAGCATGATGTTTAGGTGAAAAGAAGAGCATTTTGGAATATGTAAAATTCTGTTACAATTGTTTCATATTTGCCAGCATGTTTACAAAGAGCATTATTAAGAACTTAGAGCCATTTCATATCAAAAACCAATGATGTGGAGAATTCAGAAGGACAGCCCTTTACAGTTACAGTGAAGGTAAAATATCAGTAGAGCTTTACCCTCTTTGTAAGGATTTGTTGGACTTCCAGAGACAAGGAAAGGGGCTTGTGGACTTTCTCTCCCTCACCTTAAAGAACAAATTCCTCCCTTTCATTCCCAGTGAGACTGTTTTACCCGTTCAAGCCCCTAACTGTCCTACTTCTGGGTGAATCCTTGTGCAGTTTGTGAATTTTCTTTTGAGTTGTCTGTTTTCAGTTATTCATTCGTTCATCAAGCATAAATTGAGCTCTTAGAAGTGACAGACAATACCCTCTAGATGTTCTTATTGTGCATGGATCTCTCTTTCCTCTTCTATTCCTGACAAACCCTGGTTTTCCCACCTTACCTCTGCCCTTTCTACATACAGTTTATCCCTTCTTCGCTTGCTGCATCTCTGCTTTTTCTTAATGGCCCAGCCTTCATTTTCCCCTCTTTTGCTGTCTTTTCCTGAACTTCATCCCATTCTGACATCATTCTTACATGTGATATAATTACCTCCTAACCACTTTTAATTCTTCTTTCCTCAGCTAGGTTTTAGGTTTCCAAGCACCCTGCCAATTCTTTTCACCCTTCTCTCTTCTCTTGGCCCTGGAATAGGATGTGAGTTCATCACACCTTTCAGGAGACAGTGAAAAGAAATGAGAGTTAGTGGCTGGGGGCCTAAATGCTGTATGACGGCAGAAAGGAAAACCAGGACTGTCCAGGGGGTTCACGACACCGGTGGTCCTTGGAAGGCTCTGTGTGCATACAAACACCTCCATGCAAAAGGAAACTTACAACAGAGGAAGTTATATCAGGTACAAGTGATCCAAATGTATCTTTGCAGCGAGGGACAAAGTAGTTAAGTAACATGAAGGTAGCAGTAACTTGGACAGCTTAACTGTGTAATGTGCCCTGCTGTTTACAAAGTTTTTGTTGTTCTCATTTCATCATCATTTCTGATTCCATGAGGAATTTAGAGATATGAAAACAGAGGCTGAGAGAACAAGTGACTTATGCAAAATCCTAAGTGTTCTTTGGTATAAGGATCAGAGCAGGGGGCCGAGTCTTCAACCCAGGTTCTTTGATCCAAAGCCTTGTCCTCTCCACTGCAGTGTTCTTTGGTTTTTTGTTTTTTTTTAATAAGTGTTTTGCAGTTGTTTCTTTTTTTAAGTCCGGGAAATATATCGGTGATTATGAATTTATATTTCACCAACGTATGTATTTATTTCAGCATCATACATATTAACACAATATGCATAGGTGTCGGTTATTCATTGCTGTGTAGCAAACCACCCCAAAAGTAGTAGCTTAAAACAATAGACATTTGTTATTTCTTGTGGCTCTGTGTGTGAACTGGGAGGTTCTTCCATCGTCCACTGGCAGGTTGTCTAGGGCTGGACGGTCGAAGGTGGCGTCACTCCCATGTCTGGGAACTCAGCCGGGATGGCTGGAAGGGCCTGTCACCCCCTGTAGGGTCTTTCATCCTGGGCTTCTCCCACGATGGCAGAAGCGAGAGAGCAAGTAGCAAAGCCTTAACAGATGGGACTTGGAAGTCACACAGCCTCCCTTCCGCCACATTCTGTTGGTCCGAGCAAGTTGTAGGGTGACCCCTGATTCAGAGAGTTGGCAGTAGATTCCACCTCTTGATGGGAGAAGCTACAACGAATTTGTGGCCCTTTTAACCCACCATTACATACATTTGACCAAATAGGTGCCCTTTAGAGTTCATTCTCTGATTCTAGAAGTTTGCTGGAGTGCTTGCTGCAACTATGGGATTCTTTTCCAAAGACTAACGTCCTTCCGAGCCTGGGGCTCTGTGTCCTCAGGTGTAATTCAGGTAACCTGTAGCCAAGCTGCTTTCCCATCAGCTGTGACCTCTTGGCTGCTCTCTTGGCCTGCCAGTGGGAGTGGGCAGTTCACCTGGGAGTAGACCCGTGATGGAGGAGCCTCTGAGCACCGATCCAGCTTGGGCATCATTTAGCTGACCATTATTTTTAGCTCTTCTCCTTAAAGTTATGGCTGCCTAGGCAAACTTGGTTTAACAGGGAATGTCATTTTTGGATGCCACAAGATGTGCCTGGTGAAACCAGGTCAACGTTAAAAACAAACACCAAATGTGCAGAGATGTTGCGTAGAAATTCTCCTCTATAATGTTTGGATATGTCATGGTTTCCTGAGTGAAATGGTCCCACTACATGTAGCCGGAGGATAGATCCAGCCTGGGATGGAGGTCTATGCATCCCATGTTCCCCTGTGTCAGCTGGTCCAGACCTCCACGCAGTTGGGCTGTTTCTCAAGCAGATGGCTCCTAGATCACAATTTTTTTTTCTTTACACTCCTCCCTCTTTGCTATATCCAGGGTTATGTGCCTAATTTTATAGGGGCTTCCCATTGCTCTATAATTTTTCATGCCTTTTTAGATACAGGCTGATAGGGCAGACATTAACTAGTTAAAAATCTAGACTATAACACCTCTACCTTATTTCTTCTCACTGTCAGTCAAATGAGTTTTTCCAGTACCCTTATGCCTTTTGACTTGTTATTTAACGACTTCCATATTTTTATTAAGAAGATGAATGAATGGAATATGTTACTGACAGTCACCCCTTTAAAATTTATTTTAATGAGATTTGTCCCAAACTTTTTGTTCGGAAACCATTCTGTGATCAATTTCTGTCTGTAAATATGCATTCCTTAAAAGTTATTGAGAAAAATCCAGTCTGGTTATTTTGAGGTAGTAATCAATGAAGTCATTGTTTATGATGTTCAGACTTAAAATAGGGTTTTCCCTGGGTTGTACACAGTGCAGCCAGCCAGGTTCCCAAGCTCCCTCCTGGCTCCAGCCTCTTTCTGACTAACAGGTCTAATTCTCTTCCAGAACCTATATCCGGAACATATATATCTCTTGCTTTCTGAGACACTACACTGAAAAACGTGTTTTATTTTTAAATCAAGATTTTCGAAGCATTTTTAACTTTTTTTTTCCTTATCCGAAGTCATTTAAAAGTTTTAGATGATCTGTTAGCCAAAATGTTGACTAATACGTGACTTTGGTCTTTACCAAAAAGTATAATAGAATATCTTGAGCATATTACATTCCAGGTACGGCTCCCCTGGAAGTGTAGACAAACCCAAAACATAGTGCTCCTCCTTGGGTGGCAGGTTATATGGCTCTCCTGTTTTAGAGATGGAGCTTGGTGAACCAGGAAAGGGGTCCTACTTGGTGAGTGGTAGAGGCAGGGTGTGTGAGCACAGGCCACTAGGCTCACTGTCCCCTGTGGCCTTGAGCTCACCCCCCACCCACCTGTGCCTGGCCCTACCAGTTAACCTAACATGCCATGTGCCGTACTTCCCTTTGCTACTATAGTCCGCGAGCAGATATGTGCACGGGAGTAAACTGTTCAGCATCGAGGGAATGTTCCTCCACACATCACCTGGTGCCATGCAGAGAGCGCACACACCTGAAGCTTGTGTGTGGGAATCCAGGCCCACTTCTGCATGAATTTGGACAAGGCTCTCATATTGTCTGGGTCTGTTTTCTTCTCTGAGAGAGAAGAAGGGGAGGAGGGATTTGGTGATCTCAGAAGTAACTTCTACCTTTAAATTCTTTGACTTTCCCAAGCTCTTGAGAGGGGAAAGAACCCAAGACACTGGTGCTAGGAAACTCCTGGGTGAGAAAGAAGGAACATTTTAGAAAATTCCAGGACTCAAAAGATAATGGGAGAGATATATGGTTTGCATAGTAATAGGAAGGGAAGAAAGTCTAAATGAAGTCATAAAACAATTATATTTACTTTTTTCTTCACTTTCTTAAAAAAAAAACCTTAGGAAAGGCAAAATGAAATAAACTTATAAGACCAGTGATTTAAGTCAGGGTAATCAGACTGGTTGAATTGTAGAATCCAGGTGATAATCCAGTTAAGTAGATGACCTGCTGGTCAGTGGCTAATGGAATATTGCTAGCCGCTTCTTTTTTTTTCTTCTTTTTTTACCTCTGTAAATAGAGAGTCACTTATATAGCAGGATTGGAGAATATCTGGTCAAAGGCTAAATCCGTAAAAAAAAGGGTTTACTCTCTTAAATTGCTTTCTAGTAGAAGGTGGACATCTCTGCCTGTCAGCCTGCCTTGCTGGGTGTGTTGGGGGAGGATGTGATATGTGTCGCACCCTGCTAGCCCCTCACGCTCACAGGTGTGAACTGCAGCCTGCTCGTGGCTGCTCACTGGCTCCTGGACCATGTTTGTACTTGCTTCTCCCCAGCTCTTGCTCCTTGACTTTCCCTGAGGTTTTATCTTCGTCTGTTCTCCTGTCCCTCTTTATTCAGCTCCTCCATATTCTTACTGCGTTTTTCTGTGTTTTACTCTAACTCGTGTATGCACAGACACCCACACCCAGCATTATATGGGTACAAGAGCGTTAGATTCTCTATTCCTAACTCTGAGAGGACCGTTTCTTTCTCTCACTCTTAAAATAAAAAAAGATCTACTGAATTAAGTTCCCCTTTTATTTGTTTGATCCTCAGCTTTATTCCTCTAAGACGTTGAGCTTAGAAGACAATTTCCCACTCATACCCTGTCATATCATAACAGCTTGAAACACTGCGATTTCAGGAAGGGAAATAAGATAAAAGGAAGGATGTCAACCCCATTGTATCTGAAGGATACATCGATACACAGCCCATGACCAGAACAAAAGTCATAAATTCCCTTTACTTTCACTGTAACATCTAGATGTTTGTATTCAGCTGCTTTGGGTTGAGAATCTAGGACGCTTCATTCCCATTCCTCAGTCTTGGTTTCCCTGTGCTCTCAAGAAAAATCCGTCTTGTTGGTGCTACATTGTATTATGATAGACTCTTAGTAGATTACCATCACACTGTTTCTTATGAGGAGATGCAGATCTTTAGAGAAGGAGCTTTCTTTTCTG
The DNA here is from genome assembly GCF_037043125.1 of Eumetopias jubatus. NCBI lineage: Eukaryota > Metazoa > Chordata > Mammalia > Carnivora > Otariidae > Eumetopias > Eumetopias jubatus. Next base: position 30,106,716 of record NW_028274815.1, read on the forward strand.
GGGTTCCAGAATTCACAGCCTGACATTGACTCTACCAGATGAGGCTGTCAGAATGAAGTCTTTGGCAGGTTGTCCCTTCCCTTCAAAGAAGCCCTTGAGTTAAATAAAAATTAATTTAACCACAAAGCTACGGTGAGTAAAAACAAGGTGCAGCTTTGAAAATGTCAGATGTCAAAGACTCATTGAGGGCCTCATGGAAGACAGAGAACACTGGGCTTGGTTTGGTGTGGGGCATGATGATGAATAAGATGTGGCTTAGGCTTGAAGGAGCTCAACACCTTACAGACATCAGCTCTGCCAGTTTCAAGAAAGTTCCAGACTTTTTGGAAGGTAATAAGAAGGGAACACACAGAGAGTGATCTGCCTTCAAGAAAAGAATCGATTAACAGACTGGCTTTCTACCAAATAATGGAACTGAATTTAAGAAAAAGCTGTAAAGTAATTTGCCATCTGTAGCTCCAAACTCAGAAATCAAGGACTTCAAAAAGCACACATACAGAAAGCTGATTATAATTTTTCACATCCCTCCGTCTTTGCATGTAGTGTTTAATCTTGGGTTCATACAGTTCCCATGTCACTGGGAACCCAGTGGATTTTCTTACTCGTCTGTCCACTTCTGAGTAGTAGTTTTGGAGTGACCGTATTAGGAGTCCTTTAGCTTCCTGTTTGCTAATGTACATACACTGGGGTGGTTGAACTTTCCAGAGCTCCTCAGCCAACTATCTCCAGAGCCTCGGTCTATCGTTCTGCTAGTCAAAGCCTCGAGGTTGGTGTTGGGAGGGATGGGAGTGGTGGGTGGGAGAATTATGCAAGGGCCAGGAACACAGAGGGCAAGACTCTCAACACAGGACACATCAGCCCAACCAGACATATGTGTCAAAGCCAGAAACTTCCTGAGGGTGGCTTGGAACCGATAGGTCCCTTCTCAGAGCTCACAGTGTTAAGTTCTTTGGGCCATCAAATGATATTTATTATAGATGCATATGCTTTTAACATTGTGCTAGGTAATTAAGTTGCTTGTATCACGCCTACACAAGCTAGCCAGTGGAAATTGTCCCCGAATAGGCATTTTCAAAAGGACTTCATCAAATTAAGAGCCTTGTAATTAATTATCATATCCATCTGTTCCCAAGACATTGTCTCAAAGAAGATGGCACTTAATAACTTTTTTTTTATAGGATTAGTCTATTAGGACAAATTTCTCTAATTCAGATCACTTTTTGGATGTTCTCTTGATTTTGGATAATTTATCCAGCTGCTTTTTGGGACTGTTGTAAAATTAAATTATACAATATGTAAAATATGCATTAGCATAGCTCAGATCTAAAACATTCCTGATTGTTGACATGCTATCATGGTAGCTTTCCCTCTGTTTTTAAACACATCCAGAAAAAAATTTGGAAATATATTTGAAGTCCTTTCTCAACTAAAAAAAGAACATCTATTCTGTTGCCCTCTGCCACAGTAATTTTTGGCCCAAAAGAGCAAGTCAACTCATAACTAAAAAAGCTAGAGTCTATATTAAACTCTGATGTTTTTAAAACAAAATAATTTTCGGAATTCCATGTTGTTATTGGACTTATCCCCAGATGGAAGAAAATATGCTTTCCTAGAAGTAAAGCCCTTGTCCATGGAGAAGAACTATCTCCCTAGTAGAGAGTTTAATTTGTCAATAATTCACTTCAGATGTGTAAGCCCTGTTCTTCCTATACTAGTGCTTTATGCCTGTTGCATTTCACCGAGAAAATGACCACTATCCAGTCTTCTTTTGTATTTAAGTCCTGAAACAAAGCGGAAGGCTCTCTTTGAGTGGCTTACAGTTTGGCCTGGTCATCACCAGACATTGAATATCTGGCCCTCTGACACTCACTGAAAGAAAGTAATTCAACTCCAGTCCATAGGACTTGGAAAGCAGACTGCACTGCATGGATAATACTGAACCTCAGAGGACTTTCCCCACCCACCCTCATTTGATATTATCATCATCATGATGCAGGCAAATACAACAGCTCCAGACAGTTTGGCAAAAATGTTTTGTGAAGGTATTCATGTGACTAATAAGCAAGTCTAAAATGTTAGAAATTCTCCTTCCTCTGGAAATGCCCAAAGCAACTGCAAATTTTACTGTTCATTTGCACCTGTACATTGGATGTAAGTGACAGGGCTCCTCATTGTTGTGGAGACACAGTTTGCAGACAGTTCAGGGTTATATTTGCCCAGTAGACATTTAACTGCTTAACTGCGAATAAGGTGAAGGTGAAGACAGCTTGTTTCTCTTGAACTTGATGCTCACTTAATCTGAGAATGTATCACACAGACAAGTGCATCTTAAATTGCCCTTTCCTGACTTTGCCTTTTTTTTTTTTTTGAAAAGGAAAGAAGTTGTATGTCATGGCTCTTACGATATAATCAAGTACTTTGATTACCGTAGCTAGGTCATGGATTCCTGAAGACTCTTAATGATACTTCTTGAGACATTAGTTTGTGTATTTTTGAGGGCAAGGATGCACTTTAATATCTCTCTCAGTGCTGAGCACAGGTAAATAAATACTCAATAATTGCTTTTAATTAAGTTAATAGTTGATCTGCATCGAGTCCTAGCATCAAAACCCCTTTGTGTTTTTGGTCTGTTCAGGGAATGACTGAGTATTTACTGAGTCCTGGACATTGTGTTACCTGGTGGGAATAAGACGTAGACACTGATTTAAGAAGCTTACAGTCTAAAGGGAAGGCAAACACATACAAATCATTACAGTTTAAAGTACCACATGCTTTAGCAGAAGTGTGCAAAAAAAAAAAAAACTCATAGAGCAAAGAGATACTAATTCTGATTTGGAAAACTGTTGGATTTGACTTTTGAGCTAAGTCTTTAAGAATGAGTCAGAGTTCACCAGCTGGAGAAAGAGGAAAGGGCATTCTAGGCTGTTGTGGTCATTGAGTTTTAAACTTTTCATGTGACTTCCAGCTTAAAACAGTATCGCTAATCCCATCTATCTTTATGATTCAAGAAAAATGGAATTCATGACATGTTGATTCCCCCCCCAATAATAACCACCCCTTTTCAGGACTACATCACTTGTTTAAGATGGTTTATTACTTTCCTGTTGTTTTCAATTAAAGATGCTTTGCAGTGTGGTGCACACGGCCCCTTCTTACCCAGCCCTGGGCTACTTCACTAGTCTTCCCCCCGACCCCAACACGTAACATGCTCCTGGTAGGCTGAGCCCTTTGCTCCAACCTAAATATACTATATTCTTTCTTGCCTTTGCAAATTTGAGTAAGTTCTTCCTCTTCCTGGAATGTCCTTACCTGCACCCCCACTGCCCCCATGCCTGATAGCCACTCACAGCCCCCCTTCACACACACATACACACAGCTCCAGGCATTTATCTTCGGGCCTCTCCTCAGAGAAGGCATCATGGAGGAAGTGACCCTTGGAGGGAATGGAGGACTGTTAGGCCCAGGAGGGACTTCAGTGTTGAAGATGTTGAACAGCTCCCTGCCCTGACTGGGCTTTCCTCCAGCAGCCACCGATAGCTGGGGTCTCCACACAGAGAGGGGAGGTGGTTGGTTGATACACAGTTTGCACTTGGCCCCTTGGCAGGCTTGGGGCTGAATTTGACCCCAAGACATGTTTTCTTTGCTTCACTTTCCCCCCCCCATCTTCAATTATTTACATTTTAAAACTGGCATGCTTCACGTAAGAATATGGCTTCTTTTGAGCAATGGGGAGGTGTAGCAACATGGACTGTGCATTTCATCACGGAATGAATAATGAACAGACCTTCCACAATAGCCCTCTACTCTTTCAGAATTCCTGCCTGACTTTTGAAGACATTCAGGTTTGGCCTCTCTGGGTTTAGCTAACTTGGGGTTGGTGTCGAGGGACCAGATGTGGATGGAGGTTAAAGGGGCAAGAAGTTTAAAGATATCATGAAGATAAGGGCTCAGGTGAAACGCTGGGTTTGGGCCTGTATTGCTAAGGAGTTACAGTCAGGATGAGGCTCAGGCTGGGGCAAAGAGGGAAAGATTTCTGGGGCACATCGGTCTCAGGGAGGCTGAGAGTCAGGTGGTGGGAGCATGGGCATGGGAGGACCAGGAGCATGAACTGTTGTGATCAGTGAGTAAGGTGTTCGGCTTCAGAGATTTTAGAGCGCTGTGGCCTCAGGAGTGAGGAGCTGGTGTGCAAGACGCAGATTCCAAAAGATCAGGCGAGATCGGGGGATTGAAAGTGCTTTGTCCACATTGACATGGAGGCCTTCCAAATTATTATATAAAATAGCTAACAGGTGGTGAGCGCTTCTCTGTTCCAGGTACTGTCCTAGGTGCTTTTCATATATCAGTTTATTTAGTTCACAGAGCAGTTCCAGGAGATAGGAGTACTTTAATCATCCCTATCTAACATAAAGCACAGGTGAGGCTAAGAGAGATGCTATCACGTGCCCAAGGTCATATAGCTCCTTATGGTGAGAACTCAGACCTAAGGTTGTCCTATGTCCCAAGTGCATTCTCTGACCGCCCCCCCCCCCTTAGGAAATGGAGGGGAGACAGAGCCACAGAGAGGGAGGGCCTGCATGAGGGAGGAAAGTGACAGCATGAAGGATATGGTCAACTAGGAGGGAGCTGACATCCCTTCCAGCCCAGGTGAGTAAGTGAGTGTGGGGGAAGTCACCGTCTCACTAAAGATAGCTGTAAGGCAATACCATCTGGGGGCAAGCCACCTGGCTTGTGTCAAACTGTGTCAAAACCGATTTGAGTAGCACGCTTTGCAGTGATGTTCAGATGTTGAGAGTTTGTCTTCAAGGGGAAGGTTGGGGAAAGCAGAGAGGTTGGAATGGAAGAATGAGTCCCCAAGAAGCAGAGCAATGCTCTTGAGGACAGGAAACCAGAGGATCTTGCACTTTGCACTGATGACAAGGATGAGAGGTCTGGGAATGGACAGCCCACATGGGTCCAAGTGGACACATGCTTCACGACGCATGCTGGGTCAGCAGCAGCTCAGGCCCCGGGTGGCTCTGGGGGCTCCAAGGCATGTTAGCCACCCAGGCTGTTGAGGTTCTCAGATAGAAGGTTAGTCCTGACATCTCTGGTGTTTGTTCTTCCTGTGCTCCGGAGAGGAAATGGAAAAGTTCACATCCCACTGTGTTCTCATTTGCGATTGTATATCCCACTCCTTCCTAAACTAAACTCCCTGAACTGAGAGCCAGAACTCTTTGCATCCCCGGCCCCACCCAGCTGAGTGCCCCTGCTTGTACTCACCCAGCAGATCATTCGGAAACAATTGTATGTTCATACATGAGCTGATTCCGTGTTCCAAGGCACCCGGTTCTGATGTAGTCCGTGATCCCAGCTCTGAGATGGGAATACCTTATGTTGCTCTGTGCAGACTTCCTCTCCACATCCGATCCCAGTCCTTCCCGGAGCTCGCTGTGCCGGTTTCCCTTCTTTCTTCCTCTTCTTGCTCACCAGTTCTCCATGCATCTCTCACTCCTGCCCCTTTACTCTCCAAGCCCATCCTGCCGACCACGAAGAGCAAATGCCAGCATTTTTCCCCCAGACCTGAGGACATGAAGGCAGAGAGCCTTCTGTTCCTAGGACTCGGTCGTTGTCAGACTGTTGGGCTACACACAGAGGGTGGTTCAGGATGCCCGCCAGGTCCCAGCTCTTCTGTTTCAACAGGGCCCCAGGCCCACAGGGGAGTCTTTCCAGCTGGGCTCCTCGGCTGCCAGGACTGAATCCCTCTGGAACTGTCCCGACTCTCTTCTTTAGCCATCACGTTGAGGTGGTGACGTGTGTGAAGAGCCATTGCCTCCTCAACCCACCTGCTTACTGTGGAGCCTGGTTCTAGAACGTGACTCCCAATCTTAGAGGAACCATGTGGGCTTATCGATTCCATTTTCCTACCATTTCTACCACTTTTCTTTCAGCTTGGCACTGTAAGATAAGATTCCTGAGCCACATGCCAACCTTGAGGAAGCTGTAATCATCTGCCCCTCGAGAACAGCAGAAGAGAAGGGCTACAGTGTCGCCTTTATTAAGGTCTTACAGTAGACTTTGTCATTACGACTGACACTAGAAATGCAAAGGAATATTTTACCTCGTTGCCCTCAATTTATATCTTCTGTGTTTTGGAGCATATCCTTTGATTGCTCCCCACAGGAAAAAACAAGACATAACCATAACAACAAAGCAGACTGATTTTACTATCGTCTCCGAAAGGGCAAGTGGTGAAGAATTTGCACTTTCTGGCTGTGAAATCGAGAGGGGACAGCTGTTGGAAGGAAGCGTGTGATCCTCAGAGCTGGGCCAGGTGCTTGAGCAGCTAACTAATGCATGTGTATAACTGCCCGCGGCGAGAGGGGGGTGGAAATTCAAGGACATCGTGCAAGAATTAGCTTGAGAAAGGGTGACTAAGGGTTTGTTACCGAGTGAGTAGCAAATCTCTGATGGTGAGCCATGAGAAAAATTGGGATCCTAAGAAACTTCCCGAGGAGGGAGTGCAGTTCTCCATAAGGATAGTTATACCCTCAGGAGGGAAACCCATTTATTTTGGGATGTTTTACTTGCAGTATCTCTTTCCCTCTCTCTCTCTCTCTTTTTTTTTAACTTCTGCATTCCTGGAAAGATGTAAAAAATTTAATCAGTACAAAAATAGTGCATCGAATTTAATTAAACTTGAATCTACTTTTTACAGAACTAGGTTTTATGTGTTATAATTTCCATTCCTGACAGTTATTTCATTAATACACTGAATGGAATCCTAGTAGTACAAGTGCTGTTTTGCCCATTTATTTCCACATTTCTCCTTGTTTCCTTTAACTAAAGGGAGAGCTCCCTCCCGCCTATAAGTAGTAGTTTTTTACTTACAGACAGTGCTTCTCCCGTTTTGAAGGGCTCCTGCATCCAGTCAGGTGCGGAGTACATGCACATTTGGGAGGGACTGTTGCGGAGAGCCTCATGGAGTGGTTTTCCCTCCAGGATGTGGGCCGGGATATGGGTCTGCTCGGGGGAAGATGAGGCCTCGGTGGTTTGTTGCTTCCACATTTCCTCCTCTGCAGGAGTTTATTGTAGGGGAATGTTAGAATAACATTTGGCCTCCGCTCTGCATGGCGCCCACCGCAGGGCACTCCTGTGCTTTGCTGAATAGCAGTGGGAGTAGCGAGGAGGCCTCCTCTCCTGTGGCCTCTTCTGGCCCCCCTCTGGCTTTGTCTCCTTTACGGTGTCTCTAGTCACTCTAGTGAAGCACATTATTGATTCTTCAGCTAAACTGTGAAGCCCTAACTTCAGTTCTGAGGACATGCCCAGGAATCTGGAGACACCAGCATCAGGCCTATTGTTTCTTCTCTTGCATTGCTTAGTCCTCTTTAGTAGGAAAAAAGAGAGAGTTGTAGATGTGTATGTATGCTCCTTCTCAAAAAAAAAAAAAAAAAAAGAAAGCTTCTTCGGAGAGGGGGCCCACCATGAGCTGGGCCTGACGGTGGAGGGCTGGCAAGGAGAAGGGGGTGGGGGAGGAGGCGAGGAGCCAGCAGAGCGGGCGTGCAGGCGTGTGATGTGCTCCGAGGACAGGGTGGACGCCGGGAGGCGCAGAGAAAGGCACGAGCCAGGATCGGACTGTTGCAGTAAAGGGAAGGCGAACGGCAGTAACAGAAGTGTGGGATTTTAGAGTGAGAAGAAAGCTCATTCCACTCCAGCCATCTCATTTTTATGACGAGAAACCTGCCTCCCAGCGTGGCTGGCCAGGGTGACACGTTTCCTGGCAGACAATAGCATGACACAGTCACTGTGGTGCCTGTCTTCACGCCACGCGTCTCTCAGTCCTAAGCAACCGTATTGGGGCAGGAAGGAGGTTTTGTAAATGATTGAGAGCAAGTGCTACGAATCATCATTCTTATTAACATGACAGAACTCGTTGGACTTGGCGTTTTCTTTTTTTTTTTAAAGATTTTATTTATTTATTCATGAGAGACAGAGAGAGAGAGGCAGAGGGAGAAGCAGGCTCCCAAGGAGCAGGGAGCCTGATGTGGGACTTGATCCCAGGACTCTGGGATCATGACCTGAGCCGAAGGCAGACGCTTAACCATCTGAGCCACCCAGGCGCCCGCCCTGGATTTGGCGTTTTCTACTAGAAAGTGGAAATGAAGCCATGGCAGCTGAGAGCCTGCACCTCTGTGAGCAAGTTGCTCAGAACGTGGGGCCCGGGTTCCCTTGAGTGGAATCTCCTGGAGGGCTCGAGATGCAGGCAGATTCCGAGCCCTGCCCCAGACTTGCAGAGGAACAGTCCCAGAGGGTGGCACCTTGGAACCTGCATTCTAGACAGGTTCCACCGTCTTGCCCTCCACACACTAATTTTGGAAAAGTGCTGTACCTATTAGCTCTCAGTCTGAAATTTATACCCGTAAAAACAATGCCTGGTTTAATCTCTGACTCTCTGGCTTTATCTTCATTTTTTTTTTTTTTTTCATTTACGAGACAAATAAGACCTGCCCTGCACTAGAGGAATTCATGGGAGAGGCGGTTAAGATTTTGATTTCATAGGATGAGCATGTTCAGTCCCAAGAGTCCGGTACCCATGTGTACTATTGAAGTCAGGAGAGAAAATTAATCCTGGTTGCCTTTTTTTTAATGTTTCAAGTTTTTATTTAAGTTCTAGTTAGTTGTTAACATATAGTGTAATCCTGGTTGCTTTTTGATCAGAGAAGGCCTTGTAGGGTGGGTGGTCTTAAGGTTGTGTGGAATTCACCAGCGGCAAAAGAGTTGAGGCAGAGTGCGCATCGGAGCTGTGGCGCTGGGGGAGAGGGGTCGGTTGGGTGAGTGGACTCGGTGAATGGCAGATTGCCCTTGTTGCTCAAGTGCAGCAGGTGGGGGAACCTGTAGAACATGGAAGCTCAAAAAGATAATTAGAGGCTCGACTTACAAGCACTTTGGGGGCTGTGCTAGGACTCTGGCCTGCCTGGGACTCTCTGTGTCGTCCGGGAAGCGAAGGACATGAAGGGAAAGCATCGGTATATACTGCCTTTCAGCCAACGCAACCAGCCAGCCTGGGTCTCCTAAGGAGGGGAGTGCCCTCTAGGGGCTTAGATGATTTCTGAGCGCTGTTCATCATTGTTAGGCACTCAGATGCCCACTAAGCTGAATCCATTACCTACTCGAGAGAAAAAAAGACAGCTTCAGCAACCCACCTGGCTGCAGCTGTGATTACATTATGCAAGGATTTATTAATGTGGTGCCTTGATTGATCGTTATCTTAATACCGAAGATAACATTAGAAGCTTGATTTTTCTGGCAAATTGCACCTACAGGTTGCTTCTTGTTTGAAGTTACAAAGCCCTTAGCCCACGTGTTGTATGATTTTGTTTCTATGAACTGTCCAGAATAGGCCAATCCATAGAGACAACAGAGATTCGTGGTTGCAGGGTCCAGGGGGAAGGCAGTGGGGAGTACAGGGCTTCTTTTTGAGGTGTTGAAAATGTTCTAAAATTAGGTAGTATGATTGCACAACCCCGTGAATATCAAAACCACTGAATTGCACTTTAAAGGCGTGAATTTTATGGTATGCTAATTATCTCAATAAAGGTGTTATTTTATTTATTTAAAAAAAAAAAACCCTTAGCCCTTCTGCTCTGGGTGTCCTGCAAATAATTCTGCCTGAGTAGCCTTTTTGAGTTCATGGTATAGAAATCTCAGTGTTTGCTTCTCACTTTCTCTTCTGTATTTTTGTTTTGTTTAGTTACTATTATCCCTCTTTTATTCGTTTCCAGTTCTGTTGAATTTAAGAAATATTTATTAATGACTACGCATAGTAGATGCAAGGAGAGCTTGTGGTAAGATTCGCACTCACGTCACCACAAGCACAGTGAGAGGAACCTTAAGGGAAGTATGGGATCTGGCGGCTCCGAGAGAAGCTGTGATCTGTGATCTGAGGTTGGCCCATGAGGACGGATGGCATCTGGACAGACAGCTGGATAAGGAGTGTTCAGGAGGGAGCAGGGGTGAGTGGTGCAAAGGCAGCCAGGGTGAAGGCTTATGTGGAGAACAGAGGAGTGACTGGAGCAGAAGGAAAATGAAGAGAAAGACCACAGAGTAGAATTGGGGGGAAGAGGCACGTGGACTTGACAGTGTTGACTCCCAGGCTGAGCAGCTGATCAGTTAAATGAGGAGCAGCTGAAGACTTTTGATGTCAGCAGTACAGGAACTGGGCCATAGGATGGGTGTGAGTGGGAAGGAGAGACCCAGGGGAGGGGAGGCCAGGTGAGAACATGGAAATCGGTCCGGGGTGCGGGGGTCGATTTAGAAGTGAGGGTAAGTGTTGACATCGATGTCATGAGCATCTCTTTCTCATATATCAGTCTGTTTCCTCTGCTGCTGATCCACGTTTTCTCCATTTTCTTGTTTACTCTTTAGGCACTGGGGTAAAGGGCAGGAGGAAGACTGGGGAGAGGGGACAGAGAAAGAATAAAAATGAAAAGAAAAGGTAGTAAGGACAGAAGAGCAGTTTGCATGCTTCAGTTGTTTTGTAATTCAGCATTTCCTCTTCATGATTCGCTAGAAAAGAATCTAGTCTCTTCTAGTGGAAAATACAGGGCAGGAAACCTTATTTAATTCCAGCTGTGGAGGCTCTGTGCCTCACTGTTCCCACCTGTAAAAGGGAAGAATACCTACCTCCAGTGTAGGTAAACCAGGGAATCTACAGTAATCTTGTTAAAGAATTTTTTAAAACTACGCTGGACTCACATAATTTGTAGACATAATAAATTTCCGTGGCAGGTAAGGGTCCCGGTGAGTCCCCCATTTGTGAGAGAGTGAGTGTATACCCACCTGTCGAAACATAATCCATGTGAGTTGTATTATGTGAAACTATAGGAAATTGCTCTTTGACTATTTTTGACCTACAAGAAAATGACAGTTTCCCTAAAGTTTCAACCTAATAGGTAGCTGCTTGATAGATATGTGATGTGAGCCCAGGTTTTCACCCTTTCTGGTTTCTTAGTAAGTTCCTTCTTTATTAAGGTGCTAATGGTCTTTAACACCTGTTCTTCTTCGGTTTAGGGGAAGCTGTGAGAAGACAAAAGACAGCAAGAATTGAGGAAGGGTTGCCAAGGGTCTAGCCCAGAAGGGGAAAGGAGCTGGGAGCCAACCAGCCCGCAAAAACAGGGACACCTGAATCCTCAGAACTTGAACACGTAGTCATTCTGGGTTTAGAAGCAAAAATTCTGCTCAAGGGTTTTCCTTTGCTAAGTGGGTTACTAGGCAGTTGTGCACAGTTTCAGACCTTCTGTAACATACTGTAAGACAACCTTTGTGAATCTCTACAAAAGCAAGGGAGAGATCTAAATGTTGAGAAACAGGTCAGATGTAAAAGGAGGAAAAAAGAAGCCATACGGCAGACTCCGTTACAGTTTTCAGCTTGGTGGGATTTCTGACAGCCTAGCAGAGAGCCTGGCGCATAAGTGCCCATACGTGTCCAGGACAGGTCACTGAAGGGCTGGAGGATATCTGAAGAGGTATTTTTTTGGTTCATTGTATACTCTCTGGTGTTTGAATTAGAATTATTCCCTGGAACAGGGAGGAAGGTGGATCCCAGAAGATGTGGAAGAAAAGGTTAGTCAGCTCCTCTTGTACGCTGCTTTCATTATAATCACATGCAGATATCAGGATCAGGGCGTGGCCTCTCAATCGCCTCGCCCGACTGATCTGTAGAGACCGAAGAGTTGAAGTTGTACAGAGGATCAAGAATACACTTGAAATACCGTTACTGTAACATCACAGGGATAGGATTATCTGCTTAAAACTGCAGTGACAAGGCACATACAAAGGAAAGACTATGGGATAACCTTTGCAGGAACTAAAAACCCAGTTCATCTTTACCCAGCCCTGTAAGGTGATTGTCCTGTGGGAATACAGATCTGCCCACATAGAACAGGCAAACTTTTATCTTAAACCATAGGAAGAAACACCGGTTGCAGCAAAACCTTAATTATCTAACCCCCTCTTCTCCCAGGTGCCCAGTATAACCGTCGCCCCACTGGGAAGAAGGCTGAAAGGGCCCACCTCGAGAGGGGTTGTTCACACCTTTCCAGTGGCTTGCATGGTCTTTGGTGCAAATTTTAATTGAAGTTTGTTTCCTTTTTTGTTCTACGGTTAACTATAAATGTAACTAGACCTCTGGGCCTGATTATTGAGGTGCTTGTGGACTACATGTATATTTTGTTAAACACCCAAAGAACAATAGGAGAACAAAACAATCAATTAAGGGAGTGGGGAACAAAACCAAAATTAATGAGTGTGTTACCAGTTCTTCCCTGCTGGGAGTGTTACCCTCCCCTGATCTTGACCTGCACTGTACCCAGATACCCACATACTTCCCGCAAGGATGTCTCTTTTTAGGATGCCTTGCTTTCACTCCTGTCACCCCGGGAACTCCTTGAGTCATCCGGCCTCTGATCCCCACTTGCAGCCCTCCCTGGGGCCGGAGTCTAGCTGCTCCTTCCTTTTATTTCATTTATATCCTGACACCCTGCTGCCCTGAGCTTCTCATTTCCTGCCTAGTTCCTTGTAACAGATCATCAGCAGGCAGTTGACAACTTTTGTTCTCCTCTCACGAATACCCACCACTCTGACTTTCCTCTGTTTAGGCTGGTTTCCCAGGAGAGTTGAAGTTAAGGAAGGGTGAGAGCCGGCAGCGCGAGCTCGCAGTTCAAGGAACACCTTGTTCATGCGTGTAGAGATGAATGGACATGTAGTAGCTTAGAAGATGCCCCAAATTAAGACTTTCAGCTTTCACGTACCTGTCACAAAGTCCACTTACCGAAGCTTGTGCCCTTGATAAAGAGCTCCTCAATCTTCCATCAGAGTCTGTTTCTTCTGTGATGCACAATTATAAATTAAGGTAGCTAAAGGTGAGGGTGCTCCCAGACGCAGTCACACTGACAAATAGGGACTCAAAAGATACTTACTTAATAGCTGAAAGAAGGGTCAGAAGAATCTCTGAAAAACACCAAAAGGTCAACAGCAACAAAGCAGCAACACAGAGCACCCCTTCCATGTGAGCCCATGCGAGCATCACTGGTTTATGGGTAACACCATAACGTATGTACACAAACACGGCCCCGCATCAAGAGAATGCAGGTTATACTGGTCTGGTTAAGTAAGAAATGACAATGCATTGTAGGAATATTTCTGTCAAAATGGTTAAAATTAAAAATACAGGTGTATATTAAGGAAATGAGCCTCAGTTATTGGGAATGCAAATTAATGTTAGCACACACTCCCCATTTCCCTGTGACCCCAGATACCCAGGATAGCGTCCTATAGACAAGCTCGTGCCACAGCCCCTGCCACCTTGTGGACTCCCGACTTCTATGTTGTTGTTTATTCATGGGGTTTTCCTTCCCTTTTCTTTGGTTTCAGATGCGAGTGTCTCTCTGGCTTATGTGGTTTCCCCGTGTGTGAGGTGGGATCCACTCCTCGCATAGTCTCTCGTGGAGATGGAACACCTGGAAAGTGCTGTGATGTCTTTGAATGTGTTAATGGTACGTGGGGTTTCTCTTGTTCTCAGAGAGTGTACATTCGTGCAGGAGGAGGGGAGGGTTCCATCTGGCCACTTCTGCCTTTTGTAAGGCAGGGCATATACTCAGGGGCTCAGAGCAACTCCCCCAAGAAAGAAGGTTTGCTTGAGATCCCACAGTGCGCAAAGGCAGTGAGGAAAGGGGACCCTCGTTCCATCCATCAGAAAGAGGATTTCGGAGGTGGAGACCTGGATTTCATGTAGCTGTCATATTCTGCTGTGTTTCAGTAGTGCAGAAATGTTAGGATTTCACGAAAAGAATCATGGAGCCTGTAATCATCCTGCTGCTGCTGTCAGGAGCCAGTCTGTAGAACGAGCACCACACCGAAGCTACCACAACCTGAGACAGGAGAGGCATTGCTCGTCTAGCGGAATGTTTTCCTACTTAGAGGGCACGTCTTTGACCAGTGCTGGGTCCTTCATATTGGCCTGCTTTCGGCTTGAGCCTTGTGGCCCAGAAAAAGCATTCTTCGGTCACAAGATCCCTTCAAATAGAATCCCCCTGCCCCTCCCTTTCACCTTTCACAAGAGGGCTTGGTGTTTGGTGACATGGGGCTGATTGAATTTAGGTGCCAGAAGGGAAAAGAACCTAAGACCTGTCCCTCCCTCAGAATTTTCAGAAGGAAAACAAAGAGTAAAAGTCAAGCAAGTGAAATGTCAATAATTCTAGCCCTGTTGAGTCAATACCTAGACACAAGGAAAATGAACATGCATTGGGACAAATCCAACAAAATCATACGTGCAGAAACCCCCATAGTAACTGCTGCCTCTAAGACACCAGAGTTCAGAAGAATTTCTGCCCTCTCTCAAGCCTGCCCTCTTCCCCAAGAAAATTCAAATTGAGTTCTGTTTCATTGCGTCCCGTAGTTTTGAGTGCAGTGGCCACCTGTCATTTTGTTTTGCTTGGAGGAAACACTTGCGGTATGGCTTCGGGGTCAAGAGAACATAGACTGGAACCGAATGATCTCACTTTGAGAATTGGTTCCTCTGCTTACCAGCTATGTAACTTCAGGTGCCTCTTGGTCTCCCGGGGCCTCAGTTTCCACATTTGTCAAATGGAGTGAATAACAGTCACTTAGATGAGGTTTTATATGGGAAGCAGTTACAGTGGTGCCTCAAGAGCAAATGGTCTTTATTTTGGGGTACCCACCTCCTGTTCACATCCACAGACACGGTTCTGGATATTTCCGAGGGCATAGAGAAGGTGAGATGAGCTTCCTGACTCAGACCTCACGGATGCAAGGCAAAGGGCAGAAGTTTGTGCTCAGTGCTTCTCCTCACCTATAGTCGTGCGTGTTAAACACCAGCAAATGGCCCAGCTTTTTCTCTGGTACCGCTGCATAGGTGTGTTTGTAGGTGACATTTTGTATTTAACTCCTACCGCTTGAGACCAATAGTCGCTGCGTCCCCTGTGCTCCCAGCATCTCAGATGTGCTTCCTTCCAGGACCCCTTACTCTGTCAGGTGCTCTCATGTCTGTCTAATTCTCACATCTGAACCGCCAGAGGGCAGAGAGTCTGTCCTTGTGTCTGTGGGTAGGAACATGTTGTCTGCCTCACGGAAGGCACCCAGGTTTTCTTGGGGGAGTGAGTGAGCAGATGCATGTCATCTTAGTTCCCTCTAGAGGTGGCTATTAAATACCAGCCCACAGAGGGGTTACTTTATGGGAATCCTCCATCTTTTACTGCCCTCCCTGAAACATTAATCTTGAAAGTCATTTGTCCCCTGGAAATACCACCGCTAGTAATCCAACTTGTGTTGTGTCCTCTGGGGGAGGAAGAGAAGTGCCCTTCTTTCCCTGCATCTCGATTATAGAAATTCATTGTCAGGCCTTTCTTATCAGGACATTAACGTCACATCTCACCCCAGTGTGGTGTAATTCAGACAGCTAAGGACTGCACCCCACCTCAGGGGCCTCGGATGAATCTTTGGGGCCTGCTCCCATTTATAGCCTCACTTTTTATAGAGCTCTGAGTCCAGGAATAGGACTTGCCATCTGCCATGAGAAAATGCAGAGATGACAAAGCTGATACTCGCACTTTTTCTGGGGGTGCCTCTTTCTTGCCACCACAAACTTGGGTCATCTTTGCTTTATTTATTGTCCTATTTAGTGTCTCTATTACTATCTTAGTCATTGAGTTGTAGATGAGACTAGAAACGTTAATGCTATGAAGATTCATAATCAAGGAAAAACAATAATGTTTAAAGACATTCTATCTCCAAGTCTATATTTTACTTCTTTTGAGATATACATACATACACACACATAATGCACACACACACACATATCTGTGTGCCTGGGAAAATCTTACTATTGTAGTAAGGTCATCGTTAGAGGATATTACATATCAAAAACTCATTGTTATCATTTAGAAAGGCAGAGGTCTATATATTTATATTTATAAAGCTTTGCTTATCCACAAGAGATTTCAGGTAACTTTATAGCAAAAACAAGTAACAGAATGCTGAAATATTAATGAGAAAAGAGGGAACCATAGAGTGGTACGTAAAAGTTGAAAGTGAAAACCAAAAAGAAAGCGCCCACAGGTACGTAGGCTGTAAGTGTCTGTCTGTATAATTGCCAAGGCTAAACGTTAGCCAGGCCCCCGACCTCCTGGCCATCAAAGCGAAAAAAGAAGATAGAGTCAGATACGCAGTTCTTATTTTTAGAAGAAAGAAACCTCCTTGGAGGGAGCAGCTCTCTTCTCACCTGGAAATTTGAAAAGCTCTAGATGATGCAGTCGTTCTGTCCTGAGTTACTTTCATACCACTAGTCCAGACACAGGTTTCCTGTCTCAGCAGAAAGCAGAAACAAAATATTAAAATGCAACTCCATGAACGTAGTTCTCAGAGATCAGTGTGACACACAGCTGGAACGTAGATGACTAGAGCATTGTCTCTTGGATTTTGAAAACTCCCAAAAATGTAGGAATAGCTCTAGAAGCCCCCCTCCCCTACAGGAGACAGTGGATTGAATATTAACATAACTAACCACATGTAGAAATAGAGATAGCAGGCTAGCACTCAGTTCCTAAGCTGCCATTGAGGTGATCCATATGCATGTGTGTGTGTGTGTGTTTGTGTATGTTTTAAAACAAGCATTAAAGTGAAAACACAAGATGAAAAATGTTCACAGAGAATTTGAGAACTCCTGAGTTTTGAAAACATTAGCCTGGAGGAATAGATAGAATATTCTCCATAAATATTATTCTCTTTTCAGTTTGGGTTGGTTTGGTTTGGTTTGGTTTGGTTTTGGTGGTGGGACTGGAGAATTGCAGACCAGATCGAGGCAGTTTGTGACTGCATTCTCTGATGAGAGCCAAAAGGAGGATCTATGAGGTATCGGCTGAAGGACAGGGCTGTTTAGGAACCAAGGGAACAGGTGGTATGATTGAGCTCCTTTTATGGAAACTCAGAAGTCATCAAGGTCATCAGCTGGAGGTCTGACCTCCACAGCAGTGGTGAAGCAGTCTGGAGTCCCCTTCAGTACGGTGTCTGTTTGGGCCCAGAAACAAAAGTTTCATCATCCGTCAGCTGAAACTGAGCAATGGCCTCTACTTTTAGATGGGCACATGTTCTCCATTTTGCTCTAATACACCCTTACACGAGCCCACCCTTCTCATTCCTGGAGGAGTTTAGATTTGAAATCTCAAGCATAGAATATGGAAGTGATCATTTGGTTGCTTTAGGCATGTGATCAGTTGTGTTATGTATATGTACAAACATCGGAGTAAAGCAGAACATCTTGGTTCGAGTGTCATAGCCAATAACTGACTCTTTCAGCATGGGAAATTCACCAGTCACGGGAGAGCCATACCCAAGTCTGGCTTGCTCTTTGTGTAAAATTTTGGCACAGAAAACTTACCTGCAGTCTTTTAATATGGAAATTAGTGCAAAAACATCTACTGAGAACACTTTGTATAGCAATAATGCTCAGTAATGTTTCTAGAGACATAGTATTTACTTCAACAGTAATGAAGAGAATACTGCGCTTTGAAAGAAATATTCCTCATTATGCACTTATTGAGCACCCATGGTGTTCCTGGGGCCTTATCAAGCTGATCTTACTTAAGAGCGAGACCACTTTTTGCAATCCTTTATAATGGTGGTTCCCTAAGTAGATCTGTTGGGTGCATTCTAGCACACACACCTCTTCCCCACCGCCCCCCCATGGACAAGGGCTTTTTCCTCTTCAGGTATTTAGAATCACATGTACCCTGTTTTTGTGATCCATCTGTTTGCTATTGACATATGGAGAACTTTTCAGATCTTTCCCATCTGACCTTGTCTCTTTTTTGGCTTATGCTGTCTACCCACTGGGCTTCCACACAGCTCACCCACAGTAAAATGAGACCAGAGGCAAGGTATTGGCCTTTTCCTACTGAGAGATTGAAGAGAAAAAGCAACAGAAGTGTATCTGTTTAGATTTTTCTTCCACTTTCACATTTGATATAAAGTTCTATGTTTGTCTTTTCCTTCACTAAAATAATATACCTATCACATCTGCCAATCAGTGTAATTTGGCAGGCAGTAAAGGTTATTAACCATCTCTGCTACAAGGTTCTTTTTCAGGAATTCTGGACTTTATTAAAGAGGGAAGAGAAGATTCCATAACTTAGAAATATAAAATTTAATTGGGCAGACACAAAACATACACAAAAATCACTAAAAAGACACTTTTATGCATCTCTGTATTGAGAAGTACAAATTATACAGTAGATTATTTCTTTGTGATATTTTTCGTTTCCACAACCACTTAAGTTGTGCTCTTCGAGAGGTGGTAGTCATCTCCACACTGTTCTGAGATTCACATCTATCCCCTGCAGGCAGGGGAGTAACTGGTCATTGCTCCCCAAAGACCAGTGTCATCCTTCTTATCATGTATTTTCCTGAAGAGACTCTATAAATTTCTCTCAGTTTCAGGGATTTCATTATGTTATGTGGGGTTTTTTAAATTATTGTTATCCTAAAGAGCTGATTATGTTTTCTAGGCTGGGTTTTTGGGGACTCCTCATCCCTCTACATTCCACCCCCTTGCTCTCTGTGTATTAGCTAGTGAAATCTAACTGCCAAGTCCTTCATTCACCCTGTCCCTTCCCGCTTAAGCGTCTGCACACACCCGCATAAAGACAGGTTCATCTGGAACAGCGTTATTCATAACCAGACTCTTCCCTCCTCACCTCTTCAAATCTTGCATCAAGATTTGTAGCTTCACGGAGATGGTAGATGTGGCTGATTAATGCAACCAAGTAATTAATATTGATGGGCTTATACATTTTTTTCTTCACTTTGAACGGGGGCTCAACATTTCGTTAGAGTGCACTGCTTTACCTCACTGCAGAGCGTGCAAGTTTGATTTGTAAGAGCACTCCATCTTCTATACTTTTGAAACTTGTGGTCTCACTGCCCAGTTCCTTCCAGTCCCAGCTCAGATTAGTGTCTTGGCTGAAAGTATATAGAATTCTGAGCTATAATAAAATGATACTTTGTAATCCAACCTTAATTTTTAAGAAAAGAAATACCGTATACAGGTGCAGTAGGGAAGAGATTCAAACATTCACATTTGCCACCTGTGTAAACAGGGATGCAAAGCTCGCCTCAAACCAGTTATGTGACTTTAGGCAAGTCACCTAATCTCTTTTAAGGTTCATTTTCCTAATCAAAGAAATGGATAGTAACACTTGCTCTGTCTTCTCCACTGGACTGTTCTAAAAATCGAATGAGAAAGTCACTGTCCTTAAATACAGATTAAGTGCAAATATATTCAAATTAAAATGCAGTGAAAGTCTCTTTAAAAATTGTGAACATGCAAGGTGACATATTAAATGATGTTGGGATAGAGAAGCCCATGAGAGATGCATGTATCATAATCCAGTTTTCCCCACCTTATTAAACAGGGTACCTCTGCTCAGGAGAACTTTCTTCAACTTGGGAGTATTTTTATGTTGCTAGCCTATTGAGACACATATCATGCAATTTACCAAGTTAAGTTGTACAATTTAGCAGTTTTTAGTATATTCACAGGGTTGGGTAATCATCACAGTCAATTTTAGAATGCTCATGAATCCCTGCAAAAGTTCCCAACTCATTAGCAGTCACTCCCCATTTGCCCCCAAAACCCCCAGTCTTAAGCAACAACTAATCTAATTTTTGTCTCTATAGATATGCCTATTATGGGCATTTCATGTAAATAGAATCATAATAAGCTGGGTTTTTTGTTTGGCTTCCTTTGATTAGCATAATGTTTTCAAGGTTCATTACTGTTATAGCATATATCAGAACTTCATCCCTGTTTATGGCCAAGAAGTATTTCATTGTATGGATATACCACATTTTGTCCTTAACATCATCAGTTCATAGACATTTAGGTTGTTTCCAAGAAACGGAATGGTGTTTTGTTGAAGTCCAAGTACTATTAAAATTATAGATTATTGAGCTAGGTAGAAGAAATAATTTAGGGAAGAACACAAAAATATCATCTCCAACAAGACCTAGTTTTTTTGAGGTGGAACAAAACATAACATGGAGGCGAGATCATTTATTTAAGGCAGAGCATTCTTTAACAAAACAAATGTAATCTCTCTAAATCACATTTCAGATATGTGAGTTTAATGGTCGAAGGGTTACCTTTGGAGAGGGGTAAAGCAGTGTAGGCTTTGTTAAGGAGAATTTCAATCTCTTGGGGCAAAGAGGAGAGCTATGTGACTTTTTAAATTTTACTTTATTTTGCATTGCCTTATTGATTCTGTTATTTAAAAAAATTGTATTGAGTTTAGTACATTTCTATCAAATTTTAACCTTCTGCTGTCAGGATTTTCTTGAGGCTGTTGGAAACACAAAAGGACACCGCTCAGAAATGACTTTGAATGTGCCTTGTTTGCTTTTAACTCCTTTCAGAAACAAAGCCAGCCTGTGTATTCAACAACGTGGAATATAATGACGGGGATATGTTTCGAATGGACAACTGTCGGTTCTGTCGATGCCAAGGGGGTGTTTCCATCTGCTTCACTGCCCAGTGCGGAGAGCTGAACTGCGAGAGGTACTATGTGCCCGAAGGGGAGTGCTGCCCCGTGTGTGAAGGTAAGAAAAGGTGCTGATTAAAGATTAATAAGCATATACATGGCTCAGAGTTTTAATACCAAAATCTGCCCAAAACAGTCTCATCCAAAAATAGTGGAATATTGAAGAAGTTCCCTTTTTATGACATTCGTGATGCATCTTTTAGGACTTCGATAATGCCAGGAAGGCTGTGTGAAAACCTCTCCCCAAAGGAAGTTATGCCCTGGGTGTAGAAGGTGAGCCACCTGCTTACAGAGGTCAACATGAGAGTTCCCACAAGTGCTGTCAGTTACTCCCCTGTGGTTCTAGCAGTTCCTCAGTAAGTTCTGGGGAAGTTCTCTTCACCCTGACATCAGAGTTCACCCCCTGTTTTCCTCAGATTGCTTGGCTAGAACAAGCCAGCCCTAATCACTGACCATCTCAGCCAGGCAGCTCAGAGAGGAGCTTGTCCTGCCTCCTTTCCACACCCATACCCCTCCAGGGAGGGTCAGAACTCGCTGCCCTCCCCACTCTTTGAAAACATGTGTTGGCAAGGGTGGGCTGTGTGGCATCGTGGTGACATATGGCCCAGCCAAGTGCCAGGTGTGGCCCTGGGTTGAAGGTTCTCAGCAGCCTGCTTTCTCTATATCCCCTCACTCCTCCAGGAGCTAAGGGTTTCCTGTTCCTCCAACAGGCTTTATCCTCCCATCTCTGATATTCGTAAATAATAAACGTTTCAGAATGATAATTCTAGATATCCATTCACTACAACCCACCCATTTTAAGGCTTAGGAAACGGGAAGTTCGGAAAAGTAGAAGCATTTGTCTGAGTTTATAATGAAACCGGGAATGATACCCCCACATCTGACTGTGTCTCTCCTGTGACCACATCACACTGGTTCCCCAGAAAGGAGGGTCATGTGAGCCTTCTTGGTCCTGACTGACTGGGTCACAGACCTTCCATCTGGAATCAGACATGTTACTCTCATGTCTGACGTTCACCCTGCCTTTATCTGCGCACAGGAAACAGGACAAAATGCCATGCCATGTTCCATACCTTTTTCTGTTTTCCTAAAATCCTGTTCAGTGTCCGAGCTATATTTACCACATAATACTGAAGATCTGAAAATGTTTAAAGTATACAAACTACATTCCTGACATTAAACAACTGTTTATAACAGGGAAATTCTTTCCCATGTTAGCAGTTATTTTAGCCAACATGGGAGAAAGGTGGTTCACTTTTTAGGTGTCGTTGGGGATTAACTTTTTAAAAAATCACATCAAACTTTTAACCTTCCCAAAAGATGTGTTGCCTAGCTGGCCCCAGTTTGTAATAGTTGCTGAAACTATGTAGCAGTTGGTGGTGTAAAAACATAGATAGGAACCTCTGTGTAATAATCATAATGAGTTGTCTGGGCACGGATCCGGTTATGTCTCACTTCCTGGAATTCAGATCCAGGCTCAGAGTAGAAATGAAGTATGCAGTATAATATTTTTTATAAAGAAATTTACAAAGTCTTATCTAGCTCAGGTCTTTTGGCTGCTTCCATTTCTGGCAGACTGACTTTCTAAAGCTGTGACTGCATTATTTTAACTTTTGGCATTCTGACTTTCTTATAATGCCATTACTTCTTTAGGGAGGATCAAACTCGTAACTGCCTGGACTTTCCTCCCAGCTCAGCAGCCCTTTTTGAAGCCAGATTTTATGTGTTTCTGAAAAACAAAGTTGAGTGGTTTCTCTGGTGGCTCTCATTATAATGGTAGTTGGGGATTTTGTATGCAGTATTTATGTTCTGATCAGTAATGTCAGAAAACATTTTTTGTTGTTTACAGTAGCCTTGGCTACTTTTGATCCCCAGCTCACGGGGAGAAAAATGGCCTAGGTTCCCAGCCTTCCCACCAGGGCACAAGCCCTGGCCCACGGTATGCCTAGACCAGCCTTTGTTGTGAACAAGGCCACAGCAAGTGCCTGCGCAGTACACCTCACCCGTGTCCACATGCTGTCCACGTGGATCTCCAGGCACCCTGAGATAGAGTTCAGTTATCCGAGAAGCCACAGTATCCCTCTGAGTTGGATGGGGGCATTATTTTTCCGCCTTACAGGTGGTGAAATTGAAGTATAATAAACATTAAAATTGACAACTCAGAAGACCTTGTCAAGAGCCTAAAATGGACCTTCATCTTGTAATTACCAGCCCACAGCTCTGTCCACAGAGTTTTGCGACTTTATGAAGTGGTAACACCTGCCCGTTGGTTTTTATGCCACAGATCCCCTGCCCTGTCTGCAGGGTCTGGATGGGTGGACACAGAATTCAGGATGACAACTGCTTTTGCATGTCCCCCGGGAGACACTTTATGCAATCCGAGCTTCTGCTGATCACAGCTGGAAAAGAACTGCCAATGACCAGAACCTGGGAAAAAATGTCTCCAGGTGCAGGCAGAGCTAAGACTTAGAATGCCCTCCATCTTACTTGGAATTCACCTTTTTAATCTAGATCCAGTGTATCCTTTTAATAACCCTGCTGGCTGCTATGCCAATGGGCAGATCCGCGCCCACGGGGACCGGTGGCGGGAAGACGACTGCACGTTCTGCCAGTGCATCAATGGAGAGCCCCACTGCGTGGCAACGGCCTGCGGACAGAGCTGCATGAACCCCGTCAAAGTGCCTGGCGAGTGCTGCCCTGTGTGTGAAGGTAAGCCTTGTTGAGTCTAATGAGTCCCTGGCGAATGTCTCATGTTGGATAAGCTTCTACCAGTGTGTGCTTGTTTGTTTTTTATTTCCTCGGGCATAATGTCTGCTTCATGCTGTTACCAATTGCAGATGAATTTATTATAGGGCCAAAACTAATCGTTTGGGGCAAATGTTGCAAATTTGCAGTGAGAACCGTGTGATCTTTATTTTTACTGCCGCCAGTATGCTTATCTCAATACTTTACAGTATAAGAATATATACATTTCAGTTCCGTTCACTTCAAGCCTAATTAGCATCCAAAGGTCAACACAGTGAAATAGAATGGGAAATAAGACCCTTGACTCCAGCATGGCATGTTTGATTTATCATGTTTCTATGAGCCCAGGAGTCCTGACAGCTGGAGGAAAAGCCTGCAACCATCAAAAGGCAGTTTGCTCTCCCCACTGCCTTCACTCAGCACCCCTTCTTCTGCTGTTCTGAGGCTTTTCCTTAGGTCTTGATTGCCTGCATTCACTACCTCTCTTCCTGTTTAATGGAGAGGAGCCCAAGGCTTCCTAGATTAGCCTTTCCCAAGCCCTATTCCAGCCCATTTCCCTCATCGTGGGAAGTTTCTTTGCACACTTAAGTCAGCCTTAATCCTCTGTGCCTGTTCATCCAGACAAGAGAGTGAATAGTTATACTGACAGATCCAATAGAGACTATCCATCATTAAGAAGCACATTTGCATGGTAAAATGAACTACAGTGGATCATGTTGAAGATGGATCCTTCTAGGATTTTTTAAAACAGCTATTAAGGAACTGACAGGTCTTTGCAGAAATTCCGTTGGCTGGGGGTGCCTGGGTGGCCTAGCTGGTTGAGCGGCTGACTCTGCATCCGACCCTTGGTATCTCCTCAGGTCATGATCTCAGGGTCCTTGGATCGACCCCGACGTTATGCTCAGCGCAGAGTCTGCTTAAGACTCTTTCTCCCTCTCGCTCTGCCCCTCCTTCCTGCTCTCTCACTCTCAAATAAATAAATAAAATCTTTAAAAAAAAAAAAAAAGGAAATTCAGTTGACTAAATCCTATATCAGGAAGTCTTTTGCTTCTACCTAAAATTTTAAGAAACTCAGACTTCAGAGTTTGCCTGACTAGCTTCATTAACCTCTGAGGGCTTAGAACTCTAACTTAAAAATCATATAAAAATGTAAGCTGGAGGACTCTAGGTCTATTGACATCACCAATTCCCTCACCATTACTCTGCTCAGAGTGCAGCTGCCCCCCTCCAAAGTTTATAGCTTCTAGAGGACCAGTTTTGTGGAAATCACCCACCCCTCACACGTACACTCCTCCCATCCCCTAAAGGCAATGCTTCAGTGCCGGAAAAAGGAGTGGATGGAAATACGTATGATGGTATACGGTCAGCTTTATGAGAAAGGGCGCCTTGCCGAAACAGAGGTGGAGATATCGTTCCCGGAGAACTGGGGCCAGTCCGCTGTCAACTTGAAATACTTACGTTCGCATATGTGCATGATAACTTCAAGAGAAATTTAAAGCCTAAGTGTATTAACTATCAAACACTAATCCTTTAATTTCATGAGTCTTGAATTATAAATTGAAAATAAGACTAAAAAGCTTATATAAAAAAAAATAATAAGGCCTTCCCTCTGACAGTATATGAAGGGAAGGCAAGCCCTTTTGCAGCACTAGCATACCCACCACCACTATGATAGAGCAGGGAGACTGTCAGAGACGAGGAATGTGTGTGTGTGTGAGACAGACTGATGGATTCGTACATCGTGTAGATATTTGGATAGGGAGTGAATGTTAGTGTGATTACTTAGAGTTCGGTCCCACAGCATGTACATGGAGTCATAATCTAATCTTCCTGTTTGAGAAAGGAGTGATAGTTTTGGTCAGCTGTTAATTCCAAAAAATTTATTAAGAACTTCTGATTGTCCAAATACAGCACTGGACACAAAGATAAATAAGAGACAACTCCTTGTTAAAGTCAGAGAAAATATTTTAGGCTGTTTTAAATTAAACCAGGAGAAAAGGCATGCCCGTATTTAGGTACTGTGGGGTTAAGTGCTTTGTATTTGCACCTGATGTCATTGAATCCTCTCGATAACAGTGCTGCAGGCTTCGTCATCCCATTTAAAGATGAAAAAAGTAAGGTTGAAAGAGACGAGGGTAATTTCCTCCAAGGTCAGTGGCCGTTAAGTAGCCATGATGGGATACAGGGACGTCTTGTCAGATTCAGCTACATTCTGTTTCCCGTGCTCCCAGATGTCGTCTGTTTGCTCATACCTCTATTTCCAGTTTCCTTATTCATCACTCTTCATCTCTGGCTCTTGGTCTTGTGTCGGGGGCAGGGAGTGGGACAGGAGTGGGGTGGCAGTTTGAGGAGGACCGATGCCTTTGAAGAGGCCCATCACAGACTTCCTTCCCAAGACTCGTGTCGGGACTGTCTCCTCGCCAGAACTCAGCATCTTGATTTCAAGCTGTAAGCTTCTGCTGGTCTCTGTTCGCCTTCTCTCCTTCTTCATCCAGCCTTCAGCACAGTCCATTTTCTAGTCCTCAGAGAACTAGATTATCTTGAATTTCTTGTTTTTGCTCTTAAGTAGTGAGTTTCATATAAGATTGTGCTTGCTCTCCAGTAACTCCCGTTTTAAGATGTAATAGACAGAAAGATTCGTTAGGTATGGGATCAAAAAACAGTGCCCAGCTTAAGAGTGAATCCTAAAAGGTTATTTATTAATAATAATAAACTTATAAAATAATACAAGGCGAATGAATCTTATTGCTTAGTTTATAGGACCCAAGAAAGTCTCTGGAACTATTCGAAAATACTTTCTTAGCAACATATTTAAGTAGAATTTCAGGTGATCTCAGAATAGTGAAAAGATTAGATGAAATAAGAAAAAAAGCAAGGTGCTAATGTGTAATAAATAATCAGCCGCAATTATTTGGAGAAAATCAGGAACACTGGTGTTTATGCAGTTTGTACACAGTAAATTCCTCTGCGCACAATTGCATAACAAATGCTGGCCCTCACCCTATTAGCTACAGTCCCAGGGTACATAGTCAGGGCCTGAAATGAGATGAAAGAGCCCACACAAAGATTGTGGTTTGAGATTCTTTCTAAATAAATTATGTATTACCAAATATGGCATGTTAGGACCTGCAGGGACAACTGAGCACCTTGTTGTGACCATCATTGTTCCTGGAGCTCCATACCCTTCCAAGTGACAACACCATGTATTTGGTTACTCCTGGAGGACTGGGGACTGGAACCTGGGGCCCCTTCAAGACTTGGCTATTACTTGACAGCTAACTTGATTCACAAGTACGTAAGTGCTTTTTAAATTGGCACTTAAGTACTCTCATGATTGAGTCTTACCAAGTTACTGTCAACACCTAATTCAGGTGTACAGATAAGCCATCCCATTTTGTAAGTCTTAACTGATTATATTCTTGGGTTTTGTTCTGCTGGCTTTTCTCTTCATTTCTTCTTCTTCAATAGCATGATTTAAATTTTCTGGCCCTTTTTAAAGAGCTAGGATGGAAGAGAATGGAATAGTATATAAAGTTTGCAATTTAAGTGTACAGATGGAAGATATGTCCTTATCTCCTTAAAAACTGAAAACAGAGAGGCGCCTGGGTGATGGAGTAGGTTGAATGTCCGACTCTGGGTTTCGGCTCAGGTCATGATCTCAGGGTCGTAGGATCGAGCCCTGCTTCGGGCTCCGTGCTTAGCATGGAGTCCGCTTGAGACACTCTTTCTCTCTTCCTCTGCCCCTCCCACTCATGCTCTCTCTCTCTCTCTCTCTCTCTAAAATAAATAAATCTTAAAAAAAAAGCCTAAAAACAGAAAAG
The DNA here is from genome assembly GCF_037043125.1 of Eumetopias jubatus. NCBI lineage: Eukaryota > Metazoa > Chordata > Mammalia > Carnivora > Otariidae > Eumetopias > Eumetopias jubatus. Next base: position 30,133,867 of record NW_028274815.1, read on the forward strand.
GAAGGCGGCAGAATGAGGTCTTCCTTGGCATCTAGCACCATTTGTGTCATCTTATTTATAGCCCTTAATGACAGTAGCTAACATTTCTTGCACACTGACTGAGCCAGCCTGAATGCTTTAAGACCAACAGCTCATTTGATCCTCACAACTTTCCTCTGGTAGGACCATCTTAATTCATCATCACAGAACCCAAAGTTTAGAGGTCATGTAACTTGCCCAAGGTCATACAGCTCAAAAATGCAGAGCAGTGTGTTCCTAGAGCCTTGGCTCTGGACCCTGCAGGTGTACTGCCTCTGAGACAGACCCTGCACTGCACTCCAGGTTTACCAGTAGCTTGAACGAGACTACTCCCCCATGAGCTAGGAACTTATCATATACTTTTGAATCCATAAAACAGCACCTGACATGGAAGAAGTTTTTAATGAATAAATGATGAGCGAGTAAGTTAGGGAGTGAGGGAAAGCCTGGAGTAGGAAATCAAGCAATCTCCTCTTACAGATCTCCCTGTCTTAGCTGAGTGAAGTGGCATACCCTGATAAAGATTTCCTTAACCAGAGTCTCAAATGCTGACCCTGATCAGATGAAGAAGGAATAATGTTAGAATGCTTATATTTGAAAATACACTCTGAGAATAGAAAGCAGAGTGTTAGATGGAGTGTGTTTGGCACACGGTGGGCCCAGATGTCTATAGGCGAGTTGGACCAATTAGCTTCAAGTACCGCTCAGCCTCCTGATGAACACTGAGCTCTCGACGCCTTCCCAGGGCAGCCACAGGGCCCTCCAAGGCTGGTTTGTAGACTGTGGCTCATTCTCTCTGCAGCTCAGCCCCTGTGTCCAGAATCACAGAGTGTGAGTGGGGCTTCCGCAGACCCTACAAGGCTAATGCTCGCTGCCAAACTTAATGTACTGCTTCTAAGACCTTTCAGCAAGTATACAGGTGCTGCTGCCTTGTCATTTCAGCTAGGGTTTTTTTTAATGTCACAATTCAATATTGAAAATACTGAATTTTTTCCCAATAACATCAGATACAAATGCTGCCTATGCTGATTCTTAATGTCAGAGAGACCCTAAGGACACAGTACTACTTTCTATTAAAAAAAAAAAAAAATCTGTTGTATAATTAAAGGTAAGATAAGGTGTAGGGGAGGGAAATTTTGGCTGAGGTGGCTATGACATGTCCTGGATGACTCAATAAGAAAAATGCAAGAAATGTGAACAGGTGTGAGGCCAGCTTGGCTGCTACGCCTGATGCAAGAGATAAGAATTTCATCGTCACTTCGAAGTCTTAATGTCAAGCCTGCTCATCTTGGGCTATGGCTGGACCCCACCCAGCTGGCCATTGTGACCTGAGTGTTCATCAGGCCCAGTGTGTACATTCTCCTGCTGGGAGGATTTGTTTGTTCTGATGACCTGGGGGATTTCGGAGCCAACACCAAGAGTATCACCTATCAAAAATTAGGAACAACGTGGGGAATATTTTATAAGGTAATATTCAGCATCACGACTTAGGTTGCCAGTAAATAAATTCCATGCTTGTGGTTGGGCAACTGGCTAGTTTCTTTCTACTAGTTCTGTTTCTCTGAAACAAAAGCAAATCTGTTTCCCATCTCAGACAGGAAATCAAAGAGTTATTTGTAGCTTATCAAAGCTAGATAATAGATATATAAAGGTCTGTCATATTATTCTATCTACTTCAGTATTTTTTTTAATTTCCATAATAAAAACTTAAAATGTGTGCTATTCACAGAGTTATTATATGAAACTGAACGGAGTTTCAAACCAGTCTAATAATTCTGCTAACCTGGAGTAAACCTGCTCTTCCCTGTGCACTGATTCTTCCTAATTCTCTGGACTTTGGGATAGAATGTGATTGAACCAGACAACCAGCCATCTTTCTTCCCAGCCCCTGGCCTTCTTGGATCTCTTACTTGGGTAATCCTGGTCCTACTCGGGACAGTGTTAAAGAGCATGAGGCTTTTCTTGATCTGTGTGACTTGAGTAAGCCACTTCACCATCGGCTCGCGGAGTAGAGTGCGTGCTGCGTACCTCTGGAGGGCTGGGGGGCTCTCAGCTGTCAAACATACTGTCCTCCTCAGTCCTCCTAGGAACAGCCTATTCTTTCCCATAAAGGCCGATGATATCGTTTGAATCAAGCTGCCCTTCACATGAAATTTCTCCTAGGCTGCCAGAAAAGTCTGTACCAGGCACATATCTGGGTGGGAATTCCTTAAAACAAGAAAAAATGTTTCCAGCCCTGCCCATAATACTTCCTCACGGAACAGTATCTCAAATGATTAAGCTACTGCTTCTGTGGCAAGGAGTCAAACATAGTTTGGCTGACCCAAGAGGCAGTGAAGTCAAAGATGCCGCAAGGTCACATGATATCAACATTCTGGTACATCAAACAGGGATCAGAAATCAGTTTATGGGTGGTATTGTTTCAGTGCCATCTACAGTGCTATTATTAGTCTGCCAAGAATAATAAAATACTCGTAATATCTCAAAGACTGTTAGGCATGCTGTTTCATCTTTTAACTCTAAGTGTCCTGGAAACCCGTTCCATAAATGGGAATTAAAATATAGCACGGTCTGTTTTTTAGCTTGTCCAAATAAGGTCCTACGTTGGGGTAACAAATGCCCAGCAGAGGACTGTGTGTTAACTTAGGTGGGTATTTAACCTAAAGCATCAAAAATTTTTCTTGGATGGATTTCATAATATTTTTATTTTCTCTGGTCGTTTAAAATAGCTTTAGGTATTTCAAATAACATTAGAATGTTATTGTTGAGAGCGTCTTGTGAAACACATGATTAGAAAAACCTCTGCCTCTGATGTTACAGCTTCCAGCAGTCCCGGCTATTAAGCATTTTCCCGTGGATGTGGCCTGCAAGGGGCAGGTTGCTCTTTATTTCTCCTGCTGTCCACTTCCCATGCCTAAAAGAGCATTATTGCTAGGTGTCTCCTAATTTTCCTACGTAGATAATAATTGAATCTCATAGTTCAGACTTGGGCCTGCTAATTTTCATCTAATCAACAGAGGCAGGAAAACAGAGTCTGGAATGCTAACTATGTGAATGAAAAATATTTAGTCATTCTTGAAATGATAGGAATGTTTTTCCAACAAGCTTAAATAAACACAGTCTCTACTGAGACTGTGTTAAACTTTTTTTGGATAAGAGACAACTCTTAGGCAACCAAACAGAAGTTAATGAAGGTTATTAAGAAACATGCCCTTCAGAAAAGGCTCATGGACTTTTAAAAGCGAAAGATTCCGTTTTCTTTATGGTACAGCCATCAACCCAGAAGTAGCAGAATTGGTTTTCTTTTAGTTTTTGTCAGCTTGATAGAATGGAACATTTTAACTAATAATCACATTGTCTGGCTTTTCAGAGGTTTTCTGCTTTGCTGACTCTGACTCTGTTAGACCATCTTATTTTAGAATCCTTGTCGTCTTCTTCCGCTGTTGACCTCCGTTCTAGCAAATGGATTGGTCTCAACATACCTGTCTTAAAGCACCTGACAGCCCTTTTCAGAGGAAGCTTGTTTGTTGATACCAATACAAGGTCCAGTGGTAAAGTAGCAAGATTATTTTTAAATGTACCAAGATGCACGTATCCAAGTGAAGTGTTTTTCCCTTCAAAATAGTCCTATGGGAAAACTGCACAGCTCCTGCAGAAATAGAGTCGTTCAAAATGTTTTTGGTACTTCTCTGTTGAAACTGACATCGGAGCTGGTGGCCCATCCTTTTGAATGCCCTTAGCTTCTCAGACCCCTGACTTGCAAGGTTTATCAGACGCTAGGAAATAGAGTCATTCACGTCTAAGTCTGGTGAAAAAGTGGATGACCTAGTTCGGTAAAATCGTTCAGAGGAAGCAAAAAGGGACGGTAAAATAAAGGTACTTTATCTTCTATGACATAGTAATTTGCTCTGAAAAGCAACTCCAAAGAGAAGTTTCAAAGAGAATTTTAACATGAATAGCATTTCCGCACAAGCATATAGCCTCTGAGAGTGAGTGCTTTTAGCCATGACGCTTACAACTCCTCGTGTATTTATTAAAAATAAAAAAAATCAATTCACTTACAACATAGTGTTTTTTATGACTCAAGCATTTATTTAAATGGTCACGTATTACAACATTTCGTGAAGTTACAGGTGCTCGATTCAAACATATTTTCAAATAAATTAGACTAAAATAATTTCCCTATAGAAATAACTCTTTTAAGAGGTGTGGTGATTCCTACATGATTTATTTTTAATACCCTAGCTCTCTAACTCCACTTCTGGTGGTACCATTTTAAACTGTTTCAGTGTATGGTCTTCAGTTTATCTTATAAGAGCACAACAATGTCCCATTATTTAATACATGAGGGTTAGCTTCAGAGATTGTACACCCCGTGAATTGTTTTAGAGGCCCTCTTTAGAAGTATTTCTGTGCCGTGTCTGTCTGATTATTGAAGATAAAATGTCACTCAAGTGTATAAAATGTCTGCTGCAGTATTATTGTAAAAAAACAAACAAAAAAACCCTGCAGGAATGAAAATGTCTGCTAAAGAGTGTTCCTTGGCCATTTGTGGCTCTTCCACTGGAGTTAGCTGCTGAGGGGGCAGGGAGCTGGATCACACTCACATGTCCCCATCTCAGTCTGAGACTCCCAGATGTTCCCCGTGTCCATCAGCATGCACGCTGGGACATCTGTTACAGGGGGCTCAGCACTGCCATGTCTTGGTCCAGGGGTCCTACCATCAGTTTGATCGAAATTTAATAGGTAATAAGGGATAATGAACATTGAGTGCTTTTTTGAAATTTGTCAGAAACACGAGGTGATGGTGATTCCTTGGCATTTTACACATTCTTTTTTTTTAATTCAAGTTGAATTATTAGCAGTTAGACCATATTTGTACTTACCATTTATATCTACAGAATACCTGTTTACACATCAAGTGAATTGTACTTTCACACCTGAGAGATTAGCTGAATGTATCATCACGTTTGCTTGAAACAGAGCCCAATTCAGATGACCAGACCACTGGAAACCACAGAATTTAATGCTGGTCACCAATCGAAAATAAGATTCAGGGCAAGGCTCTAGCTCTTACTTTGCAACACCACTGTAAAACACAATCAGGAATCCCCAAGAAAGTTTGAAGGCCAACAAGTAGTTGGTCCCTGGGCCCTCTAGGTTTGACTTTTCACCTTGGCTGCTGGAGCAGACTGAGAGCAGAGTCTGTGAGCCACGTCCCCAACCAGCCAGGACCTCACAGCATGCACTCTGGGTGCTGACCTCATCCCTGGCTGCAATGAATTCTTTTCTACTTAAAATTTACCTTGGCCCTCGTTTCCTCACTTTAAAAAAGTAATACATGCATGACATAATTTGAGGCTGCTTTGGATCTGCTTTGGAATCAAGCAAGCTGTATTTAATGATTGTTGAGGTATTCGATACCTACCATTTGCTTATGCCTGTGCCTTGTATTTGGTCCTGGCACCATTACTTTGGCCATCAGTAGGAAGACAAGGGATGGTGTTCTTTTTCACCTTAATTAGAAAGCTATTGCCCTGCACATCAGCTCACTTTCTAAAACAATTTAGGGACTGTCTATTTTATTAAAAATTTCATCTGAAAAAATACTTAGCAATGATAAACCATTTGGGATGGCCATAGATCTCACAGATTGAGAGGGATTGACACGTTCAGATCTTTTCAAGATCATGACTCTTTCATGCTTTCTGGGAACCAAGTTTTAGAAAGATTCCGTGGAGATTTCAGGCCAGATTAATTCAGTAGAGATGCTCTACAGTCCTGTGACAGACACTGAGCATGTTATTATTTGAGTGAGATGGCCCCAGTATTGTTGCTAAGAAAGTCCCGGTTGAACTGTCTCTTACTGTTGACATAAGTCTTACCTGGTCCCACGTCTGAAACTAGGATCTGCTCATCAAAGACAGCTTTTAGAGATGGGTCTTCTGTATCCTCTTGCAACTTGAGAGTGGCAGGACTACTGGCAAAGCTACCAAAATATTCTATATATGAATGTAATGAGTTTGCCCTCCTCCCCAAAGATCCAGCAAGGCCCCCATCATGAGAGAGGAAGAACGGGGTCAGCCAGGCACACAGAACCATTGTTTCAACTCACACTGGATAAGCTGATTATGAAGAGATTTCTGTTCTCTCCGAGACACCACGGGCACAGTCAAAATGCGGAACAATGATAACAGACTGCCACTCAGCAAATGTGAAAGGCGCCAGTGGCTGGTCACTAACACGCTCCAAAGCTTACCAGACCATATGAAAGGATGTCGTGGACCGACCCACATCCCAGATGCTTTTCATGTTATCACCGGAGATAGAAAAGGATGCTTAGGTTACAATGCACGGGGTTCAGAATGCCAAAGCAGTTGTACCATTTATCAGCTGAACATTGAAGGCCTACAAAAGGGCACATAATTCATTTACTCAGCCATCCTCTGAGACCAGGTCGAGCTCCAAGCAGGCAGGATGGTCATGACAACGGTAATTCTAGCAACAGGTCATATCCAAACATCTAGAGTTTGTCATCCCCTCTTTATGATCTGATTTGAGCCTCTCAGTGATATTGCGAGGTTGGAATAGTGGATATTCCCATTTTATAGAAGCCCAAAGAGGTTCAGCACCACACGTGAGATAGTGAGGGAATAGGGACTCAAGCTAAATCTCCTGACCCCAAATCCATGTCCTTGGCACTGCTTCCCTTTAGACTCCCATCGTGAGAAGGGAGAGGGTGAGGAAAGTTAAGTTGGTGAATAATAAAAGTACTTGACCATCGTGGCTCAGATTCAGAAGCCATTCTTGCTCCTGGCTCTGTTCTCAGGGCTGAGACCCAGTTACCATTATTCTGACCTTTTTGTGGCCTGGCCTTTGATCCTGTTAGTTTTCCTGAGCCTCTGGCTCAGGAATTTGGACCTTTGTTTGACCTGTTTGACCTCCAGGAAAGCCCACTGCGGCTGCCCAGGGATACGGGCCCCACCCGAGGGCATGTGAGTCGCTCTCCCCAGTTGTCTCTGTGCTCACACTCGCCCTCTGCCCAGCCTTGTCCTTTCCAGGCCCTGGGCCCTGACCAGTGACACTCACGTCCCCACTGAGGGAAATAAATGGGCTCCAGGTGCCGGGCACTGAGATGACATCATCAGTGTTCTCGTTTGCATTCCTGTTTTGAATCATCCCTTTTCTCCTTCTGACTCTTGCTGGTCTTTGTTTCCATTACAAGGTAAATTTGCAGAACACTCAGCAAAAGTGCCCATTCTTCATCCCCTGCTAGTTGTGTTGCTGAATTGAGTACGTGCCCAGCTCTTTTCAGGACTATTTTAATAATACTTTATTCGTTTGGCACCATCAGTGAATTGAGATAGTCCTAGAAGTGAATTCCCCAGATAATTGAAATTTGGGGTATCAGATTTTACGTTAAGAATTTTGAGGGAGACCTACAATACAATGCTTTACATACTTGCCTGCCTTCTCAAGCCAGAGATACAAATCATAATTTCACCGACTTTAGGCAGTTGAGTATCATCACGGGGTTTCTCACAGAGACTGCTTGGGTTTGGGGATTTTTGCTCAGTTTGTGCTATTATTAGAGAGTCTAGTTCACAGCAGCCTTCTGATCTAGCTTGCTGCTTGAGAGAAGCTCATTTACTGAGTACCCACTATGTGTAAGGGACTGCTGCAGCAATGAGAATCCTAAGGAACTTACTGTCCAGTCCTCCAAAAGGTAGGAAATTGGAGATTCAGCCTGCTAAGGACAATACTGAATGGGAGCCCTTCTTCATCAAAAAGTGTGCCCTGACTTTCCATGTTCAGGCGTCTTTGTTCTTCTTTATTCATTCATTTAGCACGGCTGTGGGCCAAGTACTAGGCTTGGTGCTAAGGTCATAAACCATGAATAAACCATTGTTCCTAATGCAGGGACCTTTCCTCTCTGGTCCTCAGCCATTTTCCAGAGGGTTGGGTTGAGATACCAAAATTCTGACCACCTGACAGACACCAGGTTCAAGATAGCTATTAAAATGTGTGTATGCACACACAGTACATACAATACACAGTACATATAAATACAAATGTATTTATAAATGTGACCCATTATTTCTGGTTCCATCCTCTAGGAAAATGAACAATAAAAATAATGTAACAAAATATAAGACAAGTTTAAAAAAGATCCAAATTATTCTTGGAATCCAGTCATTTTGTGAGATCTCTCAAGCTGAATTCTTGGAAAAAAAATATCCTCTCCATAAAAAAAGTTCAGTTTTTCTTTTGTGGTCTTTTAATAATCTCAGAATCCTACTACTGTCTTTTCCTATTAAATATGAGATTGGTAAAGGAAGAAAAATATTTCCAACAGCCAAGTTCCCTGGAAAAAGCATACAAAGTTAATAGGTCTAAAGTAAATATATGGTCACTTCTCTATCTGACCATAAAATAATACAGATCTTGGGGACATTTTCACACCATTCATCTTAAAATAAAATAAAGAAACTGCTCTTATGATAAGTACTTTAAAAATTACAAGGATGTAGGTGTTGTTATGAGAAATATATACAAAGGGAAAAAGGATCACTAAGTGTGTAGTGGCTGAAAGAATTTGAAAACTCCAGCTGTAGATTTTTTTCCATGACTTCATGAGACTTTTGTACATCCACATCCATACCCCATGGAAATCCCCACCTTCCAGATTAGGGGAGTTTTGTTTCCTCAGTCTCTCTCTTCTCATCATCTACACGAATAGTTTCCCCTCTAGCTTCATTTGGGAAAATTTCATCTTTATAGTACTTCTCTTCCCAAGCTGTAATTATGTTGACAATTTGGTGATTTATTGGAATGGTTTTCTGACTAGTTATGGTCACATATGAAAAGCCACTGTGGTAACAGAATGACATATGAAGACACAGTAAAGCAGATAAGCTATCTCCTTTGGTTCTGTCTTGTCCAACTTTATCTCCAGTTTTATGGCCCCCGGCCAGGCGCACAGTAACTGGTAGGCTATGGGGACCTGATAGATTTAGCCTTAGAAAGTGAGTGAAGCTTTGGAATTTTCCCACTCACTAGCTATTCACATGGCTTAACCAAGTCCAGTCCCCAAATAAATAAGTAAATAAATAATTTTTTAAAAAATCTTAAGGAAGAGAAGGCCTGAATTAGGAATGAAAAGAGAACATAATTGTTCATCTCTGTCTCTCAACAATCCAATAAGCAGGCTTGTGAATTTACAGACAAGAGCCATGTAACATTATGCAAACCATTATTGAAGTCCAAAAGGAGGGGTACATCAGAGACAGATAGGAGTAAATTTCATGTATCTTGTTACTTGAAATTTTTTTTAACTTATGAAAGAAATGTAAGACTATATCTGCCTTAAAAAAAAAAACTACTTTTTCTAGAAATTTGCCTATAATGAGGTTTTTCCAGAAAGGACTTCTCTTAGTGTGTGTGCGTGCACGCACATGTGTGCACGCACATGTTTGCACGCAGGTATGCTGGTAGGAATCAGGGGTGCTGGTAGACAGCCGCTGCCCAGAGCCAGGCCCTCCAGCCCAGCCATGCACCCAGGCCTCAGCAGGGTGAAGCAATACTCCTAGAGATGATCGAAATCTGGAACTAGAGCTAATTACCCCCCTGTCGGAGGTAGTGCTTTAGACAGACCCTGGAGGGATGGCTCTAGATGTCTTCCACTAGTACTTTTCCAGAATCACCCACCCATACTCAGGAGCTACTAATTGGCTGTCAGCCTTCCCAGGGTTGCTAATCAGAAAGAGTGCTTCACACCTTTCTCAATGGAGATAATTAGTATTATTTGCGGGAGATAAACAGTTCATAGTAATCAAGGTAATGAGAAAAACTTTGTATGCATTATTTCAAAACCAGAAGTTCAATGGAGTGATACAGATTAGACACCAAGTTAAAAGCATCTATTAGCATGTTCATTTAAGCTATAGCCCCTTGAAATATAAAAACTGGTGATTCTATAAATTATTTCAGGAGCAAATTCACAATATTATTACACACTTTAAAATAACTGAAGATCAAAATATATTCTTTTTCGTTCTGTTGTTGTCCCAAATGTGTTAAGCTATCTGATATGACGATAAGACTGATATTAAAACTTTGAATCAACATCTTAAAAAGGTTAAATTAAAAAAAGATTAAATTTGAGTTTCAACTTCTTCCCTTTCTTTTTGGAGAATTTTCTGTAAAATAACCAAAAGCAAGAAAGTAGAGAGTTTAGGTTTGCTTAACACATTTATATCTCCTGAATAATCAAATATATGTTATTTTATGGTCTAGTGCTGTGGCCTTGGAGTTAAAATAATGCTTTTATTTTAACTTTGTACTCCTGATCAAATTAACTGTGACCATAGGGCCTGACCATCTCCATTGAGTAGGTACAGTTGCTCCTAGGAAATACTTGAACATCAATGTAAAATACCAGTGGTGTTCCTCAGAAACTTAGTTTCTGAGGTTCTCTGAATCTTGAAAAATATGAATGTTTTCCTGGAAATATTTTTACTGAGAAGGGTTTTGTTGGGCTTTCTACGATACGAAAAATATCCCTAAATTTTAAATAAATGTAAAATAAATTAATGTGTTTATGTTATTGCATGTTATAATAGGTCTCCTTCCAGCGTTTTGTTCTCTAAGGCTTAGGATAAGAATCAGTGGCTGAATATCTGCACTCCTGACCCAATCCCAAGGGTTCTTGTAGAAATAGCTCTTCTGGACAGCGGCAGGTGCTCAGAGAGCCTTTAAAAATCTTTCACAAAGACAGCGGGCTGAGGAGAGCAGCAATCCCCACTCAGATGCGGGGTAGGAAACAGCAAGCAAACTGCTGGATGTAGATGTAACAAACACCCATTTTTGTTCTTTATTGCTTCTAGGCTCAGAAAATATTTCTAGAATTCTTCTCCACAAAGAAGCTGTTCCAGGGTTCCCTTTAGAGATAGTTGTAGCCAAAGACAATGAATTCCTGCTGTTTCAAGCCTTCTTCCTTTGGAGGACATTAAGGTATTTCTTTAATTCCTCAGCTGATTCAATACAAGATGAGATGGAATTTCAGGCTGATCCTGTAAGCACTACCTCACTGAACTTCCCCTTGCCAAATACCCACCTGTGTGCAAATATTTGCTCGCTCTCCTAAATGAGGAGACCTGAGACCTCTCCTTTGAAAAGGGCCCACTAACACGTCTCTGCCCGGCCAGTTTGAAGGGGGACAGTTTTCTTTGCTCCACGCAACAGGCATCGTATACCATGATGCATCATTGTCTCCAAAAGTCTTAGCAGGACCTCTGTTCAACTGATAATCCCCAAACCTGCCAAGGGCATAGCATCACCATCATTCTCCTGGAAAGGCATGTATTTTCTGGCCTATCATCTCGGTATCCTTTGTAATTTAAGAACATAGAAATGCAGGATTTACATGCGCATCTTCTAGTCTTCAGGCCAAGACTCATCAGGATATTCTCCATGTTCAGAACACCGTTGCCCAGACCAAATGTGAGCTAGTCACAGTCCCCGACACACACAGTTCAGGGTACTCTAACAAGCAGCTCACACATTTCTCACATGTCACCAACACTTCCTCGAGCTTCTTTATGTGTAAGGCTTAGAAGAAATCATATTATGATACCACGATTCTAGATTCTTTAAAATACCTCTACCTACCCCAAGAACTTCCTGGGATAGCAACTTTGCAAACAGTCTAACTTTTGGTCGTTACTCTGTAAGGACTCTAAATGTAACATTGATTTTAAATGCTCCAATTCAGGATGGTATCAAATGTGTCTCGCTTTGGAGTTCATTACTAGGAATAAGAAATTGAATTGCAGTGGTCTTTCTTTCCCCAAACACTGCTCTGATGTTAGTAAGAGGACCACTTCTGAGATTACATGTGAATGTTTTGGACTGAGAGCAAACTCTCCTATCTGTTTATGGTAATATCAGATCTTTTGCTAGATAATTCATAGTTGCATATTCCTGCTGTCATATTGTTCTTAGAGAAATCTAACTATAATACAGAGAGGACCTCACAGGGCAGGACACCGAGCACTGCAATGTTGAGAGAATGTTGGAAGGGAATAGAATGTAATACATGACTTCAGATGAAATGTTAGGCAGCTAGTTGTCTACAGATGTGTCTCTTACAGATCAACATTTCCTCCAGCGACCTAGGACAACAGCAGTAAGTACCCTCCCGCCCCCAAATCGTGCGTTACCACCACCCTCAAAAGGCTTTTAAAATTTGTTCCAGTTTGTACTCGTAAAGACAAATAATACTTGTTTGTTAAATGTCATAAAATGAGAGGACAAGCGTTAAAATACTTTTTAAAAACATTTAGATTTCTATTTTGAATATATCACAGTGAAAGTTTTGTAGTCAGCCAACCTATTGAGGGGAAATTGTGAATAGTTCTAGAGTAAATCGACAGTTCTCGTGAGCAAATGGTTTTGTTGAGTTTTTCTGTGTTTTAATATTAAATATTGAGGGAGACATAATTTGAAATGTATACACTTCCAATTTCTCCCATCTAATGTATCATAAATGAAGGGGAAATATAATTTCAAAGGTACAAAATAATTTTTTGTTTCTTGCCTTCTGCCATATTATCTGAGACTTGGAAGCTATCCAGTAAGACTTGTTTTATCTGAAATATTTACCAGCACCTAATAAACAACCCTTCTGTGCATTTTCTTTTCATTTGTTACACTAAGCGAAAGCTATCATCCTGAATGTTGTGGGAAGACAGGCTCAGTGTATCTCCTCTCCTGGAGAAATGTGTGCTTGTTGGATGTCTTTGACTGTCAGCCTAGCTGATGAAGCTGTTTGGATAAGTGTGGGACCATTCAAGTCAGTGCTGTGGTTCTGATCCTCAAGCCACCCCATTTCTTTTTCCTTTAACTTTCTAGCCACAGATCACAGTTCTGATTTTGGGCATTAAATGAAATAAGTATCAAAAATAGCATATGCAGCACTATCCTCTTAACAAATCCCTAAAATTCACCAAAAGTAAAATTATATACTACTCTATGATTAGTATGCATTTCCAGAATCGGTGTAATCTGCCCAAATACATTTTTCCATAATACATTTTCTGAAGGCAAAAGTCGTTCATGAACTTAAATGTCAGTTAAGAATACAAGGTTTTGGTCCACGAAAGGTACTCAAAACTCTTCTTTACCCATAAGCCATTCCCTAAAGCATGGACATAGTTCAGAATCCAGCCCTGATTTTTGCTCTCATAACTCCAGAACGTAGACCTAGCTCTTTTCTCTGTGGGATAATCTGTAGTGTGTTTACTTAAAGGTGATACAGGTCCTCTGTTCTGTCTGACGTTTGTGGTTAGAATAATGTTGACAAAACATTGGCTGTCTTGTGGCTGAAGGCTGAAATGGAATCAGTATTTTGGGTGACTAATAACAGTAGTGATAAAAGAAAAACCATATAGGTTCGAAACCAAAGATGTTTACAGTAAACTTTAAAAGAATGTCAGAAAGCAGCACGGCTGTATTAAATTCACGGCATCTTAAAACTTGCCTAAACTTAAACTACTTTTGGATGTTTACAGTTACCTGTCAGAAAGGATACTTTAGTGATTGAAGGAAATTAGAAATTTTACAGCAGTGGAAAGTTCACATAAAAATCTCAGGCGACATTCTTCACACTGTGTTGCAATAAAAACAGAGAATGTGCTATACCCTCTTCATACGTATTTTTACTAAAGGGAGAGCGCTGATCAAAGCATCTCTTGAGTAAGTCAGAGCTGCCTGCTACCTGTGAAGAGCTGAATCATTGGCCTCTTTTAGCAGATGGATAAAAATTTAGAACTCTTGATCTTAGCAGTGGCAGCTAAAACACTTACTTTAGTCTCTCTTCCATGGTAACAGGAAACGAAACTGGAGAAGACAGTGTGAACTGATGGATAGAGTGTTGGACGGGAGGTCAGGAACCTCTGTTCTGTTCTATTCCCAGCCTGCTACTGGGTTGCTATGTAAACTTAGATAAGCCAGTCACCCTCTCTGCACCTCATATTTTCCATTTGTGGAAACATAGGTAGAGACATTCTGTACTAAGCTCTTCACAAAGATACTGTAACCAGCTTACTCTGAAGGAGTTCATAGTATCTTTTGGTTAAAAAGAAGCTACAGGGCGCCTGGGTGGCTCAGTTGGTTAAGCGACTGCCTTCGGCTCAGGTCATGATCCTGGAGTCCTGGGATCGAGTCCCGCATCGGGCTCCCTGCTCAGCGGGGAGTCTGCTTCTCCCTCTGACCCTCTCCCCTCTCATGCTCTCTCTCTATCTCATTCTCTCTCTCAAATAAATAAATAAAATCTTTAAAAAATAAATAAATAAATAAATAAAAATAAAAAGAAGCTACATAAATATGTCAGTGGCCCTGTTCCTTTTGACGACACCCTGGCCACAGTCTTACATTATGTAAGTTGTCGCTTAATCAGTGCTGCAAAACAAGGACCATTACAATGGGTTTTGTACTGCATGGAAACCAAGATTGTGACCCTGGAGCCAGAATGCCTGGGTTTGAGTCTTGGGTCCACCATTTACTAACTGTGATCTGGGACAGGTGAGCAATCCTAGATTTCCTCATGCATAAAATGAGGAAAATGAGAGCACTCATCTCCCTGGAGTGGTATGAAGCTTGAAGGCGTTTATAAAGAGCACTGCAAACATATAGACCCGTAATGCACTTTACATAAGTGTGTAATTACTGTTATTGCCCAGGACAAATCTTCATTATTAACATGATAGTAAAGTAAAACATCACCTTTGGAGTTGGGTGTCTTGTAGGTTTTTCTTCCCAAATGGCCGCTCGCTCTTCCTGCTGACTGCTTGTGTCTGACTCTGCCACTCCCATAAGCCCTGGGCCCTGAGGATAAGCTCTTAGTCACTACTATCCATCATATCATCTGTAATAATTGAAGGAGTGTCACATAAAAGATAGGAAATCCAGGGGCGCCTGGGTGGCTCAGTCGTTAAGCGTCTGCCTTCATCTCAGGTCATGATCCCAGGGTCCTGGGATCGAGCCCCGCATCGGGCTCCCTGCTCGGCGGGAAGCCTGCTTCTCCCTCTCCCACTCCCCCTGCTTGTGTTCCCTCTCTCGCTGTGTCTCTCTCTGTCAAATAAATAAATAAAATCTTTAAAAAAAAAGATAGGAAATCCAGATTTCAGAAGAGTTGCAAAATGGAGAGATAATTGACAGCTGGAAGCTATGTCCTGATTTTTATAGAGAATAAATGCAGAAAACATCAAGAGGAAATAGAAGAATAGTTAACAATTTACATGGAGTTGATTTAACCTCTCCTGTCTGCTTTCTATAGTGGTGACCATCAGGGGAAGTATTATGGGAGGGTACCAAGAAATACATAAATTGCTCAAATGTAAAGAAAAAGAGTTTTTGGATTTTCAAAAATCTAAATAAAAATCTTTCTGTTTCAGGGGTTAAAAACATTAGGAAAGTATACAAGTTTAGGGTTTGATGAAAATTGATTTTTTTTTTTTGCAACTTACTGTAGTGGGGGATTTCAAAGATTGAATAGCGTCTAAGAGGTAATCATATGTTTCATTAATTTTTTTTCTCTTTTTATTATTAGAACCAACCTACATCACAATTGATCCACCTGCATGTGGGGAGTTATCAAACTGTACACTGACAGAGAAGGACTGCGTTTATGGTTTCAAACTTGATCACAATGGTTGTCGAACCTGTCAGTGCAAACACAGTAAGTATACAGAAGATTGCACTTTTTTTCTGGGCCTAATAGGATACTGTCAAAGCATATTATGTGATTGGTTATCTTTTTCATTCCTATTGATGACATTCCCTTAACCTGAAAGAAGAAAAGAAAATCTGTACTTAACACACACAGATACACAGTCATCTGAGGGGTGGGGGGGGAGAGGTGGTTCTTTATTCTGGTTTTCACCTTCATTGTATTCAGATACTCCTCACTGTCCAGCTGCATCACAGGGCAGCCCTTCGGGCTTTGGAAGACACGTTCTTTCCAACCACCCAGTCGGCTCTCTCTAACACCGTTGCTCAGGTCATTCAGTGACAAGGCGGTCACCTGCACAGAGGTGGTCACATTCCACGTGTGGCTGCCATAATTTTTTTTTTTAAGATTTTATTTATTTATTTGGGAGAGAGAGAATGAGAGCACGAGAGGGAAGAGGGTCAGAGGGAGAAGCAGACTCCCCGCCGAGCAGGGAGCCCGATGCGGGACTCGATCCCGAGACTCCAGGATCATGACCTGAGCCGAAGGCAGTCGCTCAACCAAGTGAGCCACCCAGGTG
Organism: Eumetopias jubatus; assembly: GCF_037043125.1. Classification (NCBI taxonomy): domain Eukaryota; kingdom Metazoa; phylum Chordata; class Mammalia; order Carnivora; family Otariidae; genus Eumetopias; species Eumetopias jubatus. Next base: position 30,150,195 of record NW_028274815.1, read on the forward strand.
CCCCATAATTCTTAGAATGTGTCTCATACTGTTGACCCCAGCTCTCTTCCATGTAGATTCCAATCACGTCTCCAGACCATGCCCTCTGAAACTTTAGATTGAGTATATTGCATTGCTTCCAGGAAAAAAAAAAAAAGAATTGCCCTTCATGTTTTTAAAATGATTTTGAATCCCCCTGATTTTTCTACTAGAATAAACATCTTCAATCCTCTCAGCCATTCCACATGTGACATAGTTTTTAGAACTTTCTTGGTCCTTTCCATCTTTGACATACTTATAAAATGTAAATGTGTGGCCCAGAAACAAACAGAAAATACTTCAGAATTTGGTCTGATCCGTGCAGTGCTATTGTGTGGCCTAAATTCGCATTAGTGCTTTGAATTACACATTATTGGGCAATCCTGAGTTTACAAGTAGCTAGAACCACTAGGTGCTATTTACATCAGCTGATGTTAGGTGGTTCTTCATTCATTCTGTATTTGAATATTTTTTTTTAAATGATACAAATACAGGGCCAGATTACACAAGAAATTATCCTGAGAGTTTTAAACCATTTTCCAACTATTTGGAATATTTTTGAATCTTAATAATTGTGATAAGCATAACTTGCATGTTCTCATGTAAACTATTGAAGTAAAATGAATTGTACAGAACCAAGGACAGATCCCCTTTGCACTGAATATCTTTCTGCAGAATGAACCATAATCCTCCCTCCCTCAGGGAAGTCTCTCAGCTAACATGTCAGCTCCATCTCCACAACGAAGTCTTAAAACACTCCATCTGTATCTTATCCCAAATCAAAACACAGTGAATCATGGAATACTACATCAAAAACTAATGATGTACTGTATGGTGACTAACATAACATAATTTAAAAAAAACACATATTTGTAGTACTCTTTTGCTGGAAACCCTATTTTAAACATAAAATGAAGCTAGTGGGGCATGGCTTATTCTTCATGAACCTGCGCTGGCTACTGGTGGTCATTGCTTTGCTTTCTAAATGTCACAAATCATATGTTTAACAATTCTTTCTGCAGCATTTTCAGTTGTGGATGTCAAGTTTGGTTTCTGTAGGTTTGGAATCCTTTGTCCCTTTTGAATTAACATTTGATGGCCTCCTTTAGTTTTCTGAAATCTCTTTCCATTCCCTCTGATCTCTCAAACATAGACAATGCTTCTATAATAAGGTTCTCCATGAGCCTCCGGGGATAATTATCCTGGGTTCGGAGGCTTGGAATTACTTAATGTAGATAGATGCTTACTTTCTGATTTATCAGTTTTCTTGGGCTTTATGTCCTCTTAACCTTAATTATCCAATGCTTTATTTTATAAGAATACTTCTGATGAAGAAGACAGACACAAAACAGGTGTTGAATAATTCAGTCTTTTTCAATTACATGTCTCCATCACTCTGCCTGCCTGCCGGAGTTAGTGCTAAAACAGAGTTTACAAAACTGTTGTTGGGACTCTGGTGGTTACCATCTTTAAATGTCCTAGAAGCTTCCATGCATCGGGGCTGTCCTGTTTGAAAAGCTGAGTTCATTAGGGAGCTGCCTTGGCATCCACGTGTGTTTGCTTAACTGGCCAACTTCGTTTTTTTGACAGGATAATTGGTATTGTGAAGAGTTTATATTTTAATACTTCTCAACTCTCTTGAGCTACACACCTCTCTGATCATGGGAGCATGCCTAAATTTTTTTCTGAACTGTCTGAAGTCTAAAAATAGAGATTTCATCATGCCTGATCTCCCCGCCTACTGCCTTCACCTGAGCTTTCTGTTAGGAACTTTTTTGCCACATGGTTATGCTTATATAAGACCCCTGGCACTTCACAAGGAGCCCTTTGTAGTTAAATCCAAAGAAACAATTTTCCTCCAGTTGTCATTGAAGCAAGTAAAAAATGGATCACTGGCTTTTTGCAGAGTGAGGCTATCAGGAGAATTCTCCTCTGCCTGTGTCTGCGGTCATGTTGCCTTCCAGCTTTGTAACAGGAACATGCGTGCATACTGCCTGCGGAGCACCTCCAGTTCATTAACACATCAAAAGAGATAGGTACAGGAGACTGTCACAATTCATGTCAATGATTTTTTTTAATATAAATCTTTATTGGCTGTTCATTATGTGCAAATTTTATTTATTTGCAGGGATCTCTGGTCTTTCTTCCTTCCCTCCTCCCACCTTTCTTCTTTTGCCTCATATAATAGAGCACCTGCCGAGTTCTAGGTACTGTACTAGGTTTTCATGCCACAAACATGAATACAAGACCCCCCCCTAAGAAAAAAATCTCCTGTAACCAATACACTAATGAAATATCACCACTTTAAGTCAAATTCTGTAACTTACAACTCCTATTAAAAGGAAGCTTTTGTCCTATAGAAGAACTGGGAAGGAACTGACCCATCTCCCGGAGCCATGCTGGGCACTCAGCAGACGTTGGTTGAGCGATTGAGCCAGGAGCCATCAGAATTGAGGATGCCGTTGGACATCATTCTTGTTTAAGATCCCCTTCTGTGGTCTTGCAATTCTGACCACGTGTCCATTTTATCACACTGAGATTCCTGACCTGGGTTAGTCTTTGGCCATCTCACTTGCTGCCACTGGATACCTAAGAACATAATTAAACACCAGGTGGCATTTGTCGGTTTGTCTGTATCATTCAGAAGTCTGGTCATAGAGTTTTCGCTCACTTCCATCCCGTTAGCGATCCTGACACCTCTGGAAGCCACACCTTTGGGATGTGAGTCAGAGTAAACCAAACTGACCAATCCTTAGTTGTCAGACCGCTGTCACTGTATGTCCCTCGCTCTCCTCCTCGGCTCTGGCAGCAGATTGACCTGCATCTAGCCGATCACGGCAAGTCGCTTTACTTCTCTGGGCCTCTTGTCCTCATCTGTAAAGGGCAAATAATAATACCTAACTAAAGAGTTATTCTGACAGCTAAGTGAATGAATGCAAAGCTAGCTTTACTAGCCGACATATGGTAATTGTTACTATGTTTACAGAAAATGATAGATGTTTTATAACACATCCACTTCTGAGTCAGCGCAAGCTGGCTGATGTGGAAAGCCCCCAGCTTCCCCTCCTTTGTTCCAATACAAACGTTTCTGCCTCTGGTTCTTCCTGTCCTCTGAGGACACTCACACAAACAACTTTCCCCTTACCTTTTAACTTTAACCGTCAAATATTCTCATTCTCTTTCACCTGGTTTTAGAAAAAGGAAACTTCCTTGCACTAAAAGATGGCGTAATTATGTTCTCTTTCCCGTTGCAGCTACTTGATAAATACTGATTTTGTCTAAATTTCTCGCCTACATTGTTTCTTTCTTTTTTTTTTTTTTTTTGCATCCAGCCAAAGCCCATTACGCATGCAGTGGCCCTAACCATCCATACGTCAGTTTTCTGTTAGGGATTAGACCTTGTTTATATAGACCACTGGCATCAAGATTGCTTAAAATAAGACCAGTGCCCAATAAATATTTCTCCCCTGTTCATTGCTTTGTTGTTCATTCGTTCTTTTTTCATCTAGCATTTGTTGACTACCTACCATATGCCACACACTAGGGATACGAAAAAGATAAAAATGGACTTCATCCTTGACTAATATTAGTAGCATGCCAATAGGCTGTAATGATACTGCACTATAACCAACCATATTATACACAACCACTTTCAGATTGAAATCAAAACCCAGTGTGACTCCTTCAAAAAATACATGGAAGGTATAAGACAAAATATTCTTTTGTGTGAGCATACCGTAGCTCTGCTACTTTAACTGTAACAAATAACATTCTTATAACACTGCTCAGCAAAGTAATGCATCAAAGGCATACAGAGAATTTAAATTATCCCTGACTCATTTTCCCATATTTAGAATAAAGGAAAGAAATATGGTAGAAGATGTTTTAAGTACAATAGCTACAAAAGTTAAAACTAAAATCATTTAGGTATGCTGTTAGTAACCTAATACTTAGTTGGTATAAGCTGTTAATAACATTACTTTTTAACCAAATAGACGTGCTACACTTCATTGTACTATATGAGCTATATGTAGTAAATGACATCTGTATGAATTAAATGCCATCCATCTTTTGGCATCTTATTTTCTACATCTTTAAATCGAGTGGATTTGACCGGATTATTTTTAACTTCTCTTCCAGTTTTAACATTCTGTAATTCTAGGAAGTAAAGATGCTTTTATTTAGAAGCTGATGCAGGCACAGAAAATTAATGGTAGCCAGAAGAAAAAGCCTTCCTACTTTTCATGAAATATATATATATCTGAATCAAGCATCTAAATAAGGTTGCAGCAACAAATACAAAGAGGCAGGCTCCATGCTTTCATTTCATTATAACTCAGAACTAAAGTAATAACTAAAGCCCAGAGTCAAGATTGGGACAAGCATTTGTAATGTTGCATTTCTTTACTTAATCATCTCAGGACCTTCGTGGTGTTCTTAACTGACGGGTCAGGAGGAATTGCCAGTGTGGCCAGGAGTGCGGGGGGCTGCAGCAGAGAAGGGACGCAATCACATTGGGTTCCAAATGCAGTTACATGGTACTCACTTAGCCTGAAGGACCAATACAGTTGTGTCATATTTTGGCCCTGGGAACAAATAGCACTTTTTCTCCAGAGTAAACAGTTTACTATGGAGCTGCTGTCAACCAGCTGTGACGCACAGATGCTGGACTTTTCCATTATTTATCACTTTCTCTTCAATGGTAATTCTCCCCGATAGATTAGAAAGCATCTTTAGATCACAGTAAAGTCATAATGCTGAAAAATTATGAGCATAAGGCCACCGTTCTTTCTTTCATGCTGCCTCAAGTGATGTACTAAAGCTTTTCAGACAAACTTATAAACCCCCACCCACCTATAAATAAGATATTTCTACTTGGTTCTGCTCTTTATGTAAAGGTTTGCCTTGTTGATACATTTATAGTAAGAAAAGTCCATAATTGATACATGGATCTAGGACCACCACCTTATAGTCTTTAATATTCTTTCTTTCTGAGCCAGAAGATGGTATTTTGACATGTTTAGTAAGTGCCAGTATTTTCGAAGATTTTAAATACTAGCAGAGTAAGTTTTTCCGTCTTGTTATTTTTCTCTGAATATGGCAGCTTTGGGAGTGGAGGAGTAAATAGCAAGAACATTGATCCATTTGTTCATTCAGCAAATGTTTATTGAACATTCACTCCATGCTAAACACCATGATGTAACCTAGGCTGTACAAAGAAAGAAAATAAGGCCCTACCCCAGAGCCCCCTTCTGAAAGGAAAGAGGACGGAGACAGGCCCGGTCCACAGTGTTGTGACTTAAAAATTCATGGAATAGAGAAATGGGTTTACAACTTCGATTTCAGTGTCAGAGAAAGAAAGGTGGCTGTGAATGTCTTCTCCCTCCTTCATCATCCCTTAATGATGGAAAGAGGAAAACTGATGACCTTTCAAGTCCTATAATTACAAATTTTTTAATGAGCCATTTAGAATTTCGCTTTTAAAAAGGATGCAAATTAGTAATCAGTTGCTTCGCAGTGTGATACAGACCCACAGGGTTATATTAAATATGTGTAATGAAAGGTTTATGATCAGGACAAAGTAGAAAATTATATCATAAATCACATTTTCCTCTCTAAAAGATAGCAAATTTAATGTTTGTGTATTGCCAGCTAAGATTCACAAAAAGATGCTCTCTTAAAATATTTATGTAAAACCTGAATCCATCTCACCTACTAATTGTAGTTCAAGGTTTAATTTTAGATGATAAGGTTTGTGTGTGGAGGGGGGACCCATGCATTCTGTTTTTCTTAGTATCATGTGCATTATTTATAATATTTGTGCTTTAAGGGTGTCCAAGTAAAATACAGATTCATTTGTTATTCCGACAAAAACAGCCTCTGCTTCCCCCCTTGCCAGCCCATGCAGAGCAGTAATCAAACATTGCTGCACTCTTGCCATCACTGTGTCAACCTCATTACATTTGATTGACTTTCAGATTCTACATTCAGTGCAGACAGGCCTTGAGTTGCTTCAGCACACCACCAAGCGTGCTTTTCTTACCTGAACGCTTGTATTCTGTACATTACCCTGCGAAGTCCTACCTCACACCTTTTGAAATCTTTCTAGAAGACTTTTCCAAAGCTGATCTCTCTGGTAGTTCCTTTTGCCTGCCACCATAGCTTCTTCCCCACACCCCTTTTTTTTTTTAATTCTAAAATGATGTTATAACTGACTAATAGAGGACAGCTAAAACATCATTCCAAATTCTGCTAACAGAGGAGAGTTCAAACATTTCAGATAGTGGATAAACATTAATGTAGACCTTTTTGTCACATACGCGTTTTAGTCAGTGAGACTTACCCAAAGATCTGGCTATCTGTCAGTGGTCTGGAAAAAATACATAAATTGAAATACTGACTGACTATTTCACTTTATAACATGTTATTAGGCTTCTTTTTAAAGAAAGGGTAAGAAATCCTTTAGACTTCATATAATGTGCAGTATTATAGGATTGTATCTAAAGTTCCTAAGAGAAAACACTGTGTGAACATCAAAGAATGTGTGTTATTATAAGCATTTAGTTGGAGCAAAAGATATAATGTAGTTTGGGGTTTAAGTGTCTCATTCTCACATTTAAACATTAAATGGTGATCAGTAGTTTGAGGAACTCATAAGAACAAATTTCATGAAAAAATAGCACTCCGTTTCATCCATATCTCAAATAGTAGTCACCAGCCTGCTCTTTAGCACCAGATTGGAATACACTTCAGAAATCTGTTTTTTGGGGCTTCTTTTCTCGATTAGTACCAAGATGTGGAGTTATGTTGAGATAACCAAGGAATGGTGGCTCTATAATTTTTAACCATTCCTAATGCTATAGTATAATATAGTATAGTATTTACATCTGTGGAAGAGGACTGGAAGATAGTAGGGGCAGAACTGGAAGTGTCCGTGTGTTCATCAGCACCTCACACTCTCTGCCTCTCTTCGCAGGGGAGGAGCTGTGCTCGGGCCTCAAGCGAGGCTGTACTTTGGACTGCCCCTTTGGTTTCCTGACCGATGCCCACAACTGTGAGATCTGTCAGTGCCGCCTACGGCCCAAGAAGTGCAGACCCATAATCTGTGACAAGTATTGTCCGTTTGGATACCTGTAAGTATTTCTTAATTCATAGGATCTCTTCTTAATTATCTGTAACTTAATGAAACATCCATACTTATTTTTGTTAACTGTCTCATGTGTATGTGAATGGATCAGTGATGCACTGAATCCAGAATATCTATGCTTGCTTTGTTAAGTGAATCAGAGAGCAGCAAAAGGGGGGTTTTACTCTTAACTCTTTGATGAAGAGGGGCCAGAGCCTCATTCTGCCACTGTCCTTTGGGCCTCTTCTGTGAGGCTTCCTCATAGCAAGGGCCTTTGCACACTGCCAGAGGGAATGGAGTTGTCATGAGATCCCAGTATTGGACATGCCACAACTTTTCACAACCGTCCCAGTCACTGTTTGGTGATAATTTATTTAATAATGTATACTTTAAGATCAGTGGACAGCCACTCATTGGCCACGTGGAGCATGCTTATTTGCCATGCCTCCCTATCTTCCTTGGTGCTGGTCTGTAGTTTATAACATCTTTTTCTCCATGTAGCAGTATCTTTTATGAATTCCCTTAGAGATAAGAACCATGACTTAGATTTTCAAAAATTCTTTGTTGAGCCAAACCCCAGGAAAATCTAGATTATCCCAGGGGGAAAAGGCAGTTCACATTTGTTTAGTGTCTATACCAATATCTATTTCTGCCTTTGTATTAAGCTGGTTCCCTAAAAGATTACCTTCCCTAATCTTGCTTTATCATTTTTATTCCTTAAAGATTTATTTATTTATTTTAGAGACAGAGAGAGAGAGAGAGAGAGAGACGCACGCACACGGGCAGGGGGAGAGGGAGAGGGAGAATCCTCAAGCAGACTCCCCGCTGAATGCAGAGCCTGACGTGGGGCTCCATCTCACAATCCTGAGATCATGACCTGAGCTGAAATCAAGAGTCAGCCACTTAACCGATGGAGCCACCTAGGTGCCCCATCTGCCTTTCCAATTTTTAATATATTTGTATAGTGCTAGTAATTATAAAGGACTTAGATTCATCATCTCTTGCCTGCCATCTTAAAGTTACCATTTTTATGGTTCCTCTTAGGAATTCTATTTTAGCAGGGATAGGGGAATCTTAATTCTAATTTTAGGGTAAATTGAGAACGCTCACTATCCTTAAAACGTCCCCAAATTAATAAACGGTCATTGTTCTTAATCCTAAAATAGGACTTTTATACCAGTGAAAGTGTAATTCTTAGCCTCGCTCCTAATGTACAATAAAGTATTATTATCATAATAGTAACTACAAACACCTGCTGCAGTGTAATGACAGCTCAGAATTGAGGTTCAAGTCCAACCTTCACCTTGGAGAGAAAGCCCTTAGAGGACTGTGGAGTCCATGTCATGTTCCTATCAGTAAGCACATTCAGGGAGGACCGAGTAGATCACCATAGCCAAATCAGTACTTTATCAGCTAGAACATGTGGTTTCAAGGGCAGCCTCTGAAGGAGAAATGTTGGCCAGACACCATATGGGAGTATTAGGACGAAGGCAGCCTTCCGTGCCCCTTATCCATACCTGCTGAGTGGACTGTTCCTCTCTGTGTGCAGCAAAGGCTTACGGAAGGGGTCGGTGGACAGGTGGATGGATATCCAAATGAATGAACAAACAAATCAGGTAAAGCCTTGATAGAGCTTAAAAATGACATGTTTTCTGGCATGAGTATGAATAATTCATGTAATTCATTCTTCTCATCACATTGACATAAATATGTAGACCTCAGCACTCAGTTCTCATTTCACTTAGCAGATTGTGGTTTAATTGTCACTTGGGCAGTGGTATACCAAGGGTTTCCTATAGAGCTGTCTCCTCTCAGAGTCCCTTAATTTACCCAAGATGAAAAAGAACAGGAATTTTTTGTGTGTGTTTGTGTTTTAGTTGAACACCACTGTTGCCACTTAGGGCTACTTGGGGTGAAACCTGAGGGTAAATAGGGTAACTCCTCCTTGTCTGAGGCCCAGTAAGCCAACTAGGGCAAAGCCTGCAGAGGAGATGTGGAGCCTAGGAGAAGACTCGGGCCTGTGGCCTGTGGACGGGACACAGAGGGAGCTCCTCTGTACCAGACCGTAACATTCTCCTTTTAGAGAAAACAAGGAATGTTTGTTAAGAATTTTTTTTCCCAAGAAAATCTTCACTTAAACTACTGTGATGTATTTCATAAACACATATTTATTTATTTAACATCATCTTTCCAATCACAAAATTTAGGTACTCTAGTTTATTAAAGTGCAGCCCTTTTCCTGTATCCCGCATGCTTCTTTATACCCCGTGTATAGAGCATTGTTCAGTTGATATTCTTTCCTCGCTAGTGAAATCGTGAGTGGACCTTGATTGCAGGGCTTCTCAAAGCTTTTATTCTTTATCAGTCTTGGTCTGGCCTTCCCAGGTCTGTGGAGTCTTAGGTTCTCCTTCTGTCTGCTCTGAGTTCAGTAAGATGCTCATTAATATTACTACTAGTGGGGCGCCTGGGTGGCTCAATCGGTTAAGTATCTGATTTCAGCTCAGGTCATGATCTCGGGGTCCTGGAACAGAGCCCTGTATCAGGCTTTGCACTCACTGGGGATCTGCTTGTGCCTCTGCCCCTCCCCCCCACCCGTGCTCACTCTCTCCCCCCCCATAAATATATTTTTCAGTCTTTTAAAAAAAGTATTTCTACTAGTGTCTGAAATTTCTCAAAGATTGTGGTCATGTGAGAAAGGTTTACCCTGACAACAGGAGGACTTTTGCCCCAATGCTGGCCTCCAGCATTGACCAACAATATACCCTTTACCATTCCATTCATGGAATTACACATTCATCTTTTTTATATTATGGTACTACTTTTCCTAATTAAAACAACAGTCATGTCATTGGGGTTCTGACAGTCACATCCCAGAAGCACATTAGTCCTTGGGCAATTCTAAACCTTGGCCATGGGTAAGTGGTGGTCACGGCCCCAGAGAGCTACTTAGACATCACTCCACGAGTTTTTGAGAGTGTAAGTCAAGTTATTCTGCTTGAGAATAGTATCCCTTCAATGACCTTGGTCTCAGTGCTTGGACATCATTTGAGACTTTTGGATTTTCTGACCTCTGACAAAATTTTAATTACCCAGGAAGAATAAGCACAGCTGTGACATCTGTCGCTGCAAGAAATGCCCGGACCTCCCATGCAGTAAAATCTGCCCCCTGGGTTTCCAGCAGGACAGTCATGGCTGTCTTCTCTGCAAGTGCAGAGGTAAGTGCAAACCCATGACCCTTCTTCCCCCCACTTCAGAACAGCCAGGGCTCAGAACCAGAGAACAGGAGGACATCATGTAAGTGAAACAGTTTCAGTGACGGTTGTCTATTCAGACACAAATGTCACTCTCTACGGGTCCATCCCTTTTCCTTCCATCTCATTGGAATAAGAGCTCAGAATAGAATTTAAAGTAAGCATATAACGGACAAGCACATTTGACCAAACGAATGACTTCTCTGCTCTTCAGTTTTACCCATCTTAGGAACGTTAGCCTAGAGCAGCACCTTTACCTTGACCTCCGTAGAGTCTACTTCTGTCGGGCAGTGGCTTGATACAATGATGCAGCAGAGACCCCTTTTCGGAGCCCGTGAGGGTGGGCGTGGCTAAGCAGCCTGCTTATCTATTTTCTGGTAACACAGTTTTCCGTGAGAATTTAAACTTCTGAGTCAGCAAACGCCAGCCTCGGTGTCTACATACGCACAAATCCTGGGCATGCATTTTGTCTGGGACTTCCCTGTTCGAGACGTCCCTGCAGCCCTGGGAACATGCACCCCGACTGCCATTTCTGCCCGTACCCCAGCTCCAGCCTGGCCACCCACCCCACCCAGTATGCTTTACTTGTCAACATGACCCACAGATTTAGCAGTAAAAGATCCCTCAAGTTTGTGGTGTCTTTTCAAAGTTAGGCAGTTATCACCCTTAACAGTGTCTTCAAGGGGTCAGTAAACAAAACTCTAGTCACTGCTTGGATTGTTGCACTGAACAAAAATCTGTTAAGTTTCAAGAGGCCCATGCTTTCCCCACTGGGTGATTTCTAGAGTGATTATTCCGTGTATATTAAACCTGTATGTACCATTTGCTATGAAATCAGTGCTTGTTTACTGTAGAAAACATGAGGAAGTGGAGGGAAAGGGGTAGAAATCAACTGTAATCCCGTCAGTAGGAGAGAAACATATTTGCAGAGGTTTTTTTTTTCCTATTTTTCTTTTTTCAAAAGTGAGAGCCTATTAACTTAAATCCTTTTCATGAGCCTTTCCTGTGTCATGAACTGTCCTTTTGTACCCATGATTTTTGGTGGCTGGGTCGCATTACCTGTGAGGACACTACAGGCTATTTCTCCTGTGCAGTAGCTGCTTCTTTACCAGGCTGCCTTCTGTCTGTCCAGAGGTCCCTGCTTCAGCCGGGCCACCTGTCCTGTCAGGCACATGTCTGTCCATGGATGGCCATCATCATAAAAATGAGGAGAGCTGGCATGATGGGTGCCGGGAATGCTACTGTCACAATGGACGGGAAATGTGTGCTCTGATCACCTGCCCGGTGCCTGCCTGTGGCAACCCCACCATTCATCCGGGACAGTGCTGCCCGTCATGTTCAGGTAAAAGCTGGCTGCCATCTTGTGCGCTCCCTAAGCAAATGACTTCTGCCTTGCAGGGCCTCATCACATCTGTGACTCTGGGGGACACGCAGGGGACGACCCCCTGGAGCACATTTCAGCTCTCTGTGGCTTTTGTCAACGACGGCCACAGAATCAGCCAGGGGCTGTCAGTGATTTGCCGAGGACCAGAGGAAATGCTCAAACCCTAAAACGACTCTCCTCGTTTTTTGATAGTTTACTCAATGCTATAGGTCTTCGGACGGTATTTTTGTAAAGGATTGCGGAACTAGTGTACTTAGACTCTAGCTCTCCATTTTACAGATGGTGTATTAAGGCTGAGTGTTTTAGTTAATCGGAAGGGATTGATGCTAACTTTAGTCCGTAAAAGCTTATTATTCATAAGGGAATATTTGAGAGGGAGAGAATTATCAAAGTCTGTGGCTGTTGCCCCTTTTTAAATTAATGGCCATGTGGTGCTCTTGCCAAATGGAGATATTTAGAGTGACCACACATCCCAAACATTTAAAATCTTAATGATGGTAATCAAGAGAAGTTGCTAGAAGAACAGACCAGATTATATAACTCACGGGGGTCTGAATTACGGTTGTCAATAACAGTAGTTATTACCATAATACCTCGTCTAGTGCCTTTCATCCAGAGAGCTCAACATAGTCCTGCATTTATTATTTCTTCCTCTCTGCGGGCCACTTGAGTTAGGGAAAAATGTGCTTAGGCAGTTTTTCATTTGAAAAGGAGACTCAGAAATACTAGCTCTCTTATCCAAAGTCAAAGAATATGTCAGAAGGCCAGGGAGAAGTGAAGTCTCCTGATTCTTGTACCACATCTCTCTTAAAGTTGGAATGGATGTACTGTCGGATTTCAGAGTCCTCCTTACTTCTCCTCTGGTCAGTCCTGTCCCACACCTCTCTGTGAACGGACCCACCTGTGCAGTGGGTGCTGTCAGGAACCTGGGACCTGTCTTTCTCCAGCAAGGGAGGCCTGGCCTGAGAGGGGAGGTGGCCTTGCCAGCCATAGCCGGGGTGAGGAGAGGGACACTTGAAGTCCCTGTTAGCTCTGAGCATCGACACCCCTCAGTAACTAAGGTATCAAAGTAACAGGCGGCCCCCATACCCCTGTAGAGGACCAGATTATCATGTCTGTTTTGTTTTCCCCATAGTGCAGCCCTATGAGTCCCACACTGAAAGTTTACTTTTTCCCATGTTTTGCTAATTAAATATGAAAAACCACTAGTGTCCATTGACACAGAAGATAAATGAGCAGTTTAATGAAACAACTCTGTGTTGACTCTTTGGGGAAGGAAAAATCATTTGTTGCAATGAAGACCCCATGCTTTAATTTTAGGCATGAGTGTATGGAGTGTGGATGGCACCTGGGTCTTTGCTAAACTTGTACTCAGTGAAGAAGTCTCAGCCATACTGGTTCAAATGCAGAGACGTTACTAAGAACAGATGATGGACTTAACGAACTGCAAGTCAGTGGAACCAAAATGAGTTTTCTTTGTTATAGAGATAGGGAAAATTGTCATATAAACACACACAGGATTATTGATGTGTTATTGTGGGTGGTGAATATATATGTATAAAACACACACACACACACATATATGGATATGTAGACATATTTTTTTCCAAAAACCTTTAGTGGATTACCATCTACATTCTTCTCATGGAGACCCCAGAGCTGTTGCATTCAGGGATTCCTACATTAAACATTTTCTCTCCTCTTCCATTCAAGGATCAGCTGTTTTCCTTTCTGGGATAGGTGAGCAGCTCCTAAACTCTCCTGATAGAAGATTCACCAAATGATACTGTTTCTCAGGTGTTTTCTCTCTCTCTCTCTCGTCTCTGTCTCTCCTGTCGCTCGCGTGTTTGCCATGAGGCATGGGCTATGGCAGAGAGGTGAGCAAGAGAAGACGCCTGCAAACACGCATCACTTTCTTCTGACCACTTCCCTCCGTGTCCGCGTGTAGAGGGGCAGTAATTGGGAGCCTCTCCTAGTCCTTTTTGAAAGGAAAAGGCAGTACGGGAGCCTTTTCCAACATTAGTTCATTGCTGCTCTTTCGAACAGTTTTTGCCTTCTCGGTAAACCATCTGGTCCCAGCTCACTTTCGTTATGATTTCCATCCTCTCCTCTTTGCTCAGAACTGCAGAGTTTGCTCGGGTGGCTTATGCACACGAGCCCTGGCTAGTGTCCGTTCCCTGTGATGTGTCCACTCGGTCGAAGTGCCAGTCTCTACGCGTTCCCTTGAGACAAAGCTGCGGGCACAGTTCCCTTCTGAGCTGGAAATCAGCCCACCCCACTGCATCTCGTCAGAGTGCTTGACTCTTGTGCTGACCACCACTTTGAACGTCACCGCAGCAGGGCTCCTCAGAGATTCCAGTTCTGAGCATGCCTGCACAGGCAGGGTAGCTGTCCTGGGGCCCAGTTACAACAGAGCTCCAAGCATGAGCTGGCCTGGGTGTCTCCAGACTGCTCCTCGGCAGGGTTCACCACTGTCAACGCCTTCTTGCAACGCTTGTTGTATTTGGATTACCCGAATATGCTTAATGTCCTCATACTGCTCCTTTCCCCAGCACAGCCTCAGGGCACCTCCCAGCATCTCTGCAGACAGGCTAAACATTCAGTTCCCTCTCTATCATTATCATCTCACCAAGACACCAAAATCGCCTCTCCTCCGGGGAGAGAAATCATAGTTATCATGGGTCTCTGGGCATTGACCTCTCCTGATGATGACATCGCCAAGCAGATGTTTAGTCTCAGGTGAGGGTTTCCAGACTGTTGATTCTGAAAGAGCATTCCTGCTCAGTTTGCTCACGGCTGCTCTCGGTTGGGCTATGGCCCGCTCAACAGCCGGATGTACTTCCAAGTATCACCGTCCTCAGGATCCTAGAGATAATGAAGTGGAGGGGGCACAGATCAGTTGGAAATCGTGTTTAATCTGGAGGCATAGCCATGAGCCAAACGAACATAGTCTTGGGTTCAGATTCCTTGTTTGCCCTTAATACTGGAACCTCTGTCCCTCATATGTAAAATAGGATCCTAGCACCTACCTCACAAGGTCGAAGGTCGGTGTAAGGAGTAAATAAGATAGAGCACTTAGCATGGAAATTGGACCACAGTCAGCATTCAGTAAGTGAGAGATTGTTATTCTAGACACTTCCGCACATTCAGAGCTGCCCTAAGAGGCCCTGTTCTCTTCACAGGAAGAGTCCTCTCGAGGTAATTGAACTCCCTTATTGAATTCTGTCATTACTGTTGACAGACTGGAACCACTTGAACCTCCCTTCTTGAAACCAGCGCTTCTGCTGTTGCCTTCTGTTTCTGCGCCCGACTGTCTCTTCACTCTTGTCTTGATAGGAGTAGAGGGAGTTCCTCCACGGCCACTTCTCTGTCCCTTCGAGCAGACAACACCAGGTTCTTCAAGAGTTGGTGAGGCTGCAATTGAATAATTTCTTTTGTTTTCATTTTCTGTCATTTCCCAGATGACTTTGTGGTGCAAAAGCCAGAGCTCAGCACCCCGTCCATTTGCCACGCCCCGGGAGGAGAGTACTTTGTGGAAGGAGAAACGTGGAACATCGACTCGTGTACACAGTGCACCTGCCACAGCGGCCGGGTGCTGTGCGAGACGGAGGTGTGCCCGCCGCTGCTCTGCCAGAACCCCTCACGCACCCAGGACTCCTGCTGCCCGCAGTGTACAGGTGATTGCGCCGCGCCCTGAGACGCCCCGGGTGGGGGAAGGGTGGGGGAGGCTGCCGCGCAGGCGCTGTCATTCGGCGGGGGGGGCCCCCCCGCGGGCCACGTGGAGCCGCAGGGGACAGCATGCCAGCCCAGGAGCCGCCGCCTGCTTCCTAAATTTATTCCCTTCCGTCAGCCACAGATTTATGTAGTGAATGTGCCTTGCACCTGAGGTGCCTTCAGGGGGGAAGAAAGATTGTCTCTTCTTCTTCCATTTTTTTTTTTTTTTTTTTACTTAACTTTGTATCTCAAGAGACAGTCCTGCTGCACCAGATTATTCCAGATGATTTTGCAAAGGTGAAAAGTCGTGTTTGTCTTTCACAGATGTGAGGAGCGGTTGTTGATAAGTCATGTGAATAAAATTCTTTGAAATATATAAGGGTGGCAAAGATACTTCTGAGAATGTTAAACAGGAAATTGCTAAAATAGGAATAATATTCAACCCCTCGAACCTGGGGTGATTAATAGATTAAGATCCAAAAGTACTAATTTGACTAGCACTGCAAATGTACAGAGAGTATTGTTTTCTTTTTACTAGTCAGGTGATCTGTCCCTGGCTGGTAAACTTATGGTCATGATACATATAAGACAAAATTGTGTCAGGATTTTAAACCTAAATTCCTGATTTTGTAACTAAAGTAGCACTTGTAATTAACACCGGAATATATTCCTTTTTTCCAGAAGGTACTTTGTATATGTAACATCACCAAGTTGACAACACAACTAGTTTTATTTTGTTGTTGCTTAATCTTTGGTCTTTTCAATTTAAATCAATAACCATTTACCTTCTCAGTGTCTAGCCTTAGAGTTATTTCTGCTCAGTAAAACATAAACATTTCTGTTTCATTACTAAATTTTTTTTATCACTCTTCTATTCATTTGCAAACCCTTGTAATGTTTTTCTGTTCGGTTCCTAAGGGGAACAGACACCCCTGAACACCTGGTGTTGAGTTTATTAACTTAAGCCTGGGTGGCTCGTCCTTTCTTTATGTATAACTCGAGAGATACTTAAGTGCCGGCCTTCATCTTAAACATTAGGACTTACTGCTTTATATATCAGTATTCCAAAGGTTACTCTTACATCTGTGAATAAGAGCATTTCTGGAATGCTCTTATTTTAAAATAAGTCACCTGCCCCATAATTGATCTTTCTGAACTTTCCATTCATAGTTGTGTTGCAGCAATTTTAAAAAGTCTTAAAATGCAAAACATCTTCTTCACAGTAAATTTCAACAGTAGCATTGATAAATGGTGTATTTCACATCTGGAAAAAGACCGTCTCTAATCTTAGGATACTTGCATTCTAACGTAGTCCAGAAACGAGATATATGTGCAATTAGAAGAGTTGTGACCCTCTTGGTGATTGTTTCCCCTAAGGTGCCCTGTTATCATTCCCTCTGTCCTTCCACTTTCCCTCACCTCTGGCCTGGTTTAGTGCGAGGTCTGGAAGTGGAAATGGGTTCACGAAGAAAGATCGAGCATCCCTGTGGGTGGTGATACTTCACCAAAGTAGGAAAAGGGAGAGAATAGAATAATACTTCTTTCTTTTTAAAGATTTATTAAATCTCTTTCATTCTGTATTGTTTAGAGTTGGAAAGAGGCACAGCATAGAAGAGAGAGGGAAATAGAATAGAAATAAAAAGAATGAAGGGACACCAGTGAAGGGATGGGTAAAAACAAAACAAGAGTTAGTAGTTGGAAAAGGAAGTATAAAGAAGGGGTCCCTGGGGCAGGAAGACAATAGGAGGAGAGGCCCAAAGAAGGAAGATACCGTGGGCAGGAGTCCAGATGACCTTTTCAGCCAGGATTGGGTTCGGGGTCGCCTGCATCTCAGCTTCGGCTCCCTTCTAGCACTGACCACAAGTTCCCGTGTCCCCTGGGGCCTTCTCTAGGCCTTAACAGGAGGCCTCCAAACTCTAGGGTATTCATTTCACCTGTTTCATAGCTCCATCACTGCTGTCCCTGCTTCCTCTTCTAAATGTTTAGATGTGAGACTGGACACTGCTTGCAAGGGCGAAGCTGTCATAGCCCAGAGGAACCTGGTGGCAAAATTATCCCTGGACGTGGATGACCCCGAAAAGGTCACTTTGAAAGTAATCCTCTCTCACCGTCTTTAACCCATATAGATGTCATCTGCGGAACCGTGCCTAAAATTAGACCCAGAGCACATTGGGAGCAGTGGAATTAGTGTCTCTTTTCCCCTTGGGACTGCCTTTGGGACTGGCAGTAGGAAATAGGGTTCCATGATTTTGAGGAGAGGGCACGGGCCCAGCCCATTTTGCCAACTGCCCTCTGTTCCTCAGAGAGAGCCCAAAACAAAGCAACTGCCTCGCTTCTCAGAGAGGCTCTTGTCAAATCCAACTTCGTGGCTGTCAGATGTACTCCTGAGGTGGATAGAAGGAGAATGTGACTGTTAGAGCTTCCACATCACGGGGATGACTACCTGTCTATCCCAGTTAGGTCTGTTGTGTGGCTGAAAACAGCAGACTTCATGAAATTGATTCTAAGAGGAGCATCTGATCATCGTTTTGACCGTGTGGCCCTTGAGAAAATGCAGAGGTTTGCTAGGGAGGACATCATGGCTGTTTCTAAGCTCTGGAATGGTGAAGGTGGTTGATGGTGTTTTATCAGAAGCCCGGTGACATTGCTAACCTAGGGACCTCACTATCATGTTTTTCTTTGTTATATTCCAGTCAGGTTTCTGCTTGAGCGTACAGCTTTTTATGTAATTTCATTGAATGCCAAGACCCAAAGAGATCTCTGGCTTTTCTGGTAATACTCCTTTCTGTTTCAAGTTGTAACTCTATCTGAGAGCACTCTGGTCAAAGTCTTTAAATAGCAAAGACACAAACGACTTGGTGGATGATTTCTAAGTAGATTTCCTGTCATCTTTCAGCCTGAACATCAGGATACCACACATAGGTGTTTCAGTAGGTGCAATGAACGTTTGTTTGGGTATTGATTGGTTAGGATGGCACATAGGTACAAGTCATAGAAAACCCAGCAACAGTTTCTAAACAAATAGAAGTTTCTTTTCCATTCATTACAAGAAGTTTGGAGGCAGATGATTTGGTATCTTAGAGATATCAAGGTCCTTCTACATGTATGATAAGGATATTACAGCTTTAGGCAGCACACTCGGATTCAAGGTAGGAAGAGTCTGGGAGGAACACCACATCTGCCTTCTATCAAGAAAGTAGATGTTTTCCCAGAAACCTGCTCATTTAGCCACAACCAGGTGACATGGCCTCCTGGAAAAGCAGGGCACAGGATTGTTCTGACTTACACCTAATGTGATCCAAATCTTCAACCACCCACCCCGCCCTCCAGGGTTTTGTTCAGCTCCAGAGCAAGAGTAGAGTGACTGTTGTGCAAACTACTTAACAGAATCTCTGTAACAGGTCTTTTGTGGTCTTTATTGTTTTGCTTTTAAAATGTAAGACCCTGCACAAATCAGGCTTGCTGTTTTGTTTCTGAGTCATTTTTACGGGAGGCACACAGAGCCCCAGTGACCGAGTGTGCTCTTTATAAGACGGAGTGAAACTATGTGGCACAGTTGCTGGCCGGTAGCATCTCCTTTTCCCAGCTGACCTTACGTTCCTTTTTCCAGACGAACCTCCTCAGCCTTCCTCATCCCATAATGAGAGCGTGCCTAGTTACTGCAAAAACGACGAAGGAGATATCTTCCTGGCAGCCGAGTCCTGGAAGCCTGACGTTTGCACCAGCTGTGTGTGCATGGATAGTGTCATCAGCTGTTACTCTGAGTCTTGTCCGTCGGTGGCCTGTGAAAGACCTGTTTTGAGGAAAGGCCAGTGTTGTCCCTACTGCATAGGTAAGACCAAGAAAAACAATCCGTCGTTTCTACCGGTGGCCGTTAAATCCACACTGACAGCCATTTGCCCAGATCAGTTCATGTCTGTGACCTGTTACACGGACCCAGAGAAGGGCTATGAGGCAGGAGGGTGACGTGAAAGATGTGTTCACGAGATACAACCTGTGAGGAATGAGGAGAGGCTCTCTCAGGATGCCGCGATGTTCCCAAGCTGTCCTCTTCTAGTGGGCTCCTTTGCTGTTTCAGGATTTTCAGTATTGAACCCTCTTTCTCCACCCAGTTTTTTGGAGTCCTTTTGTCCATATACAAACACACATTAAGGTACACTGAGTGCATGAAGCTTGCTGCTCCCTTGAAAGCCACTAAATACGAAATACCGATTTAATGTCCCAGTAATTCCTCTTGTCTGCTGACACTGAATTGATTCCATTTCGACCATGCAGTCAGTTGTCCGTGTTGAGGGCCTAGGGACACAAAGTGAGGCAGGCCTGAGAGACCAACAGAGTCCGCTCCTTCTTGTGACCCAGGGGGTATAGCCTGTCAAAGGAAGACGTCCGTATGTTCGCCCTGGACGTCTGTACTGAAGCTGCTCTTGGGGACGGAAGCCAGATGCTGCTCTGGAGTCCAGAAGGCAAGGCTCAAGACAGCTGGCTACTCTCATAAAGGCACAGTCCCCACTCCAAGGCTCTCACTTTTATTCCTTTTGTATTGAGTAAAGCTCATGAAGTCAAGTGAAAGACAATGATACATCTCAATCCAGTAGTGAACCTACAATCAGAGTAGCAGGTAAAAAACTAGGGGGCACCTGGGTGGCTTAGTTGTTAAGCATCTGCCTTTGGCTCAGGTCATGATCCCAGGGTCCTGGCATGGAGCCCTGCATCGGGCTCCCTGCTCGGCGGGAAGCCTGCTTCTCCCTCTCCCACTCCCCCTGCTTGTGTTCCCTCTCTCGCTGTCTCTCTCTCTCTGTCAATTAATTAAATAAAATCTTTAAAAAAGAAAAAAGATCTTTAAAAAAAAAATTAGACAAGCTATATTAATGGCAGGTATTATGCATTTACTGCTGGAGTTTTTTTTGCATGCTTTCTAGATACAAGTAATTACACATATTTGGGGTGATACTTGAGGAAAAGGAGAGATCTTCAGGCCACGGTTCTTTGTAGCAATTCCTGTAGATGAACTGATGAATGGTGCTCAGGTACATGTCGGCCATAACTCAAGCTTATCAAGACAGCTCCTTCTCCTTGACTGTTCGACCTCTGGCCGCTAGATGGGAGATCACTTCCTCTGAGTCTTATTCTCCATGTTGGTATATAGAGAGATGGAAAGATTCTAAAAACACAGTTTCTGCTCTCAGGAATTTTACAGAGCTAAATTTTTCTCAGTGTAATGGCCAGAGAGTATTTAAATGTATGTTTGAAAGCTGAATTCTCTTCTTTTAACAGAATGACCAACTTTGGAATTTATTCTTCAAACCATGATGCTTTTGAGAGAGAAATGGGTGCTATTAATCAGGATGGGGCAATAGCTCTATACCAGGAGTGTCCCAAGCAAATCAGGACATATGGCTGCCCTACTTTTTAGTGACCAACAATGTTGGGTTCTGCTCTAATACCCATAAGCTTCGTAGCTCCAAAGTGGAGCCAAAAAAAGTGTCAGTGCATACATACATCCAACTGAGTGCTACTTCGTTTCTCAAAGAGCTGACCAGTATTTATATAGAAAATGTAACTGCCTTTGGTGAGATCTAAATAAAAGGTATAAGCTGGCCACTATTTCAGGCCAGGGGATTGGCGGAGAGGGAGATGTACAACCAGGACTACCATATTTAAATATCGGAATTTCTGTGCAGTTTATGAATCAGTCAGGGGTGCTTAGGTCATACTTAGAAAACCAGGACCCAGGAGGCTGCGAATTCCACATAACCTTCAGAGGAAAAATCTGGCGGTGAATCTCTCTCATGTTGAAAATTCGTGGATTATTTTGTTTAGATTAAAAAGTTCTTGTGTTTTGCTGCTTAATCAGTAAATTTATAATTAGTAAATTATTCATCTAGTAAGTTTGTTTCTGTATGATAAATAGTAAATCCTTCTTTTTCAAAACCAATTTAACAAATGTAATCTCATGGAAAGAAACCTGCAAGTCAGTAGTCTGTGTCTTTCTTGTATTTTGTTGTTGTTTGGGGGTTTTTTTGTTGGCTTGTGTTTTTGGCCCTCCTCTTTCCTATTCCAATTCCTTCGTGATTTAGACTATACGTTCTTTAGTGTGGAGAGAGAAACACCAATTCGGTCCAAATTTTTTACTTTGACTTTAAGTTAGTTGGCAAGCACTTTCACCAAATTTTGGTTCGTCAAGCTCATACTAGTATAGCGGAAATTATGTTTCGGTTGTTACCCCCCCCCAAACACACACACAAAGATGCAGGTATAATTGTGTCATATAAATCTAAGGCTTATCTTCAGGGTAACATATTGGGGAGACTTAACATTTGATGAGTAATACTATATGCTGTTACTCCATCTTAGCGTTTCATATATGTTGTTTTATTTTTCAAAGAGTCACTGAGCCCCTTCAGTATACATCATATGTATTTTGCAAGTAGCCTTGTTAGATTGGCCTTCATCCTTTCTCCCCTTGTGTGCAAGCATACGAAGTCAAGTTCAGTCCATGACTGTGACATGAGGATTCCCTATCGTACCCTCCAGTTAGCTCCCTTGGCCTCTTCAGGCTCATTCTCTTATCAGCTTCCCGTCAGCCCAGCCCTCTGCAAGGGCTCCAAGCCCAGGCAGCGCCAGCAGCTGCAAAGCCTCCATCCCCATACAGAGACCACGTAGCAAAGAAACAGGCCATTATTTTGCCTGCCCTAAAGCACCCGATTATTTCTCCAGTAGGCCCAGAGGACCAGTGATTGCATTGTCTCCAGTTTTAGGCTCTCTCGGTTTGAAACCAGCTCTTTCTTAACCTAGATCATCTGTTCCCAGGATCATACGTGCCTCACCCCAGCCTGCAGTGCTGACCTCACCATGGCTGTGGGTCCCTGAATGAATATTCTCCCTAATTAGATCTCTCAAATACAGATTTCTAAAAACCTCAAACCAGCCTTTAATCTGACTTCTTTTTTTAGTGATAAAACCCCTAAACAAAAGCATGCTTCTTTCACCTTGTGAAGTATCCTTTTTTCTTACCATAAGAGAATTGAAAAGTGGTGATCCTATGAAAAGTAGTATAATTATGAATATTTGTATTCCTTTCAGCTAAATTATCAAGTCACTAATGTGCCATGATAATGCTTTTCTTTTGATGTGTGAAGGCCTCACATGTGTGCTAATTTAATAGAATGTGTAATACAGACATAATTAATAGGATTGATGATTAATTTTGAAAAGTGAACAGCTTTGTCTCATTAGTTATAATACCCCTCATTTGGGAATTCATCCTTGTACTAGAAAGAAACTAAGTAGTAATTACCCAATCATTCTAATGGAACACTTTCTGATTCCCTAATTTTTTATATTCTAGTTTTCTAAGCAAATACAAATTTAGATTTTATTTTCATAGGCTTTTTGACTGTACTGATGGCTTAAAGAATGGGGAGCAAGAATCAAAAGATGACAAGCACATAAGTCAGGTGAAGGTAAAAGGTCTGGTGGGAATTCTAAGGTGTGATGGCAGATTGGATATGTGGTTCCTTGTAAACAGCAGGTGCCTTCAGTGTGACACACTTCACTGTGCACAGTAGTGCCATAGCCTTCTCACTGACTACATCCTACATGCCTTCCTAGAACCTTTCTAGAGCAAAAATGATTTCAGTGAGATCTTTATTCCATCACTTCCAGATGACAGTAAATAATTCAGCCAGCAACCCTTACCTAGTAAGTGCCTATGGGGATGCTGGCCCTGACCACGTCACCCTTGCTCTGATGTCTGTTGGTGATGCTTCTGCCAAGGACCAGATTCTAGCAGCTTCTCTGAGGGGCACCACTATCAGCATCCCAGTGGACCTTCACTTTGTCCAGAGGCTCAGTCATTCCTGGACAAATGTTATAAAGAAAGAGCATTACAGGGCGCCTGGGTGGCTCAGATGGTTAAGCGTCTGCCTTCGGCTCAGGTCATGATCCCGGGGTCCTGGGATCGAGTCCCGCATCGGGCTCCCTGCTCCTTGGGAGCCTGCTTCTCCCTCTGCTTCTCTCTCTCTCTCTCCCTGTCTCTCATGAATAAATGGATAAAATCTTTAAAAAAAAAAAATCAAATAAATAAAATCTTTAAAAAAAAAAAAAAGAAAGAGCATTACATTGATCATAAAGACCTTTGTTAATTTAGCTTATGGGGTCCTCAAGCCCGTATTGCTGCTGCCTCATACCTGCTGTTGACTTTGGAAATGAAGATGCTCAGGTGTGCCTGATGATCGAGCCAGTCTAATTGAACAGGACTGGTCCTGAGTAAGCAATTCCTGTGTCGGCCAAGTCCTGTTACTCAGTGCATAGAATATTGTTTTGAAACTCGGAATTTGGCAAGTATTTATTTATTTGTAACCATTGGTGTGTTATTTTAGAAAATATTTGAGGTCAGCTATTTAAAGTCCTATTTGTTGGCTGGAAATCTCTGAGTCAGTGCATCTTTCTCACTTAAAAAAACTTTTGCCAAAGGAGAGTTCTTTTTGGATCCTAATCAGTTGTTTGTGTCTGTCTGTGTGTGTTTATATATGAGAGATACGAAATGATGTACTTACATGTTATGAAAGTATATATATACAGGTTATAAAATCCGTGTGTATGATGTGAACAAAGTTAAGATACTCTCATTACATGCCTCTCAGTTCAGTATCTTTTAAGTGTCTTTAAGTATCCCTATCTTCAAGGGTCTCTGAAAATGAGTTCTGTTATGGGTAGCACCTGATCATACATCTTTCTGATTAGAGGTTAGCTATTTTTTATATCTATTATATATATCTTAATATTTAAGGTAGAGCTTTCATGTGGAGTCAGGCTGGCTTGGCACACTCCATTGGTTGTGATAGTACGATTCTGTTTCCTCTCTTTTGTGATCTTCAGCTAGAAAATGATCAGTAATATATGTCCTTAGGAGGGCAGTGTCTACAATTTCTGTCAAGTCAGTCTATTATACATCATTCATTTTTGTTTAGATGTATGTGTATGATTATGCTAATTCGTTTAGGTATCTTTTCTTAGAGATTACACATATAAATAGTATCTCTGTGGAACATTTGTTGATCATTGAGTACTTAACTCAGCCCAGGAATCAAACATAGCAAATATTTAATTCCACATCTCTTAAGACATACAACCCATAGAATTAAAGGTTGTACCTTTTTAAGCTATAATGTTATGAGACTGGTATCTCTGTTGCAACATTTTTCACAGCTATTTCTCCAGTGTGTTTTCTTAAACACTTACGTGTTCTGGAAAGAGAACTTACTTTGGAGCCGAAGGGTTATGATCCCACCTCTGGCACATGCTAGCTTTATGTCTCAGTCCTAGGATCTAACCCTAGCTCAGTTTCCCCATCTCTGAGATGGGGACGGTAATGTTGTTCTCTGCTTCGCTAAAGTGCTGTGAAAATTAAGTGAATAATGCACACATGTAAATGTGCTTAGTCAACACAATGTGAACGCTCGGCTTAGTTCAGTGACAGCTCTTCCAACACGGAGTGCAGCTGATCTGGGTAATGTGCCAAATGGATTCTGGTATTGCACTTTAAATATAGCACCTACCTCTCTGCAAGAGAAAGGCCTGGATATAGCATCCCAATGATGAGCTGTTGAAGGACAAGAATATTTTAGGTAATGCTTCCATGGTGTACCTCGTCCTGCACACTCTTAGCTTAAACAGCCCACCACTGCTTTAGTCACCGTATTGTGATCCAGGTGGAGGCAGCATGCTTTCCAAGGCTCTGTAGTGCAGCTGGGTTGGGGCAGCACCCTGCCCACAAACCTCAGAGCTTCACTGTCCTTTCATGCCTCTGGACGTTGCTGTGGGAGAGAGAATGGGGCTCTTTTAGTTTTTGTTTACTTTGAGAGGCTGGTCCCATTTGAGGAGTCTGTGAACTTACAGTGCATGATCCACCATGATTCCTACAGAGCACGTGGCCACTGTCATCAGGAAGAGCTGAGGTATGCTTCCTGAACATTCTTCAGAGCTCTGGGTTCTTGAGGTCCCAACACTGCAACCAGGTGGTCCCAGATAGTGCTGAAGTGATTTAAGCGGAAGGGAAGGGGAGCAGGATGCTTTTCTGTGTGCTGTTTAAAGCTTAGAAGACTGCAAATACTCTGGTTGTCATGCATCTACTAACTTTGGAATGGGTCTCAAGTTGTTGCAACAGAAATAAACGGTGTTTGATTTCAGTCTCTTTAGGTCTTACCCTGCACCCTGGGAAGCACCTCATCCTGCTCACTCCATATGCTACTTTCTGTTTGTTGCTTGTGTCCTTTCCAGGCCCTAGCTGTGTAAACGGAAATTCCAGTAAGCTTCTGAGTAGCATCGTCCTTACCTGGGCTTCAGCACACAGTCTTCCTTGAAAGAGGTCTCTTGCACAGATCCACGAGCACATGCCTTTTACCTCTTATTTCCGTCCAGGAAACCAACCCTGATTTTGGACTCTCTAATGGTTGGGGGTAAGACCCCTCTACAGGAGGGTTACATTTCTGATGAGGGTATGTAATCAGACCTGATATTAGCTGGCAGACCCTGATGGGATATTCTCGGCCACACGCAGGCTGTGACGACAGGAACTTTCTCTGGGAAGTCCAGTGGTTTCCACTTCAGGGTTTTCTTAATAAGATTCTGTACTCTTTACATAGATGGCTTCCCTTATGTCCTAAGGGAGGGAAGCATGCTGTTTTCCTTATTTAGGCCACTTTCATCTTTCAATTTTCCTGCCTGCCTTTTAGACTACATTGTGTATTTCCATAATGATTTCCATGTATAATCTCCATGAAGGATTGTCGGCCTTGTAAGAGATGGGACCTCAGTTAAAGTTGAAAATGGAATGTTTCCCTGAACTTTCATCCATGAAGTGCTTACTTGACCCATAACAGATGGTTAATGCACAGATTAAGTCCTATCACTGAGAAATAATGTCCTCTTGGCATGCAGTGGGAATCAGCCAGAAGTCATTGTAGTTACCAGTTTGGTGAGATTTCTATTCCTAGAGTTCAGGAAAGTTTATAATTTTTTTTAGTGACCTTATTACCTATTTTTTCCAGTATGTTGAAGAAACCTGAAAGGTTCTTTCAGCCTTTATTAAAATATACCTAGACTCCCACCCCAAGAAATAGAATAAAATAAAGCATAAATGGACTGCCAAGAAAGGTCTTAAAATGGTGGTCAGATCTGCTTTCAAAGTATTTGAGATGTTATGTAGAGGTAGGGGTTGGCCTACATGGCAGTACTTGTCTTAGTTTTCTCTTCTTATAAAAATGAATTAAGAGTAGATGTTTTATTAGAAGCTAGAAGTTATTAGAAACTCGGGTTTTGAGTTAATAAATATTTCTTGAATTTTTAGCCAAAAACCTTTAATCATGCACTGACAGAATTACTGTATATTAGACCTGTGCCTCATTGAAATTGTCTATGCCACCTGCATTCGATTTCAGCAAGACTTCGTCAAGTTCCGCTTTTCCATTCTTCTCCAGTCAAGAAAGGTCCAGTGCTCCAGCCTGTTGAAAATCAGTCTTCATCTATGCCTACGAGTCTGTGCACCTCTTGGTGACCTGCAAATTGTTTGCTCAGACTCCTTCTTTGTTGTGGTTTCTGTTTGTCTTCTCTTAATATAAACAGAAGTAAAGCTGGTTTCTCAAATAAGAGGCACACACATTCAATTTCTTCTGTAAACATAGAGTTTGTACCCAGCATGTGCCCAACTTTGGGATACAGAAATGAGAATGAGATCACAGGCCGGGGATTTGAATATTTCATCTGTTAAAAGAAGATAAAATATAATAGTAGCATCTCATTCCTTTGTGGCAGTTAGAGAAAGATCACTGCAGTGCAGTGTTAAATTTATAAGCGAAAATTTTTGAAGGCACTTTCTCTACACTTCCCAGAGTCAGCTGCTTCACTGGTGATTCTTGGCCGCCATTTTCACCCCCTTTTCTGAATCCCCTGTCACCCGTAGTGTACCTCGTACCTTCTCACACCTGCCTGAGAGATCTCTCACTAATGCTTCTGTAAGTCCCTCGGACCTCAAAGTTAAGAAACCAAATCGAAGCAGAACGTTGTCAGCAGGACCTGCAGTTTACACAGCTTTCCAAAACCTTTAGCATGTCTGCCTGGACCTGGAGTCCTATAGAGCTGGTGAGATCTCCCAATCCAGGAGCGTCTCCCCAGGGGTGGAGACCTCACCTGCCTTGGGCACTACTGTGTCTCCGGCATTCAGGACTGAGCTATCACAGCGATGCGTAGGAAGGAGAAGCACCCCTCTACACTCCTGTGGTGGACTATTTTGCAGCGGGACTTATTCCAAGAATAAGAGCTGCATTTAATTTCTTGGCCTCTGGGATCCCAGAGTAGATTACTTCTCAGAACTCTAAATAGTCACTGAGCTTCGAAAGAACTGATGCCATTTCTAAAGCTGCCTACCTTCCTCCCAGGAAGTGACTCCCACACCACCACTCTGACTTCATGACCACCACAGCCAGATTTAGAACTTGAAGCATCTGTACAGGAAAGTTGTCTCCTGGCAGCCATTGAAGAGTCCAACTATGGCATAGGTTCAAGTGGATCTTCATTTTCAGATCCTTCCACGGAGGACGGAGGAGGGAAAAGTCCGGAGATGCTTCCTTTTCTTCAGAGGCTAATGTACATCCCTCATCATGGTCCGATTCAGAGCAAGGCCTGAGCTACCACATCAGTGATTCTGAAACACTGAATTGGATCTTTATAGAGGAAGAAACCACCACAGCTGTGGAGTCTAGGGTTTCCCCAGCAGTTAATTAGCTTTATGGTATAATAAGTAAAAATAGCTCACGAGTAAAAGCAAAGTCCAACTTTAATAGCCTCTTAAGACATCTTCTCTTGAAGTAAGACAGCCAAGTTTGAACAGTTGGAAAAGTAACCTTGAAAGGAGTTAAGATTTCAAGGCCTTGCACTTCTTCCTCCCCTTTTTATGAAGCAGAATCAGGGAAAACGAAAATAAAAACAAAAACACCGAGTTCTCCAAATTCCACCACTGAAAGACATGGCATACTTTAACTCTAGTCCTACATGATGCCGTATAACGTTGCTTATATTTGAATCCAAAGGCGATAAGACATGTCTGTGCACTCCCTGAGTTAGATGGCCCCACAGAAGGAGCCACCGCGCACAAGTGCCCTGGGCTCCCGACACGCGGTGTTGTGGGTGACTGCAGAAGCAGATCTCCATCCATCCTACAGCAGGGACTTTGTTTCTGAAGGAGGCCAAAAGTCACTTCAAGCCTGGTCTGATGGATGAGAGAGGCCCGAGCTGAGGAAACCAAATATCAAAGCTAATCTAAACCAAGGAGTGGCCATAAAATAGTAACTATCTTCATTGCATGTGTCAAAATTTGGCTCTGGATGCCTCTGCAAAAGGAAAATTCCAAAGCCATGTGAAGCAAGGGCAGTATCGTTGGAATACATTTATAGCCCTCTACAGTGACTGCTTAGAAGGGGATCACATTTGTTTGGATATATAACTCTTGATGTGTTTGTCCGAAAAATAAACCTTATTATATTAGTGTCATACCTCATGTTTCTCTTGGAACATTCTCCTCTAATCCTCTTCTTCCGAGAGAGATGTTAAAGAAAGACTTGCCTAAGACTGTGAGTCCCCAGTAACCACTTCATTATCTATGTTCCTTCATAGGACTGTGCCGGACGTATGATGCAGTTAGTTGAAGGGTAAATTACCTTTGAAGACGAAGACCTTAACCCCCAACAAAAAAGGCGAAGGGCAGGAATTCTGGTGCCCATTTTTTTTAGAGTTAGTGAGTAATCACCACGTTCGTTTGTGTGGCACAGGAAGTGGCCCTCCCTGAGGTTACCCTGCTGGGTACAGGTGGGCAGAAGGTGTGTGGAGACAGGAGCCACACCCACCTTGGTTCCCATCCTGGCCTTGCCACTTGCTAGCCGTGCATCTTGGGCAAGTCACGTAATGCCTCGGTTTCCTGTGGAATTGGGGTAATACCCTGTCCCATTGGGCTGTGGAGATCGAATGGAACGACTCCTATAAATCACTTAGCACAGTGGCCGGTACGCAGTAGGCGTTCAGCAGGTGGGAACTCCTATTATTCGGTATCAACAAATAAAAATAATGTCATTGTCAGTGTAAACAAACCAGTTGGAGTGATAAATAGAACAAATGGTATAGCCCACTCTGTAACCAAATAATAAACCACCTAGACCACTTTTAGTTGGATGTTCCCATGTCTCCATTTCTACATCCTTCTTCAGCCAGAGTGCTTAAAATGCTTTTACATGTACTTCTAGTCAGACTGTGCTCCTTCCCACAAAAGACTACAGAGACTTTATTATGTAGAACCTCACATTGTATAGAATGGTCGCCATGTCTCCCTGTAGACAAAGTTGTTTCTAAAACTCTCTGACAGCTTTCTCAAATTAACCCAACTATGCCATGGAAGGCGGTGGCTTAACCAGGAGCAGAAAGAGCCTGTGAGAACTAGGGGACACCGAAATCCATCAATCAGCCCATGTGACTCCATGGTTTCAAGGCCTCTGTTTAGATCTTTGCCCTTCAGGTAAAATTTAGTCAAAAGTAGAATATTTTTATAAAGCCTCATTAACCAAACTCTAATGAATGAATCTGGGCCACATAGCAGCCACCCTGGAAAGGATTAGTCAGGGCTTTCCAAAAACCAAGAATCCTCCATGTATTTCACATGAAAATTCAGTAGAGTCTTACATGTGGCTTTGTTTTAAAGCACCTTTGAAGAAACACACTTGATCATTATGAAACGTACTGATACTGTGGTTCAAACTGATCAGATGTGAAGATCCCATAGAAAACACTCCCTCTAAGCAGTGGAGGGGAAGCATTGCTCTGTCACGGTCTCTGAAATGGATCTCCTCTTGGACTGAAGGCCGCGTCCTCAAGCCTGCCTGTCCTGACTTAACACACCTATAGCTAACCGTGGCTCGCCCCACAGCAGCACGTCGGAACCAGCTTGGCCCTCCCCTGACGGTGTTGTGTACTTCCCAGGGAGGCTCTGGCACATTGGAGACCACATGAAGATGGAAGGAAAGGAGCCACTGAGTTGAGCTCAGCATAGAGAACCTGAGCCTTGTAGTCAGATGGAGCCAGGGGATTATGTGGGCTCCGCCACGTAGTGGTTTGGTTACATCAAGTTGCTTCCGCTCTGTAAACCTGAGTCTCCTCAAGAGAATAGACTGCCCTCCTTCTTAGGGTGTCTGTGAGGCTGAATGGCAGTGAGTTCTTGAGCACAGTACCTGGGCACCATGGATGCTCAGCAGATGCTTTTCGGTTCTTTAATATTTGGCACCTAGATCCCTCTTTCAGAACCATCTGGTGTTTCTCTTATCTCTACCATTTGTCTCCTCTGATCTCCAGTCTTTAAGAAGGTCAGCTTTGAGAATGCTAGAATGCTGTTCAGTATCATTCAGTTCTTAGATCTTGTGGCCTCGCTGAGCTCTGCACCGTGAACTTCAACATTGGCTTAGAGTTTTGTGCAGACCTTGAGGTCCCTCAGTCCTGCAACCAAGTGCCTTTATAAGTTTAAGGTATACAGCATGATGGTTTGAGTTACATGTATTGTGAAATGAGTACCGCCATAGGTGTAGTTAACATCTGTCATCTCATATGGGTGCAATTAAGGGAAAGAAATTTTCTCCTTGTGATGAGAACTCTTAGAATTTATTCTCTTAACAACCTTGCTGTCTGTCCCACAGCAGTGTTAGCTGTAGTCATTATGTCGTAATCACATCCCTAGTGTTTATTCATCTAACAACTGGAAGTATGTACCTTTTGACCACCCTTCTCCAATTCCCATCCTGTCACCCCCCCCACACCTCTGGTAACCACAAGTCTGATCTCTTTTTCTATGAGTTTTGTGTTTTGTTTGTTTTTTTAGAGTCCACATTTCAATGAGATCGTGTAGTGTTTGTCTTTATTTCACTTAGCCTAATACCTTCAAGGTCCATCCATGTTGTCACAAATGGTAGGATTTTTTTCATTTTTATGGCTGAATAATATTCTATTGTATATATATAACACAACTTCTTTGACCATTCATCCATCAACGGATACTTAGGTTGTTTCCACGTCTGGGCTGGGCTGTTGTAAATAATGCTGCCATGAATGTGGCACGCCTGGTTTTTGGAATTAGTTGAAAATAATCTTGAAGGCAAGATGCTTCTGAGATAATCTGTGATGAGCAGAGCTTAAATGAAATAGAGATAAACCGGTAGAAGTACCTGGAAATTCAGTCCATGTCAGCCCACTCCCTGAGGGGAATGGCTTTATTGTGACCACAGAAGCCCCTGGACACGGGACCCATCTGGCTCGCCCTCTGAGCGACTGCGTGGAGCCTGCTGCAGTCCTCTCTCGGGGGCTCCCAGGAGAATGCATCTCAGTCTTCCTTGCTATCACATGGCTACTTTGAATTCTTAATCTTCATTGAATTTAGGAAAGTATCTATTTTTTTAACAAAATCAAATAAGGAACTTCAGTTTCACCCAATATATAGTCAGAGTTCTTGGTTCAACCCATCACCTCCAAGTCATTCAGAGTAGTTACTTTCTTATATCATTTTATAAATATTCTTTTAGAAATGATCTCCTACAGTTGCTGAGTCAGCAGTTACATGAACACTGTTATGCTGTAGCTCTGCATTTGATCTTTGGGTGTTTCTTCCATGGTTTAGTTTTCTTACAGTCTACTTAGATTCTTCAGAATTGAGCCTCTAGCATTTCAGAGAGCACCACACCACATAGCCAGGTGCTCTAGAACTGGGCTCCGATTAAGCTCTTCCCCCTCAGTATCCTCATGTGTGTGTATTTGGGGGTTGGGAGGGGTCAGGTAGATGATGCATGCTCGTGTGTGTGTGTGTGTGTGTGTGTGTGTGTGTGTGTGTGCGCGCGCACAAGATTTCCATTGCTGCCTACTTATCAAAAGTAACTGACATTCATTGTCCAAAAAAAAAAAGGTGAAGGGAAAAACTCACCAATTCTAATGTAAGTTTCTATTAACATTTTCATTTTTTTCTAGACAGTTTTTAATTTTCCTCTTTACGTGATGGAGCTTGTACTATACATGATGCATTTTAATAACTGCCCAGTATTCTCTCATATGATTTCATTGAATCATTTAAACATTCTCTTCTTGTTAGACACAGATTTTTTCCCCTAACTTCTTGTTGTTATAAATAATATTGTGATGAACATCCACCAGAAAACACTACTTCAGGACTTTTCTGATTTCCTTGGGATAGATTCCTAGAAGGATTATTGGCTCAATGGTATATAAACTGCACAGAGTCACAGGAAGGGAACCACCAGTTCTGCCGATGACCCCACACGATCCACTTTTTTCCTACCCAAAGCTCCCAGTGACTGAAATTTGTCCTCTCTTACCTTGTTGCACCCCAAATTTGTTCTGTCCTAGCGGTAGCTTCCTGGTTGTATTCACGCAGAGAGGCCTAAGAGTTGGAGGATCGATCACTGCATTAATAATCGATTACTAATCCATTGGAATATCTGTTCAGTAAGGCCTGACCAGGTCCCTCACAAACTCCCCATTTATTGCTTAAAGCAGTGAAATGACTCATCTATTGGAATTACCTCTGCCCAGCCTCCTGTGCAAGAAGGGTTGTCCTTCCTCAGCATCCATATCCTGACAGCTGTCTCTCAGAAATCTCTCAAATCTTGCCTTGCCTGTCCGCCTCCATCCACGCTGCCCTAACCGAGCCCACATCACATCCCCATGACCAGTATCCTCAACTTCCTTTCCCCATCTTGTCCTCCATGTTGCCCTTTTCTAAAGCTCTCTTCTTACCATTAAAGCTGCTAAAGTCCCTCCTGTCCTCTACAGGAAGGAATCTCAATACGTCCGTTGTTACTCAAGGCCCCTTACCATCTGACCCCAGCTTCACCTCCAGCCACGGTGCATGTGTGTGTGCGCACACACACTCTCTCTCTCCATTCTGACACTCTCACTGCCCTTCCGGTGTGGCAAGCTGTTGGACACACCGTCTTCTGCTTGGAATGCCCTCCCCACAGCTTTGTCTTCTGCTCGTCCCTCCAAGTGAAATGCGAACACCGAGTCCTGAGTCATGCCTTTCCCAGCCCCCCGGCAGTTAGTTGCTTTGCCCTCCGTGTTAAACTCACAGGAGCAGTGGTTGCTGTGTTGTTCTGTGGCGAAGTGTCCAGTTCCCCAAGCCTGTTCCACCACGTCTCTGCAGTCCTGGGTCAGGGTCGTGGTCGTGCCTTCTTTCCCACTAATGAGAAGAGTCTGTAGAATCAACGAATGAATGTCTTTATAATGTTCAACATATCATGATTATTCTTAGTGTCAGTGCAATTTTTCACAGAATTTTAGCCTCATAAGTAGGAGTAGCATTAATTAATTAAATATCTTAAGATGTGTCTTTACCTAGATCCTGAGAAAATACAAACCAGTGCTTGGCCTTGACTCAAACCCCTTTTTATGAAGTCCCCATCCTTCCTGAGTTTCATGCCTACAGTTCATTCCCTCACTCCTTTTCTCTGAGGGGACTGGCCAAGACACCTTTGGGAGGAAAAGCACAGCAGAAAGTGCTGGACAAGATGGGCGAGGAGTTTAACCTTCTCTCTTCTAAGGTCCTTGCACAGTAATCCATTATTCAAATTTTATGCCATGATATTGGTCCATCAGAGGAGCTGTTACAAGGTTTATGTAAAATATAATCAGTGATATTGCTTTATGAAGAGGCTTCCTTTCATAAAGAAGTCTCTGCATAATAGACTCTCGATTTGATGGCACATCTAATGTCCTCAATGAAAAGTTGGCTGGAGGTCAGAATATTACTCGAATTGGGTTCATTAAATGATTGTACTGAGCCATTTGACATGTGCATTTGAGATATCTTAATGAAGTTGCCTCCCCTGAGGACTAGGCTAGGCAGAAACCAGGGGTTTGGTTCGAAAGCCTCCAGTTAAGTTTTTAAGCTTAACCATCAGTGCACCAGAAAACTTTCTGTGGAACATTGAGAAAGCGAAGTACGTTTTTTCATAGATAATGAGAAAGCATTTCTGTTCACAACTAGAACTTCCTGTGATTACTCGCTATCCCTTGTTGAACTCAGGCAGCAGTCCTGAGAGAACCCAGGAAGAAATGTTGCGAAACAGAGAGACTGTGCATTCTAACACTTGACCTGCTTACAGAACTCTGCAGTGGACCGAGACACAGCTATGGAAATACAACATATTAGAGTAATAGGACATTCTCAGTGCCACTCAGTAAGGTGCATATGCTTGAGTAATTGGTTAAGAAGAGAACATGGACGCCAAAAACAGATAAGAACATTTCTGTCTTCAGTGAGCCCCCTCTGGAAAAATTCAGCAGGAAGCTTTGAGCTGGGTCTCCACAGACAGCAGATTCTAGCCACCTTGGAGCAGGTGGCTGCAGGTTGGGGTTGCTCGGAGAACATGGCACCTGATGCCCACACGTTTCTCCTCACTCCTGCAGGCATCCTGGGCTCCGTCCTCTGTGTCTGGGCAATAAACACGGCCTCCATTAGAGCTTCCCAAGTGCCTTCCAGAAGGAAGAACCCTGAGCCCCTAACATCACTCCTTTCCTAAGGAACTTTCCTTCCAGATTCCTTTATAGTTTTTTTAATTATCGGTGACCAGTGGTCAGTAGAGCTGCCTTTAGAATCTGAGCATAAAATTTCCCCAGGTTGGTAGGAGTCATCCAGGTATTGGCCTGTCCAGTGACGAGGGAGTGATGACCCCCGTTTCCCCGTTGGTCATCCCCATCTCTGTGGGGCACTGTGGCCTCTCTTTGAGCCACCATTCTTGAGCTCTGGGGTGAAGGACTGGCTGTAAAATGTGACCACTCATAAGTAAGTTCAGGTAAAACCAGGAGGCAGCATTGAGTCCAAGAGAAGAAAGAAACTTTCTAGAAAAAAGTTGGGGGAGGGAGGAAACGAGGATGGCAAGAGAGACTGGAGAAGAAAGAAGAGCAGAGGGTTTTAAACTGTAAATTCTTACAGCAATAACTCTTAAAAATATATTATTGTCAGGCGCACCTGGGTGGCTCAGTCGGTTAAGAGTCCAGCTCTTGGATTCGGCCCAGGTCATGATCTCTTGGTCTGAGATCAAGCCCTGCTCAGTGTCAGGCTCCGCGCTCAGCACAAAATCTGTTTCAGAGTCTCTCCTTCTCTGCCTGCCTCCTCCCACTTGCACTCTCAGTTTGTCTCTAAAATAAAATCTTAAAAAAAAAAAAAAATATATATATATATATATAGTCAAAAAATATGTATATATATAGTGAAAAACCATAGTTGGCTGGAAAAATGGATTGAACTGAAGTGAGGTTGTTTCTAAAGTAGAAATGCCTTTGTTGACTAGAGGGAAACACACCCCCCATCACTGGAGAATGAAGGAAGTGGTTGTGTCGCCGCTGATGCCCCCTTGTTCCCAGTGACGCGCCACAGTCGTTCCTGACTACTCCCCTGAATCACTTACAAAAAGATTAACTGAAAGTAGGAATTTCATGAAATGTCTCTGTAAATATACTCAGCTGGACTTTTTATCCCCTTCCACGTAAAACCTCTGAACGTGTCTCTACCTCTTTGTATTTGGGTTTTTCTCGTGTCGTGTGTTCCCCGGCCACCCAGTGTGAACGAATTTGCGTTTTTTGCAGTGACGGTCTAGTGACACTTGCCCAGTGGGTCCCAGTTCCCCCTGGCCGTACCCGTCCCTGCCCAGTGTTCGTCTCCACGGCCCTTGGTCCCGTCCCGCGACTCCACCCTGTGCTGTTCTGTCCCCTAGAAGACACGACCCCGAGGAAGGCGGTGTGCCGCTTCAGCGGGAAGGCGTACGCCGACGAGGAGCGGTGGGACATAGACAGCTGCACGCACTGCTACTGCCTACAGGGCCAGACGCTCTGCTCCACCGTCAGCTGCCCCCCTCTGCCCTGCGTCGAGCCCATCAACGTGGAAGGAAGCTGCTGCCCGATGTGCCCAGGTACCCCAGCCGGCGGCGCGGATGGCGCATGAAGCCGGAGCAGCTCCAAGCCGGTTCCGCAGGCTCGCAGGGCCCAAGCAGTGTGTGGGCCCAGCTGGGGTCTCCCCGTGAAGAGATGGGGGGCGGGGGTGCGGGGATAACTTGAGAGAGTGACATCAGGGTGAGTGCCTGATTGTGGATCCCTGCTAGAATTGCTCTGCTTCTTCCCATTTGTGTTCTCTAAATACTAGTGGCAGCACAAGCCTGAGGGCTGTACCGGACTCTTGACCATACCAGTGCTGTCTGGGTGGCACGGTGTCGTGCGTGCTGGACTAGCCCGAGATCGGACACGGTAGGGGACCGCTTCACAGCCATCACAAGGTGACTGTACACCAGAGCCAGAATGGAACAGCTGTGTTTAAAGAATACGGCTCTGTTCAGTCTTGTTCAATTCATCAGTCCCAGCAGTACCCAGGTTGTCCCGGGCTGCCTGCCCCCAAGCCCTCTGGCCAACGCCATCTCTTCCTATGGAGACCCCAGCCGGCAGCCGTGGAACCCCACGCCTGAGCCTCCCCCCCACATCCGCCCTTCATGTCCGCTCAGCAGCCCACCTCCAAGTCTCAAACCTCAGCACCCCCCCGACTGCTGCCCAGATCTCCCCCCCATCCCGCCCCAGGCCTTCCCCTTCCTTCCCTATGTCTCATGCCCTAGTTCCTCTGCCCCTCGTCCCAGAAATGCAGGGCCTGAGCCCTCCGCAGCACAGCCTGGGCCGCATTCCAGACCCCCGGCCCTAAACACACAGACTCCACCGGCAGTCCAGACCGCAGAGCGCCTGCACTCTAGGAGTGAGTCAGGATCCTTTCCATCTTCACCTTGCTGCATTATGTTAGAGAATCTTGTTCCATGCAATGCAGGAAGCTCGGGGTCCTGCCAGCCATGCATCTATATACCGTGTGGCCGTAAATGGGACAGTCAGTTAAGCCCCAAGCGTTGCATTGTCTGCACTCATTGACCTTTTGCTGAAAATGTCCACTTCTCGAGACCCTGTAAAGGCTGGGATGTTCTGCCCGCTTAGGAGGCTGAGCCCTTTTCAGAGCCTTCACTTGGGTGCTCTTCCTGCTTGTCTCGTGGGCCTCGTATAAGGCATAGATGGAGAGTCAGGTTCTCTCTGCTGGTTTATCACTCCGTCTGCACCCAGTGGAAAATGAAATCCCTGAGGGTCATGCAAAGAACAAGGAAAACCATGTATTTCTCACGGGAGCTGGTTTGTCTGCTCCACACCACCTGTCTCACAAGCTCCGTACCCAACTTCCCAGTAAGATGCTTCTGAGGTACAAATGGTGAGACTTAACCTTTTGTACTAAGCAGAGACTCGCTTAGTGCCCACTGTGCACCAGCCTCTCCGAGGCACTGGGGGGACCGCAGAAAATTCAACAGAGCACCGTCCACACGGAGCTCACGTTTTCATGGGGAGGGACAGGTAGCAAACAAGAAATGAGAAAGAGACAGCACCCAGGGTGAGGCCAAGGACTATGGCGCAAAGCGTAGCCAGTCGGGGCAAAGGAGAAGGGGCCTGTGTTTTTGTTTGAACAGATGACGTTTAGGAGACCCAGAAGAACAGAGGACTCCCAGGGAAGAGGCAGAACCCTCTGGGTATAGACAGGGCAGAGCCCTGGGCTGGGAACGCACGGTGCCTGTTGAAAGACAGCCCGGAGACCTGTGTGGATGGGCCCTGGGAGCAGGAGGGTCAGGCGAGTGGAGAGGCCACCAGGAGCTGAAACCTGTGGTCTCTCAGCGGGGGGCAGGATTTTACTGAGTGGGAGAGAAACATCGGAGGGCCTTAAGCCAAGGAGGCAAGCTGTGTGACTTCCCCTTTCACGGGATGTCTCTGTTGCTGGGTTGAGCATAGACCCTGGGATGTGGAGGCAAAGAGTAGTCGGAGGCTTTCCCAGTAATGTAGGTGGCCACCAGTCGTGACTCTGGAGGCAGGAGGAGTGGCCGGGCTTGGATTCTGTTGTGAGGGAACAATCAGTAGGATTTAGTGGTTTGTAAGCCTTGGGATTGGGTAACGAGATCCCCCAGGGAGTGAGTGTGGTGGAGAAGGGCTGCCATGACTGAGCCCAGAGACCCTCCAACTTTGTGAGACCAGGCAGGGGAGGAGGGCCTGGCAGAGGAAACAGAGAAGGAGCCACAGTGACGTGGGGGGAGCCCGTGAGCTGTGTCCCAGCAGCCAGGAGGACCTGGGCCGGGGGTGGGGGCGCCGTCAGGCCCTCGCAGGAGATGCAGAAACTGATCGTTGTCGTTTAGCCTTGTCCTCATCGCCCTGACCAGAGCCGTTGCGGCACAGTGGTGTGGAGGCAAAGTCTAAGGAGGGTGGCTTCAGAAGGGAAGGGGAGGGTGAATTGGAGATGCTGGTTATCAGCCCTGTTACACGGTTCACAAGTGAGACTGCTGTCAGGGGGAGTGGTCTTGCAGGTTTCCCCAGGATTTGAGCCTGACCTTGCAGGACAGGTGGGCTCTCTCTACTGGAGTGAAATGAAGAGCGTGGACGCCATCCTTTGTTCGGGTGGGGAGGCTCATGTTTGAGCGGGTGAAGGACATGGTCACATAGGTGCTTTGGGAGGATTAATAGGTGATGTGTAGGAGGGACCAAAGCAGGGGGAGACCAGAGGCCAGGACAGCCGTAACTCACATGGCAGATGTCCCAGGTGTGTGACAACAAGGCCCCCAAATCCAGGTGACAGTCCTAGGAATAGAGGTCAAGAGACACTGTCCTTGGTTTGTGACTTTAAGAAACAAGAGAGTGCATATATACCATCCTTGTTCATTATGAAAGATTTCTCCAGGGACTTCTCAGTTAGGATTTACTATTGGATTGAAATTTAATTTCTGTAACTCTCCTTTCTGCATCTGATGTACTATTAATGAATCATTTCTCCATGTTCTCTCTAAGCAAACTTTGCAATCAGTCATGCTTTGCCACCTTGCATTTGATTGTGTCCTTCCAAAGAAGGTGGGTTCCTGCCCTGTTCTCACTGGCTCACTGTGTGATCTTAGTCCGGGATCTTCACTGAAGTGCCAGGCTTCCATTTCTCATCTCGATAGTTCCTGCTACCTCGCGTTGCCCCCTGTACATACTGACTGCCGGTCTGGCTAGCCTCACCCTTTA
Organism: Eumetopias jubatus; assembly: GCF_037043125.1. NCBI lineage: Eukaryota > Metazoa > Chordata > Mammalia > Carnivora > Otariidae > Eumetopias > Eumetopias jubatus. The sequence goes on from NW_028274815.1 coordinate 30,189,844, forward strand.
CAAAGCACTTTCCCCTCTGCTGTCTTAGGATATGAGGACAAAACCTGTGAGCTGGTTCGTACTTGTCCCATTTTACAGAAGAAACCGAGGCTCGGGGAAGTTAAGTGGATTCTCCGAGGTCACGCCACTAGTTGGCAGACTTGGGCATTCTGGTCCTAAGTTGACTGCAGGTTCCATCTCCCCAAAAATGGTGCCTCAGCTTGTGAACCCCAAGCATCCTGCCCGCCCCCCCCCATATTCCAGGAGAGGACATTTCAGGTAAGGTGGCTCTTACAACTGTCCAGGTGCCTCTGAAAGTAAAATATTTCCCCAGTAAGGGGTCTTGGGGGTGCCTCTGAAGTTCCAAACGTATTTGACCACAGGAGTAAGTCTTCACTATGACCACATGCCCGTGATCCACGTGGCCTGGCCAGATGTAGTTTTGTGTCTGCAATGCCAACCAGCTGTGAAGGGCTGTGACAGTAAATGGCAGAAGGGCTGTATGTGAGAGCTGGGGTCAGACGCAGGCCTTGGCCGTGGAGGCCCTGGGTCTAGGCATGGAAAGAGCGTAGCTCCCACACTTTTTGTTTGTCCAAATCTTTTTTTTTTTTTTTTTTTGCCAAAAGATGTATCCTTTTTGGCAAAACTGCTCAGAGACAGCATCCCTTGTAAGTTCACATTAAAGGGAAATGACCCTTGGGTGTGAAGGCTCCAAACTAGAGCTCTGAGTATTTTGTGATGAAGAAGGAGATGTAGGTGGACTTCAGTCCGAGCCGTACTGAGTTCAGTGGAGCAGACCCGTACCCAGGGAAGGCTGTGAGCCACTCAGTGGGGAGGGGCCCACAAGGGCAGACTGGTCTTGCTCATGGCTGCCTCCCCAAAACGTGGGCCAGTGACGCGCTCAGGAAGTATTTGTGGACAGGGGTGATATAATTAATCCCCATGTGGGACCTCCTTCCTGACCCAGGGCACACCCTTCTACCTTCCCCACTGCTGCCAAGCAGAGCCTTCCTAAGCACCTGGGGGAGGACCCCCCTGTCCGGTCTGCTGTGTGTGGGGTTTCCCTTGCAATCTACCATGTGCAGATAGGCGGTGCGAGGATTTCAAGCCTGCTTCTCTGCTGCTCTCACCCAGGAAGGCCCTGAGGTGAAGCAGAACCAGTCCCAGCTCTGGGGACCTCTGTGGGGGCTTTGGCTGCTTAGCCGTCCACACAGCTAGGTCTGGTGAATAGATCTCACTTTGGCCTTTTCTGCTGAGCTCCCTGACACCCGGGGGGCGGGGGGGGGGGGGGGGGGAAGGCCCTGTTGTGACGCAAAGGTTCGGTGCTGTGTGGACCCTTAGGGGAGGCGCTCAGAGGTGCTGTGGCATTGAAAGATGTCACCTAAATGTCAAGGTCACTTTTCTTTCCAGACTCTTTCAGGAAATTCGTATCACATAATCAGGGTTTCTCCGTGGGTGAACTAAACACCATGCCCTACACACCCACCCCAGAATCACCCACCGTGGGCCTACAGAATCATGACCTGTGAGAATCAGCACATTTTATAAGCCCTTCAGGTGATTGAGAGAGGACAGGAAAGTTTGACAGTCATTGGTTTCACTCCACCGGCCCCTGCTTCCATAAATAACACTGTCAGTAAATTCTCTTTTTAATTCTAGAGGTTTTGGGTATCTTTTTGAAACTATAAGTGTCTAGGCCTTGCCTTGTCTGAGGTGCCAAACCCTGAGCACTCGAAAGTCCCTATATAACTTTTGACTCCCCCAAAACTTAACTACTAATAGCCTCCTGTTGACCAGGAGCCTTACCAATATCATAGAGAGTCGATTAACACATACTTTGTATGTTATATGTGTTATATTCTTACAACAGAGTAAGCTAGAGAAAAGAGAATAGTAAGAAAATCATAAGGAAAAGTACAATTACAGTACTGTACTGATAAAGCCCACTTATAAGTAGACCCATGCAGTTCAGACCCGTGTTGTTCAAGGTCAGCTGTATTTAAGAAAGAAAGCAGAAGACTCGGGGACAAAGGCCAAAATAACTTTATTCCTGGGGCACCAGAAGACCCAGGCCGTGGCGTCACAGAACCGGATTTGAATCCCAGCTTTACCAGTTCCTGGACACATCATCTTGGGCAATTCACTTAACCTCTCTGACTTCCTTCCCAGGCAAGAACTCCGTTAACACACAGCGGAAGCAGAGCAAACACTCTCTTCCCTGTCATTTCCCCTTCTCTCTACTTCATCTTATGGTTTACTTCTTGAAAGGCAGGTAACTACAGGATAGACAGCAGTCACTGTGAGCAGGGGATTGTTAGTTCTATTATAACTTGTACTTTATATATTCAGTTGGGCTACTAGTGAATATTTAGTATTACCAATGTTGAGTAACCTTATAAAAATGAGTTTAATAATATGGCAGGATCTGGCCAAAAGGAGCTATATGGTTGATGCAGACTTTTGTGTCACCTTTTGAAAATAGGGGTTCTCAAAAACTATTTATTCAAAATGTTAACCAGATGAGGAAAGGATATATTAAATATATTTGTTCTGAGCCAAAGAAAACTCTGAACTTTTTAAACTGGTCCCTTTTAGAACTTAGCTTTAAAAAGAAAAAAAGGGAAAAAACCCTGATATTTGGGACAAAGAATATTGTTCTTCTTAGAGGGTCTGGTTTCATGTTGTAGCATCTTATTGATCAGAGTGCCTACATGCTCAAGTTAGATAATGGAACTGTATTTACTGAAGATCATCTTTTAGTCTACAGGGTTCCAGTGGTAACAAAGCAGACATTTTATACTTGAGCCAGGCCACATCTCGTCAGGTCTGCCTACATTCTGTTCCCATTTAGGGGAAGTGACTGGAGGGGAAATGCCTAAGAAATGTCATGAAGAGTGAAAGATGCTTTTACTTTTTTACTTCCTGGGATATATTATATATAAATGATTCAACATTCATGGATTAAAGAGAAACCGTTATTAAGGTATAGTATTTAGCTGATGGAAAGTAAAAGAAATCCAGTTCAGCCAGTCCCTATCAGCTTGCACAAAACTGCATGGCCAACACCATTTGACATGAAAAAGCAGAGCTTCTGACCCTGGTACGGGAGAAAACTTTCTCTCCCTTTTTTACATGGTCATAAGACCTGTTTCCCGTGCTTGCAAAGGTAGTGACTCTCTAGCAGTAGGTGATATAAATGCAGAAACTGGATCTTTCGTGTCCCAGGACGTATTGTACTGAATTGAATGCACCATCCATTTGGATTGAGGAAACAAAAGTCAAGAGTAAGTAGCTCCTCCATCATCTCTTATGAAAAATGTCCCTTTCTTTTAGAAATGTATGTCCCAGAACCAACCAATATACCCATTGAGAAAACGAATCACCGTGGAGAGATTGACCTAGAGGTTCCCTTGTGGCCGACACCCAGTGAAAATGACATCATCCATCTCCCCAGAGGTAAGTGCTAAAGTCGACTGAGAGCTCTGTAATCTTACATGTGGTCTACTTTTTCTTTTTATTTTAACTTCCTTTGGGTATCTTTTTAAATGGCAAGCCCACGTAAGTTCAAATAAGGACTCCAGGGAAGACCTGCTTGGCTGTAAGATATTTAACCCAGAATGATAAAATAAGTCTGCAGGTAACTGGATAATATGCCTCCTTCTGGCCCCACATGCTCCGAGACTTAGTGATGATAGAAAGAAAGATGTTCTTTGTCCTAAGATTCTGGTATCTGGAATTTCTAAGCCAGCTCTCCTATTTGTACGTATGTAAGCAGAAGAATACATTATTCAGTCCCTGTGGATTCTGGACTAAGCAATTGTGCATTAGGTTACCCTCTGCTTCTAGGTTGTTCTTACTCCATGAGAGTTCAGCTTATTACATGTGCTGATTTTTCCACTCATCAGGTTTATTCCTTTTTTCCCCCAGCTCTGTCCCTTTCAGTTGTGTGTAACAGACACATTATTCTGTCTCTCAGTAGTTAAGTGATAAAGCAAGGCAGGGTTCCTGTCAATATTGCCCTCTCTTTAAAAGTAGACCCCTTGATCAAGAGTATAAACTTCCTCTTAGCCATGACTCAACACCGCCTCCTGTCTACTCCAAGGACATTCTCAAAATCACCACTATGCAATTTTTATATCTTTTGGGAGAAGCAGTATTCGTTGCTTGAGAGATGAATGGTCTGTTGTTACTCTAGATAGTCTGCAGGTTATGCTTCTTTAGATCAAGCCAGATAACCAGAGAGCCAAACTCCTGGACCCAGCGTTTTGGCTACTTACATAACTGCTGTGACTGAATTGTGCTTTATCATTACGTTTAAATTCATTCAGTCAAGAAATATTAGGGCCTACTCTGTGCCACACACTGTTCTAGATGCTGGCTTTGGTCATTAGAACAGCCTTATTTACTGCAATATATTGAGGACCTGTGCATTACTTAGCACCTCTGTTACAAAGTCCCTGAGGAGGATATTTCTTCATGTGTCAGTAGCAGGAAAATTTGTACTTCTCCTAAGCAAGATTTTTTTTTTTTAAGATTTTATTTATTTGACAGAGACAGCGAGAGAGGGAACACAAGCAGGGGGAGTGGGAGAGGGAGAAGCAGGCCCCCCATGGAGCAGGGAGCCCGACGCAGGGCTCGATCCCAGGACCCTGGGACAATGACCTGAGCCGAAGGCAGACGCTTAAGGACTGAGCCACCCAGGCGCCCAGCAAGGTTATTTTTTAATGTTGATGACACTGTAATCTTGTTGATGGTACTTGTTTCCTCTTTTGCTTTTGCTGCTAGGAAGCCCAAAGCTCGATTTTATGGCCTTTTTGCATCAAAACAGAACTTAAGCACTGGACTGAATTTTATAAATAGACTTGAAGCTTCCTTTTCCTTTCACTAAATTTCCCTTAACTTTTCAATTTCCTTGTATGACATACATTCCTAAAACCATTTGCTATATCATTTGGAATGTGGTAAGGCAAAAATTCATTCCTTTATTCATTGTGTTTTTAAAACCTGAATTCATCAGTAAGATGTTATTTTGACCTTTGGTATTTGTCTTGATGCTGATAAATATGTTTTTTTCAACTTCCTGTAAAGTATGACCATCTGCACTGGGTAGAATGACTAGGAAGGTCCTCTTCTTCCCATCCCCCCAAGGCCCCCCCACACACACACACAGAGGAAGAAGCATATTAATAAAAATCTGATTTTTAAACTGTAGACAGTCTTAATATCACAAAGCTGTGCTATGATGAGCTGAGTTTCCAGAACAGTTTAAGAACAACTCTTTTTGATTGTGTAATTCCTGCATCTTTCACTAACTTGGTTTTTGATGCATTTAGACAATCTGAACACAGTAGTTTATTTGAAAGAAAATAAAAGTAAGGGAACTTCCAGGGAGTGCTCCTGATTGACATAGAGTTAACTAACCTAGTGATCTCTGCAATATTTATGGCAAGAATGATGATTTAAAGGAACAGAAAGACCTGCATTCATAAGAACAAAAATGTTGTCTCCTGTGCAGTATATTAACTAAGGCAGGAAAATGATCTATTAGGCCTAGTGAGTTTTCAGCAATTTTATGAAGAGGGAGACATTTTTGCTTAGAGCTCAGTAAACCAGAATATCAACCAAAAGACCAGACTCTTGATGCTGGCATAGTTTTTACTGTTACATTAGTAATTAGTCTTGGCTGTTAATATGGTAAGTCCAAGAAGAGACTTTGTTCTAGTCTATTTGCTGGTAAGCGGGGAGCTAAGTTAATGTTTCTGCTTCCGAATCTTAGAGAAGACCATATAGGTTAATGTTAATCAAAATACTTTCAGTAATAGTTCAGTCAAGTTTATAAGGATGAAGCAAGAACCAGCTTCATCCTGCCCAGTTGTTAACCTGCTCACCCTAATACTTCCTCTCTCACATCCATCCCTAAGAGCTCTGCCCTCTCCGTAAGAGCTCTCTGGATCTTTACATTTGAATCGTTTAGCCTGAAAGCATTGGGAAGAAATAAAACCAAGTCATTGATTTGCATTTGCAGTGTAACTAAAATAATCCTTAAAAATTCTTGTTTAGGTAATAAATGCTTGTTAACTGTTTTTCTCCTAGACATGGGTCACCTACAGGTAGATTACAGAGATAACAACAGGCTGCATCCGGGCGAAGATTCTTCACTGGACTCCATTGCCTCGGTTGTGGTTCCCATAATAATCGGCCTCTCCATTATAATAGCATTCCTATTCATCAATCAGAAGAAACAGTGGATACCACTGCTTTGCTGGTATCGAACACCAACTAAGGTATTTGTCCTGAAAAAGTTTGTCTCTTGAGTGACTGAACTAGGAAAGCTTGCGTGCTCACATTTCCTTAAATTGCTTGATGTCTTTTATATTTGCCAGTGAAAATTTTGCTTTGGTCTTCACGGCCTCAAATGGACAGCAAGCTGTAGCCGGCCATCCACTACAGAGCACATCCAGCACAGAGCACGTGCCTGGGGATGGAGCAGTCAGTCAGTGGTGAATTACCCATCATCCACTGGTTAATGAATCCTGACCTTCCACACAGCCAATGTCCTGGATTTCAAGTTTTCAAAAAAAAAATACTTCTGGATTCATTGTTTATATTAGAAATGAAAACCTGAATTTCTCAGTGATCTATCAGCTTAGAATTGGGAAAGAAACCTAGAAAGAGGGCGCCAGCACTCGGGTGAGAGCCATAAGACCGCTCAAGCGTCCTGAACATACACAGAACTCCAAAGGACAGGGAGACGTATCCAGGGCAAGCACCCGGGGGACAGGTGGCAGAAGATCCTGAAGAGACTGTAAAGTAACACTAGACCAGGCAGAGAGGGGCACATTTCATACTGAGAAAGGAAGACTATGTATTTGTTGTCAAATCAGCCTATTTTAAAAGCCAAGAAAATTCATTCTCATTAAAGGGAAGAGTCATGACTTTTTCCAACCCTGAGTCTACTTTTTACATTTAGTCTTTTTTCTTTAAGAAAAAAATCATATACCCTTAAGAATTTGAAAACAGCTTGAATAATTATTTTAATTCAGTTTACCACCGAGGTAACTCTTCCATATAAAATTTCTGTTGGATGCTTATCCGGCCTCTGATTTTCTTTCAAGAAATACACTTTGGGCACCACCTCTGCTGGGCACCTGTGGGGTCAGGACACGGGACTGGGCAAGACCCAGTCCCCACAGCGAAAAGCTGGGAAAAGAGACCAGTTCATAATGTGCATGGAGTGGCTGGCTACAGACAGGGGCTGGCTCTGTGATTTAACATTGTCTGTTTATCTTAAAATCTGCCTATCTGGTGACTCCCACTCCTTCAACCCTTACAAGTGCTAGCCTGCATGTTAAGGATTTGAAAATAGTTCCATGGTTTCACCGTTCTCTTTTTTCAGTTCCTTCATCCACTCCATCTGACATCATTTATTGACAGTTCACTTCTAAATGGTTTGTCAGGCAGGATCCCTTACGAAACTACCGCGGGTGCTAGAACAGGGTGTAGACTCCACGTCCAGTCTGCCTGTCAGTGTCCTGCGAAGCTATCACCTCACTTGAGTTGGGACTAAATTTGTTAACTTAGGATACATAAAATAGCTAATTCTTTGTGGTTTTTCCTCCTCTCATCAAATAGCCTTCTTCCTTAAATAATCAGCTGGTGTCTGTGGACTGCAAGAAAGGAAGCAGAGTCCCCGTGGACAGCTCACAGAGAATGCTAAGAATTGCCGAACCGGATGCGAGATTCAGTGGCTTCTACAGCATGCAAAAACAGAACCACCTACAGGCAGATAATTTCTACCAGACAGTGTGAAGAAGGGCGACGTCGATGAGGTTTTGAAAGACAGAAAACGACTAAATCTGCTTTTAAAAGTAAACTAGAATTTGTGCACTTGCTTAGTGGATCGTTTTGGATTGTGACTTGATGTACAGCGCTAAGAACTTACCGGGATGGGCTCTGTCTACAGCAGTGTGCAGAACAAGCATTCCCACTTGCCTCAAGATAACTGACCAAGTGTTTTCTTAGAACCAAAGTTTTTAAAGTCGCTAAGACATACTTGCTTGTAATATAGCTGCAGAGATACTTGGGGACGGGGACAGTTGAGTTTGGTTGGGGAGATGGGCTGGGAGGGTGGTGTTGGGAAGGCAAATTGGTCAGCTGGGCTCGGGGACGGGGGAGAAATCCTGTTAAAATAAAAGCAGTTGAGTGGCCCAGAGGAGCTTTTTTTCCTTCAAGACTGCACTGGTTGCTGCAAAGCTCAGGCCCAAGTGAGCAGGGAAAACAAAGGCCTTGCAACCCAGCTGCCGTAGCCACCTTAGGACTGCAGACGAGCGCACCAGCACCTGGCGCTAGCCGTCCCCGGGCTACCGCCACGAGGTCCTGGTCTGTACGCTCCCACCGCGGTGGGCAGTGAGGAAGCAGGAGAGAGGCGCTGCGGCATTTCTCCGACACGGGGTGTTAAGGAGATAGACAGTTATACTTTTTGCTGCTTTTGTTTTCTTCCAAGCCAATCAGCCAGTTCCTAGCAGAGTCAGCAGGTGAACGAGACCTAAGTCATTTCTTGACGTGAGCACTGGAGCTTCTCTTACCACCGCGTGGCAGGAAGGAGGCAGAGGGCAGAGGACACCAGGTATTCCCAGGGGCTGTACTTCATTGTCTGTCGTGGCTTTGTTCTCTTGTTGGGTGTTCATAGTTTTTGTTGAAGCTCTAGCTTAAGAAGAAACTTTTTTAAAAAAGGACTGTTTGGGGATTTTTTTTTTCCTTATTCTATACTGATTCTACAAAATAGAAACTACTTCATTTTAATTGTATATTACTCAAGCACCTTTGTTGAAGCTCAAAAAAAAATATGCCTCCTTAAACTTTAGCAATTATAGGAATATTTATGTAACTATCTTATGCTTCAAAAAAACAAAAGTATTTGTGTGCGTGTGTATATAATATATATATGCATATATATTTATACACATACAATTTATGTTTTCCTGTTGAATGTATTTTTATGAGATTTTAACCAGAACAAAGACAAACAGGCATTCCATATCAGTGCTTTTGATCACCTACAAATTTTTAAGAACACAAAATTTCATTCTACCTGCAGTTTAATTGGGAAGAAAGATGTGTGTGGTGAGTGTGTGAGGGTGTGAGGGTGTGTACGCACACGCCTTGTGCAGTCGGCATCACACCTGCTGTGGAGAAGGTATTCCTTTATTAAACTCTTCTCCCTCATTTGGATATGCTCTCTGTTGGTTTTCAATTTGCTCACTGGCCAGAAACATTGATGGCAGTTTATCTGCATCGCTAATCAGCTCCTGGATTTTTTTTTTTTTTTCTTCAAACAACTGTTTGAAACAACTACTGGAATATTGTCCATAATAAGCTGGAAGTTTGTTGTAGTTTGCCTCAAATATAACTGACTGTATACTATAGTGTTAACTTTTCAAACAGCTCTTAGCACTTTTATACTAATTACCCATTTGTGCATTGATTTTTCTTTTTAAAATGCTTGTTGTGAAAGACACAGATACCCAGTATGCTTAATGTGAAAAGAAAATGTGTTCTGTTTTGTAAAGGAACTTTCAAGTATTGTTGTAAATACTTGGACAGAGGTTGCTGAACTTTAAAAAAAAATTAATTTATTATTATAATGACCTAATTTATTAATCTGAAGATTAACCATTTTTTTGTCTTAGAATATCAAAAGGAAAAGAAAAAGGTGTTTTAGCTGTTTGCATCAAAGGAAAAAAAAGATTTATTATCAAGGGGCAATATTTTTATCTATTTCCAAAATAAATTTGTTAATGATACGATGTTACCAAAATAGATTTACATCAGCCTGATTAGTATAAAATTTTGTCGACAATTAATCCATTCCTGGCATAAAAAAAATCTCTATCAAAAAAATTGTAAATGCTTGCTTTTTGTTTTTTTCAATCATGGCCATATTATGAAAATACTAACAGGATATAGGACAAGGTGTAAATTTTTTTATTATTATTTTAAAGATATGATTTATCCTGAGTGCTGTATCTATTACTCTTTTACTTTGGTTCCTGTTGTGCTCTTGTAAAAGAAAAACAAATATAATTTCCTGAAGAATAAAATAGATATATGGCACTTGGAGTGCACTGGGGTTCTACGGTTTGTTTTGTTTTCCTCAAACCACGAAGCCATGAGGGAATTATTTGCAGCTGGGTTCTTGGCAACAGATCAATACTTTGAATCTCAATCTCAGAAAGGACTAACAGTCCTTGTGTGTTAAGGTTGTCAGTCTGACCCTCCAGCCCCCTGCTCCCAGCAGCTCCAGGGCTGCTCTCAGAGGGCAGGCCCCACCCTGCAAATCCTTGTACAAAACCCTGTCTCGGGGTAGGTGGCACTTCGATGCTGCTCTTAGGGAGACTTTTAAAACCTGCCTGTTGTCAGTCACAAACCAGAAACCTGCTCACCCTCTCCTCACTGGTATCAGAATCCATCCATCGTGTGTGCGAGAAGGGCCAAGGTGGGAAACACTGGTAGTTTACCACTGAGGAAGCAAGTTTATCAGACAAAATCAGAGAAATCTCATTATTAGGGGACTGGGAGTTGAAAGGAAAAAAAGTACTTTTTCATACACTCCAGAAGCATCAACTTAAGAATGAACTATAAAGAGAACACTGTTGAATCTCTACCCAAAAAACCTATCCTCAAGGACTTTTGACTCTCTCGTATGCCTTCTAAAGTGCTATTTCCTTAGTATAGGCAAAATTTTTACAAATTTGGATCAATTTAGTTGAAGTTATTAATTGTATTAAGTACGCATCTTCATCAGTTCGAGAGCAAGGAGCGAGTTAAGTCCCACATAGTCACTATCCAATAACGCACTGATAAAACAAGAAACTAGCTCAAGCTCCACATAGCCCTAGGTAACCACGGGGATGCCAAGTCAGTCTCCAGCTCCAACCTGAGCCGCTGCCTTTGCAGCCCTGGCGTGCCACTTACCCCGTAGAATGAGGAATAGGGATGGGCCTGTGTGCTCACAGATGTTGAAGTGGAATTTTAAAGCCCTGACAGGTCCTCTGTAACTCTTCCCACACTCCCATGGTCTGAGGGAGGGAGCTGCCATAGCTGTCAGGAATGTCTCACCGACCCAGGGAAAGAGCAGGACTTCTGTCATTCCACAGCAACCCAGGGCAACCTGGAAAAGTCTCTCTCCCCCCTCCTGACCATCATGAAGCTAATCAGGGTTTACCAGCTTACACACGGTAGTGACAGACGACATGTAGAACGTAAAAGGAAGAATCTAGCACTGCAAGGGAAGAAAAGTCTTAAGAAATACAACAAAAACTCAAAAAAAAATCTCTCCAACATATATTACCCTTTTTTCCAACATTTATTAAATGGCAATGACTTGACTGGAACTGGCAGAAAAGTGTTTCAGGACCAGTGCTGGATGGATGAGTAGCTGCTCCCCGGAGTAGCACTTGGGGAGGACGCCCCGCCCCCGCACGAAGGACATGGACCGGGAGTGGGGGCGGGGGAGTGGGGGCGGGGCGCGGCTGCGCAGACACGAAAGCACCTCAGGGGACACAACCTCCTTGTAAAGCACACTTCGCAGACATATAGACATCCCAAGTTCAACAACACAAAGTTCTGAAAGTGAACGGCAACTTAATGGTTAACACCTGAACAGTGGTGAAACCCGCAGCAACCTCCAGCATCAGCCCGCTCCCCACCAGGGAGAGCGCACATTCGGCTTCCACTTCTTCCAAGAACAGCCCGCGTTTCCGTTTCGGTCAGTCCCCCTGGACAACACTGGTAGGTAACATTTACCCTGACGGTCCCCTTGGAAGGATCAGCGTCGGTCCTCGCCACCACCGAAGAATAGCTACAGTATAAATCTCTCAATGCTTTAATCTAGTTCTTCAGTGCAGTTCAGACCTAGAAGGCCGTAAGAACTCAACTGGACATGCTGTCAGCTCAGGAAGAATATAACTGCGCATGCACAAACATGACTTCCCTCTTCCTCTACAAAGTTGGAGAGAAGAGCTCATAATTGTTAGTATTTAACACGAAACACCTCTAGAATTCAGAACAGTGCCATACTTCTCTTGGTTCAAAATACAAAGAATTAGTGAAAGCATGATCTAGTAATACTGAATCACAAACCCAAGTTCAAGTGTGCTGAGTTTCCAATGGCAGGAAGGGAATGGTAGCCAGCTTTCAGAACAATGCTGTACGAAATCTAACTTGTAGTCCACGAAAGAAAGCTGCTCCTGACGCGAAGCTGCCCTATGTCGGGCACAGAACTAGAGGAAGAAAAAAAACTTTTAAATAGAAATGTAGATTTTGTATATATTTACACAAGATGTACATACATATGTATAGAAAAACGTACAATTAAATCATGAGAACAAGGATCTACAGCAGCAACTTTTTAAAAAAGGTTTGGAAAGGCTACACCCAACAGTGAAAAGTTCTAAGACACATTTATTAAAATTGCCCAGAAATGAGATACCAAAAGGCCATGTCTCAGGATACCACTTAAGAGATAAGAACCCATAACGTTAGCCCTATACCGTCAGGCTTGTAACACAGCCAAGAAGCTCCCCAGGAAGTGAAAGGAGAGTGCAAGTCTACACACACACACACACACACACACACACACACACACACACGAACACTTAGCAGCCAAGCCATGGTCTCTATTGTTACACAACCATGAGGAAGTCCCACCAAGAAAGTAGGAGGAGAGTTTTCCCTTGAGCAGGAACCCCCTGCCAGGCGAACCTTCTAGTGGGCTGGGGACCAACCCCCAAGGTAGAGGAATCGCTGACTGGCTGTGGACTTCCAGGATGGGTGGAAGAGAGCATTTCAGTCACCCCGTCTGCATAACCCCCGTCCATACGTGCCCATGCGACTGAACACCTCTGAGCGTCACACACACAGGCCTACTTACGTGCTCGGACCACAGAGTCACCACCTGGGTCTGAACCCTAGCTTCTTTTCCAGCCAGTCCTCACAAAGCAGAGACAAAGCACAACACATGCACACAAGCAGCTCGTGAGACGCAGCTCCAGTACAGACCAGCCTGGCTCACAGGCTGGAGCATGGAGCACAGAATTAGGTAAGTGCTGCTCCCCGAAGGCACGTGGTATAGGTTCAGTTACAGGCCTGGATTTTCAGAGGAAAAACTTCAACAGCATTTGCCCCCAGAGCACTCTGTTCTCTGGGTCGTAAAATTCTTCCATGCAGTCAAATGATAAAATAGCCAGAGAATGTTTCAGAAGCTCATTCTATTTCTGGCGCTCATGGTAGTACCCTAGGGACCTGCTATAATTAAAAATTAAGACATGTTCTTTATGTTCATCTCATTCCTGTTTCACATCTGTAAGAACAAACCTCAGAACAATCCAGCTTTCATACCAATGCTAGCACAACATAAAAGCAAACAAAGGTGTCAGGTATTAAAAAAGAAAATTCAGAATGTAATAGGAAGAAAAAGCCCTCCATCAGAAGAACACAACTTACTTAAAATTTCAATTTATTCTTTTCAAACCCCTCCCCCTCCCCCTAACCTACTAATGACTGGCTCCACTCCAAGTCTCTTACGGGTGATACTTAATGTACCACTCACTTGGAGCTCCCAGTACATCCTGAGGTTTCCTCTTTATGAAGCTATGGTAAAGAAAGCTATGGTCTGAGTTACTTAACCTCTCAGAAATCCCAACCTTCCTATGGTTCAGCCAGCAACTCTGATGGAGGAGAGGGAGAACCCAAAGGAAAATGTTACCAGAAGAGGATTGCTCTCAATATTGGATCATACCCTACAGGATGCATTTTGTGATGCTTGGAAAATCCGTCACCTGGATAACTGCTGCCTTATAGAAAATAATTTCCCTGTATTAGTATTAGTTTTAGTTTAGTATTAGTTTTGCCTACCATTTTAAAAAGTTCATCAGTTCCCTCTTTATCATCCAAATTTTGATCTTCCCTCAGCAAAGTAAGTGACCTCATTAACTTCTCAAATGACCTTCCTTTTCTCATCCCTGTTCCCAACCTGTGATATTGATCTTGCTAAGATTTATGGCTCATTTTTCATTGTCCTAGTTGATGAAAATCCACTCTTTTTCTCCCTCCCCTGCCTGTCCCTTACAACAATCCTTCTCATATTCCCTTTGGGACTCTTCACTGATTTGACTGTTCTCTCTTTCATCCATCCTCACTATCTGTCCTTCCCTTTCCATCGTCCCCAAGATGGCAGAGACCACCCTACTCAACCGCTCCCAGTGTCAGTCAACACCTCAGACTCATATAGTTGTGGGAATGTCTCCATAATATTTCCCCCGCTGCCTGCCTCCATCCTTACAGCTGAGTTGTGCAACGTATTTCCACCAGCTCAAGACCCCAAATAAGAGCTGAATTTTATGTACCATAATTCGTAACATGAGTAGCCATAAGTAAGCCATGCATCTATCCTCACTCTGCACAAATGACATTGATTAAAGTGCGTCTGGGAATTACTTTCTAATCTATTAGCAAGACGATGCATTCATCGACTCATCAAATCTTTCCAACCATCGCACGCACCACATCCTAACACTCACCTTTCAGTATATAATCAGTTAACAAGCTCGGGACCTTTTCACTGTCCTCTTTCATGGCACGAAGAACTGAAAAATAAAGGCGAGAAAGACAAGGCAACAATTTCAAATTCCCATCGAAGATCTCATTTACACTGTAGCATTAATATGGTACAACCCATCCATGCAAATTATTATTTTCTGGATATGGAAATATACCCACAAATGCTCAAGAACGTACTGTAGTTAAGTCCTTACTCAGGTGAGAACATTCCTGTTGCCCGAGACTCATCTCCCTGATTTAAAACTTCCAAACAGTGGAATCAGGAAAGAGGAATCAGGTTATTTACACAGAGCCTCAGGTCTGTCGTCATAAATACTGGAAAGCAAGGTCCCGTCGTGAGCACTTCCGTAGGCCTCAGGGAGCGGATAGCCTCAGTCGGTAGATCTCACAAGCTGGAGAAAGTCTTCGATAAATGACTAGTGAGCTACACTCTCCAAGGAGCGTGTCTGTCAGCCTTCTTGGAAATGGGTAAAAGACCAAAACAAAGAACAGACTTCACAGAGTAGCACCCTGCCAGGCTGCCTGCTTCTAGACTATGGAGGAACCTTGGCGAATTAGCCTCATCCTAAAGGAAATCTTTGACAATTTTATCTCTAAGCAAAGATGAATAGAAAAATCAGTTATTTGAGTGGTTAAAACTCTAGGCCACCCAGGTACACATAAACACATGAATAAACACTACACTTGCACAGTACTCTCCCCAGAGCATCCTGGGGAAAATGCCACACTCTTTTCCCCCAGACATAGGACAAAACAACATGGTGCAAAACCCTGTCTTTCCCACTTCCTCGTCGTGGGACTTTGAGCTAGTTCCTTAACCGCCCGGTGCACCAAGTTCCTCATTTGTAAAATGAGAACCATCATCAGACCAGTCTCAAAGGCTTGTTGTGATTACCAAGTTACTAATTCAGATGTGAAGGACTTAGAATAGTGCCCCGCACAGAATATAGGCTATGTAAGCATTAGCCGTATTTATGAACACAATATTATTCTAATTCTTACTACTATTGCTATGTGCTTCCAATAGCTTTTATGAAGAAGGCTACATAACCAGAAATGCTACCCCTCTCTGCAGGATGTCTCCTGTGGCCAACATCTCCCAGGTGGTGGCCACAGAGGCTCCAGTTCTCCCCCAGGTTTTTAGGAGATAACTACTTCTTACTTTCAAAGTGAAACTCATACTAACTTGGACATTCATTCACACCCCCTACACATGTTCACTCACCCAGAGATTCCAAATGGTGGCCGCCTACAAATACATCATCTAAGAATCAGCCTGAAGACATTTTGATGTGGGAATTATGATGACTTTGGTTTGGCCAAGTATGTTTGTCCTTGATCTGAGAAGCCGAGGTTTTTCAGTAATTCCTGGCTTCCAAGGCAATATTTATGTCCCCTTCTGAAAGGGCTACTCTGTTCAGTATTTCTGCTTCCCATGATGTTTTAGATTTGTTTCCAGTTCTACATAAAGTCACATGCCATAAGCTAGCATTATTAAAAAGTACAGTGGACTGGGAACTAAGAGACCCAGCCCTGTAATTAACCATTCCCCTGTGTGATCTTGGACACTCTATCGTCATGAGTTCCTCCGGAAAATCAGAGGGCTGGCCACCCAGTTAATCTCTTCATTCTCTATTTTAGCCTGGCTCGCATCACTTGATTTATCCATATTTTGGTATAAAAGGCTTTGAAAGTATTGTTCACCAAAGGAAGGAATAACAACTTCAGGGAGCAGGCAGGCACCTCCCTTGCGCTCATCCCACCCATGCCTCCATACCCCTAAATTCCAAAAGAGCTCTCGTCACCAGTGTCCATTCCTGTGATTCCCTCTCACTTGGCTCCCTCTTTAATCAGCAGTTATTACAAATCTTTACAGTTAGAAAAAACCTAACAGGTCAGCAAATCCAGTCCCTTCAAGGAAAACAAAGCTGAGTAACTGACTTACCCCAAATCAAACAGATGTTAATTTATTTACTATGAGGGAAACACAGCAAATACTTTCATCCTTGTTTTTCATTGTGACCATGAGAAAGTAAGTAACATCCAAGGATATCACTGTAAATAACAGGGATAGAACCAGAATTCATGGCTCATTTATGGCTCTCCTAAGAGATAGTCAATGGAATGTATATTTAAGTCTAACAAATTATTTTAAAATGCAAGCCTCTTGAAGGTGGAGTATTTTTGTCTGCTTTGTTCACTAAAGTATCTCAATGTCCAGAACACAGCCTGGCACAGAATAGGCCTTTTTAATATTTGCTGAGTGACTCTTCTTAAAATATTACTACCAATTCGGGCGCCTGGGTGGCTCAGTTGGCTAAGCGACTGCCTTCGGCTCAGGTCATGATCCTGGAATCCCAGGATCGAGTCCCACGTCGGGCTCCCTGCTGAGCAGGGAGTCTGCTTCTCCCTCTGACCCTCCCCCCTCTCATGTGCTCTCTATCTCTCATTCTCTCTCTCTCAAATAAATAAATAAAATCTTTAAAAAAAAATATTACTACCAATTCAAATTCTACCTGTGACTACTACCTTGGATTCAGGGTTCTACATTCCTAAGAAACGAGAGTGTTTTAGGCCACATTCTAAATCTTTCTTATTGAGTTACTGACAATCATATTTACAGAAGCTCCATGAAGGACGTTATTTATTGATAAATGATATGATCTCAAACATCCAAGAGATGATGGAGAATCAAGTTACACATTTTCCCTCAAAAGTTCAGCTTGTAAATATTTCAAAAAGAAAAAGCACAAAAAATACAAATCAACTCTGGATTTAGTGTCATGTTTGATGTTATAAGCCATCCATGGTTTCATTCTCAATAAATGATGACATCATCCCTCCTTTACTACTCTAAATTGACAAAGCAAAACAACAGCAACAATCAACCAACCAAAATCAGTATTTTGAATCAGCAAAAGTAAATACGGTAAGAGTTTAACTTCATCTTTGCTCACTTTTTGTTAATATTTGAAGATCTTCAACAGATGGTGGTCCGTTTTTTTTCTCATAAGGAATGACTGTTGTCAAGTACTGCCAAGTCAAAGAAAAAAAAAATCACTTAAATCTGAATGACCTTATCTGCAAAAATTTGATACAGTTACTAAAGGTCTATTTTATAACATGAAACATGAAGTATCTTACTATCTCAGCTGGAGCTCATTTTTTTGCCCACCTCTATCTGTTTCATTCAAGCCCAATGTTAACATAAATATCCATTTTTTCATCTTTCAGTTATTGAAAATTTCACAAAAGTAGGTCTGAGGGTGATCTGTTCAATTTGTTCATTATTAAAGTCTTATCTAGCATTCTCCTTGTATATTTTCAACATACTTTGGAAATAGTAATTTAAAACTAAAAACGTAGTTGTAACAGTTCTGCATAAACCAAATCATTCCCAACAGCCAAATAATTCTGTTTCAGACCATTTTTTTCTGGTTGAACAAAATGGTCACGTGGATAACTTGACAACTTTAAAAACACATACCAGCTTCCTCCAGAAGCTATCTTAGACATGCGTACCAATTTTAGAGGTGTATTATTATTATTATTCTAAATTATTTAGGATGTTTAAAGGCATTAAGGGAAAAGAGAAAAGTGAAAGGAGAGAATGGCCTAGTGAATAATAAAAATTCACATCTGATACTGAGACAAACAGCTTCGTTCACTACCGTAAAGGCTCACAAGTATCAGAGTTATGGCCTATTAAGTATGTCCCATGACAGCAGAACCTAAAAATGATTGTCCAGATGTTCCTATTCTGACCACTCCACCGAAAACTATCTAGTTCAGTGTGGTTTGCATGTGCTCATCTGGAGATCTACTGTCTTTTACTCAGAATCTTTTGAGACCCACCCATTACTTAGTCCTTGCTCTAAATCTCTGCTCTATTCCTAACCCTCCGTGAGTGATTTCACGCTTGGGTGACCTCATAATCAAAAGACAAGGTAAAATGGTTTAACAGGAACTGGCTCCCTAGGTACAGAAAAGTAGGAAAAGTGAATTATTCCACGTTTAAGAAACAATTCCCACCATCTTTTTGGTGTAGACTTCTCCAAGGTGATACCCAATTGTGGCACTGGATGTTTCTCCGTGAAGGAAACCGGAAACAAGCCCCCCTGGGGCTTCACAACAGCGTGAGCCTCAGGCAGGCTGGCCTCCGAGAGAGAGAGAGCGTCAGGAAGCAGCGCCACCCACACCCCACCGCCAGCGCGCTAACCAGCTACGCTCTCTGTCCCACTGGTACGTGTAGGTCAGTCTGGAAGCTTTTTTTTATACCATCCTGTGAGTCTGAGAGAGGGAGAGGTGCCAGAATAAAAAAAAAAAAAAAAATTTAGACCATCCCTTCATGGAGCTGGAAATGTCCGTGTGAAGGATTATTTAATATTGATTATTGCCCTTCTTGCCCTTCTACACTCCAACGCTTTCTTTTGATAAACTGCCAAAAGCTACATTCTGCACTTTCTCAGTCTTAAGAGCTACACTGAAAAGTTTTCTTTGTGAAGTGAAAATTTCAAATTGTGAAAAGTAATTTTAAGCACACTCATTAATGTAGATGTGTTTCCTGTGTTCATGATCCTCCTTAAATCATTATACAAAAATGTTAATATAAAGCAAATTACTACACAATTGACTGCGTACTTCTATCCACGTAGACTTTTGTATAGATCATGTCGCATGCCTCACTTGGCAGAGAGTGAGCTGGCTGACTACATGATACACCTTAAAAACACTTGAATTTCGTTTAAAAGGAGGTAAGATATATATATCCTCTGACCGACACGTGTGACCCAGAACTCCTGTCAAAAAGACACAACAGCAGCTTTCTTCCCCGGCAAAGTGATACCTTGTTTCTCAAACTTTTAGAGTTAGCATAGTATATTCTAGTTTAGTTATATATTCTATACATGCAACTCATTAGGTCAGGGCAATTTGTTTAAAGGCAGTGGAAAATGGAGCTCTCAAACATGTATGAAGAATGCATTTAGTCTTTTGTCCAATTTGAAAAATGCTTCTTCCTAAAGGGAATTGTATGTATTATTGAGACCATAAAAATGATGAACTTTCACTTCTCTCTTTTAAGCAACAGTCTTAGTAAATTAGTCAAACTGCCAGCTTTCAGGACCTTCACTTACGCAGGAAATGAAAAAGCAGAGAATAAGGAAAATAAGGGTAACCCAGCACCTGTTTCTCTCCACCTGAATTTCCAAAGGTGTGGCGGAGGCCGTTCTGAATGACATTTGAGATCCCTTCCATGCTGAAGCGCTAAAGGCAGCAATATACGGCCCGGAAGAAAAGGACAGAGAAAGAAGTTCAAAGACTATTAGTAAGAATGCACCACCATGATTTATGTGCCCAAGAGACAAGCAGTTAGAAAATGCCATTAGTCATTCAGATAAAGCAGACAAAATCATGCTGTTTTTAAACAGTTTTTGCTTCCATTCCCTTGCAAGTCAAATGCAAAAACAACGCTTTTATGCTACTATATTCAGGAAGACTTCCCTCACCTGGCTGATAAATAAATTTGCTCTAATGTAAATATCCTAAGTTGTACACATTTTTGTCTTAGGCAAAATTTACCCGGTAACTTTAAGATACCTCTTGATATTGTTTACCTACATTGTATCAAAAGTCTGAAAACTTAATACTAACAGTATGCATATTTTCAGCCTAAGTGTGCATATTTCTACCGCAAGTTTGGAGAAACATGAACATAACATTTGGCAAATGAGAATGCTGTTACTTGGAGAGCTGAGGACGGCTTCCCACTCGCTCTTCGGGCCACCTGCCACTGCCTTGGTGCAGAAAACTCGAACCGCAAGAGCACATATGCTTCCTGGAGAGCAGAGTGGATCCCACGTGCCAGCAGGCCCTGCACACTTCTACAGAGACTTTCCCACTGTTTCTAGGAAGCAATTCTAGCTTCTTCCCCCAGCAACCTCCAAGGCTTCTGAGAACCCACTGTACTCTAAAGGAAATAGTTTTTCCCTCAACTACTTATCTTGATTTGTAACCAGTCTGCAATGCCATCAGACCGGGGAAGAGGCCAGTGGCACCCCTCTGGCTGCTGAGTCAAAGGCCTGAGATGGATTCTTAGGGCATGACTAATTAAGGAGGAAGGCATCCCGGAACGGGAGTTCAGTCCCCATTGACCAGATGGGTCCTCTCTCTGGATTTTTACAGAGGAAAGTTGAAACAGTAAACACATGTGAGGAGTCCATATAACAAATATTTACCAGGCCCCATGGAACAGAAGCGGAAAGCAAGGCAATGGTCTCTGCTTTCAAGAACATATGGTTTAGGGCGCCTGGGTGGCTCAGTTGGTTAAGCGGATGCCTTCGGCTCAGGTCATGATCCTGGAGTCCCGGGATCGAGTCCCATATCGGGCTCCCTGCTCAGCGGGGAGTCTGCTTCTCCCTCTGACCCTCTTCCCTCTTGTGCTATCTCTCATTCTCTCTCTCTCAAATAAATAAATAAAATCTTAAAAAAAAAAAAAAAAAAAGAACGTATGGTTTAGCCCAGTGGTTCTCAAAGTGTGGCCCAGGAACCCCCCGCCAGGAGGGTTCATGAGCTCAAAATTATTTTCTCAGAAATACTAAGGCATGATTTGCCTTTTTCACTTTCATTCTTTCATGACTTATAGTGAAATATTCCAAATGCCAGGCTGAATGCAGAAGCAGATTTAAGACTCTAGCTCTCTTGAATTAAGCCAGGTATTAACAAGATTAACAAAAATGCACAGGAATGCCACTGTTTCTCATTGAATTTTTGAAATTAGAGTTATTTTTCATAAAAATATGCTATTTGTGTAAACATTAATTTCTTACTGGTATTTTTAAATGGATTTGTAAATTTTTAAAAATTTTCTTATAATAGAGTAATTATCCATCAATATGACTTTTGTAAACAAAAGCTCTTTGGGGTCTTCAATGAATTTTTTTTTTTAATTTATTTATTTGAGAGAGAGAATGAGAGACAGAGAGCACGAGAGGGGGGAGGGTCAGAGGGAGAAGCAGACTCCCCGCCGAGCAGGGAGCCCGATGTGGGACTCGATCCCAGGACTCCAGGATCATGACCTGAGCCGAAGGCAGTCGCCCAACCAACTGAGCCACCCAGGCGCCCTCTTCAATGAATTTTAAGAGTGTAAAGAAGTCCTAACAACAAAAAGCTGAGAAACACCAAGAAGTGTCATCTTTGAAGGAGCTAAATGCCTCTTTATCAGTCATGTACTCAGTGGTATTATCGAAAATCTGAGTACCAAATGTTACCATCTTTGGAGAACATATACAACCGTGCCTCTCCTCCTAAATGGTCCCTCCCCACAGAGTCCTTCCCAGACTGCATGCCATTTTGTTCTGGCAAGAATGAAATGTCTGGTCCAGGCACCTTGACTGAACACGCTTCACTTTGATGACAGCATAACCATATTCCCTTTGATGAAGTAGGCTCGTTTTAAAGGAAAACCTACACATAAGTATTTTGTAGATTTTTGTATTTTGTAGCTTTTTCATATGCTATCATATAATTTGTTCACATTTTTAAGCAGATTATCAAGAGATGAACTTAGGCACCAGAGGCTAGAGCCATTTTTTAAACTCTACCAAACGTATTTCCTCTCAAAAGCAACAAAGACAAAAACACTTCATTCTCTATATAACCTGACTCCATTATCTCTAGGCACATTGAAGCTAGACATTGTCAAACAAGGTGAAGAGTTTTAGCATCCACGCATCAGGAGACTGAGGGATGCTTTACATCTGAACAGCATGTTCTTAAAAACACTAGCTGTACCTCCCCAGTTGGAAACCTAATGTCTGTCACTGCAAAAACATAAATAAAAAGACAGGTGCACATTCTTAAACTCCTAGGTTCCGGCTGTAATCTAGGGTTCCTTATTAAAGGTGCAGCTGTGGGCTCTGCTGAGCCACAAGTGCTGGTAGCCTGAGGACTCCTGAAAGATGGCTTTCCCGCAACCACAGCGCCAGGCTGGGTGGAAGTCGGTGGAAGCACAGCCACGTGAAGCCACAGCAAGCCCCAAAAGCACAAAGCTAACAGCTGATCACAGCGAAACAAGTAAAAGAACTCTCCCTAGAACTGTGCCCCGCGGCTCAGGGTGGGGGAGCCCGGAGTTGGGGCCGGAGCTGGGGCGGTGGCCCCCGCAGCAGCCTGAGCAGAGAAGCAAGGTGGCTGGCACCGTGCTACTGCCTCCCACCCCAGCAGGGAAAAGGCCAGCACAGCAAAATCTCAAGGTTCACAGAGAGACGTCTGAGACCATCCCTCCAGCAGCGCTCTGGCGGCCATCAATCCCCATCCCCAGCCAGGAATCACAGCGCCACCATGTCCTGCCCTCGCTGAGTTTTCAAACTCTTCCTCCGACCCTCTCTTTCTCAGGGGCAACTTTAAATTCTCCAGCCCTCAACCAAGTTCCTTTCCCCAGGGTTTCCTCAAACAGCTCTTCCCGGGTCACTTCTCCGATGCTGAGGTCCAGGGACACTTTTCAGATCCCTCTGAGACACCCGGTAAGCGCTCCACCTGTGCCCCTGCCCTGGGTTCCCGCAGGCTCCTGCCCCTGGCTTCCGCCTGCCCCTTCCCAGAGGTGCTTCTTTCTCTGCTCAGCTCTCATATACCAGTGTCCCCCGGAGAGTCTGTCCCTACTGTTCTTCTCATGCACGCTCTCTGAACGGTCCTGCTGTTTTTCACTTCTGCTGCCACCGATGTACAGCTCCACTTTGTTAAGATCAGGAAAGGGCTGAGAACCGAGCCTGGCACTGAGGAAGGGCTCGGTACACACCAGCCAGCTTTACTGCACCGACCACCTGAGCGTCACTTGCCTGTTCAATGGCCTCTCGGCCATCTGCACCTGCATACTGCTAAAACTCATCACATCCAAACCTGAACTCCTCTTCCTCTCTCTCACCAGAAATAAAAGTTTTTGTTTCTTTTTTAATCCTATTCCTCTTCAGCATTCTCTACCTTTCTCATGCATGTATCCACTCTTTCAAGAAACAGGAGCCAGATATCACAGGTCTTAGCGACTCCGGGCGAGCACACCAGCCGAGCCCCTCCTCCCCGGATGACCCGACATTCCAGCAGAAGCGGGGCAAAGAGTCAGACAAGTAACGCGCCCAGCTGATAGCTGCAACACGGCAATAAAAATCGGGACGCCTGTTTTGTATTGGGAGGGCAAAGAAAAGCTCTCTGAGGAGGTGACATCTGAGCTGCAGCATGAAGTAAACACCCTCCCCGATGAGCTACAAAGGACAATGGACAAGAGAGATCCCCTCAGAGAACAAAACCAAAAGCAGCCAAACCGGCCAACCCAGGAGTTCAGTCCGCAGCCGGTGCGCAGGGGTCCTGTTAGCCACCCAGCAGCCCCCCCACACCACCATGGGTGAAACAGTAGCTGCATTCTCCCCTCCTTCCCATAAGCAGTTTTTATTGCGGCAGCCCTGTTCTTGCTCCATCCTGGTGGGCGGATGTGCTAACATGGCAGGCTTAACCTTGGCATCCAGGGGCTACATCCAGAGCGGACGGGAAAAGCAGGTAACCCCCAAAGATGCCGGGCTGGAGGCTCCATGCGGTTGCTGTTAACAAGACCTGTGCATCTCCCTGTGGGGAGGGGGCACATGTGTTCTCCCTATGCTTGCCCAAGTCAGGAATCAGTGACCCGACCCCTCATCCTCTCTTCCCTGCTGCCCAACCAAGAGATTCCACCTCTTTCATATCCCTGAAATTCAACCATTTTCCCGGCCCTACTGTAACTTCGTGGCTCATTTCTTACCTGAATGAGTGCCTCTGAGTCAACGTCTCTCTAGTTGCCCCCTTCCAATTAGTTCCTTGAAACACTGAATTTATCCTCCCAAAAGACAAATCTGACCAAGTAATGATCCACTTAAAACCTCTTTTGTGGTTTCCTACAGCCTTTACATAACGACCAAATGCCTTAGCATGGCAAGCAAAGCTACCCATTTTCCGGCTTCTACTTTGCTACTTCCTCACCCTCTTGAATGACTTTCTCTCTCACCTTCAGCTTGCTCTCTCCACTTCTAGCCATAATGAACCACCTACAGGGCCCCAGATGTGCCTGTCACCTCCAGATGGCTGCCGCCACCATGCCCTCTGCTTGGTAGGCCTGTCCCTTCTTCTTGTCCTCCAGATTCAACTCAGCCTGCCTAGACGCCTAAAGCAAACTAGGGGCAATAGCAACTTATCCACACCTCCGTCACGAGACGGTGCCAGGCACAGAACACACCGAGAACACGGTAACTGCTTTGAATACAGCAATTATCACCGCATACCTAGTTTTCTCAACCTCGACAGTACTGACATGTGCAGTCAGACAGCTGTTTGTTGTGGGGGCGGTCCTGTGCAGTGTGGTGTGCTGAACAGCATCACTTGGCCTCTACTGGGAATGCTAGTAGCACTGCCCCTCACCTCATCCACTTGTGACAAGGACAAATGTGTTTGGACATTGCCTAAAATCGTAAAGGGAGGGGCAAAACTGGCCTGGCTGAGAATCACTGCATAAAGTACACTGCATGGTTTGTCAGCTGGATCCCCAGCCCACACGCAGCATGCCTCCACACGCTGGGATTCACTCGGCATCCTTAACACTCATTCCTGACACCTAATTAGAGATCAACATATGTCTAGCTCATAATAGTAAAAGAAAAGATAATCCAGGTATTTTTTTAAATGGGGATGAGGCACAATATCTAAAGAAAAACAGCAGAGAAAGAAAAAAGAAAGTTTGGGTTAAATTTTTTTTAGGGAGAGAGCTGGGGCGGGGGGAAGGGGGAGCAAAGTAAGAAGGAGAGAGAGAATCTCAAGCAGGTTCCACACCCAGCACAGAGCATGACAAGGGGCTCGATCTCACAACCTGAGATCATGACCTAAGCCAAAATCAAGAGTAGGGCACTTAACCAACTGAGCCACCCAGGTGCCCCAGTTTGGGTTAATTTTTTAATAAATTCAACTAAGTTCTCACAATCGTTAAGGGAAGAAATAATGTCAGACACTTCTTTTGTGTGCCAGCAAAGCACAAACCCATCCGCAGCACGCAGGAGGCATTCGATGGATAGATACTGGCTGAAATTAGAAAATTCTGTAGCAATTATTACCCATACCAGTGAAATACTTTCAGATTTGGCGATGGAACTAGGAATCACACCGTAGTCAGAAGTATTTGGAATCAGAAAATTTTCCAAGAGTCAACTGGGATAGAAAAATACTGCAACAGAAAGCAGGGCTCCAAGCTCTCTCCCAGCCTTGCTACCGACGTCTGACTAGGGAGCTGTCACTAAACCCACACATGCCTGTTTCCACACCACTGAAACAGGTCATGAAGTGTTATCATTTGTAAAGGTCTCTTATTAGTAAATCGTATGAATCTATGAATTATCTCAACCGAGATGATCCATGGTTTCTTTAAGAAGGCAAATCAAAACACACACACACACACACACACACACACACATCAGTATGGGACCGCGAGGTCACACAGGTTATAATGTAAGTGCTCTAGAAGGACAAAACCGCACAGCCAAATGACACATTCAGAGTTATCTACTCCAATGGCATTTACAGACGTCTGCTAAGCCACAGTTTAACACGTCTAAGACCGAAGCCCAAGAGTCCTAGCGCCTGAGGTAACATATCGAGAAGAGACAAATTTTTTTCTCTTGACTTGTTTAGGAGAGAAAATTTTTTTTTTAAAGAGCTAAAAAGCAAAAATAATCTGAAGGTGAACAGAAGACAGATGACATGACAAGATACAAAGTTATTTGTCAAAGAAGTCAACGACGAAGTTCTGAAAAAGTCCACTGAAGAACCCGGTCTAGGAAGTCAGTGTGAAATTAATAAAGTAAGATAAATAATCTTGTTGACGAGGTTTGTAAAACAATGGAGTGACTAAGAAATACGAAATCTCTAGGATAACAAAAGAGTAGCAAGCAGAAGATCAATGAACTAGAAGAATCAAGGAAAGGAAAGACCAGGCGGGACAAGGAAGAAATAGGAAAAGACCTCCAAGAGCACACAATAGGTGGTTTCACAACTGCCCTATAAATTCCATAAAACAATACCCCTTTTGGAAGGCAAAATGAACTTTAAAAAGATAAAACCTCGGAGACAGATTAAATTTACTTTTTAGCAAACGTCACCTCATTTAGAAACACTACATTTATAACCTTGAGAGCAGATGTGGTGTGATTAGGTGCTTCTGGTACTGAACTGGGCCAGAGAGAAGATCTTGTCTATGCTTAAATTTTATTCAGGGGGCAGAGGGTGGAGGAAGAGAAGAGCAGCATTTCTTTGTTGAACATTTCTCATGGTAAAAGTACGACAGACCCGTCAAAGCACTTTCAGAAGTCTCGCGGTTAGGAATGCTCGATGAAATAAAGGATACTAAGGATTTCTTACTTTAATTTAGCTTAATTAAAATAAACAACTGCAATATTAAGTACATCAGAAAATCTAATCCTGCCTCCATTTAATCTACCATTTCTAAATTTGAAGGATCCAAATGTTCACATGCAAAGTGAAGAACTAGTAAAGATTCTGGGGGTCTAAAATTATTTTGTAATCCATCCATCTGTTTTCCACCGTATCTTTACAAAGGAGTTAATAGCTCTGTAAAATGCCCTTCTCAGAATGGAACTTTTGACATGAGCCCATTTATAAGCAGGAAAATGATTAAGCATTACAGTATTTACTTTATTGTTTCCCTCACTGCTGACAAAGTGCCAAAGTAACAGTGAGGGTGGGGGAAGAAGTTTAGTCAATCCGGGGCCCCAGCCGCATGATTTACAATAAGAATACTCACAGCTACCTCATGACCATTTCCTTCCCTGGCGTGACTAGGTATTAAGCCTCAAAATCAGCCATTCTCTGGAATCTTTTCCCATACAAAACCAGGAGCAAAGTATAAACAAGATACAGGAGATTAAAAACAAAAATTAGAAAAATGTGAAAGAAGAGGGAAAGGAGCCAAGATCTCCAAGGCCACAGACAAAACACCTGCACAGCTTACCAGGAGAAACGCAGAGCCAAGGGTCCCTTGCACACACCTCTGTGTTACATCCTCATGCCAGTGTGTACAGGTTCTGTGAGCGAAGGCCTCTGCTGAGCTTCTGTCTACCCATTTATGAAATGGCAGGAATATTAATAAAATCTGTAGGGTTGCTGTGAGGATTAAATGAAGTAGTCCATGGGAATCACTTAGCAAAGCGTTCAGCAAATACTGATACCCAAAAATATTCAAAACATTCCTCTAGAAAGGCTAGAACAACATTTGGGGGGACATAGCTCCCAAAAAGAAGTAACCACATCTTTCTACTTTTCTCCAGAACAAGTAATGAGTAGTTTTAGTTCTCATATAAGTAAAACAAAAACTGACAATACACTCCTGACTATAGATAGTCTCTAGCCTAAGGAGCTGAAGACAACATGAAGAAAAGAAGTTACGGTCCGGTCCATGACTAAATATACAACTCAGCCAAAAAGCTTAAACTGAAAACAAGTAACACTTGCAGCTAATTCAAGGTCTTTCTGAACAAGAGAAAGAAAAGAGCTAGTAAACACAAACACTGTGTAAACCGAAAAGCAACAAGAATCAGATACAGCGATGTGATCTGTTAATTCTTTTCTGGAGTCCTAAACATATCAAATCATTCTCTGCACAGAACATTCACCAGCTTAACTAATTTCACAGAAAGAAGGATCCAGCACAGGGAAGGCCAAACTAACCAGGAGGCCAGGAAATTCAGACTATTCCTGCTACCAGACTTTTCTCTTAGCCTTAGCTGACACCCACGGGCACAGATCTCTAACAAGCCAGGAAATCTTTTAAAAATTCCAAATTCAAAGCTCAGTGTCAGAAAAAAGGTTAGGAAAAGCAATTAAGAAATGCTTTTCATCTATTTCTGACTCGTATCCTAATTTATGCTCTGACTCCATAAATATTCTTTATACCCAAGAGATTCAAAAGAAAGTGAAATTCAAACATAATTATGGTTCCTCATAAATCACATCATTTGCAATAGTTTGAATGACATGATTTTCAAATACTGATTTATAGAACAGTACTTTTAATTTTTAAATTCTTAAAATAATCGCAACACAAAACACAAGAAAAACAGAACTGAAAGCAATAAATGTAAAAAAATTACAAAGCAAAAATATTCAAATATTACCTAAGATGTAAAATTTGAGTGTTTATTTTGACACTTCTTCAAATCAAATACTTTTAATGTGAATTATAAAGCAGTTGTAAATGCAAATTCTACTGAAAAATAGTTTCTGCAGAAAAAAAAACCAGATCCAAGTAAATTAGAAAATATGAATTATACCGAAGCAGATAAATATTTGAATATGTCTTGAATATTAAACTATTTTGGAATTTTGCTCTCAGAACAGGAAGATGTGGTATGAAGATTTTCAAGGTTAGGAGTTAAATGGAATACTATCAATTTAATTTTTTTTGTATTTGAACATTTTTTAAAATTTTTATGTAATTTAATATTAATGTGGTAATTAAATTAGTGTTGGCAAACATTTTCAAACTACTAAAATTAGAGTAAAATAATTAACCCTGGTAATTTTATGAATTATTTCCTGATACTTATGAATACTCTCAGTATATAATAAGAATACAATTTCCTGGCATATTGTGGCTTTTATGTGAATTTGTGTTATATTAACAATGAACAAACCTCTCCAAGGCATAAAGGGTCAAGAACAGACTCCTGATTTTTAACTGCTGGGTCATGAAAGCTCACTATTACCAGTCTGTTACCAAAAGACAATTGCAGAAAACAAATAGTAGATAATGGTAAACAAAAACTGGTGGTGACATATATTTCTCTAGGCAATACTATCTTTCATAAAGTAAAACTGTTCTACATCTAAACTAATTCATAATTCATAGGTGTGAATTATTAAAATAAATATTACACATCCAAGTTTCCCTCTGCCCTACAATGACCTTCCGTTCTATGGCCCTAACACTAATTTTTAGGAATGTCCATTACAATAAAGAAAAATATGAAGGATTGTAAGAGACCACTACAAAAAATTATATGCCAAGAAATTGGAAAATCTAGAAGAGATGGATAAATTCCCACACTATCTTCCAAAACTGAAATCACGAAGAAACAGAAAATCTGAACAGACTGATTACTAGCAACAAAATTGAATCGGTAATCAAAAACTCTAAACAAACAAAAGTCCATGACCAGATGGATTTACAGGCAAATTGTACCAAATATTAAGAGTTGATACCTATTCTCTCCAAATAATTCCAAAAACTAGAAGAGGAGGGAAAGCTTCCAAATTCATTCTATGAGGCCAGCATTATTACTCCAAAACCAAAATCAGACAAAGACATTACAAAAAAACTACAGGCAATATCCCTAATGAACATATTTGCAAAAATTCTCAACACAATATTAGCAGACCAAATTCAACAATACACTAAAAGAATCATTCACCTCAGTTAAGTGGGATTTATTCCTCGGATGCAAGGATGGTTCAATATCCACAAATCAATCAATGTGATATATCACATTAACAAAATCAAAGATAAAAACCATATGATCATCTCAATAGATGCAGGAAAAAGCATTTGACAAAACTCAACATCTGTTCATGATAAAAACTCTCAATAAAGTGGATTTAGAAGGAATATACCTCAAGATAATAAAGGCCATATATGACAAACCGACAGCTAACACAACACTCAATGAGGAAAAGCTTTTAGGAACATGACAAGGTCCTCTCTCCCACTTTTATTCAACACAGTACTGGAAATCCTCACCATAGCAATCAGACAAGAAATAAAAGGCATCCACATAGAGAAGAAAAAAGTTAAACTGTCCCTATTTGCAGATGACATGTTACTAAAAATAGAAAACGCTAAAGACTCTACAGAATACTAGAACTAATAAATGAGTGCAGTAACACTGCAGGATACAAAATTAATATACAGAAACCTGTTGTGTTTCTTTCTATACACTAATAACGAAGTAGCAGAAAGAGAAATTAAGAAAACAATCCAATTTACAGTTGCACCAAAAAGAACAGATTACCTAGGAATAAATAAATTAACTAAGGAGGTAAAAGACCTGTACTCTGAGAACTTTTATAAAACCCTGATGAAAGAAATTGAAGACAACACAAATGGAAAGATATACCATGCTCATGGACCGGAAGAACAAATATTGCTAAAATGTCCATACTACCCAAAGCAATCTACAGACTCAACACAATCCCTATCAAAATACCAATAGTATTTTTCTTAGAACTAGAACAAGTAATCCTAAAATTTGTATGGAATCACAAAAGACCCGAATAGTCAAAGCAATCTTGAGAAAGAAGAAAAAAGGTAGAGGTATCACAATCCCAGATTTCAAGATATACTATAAAACTGTAGTAATCAAATAGTACGGTACTGGCACAAAAATAATCATACAGATCAACAGAACAGAATAGAAAGCCCAGAAATAAACCTAAGTTTATACAGTGAATTAATCTACAACAAAAGAGATAAGAATTTACAATGGAGAAAAACAGTCTCTTCAATAAATGGTGCTGAAAAAACTGGACAGCTACATGCAAAAGGATGAAACTGGACCACTTTCTGATACCATATACAAAAATAAATTCAAAATGGATTAAAGACCTAAATGTGAGGGGCACCTGGGTGGCTCAGCTGGTTAAGCATCTGCCTTCGGCTCAGGTTATGATCTCAGTGTCCTGTGATCGAGCCCCACATCAGGCTCCCTGCTCAGCGAGAAGCCTGTTTCTCCCTCTCCCTCTCCCCACCCCCTGCTCATGCTCTCTCACTATCTCTCTCTCCCTCTCTCAAATAAATAAATAAAATCTTTAAAAAAGAAAGACCTAAATGTGAGACCTGAAACCATAAAATTCCTTAAAGAAAACAAAGGCAGTAATCTCTTGGACATCAGCCTTAGCAACATTTTTCTATATATGTGGCCTCGGGCAAGGGAAACAAAAGCAAAAATAAACTCCTGGGACTACACACACGCGCACGCACGCGCGCACGCACACACACACAACTTCTGCACAGCAAAAGAAGCCATCAACAAAACAAAAAAGGCAACCCACTGAATGGAAGAAGATATTTGCAAATGATATATCTGATAAGGGGTTAATATGAAAAATATATGTTATACATCTCAACACCTAAATAACAAATAATCCAATTAAAAATGGGCAGAGGACCTGAAGAAACATTTTTCCAAAGAAGACACATAAAAGGCCAATAGAAATATGAAAAGATGTTCAACATCACTAACCATCAGGGAAATAACAAATCAAAACCCCAATGAGATACCATCTCATACCTGTCAGAGTGGCTACTATCAAAAAACCAAGAAGTAACAAGTGTTGGTGAGGATGTGGAGAAAAGGGAATCCTCATATACTGTTAGTGGGAATGTAAACTGACGCAACCACTGTGGAAAACAACATGGAGACTCCTCAAAAAATGAAAAATAGAAATACCATATGATCCACTACTGGATATTTACCCAAGGGAAACAAAAACACCCATTCAAAAAGATATATTCACCGCCTGTATTTACTGCAGCATTATTTACAATAGTCAAAATATGCCCATCAATAGATAAATGGATAAAGAAGATGTGGTGGAATATTACTCAGCCATAAAAAAGAATGAATTCTTCCCATTTGCAACAACATGAATGGGCCTAGAGGGTATTATGCTAAGTGAATAAGTCATATATATACCACAGGATTTCACTTACGTGTGGAATCTAAAAAATAAATGAACAAATAAACACCAGAAACAGACCCATAAATATAGAGAACAAGCTGGTGGTTGTCGGAGGAAGGGAGGTACAAATGGGTGAAGGTGAATGGGAGGTACAGGCTTCTGGTTATGGAATGAATAAGTCACTAGATGAAAGGTGCAGCATGTTATCATAATAGCGTTGTATGGTGACAGATGGTAGCTACACTTGTGGTGAGTACAGTATAACATATAGAGTTGCCAAATCACTATGCTATACACCTGAAACTAATATAACATTGTGTGTCAACTATAAGGAAAAAGAGAGAAAACAGAGAAATGCTATCAAATATAACCAACAAATTACTGTTGAAAATGTATTAATATTTATTCACATATATAGGGCAGACTTCATCCTCTTGAGTACCACTACTTAGAAAAAGTGGTGGAGGGGGATCAGCTCCTTTGCTACTTCTCCTCTACCTTAAACTACTTTTGATTACTGTCTATAAATACAGTGTACCCAGACAACTGCCAACATTTTTAAGTTTTTCATTTGGCCCCAAATCTAGAGACAACTGGTCTACCTGCTGGCTGTCTTCACTTAGCTACTGGGAATCTGACACACAGAGCACAAAGGTCTATTGCTAGGCAGAGTGCCTTAGGCAAGTGGCTTGGAGATGGACTGGCCAAGGCATCACCACCTATAGGCATAACTCAGGCTGCTGGATGGGGCCCTGAAGAAAAGAACAATTCAATACACTCTTAGATAAAACAAGGTTACATTTTATAATAAATTTTAGTCACGATATAGTGATCTTTTTATACAAATTCACTTTAAATGGAGTTTGAATCTTTTTTTCCTTCAAATTTTTTAATTTTATTAAATTTTAGTCTAAATCGGGGGTTGGAAAACTTTTCCTAGAAAGGGCCAGAGAGTTAATATTCTAGTTTGCAGTCCACACAGTTGGTCACAATTATTCAATCCTGTCCTTGTAACACCAAAGCAGCCATCGACCATATGGAATAAATGGACATGGCTATGTTCCAATAAAACTTTATTTATAAAATAGGCAGAGGGCCAATCTGGCCCTCAGGCAGTAATTTGCCTTGCCAATCCTCAATCATCTTAACAAATGTGAAATTTGAAAATTCCAAATTAAAAAGAAGGGAAGAAAAAAACTAGGGTCCATCTTATTTTAAACAAAAGCCCCAAATTCAAGGAGTTGTGTCAAAACAGATCCTTCTAAGCTAGGAGCTGGCACAAAGTGGAATAACTTCAGAACAATCTAATCAGAACTATCTAAATGAAAATAAATTTCTCTTAAAGTCAGCTTTGGTGAAGATTAAATGAAAAACTATTACTGGGGCATTTTTGCATGTAAAAGAGAAACAAAATAGATTTGACTATTCGTCATAATATGAGCTTAGTGAGTCATACATACAGAGCAGTGCATTTGTGAAAGAAATAATATAAGAAAGAGTATCAGCCAAGGCCTAGCTGCCCCCATCATTAGGCAGTTATCTCCCCAACCCCCAAAAGCAACAGGGCAATATAATTCTTTTTAAAACAGAGTTCCTGATTCCTAATACCCCAAAAGTTTTCAAAATTAACTTCTTCAGGTTAGACTGAGGCAACTATTCATTATTGCTGGTGCTAAGTCCCACACATGAGAACTCTCTCTTGAAAGCTCCAACTGATTATGGCAAACAGAAAACACACTACAGATTCCTATCTTCTCAACCCTAGACTTAGAAAACACAACCTTACATGTGACTTTTAATTTGAAAACATTACCGGATCCTAAAGGAAGAAGTATGTCCATTTCATCCATATACTGAGGTATGATGCCAAGCAAGTAAACACTCATGTCTTTACACTTCAGATAACTCTAGGTGACAACCACTGCTAAATTAAAACACACCTGGTATACTCTGACTTGTTCTTGTACTCATGCGAACTGCCACTGAAGTCCAATGGTCTGTGACTCTATACAACATAAATAGAAGACTGGCAACAACAACAAAAATCCCTGAGAGAACAACAATTCAAATAGGACAAACCCAAATCCTTTGGGATTCTATCTCCTTTATAGCAAAGTTTCAATTCAACAGACATTAAGTGATGTGTAAAAAAAAACAAAAATTAGGTAAGATGCTAAACAATGAAACAATGTGAATGAGCTTTTGGGAAGGCTGCACTCCTTCCCAGGTGAGATTTAATCCAATGATGACAACAGAGTATGATACTATGAGATTAGAAGTATGTGTACCCTCATAAATACAAAAAACATCTAATAGGCACCTTAATAGGCAACTCACAAAAGAATACAGAAGTCAACAGATCAAACCATTGTTTGCCTTTCAGATCAGTATATATCAAAAGGCTAACAATACCCATTGTTGGTTGGAGGTGTGGGGAAATGGTCGCTCACTTATGCAATTACTGGGTTTCATTTCTGTAGAACCATATGAAAAGATGGTTGTTTAAAACCCTCCAAAACTGCATATCCTTTGACTTAGAAACTGCACTGATTTCAGTGAATGAGTAGACTGTTCAACTAACCAAAAGAAAAATATATAGGAAATAAATTCAACTTTAGGAAAATGGTAACTTTAGTTTGATAAATTTCAGAGAGAAATAACTAGTACGCAGCTGGATATATAACTAGCATTTACTCAGGATATATACTAGTCTTCCATACATTATTTCATGTAATCCTCCCAAAACTCAAAACTCAAAGGGAGATGTACCCAGCGGCAAGAGCAGGACTCAAATACAGCTCTTAACCCAAAATTCTTAATCAACAGGCTCCTCGGTCTCCGAGGGCTTGGCACCTGACAGAAAGACCCTAGGCAGAAATACAGATTTGCAAGTTTATTTCTTTCACACATTTATTAGTAGAAATTTGTTAGTACCTAATGTTATACCTAAGGATATAAAGATAAAGTGATATTTCCTATCCTTAGAGACCCATGACAGACAGACATGAAAACAAAAAACTACAATACAGTGTGACAGTGCCAACAGAAATAGTCAAGAGGAATAATACCCCAAAAGAAGGAGAGAGCAGTCAATTCTGCATTGGAAGAAGAGTCATCGAGGAAGGTTCTAAAAAAGGAAGACAACGCCTGTCCAGGATTTTGAAGGTCAAATTAAAAAATGAAAAAAATCTCCCAAATGTACTGGGAAAAGTAGGAACAGAGGGCCACCCCAGAAAAGGGAGTGGCATATATAAAAGCACCAAGGCCCAAAACAGCATGGTCAGTTCAAAAAAATGCATCCAGATCACCACAGTGATTAACAGACAGTACCCATCAACCATTCCAAACTCCACTCACACCCGTCTCTTTCTCCTGATGCTGAACAACAGGACAGAAGAGATATAAAGTTTTCTGCTCTCTTGAGTCTCATTTCCCAAAGAGAAGATCTACTCCTCTAACCTCTCCTCCAGAGAACTGGAAAAAGACAAGACAGCCTACCTTGCTCATCAGAAGGAGCAGTGACATAGTGACCACTCTATCAAAAACAGCTTCCCAACAGCACTATCAACCACCTTACCCAGGCTTTTATTGTCTTGGTGGCATTTGTTACTATCAGAAATTAATTGCCTAGTCATTCTTTCTTTGTTTATTGCCTGTCTCCCTCATTATTAAACCCCAAGAGGCCATGGGCCTTGTCTGCTTTATTTGCCACTGTATCTTCAACAGTGCCTGGCACAAGGAAGACACACCCTGCAAGGATCTGCTGAATGAATATATATTGCTTTATCTTAGCCAACATGTAGCAGATTTTAGAAATTAAAACAAATCAACATAACATTTCACTTGTATAAGATACTCAATACTTTAATATTTAATAGTATTTCCATGCCCCCCAAAACCATCTAATGCTCTAAATAGCATCCCTAAGCCCCCAATTCTTTTTTTCACTACAGAAAATGTTTGAAACAATAAGTCTCCAAAATTAACACCAAAAGAGTTTAACTTTGTTCTATTCCCACCCAGGTATTTCTTTATAGTGTCTTTGGACCAAAGAGAAGAGCTAGCAAATATGGATAAAGCGTTAGACCAACTACAAATGGATGTTTTGTTTCAATGAAACACGTTTAAGGAAAAATGGAAGGAAGCTATTCCGTGCTTAAGGAAAGAAAACCAAGTCCTGCTAATAAAACAAAAATATTCAAGGTAAAAAGAAAAAAGTGACTAATGTTATTAGAAAACAGATAAAGCATGATCTCTGTAAGAAGGTCACCAATTTTTAGACATTTGTATCACTGATGATAGCTAACTCAGAGGGATAGGACTTGCCCAAACTGCATGTTACGTAAAACGTCTAACAAGGTAATATCTTTTGCAATCTGTTTATCCAATTGGCCGTTTCACTTTAGGGTTCTTTTGAGCCACCTACCACTCTTTTCAGAATCACAGATTTCAGACTCCTTGTGTCACAGATGGGATGGTCTTTTTCCAGCTTATAGAGGGAACCAGTACCACAAGCTTAGCAATGCCATCAGTAACCTGATTAAAAGGTTTTGTTACTAATAGTAGATCAGGACTCGAGAAGCAACTTCACAGGTCCATATACTGTGAAAAAATTGACTATGAATTTCAAGACTCGTAAAGGTTTGAGTAAGATCTAAATGTTGCCTTGCCAAATCCATTTCTCAATATAAATGCCATGTACCATTTCACCGTGAATCCACTCTAGCACTTTTCATATGGGAGTTACAAAAAGGAGGCTTTATACCCCTCTCGGGATAAATTTATTTCCCTCAGCCAAGTGTTAACACTAATAAATGGAGGGTTTACATGTAATTCTTAAAAGCGGACAGAGAGAAATTACCAACCATGCTATGACTTTTTAACTAGGTACTTTGTTTAATCACGCTTGAATAACAGGGCAATTTAAAAGGTGCAATTTTTAAAAAAATATGATATACAAATTTTGCTCCAGAAATTTAAAGCAAACTTTCCAGCGTTGTATCTTCAAACAAATGTTTTTGGGTGTTTGGGGTTTTTTTTTGCTTTTCCAGAGTAGTCACTAGAAGCGACTAATTAACACCTCTTCAATCAATACTACCATTTCTCAAAAATATTTTGTACCACATTATCTGAGAACTTTTTCAAAATCAGTTTATGAGCTATGTCCTTTCAACAAACGAACGGACTTTACACTAAAAAAATGTCCATTTACTCACAGGCCAAAAGCAGACAATGACTAGGCTAAATGGGGAGATTCTTTTTGTTTGTATCAACCGCTCATTGGTGACCCAGCAACCTAGAACTGCATTCTCTTCCCTGGGTTCCAGCAGAGTCTGGTTAATGAGAACCATTTCTCTGATAAGTATTCCTTAGAAAAAATAAATTGAGACTTAATCAAAGACAGAACTTACATTATTACAAACCATAATAGCTAGTTTGTGGTAATTTGTATTACCATGTTATCAAAATCAGGGACCTTCCTTTTAGAAAAATGGATCCCTTTGCCCAACGATTATATTCCAAAAAAATAAAATCAACATTTCTTCACATACAAACAAAATGAAGGTGGCAATATAGAAGGTCTCAACTGATCAAAGAAAAATGAAATGGCTCTAAAACCCATAAATAAATACATCTCGTATAATTAGTTAATGTTTATGATGGAGTTTAATCACACGAAATAGGGCCACTTAAGAAAAGTGAAAAGGTAGAAAACAAGAAATCTCATATGAAGAGTCAAAGATTCACATATTCTAAACTTTTTTTCACCAGTTAGAAATATTCTCATCTGCCAAATACAAGGGCAAATGGCTGATATCACATAACTGCCTCAAATGCCTTC
This sequence comes from Eumetopias jubatus, assembly GCF_037043125.1. Classification (NCBI taxonomy): domain Eukaryota; kingdom Metazoa; phylum Chordata; class Mammalia; order Carnivora; family Otariidae; genus Eumetopias; species Eumetopias jubatus. Next base: position 30,228,038 of record NW_028274815.1, read on the forward strand.
ATATTCCAACTTGGTTGATAAATCAGGAGGAAGCTGATTACAAATCAGTCTGTGATTTTAGGCTCAGCACAGTTCAGCTACCTTTAAATGCACCCCCTTTTAACTTTTTATTATACAACTCATACAAGAGAAGCAAAAACAAGAAAATAATACGATTCGTAAACCCACGAGCCAAACATAAATAACCACTATTAACACTTTGCTGTATTGAAACGGTCACCTTTAAGATACCCTCCTTCTTTATTCCCCTGCCTTCCTTCTACTGACTTCCCTCCTAAACATCTCAGTATGGAATTACTTGGAAAACCATTATATGCTCACCAAGAAAACACCTTTCTGCAAGAGCTGAGCAAAGTGGTCTCCTTGAGCAGAGCCCCACGTGTGCCCCCGTGAGAAGCACGAGAAGCACGCCCGCACACGCAGGCGCTGGGAGCGAGGGCCTGCCGCCGGCCCGGGGCCCTGGGACCACCACAGGAGCAGCTCCCGGCCCGCCAGGACTCCCGCAAACACCACTTACTGTGCCAGGCATGTGACCTCTCTCATTCTTCCCGTTCTGAGAGCTGCCGTTCTTGAGTTTCTTTTTCTTCTTGGCTGTTTCTTTGTGCTCTTTCTGTTTGTTTTGCACTTCAATGAGAACAGAAATAAAGCTATTTTTCACTTCCTTTTCAAACTCCAGTTCGTCTCGCAGGGCCAACTGCTGCACCAGCTCTTCAGAGAACTCCTTGATGGCAGTCTCAATTTCTTCCAGTAGCTCATTTAATTCAGAGACTGAGAGCCTTTTCACTCCTGTGACCAAAAGCAAAGCACAGCAGATACTAAGATGAAAAGCGTTTCAAGAGAGTGGTGTTTTACGCCAAAAGAGCGAAGATCATATTCTAAACAATTAAACTGTGGGAGATCTTCTTGTAATCCTAAAACTTCTGGTGGGCAGGTCTGAGCAGAGGTAGGTGGGCAACTTACTTCTCAAAAGGCTGAGAAGTGTAACAACATTCTTTACTTGTCTAACTCAATCATCCCACGAACAGCACTCCAGTCAAGACGGAAAAAAGCTCGTACAAGGAAAAGAACAAACACAAAAGCCGAGGGAGAGTACAGAAACTACCTGCTGACAAGAAACTGCACGCAATTTAGCAGGGTTCTAGCACACTTCAGAAGACAGAAGTTGAATTGGAAAAATTAAACTAAATACATACTTGATCACATGTGCCCCAATGTGTGAATTTTTTTGAAGACTGGGAAGATGAAAGGAAAGACTATTCCCTGAAACCCACTTTCAGTTTTTTCTCAGCACTTCTCACGTGAGTGAAGCTAGGACATCACTGAAGCCCTCACCCAGTATGAGTGGTGTCTTACAAAATGACAAGATTAGGGCAGAGACGCACACAGAGGGAAGGCCATGTGACGACAGAGAAGCCCGCCATCTACAAGCTAAGGAGAGAGGCCCCAGAGGAAACCAAACCTGCCCACACCTTGATCTTGAACTTCTAGCCTCCAGACCCCTGAGACATTAAATTCCTGTTGTTTAAGCCCTGGACATGTGGGACTTTGTTAGAGCAGCCCAAGCCATCTAATACAGGATTCAAAGGTGAATATGACAAAGTCCCTGAGCAATGATAAAAATACGCCCAAACATTGCTAGAGGGCTGAAGAAGGGTGTGTATCACAGCCTCTAAGAGTCAGAGCTTTCTGGAGATGGTCTGAGATACACAGGAAGTATGAAGAGCCTGGATTTAAGGAGGGTGTCTTACTCTCTTCATAACTGCTTGTGCTGGACCTCTGAAGAGTCTGGATTTCCTGGGACAGCATTGACAGCCGATCTGACTGGGTGGGCGTTTCATCATCTTCTGGGTCTGGAGATTCCTGCATCATTTCTTCAATTTCTTCGATAACCTTCCAAAATATACATACTACTGTTACTCAGAGGCACTTGGGAAAACAATCTATCTGCACACTGTGCTCACCTGAAGCAACCAGAGTAGAAATGCACTAAATTCTCCACTAACCAGCGGTGTGCAGGAGGAGCTGGTGCTCCGAATAATCAAAATTTTGCTTGTAAGAATGAACATGGTTTATCAAAAAAAAAAAAAAATTACAATATGCTAAGCACAAAATTAAACAGAGTATGATTTAATGTCCATCATGATTCAGTAAGCCCCATCAGATCTTGCAATGTCTGAGAAACGGTACAAAAACACACATATAATTTACTGCAGATGTGTTAGAACCAGATCATAGTTATAGTCAAAAGAAAGCAAAAGCACTTCATCAAACTGACATAAATTTAAAAAACAGAACAGTATAAAAAATTGATACGTAAAGCAAAAAATTACCTCTACGGCAGCAAAATTTTCCTTTAACAGCAGAAAAAGAATTTCATGTATTAACTCAATGGAAGATTAAGAAATACTCAAAAATTACTTGAAGTGTAGAAGCTTAAAAGAGAAAAAAAAAAGCTGCACAGGAATTTCAGAAGTCTCTGTCTTTCAACCAATGATCTACGGTCATGTGCAACACTGCTCGAATCTTATGATAGTATCTTGCCCTGCTCTACACTGAAAAGTTGAGAAGGATACAGAAGTCAGTGAGAACTTAAAACTAGAAAAATTACTCAACAGTTAGAAAAAAGAGATCTAAGAGTTTAAAAAAAAACTATTAGAAAAAAATACAGGATGAATCAGCAAGCTTAAGAGGTTGCTGTAATACTTGTACTGAGGAAAAAGAAGAGTAAATCTGAGGGAGGCGGGGATTATGTTAATTAGTAAGCAGATTTTCTCAAATGGGCGTTGTAAAAAAGCACAATGAAACACTGGAGAAGAAGAAGAGTCTACTTCACTAAGTCTTGGGAGCAGGAACGGCTTATGGCATTCAGGCAGACAGATCACTGAGGAGACAACGGATCTCAGGGTCACGTACTTCCCTGGGATACCATGCTCCACCTCCCACAGCCCTCTACCCCATTATCTGGCATTTTAAGCACTGCACTCTTTCCAGGCCTGGAATAATCCAACCACAAATATGACGAAGGAGCATCAACATGGCACATGTTTAACAGACTCCTCCCGGCCTTGCCATAACTTATCTCTTTACTGACCTCATCCTTCCAGCCTAAAAATTTAATGTGGGAGTGTTCAGTCAGAGTAGCTGCGGAGCATGTTATTTCAGGAAGAAGTTCTTGCACCACATTTTGACAACACAAGTGGGAAGAGTATTCAGACAATGAGAAAGCTGATTCAAGTGGTTTAAATGAATACAGGGCTGACATTGTTAGAGCATTCCACAGGAATAAAGCTCACTCCTTTCTGGGCGCATAATATGTACTTCTAGTAAGTGCTAATAATTTTTACACAGGTTTTTAGAGAGAGTAGGTAATTTCCGCAGATACAGTATAGTTTGCCATGTCTTGCTAACTCTAAAAAAACGTACAAAATTCACAGTATTTTTTATGATTTCAGTAGAAGCAATAACCCTCCCTTAGTAACTTGCTGTTACTGTTTTAACAAGGCCTATACTGGGAAAGTGCCTATATTGAAAAATCTTCCCAACTAACATAATCCCGTCTGCTTCAGATTACATATACCTTCTTTTCTCAGTGGAGGAGTTAACTGATAAGCCTACATAAACAGAAAATGCAGTAAAAATAAGTAAATTCCAACAACCCCTCACTTATTGCCACAGTAAGAAACTGTTTTTCAGCTTGAGGTTCCCTTTTTCTTTCCTGGACCAATGTCTCCTCTATACCTGATCTGCAGTGAAGAGGGGCTCTTCATTAACGCAGGAGACGATGATTGAATGCATATCCAGCTGTTCTCGCAGCTCCTCATCATCTGATGTATCAAAGAGCAAACTGTCACTTATCTAAAAGCAAAATAACCCACTGTTAAAAGCAGGACATTCTGATCACAACAAAGTCACAGTGTCTGGGTAAAGAAGAGTCTTCCCTTGAAAGGGAGAGATGATTACGATCACTCCGTGCCCAGCAGTGTGTGAAGGGCTTTACATATTCATCTCAAACACAAGGGGGGGGAATGGAAAATAAATAGGAAATTGCCGAGGTGCCGCACGCATCCCCTAATGCCCAATACCGACACACACTCAGCTGCTTTTCCCTGGGGAAGAGTGTCATATACAGTATTGGTTAGGAAGTCATAAGGAATTATGGGAGACAGGGAGGGAGGTAATGGGCGGGTTTAGCAGCAAATGTTACTTAGCTCACAATCTAATAGTAAGATTGGTATATGTTAAATTCCACAGATAACATAAAGTTAGTTACTTCCAAACTAACTTCTAATATTCAGGATTAAAAGCTTAGGATTCGACTCCCTGGCACTGTCCACGAGAGTAACACTTTGCCTTACAGGTGAACATCTCTTCTTCCAAAAATAAAATCTCTGCAGGTTCCAAGAACATCTTTCAATCTAACTGTGCTGGAGGTTTCCATTTGCCTCACTGCCATTTTCCACCCTGCTCTGGGCCTCAGGAGGCTGAACTTTATGGACTAAATCAAAGGATGCCCTTGACTTCTGGCTTCCAGTTGGGTTAAAAACCACTGGCAGACACTAGCAGGACACTGGAAGGTGGGAGGGTGAGAGCCAGACAGTCATCCCACTGTCCCCCCCCCCAGCCAGACTACCAAAAAGCAGCAGATCTTGTCACGCAGACCTCTCCCCCACAGCTACTCTCTCTAGGTTCTGGTAACTTCTTCCTCTCCTTACCTCTTCGTGCCCAGGGGTGCTACTGCTTGCTGTTGCCAGCCCTGGGTTATCACACCATGCCTACCTAGCCGGTGTCCCTTAACCTGCCCACACCAATAATCATGACCAAGAATTTAGTACTAGTCCTAACTGCAAAGCCATATCTGAAAAACACAGCAGCTGAAAATGGACAAGTGATCATGTACCTATCATCTACCTACCATGACATGACGATTCAGATGATGAACAGAACTAAAACTAAAGCTCTTGTCTTCAGAAAGGAGTTCCTGAAGAATAAATGGGCAACAAGGAGCTAGGTAAGAGGCAACCATGCATTTCCCTGAGGTAGTATATAATCTAAAGAATAATATTTTACCTGAAAAAATTATTTTACTTGCCAGTGCAGAGGATACACGTAAAATTGAAGACACAATTGAGGGGATGTAGGTCCCTACTGCCTCCCTAGTTCCTCATGCAGGAGCATCTAAAGTGTAATGGTGAATACAACCCACAGAGTGAGAAGGGCAAGGGACCACTGGCATGCTGCCTTTCAGAATGTCAGGCTGGGAGGGGAGCCACATCAGGGCTCCTACCACAACATGCATCCATGTTGTAACTCAGGGATGACACACCTCCTCAGTCTAGTCTTCACTGCGCGACCAGCCTAGGAAAGGCCTGGACATGGCCTTCAGTGTATCATTCTGGACTTTCAGAACAGTTTGAAAAAAATCTAAAAGCTTCCAGAGAAAAAAAAACCATCACATTAAAAGGATCAAGAATCAAAATGTCTTTTGAACTCTCTACAGCAACAAAAGAGATGAGAAGAAAAATCAATGTTTTTCCATGTTTCAATAAATTTCAGCCTAGAATCCTATCTCAAAGTAGTTAACCTCATACACTCTTTCTCAGAAAGCTACTGCAGAATAAGTTCCATTAAAACCAGGAGGAAAACCAGAAAGGAAGCAGGCCTGGGATCTTAATACAGGAAAGAAGTGGGGGAATTCTTACAATGATGGTGAAGTAAAGATCACACAATGATGGCTGTGAAGCTCACCTGGAGAGTAAACAGTTCAGATGACCACTGTTACTGCACGAGAAGTACTAAACTTTTCAAGAAAAGCACCCGAGAAACAGAGGCAGAGACACTAACAGATTCTCTGGTGCATGTCACTTACTAAAATGAGTTTTATGGCTCTGTGGAGGCTGAATTTATGAACTAGTGATAGCTTAAATGAACCACAAAAAGGCAATGATTATTACCCTAAGGAAAAAAAAAACAAAAAAATTACAAGAGGAAATTTACTCATGATGTACCGAAAGGGGTCAACTGTGAACATTTAAACAGTCAATATAAGTGATGAAGATTAATTTAACCAAATATTTTTATATAATTATATTGGGAGGACAGGGAAGGGAAAGTGTTCGTGAGGGTTATGCTGTTGAGGGTTGGAAGGAGGACTGAGAGAGACCTAAACCCTCACCCTCTGGGTGGAAAGCAAGTGGATAAATTCTAAAGTTGAAAAAAAATTAAGTAAAATGATGAGAGCATGTTACCTGTCAGAAGAAACAGTTCAAGGAATTGAAAGTGGCTGCCCCCAGTAAGCGGAAAGCAGTGTTCAGGATGGGGTAGGGAGGGCAGAGGCTGCTTTTTCATGCTAAGTCCTGTACTAGGCCTAGTACCTTGTAAACCGATGCAGTTATCCTTTAATAAGGAACGTGAAAGATCAAGCGCTTAGGCTCTTGTTGAGAGAAAATGTTTGACTTCAAGTTTATAGAAGTAGGGATGGAAAGTCCCACAATCTAGTTATAAGGATGTGTGGATGATGGGGATAGACCTAGCAATGATCTTCACAGATCCTTAAATTTCAACACTTCCCAAAATCAATCTTCATTGTAGTTGGAGGACCATAGATTTATTTTCCCCCTTACAGACAAATCAAAGTTTTCATTTTAAAATGACTCCTAAGGAAGATACTATCTTCTTCCTGCCTCTGCTCTTGAAGATAAAAAGGTGCATAAAACAAAGTCCCCGTCCTTGAGAAAACACTCATGGTAGGAGGAAGAAGCCGGCACAGGAGATGTTCCTAAGACAATGTGATTTACAAGCCTTCTACTATATGAGCATATTCAAAAATGGCACTGGATTTAGAATAGTTTTTATAGCTATGGCCAAAACACATGCGTGATACCAGTAAACCATTAGAATAAATTTCCATAACAACAAAAATAATGACCCCAGATCATCTTTCTAGGGACTGAGCCAAGTCCACTCCCCACAGAAATGGCATATGTTAAGGGCTGGAATCCCTTTCGGCTTTGAAAACTAACCCTGGCTGTCATGGGTATCATCATTCATTCTCCCACTTCGGCATCAGTGTGTCTTCTCTTTGCCAAGCATTCCCATCACTCCTTCCTGTGTCAGGTTAGATAAAGAACTGGTGGTTCTATTGACCTGTCTGAAACTGAAGCTGCTTCAAGGGGAAAAAATGTGCCTATGTAAGAATCTGGAATGTACTAGTTGCCTTACTGTAGAAAGACTCATCAAATTTAGAAATGTGCCATCTTGAACCTCAAGGAAAGAAAAATTAAAAGCTGAAATGTGGCAAATGGTGGTTTTCCTGAATGTTTTTCTCATCCTAATGCAAAAGAAATGTTTTCTCCCTTCATCAGGAAAAAAATTTCCAAGGGCGCCTGGGTGGCTCGGTCAGTTAAGCAGCTGCCTTCGGCTCAGGTTGTGATCCCAGAGTCCTGGGATGGAGCCCTACATCGGGCTCCATGCTCAGTGGGGAGCCTGCTTCTCCCTCTCCCTCTGCCTGCCACTCCCTGTGCTTGTGGTCTCTCTCTCTCAAAAAATAAAATCTTTAAAAAAAAAAAAAAAGAAAAAATTTCCTATAGATCCTATTTTATAGATGGAATAACCTAAAAGATGCTTTCAAAGGCAAATTCAACATAATTCAGTTATGGAAAGACTAGAGCTCAGAATAAGCAACGCTAAATAAAATAACTCAGGTTTAAAAAAAAATGTAATAATATGCTAATAGAATGAGAAGGTCACTTCTTACACAGTTCCTTGTTCTTCAGGAACTTAATGTGCAGTTACTCCTTCCTGAGGAATAGAGGTCTAATTTCAGTTCTTACTCATCACCTGGGTAGTTGTGTCACGATAGGTAGATGACAGATGGATGACCACTTGTCCACTTTAATCTGCTGAGTTTTCTAGATAAGGCTTTTATAATTAAGATCAGTTACTAGTACTAAGCTCCAAGTCATTACTAATCACTGCCCTTGGCCATACTGTTACTCTAGCATTGAAAACAATCAGAAGGCAGAAAAAGGGAGGGATTTCCCAAGATGCAATCTAAGAACAATACAAGATACACATTTTATTCAATGTGAAACTAAATTAGTGTCCCATTCATGTTGCTAATGCACTTCAATTTGAAACCCTGAAAGGATCTCTTCTATGCTATTTTTTAATATGTCAGACAAAAACTCACTGACTGGCTATCATGGATTTAGCACTATATTAAATAATACAGAAAATACCTATTTTTTAAAAAAGAACTTTCTGTCATGTTTTCTAACCTTAGGGTCTCAATGACAAGAAGATTATTCATTCATTCACTCAACAAACACTTATCTTAGTACTCACTATGTGCCAGGCACAGTGGCAGTTACTAAAAAGACTAAAAAGATTTGCTACCAGCAAACCACAATCTAATGACAGACGCTGAAACATAGGATTAGTAAGAGAACAAAATAATGGTTTGAGACATGGACAAAGTGCTGTGGGGACCAGTACCCCAGAGACAACGGGGCTAAATTCTGGGGGACAGATAAGTCCTTGAAGATTTTCACACCCCCACCAGTGTAACCAATTCCCACAAAGAAAGCTGCATTTTCCTGCCACACAGGGATTGAGGCCATGGCTACATGGCCATCTGTCAGAGAGGCTGCAGATGGGGACTCCCCCCAAGGGAGAGGCTGGATTAAGTGTCCTTTAAAGTCGCTTCCAACTCTAAAATTGTATAATTCCATGAGATCAGCAAAGGCTAAAACAGTAATAGGAAGCTTCAGAGAGGAAGGGAAACTTGAACCAAGCCCAAAATGATAGGCTAGGGTCTAAATAAACAGAAGACAGAGCATAACATATGTTGTTTTATTCCTTTTCACGAAACGTATGCCAGGTCAGTCAGCAGAAGAGCTTAGTGGGGTTAATAATAATGTAATAATAATTATATACAGTAAGATTTCTCTATCTACTCGATTACTGGCAAATACAGACAGAACTCTGTATTTTACTAGAAAATAATAGGCAGCAGGCTGTCCTGAGTCATATATTTGAGAAAATTGTTTTCACAAAACATTAACAATACTATTTAACATACTGACAGCCCCAATGCATTATACTCTCAATTACACAAATACACTTAATGAAACACGGAGCATGCCAAAAGGTCTGGCATGAGTTTACATTGTTATATGATAAGGAACTTAAACAGCCCCTGAAACTTAGATACCTTGGCTGTTTCTTGTCACCTTTAGATAAACCTAACACTGCTTTTCCATTTAAAACAATGACCTTCCCTCTTCTATTTCCTCCCCACCCCCACCCCGGCTGTCCCATCACCCTGTGCTCACACTTCTTACCCAAGGCACCTTCACTTTACAATCCCAAGGAATCCCCAGCAGCCTCAAACAGGTAGCCAAGAACTCTAAGGTCTTTTAAAGGTTCTCCAATACTCACAGGAACCCACAGTCTTCAGAAAACATGCCATGTCCAGCAAGTCCTTAAATTCATCAGAACGTTAACTCGATATTGTTTTTCCAGATGCTCAATATATTACCCAGTTTTCTCAGCACACCAAAATTGTGCTAGTTAAGCTCAAAAAAAAAAAAAAAAGCTGATCCTTGGTGTTCATATACAGGTGATGAAGATTTGGCTAAACATACAAAAGCAAGTGTGTGCTTGGGAAGAACTGGAGGAAAGTGCTAGCAAGTTGACGGCAGTAGACCCAGGATGGCAAGAGAGAGCCACACCAATGGCTATAAACTTGGAAAGAAAAGGCAACCCAGTGAATCTGTGTTAAATAGAAAGGTTATTTTTTAGTCCTATTATCAGAATCAGTTATTCGGAAACAATTCGCTCAATTCCTAACTTACCGCTTTTTCTGAGAGGTTCAGTGTAAGCAAATGCAAGGTCCTGGTATGGGATGATTTCCAGTCCACAGGCATTACGTTTCCATAATTATCTGTCAGGGCATTCCAAATCCTTGAAAAGAAGAAACCTACAATCAATGAAAGTTAACATCCCACATGTCTTTTGTTAAACAAATACCAAAACTATTGTGAAAGAACAAAAAATGTCAAAGCAAAACAATGGAGGGCCTCCTGTTTTCCAGAAAAATACCAACAAAGAAGAGCCCCTTGAAGAAGACTAAACAACAATATCATTGGGCTGACAAGAAGTGCTGTGGAAAATGCAGTGGTATAAAAAACTCTCTCAAAGTCAACAGCTCACATTTCCACAATACTGGGTGCCAGGCATCGTCCGAAGCAATTTACATACATTAACTCATTTAATCCTCGAAAACAATTATTATGAAGAGCCATTATTATCCCCAATTCACAGAGGAGGAAACTAAAATACAAGGAGCTTCTGTAATGTTTCCAGAGCCACGTGGGTACTACATATGCTGGGTTTTACAGTTATTTATTGATCATTGCATAGGGTGAATAATCTTTCTCTAACCCAAAATGTGTTATCCTTCCTGGGGAAAGAATTCAGTCTCAATGTGAGACTGGGGTTTAATATCTATTTTGTAATACGCTAAGCACTAAGATAAAAATGAAGGAAGAAAGAAAGGGGAGTCCACAATAAAATGCACAGAAGTTATAGCCAATGCAATCACCCTTCCTTATTGTCAAACAGCATTTTGGGGAAGCAACAGAGTAAAACGAAAGGGTGCTTTACTAAATTCAGGAAACACAGACTCTCCTTTCCTTTCTTCTTCAAACACTGAGTCTTTGGCCACGTTCCTTAACCACTCTAGGTAAGAGCTGCCCTTCTACAAAATGTGAGGCTTGAGTAACAGACATTCCTTCCAGCTCTATTACTCTTAAGCATTATTTCAAATGAGCTGTTTTGAGGAAAGTCCCAAGCCACACTGGATAAGGACAGCAAACTCCAACTTCATGACCAAAACTCAGATTTAATACCCAAGTAGTAACAGCATAATAAAACATGACATTGTATTAAAAAATGACTTCAGAGATATAAATGAGATGAAATTTAATTGGGGTAAGTTAAACACTACATATATAAGCTACTAAATGGGCAGAGATACACAGATGTCATAAGAAAAAAAAACTAAAATATATGGCAGATATCTAATCATGAATAAGCCATTAAATAACTGAGCAGATTTGTTTTTTTTCCAAATGTGTAAGCCACTAAGAGACAAAAACAAGACCACTGGAGGTATAAAAATAAGATTGCAAGCTTAAAAATAAAGAAGCAATATACTTGATTTAATGAATTTGGGATCTGGTGCTAAAGAGAAGAAGCAATGGGACCATAACTGCCAAAAACATAAAATCCCAAAATGATGTTTGGCTTTGGAATGCACATTAGCCTCAATGAAAATATGAACCCAAAAAGCTCTGGGAAACTGGCTCGTTTACCCAGCACATCTCCCATATGCATAGTTCATTCCTATTCTCCTCTCTGTTAGAACCACAACCTTCTCCAATGCCACAACACTCCAACTGGAGGCAACATCTCTGATTGCTAAACTTGCTGAGTTTCTGACCCACACCTTCCTGGGTAAAAGACTTTCCGATACTGAATAACTCTACCTAATCCTGGTTAGGAACTTGAGTAGGATATTCTAGTAGGTGAAGACGGTACAGGGTTTTAGGGACTGCTTGTTTGCTTCTTCTTAAATGAGGCTGGAACAAGAAGACGAGTGGAATACTTCACCCAGTAGGTGAGACTGTGGGTGAATCTGATCTTCCAAGAAAGTTAAGGACAATTAACAGTCCTCTAGCTCCACCAATGTCAGAACAATAATAGTTGGAAGGACACAGGGCTGAATTAAGTGAAAGATTTCTAGAATTCTCCAGTCAATACACGAATTGCCTTTATCTTTATCACAAAGTATTACAAGCAGTCATAAACGACCAGCAGGAAAGCTTATTTCCAAAGAGGCCAAAGTCCTGTGACATTGAATCCTATGTGATACCCTTCTAAAGCAAAACCATAGCAAATAAGTACAATCCATATTTAACCAAAACTAAACATATTTAACCAAAAGTGGGGCTCACAGAAGTTAAAATAATGTGCCCTAAGCCAATGCAATATCTGAGCGAAAGAATTCTCAACTCTCTCTACTAAGAGGAGCAGGGATGGACTCTACCAAGCAATGGAGAGATGTATGCAACAGAAAAGGGACAGTGAGCAGTGACCAGCCCTGGCACCTGAAAAGAGAGAAAGAGACTTGTTACGCATTCCCAAATCAAGAATCATGCATTACTACCAACATATCATCTACTAAAAACCATTATCAAGAGTAACAAAATATTTTTTTAAGTTTTACATCAACCTAGGATTTAAGCAAAGACTAAAATAAACTACTTTCTAGATAGTACAGGCAAAGCAAAAATAGGGAACCTTAACATTTGTGTACAAACCACTAATCTATTCTGAGAAGTTACTCTTGCCAAACCCAAATGCACTGTAATGATCCAGAATTTGTCCTGAGTCCCAATGATTCAGAGTATATAAATCTCTGAATATATATATATATTCAAAAATGTCATCTTTTGCTACCAGCTACATACATGGGTATACAAAATCCAATCATAAACTCTCCCCTCCACACTGGGCAGAACACTGCAGACGGGCGCCAATGAGACAATATGGTCCCCAAAATAGCTAGGCCTGAACCACTACTAAGGCATGGCCCTCATTCTCAAATCTCTCTTCTCAAGCTTCCTACCTTGTTCACAGAGGAAAGGAGACCATCAGGCTGGAAAGCCCTTTCTATGCCTATGGATCCTTCTCTATCTCGCAAGAAACCTTTCCTAACCTCTAACCTCTGCAATCCATCAGGGCTCTAAAAACCCATCCCCTACCCACGGCCACAGTGTTTATTTCACTCCTTGTACCAGCAGCTTCTCCACGGCTTCTTTCCCCAAACCTATACAATATGCTCAGCTCCCTCACTGTCACCATTCCTTTTAATACCCTTTGGGGGTGACACCCTGGTACATAATTACAACCCTTATTTAGTCAAATTATAACCGGGGTTCATGATAATCAAATAAAGTGTCCCCCCCAGGAACTCTGCCTCTCCCTTACCCAGCTCGCACAATTCCTTATGAATGTCCTATCATTGCACTTAGATGATTCTGTAATAACTACCTGTTCATACATGCGTTGTCCCACCAGACTAGGAGATCCTTGCTATTAATAACCACAGCCTTTCTCTCGGTTTTTTGTTTTGTTTTTGGCCTATGTGGGGATTTGCACTCCACCTGGGCTCTCAGATGGCGCCAATAAATTCCTGTGGCATAAATGCTGCTTCAGCGTTGGTACCTTTGCACGTGCTATATGGGCGAGCTGCAATGCTAGACCTTTCTTCATCTGCCAGGCAAACTCCCACTCATCCATCAGGATCCAGTTTGCACATTTCTTTCCCTGTGAAGCCTTTCCTGGCTCTCCCACACACCCTTTTAAATCTCCTATATTTCGCACGTATGTCCAGGAGAGCATTTGTTACCCCCATACAAATTATTTGTTTACAAATCCAGCCCCCATCCTAAGTTGTGCCCTACGTGAGAGGGGTATGTTCAGTCACCTTGGTATTCCCAGCGCGAAGCAGCCTCTGGCACTTAGCGCTTAAATAAATGTTAGTTGAATGAATGAGTGGCTACACATGTGCCCGAGGAGGTTCTATATCTAACTACCTGCTCCGTGGAAGGAGGTTCCCCTCTGAACCCAACCTGGGTCGGTTTCTAGGGAGCAGGAGGAGGGCAGTGGCGGAGGGTGAGGAAGCGTGGAGCGCAGGGGAGCGGGGGGATTTAAATCTCTGAACGCCCAGAGGCCGAAAGCCCCAGGGAGCGCGGCGGGGGAGCAGAGAGGGCGGGGACTCGCCAGCCGGAGGAGGCGGAAGGAGGGCGCGGGGAGGAGCCTGGGGCCCGAGTCCCGCCGAGGCTGCAGACAGAGGGCCAGAGGGCAGGACGAGGGCCGCGCGAGGGGCAGGGGAGGCTCCCGCCCGCTCCCGGCCGGGCCCGCACTCACTCGTCCCCCTGCAGGAGGCTGCACTCGGTGATGGGCCGCACGGCCGCCCTCGGGGGCTCGGCGCCCGGACCCGAGGGGCGGAAACACAGGCTCAGCTTCTCCTCCAAGCTGCAGGCCAGCGCCGGGAAGCCGTCGCCTCCCCCGTCCGGCCCTGCGCCGGCCTCGGGGCTCGCGTTACAGTTCTCCTGGTCCTGGAGGCTCCGGGCCGGTTCCTGGAACTCATAGAATTCCTGCCAGTCCCCGTCCGCCGCCATCGCCGCCCGGCGCAGTGGCGCGCCCCGCCCCGCCAGAAGCCCCACGAGAGGCCCCGCCCCGCAGGCCCCGCAGGCCCCGCCCCGCCTCGGGCCCCGCCTCCTCCGTCCACCTACCACGTGGATCTGCACGGGCAGCCCAGCCTCGGGGTCTTCCCTTTTCCTGAGTCTTGTCATAGGTGATTGCAGCCCCTTTAGAATGAAAAACTTTAATTACGTTGAGTCACTTTCTACAGTCTCTGTCACTCAGGAATGGCTTCCCTTAGTGGGAAACTGGCCTAAATGTGTCTAAAATAGAGGGTTTCTTTTAAACTTGAAACCTAGTGTGAAGTTATGCCCCCCGGGAGAAACCGGGTCCTTTTGTAACTTTGCAACCAGAAGAGCAAGCAGAATCACTTGGAAATGCTTAAGTCCTACCGAAATTCGTTCCACAAATATTTTATATCTAATACACGGAAAGCACCTTCTAGACCCTGGGGAACATACAAAGATGAATAATTATGTAAATTAATATTTGCAAAGCACTTGGAACAGCGTTGGGGAAGGTAACTGAAAAGATGTAACTGCCAGTTGACCCCTGAGCTTGACCCAGGCACTGGAAGTCTCTTCACCCCCGCCCCTCTCCTTGGAATGGGAGTTCAACTTGCCTTTCCTGCTCCCAGAGGCTCCTCTAAGGACATAGCCTTCAGATGGTATGTTGAGAACACCGGCAGAGTATACCATGAATGAACCCAGTTAAGACCTCTTAATAAACTTTTAAGATTTGGCAGGTGGGTGTGGGGACCTATTTGTCTAGCTGTCACCAAAGGCAAGCCTCATATGTATGTAAGTTCCCTTTGCTTATTAATACTGCTGTCTACCAACTTGGAGCGGCCCCCTCTTTCTTAGCTCTTTCCCTGCCCTCCCCCTAAGGAGGCTGATTTTAGATTACATCTGGGAAGCTCCCAAGAGGGTTGCAAACCAACAAACTGGGATGAACCTTGTAGACATCATGCTAAGTGAAGCCAGAGACGAAAGGACAGATGCGGTATAATTCCACTTGTATGAGGTAGTCAAAATCAGAGACAGAAAGTAGAATGGAGTTGCCAGGGGCTGGGGGAGGGGGAAATGAGGAGTTAGTGTTTCATGGGTACAGAGTTTCATTTTGGGATGGTAAAAAATTCTGGACTTGGATGGTGGTGATAGTTGCACACGGATGTACTTAATGCCACAGTATACTTAAAATTTGTTAAAATGCTCATTTTTATGCTATGTATATTTAACCACAATTTTTTTCTAAAAAGGCGTGGCTTTATTAAATCACTTGTTAGAACTGCCCTGTACAGATGTGCCTTGTTTATTTAACATCTCATCTCCTTAAAAGTGGATCCAAATCAGACATTTAAAATTAGTTCATGCATTGTCCACGGTAATTATTGAATAATTGCTAACTTATTGATCATCTCTTCCACTTTACCGTTTGATTGAAACTGGATTTTATGCAATTATGTGAATTAACTTCACTTCAAAGTAATCCAAGATTAATAAAATAGACTGTTAATTTGAAGACTTAAGTCGGAGGGACTCATTCTGAGGAGAAGAAATTCAGTGGAGATGGGAAATCTCTCTGGCCCACACAGGAAAAAATGTGAAGGAAAGAGAAAAAGGTGCCAACCTTCAATAACAGTAAGTCCACTTCTTATTGAATTGAGAGTAAAATGAATGAAAAAAGTAAGAAAGCTCTGTTGAGCACAATGACACACAGTCAGAAGGTGACACCAGGGAAGACCGACAGGGTGCATTCAGGAGACCAGGTGGCATCAAGAGGCTCCACCAGTCTATAGAAAGGAATAGACGCAGACAATTCAGGGGAGTTTGCAAAGAGAAACCAGGTGGCTTGGGTCACATTTGGATGAGATAAACTGGTTCTGTAAGTGATTTTACTTTTTGTCTGATCCCTGGATCACCTGTTACATATTTAATGTTGCCCATATGCATTACATTCTATTTTCCGGTACACTTATTAATATAAATTTCTTATAAGGGTATTGGTCCCAAATTTTCCATAGTCTCGAGAGGCTTAGGAAAGGGAAACATAGCATCCAGAAATATTCCACAGAATCAACCAGAGTCCCCCAAAATTTGCAAAGATGAGGGTGCTACAAGAATGAGCATTAAAATTGAAGTGCCCTACTTCTTTGGAGTTGGATTTTCTCAGGTCCTTCTTTTTTATTCTTCTCCCTCCAAGGTTTTGTTTCCAGAGATGTTAAAATTTCGTTTGCTATAAAAAAAAAAATCTTAAAAAAAAAAAAAGCCCTTCCCCCTGCTTGTGTGCTCTCTCTCTCTCAAATAAATAAAATCTTTAAAATTTCTTTTGCTGTCTTTGGAGAAGGAAGATTTTGTTGTGATGGGGTTGTGACGGCTGAGACTAAGAGTGGGGATGGTGGTTATTCTACACTTAGTATTACATTTTGAAAACTGTAAGTGTAACAGGATTTTCTTTCTTTGTTTTTTTAAGAGTGGTCAGAATTTCTTGTCATCAAAAGAGCTGCCCCAGTATTGCTGCATCAAAATAGCCTCATCAAAATGTTATGGATCTACTATCACCTCACACCTCTCAGAATGGCTAAAATCAAAAACATAAGAAATAACAAGTGTGGGCAAGGATGTGGAGAAAAAGTGAACCCTCTCGCCCTGTTGGTGGGAATGCAAATGGATATAGCCACTGTGGAAACCAGCGTGGAGGCTCCTCAAAAAATTAAAAATAAAACTACCCTATGATCTAGTAATGACACTACTGGTGGAAACCAGCGTGGAGGCTCCTCAAAAAATTAAAAATAAAACTACCCTATGATCTAGTAATGACACTACTGGGTATTTACCCCCAAAACACAAAAACACTAATTCAAAAGGATATATGCACCCCTATGTTTATTGCAGTATTATTTACAATAAGCAGATTATGGAAGCAGCCCAAGTATCCATGGATAGATGACTGGATAAAGAAGAGGTGGTAATATATACAATGGAATATTATTCCATAATAAAAAAGAATGAAATCTTACCATTTGCAACAACATGGATGGAACTAGAGAGTATAATGCTAAGTGAAATAGATCCATCGGAGAAAGACAAATAC
Source organism: Eumetopias jubatus (assembly GCF_037043125.1). Lineage (NCBI taxonomy): Eukaryota > Metazoa > Chordata > Mammalia > Carnivora > Otariidae > Eumetopias > Eumetopias jubatus. The sequence goes on from NW_028274815.1 coordinate 30,245,402, forward strand.
CATATGATTTCACTCATATGTGCAATTTAAAAAACAAAACAAATGAACAAAGGAAAAAGAGAGAGAGACAAACCAAGAAGCGGACTCTTAATTACAGAGAACAAACTAATGGTTATCAGAGGCGCAGGGCGATAGCTGAAATAAGTGAAGGGGATTGAGAGTACATTTATCATGATGAGCACTGAGTAATGTATAGAACTGTTGAATCACTATATCGTACACCTGAAACTAATATAACACTGTATGTTAACTATACTGGAATTAAAATTAAAAACAAAATTTTTTTTAAAAGCTATGGATCTAAATAAATAAACCACTTAAGTCAAATAAAGGTTGGATCTACAAAAACAAAACAATGTGGCCTATTAAGATAATTGTTTGCATAATTTTAGCAAACACACACTTAATTGCTCAATTTTCCACTTGACTAGGGTAGACACAGAAGTGAATTGTTTCTAATCTGGTATTAGATGGTTAAGACTAGTTGTCTTGGGAATTCCTTGTTATTTTTTAAAGAAAGGAATGTTACTTTAATTAAATGTTGTAGAAAGTAATCGTTAACTCTGAAGGACTGATTTGCCCTTTGGAAGACTGAGAATTCCAGTGGACTGAATTAGCATCAGTGCCTAAATGTCAGGAGCTCGGTCATCCCCTCTGGTCGGCCTGCAGGACTCTAGGCAAGGCCACACCAAAGGTCACTGGGTGAGTGTGTGCTGGAGGGGGCCAGCACCCTCAGGGTTGCATCTAGGGGCCAGAAAACCCCAGCCTCAGCCTTCTCCTCTGTTATGGATTGGGTTCCCTCAACATTCCTATATTGATGTCCTAACCCCCAGTACCTCAGAATCTGACTGTATTTGGAGATAAGGTGTTTAAAGAGGTGATTAAGTTAAAATGAGGCCATTAGGGTGCAGCCCTAATCCAATCTGATGGTATCCTTATAAGAAGAGAAGGAGATCCTGGGCATGTCCACACAACATAAAGACCATGTGAAGATACAGCAAGAGCGCAGCCATTTGCAAGCCAAGGAGAGAGGCCTCAAAAGAAACTAACACTGCTGACCCTTTGATCTTTGCCTTCCAGCCTTCAGAACTGTGAGGAAATAAAGTTCTGTTGTTTGAAGTCACCTGGTCTATGGTATTTTGTTATGGCAGTCCTCATAAGCTAACATGTCTCCCAAAGCCACCTCAGTGGTTTCTGGGAGTCCCCACAGGGCACCTCACTTGAGCTCAGGACTGACAAAATTCTGTTCCTTTTTCTGGCTTCCTTGTCACCCTTGAGTATTGGTCTTTCTTAGAAATAACAATAACAAGATGTTAAATGGGTGACTCACTAATTAAGAACAAAACCAGGACTTTCCCTGGACCCTATTAACCAGCTACAGGAGACGAGACTAGAAATTATAAAGATGGCTTAGCAGTAATGGAGACAAAGAGCTGCCAGCCAGATGGATAGGGGCTGGGGTACCCTGACTCAAGCCAAGAGAGAGGGCTTCCCAAGAACCACAGAGTAGCCAGAGCTTGCACGAAGGGTGACAAGTGTCTTTCCCTCCAGCAAGATGGTTACTGAGATGCAGGACTTAGACCCCAGAACCCCATGGGCCCAGGGTGGGGCACCATGAGCAAGTTCTTAGGAGAACCTGATGTATGTCCCCTGGAGCTCAGGGGTATATGTGAACTTAAGAACCAGGGCTTCCTCTTACCTAGAGAACTCTGAAGGGAGGAGGGTAGAGGATCTGCCTGTGACGTCAGGGCCAAGAGAGAAGGCAGCAGAGGGGGCACCCCACGGTTTGTTGGGCAAGGGTTATGATTTTGCCCTGGGAACAAGAGGACTGCCAGAAGGAAGCTAGACTCAAGTCATCTTGAAAGGGTCCCACCAAAAAATGTGAGCAGGGTTGAGGAGCCCTATCAGGAGACCACCTCAGCCTAGGAGGAGGAGGAGACAACAGGGCAATAGGGATTTTGATGAAGGTGTGAACAGGCAAGCGAAAGCCCCTCCTCTGCTACCTCCCCGGTCAGGCTGTGCAGGGGAGGGGAGAAGTTTTGACCTGAGTTATGACATGGAAGTTGTTATTTACATTGAGTCAGACTTCTTTGTACCTGAAAATCAGACTGATCTGTGAAAGTGACTGAAAAGCTAAGGAATCTGGCCAAAATGCCAGCCAGAAGAAGTGATGGGAAACTGGACAGAATACGTTTGCAGGTTGAGATGGGGCCGGGGGCTGAGGGGGTTAGGAAATATTTTCCATGTTGTACTTACCCGAATTCAACCGATTCAATGTGGCGGCTCACCCACTTTAGTTCCAAGCACCTTAGACAGACACCATGCCAGCCCTCTCTTCTCCTCTTTCCTGCTGGTTCCCACTCCCTGCCTTTCCCATTGCACAAAGCCTTCTCATTTTCTTTTAACAACAACAAACAACACCCCAATAGATATCAACTCATGCAAATATAAATGCTTAAGGACTTTGCTACCCCAACGCAATCAGACTCAACTTTGACTGAGATCACCTGTCACCCCTACAGCAGTAATTAATCTATATTCAAACCACCAAATAAAGACAATAACAAGGAGAAGTAGGTACTAGAAGATGAAAGTACAGCTGAGGACCCTCTAATGAATAGTTCTCCCAAAGTCCAGGCTGCGAGAAGGGTGCAGTGCAGTTGCCTCTGTAGGTCACAGAACGAGGGGAAAACCCACCAGATCTCTGGTCCATACAAGATCATGAAAGAGGGATAGATGGAGGGTATTAACTACTGGAAATCACAGGGGACCAAAGATGCCAGCTGTATGGAATAAAGGAAATTTGAGAGAAAGTACAGTTCAGGTCAAAGTGACAATGTCACCTGTTGCTGTGAGATGTTTTGATATGGGTCAGCACAGGCAGCAGACATCCCTACTTTAAAACTTAGGGCTTTGGTATTTGACCCATAAGGGCCCTTTCTCCTTTGCCAAGTAGCCGGCTTAATGTTAATACATCCTCATTTCTTATTTGTCAAATTTATAAGCGTTATTCATTTTTTCCTCCTTTGTTATTCAAGTTTGCTTTGTCACAAGCCTCAACTTCCAAGCCCTCCAGACAGGGATGCCTCTGTGCACATTCACAGAACATACTGATAGAAAGGCAAAAACAATAGGTCAGAAGATTCTAAAGCCTCCCACTCCTGATAGGATTTCATTCCTTTGTTCAATAGTCTTGCGCTAATGGAATAAAAACAGCCAAAATTTAAGAGGCAACAAACATCATCTCTTCTGTCATTAGCACCCAAGAAATATTTTAGGTTACAGAGAACTGAAAATATCTCTCCCATGCTCCTAGTAAAATGCAGAGAAAGACTATAGCATAGATTCAGAGAACATAGGAGAGACTGATAAGCCTCTCTTATCATGGGCAGTGTCCTACCTACGAATAATTTATAAAGTGGAAGTTCTATGAATTGTTTTGAAGATTGATTTGTTTCTAAGTTTGTTCTATATCTCAAAGTGATATTAAAATAAAGTTTCCCATAGGCAAAGGGTGACACAAGCTAAAGACTTTGCTTTTAATACTCCCTGAAGCAGGCATTGATTTGTTCTGTGTTTAATAATGAATGTTAAATGACCCTGGAGCAGGGATTCATTTCCAGTGTCCAATAAAATAAACAATATTTAGTTCTCTGTAATTAAATTCTTTTTTTTGTAATTAAATTCTTTAATTGAAGATCTCTTATAAGGAAGTATGGCACTTAACATCTCCCAAAAATGTCAGAAGGGTAAAGAAGGATCCCCAAATTACTAGCTGCTTCTACATATTTTGTTTGCAAATAATGATGGTTATACGTGCATCAAACTATTTTTGAAAAATAAAACACTTGTAATTGGTTTCATAGAATAGTAGTATTTTCATTTATATCCTTGGAACTTTTAATTAGGCTTTGAAGTTCTTTGAATCCAGAAAGTTCTTTCTCATGCTTTATAATTGTGTTATCATACTGTTCATTTTAATAATTTGGAAATACCTGGTTTTAAAATATGGGGCACCAGGGTGGCTCAGCCAGTTAAGCGTCCAAATCTTTTTATTTTTAAGATTTTATTTATTTATTTGACAGAGAGAAACATAGCAAGAGAAGGAACACAAGCAGGGGGAGTGGGAGAGGGAGAAGCAGGCTTCCCGCTGAGCAGGGAGCCCGATGAAGGGCTTGATCCCAGGACCCTGGGACCATGACCTGAGCCAAAGACAGACGCTCAACGAATGAGCTACCCAGGTGCCCCTAAGCATCCAACTCTTGATTTTGGCTCAGGTCATGATCTCAGGGTTGTGAGACGGAGCTCCGCAGCAGGCTCTGCCCGGGGCATGGAGCCTGCTTAAGATTCTCTCTCTCCCTCTCCCTCTGCCCCCATCCCCCGGCTCTCATTCTCTCTCTCACTCTCTCTCTCTCTAAAAAAAATAAATAAATAGGGGCACCTGGGTGGCTCAGTCAGTTAAACGTCATGATCTCAGGGTCATGGGATCAAGCCCTGCTAAGCAGGGAGTCTGCTTCTCCCTCTCCCTCTGCCCACCTTCCTCTCTCTCTCTCTCTCTCTCTCTCTCTCTCAAATAAATAAATAAATCTTCTATAAATAAGTAAATAATCTTTTATAAATAAATAAATAAATAAATAAATAAATAAATAAATAAATAAAATAAATGGTGGGTAAGACATGCCACCAGATTTGTTATATGATTTTTAAATCCATGTACTCATTCATTCAGGTCAACCATTGCCTTCAAATATCATTCTTTACCCAAACCCCCTACATACATACATTATTTCATTCCCATTCCTTCCCATTTTTCTATTCCATTTGTCTCCTTCCCTATCACCAATTATTTTAATCACTTTCTAATTTCCCATTTCTTCCATCCTTTCATTCTCTTCATTTGTCCCCACCGACTTTCTCTCTCATGCAAATCTTTTTCATGAGACTTGGACTCAAGCCATTTACATGTGAATATATTCTCCAGCTATTCCAATATTTTCCTTGTCATTCAGAAAACATCTATAACTCCTATCCACGTAGCTTTTTCTGGCTAACCCCAGCATACTCCTACCGGATGAATAAACCACCTGTTATCCCCCCTACTGTCCTCTCATGGTCATATCCAATGATCAGGCTGGACACTAACAGGAAGGACACACTGGGAGGGTGGCCAACCTGTAGCTAGGCCAGCCACTGGAACTGGATTAGCCTGGGCAGGGGCTACATCCAGGTTATCAGCAGGGCAAAGTGTTCACAAAACAGTGATAGATTCTGTAACAACCTACATCAGGTTCACCAGGCCCTCTCTCCTCCCAAGTGAGCAAAGCACAATGGTGAGGGATCCAGGAATAGGCAATATCTAGAGACTCAGGCGGGCAGAAAAAAGGTTAGTTTTAGGGTAGTCCTCTGGCAACTAGCCAGCCTCTCTGAGTCATGACTTGTCTAAAAAAAAAAAAAAGAAGAAGAAGAAGAAATATTGAACCTTCCTGTAGGATCTGGTTCAGGAATGAATTTACCATGAGGCTAAGGAAACTTGAGCTTCAGGGACCCTCTTTCCACCTGCACAAGACCCTTCCAAGACCCTGCGAGAGGCCCTAACAAACCAAAGAATGCTGTCAGTTCACGCAGTATTAAAGATGACTCACTGCACAAAACATTTGCATTGCCCTGAAATCTTAGAACTCATATAAGAAACTTGAGAAAAGTTTTTCTAAATTTGACTATAATCTGACACATTTACCTGACGGTATTACTTACAAGTCATGAACCTGAAACTTCTCTAAACTATCAATAATAAAGAAGAGTATTTTGAAGAACTATGTTAGAGAAGAGACTAACTTTTATTTCTATTGTTTATGAAAAACGATGTTACAAAATTGCAATCTCATGGTGTAACAGCCAAAATGTAAGGGACAGGTATTATAGAGACGTGTTAGAAAGTTAATTATAAATTTTTTTTAAGATTTTATTTATTTACTTGAGAGAGAGAATGAGATAGAGAGCATGAGAGGGGGGAGGGTCCGAGGGAGAAGCAGACTCCCCGCCGAGCAGGGAGTCCGATGCGGAACTCGATCCCGGGACTCCAGGATCATGACCCGAGCCGAAGGCAGTCGCCCAACCAACTGAGCCAGTTAATTATATTAAAGTGTTATGTTATTATTCTGGATTTTATAATGTTTGTGTTATTTGTCACCTTTTTAGAAAATAAACTATTTTTTTAAATTTTCTTCATTCTAAATACTTTGATAGCTAATTTTGTCTTTTTTTTTAGTTATAAGAGTTATATAAGCTTCAGAGTGTGCAAAATCTGGATCAGCCCTTAATCAAGTGGCCTCTGCTAATGAGCTGGGTTGAATGAGACAGGTATGGCCTGACGCCTACCATTATTTGCAAGTAGCTAAATATGCATGAATACATAATTTTTCAAGCGTTAGTTAAAACTGCAAGTGACTGGGTTGTCCTTCAGTCTATACATGTGTCTTGGAGGGAGATTTTATTAAAGGCATATAAGAAGATATCTGTAACAGATACTGCTAGCCAATATCCAAACCCATAAATATAAGATTTAAGCTTAATTTATGTGACATAGATCTGTGTCCCATTCTGGTGCTTTAAAATGATTTTTTTTAAAAAATTGTGCTTTCTTATATCCTACGTATTCTTCCTCTCAAGTATATGTGTATTAAAAATGTGAAGACTGAAGCTGCTCAAAAGTATAGAATACAGACTCCTAGAATTTGCTCTGAACAATGGATACAAAAGGCAAAATTAAGCAATCTCTTTCTTTTGTGAAAACTGAGATGGTGAGTGTACAGTACTTTGAAGAGGGGCAGGCTGCGGCAGCCTGTCAGGATTTCTCTGGTGCTTTCCCAAAGATCAGGGACATCAGGGAGAACAGACACACTGATGAGTCACTGAAGCCTAACAGCTTCAACCTGTGATAATGGACAGACTTTTGGGGGCTGAAGCCATCAGCCACTTCTCAGGCGAGGCCTTTGACCTACCTCATGATTGCTCCCCACTTCACCTCCAAGACGAAATGGTACTGCAGTTAATTCACAGACACAGAAACCACACCAGTCACAACGGTCTCACCTAATGGCATTAACTAACATCCAAACTAAACAAACTTGTGAGATTGAAATTGGTGGGCATTCCTGACTAACACAAAAGTACCAAAGTTGAAGTGTCCATTAATCACACCTACTGGGTTACCCCTCTTCCATAGCACGGAGGCGAGGAGTCGACAGCTTTTAGTTCCTGTGAGGTTTTACTGGAACACGCTCATTAGTTTTCACATTGCCTAAGACTGCTTCACACCACAAAGCAGAATGGAGTAGTTTCCACAGACTGGCAAAGCCTCAAAGATTTACTATCTGCCTTTTACAGGTGAAGTATGCCAACCCCTGGACTAGAGGGATTGGGCTGTGAGGCTACTACCTTAATGAGGAAGGGGCAGAATTTGCTACTGCGAAGTGTGAAGTCATGGACACCCTGTCCAGCACTCCTTTTTCTTCCTGAGACCATAGAACAGTCTCTAGGAAAGAAATGAAGTGAAACAGACTATTGGAAAATTATGCTTTTCATAATGGAAAAAAAATCTTTAGAAAAGAAAGAAAAGGCAAATACTAATTTTTTGCATACCAGCTAGTGCTCTTTGCTGTAAGATTTTTCTAGGGCCCAACCGCTGTTCACTGTTCAGGGTAGACTACTCTACTATCTCCAAACAAACAGAAAAGAGAGATCAATGGTTTCCTGATCTGGAGATGGAAAAATGTTTTCTAAGCATAAAACCAAAGGCAAAAACCAATAGAGAAAAAAAATGACATCCTTTAGCGAAATACTGAGTAGAAATTTTTATAAATTATTGATACATATCCATCCAACACATAATTTCATCTCCTTAAACCACCTGCAAGGACAACAGAGAAGGTATTAGATAAAAATGTTGAGCATAATTTGGGTCTGAGGCAGTTCCCAGAGAAGTCTCTGTATACTAATCAAAAACCACTTTTCAAGACAAGAGCCCAGAATATCAAGATGAGGGAAGTGGCGGTCCTGGTAAAATCAGCTGGGACTGGAGGTCTGGGCTTCTGGCCACTACTTGTCACATCACAGCGACACCCACAGGAGAGCCATTTCATGGACCACTTTCCACTGGAATTGTGTGTAGGTCTCATTGGCCAGTGAGAGCATAGCCGCTCTGATTCTGTGCAGAGACTCTCACTTCAGTGCAGTGGTTCTGAACCATCCTCTCTACCCTTTGTGCAGCCCTTTGTGATCTGGATAAGAAGAGGCAGGAAGAAGGAAAAATAATAAAACCAGTTTAAGAAGCCATATATCTCTCATTTTATTATCTGTTAAACTCTAACAGATAAGCGGTTAAAACTATATTTTATGAAGGAAATTTTAAAACCTTAATTAGGTCTTCAAAACCCAATCCTGAGGCAGCAATCATATAGTAAAATTAGTAGAACTGATTTAATTTTTAAATTAGTTTCTTCACGTTATAAAACACCATAAACAGAATTAAAAAGCAAAGGACAAACTGGGATTATATTTGAAACATAAATAAGAGAGAAAAGATGAAAGTCCTTAACATATAAAGGCCTTCTGCAAAGCAATGGAAAGTAGAGATAGCCCTGAAAGAGATAAAGATCATGAGTGATCAATTTGTGAAAGGACAAATGGCTAACAAACAAGTTAAAAATTCAGTCTCAACAGCTAACAAGGAAATACAAATTAAAATAAAATATTCAGGCCCTATAAAATCAGAAGGTAATTTTTAATTGAAAATATAAAACATTTTTTATGGTGAAGGTTAAAGGGAATAGATATTTTCAGATGCTTAGGGACTGGGTATAAATTGACACAAACTCTCTGGGGGCAATTTGGCACATATGGTATATCAGTAGGTGTCCAGTCAGGCATCTTAGGTGGAGGAAATCTAACAAAGAAGTTGGTTAGAAAATTGTTAGCAGAGCTGGAAGAACCAAAGGGGGAAGATGATGGTACCTAGAGGTAATACTTAATTGCAGGAAGCTAACTCTCCCTCATGGCCTGGAGAAGCAAAAGGGAGAGGGTAGGTATTACCCAGAGTCCACAAGCACCACCAACAACTCCGAGCAGAAAGCTGACATCCTGTTGGTGTTTCTGGGCTTGCTCCTGGAGACTGCGATCACTTGTAGTTGGCTCTCATGACTGCTGATGGAGCCAGATGCAAAAGAAAAAAAAAAAAAAAAAGGCTTCTACCCAGCGGGCAAAGGAATCTGGGAAATGTAGTCTGCAGGCCCCTACGCCCCTGTACAGAGGAGAGTATAAAACATAAAACTCCAGAGCATGCATCAATGACATAAAAATGTTTACACTGTCTCACAACAATTTGTAGCAAAACACAATAAGTAGCAACAATAAGTAGCAAAACACAAAAAGATTTAGGTACAAGGCCTTTTGTAATGATGTCACACTGAGTAATACTTGCCATGTCTTGTTCTTTTTTCCCTCTGGCTCCTTTGTGATTGGGTGGGGCCTTGCAAATAGATTTGACCTATGAGTTCAGAAGTGGCATGTGTCACTTTCAGGATGCATTTAATTGCCAACATGAATCTCTCCAGAGTTATCTTTTCCTTCTGGAACAGTGACCAACGACATTCGAGATGATGTTTCTCTGTTAGCCTTGGTGTCTACGTGACTATGATGCGCAGAGATCCCTTGCTAACCCCATACGTGAGTGAAAAATAAATCTCTGTTATTTTAAGCCACCAAGATTTAAGAGTTGTTTGTTTTAACAACATAGGCTAGACAAATCTGGCTTGCACACATTGAATGACTTGCAAAAGCAGAGAATTACAAACAAGCAATGTGTTCAATGATATGGGAAAGTGAAATACATTGCTATATATCCATATTATGGAATATGCTGTTGCCAGTGAAAAACGTTTTTGAAGAATATCGAATGAGATGAGGAAATCTTCACCATAGAAAATTAAATGGAAAAAATAGGACATAAAACAGTATCTATTAAATGGGATTCATACATTTGATTATATATTAAGTGCTTTGGGCCACAAGTGCTCCATGGTCATAGTTATCATGTGATCAGAAACATGTTAATGTCATAGTAATGGGCTCAGTTGATGAGTCACCCCTGATCTGGACACATGTTTTGCATTTTGATCAGTGGCTTGTGTTGTTCCTGTGGCCAGGGCATCACTTGGGGACATGACCAGCCAGGGCCTCCCCTGGACTTCCCTCTTGCTCTTGGGCTTTGAGTTAAATGATGCTTCAGAACTCACTGAGCACCCACCCAGTGGAAACTGTGAGGTTGCCTGCTCCAGCCAGTGGTGTGGGAAATGCCAGTGACTCGCTCCTACACTGTGGCTTGCCCTGAGGAAAGTGACTTAGGCTGCAGATGCCACAGTTGCTCTCTTGGATCTACCCTCCCCAGCAGCTGATGGAAGGACAAGGAGGTACAACCTGGAAGCGTGGGGGGTAACGCCCTGCAGAGCAAACTTTGATCCATTGGAAATAGAAGCCAGAGGATAATTCTTCCCCCCGCCCCGCCGCCCCCGGAACCAAGATGTAATAGCTTTATACCATCTCTCTGCAGACATCCTGCAAGAACAAGAAATCGATGGCACTTATAATCAAGCCGTGGCCAGCATCATAACCGGCTCTTTCCTATTTGCTCTGCTTCTTCCTTTGCCTCCTGCTTCATGGGATTGCACTTCCCAATAAAGCATTTTAAGGTTTAGCCTCAGGTACTGATTTCTAGAAAATTGGCCCAAGGCAGTTATTTACACATCCCTAGACATCTTGTGGTTCAAGTCTAAGAATAAGGCTTCTACGATAGTTGACTTGTGCCTGTCTCCATCTACCTCTTAGCAGCACGTAGTAATGTGTCCCTCCAACATCACACTTGACCTCTTCCAGGAAGAGACAGGTGAGCGTAACACAGAAACGGAACCTACAATTTAGTTTTAGTGCCATAGTAGCTTCAATCTTGGCAGAGCTATAAGAATGTTAGATACTTAATTGTTTGAGAAACACAAAGGAAAGAACACAGCAACATTCCATTTCCCAAGAGATGATAACAGATATGTGGCTTGCCAACGTAAGCAGGTATAGCTTTTCTAATGCTTTGGTATGAGAAGGTTTTAAGCACAGTGTGTTGCAACTATCATAGAAAATTTATTTCTTCTTTCTTCCTATATGTGATCTAACTTTCTGTTGTCTGATTCACCTACTTGTCCTGGAGGACCTAGACCAGGACTTCTGTGATTGACTTCTGACCCATACAAGTCTGGAAGAACCTAGAAACAGCTATCAGCCAAGTCTCCTTGGCACAGAGGTATGCTTTGGTCCCCTTGGGCCCCTGGCTGCCTACCTTGAACTTTAAAACTTCAGATTGTGCATTGGCCTGAGTCTGCTATGAGCTTGAGCCTTTCTGTGGTTGAAGAGCCAGGCTCCTGGCTTTTTATGACTCCCGACTTTGGGGTGTCCTATTACCTGTGAATCATCTTGCTTGTTGACTCTTGGTCTGCTTTCACTTCCTGACATCTGAGCTTATGTTGGTACCTCTCACCCTGCAGGCACTGACCCCTGGCATATGGCAGATATTCCTGGCCCTAAGTTTTGGCCTTGACTAGTAACCCCTAACATCCCATGTCTTGTAGCATAAACGTTGATCACTCATTTTTAAAGACTCCACAACTTTTCCTTGTTCACACTAAATTGTACTAAGTATTTACCAATGTCTCATACTTGATGAAACCAGAAGCCAACAAGAGTTATTTAAAATGTGATCATGAAAGCTAAAAGAGGACTCTGTCATGAGAATAAATTCTCTTTATAGAAATATCAATACTCTTTTACTGAACACCGACTTTGTGCCAGTACTAGGGTAGGAGTTTTACAACCATTATCTCCTTAAATCATCACAATAAACGTTCGTTACCCTTATTGCCATTTTATAAAAAGGTAAGCATATCCCTTCCATTGCGTTACTCCATTGCATGTAGTCCAATCATGGACCAATACCTTGAATCCTCTCATCAATCCTCTTATCTTTTTCATAACAAAAATAATAGGTATTAATTTTAATGTGGTCTCAATATCTTAAATTTCTATTATTCTATTACTGGTCATCTTCCAAGCCAAGCAAAGTCCTGAGGTCTATAATAACCCAAAAGTATAATCTAGCATCATGTATGAATATTGAAAATGGCCATTCCTTTTCATCTCAAAATTTCACTTCTAAAAAATATAATAAATCCCCCTAGTAGATAAACGTGTATAAGAATGTTCACCACAATGCAGTTTATAGTATCGAAAAGCTGGGGACAATTTGACTAATCATCCTTCAGCAGGAGATTCATTAACTCAATTAAGGCACCTTCATATAATATATATATGATAAATCTATTTAAAAGGAGAAGGTAGATCTATATGAACTAACACGAAACATGTCCAAGATATAGTGTTGAATGAAAAAGGATAAGATTACAGATTCCATTCAGGCAAAAAAGAATATTTATAAATTACACAATTTGTAAGTTTATAATATATAACATATATTTATATGATGTCTGAAATGCTAAGTTACCAATATTAGTGATTTTTCTGTGGCATAAGATCAATAATGGCGGCAGCCATAGAAGTGATAGAATGCTTTCACTTCCTATTTTATATGCAATTGTATTTTTTACATTTTAGAAGCATGTATAACCTTTGTAAGAAAAAACACTTCCATTTTGAAATTAAAATTTCCATGGAAGGCAAAGATTTGATTTAATTATTTTTTACCTTAGGGAACAGAGATTTACTGTCTTCATGAAAAGCCTTGTCCTTGTATGAAAGGTGCAAAAATCCCTTATTATTAGTCTTTGCTTGTCCATTGCCAACATGGTGCTATATGAATTTAATCTTTTTTACACAAGTAAATAATAATTCCAGCATATTATAAATTACCTAATCATTTTTTACTTTCTTCTGTCTTATTACATAATTTTGTTAAACAGAATGATGTGTGTTTGAAAACCATATTGTGATATTTATATTACATAAATAGAGAAAGATATTGAATTCTATGGATTATCTCACATTGACACATTTAGATCAGATGCTAGTGTTTAGTGCTTGCTTATCTCTGAGAGATTTTTTAAAATCTTTCTTGTATTTTGAGATAATGGATTCCTCATTCCTCATATACTCCTATATGGACTTGCTAAGTAAGGAAGGAACAATTTTGGAAAAATTTAATTGGGGGAAAAAATGCACACCTCATGAATTCAGTTTTTTTACCCAACTTGTAATGACTCAAAGTTTTCCTAAGAGTCAGTAATTGGATTTAATTGACATCTGAGTCCCAAGTTTATATAAGAAACTAAATTATCTAGACTTTGGGTTATCAACCTCATTAATTATTTTTAGTATTTCTAGGCTCAACTTCCAGTCTTGTTTAAGGGAAACCTCTACATTCTTAGATATAAACCTCTCACTATAAAAATAGTGGAGTGGTATTATTATTATTGTTGCATATATTTGCTTAATACCTTACATTTACTATATGCTTTCATAGGTACACACAAATTCAAAACTCACAGAAACCCAATGTTACAAAGGAGACATCCATACTGACCATCAGTACCAAGGAAATTCACAAGGCAGCCCCCCTCTACATGGCCTAGAAGACAAGGTTGAGGTGAAATGGCTGTATATAGATCTTCAGAAAATAGTCTAAAATAAATGGATTTCTCATCCAGTGTCTATATACTTGAAATCCCTTTGGAAAAATAATAAACAATGGAAAATAACTCCTATTTAAAATACTGATCAAAGCAAGAAAGTATGAACGAAAGATGTTTTATCAGTCCCAACTCTCCCTTGAGTATGGAGGCTAAGAATAAAAGAATATTGTACCCATGCACACTTCTTTAGCAACTTACTAGAGGACAAGCTTCACCCAACTGCAGAAAGAGAAATTGGAGAAATACTGGAGAAATACTGGCAAAGGGTCAGGTTGGAGAGGGGGGGAATAAAAATCGTTAGAAATAGGACTCAAACAAATTTGAAAATAAGGGTAGAAAAATAATATGCAAATATTATGCATTCTGATATTATATCACTGGCACATTTAACAAAATATGGGAGGATAGGGTGCCTGGGTGGCTCAGTCGTTAAGCGTCTGCCTTCGGCTCAGGTCAGGATCCCAGGGTCCTGGGATCGAGCCCCACATCAGGGAGCCCGCTTCTCCCTCTCCCACTCCCCCTGCTTGTGTTCCCTCTCTCGCTATGTCTCTCCCTGTAAAATAAATAAATAAAATCTTAAAAAAAAATAATATGGGAGGAAAAGGGAGAGAAAACAGATCAGAGACCAAGGTGTAAAAGCTAAAACAATAGAGCATTTAGAAGACAGCGTATGAAAATGTCTCAGTAACTTGGAGTGCACAAAAGCTTCCCAGACAGGTCGCTGGGAGCAGTAACTATACAATTCTTGAAATAAAAACTTAAATGTCGTTAAACCAAAAACATGTCCTTATCAAAAGATACTGTTATGAAAATGAATAAGCAATAAGCCACAGATAGAAGAAAATATTCACAAAATATATATCTGACAAATAACTGGTATCCAGCACATTAGAACAAATAAACCTACAGTTCAATAACAAAAAGGCAAACAACCCAATTGTAAGATGGGCAAAATATTTTAATACATGTTCATAAAACAAAATATACAAATGGCCTGTAAACAAATGAAGTGCTCGATGTTATTAGTCATCAAGGAACTGAAAGTTAAAACCACAATAAGATACCAGTATATATTCACCAGAATGGCTAAAATTTAAAAAGATTAACAACAGCAAATACTGGTGAAGATGTGAGGAAAATAGCATTCTTGGTGTGGATATAAACTGGTTGGGAAATATTCCCCAGTTTCTCATAAAGTAACATACACCTATGTCATACTATATGACCCAGTAATTCTACTTGTAGGTATCAACCAAAATAAATTTAAAAAGCTAACAAAAACACTTGTACAAAAATGTTCATCGAAGTTTGGGGTGCCTGGGTAGCTCAGCTGGTTAAATGGCTGCCTTTGGTTCAGGTCGTGATGCCATGTCCTGGAATCGAGCCCTACATTGGGCTCCCTGCTCAGTGGAGAGTCTGTTTCTCCCTCTCCTCGCTCTCTCTCTGCCCCTCCTTCTCATGCTCTCTCTCTCTCAAATAAATAAATAAAATCATTTTAAAAAATGTTCATAGAAGCTTTCCTCATAATAGCCCCAAAATGGAAAAAAAAAGTGTGCATTAATAAGAGAACATACAAAACACCATATGTTCTTACAATAAAATACTTCTTTTTTTTTAAAGATTTTATTTATTTATTTGAGAGAGAGAGAGAATGAGAGACAGAGAGCACGAGAGGGAAGAAGGTCAGAGGGAGAAGCAGACCCCCCGCTGAGCAGGGACCCTGATGGGGGACTCGATTCCGGGACTCCAAGACCATGACCTGAACTGAAGGCAGTCGCTTAACCAACTGAGCCACCCAGGTGCCCTACAATAAAATACTTCTGAGCAGTAAATAGGACTCAATCACCTGAGCAAATCTCAAAGGCATTAATGCTGAGTGAAAGAAGCCTTACCCAAAAGAGTACATACTGTCTGAGTCTATTTCTGTGACGTTCTAAAACAGGTAAAACTAATTTATGGTAGAAAAAAAAAAGCAGAAGTTTGCCTCTGATTGATGAGTGGGGATTAACTTGAAAGGAGCACTAGGGAATGTTCTGGGGGCAATGGCAATGTTCTATATCTTGTTGGGGGGGGTCAGGTTACACAGATGTATGCAATTTTCAAAACTAGCAAAGATATACATAAGATTTAGGTGCCGTACCACATGCACATTTTACACCAAAAGGAAAATACCTTAAACAAATATTTAAACCCTATTAGTGATATGTAGGCTGAGGGATTTAAGGGTCAATGTACTAATTTACTTTGAAGGGCATAAAAGAATGAGATGGATTGACAGATGGACAGAAGGATGGATGGATGGACACATACTGATAAAGTAAATATAGTAAAATGTTAATGATAGCAGCTGGCCAGTGGGTATATTGGTGTCCACTGTAAAAATTCTTTCAACTTCAATGTCAGTTTGGAAATTTTCATAATAAAATGTTGGAAGAAAAAAGAGGACAGAGAATGTGGTAAGTAGAATGTTCACTGCATCTGGAGCAGTTGGAGGAAGTCATAGAATATCATTTAATGCTGACACTGAATTGTAGAAGCCTAAGACTATAAAGGTAAACACTAAGAAAGATAATATTATTTTTTTAAAGATTTTATTTATTTATCTGAGAGAGAGAGAATGAGAGATAGAGAGCATGAGAGGGAAGAGGGTCAGAGGGAGAAGCAGACTCCCTGCGGAGCAGGGAGCGGATGCGGGACTCGATCCCGGGACCCCGAGATCATGACCTGAGCCGAAGGCAGATGCTTTTTTTTTTTTAAGATTTTATTTATTTATTTGAGAGAGAGAGCATGAAAAAGGGGAGGTCAGAGGGAGAAGCAGACTCCTCGCTGAGCAGGGAGCCCGATGCAGAACTCGATCCCGGGACTCCAGGATCATGACCTGAGCCGAAGGCAGTCGCTTAACTGATTGAGCCACCCAGGCGCTCGAAAGATAATATTATTGACTAAAATTGGAAAGCGGATGGGAGATGAGAGAAGAAAGAGGATGCCAGCTAATTTTAGTGAGCTCAGAGCATGAAGCCAGTGCACATTAACTAAAAAGAGATGGCTTTACTAGTATTTATAATATGTATACAACGAAAGAAATCAGATCAAACACAGAGGTTATATCAATAAATGCAAATGGGCTCAACCTGAGATTGAAAACAGACTTTAACTCTGGGCTCCGTACAAGAGACTTGCCTAAAACAGAGCAATCCAGAAAGGTTGAAAATAAAATGTTCGCCAAATCGTGCCAGTCAAAAGCAAACAAACAAAAAGAAAGCAGGGGTCGAGGCTTTGATAACAGGCAAGACAAAATGCAAGCTAAAAAGTTTCAGGCAAGACAAAGAAGGTATTAGATAACCATGCTTTTCAGTTAGTAGCAGCTGATAATAATAGTTACTGAGCATTTGAAGTGTGGGTAATGTGACCGAAAACCTGAATTTTTTTATTTTAATTAATTAATTAATTAATTAATTAAAATAGTGCAGAAACACTGTCCATCATCACAAAAGTTCTATTGGATACCACAGAAAGTGATTGCTTGTCATAGAATGTGCTTTGGATTGTGCTGCTTTATAATGTTCAAGACTCCAAGATGTGACCATCATAAACATCTACACACCAAATAATACAGCATCTACTTTCCTAAAGCAGAAAAGATGGAAAGATGCAAACCCGCTATAACAGACTTTAACATCAAATTTCTCCATACAAGACCAAACAAGTGAAAATACCCAGTGCTTAAACACTGAAGTTGAAAAATAGAAGTTGTAGGAAGATTTGGTGGGCTGATTATTCTTGAAGCCCTCCAAATATCTCAAAACTCTCCTCTCACAAGATTTATATTTGCAGCCCTTGATGGTATTTGGTGATGGTACTCGATAAATTGTCAGTTTCTTTAACGACTATACATTGCCATACAAGAAGTTATGGGCATATATGTAACTTCCCAGAAAGTCTATTTGCATCATAAGTTTACTAACATTCAGAGTTGAGCTGAGAATACAATTAATGGGCATTTCTGAAGTGCTCTGAATTTTTAGGAAGAAAGTCATTGCGTAAGCATTTCTATTTTGGCCCTCTTATAGAGTACATGGGTCCCCAAGGAAAAGCCATCTTTGTCTCGTTCAACTATTCACCCCAATTAAATCCCTCAACACCCAGGTCCACTTGAAGGATAATGCTCCTGACTCAGCTGACATTTCCTCTGATAATAAGCTATTTGCAAAAACAATTCTTGAGACTTCCTGTCTTACGCCTACAGCCTGATGACCTGTAGAATAATCCAAATTTTTGCCACGTTAGTCTAGGGGGCCAGGCAGAAGAAGAGAGACTCATATTGGTCTTTTCTTTAAAGACCCACTAATGACCCACTCACTTTGGCTTCCCAACAAGTGTAAGAATAAGTGTATGACAGAATAGTTCATCAGGGAAACAGGTATAGAATGAGATGAAACCTCAACAAAGGCACAAAAGACACCTCTACTTTCTTTTTTTTTTTTTTTACTTCCTTTTTTGGAAGGACAATATTTATGAGGGACAAATATATGCTCTGAGACCATAAAATGGTTTTCTTCAACAATAGGTATTATAGTAACACAATGCTGTGTGCACTTATTCCAACCGTCTTTAGAGCTGCAGGGGGTCCAGGATTGCTTTAGGAGAAGGCTTCTCTCAACCTTATAATTAACTTGTCTTGGGGTCAGAAATTAAGGTCCTTTTTTCCCAGGGATTTGACAAGGTATTTTGATGGGTCTGCCCATTAGGTATTGCCAGTGGCCTGTATAGCAAGAGTCTGACCATCAGAAGACCTGGTCAAGTATGTGCATGGAATAGCTTGTGTTGCAGATGCTGTTTTTTCTCATTCCAACTTACTTATTAGCATCTTTCCTTCTAAACCTTGTATCTTATTGTTGATCACAGGACAGTATAAAAACAAGAGCAATCAGGTCTGAAGCAGAGGACACTGAAAACGTCCCCAAGGCCTAGAAGTGCTTGCCTAGCTTGAAGATCCATTGGATGGCTTGTCTCTCCTTTTCTCCAGAAGCAGCATGTTGCCACCAGTTACCTGCATGTGACCCATGTGGTTTGTCTCAGCCTGAAGATGGTCAATTCTTAGATCTTGATCAGCCCATTTCAGCCGTGGTTGATGATGATAAGGTTGCTTTTGCTGGGTGAGAAATAGGAAAATGCACTATCTGCTCTGAGGTGCTTTCATGATGAGCAGTGTATTTGTTAACACCCAAAGCACCATATCATCTGATCATCTTCTTGTGGCTTATGTTGCGAGAAGATCATACTCAGCCAACCTTTGACATGACGTGAAATTCCCAAAGAAGTGAGCCTCAGGGGCCTTGGAGGGCAAATATGCCATCTAATAAAGTGACCACATCAGTTAAGGTAGTGTGAACCCTCAGACCCCGTTGGGGAATCCTGTAGACAACATCTGGGGGCACTCAGGAGTTGTAACAATTCTGCAATAAGGCAGCCTGTGTGGAGGGTTTTCTGTTTACACTGGAAGATGTTGATGGAGGACTGTTTCACCAGGGAGACTGAAGCTATTTTGCTTAAACAAACAAAGCAAAGCCTAAAGTTACTTTGTTGTCCAACTCTGACATCAGTGGTTAAACAGACTTTATGCTGGTGAGGTAGGCTTCAAATGAAAATCAAGTACAACTTTAGGCTAAAGGGAACCTTGTATGCCCAGGCTGAAGGCTGAGTTAACCTTGATAATGGTGGTTGGCTGATTCGACTGGGGGGATGCCCTGTTTGGATTCACTGGGTTTGTGCCCATGGGCGTTGGGTTTTATTCCTTCTCTCAGAGGGGCGACTTCACTGACCTCACTAAGGA
Organism: Eumetopias jubatus; assembly: GCF_037043125.1. Classification (NCBI taxonomy): domain Eukaryota; kingdom Metazoa; phylum Chordata; class Mammalia; order Carnivora; family Otariidae; genus Eumetopias; species Eumetopias jubatus. Next base: position 30,264,980 of record NW_028274815.1, read on the forward strand.
AGCATCAACAAAGTTCTCACCATGCCCAAGAATTGGAGGATTCCCTTTTACAGCTCTGAACTAGAGAAGTCCAGTCTTCCAGAGTATATGTGTCATGTCTCCTTTCCTGTCAGCCTTGAGTGTAGCATGGAATGTGCTCAGTATGTTGTATCCTGGAATCCAGGGTATGATCCAAGGGCAGGCACCTTTGACCCAGAGTTGCAGAACGTGGAATTGGACAATATATAGTAGAGGTCTCCAAATCAGAGCCCACACATATGGCCCAAAATTCACCTTCCAGTTCAAGTGGCTAGACAGAGAAACCCAGACCATCAGTTTTTTTGTTCATTCATTCGAGAAATGGCATGACTCTCATTGATGGTCAAATACATGCTGGGCACTGTTCAAGAAGTTGGAGATCTATGAACAACAGAAAATATTCCTTTGGGAGTCTTGTATTTGGTAGAAAGGAGACAATGGCGAAGGACTATAGACTATAGAAAGCAAGCTGTAAGATGGTCCAGAGTCAGGACAGGAACTTACCACAGGTTAACATAGCAGCTTGCAGGGGCATGATGGGTTTATGTATGGTGCTGAGGCTGGGTTGCAAAGCCAGTCAATCAAAAACTATCTCTGTTTCTATTCTATGGAAAATGGGTATAATGATATAATGAAAGAATGCTTTGAATTCCATGGGTGAAAAATGATCCCTGATGTGAAGGCAAAGTTGTTCTCATTCCAGCATGAAAGTTCTCTGGGTTTTTTGATCTTGTCACAATTTGAAACCTATGTGCCCCAGTAGGATATGCCCCTGGGCTCCAATCAGGGGACCGAAGTTCTGGTCTAGCTCTGCCATCAGGAGATGTGTCACCTTAGACAAGGTACTTAATCTCTTGGAAACGTAGTCTCTTGACCTGTGAAAAGATTGAGTTGGACCAAGAGATCTGTAAGCTCAGTTGTTTTCATCTCCCATATAATTCAAAGAACTATCATCCCCTAAACCACTCTTACCAATATAAATGCTGACCGTGATTAGGAAAATCCTCTTGCTTAGCTTATGGCCTGAACTAATTTTTGTTCATTTAATGCAACAATCTTATTGTTATTTCATTGACTAAAAGTGTGTATTTTTCCTACTTCTCACTTGTTTCCTGTGTATCTAATTTGCAGTTTCAAGATCTCTCTCAACAGTTTTGCCATCATTTTAGCTTTTTCATTTAGCTTTGCTTTTAGCTTATGAGCTTTCCCTTTTTGTTTTCTTACTCCAGATCAATGTTCTTGATGTGGCATATACTATGTGGTCCCAGCATGTTAATAATATATAGTAGCTAACATTTATCAAGTTCTTACTGTAAGCCAGGCACAAAATGTCCATGTGATCATCATGATCATCAGAGTGACTCTAAAGCTTATACTATTATCATCTTTATCATATAAGAGGAGAAATTGCTGGCTTGAGGGGTAAGATTTACACAACTAGGGAGAAGTCCCATTGGGATTGTCTGATTCTGGGCCTCAAGCTGTGTTCCAAACTGACTCAATTGGTATCTAAGTTGGGGGAGGAGGGAGAGACACAGAGAGAGAGACAGAGACAGAGAGGAAGGAAAGAAGGAAAAGGAAAGGGAAAAAATGCAAAATGCTTATGATATTTTTAAAATTCTAAATAAAAATAACTTTATTTTGTCCCATTGAAAATGTATAATATTATAATTTTACAATGTAGATTATCTGCTTTATGGAAAACTACAGCACCAAGGAGAAAAATAATGCTGCTTATTTTAGCCATTACAATGTTATTATCTGGGTCTATTTAGGAAGTAGTAAAATGGAGGCAACATTCCAATCCTTAACTCTGAAATTAGATCCTGGGCCCGATGGCAATGGTAAGGCAGGCAGCATGTGGCTGGCCCAAGGTCAAAGAGTGCACCAAGACAAACCCAAAGGCTCATGCCCCAAGAGAGACAAAAACAGACTCACAAATTCCATAATACTAAATGGCGACTTTTTCTGAGCATCTGAATAGCCCATTCTATTTTCAAGTAAGATCAACTTGGAAAGCTGAGTCTAGGACAATTAAGGGCCAATAATATTCTTGACTGGAAAGCCTGCCCTCATCAACAATTGCATGCCTACGATGCTCTCTGGCTTACCTAAATTCATGACCTAAATTTTGGGAAAGCTATGATGTCTTGCTAAAGCCTCAGCTTTGCTCTACAGCTCTGGTACCCACCGGAGTTGCAGGCAGAGGCCCCCTGCGGAGGCGTGTCTCTTCTCCCGGGGCCGGGCCTTTGCACAAGCACAGCTGTTGTCGAGAGGCCTTCACACTCCATCACGTCTCCTGACAACCCACAACCTGCTAGGTCATGGGCTGAATGCTTCCCTAAGGTTATTTATGAGTCGCTGTAACTTCAGAGTTTTTTGTTTCAGGCAAAGATCAGAAGTACAAAAATAGATTCATTTAATCAGAGAGAACTCGAAAATAATTATCCTGTACTCGTAAATTATTAATCTCTGTAAATCAGCCATAACTCCTCATGACCTTCTAAAAAATTATTTTTTGAATTTTGTTCACTATCGAGCACCTTATTTCCCGCTCCCCCCTCCAGACTATCCATGCGGTAACAAGGGAGCAGAGAACCCTATGTGAACAAATACACTGATGTTCCGCAACAGCTTATGAACCATGCAAATCTAGTAGACATGGGTCTGCATCTCATTTTTTGAAGACGTGCTTGCTTGAAAGCAGAGAGGAATATTTTTCAATCCAAGCTATAAGGTTACTCTAACATCTAGCTTTTTTGTTCACCCTCTGAACCATTTTTAAGTGTCCAGTGAAGTCATGTGAACTATATACACGTCGGTCAACAAGTCTCTAGAACTTTTTCACCTAGGAAAACTGAAACTTTACATCCACCGAACAGTAGTTCACTCCCCCCTCTTCCCAGCCCCTGGCAACTACTGTTCTGCTTTCTCTGTCTGTGATTTTGACTCTACACAACTACTTTGTATCAGTGGAATCATATTTTATTTGTTCTTTTGTAACCGGCTTGTTTCACTTAGCATAATATCCTCAAGGTCTATCCATGGCATAGAATTTCTTTCTTTTTAAAGGCCGAATAATATTCCATTGTATAGATATATACCACATTTTCTTTATCCATGCATTTTTCAATGGACATTTTATTTGCTTCCACCTCTTGGCTATTGTGAATGATGCTGCAATGAACATGGTGTGTAAATATCTCCTTGAAATCCTATTTTCAATTCTTTGGGGACGATAACCAGAAGTGGAATTGCTAGATCACATGGTAATTCTATTTTTAATTTTTTGATGAACCTCCATATCATTTTCCATAGCAGCTGCACCATTTTATATTCCCACCAACAGGGCACAAGGGTTCCAATTTCTCCATATCCTTACCAACACTTGTTATTTACTGTTTTTTAAAAAATAATTAAAAATAAACCTTATTATGATTTTTTGAGGCAGGGAGGGGAGAGGCAGAGGGAGAAAGAGAACCCGCAGCGCAGAGCCCGACGTGGGGCTCGATCTCACAACCCTCAGATCATGACCTGAACCGAAGTCAAGAGTTGGACACTTAACCGACCGAGCCACCCAGGTGCCCCTTATTATGATTTTAATCAGACATCTCAATTTCTGTCCTCTATGTAGATAACGTTGAATGAAAATTGCTTGCAGCAGTATTTATTGTTTTTGACTGTGACCATCCTAATGATTGTGGGGTGATACCTCAGTGTGTTTCCTCACTTTTTATTTTTGTAAAAAGAAAAATAATAACCAAGTAAATAATTCCAAGTAATCCAATTAAACATTCTATCAAATTCTTTTCATACAATCATCGAACACTATTGTCTCTCTGGCAATAATTTGTTCTTTGCCCAATAATATAAAACATTGTTTGATGCAAGTCAGCAATGCAGAGACCCTCTGACACAGCATTCTACCCCAGGTATAGAGTCAACATATATAAGTAAGTATATTCCTTATCAGACATGTATGAGAGTATTCATAGCAGCTTTATTCATATTAGCCCCAAGCTGGAGACTACCAGAGTCCATCAACACTACAATGGATAAGTAAATTGTAGTGTATTTACATAATGGAATACAAAACAGCGGTTAAAAAAAAAAAAGAACTTCTGCTAAATGTGACAGCATGGACGAGTTTTACATACATAGTATTGAGTAAAGGAAATCAGATACAAAAGAATACATACTATATAATTTTATTTGTACAAAGTTCAAAAAAAGGCAAAACTATGGAGCTAGAGGTCAGAATATGATTTCCATTGGTGGAGTATTAATACTGGTAGGAAATGCAGTGTTATTGGGGACGCTGTAAACATGTTATATCTAGATCTGAGTGTATACATATATGAAAATTAATTAAGCTGTATAGTATATTTAAATCAGTACACTTGCCTTTATAGAAGCTGCAACTGTCCAAGAAATAAAAGATGAGTCTTAACAAAAGGACCCATTTGCACTGACAAGATACTCTCTTTTTGTTTTTTAAGAGAGGCTACTTACCCAAAAATCAACTAGTAAGTGAGTTTGGGGAATGCTGGACAGGAAAAAAAATTCCAAACTCATCACTGAAGTGTACTTCAAAAAATGGCAGAGAATGAGAGTTTCCATTTACTCTGCACCTACTACTTCCTGGCAGTAAATAAGAAAAATATGTTAACTTGGAGGGTATTCAGAGTCCTCTAATTTACTATGATGTCCTCAGCCCTTGAATGTGTTAATTTTTAAATGCTAAAATTCATCACTCAGTTGTCATTCACAACAATTAATTGAAGATCCACGGTGAGCTTAGTTTTGTTTATATGCAGTTGTTGCCTTGCATTGTTAGGCATAGAGTTACATTTGTTTGTGTTCATTCCTTATTGCTGCAAAGCAATGCAATGATGTAAATAGAGGACTGAAAATCAAGCCATTGCTGAAAGATTAGTGTTCTACATAACTCAGCTCTAAATAGCATTCCATCAACTTTTTCCATATTAAAGGAAGCACTGCCTCATGAAGTCATCCTAATTTATAGCCAGGACTCTTTATTAGTAATAATAATATGGCACTGTCTAGATTTTGAGATATAAGTAAACCATAATAAATCCTAGTTTAATTAGCTTGTTTTCCATTGAAAGAGGCCTTGGTTACCAGCGCCTATTCTGAGATAGACACTTACGTGGTACTGGATTCCTCCAGGATTAGAAATATACACAATTAAAGATAAACCTCCTTCACGTGTGCTGAGCTGCATGAAAACAGTTACATTTCCTCCCACCAGCCAGCCCAAGCGCTGTCATCGCTCACCTGCGGGGTTATAATAACCTCCCACCCAGTAGCCCTGCTCCTCTTCTTGCCCTTTGTTCTCTATCCAGCAACTGGAGTGGTCCTTTTAAAACCTAAGTCTGATCAAAACCTTTCTTTGCTCAAAACCCTCCAAAGCCTTCCCATCTCACTCAAAATAAAATCCGTATTACAAGGCCCTATGCTATCTGGCTTCATTAGCCCTCTGACCTTCCTTATGACACCCTCCCTTTCACTCTGTCCACTCCAGAAAGCTGGCCCCATCCTGGTCCCAAGCACTCCTGAGTGCTTTTGCACATGGTCCCTCAGAGCCTGGATAGCTTGCTCCCTGATTGCATTCTGAAATTAGTTCAACTCTCACCTCATTTTAGAGATTCCTGACCACTCTAAGATAGCTCCTTCAAACCGTATCCATATCCTTACCTCCAGATTTTATTTTTCTCCATAGCACTTGTCAGCATCCTACATGTTTAATGAATGTGCTTCTGTTTACGGTCTGTCTCTTTTCTAGAATGTGAGCTCCCCCTACTGGACAGTAGGGACTTTATTTGTTCGCTGTTGCAGTCCCAGGGTCTAGTATAGTGCCTGCTATATTGTAGCAGTTCAATAAACACTTGTGGATTAATCAAATAACGAATGGCTTAATGTATACTCAGAGAGAATGCAGTCTGTAGGTATTTTAAGTTAGGAATTAGAAAATCATTTCTAAGTTAGATATTGTCAGCTATTAGGGTATCATCAGCATATTTCTAACAAAGATATGTATAGATAGGTTGACATTTATAACATCTGCACTGGGATATATGTGAAAAACTGACTTTCACCTGGTCGTATGCTATAAATAGAACACAAAGATTTATGGGGTGCCTGGGTGGCTCAGTCGGTTAAGTGTCCAACTCTTTTTTTTTTTTTTAAAGATTTTATTTATTTGACAGAGACAGAGACAGCGAGAGCAGGAACACAAGCAGGGGGCGTGGGAGAGGGAGAAGCAGGCTTCCCGCTGAGCAGGGAGCCCAACGTGGGACTCGATCCCAGGACCCTGGGATCACAACCTGAGCCCAAGGCAGCTGCTTAACGACTGAGCCACCCAGGCGCCCCCAAGCGTCCAACTCTTGATTTTGGCTCAGGTCATGATCTCAGGGTCCTGGGATCCAGCCCCGTGTCAGGCTCCACGCAGTATCTGCCGTCTGCTTGGGATTTTCTCTCTCCTTCTTCCTCTCCCTCTCTCCCTGCTCATGCTCTCTCTCTCTCTAAAATAAATAAATAAAATCTTTAAAAAACCATAAAGCTTTATGATATTGACTGTATCATAATTTTTGGCCATTAGACTCAGTGTTTAGCAGCAAGCATACCTATATCAATACAGTCATTGCTCAGATGTAGCAAGATGTTCCTTGTAGTTCTTTGGCATATGTATCATCTGGTGCAGGAACACTGTAACTGCCACTCCCTCACTGGTCAAGAGAGATATACAGACACACATTACCATTCATTACTCTAAAAGAGGGGTCAGCAAACTCTGGCATGTGCACCAAAAGCAGCCCAACAGTCTGTTTTTTTACAGTCTGCAAACTAACAATAATTGTACATTTTAAACAGTTACAAAACAAACAAAAAATTATGCCCCAGAGACCATATGTTACCCACAAAATCTAAAACATTTGCTATCTGGTCCTTTACAGGAAACGTTTGCTGACACCGCTCTACAAAATCAGGTTAATGGACATGATTCTGGGAGAAGGAAAAGAATCTTGAAAACACAGAGCTGAGTGTAGATGTGCTGAAACAACTGATTTGGCTTTCCGAGTCTGTCCATAGTACAAGGGCAATGGGTTTCTTAATAGAAGATGGAGTGAAAAACTTTTGCAAAGACCAGGGGAAATGAAACTGGCAAGAAGCACATCACCCTCCCCATAAACTTTGAATTTTGAATTTCAGAAAGGGGAAAATCCAGATAAAACTAAATTTAAAAACTAATATAAGGCAAAACACGAGTGAGAAGGGAAAAATAAGTTTGGTGGTATTGTGGTCAAGTGCCTCCTTGTGGCAAGAACTCCAAGATATCCATCAGTGATCATCCTCCCTGTCTTTTGGTCATGAAACTTCTGAATTTGAGCTTGAAAGAAGGCTGTTCAACTAAAAACTACATTTCCCAGCCTCCACTGCAGCTAGGCATGGCCAGGTTCCAGTAAGTGGGATATGCACCAAAAAGATGCACATCGTGTCCATGTGACTAGCTTCTAGGTTGACCATAGAATGAAATGACCTGTGTTTCCCTTTACCCTTCCTTCTTCCCATTGGCCAGGAGATGGAGGTGTAGGTTGAGACTGCAGAGTCACCCCACCAACCTTGAACTCTCTGGTTTGGGAACTTCTTTAAGAGCAAAATAAGCTCCTCTCTTGATTAAGGCACTGCCTTTGGGGTCGTCTCTGTTACAGCAACTTACACAACTTACAACACAATGATGTTGCTTATAGGTTTATATACATAAATGCAAAACATATATTTTAACATAAGAGAGAATAATGTTAAAATTTTAATGTAAGATAAAGGCAATTTCTTAGACCTCACTGGGATATCTCATATTCATGCTGTTGTTTTTTTTTTTTTTGCAGTTTTATACCTTTATTTGACAATCAGCGATTAGTTCTCATCCACATTAACTGTCTGTAGATTTTTGAAAGTGGTGACAGGTACATAGGTAACCAGTGTGTAGAGCTTGTTTGGTGAATCTTCATCCTCATTACGTTTTCTGGACAACCGCACACGGATACGGTATGGAACATTCCTTATTCCTTTGGCCCAGACAGCTTTGTTGAGCCTGGTGTCAATGCGCACATCTGGAGTTCCCATCTCCTTCATGGCAAATTTCCGGATCTCTTTGAGTGCCCGAGGGGCACACTTCTTAAAACCCACTCCATGGATGCGCTTGTGAATGTTGATGGTGTATTCTCTGGTCACTACTTCGTTGACGGCAGAACGGCCCTTCTTCTTCTCGCCACCCTTCTTCGCGGGAGCCATTCTGCCGGGCCGTGGTTGGAAAGGAAGCTCATGTTTTTTTTTTTAAGTTTTTATTTATTTGACAGAGAGAAAGACAGCCAGAGAGGGAACACAAGCAGGGGGAGTGGGAGAGGGAGAAGCAGGCTTCCTGCAGAGCAGGGAGCCTGATGGGGGCTCGATCCCAGGACCCTGGGATCATGACCTGAGCCAAGGCGGATGCTTAACAACTGAGCCACCCAGGCACGCCTCATGTTCATGTCTTCACCAAGAATCATACTCATGTATTATCTCATAAAATACATGAAAACATTCAATTCTATTTTCTTTACAAGATGTTATGGTTTTACAATTTAAATGTAAAAATCTGACCAACCTTAAATTTCTTCTTAGAAAATAAAGAGTTCATGCTATTTTTTGGTTCCAAAGAGCGGTCCTGTGGCCCAAACTCCATTTCTTCAATAGCCCACTGATTTGAAGATCTACCTTTATTATTCCTTTATGCATGCATTCCTTTTGTCACTCAACAAGTATCAGTGGTAAGCCTACCACGCCAGGTACTGTGCAGCTGCTGGAAGCACAGTGCTAAGCCAAGCACAGTCCTGGTCATGCAGCGCCAGACCAAGCAGCATACGGTGTGGAGGTGTGGAGGGGAGACAGTAAGCAGAGTTAGACAAGCAAGTGCAACTTGCAAAGGGCTGAGAAGGGAAGAAATACAGTGCAGAGAGAGGACGATGGGATGCAGGTGCAGCGCAGCTTCCTCCTAAAGACTGCTTGAAGGAAGTTCCACTGAAGCCAGAGCTCAATGAATGAGATCGAGTCCCCCTTGCAAAGAACCAAGGGGCAAGCACCCCACGTGGAAGGAGCCTAAAAACATAAATTCAATTATGTTTTTAGGCAATGACTCCAGATGTTTGGAGGAGAAAGGATAGAAGGAGGCTAATAGAGGAAGTAGGAGGACCACAATAAAGAAAAATTAGGAAGGGCGCCTGGGTGGCTCAGTCGGTTGAGCATCTGCCTTCCGCTCAGGTCATGATCTCAGGGTTCTAGGATCAAGTCCTGCGTGGGGCTCTCTACTCAGCGGGAAGCCTGCTTCTCCCTCTGTCTGCTTTCTCTCTCTCTCTCTCAAGTAAATAAAATCTTTTTAAAAAATTGGGAAATGACTGCCGTACATTTGGGGAAGCAAAATTCCCATATACCTTGGACTCTATTTCAGATCTCCATTCTGCTCCATCGATCTGAATTTTCATCCCCACACCAGGCGCAGGAGGAACACATTTCTACAGCTCCATACTACATTTTAATTTGTGGTGGAGCACATTTTCTCATCCCTCCCAACTCCGAATTTCCCAAATATTCCTGCATGTTTATTCTTCCACTTGATCTTTGGGATTGCATGAACTTTATAAATTAATTTTGGGAGGATTAACATTTTTGTAATATTAAGTCTTCCTATCAAAAACGAGACAGGTCTCTACATTTACTCCTGTCTTCTTCCCAGACCCTCAGTAGAGTTATTTTTATAATAATTTTCTGAATGTTAGTCTTGTATACTTCTTTTGTAGCTAATTTTTATAATTTTTGTTATTTTTACAGTTGGATTGAGAGCTTTCTTTTGTTATCCTTCCTAACATAACTTTTGTCATATTTCCTCACATTTGTAGTGGAAAGGGGAAAAAGTACTGGGGAGAATAGAGTTGATCACATATTTTTTCCCTGATCCACTGGTGTCACACCTGGATTATAGCTTTTGAAATGAAAAAGCTTCCCTTGAAAGGAGGCTTCCTGTCGCCTGACCGATCTGAGGAAAGATTACAGGGGTAGCAGGAAGTATGGGGAGAAAAAATAAATCAATTACTGTTTCAAATTATCATTCCATTATATTAAATATAGATTATAACATATTTTTATGAAAATAAAATATTAAGTGGGACTTTTATGTTGCTTCACATTCTGTGACTCCCAAAGACAAAGATAAAGGTTCACACATGCAAGAAAAGATGTAAGGCATATTCTCAGGATTTATACACACACATACACACACTCACACACAAACTGACACACACATGTGTACAGACACATGCATGCCAAATGGAATCCTCTGAGGGATAGAATACAAACTGTTTCATTTTGTTCTCAGTACTCTTCTGTATTTTACAAATATTTGCTAATGATCCAATTTTACTTTTATGATCAGAAAAAAAATTAAGTAGCAAATGTAAGAAGATTGCTGACTCTCCTTCTACCCATTAAATTAGCTCTAGTTGGTACATGCATGTGATACTCTTTTTTTTTTAAGATTTTATTTATTTATTTGAGAGCAAGAGCAAGCACTAGTGGGGAGGGGCAGAGGCAGAGGCAGAAGCAGAGTCCCCACTGAGCAGGGAGCCCGATGTGAGACTTGATCCCAGGACTACGGAATCATGACCTGAGCCGAAGGCAGACGCTTAACCAACTGAGCCACCCAGGTGCCCTTATATGCATGTGACATTCTTTAAGGACTGGTTCCATTATGCTCAGGTGAGAATAGTAACAGAACAGTGATGCAGAGTCTGGAGTCATAAACCATTCTGGTCCCCAGAAACTGTAATACAGCAACCAACATTTCTTTGATGGCTATAATTTTGCAGGCATTGTGATAGGGACATGACAATGACTAAGGAGCTGTCCTCTCTTATAGGAGGTCACATAACAGAAGGGAGATAGATGGTAAGAACTATTGCAACTATGAGGTCACTTAGAGGCTAGCAAATCTGAAATAACATAACAATGACATACCCTTCCAAGGCCAGAGGAATAAGATCTTTACAAATTCACCATTGGAAGAGATTGCACTGGCAAGCAAAAGGTTATCTTTCCCTGGTGTAGGCAAGCCAAAGCCACATGTCTTTCTTTCTGGGATACTTAAGATCCCACTGGATGAAAGTGTGGATGGAGTATCCTCTGAAACTTCTCCCATCTCTAAATACCATCCTTGTATGAGATCAGCAAGGACTGGGAGACTCACAAGAGGCAGCTGAGAGCAAGTGAAACTTATGAAATGTGTACACTGTCTCTCAGTATAGATTTTGATTTGTTCTCTCCTCCTACCTCAATGCACCATGTATTTCCCCAATGAGTTCATCAATGGGTCAGTGATTTTTTTTTAAAGATTTTATTTATTTATTTGACACAGAGAGAGAATAGGCAGAAAGGCAGGCAGAGGAGAGGGAGAAGCAGACTCCCCTCTGAGCAGGGAGCCCGAGGCAGGACTCGATCCCTCATGACCTGAGCCGAAGGCAGCCGCTTAACCAACTAAGCCACCCAGGCGCCCCAATGGGTCAATGATTTGACCAACAGGCTAAGATGGCTAGAGCAAGATGCCCCCATGTCTCCTCTCTCTGAAGTAATACATAGGTACAAAAACTTGTTTCCCATTACACATTCATTTTTCTCCTTTCTTTTCAAAATTGTGCTTTTATGCAAGAGCTATTTTATCCAAAAGGAAATGAAAACATTAGTAAAAAAATACATACCTACATATATTCATTAATGATGACAAAAGAAAACATTTTAAAGAAAATAGAACCAATAAGTTAATCATTCGGTCTGTATTTACAACGCCCAACAACCCATTTTCTACTTCACTGAATTACTTGAACTCACAGGTTATTTCTATGTCACACCACCTCAACCTAATATTGGTACACAGCATTATTTTTGTTTTTTTTTAAAGATTTTATTTATTTATTTGACACAGAGAGAGAAAGCACAAGTAGGCAGAGCAGCAGGCAGAGACAGAGGAAGACGTAGGCTCTCCACAGAGCAGGGAGCCGGATGTGGGGCTCGATCCCAGGACACTGGGATCATGACCTGAGCCGAAGGCAGCCGCCTAACTGACTGAGCCACCCAGGCGCCCCCACAGTATTATTTTTGAAAAGACCAGAAGTCAATGGGACTTTAGGGCCTTTGGGATACTTAATAGTCTAATGACTGAATAACTCTTTCCATATTCACAAATGCAAAGCCTAGAGGAAAAATTTTAATCTAGCACATCACTTGCAGATTTAATAATTTCTGTATGCTTGTTCATATCTCCAGAGAATTCAGACCCAACTGGTTCCATTCAACAGGAGATTGTGGCAGTTTTGAAGGGAAATTATACAAATATATACTCAGTTTGTTAGTGAGGACTTGTCATCCTCACTTAAGAAAAATACATATTACATAACTCATTGTAGGAAACTAAAGCATTACCTTTTAATCGATCATTTGTATCAAGGTTCCCTTTCTGCCAATTAAAAGGGCAACTTGGAAAACTCGAGTGCCCCGTTGTGGAACAATGGCAAAACTGACTTCTACTCAGAGTTTGGCTATTTTTCTTTTTGCTTTGTTTTGTGTTGTTTTCTTAGAAGGGCTTCTCTTTATATGAGAAACTTTCTCTAGTTTAGAAACTGTCTCTCGATTTCTTGGAGAATTGAAAAAGCAAGGAGCCGATCATATCCATGAGTGCATTAATATACATAGTTTAGGTGACTTTATATTTCTTAGAAACAAAATACCCTTCATATTTCTTAACTTGTATACTTTAATGATTATTCCAAAGAGAAAAGAGAAAATAAAAGCTACTTGTCCAAAGTGCTGTCTTATTTTTCCACATGATCCCCCAAGGGTAAGGACATTTAAGTCATAAAAAGAATATTGGAGACATCACAAAATTCTCTTCCCCTAAAGGTAAGAGACCAAAAAAGAGCATAAAATATAATGGCACCCTATTTCCAAGCTTCATCTCATAATTAAATCAATTAAATTTTAAGAGAACTGCATATATAATTCACACACTTATTTTTTTCTTCCTACTATGGAATGTGTATTGTGCAGGTGGAAAAGGGAGCGAAGCCCTGCATCTGGGCTTGAAGCTTGTGCCTGATCCTTCAAACCCCACTGTTAGTTAAAAACTCTCATCTGCAAAGTCATCTATGTGGTTGTTGTGCAGTTCTGGTTCCCATTTTCCTCTGCATATTAAAGTTATAATTTCTTCCTTAATTACTCCTCCCTCTCCCCCATTATCCCAATATTTGGGGACAGTCCCTGTGACTTCCCTGGGTGTTCTGTTCTTCAGGTGAATTATCTCCGTGACCTTAAGCAGACCCTCACAGGACATCATTTCCCTGCTTCTCCCTGTCCACATTGTAATCCAGGGGGGCACTGGTGGGGAGAAGCTTAAACCAAAACTAAAAGTAAAATCATCTGCAAGAACATAAAACAGGAATTAAAACACCAGGTGCATTTCTCAAGCAACAAACAAGTCTTCAAAAAACTGGAGTTTCTGTTCAAATATGTTACACCATCACTGAAGAAGTCCAAGTCAGCAGAAACATAGAGCAGAATGTTCCAAAGTAGTGGAACAAGAATAATAATATTTTTTACAAGTCATGAATTAAATCGCACTAACTCCTCTAAAAGAATACTGATGGCTGAAGCAGGATGTGTACTGATAGCTGAAGAATGTGTACTCGTAAACACCAAGGAGAAACTGAGAGCAGGGGGGCAGCCAGCACAAAGCTGAGTGGATGTTGCAAAGCAAAGCATTGCAGATACAGTGGCAGGGATCTGCAAAACCAAACTGCAGTGCAATGAATCAAATAGATGACAACGGTTCAAAGAAGCAGATACAAAATAGAAGCACCTACCACCGCAAATAGGTAATCACAAAATGCCAACAATGAAGAAAGCATAAGCCAGGACATTTAAAAAACAAAACAGAAAACTGGTTCCCAATCTGATGGGTAATTCTGGCAGGCTATTATTCAGCCAATTAAAGAGCCCATTTGGTTCCACTCCGAAATCATCCTCACTGACACAGACATGTCATGATTTCACACTTTAATGAAGGCAGGGTTTCCAGGCTGCCAGAAAGAAACAAGAAGGAACAGGGGTGCCTGGCGGGCTCAGTCGGTTAAGTGGCTGCCTTCGGCTCAGGTCATGATCCCAGGGTCCTGAGATTGAGCCCCACATCAGGCTCCCTGCTCAGCGAGAAGCCTGCTTCTCCCTCTCTCACTCCCCCTGCTTGTGTTCCCTCTCTCGCTGTCTCTCTCTCTCTGTGTCAAATAAAATCTAAAAAAAAAAAAAAAAAAAAAGGAACATTTAAAGATGAAAGTGATAAGAATGAGTTTGGTTCTTCTTTTCAGACTTCTGAAAAATGAAGAATTTGGTAAGAAAAAAATCTATGAAGTAGAAGAAACTGACCTTGAATTGTGGATATGTGCTTTTCTTCCTTGAACTTGATCAGCTGGTGACCTGGTGCATTCTGCATTGCAGACATGTGTCCTCAGAGCACATGTCTCTTGTCTTCTTTCAGGTGCCCTGGGGCCTCTGCGTAGAAGACATTTTTTGAAAAAAATTTCCTACCTTGGGGTCCTCTTGAACTTAGGCAGTATAATTTGGGCCCCAATCCTACAGGAGTTACAGGTCCATGATTGCAAAATTTCAAAATATATTTATTGTTTCTACCCAGAGACTAAGCAAGCCGGACAGTTCCACGTCACTTCCGCTGAGTAGAGTTTTCCCAGATTTCCCCCCCTCCTGTGGTTGTAGTCCTTCAAGGAGTCTGGCTAGACGCTGTGCAGTCAGGTACCCTAGCTCTTGTCTCCTGCCCCTATGTGAGTGACAAAACCCAAATCCTTAGAAAACAAACTGACAGCCCCTCCCCCACCCCTTCTCCCCAGGCCAACTGCAGCACCAGCTTTCCTGTTTACTGCTCTGGTTTTCATTTCTTTTTTTCTGGCCACTGGAGATTTCCCATACTTTCTGCATGTTCTTGAATAAATGTATTTGTAAATTATTTCAAAAAAATGTGTAATTACTCTGTGGATACATCATAATGTATTTCCCTACCTAGCAAACTGTTTGATTTTGTACCATTAGCAATAACACTCGAGCAAACATCGCTACACCTAACCATTCACGGAAATATGCAATCGTTTCCCTAGGGTAGATTTTTAGTAGTGGATTGTTGAACCAAAGGTAAGTACATTTTGAAGGTTTTCACTTCACTCATAGATAGCATACTTTTGTCCTTTTCTTGTGATATTTACTTAATTCTTCCTTATTTTATACTTATTGATGGATTTAACATAGTTTCTAGTAAATTTCAAGCCTTATAGTCAGTAAGTGTATAATATTCCAGTAGTTTGAACACAAGTGCCACCAAAGCACTTAATAAAAGTCTGTTGGCTTGAACTGAACCAAGTTTAGTAATTTCAATTGTCCAGAATCAATCGTAATGAACTTGTCCTTGAGTTTCCTTGGAAGATAGCTTCAGCACAGAAAATATAGGTCCTGTGTATCCAGGTTTTGTGCCAGATCTCCAGAGAAAGGAGAGGATGGAAGGTTGAGGAATAACGAATGAATGTGTAATGACAAGAGAAACAGGAAAATGGCCAATGAGTACATTAGAAAATGCTCAATTTCATTAGTCATCATAGAAATGCCAATCAAAACCACAGTAAGATACCACTTCAAACCCACTCAGATGGCTAACAACAAAAGACAGACAGTAACAGGTGTTGCCAAGGATGTGGAGAAATTGAAACTCTCATGCATTGCTGGCGGAAATGTAAAATAGTGCACTCACCTGGGACAATAGTTGGGTAGTTCCGCAAAATGTTAAACATAGAGTTACCAATGACCCAGCAATTTTGTTGTTGGATATCTACCCAGGAGAAATGAAAAAAAGAATGTCCACATAAAAACTTGTACATGAATGTTCACAGTAGCATTATTCATAATAGCCCCAAAGTGGAAACAATCCAAATGTCTATCAACTGATGACATTATAAACGAGATGTGGTATATCCACCCATACAATGGATTATTATTTGTCCACAAAAGAAATGAAGAATTTATATATGTTACTACATGAATGAACATTGTAAATGTGACTGATTCCTAGTGAAAGAAGCCAGTCACAAAAGACCATATATTGTATGATTCCATTTATATGAGATGGCCAGAATAGGCAAATCCATGGAGACAGGTGCTCGGGGGAGGAGGGAACAGGAGTGACTGCTAAATGGTACTGGGGTTTCTTTGGGGGATGATAAAAATGTTCTAAAATTAGATTTTGGTGATTGCACAACTCTGTAAAAACCATTAGACATGTTAAGCAAGTGAACTTTATGGTATATAAATTACATCTCAATAAAGCTGTTCAAAATAAAGGAGAAAGGGAAAGTGATCTGAACTCCAACTTACTTGCCTCATTCTTCTTGTTAGACTCCACCTTCCAGTAACTACAGTCTTAGGCATAGCCAAATTTCTCTCTGGCTCAGTAATAGTTTAACACTTTCCCCCCAGTTCCCAGAGCTTATGAAGAGTGCAGTGCCCGCTAACCTTCCCCCAACTTCTTTTTGTTCTTCCTGCGGTTGACTTCAGCATTGATTTGCCCAGTCTCAATCTTATTCACTACCCTATTTTCTGATCATGCACTATTTGCTCTGTGGAAGAATTTATTACATGCTCCTTAGACTTTCATTATTTAACAACCTTTTTCTTTATGCTATCTGCCTCTTTGCAAAAGTCTTTGAGAGCAGGGATAGGGAGGTTTATATCTTTCCATGAGTGTTCTTGTGCCTTTGCATATAGCCTAAAGGTTATAACCTCACAGATTATGCCTGTAAAATACAAAATTTGAACAGTAAACTGATAGGGACAGTTGTTTCAGAGACAATGAAATGCATATTGTAGGATCTTACTTTAAAAACACCCTCTCTTTCACTTCTTCACCTCCAAGCCCACCTCTGCAATTGTGAACAAGGCATAATGGAGACATTTTCCAGAAGATAGCATGAAAACAGCCACTTGTCTCCAAAATTAACTTCCACAGCAATATCCTTTACTTCTCCTTCCTAAACCTACTAGGAACCCCACATTGATTCATAATTACAGCTCTACTACAAACTAAAGTTTGTAGTTTCTCTGTGTGGGCACTTCTGCAGGAATTTCCAAGGTATTAACTAGGCATCTGGGTAGATCTGGAGGTGGAGGGTGTGGGGGTGGGGGAGAGAGAACATCTCCTTTGCTTGGGAAGGCAGAGTGGTGATTGTACTGTGATGAATGAAGGGAAATTTTGCTGAAGGAATAAGTCCTCCGGGCAGGAGTACTGAATTAGGGTTTGGATCAATTGTCTGAAAAGAGAGAGAGTAAATAGCAACCTGAATTCAGCAGAGACTGGGAAGCTTGATGGAGAAAGCCCATCTTTTATTCTTACCAACCTATTCTTAGAGATGCTAAAAATTCAGCTGGCATGAGAACTAAATAGATCAGTTTACTTTCTTTTTTTTAAAGCTCTCACACAGCCGTCTCTTCTATTTTTATGATTTTATGCATGTGCTTTGATATTTTTCTATTGCTTTTCCCCATTTTCTCTCAAGAGCCTACTCCCAACCACGAAATGTAATGATGGGAAACATACATTTGTTCAAGATAGCATAAGATGCGGTTTGCATTTTTGCTTCACTTTGCCCAAAGTGTAGTTATTTTTCCTTTTAAGGTGTTTCCAACTACAAAATTAGGGGAAGAGGGAAGGCGGGCCACACATGGAAAATGTGCACTCTGGTTGACTTGAGATCACTTTTATATTTAGAGCCGGGAAGCCTGAAACTAAAACAAACTGCAATGCATTTGGCTATTGTGGTAAGAAATGAACTCTCTTATGCTGAAATCATAAAATAATTTATCATAAGAAATCTTCTTTAATGATAAGTAATAGTCTTTCCAAATCATAAATTTTACTTTATTTTTTTATTTTTTTATTTTTTGGTCTCAAGACAGATCTTAGTTTGCTGACCAGGCAGGATAGCCATTGTTGTGGTAAAGGAGAAGAGACACACTCCTCATCTACCACCTGCCCTGATGCTGATATCAGAAGTCGAGAGCTTGGAGTCAGAGGCCGTCACATGCAGAAAAGAGGTTATTGGCATATGGGAGAAGAGAAAACCATGAGAATCAGTGATTCACCTAGGAGGAGAATAAAATAGAGGAAAGGGCCTAGGACTGAGCCCTGGGGACACCAACAAGTAGAGGGAAAGCAAAGAAGGAAATGCCAGCAAAGGAGATGGAGGAGTAGTCAGGTGGGACTGTAGCGAGGTGTAGTAATGAGGTGGGACAAAACCAGAAAGGGTGTCATCATGCTCTCAGGGTAGCTGCAAGAAGAGGAGTGTGTCAAGAAAGAGGACATGTCAAATGCACTGAAAGGTCAAGTAAGAGTGAACAAGAAAGTGGTCATTGTACTTGACCTTGTGGAGGTAACAGGTGACCTTGGCAGGAGCAGTTTCAGAAGAGTAGTGAGGACCAAAGTCCCATTAGAAAAGGCAGGGAGGAGAATAAGAAAGTGGGCAGTGTAAATATGGACAACTTTCAAGACGTTTGCATGTGAAGTAGAGCAAAACTTTGAGGCAGTAACTAGATGGGAATACTGAGCCATGGAAGAAAGATTATTTTTTGTCTATTTTTTAAGATAGAAGACTTTAGAGCATGTTAGTATGCTGATTAGAATGCTCCAGAAAAGGAGAAATTGATATTATAAGAGAAAGAGTATCATACAGAAGAGTTTCACTGCCCTCAAATTCTTCTGTGTTCCTCCTACTCAACCTTCTCCCCTGACTCCTGACTTTTTACTGTCTCAATAACTTTGCCTCCTCCAGAATGTCATATTGTTGGAATTATACAGTATGTAGACTTTCTCTTTTCCTTTTAGCACTGAATAATATTCCATTATCTGGATGTACCAGTTTATTTATACATTTACCTACCATAGGACATCTTGGTTGCTTTCAAGTATTGATATTTATAAATAAATCTTCCATAAGTCTCTATGTGTAGATTTTTGTGTGGAGATAACTTTTCAACTCAATTAAGTAAATACCAAAGAATGCCACTGCTGAATTTTATGATAAAAGTATGTTTGATTTTATAAGAAACTATCAAATTATCTACTAAAGTGACTGTACCATTTTTCATTTCCACCAACAATGTATGAGAGTTCCTGTTGCTTCATATCCTCACCAGCATTTGTAGTTGTCAGTGTTTTGGATTTTAGCCATTCTGAGAGGTGCACGGTAGTATCTAACCACTGATTTAATATACGATGCCCTTATGACATAGGATATGGAACATCTTTTCATATGTTTATATGACATCCATATATCTCATTTGGTAAAATGTCTGTTGAGGTCTTTTGCCATTTTTTAATCAGGTGTTCATTTTCTTGTTGTTAAGTTTCAAGTAGTCTTTGTATATTTAGTGTAATAGTCCTTTATCAGGTATGTCTTCTGCAAATATACTCTCCTGGTCTGTAGCTAATCTTCACATTTTCTCAACAATGTCTTTTGAGAGTAGAAGTCATCAATTTTAATGAAGACCAGCCCATCAAGTCTTTCTTCCATGAGTCGTGCCTTGGGTTGTATTTCAAAGTTGCTGCCATACCCAAGGTCATCCAGATTTTCTCCTATGTTATATCCTAGGAATTTTACAGTTTTGCATTTTACTTTTAGATCTATTATTCCTTTTGAGTTAATTTTTGTGAAAGGTGTAAAGTCTGTGTTTAGATTCTTTTTTTTTTTTTTTGCATGTGGATGTCCAGTTGTAGCACCATTTGTTGAAAAGACTTTTCTCCATGGTATTGCCCTTGCTCCTTTTTCAAAGATCAAAGTTGGCTATCTTTATGTGGGTCTATTTCAGGGCTCTCTATTCTGTTCCGCTGATCTCTTTGTGTATTCTTTTGCCAATACTGCATTGTTTTGATTACTATAGCTTTACACTAAGTCTTCTTTTTTTTTTTTTTTTAGAGAGGGAGAGAGGTGGGAGGGGTGGTGGGAGAGGGAGAGAGAATATTAAGCAGGTTCCACACCCGACATGGAGCCCAACCCTGAGATCATGACTTGAACCAAAATCAAGAGTTGGACACTCAACCGACTGAGCCACCCAGGCGCCCCACTTTATACTAAGTCTTGAAATCGTGTAGTTGGTCCTCCAACTTTGTTCTTCTTCTTCCATATTGTGTTAGTTATTCTGGGTCTTTTCCTTCTCCATATAAACTTTGAATCACTTTATCAATACCCACAAAATAACTTGCTGGGATTTAGGTTGAGACCAAGAGTAGTTTTTGACATTTTTTGAGTTTATAATTTTAATCAGTAGGAATGTCAGTCCAAAACAGTCCCAGTCATGCCCAGTACTGACTGTATTTGCTAGACTGCCAGAAAATGAAAAGTCTAAATCCCAGACTCTGCTCTCAGTATTCTTAAAATCCAATTGAAAGAAAACATTCACTTGTGAGACAACTAGAAAACAAAAAGGGCAACGTATGGCTTAGTTCTACCTGGGTAATAAAACCAACCAATGCTTTAACGGTTCAGGGAAGAAAAGAATTTAATCAAATATATTTTTATTTAAGGTTGTGTGCCATCCCCAAATCCTTTTCTTGAAAATTCTGTATAGCTTCGAGCATGCACAAGGTCAGATTTTTCAGAAGCTGAGTGTCATTGCTATTGTTCAGGTGCCAGAGGACTGGGATTTTGAGATGGACATTGTCAGGCAACGATCATCTCGATAATGCGCATGAGAGTATCCCTGGCTAGGACTGAAAACTAAGTCCTTCATAGAAACGCATTATCCTTCTTGATGCCTCTGAGCCTTCAAATTCCATAGATTCACCCAGAAAAACATTTAGGAGAATTGAGGATTGCCCTGGGAGAGGGATTGAGGGAAATTTGTAGTGTTTTACTAATCAGAATTTGAATTCTAAGAGTACAACTAGCTAATTCAAGTAATTTTCCACCAAGAGAAGGAGAAAGGCACAAGGGAAAGAAGAAAAAATATTTGGGTAGCTTACCTTTCTTAATTTTTACATATCTGATGTTTGAAAATACTGCTTCACTCAGACCTCTTTTTTTTTTTTTTTAAGATTTTATTTATTTATCTGACAGAGAGACACAGCAAGAGAGGGAACACAGCAGGGGGAGTGGGAGAGGGAGAAGCAGGCTCCCTGCTCAGCAGGGAGCCCGATGCGGGGCTCGATCCCAGGACCCTGAGATCATGACCTGAGCCAAAGGCAGATGCTTAACAACTGAGCCACGGAGGCACCCCTTCACTCAGACTTCTTAGGCTCTGGCATGCAAAGGCTCTAATTTGCCTTTGAATGTTACATACCTGTGAATCTGTTTGCCAAGTCGATTAACTTTTTACAATTCTATCATCAACTGAGAATTCTAAAAGTACATTCTCCTACTGTTGCTACGAATTAAAGAGAGCAAGAACACTATAAAACTGAAATTTTTTTGAAATCCTCAAAAATATCAAACACAAACCATGGAATTAGCTTCAGTAGCAGAACACCATGCAGACTGCTGATCAGTTCAATGAGTCAGTCACTCACTTCCTAAAAAGAAGAAATTCTATTTTGGCTTCTTAGACTTAGTGTGTAGAAACAGATACCTACATATGGTGATCATGCCTTTATTTTTTTGAAGATTTTATTTATTTATTTGACAGAGAGAACTCGCAAGAGCACAAGCTATCCCTTATTTGAGAGAGAGAGCACACAAGCAGGGGGAGCAACAGAGGGAGAGGGAGGAGCAGACTCTCCACTGAGGAGAGAACCCAACTAGGAGCTTGATCCCAGGACCTTGGGATCATGACCTGAGCTGAAGGCAGACGCTTTAACGACTAAGCCACCCAGGCACCTCGTGATCATGCCACAAGATTTCTACAAGAATTTCACGATCAAAATTTGTGGTGTATGGGTGAAAGGCCCTTTGCACATTCAAATTCAAAAATAGACTCTTTCTATAAACTTGCTATTTACTGAGATCCTTGTGCTGTTGGTGTCAGAGTAAAACAGAGTGGTCAGCAAATGTCTAGAGAATCTGTGATAAATAAATTAAGCCATTCCCAGGCAATAAAATTTCTACTCTTCTTAATGGTAACCTTGCTTCTTTTTTTCACAGAATAGTCTGCTATTTAGTAACTCCAGTTATTACACATGTGCCCAGACAAAAACATTCACATTGTTCATTATTTTGTAAGCTATGAACAGGAACATTAAAAATATATTTCTATCTCCAAGCATTTATTTATTTGACAAACATTTATCAATTTCTGCCTATACCCCAGGTTCTGTACCAGGCCTGGAGAATAGAGAGAGGAACAAAAATTAGTTTCTGAATTGAAGTTCATGATGTTCACAAATAATTATAGCAAGTGACACATACCAGAATAGAATTGCCTTCTAGGACCTATGGAAATTGAAGAGGGGATGATATGGAAATAGACTACGAGGGGTGCCTGTGTGGATGAGTCAATTAAGCGTTGGATTCTTGATTTCAGCTCAGGTCATGATCTTGGGGTCATGAAAATCGAGCCCCATGTCGGTCTCCGTGCTGGTTGTGGAGCCTGCTTAAGATTCTCTCTCTCCCTCTCCTCCTGCCCCCCCACCCCCACTCACAGACGTGCTTTCTCTCAAATATATATATGTATAAAATTAAAAAAAAAATTTTAAACAGAAATAGAGTAGGATGCACAGGAGTATGCCAGGCAGCATCTGGAGGAAAGACATTCCTGACAGAAGAGCTGCACCTACAAACGCAGGAAGGGGTCATCCCACACAGAACAAATGGGGCAGGTGGTGCCCAGGGTACAGGAGGAGAGGGGTGGCAAAGGAGCTGGGTAGGTCAATGGAAGCATCCTAGAACTCACACGCCATGCCCAGGAGTTTGGACCCCCTCAAGGAGTGGGGAGCCACCAAAAGATTTTAAGCAAGATGTAATCAGATTTATGCTACAGATTCCTCCGGCAACAATACAGAGACTGGGGGGGTGAATAAGACTGGAAGCCAAGGAACAAGTTCGGAATTTATACACTTGTCCAGAGAAGAAATAATGAGCACAATGGAACATTATTTAGTCATAAAAAGAAACAAAATACTGGCAAATGCTACGACATGGATGAACCTTAAAAACATTATGCTAAATGGTTTTTAGGAGCCAATCACAACAGGCCACATACTCTATAATGCCATTCATATGCAATGTCCAGAATTGGCAAATATATAGAGGTAGAAAGTAGATTAGTTGTTGCCAGGCGTTGGGAGGAGGAAAGAATGGGAGAATGGCAAGGGGGTGCTCTCCGTGAAGTGGGATGATGAAAATGTTCTAGAATTGATTGTGGTAATCAATGCACAACTCTGTGAATATACTAAAGCCATTGCATTATACACTTTAAAAGAGAGAATTTATGATACACGAATTACACCTCAATAAAAAAAACTAAAAAATATTTTTTTAAGAAAAACAATGAGGTTAGAACGAGAGCAAGTGGTAAAAATTCTCTGAATCTGTCCTGCAGAGCTGGGTAGATGGGGCCACCACAGATCAGGGCAGGAAATTCAGGAGGATGACAAGCTCCTTTCCGGACATTTTGGTTTGAGGTGCCTGTTAAGTATCAAGATGGTGATGAACCATAGCTAGGGGAACTCATGAGAGAGAGCCCAGAGATAAGGATTTGAAAGAATTCAGCATATATTTT
Source organism: Eumetopias jubatus (assembly GCF_037043125.1). Classification (NCBI taxonomy): domain Eukaryota; kingdom Metazoa; phylum Chordata; class Mammalia; order Carnivora; family Otariidae; genus Eumetopias; species Eumetopias jubatus. The sequence goes on from NW_028274815.1 coordinate 30,288,854, forward strand.
GTACTTAAATCTATGGAAGTTGATACAACAAACAGAGATGGGCACATGAGCCAAGAGAGATGAGGCTGGGGCTAGACGTCTGAAGGAAAGTCATGTTGCAGGAATGGACAGAAGAGGTGCCCTCCAAGGAGGGTAAGAAGAAATTGTCAGAAAGAAAGAGGTAAATCAACACCCTAATACCGACCGAGTTCAGCAGTGGCACTAACTCAGTGTTTCAAAATACCTGGGAGCATCTCTAAACACAATTTTGCTAACTCAGGGAATCTTGGTGGTCAAGTGCACCCACCCTGGACTCTGAAAAACTGTTGTGGCCCCGTGGCTCAGTCCACGAGCTGGATATGCCCCCCAGGCTTCTGCGCGTGGCTCCCATCACGTGGTTGGGAACTTCATGATCTCTTCATCTTGCCATCTTCATTTTCCCTGTTCTGCTAATGAAGTGGTTATGTTCAGCTTTCATCATAATTAGCGTTCGTTTAGTTCAAGTGCTTTGTAATTAATCTTTTATGCTAATTAATCTTTTTATACATTAATATATCACAAAACATGGGAAAGCAAAACATTTTTCTTACTGGCAAATTGAATTAAGCTTCTTCAACCTAAAAGCAGGCCACAGAAAACCTGCCTTTGCTGAAAAACAGACTCTCCAGGCTGCATTAAATTGTGCATTCAGAAAATTGGAAAAATAAGCTCCTCCAAACCATACCTTCCCCCATTTTTTCTCAGTTAGCAAGGTATCCCTTTTCAACTGGCTTATGGTTTAAAAAATAAAAAGATTTTCAATGCTCATTTTTAGATCTAGTCAGGATTTCTTTATTTGAATTTTAAATGTGGAATTATCAGCAAATCCTGCCAGGGAAAATGCGCCAAATTATGTCCTTTATTATTACTTTTCAGGCAATAAATAGGCCTTACATATAAGTCCTGCTTTATGATTTTAAACAATCTCTTTTACCAATTTTTTTCTGTCCTGATCCTCATAGCAATGTATGTAGAAACAGCACGGTCAGGGGAGAGGCTGCTTGGGTTTAACCCGGACCCCATTTCCCCAGCTATGTGGCCCTGGGCATGTCACTCTCTCTCTCTCCCCCTACGTTTTCTCATTTCTAAAATGATTGCTACTCACTGGGATGGCTTGAAGATTAACTGAATTCATATATGCAAAATGCTTAGAACTCTACTTGGTATAGAGTAAGTGCTCATTAAATATGACTAATATTATAGTTATCATCTTATCAATGTTTCCCAAAACCAGAGGCATAGAAAGGCAAAGCTTCTCAAATAATACATAATACATAGCATTAGGAGTTCAAATGTTTTCCACTGGGCTGCTGGGCCAATAGCAAACAAGGTTTTGGGGCACAACCCAGCACCTTTGTGAACACCCGGGAGGATGCTGGGTGGTACTGAATCAAGGATGTGCTCTTTGCCAAGAGAGCTGGAAAGGCCCTGCCCATGCCCCCCCCCCCCCCCCCCCCCCGCCCCAAACCCCAGCGAGAGCCAAGTTATTTGCTAGGCAACCTTCAGCTCAGGGAAGCAGCATAAATTATGCTGTTTACTTGCCTGGTACCTAGATACAACCAACACATCTCTCATTTTCTCTTCAGGAGGGGCATTATTGGTTGAAGATTACAAAGTTTTACATCTCATGGAACAGCTTGCCAAATTGTTTTCTGAAACTGGTATAACAAATTTGGTTGTACCGATTTCTACTGCTTGCGGTCAGTAGTACACCAGAGTGCTGGTCTTCACCACACTGATGCCGAATATTTAACAAATCCGTGCCAAGCTGACAGGCTGAGAATGGTGTTTCAGTATCACTTTTTTTTTCAGTATCACTTTAATTCGTGTTTATTGAATGTCCAGATAGGTTAAATGGGGTTTTCTGCACATGCTCATTGCCCATTTATTGTGCGTGCGTGCGTGCGTGCGTGCGTGTGTGTGTATTTGTTTATGTCATTGGCCTCTTTGTCCATTTGGTGGTTCTTTGAAGCTTTCTTGTTGATGTTAAGTATTTTTATATTTTACACATATTAACCATTTGTCATATTTCTTACAAATATCTTCTCCCACTTGGTCATTTGTCTTTAAATTCCTTCATTGTGTACGCGTGGATTTTTTCCCCACCATATTGGTAGCCTTATTGGTAACGCTGTTAAACCAATGGATCTTTTCTTCTATCATTTCTCCCACCGTGGCTTTCATGGCCACCCTGCCCTGTCTCAGACTTGGCTCTCTCCAACAGAAGCTCTCTTCATCGTACTGCTGTTGGGAATTCCTGGCGCTACCTTCCCACAGCATAACTACCACACTTGGGCCCCCTCCATCCCCATGTGGTTCACCTACACACCCTTTCCCAGGTGGTAATCTGCCATCATTTCCCACATTAAGACCCCAATATGGGGTCCCTCTCTAAAAAGACCCAGGCCCTCTTCCTGGATTGTTCGCAGGGCACGCTGAGCCTTTCCCTTCTGCACGTGGCAGAAGTTTGCTTTCTCTCCAGCTGCAGCACCTTGCATTGCCCGCCCTCAAGGCCTGGCTGCCATCGGCTTCACATCCACATAGATTTACAAGCCAGCACGGTTGGGTGCCCCTAGAACACTTGAAAATTTGCTATGCACTTCTTCTCCAGAGCAGTTGTAAATATTACTAAAACGATCTGATTCCTGCACACTCACTCTGATCTTATCCAGAACAAAGCAACATCATCATTGTTATTAATAATAACAATTTGTGCAATTTACAGATTATAGGGTGTTTTGTTAACTTTATCCCATTTGATGTTCAAAATGATCAAGCCAGTATCTTCCTCATTTTACAAAAGAAGAATCTGACTGTCCACATGACCCTTTTGAGGCTAAAGAGGCAAAAGACATGAATATAGGTCTCCTGGCACAAATCTGATGTTAACTTTCCATTCGTACATTATCTTTTTCCCTTTAAAAACATTTATCTCTTCCTATTAAAATAATTCCAGATTTACAAAAATGTTGTAAAAAGAGTACAAAGAATTTCTGTATACTCTTTACCCAGCTTCCCCTAATACTAATATTTCACATACCTACAATGATCAGAATCAGAAACTTAACACTGATACAACATCATTATCTAATCCTTGGACTACATATACATTTCACCAATTTTCCCATTAACACCCTTTCTCTGGTCCAAGATCAAATCTGTGATCACCTGTTGCATTCATGGTCCTGTCTCCTTCCCCTCTAATGGGTAATCATGCCTCAGTCTGTCTTTCACCACCTTGACACTTTTGAAAAGTACTAGCCAGTTTGTTTGTAGACTGTTCTTCTGTTTGGGTTTGCCTGATGCATCTTCATGATTTATGTCAGTTATGCATCTTTGGCAAGGATCTCATGGAAGTGATGTTGTGTTCCCAGTACGTCCCGATAGGAGGCACGTGGTATCCTTTGTCTAATTACTGATGATGTAAACTGGATCGTTAGGTCAGGCGGCGTCTTTTGGTCTCTCCACTGTAGAGATATTATCTCCCCCTACTTAATTGATACATATCTTCTGGGGAGATACTTTGAGGCTACCTAAATATCCTGCTTCTCATCATCTTGGTTTCCATTTCCGTCGTCCTTTCTTCATTTATTAGCTGGAACTCTTTTGTAAAGAGAAGCTGTTCCTCTCCCCTGTTTATTTATTTTTTTATATTAGTACAAACCCCTAAAGTATTACTGTATCGTACGTATTTTAATTCATTCATACCATTATTTGGTTCGTTGTTCTAATTGTCCCAGATTTGGCTCCTGAGAGCTTCCTCCAGTTGGGTCCTGCAGCCTTCTGACACGTTACCATCATTTTCTCACTTACTGGCCCCAAAATGTTCCAGGCACATCTTGTACCCTCCCCTTCTCAGCCCCCAGAATCAGGCATTTTCTAAGGATATTTGATTCTGTCTATTGAAGAATGGTATTTAGAAGCCAAGCTTTTGTTCTACATATGCTCATTGGTAATGGGCTTTTCTTGCTTCTATGCTCTGCATCCTTAGGAGGTAGAGCAAAGACACACATGTATGTACACACGCTCACACGCCTACATAAATTTCTATATTGGTAAATAGAAACTATTCCTCCTTCTTTGCTAGTTTTTCTTTCTTTTAATAGACTTCTCTGGTTGAATTGCATTAGCTAACATCTCCAGTACAGTGTTGAATAGCAGGAGAGATAGTGGGTATCCTTGCTGATACCTACCATCAGCTATCTGGGGAGACATTTTGAGGCTACATAAATATCCTGTTTTATTTAGTGGCATAGGAGGAATGCCTCTAGAGTGTCCCCATTAAATAAGATAATAGATTTTAGGTCTAAGGCATATATATTTTATTATGTTAAAGTATCAATCAATTCTTGTAATCTTGAATATTTTTATCAGCAAGAAGAAATCCGAATCCAGATGGAAGGCATGGGAAGAAAGACACAAAGGCAAACATGGACCCTGATAAAATGTGCCAGTGTATGAACTATGAACGTCTTCCGTCTTCCCTTCATTCACACCCTTGCCACAGTCTGTTTATGAGTGGAGTCTTGTATCCTGTACCTAAACTTTGGGCTTGTCCATGAAATTTGTTTTGGCCAGTGGAATGGGCCAGAAATGGGACACTGAGCCAGTTCTGAGACTAGGCCTTAAGACACCGCACAGATTTCCTATTGCTCTCTTCTGACTTCACCATTTTTGCCGCCAGAAGTCCTTCCCGTGTACAGCTATTGCCTTACAGCAGAGGCACCAGAATAAATAGGCATAGAAGAGAAGTTTACCAGCCAACCCACGCACCTATAGTGAGAGGCAGAGCTGCCCAGCACAGCACAACACAGCTTACCTCAGCAGAGCCCCAGCTGACCAGTGTTCAATGAACCAATCCTTTATTTTAGACTCCATTTGCTTACTTGGCATAAAAGGGAGATATAAGGCCTATGATCTCCTGCCAAACATTTTGAGCCCTTGTTTTGAATAAGGTACTTTTGTATTTTGCTAATCTGCCAGACCAGCAGCCTTTTTTAATGCTAGGATCTACGTTATAGCCTCCAGTTCCAAATATCATCATTTAGGTCTTTTAATCTCTTTTATGCTATTGCAAACACAGTGATTTATTTGCATTTACTTTTTTGTCCATTTGGCCTAGAATATTGTGGGTATTGTCCAATATTTGCTACAGTGATTTCAGCTCATTTCTTTTGGGGAGGCATTTGGGAGTAGTAATCTTTCTAACATTCTTTTTTAAAAATAGGCCAAGGAAGATGAATTCTATTGGTCCACTATCTCCTTTGCACCACTGAGTTTACCTTTCGTGTCATAATCAATACCTCCTATCTAACCTCTAATCAATTTATCTGTCTGATATATGCTTAAGAACTCTTCCTTCCAGTTTTGGAGGCTCTGTTACATTCTGTGGCAAAATTCATCGTCTACCGGTTTAGAAGTGATCCACACTCTCAGTTTGGCTCCTTCCATTTTTTGAAAGATATGTTTTTCTTACAATAACCCCTTTGCTTCTGACAGACAGCAAGAACATAAATTTAACAAAAGCTAATCATGGTAGCAAATTTTCCATTTCACACTGCCACTACCCAAAACAGGTGTGCTTGGAAGTAATGTTCAAAAGTGTCCAGGAAACAGAAATAACACCTGATCATTGCAGTAAGCTTCCACCAAAGTGCAGGGAGAAGTCTCAAAACTATTGTAAAGGAGTCCAAGGCAAATCATATTTCTATGAAAAATTGATGTAGCATCAAACACGAGGCAGCCTTAGACATTTCAGTGAACTTGTGTTATAAAAGGCATAACTCTTGTGTTTTATACCTGCTCACAATAAAAGTATCAGGATGGTCTGAAAAGTCTATCTCATTACTTAGACTCTTAAATTGCCATCCTGCATTTTTAAAAGTCACATAAAATAATGGATTTGTGAGATGAAGAGGGCATTGATTTCCCTGAGTTCTATCTCCAGAGTGGAAAAAAAAAATGAGGTAGTATTTTAAAGAGCCATCAAGTTCAATGTTTATGACAGTAATAAAAATGTTTAATAGAGAATGTTCTGAGATTTGAGTTTTTGCACTGGATACAGTAAAGACCGGGACACTACGTTTGTAGTAACAAACAGTTATTTAGGAAAGAACTGATGCTTTCAAGCATCCATAGGTGATTTATAAGCCAAACAATCTCAAGCAGTAATTCGGGAAAAACTGAACCATCACCAATCAATCCTGTTCTCAACTAGAAACAACTTAGAAGTTCAGTTTATGCCAAGTAGCAAGCTCAAGGCCACTTACCAGGAAGCTGTGATCATGTTTTCGTTAAAGAGGTTCAGAGATTTCCCTGGGGTTCCCAGCTTGACCTTTGCTTGGGCACAGCTGCTGCAGGCCTTGGGTGTAGCAGGTCCAGTCACTTCTCAGCAATATCATCGCTCGTCCACACCAGACTCTGGCACTTCTGCTACAATGTTTTTTTATTCCATTTTATCCCAATTCTCCATCTCGTTCCCTTTCCCTCCCAGGAAAGCGTTCTAATGTATTTGTAATCATTTAACTAATATGCACCGTATATCTATCATGTGTCAGTTCAAAGAGCTAGGAGGAATAGGTCAGTGACCAAAACAGATAAAAACCTCTGCCTTCCCAGGCCTACATTCTAGAGGAGGATGCACAGTGAAAAATTAAATAGGAAATATTGTTAAAATGTAATAAGCACTATGAGAAAGATAAAGCAGAAGAGAGGAAGAGGAAATGCTGGCGGTAAATGGGTGCCATTTTAAACAGGGTGTCCAAGCAGGGCCCCACTCGGGATCTGACATTTGAGCAAAGTGGTGATCCATGCAGATACCCAAGCGAAGCCATCAGCAATAGCAAGTATGAGGCTTGGAGGTACCATGGGTCTGCTGAGTACACATTCACTGATAAGTGTTCCTGCAAAATGTATATTGTTGTTTTATGTGCATCATTTTAATTTTCATAATTGCATTTGTAATAGTCTGGGTTTTCCAGAGACAAAAGAACCAAGAGGGGGGAGAGAGAGAGAGATTTACTATAAAGAATTGGACAACATGGAGGCTGAGAAATCCAGGATCCGCAGTCAGCAAGTTAGAAACATAAAATTGACACATAAAATTAACCATTCCAGTATTGTATTATGTTTCTCATTCTGCTTCTTCCTTTCCTTCAAAGTAATGTTTTTTAAAATCAATAGCTATGGTAGGCAGAGTTCTAAGATGGCCCATGATCTTTGCCCCTGGGGCATGATTATGTTATGTTCCAAGGCAAAGCAACATTGCAGATGTAATTATAGTTACTAATCAGTTGACATTAAGATAAGAAGATTACCCAGTGGGCCTAAACTCATCACAGAGTCCCAGTAAAAGCAGTTTTCTCTGGTTTGTTGCAGAAGAGAAAGTCAGAGAGGAGCCAACCATGAAAAGGATGCAACATGCCATGGCTGGCTTAAAGATGGAAGGAGCTGTGTGCGGAGGAATGGGGTGGCCTCTAGAGTTCAGAGCACCCCTGGCTGACAGCAAAGAAGAAACTGAGGCCCTCAATCCACTACTACAAAGGGCTGAATTCTGCCAACAACCTGAACCAGCTCAAGGCAGTTTCTCTCCCCGAGCGTCTAGATAAGAGCCCAGTCCAGCTGACATTTTGATTTTAGCCCGGTGAGACCCTGAAAGGAGAACCCAGTCATGCCATGCCGGGACTTCCAACCCACAGAACTGTGAGCCGGTAAACGGGTGTTGTCCTAAGACGCTAACTTGGTGGTCCTTTGTTATGCAGCAATACAAAATGAGTACAATAGTGTTGATGTACATTGTACTTATTTAAAAAACACTAATACCATATTTGCCTCATGTGAGTTAGGATTCCAAGAACTTTACAAATATCAATTCCCTTAATTGTCATAACTCTGTGATATGTAACTCTGCGTAACTCCCATTTCACAGATGAAGAAACTAAGAAACAGAGAGGTTAACACAATTTGTTACTTGTCAAATGTCAGGTGCTAAAACCAACAGTGAGACTTAGGTGATCTGGCCTGGGGAATTGATGCTCAAGCCCCACATGTAGTCCTTTGCTTCTAGGTGTTGCATAATATTTCTTTTTTCTTTTTAAAGAATTTATTTATTTATTTGACAGAGAGAGAGCAAGCACAAGCAGGGGGAGCGGCAGGCAGAGGGAGGGGCAGAAGCAGACTCTCTGCTGAGCAGATCCCAGGACCCTGGGATCATGACCTGAGCCGAAGGCAGATGCTTAACCAAGTGAGCCACCCAGGCGCCCCTATTGCCTATTTTATACTGTGCATTTCCCATACTTAACTCCTTAGTTCTCCAGGAATGGATTTCTCATGGCCCTGTGCAAGGAGCTCACTGAGGACTACAAAGAGTGTTCCTGGGTCCATGGGCACACACGAACTGTGACTAAGTACCTTAGATGGCTCTCTAGAATGGTCACATTTGCCCACACCTCCAGCAGCCTCTCAGGACCACCACATGTCTGTTATGGGCGTTTTCCAGCTTTCTCATTTTTGTCAATCTGATGAAAATAAGGTGATATTTCATTACTTTAAAATTTTTTTTTTGAGATTTTATTTATTCACTTGACAGAGAGAGAGAGAGAGAGCACAAGCAGGGGGAGCAGCAGAGAGAGAAGGAGAAGCAGGCTCTCCACTGAGCAGGGAGCCCGACATGGAACTCAATCCTAGGACCCCGGGATCATGACCTGAGCTGAAGGCCGACGCTTAACTGACTGAGCCACCCAGGTGCCCCTTCATTACTTTTTTAAAAAGGGAATTTCTTGGGGCACTCGGGTAAGCATCTGACTCTTGGTTTTGGCTCAGGTCATGATCTCAGGGTCATGAGATGGAGCCCTGTGTGAGGCTGTGTCCTCAGTGCAGAGCTTGCTTGGGTTTCTCTCTCCCTCTCCCTCTGCCCCTCCGCTCTGTGCTCTCTCTCAAATAAATAATCTTAAAAAACAAATAAAGGGAATTTCTCTTTCTTTTTATTATGAAACACATATTACAAAGCCTTTGCTAGTCTAACCATTTTAGGTTCGTTACGCATTAGCATTAATTATATTCATAATGTACAACCATCAGTATCTACAGTAGTCTCCCTTATCTGCGGTTTCTCTTACCCATAGTCAACCTGGTCTGGAAACAGATGATCTTTCGGATGAATCACCAAAGGGTCAATAGTAGCCTAATGCTATGTCACAGCGCCTCTGTCTTTCACCTCACTCTGCATAGGCACTGCACTATCTTGGACCATCACAAGAAGAGTAGAGTACTGTAAGATATTTTGAGAGACAGTGATCACATTCATATGACTTTATTACAGTATATTGTTATAATTATCCTATTTTATTATTTGTTATTGTTGTTAGTCTCTTACTGTGCTTAATTTCTAAATCAAAATTTATCATAGGTATGTACCTCTAGGAAAAAACACAGTACGGAGAAGATTCAGTACTGTCGTCAGTTTCAGGCGTCCGCTAGGGATCTTGGAATATGTCCCCCACACATGAGGGGTGATTACTGTATTTCCAAAGGTTTTCATCACCGTACACATCGTTGCTTTTAATTTGCGTTTCTCTTTGAGCATCTCTTCATTTGCTTTTCAATACATTTGCATTTGATTTCTGCGTTATTCACCACAAGAAAACAAATTAGTGAAAGAGAAGAAGCTCCAAATGAGTAGAGAAGCTAACACAGCACAGTTGCCTCTGAATCACACAGCCTTGAATTTGAATCCCAGTTGTTACCTTTCTAACTGGGTGAAAAGTTCGTATCTCCTTGAGCCTCAGTTCTCTTAACTGAGGAATGAGCATAATAGTACTGGCCTCTTCAGGTTCTTGTAAGTATTAAATGAGGTGATATATGTAGAGGGCTATCACCATTCCTAGCAAAAGTAAGTATTCGATAAATGGCAATCATTATTATCATTATTATTATTATTAATTTGGTTTGGGCTGCCATTTCATCTGAACCTTCCCTGACCCCCTGACGATGGAACAAGACGTCCTCCATGTGGGCAGCACCATCCTTCCTACCCATGGTCTTAGGTTCAGGGTTTTGTGGAGGAAGAAACAGAACCAAGAAATATTTTAAATGCAGAACCAAATGGAGGGGAAAAAGTTAGATAGCATTCCAATGTTAATCTTAAATAACGAGCGATCTCAGCACCCACAGATAGGGCTGCTGGGCTGGGGCTGCGGGAGTGCACATTCCCCAGCAGGAGGAGAAATGGCTCTGTGCTACTTCCCGCCCTGCTGGAGAGGAGATGCTGGGTCACACTGATACCCATTTGAATCTCAAGGAGTGCCAGATGTACGCTTTCATGTATATCTTTTTTAAAATGGCATGAGATGCTAATGCCCGTGCATGTTTTGAGTCTGAATCCCTTCACTTTAATTGATGACACCAATAATAATTAAAATCGGCAGATTTCACTTATGATGTGAGCTCGCCACCATCATTTTTTTGAAACATGAGCAGGTTTTACTTCCCACTATTATTATCTTGTGTCCTGTTACTAGCAGCATGGACTACAGTCATTTCATTAAGCTTGCCAAAATGCAGAAAGGACCGAAGTGAGCTAAACAACAACAACAACAAAAATAGTATTACTATGTAGGAAAAGTAAGTGTTTTCAACTCTAAGAGTGAGAGCCCAGTAGAGCCAGCTTGGTGGTATTGGCACAGTGTTCAGTGTTCTTTCCTTATGCAGTTTAATCAGCTGTTCACTGGCATTTGAAAAAGAAAGAGAAAATTTAATTGCCCCGTGTAAGTCCTTTTTAGAGTATACGTTTTATTTCCCATTTTATTGAGGCACTTCTCTTCCACTTTTTAGATTTTCTAATTATAGAATTTGCTTACTGAAAATGTGTGCTTTAGGCTAGAAAAGAATATTTAGAAATCCTTACCCCAAAGAAAAGCAAGTGGGAGTGGAAATTTGAAAGAGGACCGCCTAATTCAGCACTAAAACCAGTGTGAGAAGCAGTGTGTGAGTGTGTGTGTGTGTGTGTGTGAGCATGTGCATGTGTGTGTGTGGCTAAAATGTGCTTTTCAAAGTGCTGAGAGGTTGATGGGAATGTTTGATTAGCTCCTCTGAGAAAAGAGAAAAGTTGCTTGGACCTCTTCTTGTTTCTTCTTTAGAATAATTTGGATGGGATTTGTGATGCAGAAAAGCTTAAGGAAAAAAGGATATCCATTCTGTGTGGTGGAAATTTTTTGAAAAAAAATTGCTCTCTTCAAACAAGGTATGTCTGATGAATTACTAAGCTATGTAGATAGTTTGCTTTCCATTTCTTATTATAAAAACCTTAAAATGTATTTATCATTAAGAAACTACAATACATACCTTGACCAAGTAATCAGTCTGTACAAATTTTAGTCTCAGGAGAATTGGGAGGGGGTGGAGGGAGTTGACATCCTTGTAAACAACTAATAATATGTAGATCCACTATAAATGAATTGTGCTGAGATAAGATTAGAACAAGATTTTTGACTGTATTTTTAAACCAATGTTATTATGGTTAAAACAAGTTGGAAAGTATGACATAAGTCTCTTTATTATGCTGCCCTTTTTTATACCTTGCTTCCTCTATGGAATATGATAGCAGTGTAACGAATTGCTTCCAACAATGTATGAAAAGCAGTATGAGAAAAGGACACATTGATGCTAAGTGAAGAGAAATGATTTAGTGTGGTTCTAAACTTCTCTCTACTCAGATCTCAGTGGAATGTAGCTAGTTGTACAATTCTGTATCTTGTTTCTACTGGAAGTGTTTTCTTAGGCTGAAAGCTTCTTTAACTGATAAGCCCGAGAAAAGGCTGGTATTGTTAAGTCTACTATTGTAGCTCAACTTTGCCCAGGGAAACAGGGTATAAAATCTCTTTTAAGTATGATTTGTGTCAAACTAGTATAAACATGGAATAAATGACTCAAGCACACAGGTTAAACAGAGAGGATAAGATTGAATAGTTAGACTTGATCGTTTCCTCCAAAAAACCCAGGCATCTTTGCCATCTCCAGATCGAGAGTGGAATTCCAGATTTTCTTTGGGTTTATTGTAAAAATAAAACCAGGCATTCTTGGCCGTGGTGGTTATTCAAAAATGTGAGCGCTAAGAAAGTAGCATTTTGCCATTACGTTGCGTTGCAATAAATTTGGAAGTTTTGGTGGTAAAGTTCTGAGGTTGTTTTTCCCTCCGTCTCTTGAAAGATGAAAACACCCTGCAGCAAAGCAAGATCAAACGCTATTTGTTTGTGTATTTTCTCTGTTATGTATGTTAGCTCCAAGTGGTGACTATGCCTCCTTCAGTAGGAAAGTTGGACGTGTCTGTCTTTTATTTATTGAATTAAAATACCCTCTTTTGTAAAAGGGCTTTAGACAGAGAATTGTGAGACTAAAGGGCTGCATTTTTAATTGCAATGTGCTGGTTTCCCAGACCAAGCTTGATTTAAATATATCTTACACCTCACCACGGAAAGGAAACACCTAAAGAACATTGGAAACACTTAGTATCCATCCTGAAATGGCGTTTACTCTAGGAATATCATTTAGAAGATCTAGTGATCTCTTTTGCCAAGTTACTGATTACAGGAAGAATAGTTTCTTTCAGAAAAAAAAAAACACACTGGGTTTCAAATGGTTTATGAATAGCATCGGGAAGACAGAAATGCTTGTGCTGTTCTCGTCTGTAATTCCTGTCAGACGTACCGGAACGCAGGAAAGCAGTAGGGTTAGCGCACTGTTCCAAGCCTGGAGTCCTATAACGGTAACGGTTCTGCCACTACCTGGCTGAGTCACCTCGGGAAAGGTGAGCAACCTTTCCTGACTTTCGCTTCCCCATCTGCAAAGGAGAAATCGCAATGCCTGCCCACATCCCTCCCACGGTGGTCATGAGCTTCAGTATTGATTCTCAGCTCCAATAGGGTTTTGAAACTTGAAAAGTTCTATAGACATGTAATCTCCGTCCCCCCCCCCATATTCAAAACCAGATTACACTGGAAGGAGTCATTGGTCTCAAAATAAATGTTTCGTGGCCTCCAGGATGTTACTTGTGGCCACATGTGTAACTTCTCTGCTTGCTTCTTTGGAAGCAGAAGCCAGGTAGCAATGGTGGTGGGTGATCTGTCAGGAGAAGGGCGTTCCAGCTGTGTGAGCTTGGGGAAGTTATTCCACATCTCTGTGTCTCCATTTCCTCATGTAGGAGATGAAGAATGGACAAGATCGTTTCTAAGTTTCTCTCCTAATGCTATGGTTCCGTGCACCGGGACCTCGCCAATATCAAGACATGGCCAGGCCTCTGTACATTACAAAGTGAAGAAGTAGCAAAATGGGTTTTGGAACCTGTGGTATATTTAAAATATTTATGTTTACCTAACTAATGACTTTTTGAGGTATACAAAAATGAAACCTACCATAACTGCATATTATATAAATATAACACAAGTATGTATATATGTATATACATGTGTATATATTATATTACTATATTATGATAATATATATATGTTACTAAGGACAGTGTGGGCCAAGTTGTATAACAGACTTCTTTCAGTTTTTTTTTTTAAGATTTTATTTATTTATTTGAGAGAGAGAGAGAATGAGAGATAGAGAGCATGAGAGGGAAGAGGGTCAGAGGGAGAAGCAGACTCCCTGCTGAGCAGGGAGCCCGATGCGGGACTCGATCCCAAGACCCTGGGATCATGACCTGAGCCGAAGGCAGTCGCTTAACCAACTGAGCCACCCAGGTGCCCCTGAGACTTCTTTCAGTTTTCTGGTGCATTTCTATGACTACCTATGTACCCTCGTGTAGAGATAATGTCAAATATCTAAATTTAAGGCCTTCCATGCAAGGCCAAGGCCAAGTGGCCCTCCTGGGCTCTGTGGATCCTGTGGGAGTTTGTCTGGCAGGAGGACCCACCCCTTCTTAAATGTGTTAACTTCGGCAAGTTACTTAAGCTCTCTTGGGCCTCAGTGTTCTCATCTGTAAAAGGTGTCTGTTATTAGTGCCTACCTCATAGGATTGTGGCAAAAGCTTCTGTTGGTGCCTGGTACACCATCAGCACCCAAATGTTAGCAAATATTTTCTTTATTATATGTGGCTGGAATGAAGAAATCTGATCAGCTGTGAAACAAATCAATTGTAATACTTTTCAAACTTTTAAACATTAACTCTGTGGATGTGGGTAGCAAACAGATTTGTGAAATTATGTGATATTAATATAATTATTAGAAATGTGTTGCCATTTCTTCCTCCAGAGGATGTGAGCTAATTCATCAATCAGCAAATGATAAGCAAGAGAGGCAACTTCTGTGATGCCTGTAATTCGAGAAGCCCCAAGGGCCCCCCCTCTCCTTGCCTAAGAATGGGTCCCTCTGTGGTTTGCAGGAGGTGGTGGTATTCCTGGCCCTCTGAACATACAGAGGGGGAGCTAGAGAATTGCCCAGGAGACCTGCTACCTTTTACAGGTATGACAGGTCCTTGTGCATGTGGCGATGAGCAGCTTCTGTGAGTGCAGAGAACAGGTAAAGAAAGGAGCAGTAGAGCAGGACAAATTTAGTTGCAGTGTCAGCAATGCCTGTTGGATATTGTGCTGGTTGCTAATTTTTAATTAAGCTGCAGGAGTGCACGCCAACAGCCGGGGCCTCCACAGCCCCTGGTCAGCCCGGATCCGGCCCTAACTCCTGTCATTTGCCTGCATCCCTGGGCTCACCGGCAGCTGGCCTCTCCAGGGGGTGCACCTGTGCCCTGCTGGCCCAACTCTTGTCACCAGCCTCCACTGCTGTGCACAGCGCGTGGTGAGACCCTGCAGCCACGGGAGTGCATGAGGACAGTCAGCGGCCCACACCTGCTAGAGGGCCAGCAGCAGGGCCTGGTTCTTGCCATGACACGTGTGTCTGCACCTGGCCCCTGCCGAGACCCAGGCCCCTGCAGCTGACCCCTGCAGCTCCTGCATGCACACCACCAGCTCTGGCTGTCACCACTGCCTACCCTGGTCTCTAAGGACCCAAACAGCCCTTGCAGATACCCCCAACATGCTCACCAAGGACTACCCGGTTGTCAATGTTGGGGACCCCAGCAGCCACAAGGCACCACAGGCCCCACTGGACCCAGAGTCACAGGGCGCCCCAGCATGCCTCGATCCACCAGTGAGGACACCTGACCAAAGTAACCTTCCCTTACTGAAGTCAGGCCATAAGGTCTAGAAGAGGTAACTCGACACCTACGCAAAGCTATGAGCATCGTGAAGAACTAGGGAAATGACATCACCAAAGGAACACAGGAAACCTCCATTAACTGACCCTCAAGAAATGGAGATGCATGAACCACCTGACAAAGAATTCACAAGTGAACACAGCTAAAGAATTTAATGACATCAGGAAAACAACATAAGAACAAAATAAGTTCAACAAAGACACAGACAACATAAAAAAGAACCAAACAGGGTGCCTGGGTGGCTCAGTTGGTTAGGCGACTGCCTTCGGCTCAGGTCATGATCCTGGAGTCCCTGGATCGAGTCCCGTGTCGGGCTCCCTGCTCAGTAGGGAGTCTGCTTCTCCCTCTGACCCTCCCCCCTCTCATGCTCTCTCTCTCTATCTCATTCTCTCTCTCAAATAAATAAATAAATAAATCTTAAAAATAAAAAAGAACCAAACAAATTTTGGAACTGAAGAGTAAAATTTTAATTAAAAAATCACACACACACACACACATTTAAGTCGGTGTGAGATCACCTAGGTGAGTTCCTGTTTGCAGACCAGGAGCTGAAGGACCAAAATCCAACGAGATTCCCAGAGGTCCATGTTCACAATGGAGCAAAGACTATTTTGGTCTTGTTTATTGCATTTTTCTACGGTTACCTCATCCATTACACAAACAGTTGTGGATACGGGATTTAGAATTTGTTTTTAATCAACTAGAAAACTTTTCCACTTCAACAGATTGCAAATCTTAAAGAAATCTCCTTAGAGACTTCCTATCTGACGTGCTCGGGGCTGCCTGGGGAGCGCACAAAGCAGGCACCAAGCGATGCTCTGAGTTGAGACCTATAAAAGCTGTATGTCATGTGGCAAACCTGCATTAGGCAAATCCCCCACACAGCAGATGTTGTGGCTCGGATGAAATCCATTGCCACATTCCAGTGCTTAATATCCTCAGGGAGAAAGGTGAACTGAGATAATGGGATGCCAAAGTCCTCTTCTGAGTCAAACCTACAAGCCGCGGGTCTTGGAACAAAAGGAATACTAGTTTGGTTTAGGTTCAGTTTAGGGACTATTTTGGTGTTTGTGTTTTATTTTGATGTTACAATTTTTAAAAATGTGTAGGCTCCTTTCTGCTTCCTATTACTTCACTGGATGCTTTTTTCAATTCTTTTTGAAAATGCTAGATATCATTCCTCCGCTATTTGATTGGTTCAGTTGTCCTACCATCATCTAGAAGATTTCCATGAGAATGGGCTGAAAATCCTTATAAAAATCTCTGAGAGAGTAGGAAGGAGCATGGGTGTTGAATCGCTCCCTTTCTGGGGCCCTAGAAGAATTTAGCTCAATGGCAGTCACAAACCCATATGGTTCCTTCACCAACAAGTCCCAAAATCAGCCATAATTAACCTGGGCAGCTTTGCCTCTATAGAGTCTTCAGCTAGAGTCTAAATGCACCATGTTTGCAAGAGGATGAGATAAAAATGACGTGATTGATGACAGTACTCACGATTAACCACCATTGAACAACAAAAAATTGTATTTGCTGACACCCACACAGCTCTTCTCGTGTGCCAGACACTGGTTTAAACCCTCTTCATATATTCACTCATTGAATCTTAACAGCAACCCTATGAGGTAGGTTGTAACTACTCCTATTCACAGATGGGACATCTGAGGCACTGAGAAGTTAAGTAAGTTGTCCAAGCTCACACAGCTAGTAGGCGACGGAGCTCAACCTCAAACCCAAGCAGTCTATTTCCAAAGCTCACGTTCTTAACCTACCAGGCAATGAGTACACATGCCCCTGGTTTTTCTGTCACCGCACCAAATTAATCTTTGCCATCCCTGAAAACATTGTTTTCAAGCCAAGTAAATTCCAAAGCAACTATTCCTTCCTGCAAGTAGAGACACAAGAGTAACCCTGATGGAGAGGAACTAAAGTTTTTTTATTTCTGTCATTCTTAGATGAGCTCCTGACTTAAGGACACTTTTCAGGTGTGTTGGGTAGAACCTGACTCTCAGGGGAAGGCTGAGGTACAGAGCTCATTATCAAGCCCTAGGAGTAGCCGGTCCCCAAAAGGTGTCCTTTATCTTCACTCCAGGGCTCAGTTAGCAGCAAGGCACAGAAAGAAACTTGTTTCCTAATGACTCAGACTTCAGAGAAGCACTTTCCCCGGTAAGGGTCTCTACATTGACAAGACTCTAGTAAAAATTTCTCAAATTCCTTCCTTCAGTGAAAGAAAGGCTAAAGTTTTGTGTGGACATGTGGTAAAAATTCATAAAAACCCCCCTTCAGGCTATAGTGGGAAGGACTCTCTGCATTCTTTCTTCTCAGATTCAAAAAGAAAAAAAAGAGAGAGAGAGAGAGAAACTATTCCTTCAGGGGAACCCAGTGTATAGTTTCCAAGAGATCAGGTCACTGGCATCTCAATGCTAAGTGAATTCCCTCCTCCGGGTTCCTCTGTGTCCCAGACAGAGAAAACAGGCTTTGGAAGTAAAGGTGCGAGTCAGCTTGCCCAGACTGGCTTTGCTTATATAATAGAGTGAGTGAATCTATAGTCCAAAAGGTAAAAGGAATTTGGGGAAGCAGAGATAACACTGAATGACAGGAACAACAAATATTTATTGAGCCACCATCATGTGCCATTATAATTCTACATGCTTGGGAAGAAGAGTGAACAAAATAGTCTCCGTTCCCCTAGAGCTTGCCAATCTGGGGAACATTGGTGGTATTAGGGGCTGTGAAAAACCTAAGAACATAGACTAAAGAGACTGGACAGAGCAGGGAGATGAAGTGATGATTTGCACTGCATGGTTAGATAAATGTCTGATAAAGGGACATTTAAAAAGAGAGAGAGAGGTGAAGGAAGCCATGGAGCAACCTATGTGAATACTTGGGGGGAAGAACAATCCAGGCAGACCAAAGAGCAAATGCAAAGGCCTTGAGGTAGCACCATGCTTGGGAGGGCCACGGTGTCTGGAGCAGGCAGAGTGCAGAGGAAAGTTCGTGTGGAGGTACTTGGACAAGTCGACGTGGAGGGCATTATCCTAATGTTCCTCAAGTTCCCCCAGGAGCCCCCCACTGCCCACTCACACACCCCACCTGCGGCTCTGGCCTCTGCCCTGGATGAAATCTGAGTAGGTCCCTTAATATTTCAGGCCACACTAAGAATTTTTTTTTTCTAACTTATCGCTATTTATTTTTTGCGTCGTCTCTTCTTTGTTCTTCTATTCCTCCTTTCCTGCCTTTTTAATTTTTTAAAATTTTTTATTGTTATGTGAATCACCATACATTACATCATTAGTTTGTGATGTAGTGTTCCATGATTCATTGTTTGTGCATAACACCCAGTGCTCCATGCAGAGCGTGCCCTCTTTAATACCCATCACCAGGCTAACCCGTCCCCCCACCCCCTCCCCTCTAGAACCCTCAGTTTGTTTTCAGAGTCCATCGTCTCTCATGGTTCGTCTCCCCCTCCGACTTACTCCCCTTCATTCTTCCCCTCCTGCTATCTTCTTCTTTTTCTTTTTTCTTAACATATGTTGCATTATTTGTTTCAGAAGGACAGATCTGTGATTCAACAGTCTTGCACAATTCACAGCGCTCACCACAGCACATACCCTCCCCACTGTCTATCACTCAGCCACCCCATCCCTCCCACCCCCCACACTAAGAATTTTTAAAAAGACCTTGCCCACATTACACCCCCAAACAATCAGTTTGGCCATTAATATGGATGTAACACTTAAGTAATGCTGAAAAACCGAACAATGGCATTCACAGTTTCAAGTTTCACCCTGCCCCCCGGCCTAACTGCTGCTGTGGGGAAGGGGGCAGGACTGGATTCTCTCTCTGCTCTGTGCCTCTAGCCCCTCTGCCCCTTGGCTGCTAACAACAGTATCTTCCTGCCCAGAGTTGAAGTGGATACAGAGCGGAGAGGTAAGGGGACAGAAGGGCCTTGTAAGCGGACACTGATGTAAGCTGGCCCCCGGGGCTCCCTGGGCTTGGCAGGCACGTACAGGGATTTCTTGTTCACATGGGGCACTGCCGCAGGTTCGGAGATGCTCCCTATTTGTTGGGAACCCCAGGTGCTGTTACATATGGATCTGCTCTGGCTGGGGGTTTACGGGGTTCCTTGCTCAGCCTCTGAACACCCGGCACTCCCTCTCCTGTGCCTCCTGCTGTGGCCTCCTCAGCCCTCCGGGCACCTGGCTTGGGCAGGACCTAAAGTGACCCCAGGCTGATGCTGACACAGAGGCTGGTTTGCCACAAGCTCTTCCCTCTCCTGTAGATGCCTGAATCATGAGCAGGACACCAGGCCACTGTGCCCCCAAGCCCAAGAGACACAACCACTCAGTCATCTCAAATGGGGCTACGGGACATCCAAGCTGGACTTCCAAAGATAGTGACCAAGAGCCGGGATGCCTGGCTGCCTGCCTCCCTCCAGACCACACCACAGTTGGCGGAGCCAAGAGGGAAGCTGGAGACTGGACAGCAGGAATTGCTTTGGAGAAAGTTATTGGCGTTTTCCCTCCTCCTTCCCGTCCCCAGATGCAGGAGGGGAGCAGGGGAACAGACAGTCGTGAGATGACACCGTCAGGGAGACCACTTGGGAACATGGGAGTAGTTCTCACGTAGTCTCAGCTGAAGCTAAGACAAAGGGTTTTAACATCTCATTACACAGTCAATTACAATACACTCCAGTGTTTATTTAGATGGGTGTGGTTATGCCTGGTTAAACTTAAAAATACGCCTGGGGCCTCACTGTACCCTAAATAACATTTGTGTGAGAGAGAAAGCTCTATGTGAGTTCATGCCCAGATAGGACTCAAAAAAATCTCCTGGCCTTACAGTCAAGACAATTATATCATACAATGTCCGTATTTTTGAGTGTGCGTCTTGAACTATTGTCAACAGAGTATTTCAAAAAGCCTCGGATATATGTGTCAAGGCGAAAAGGAAGGTGAACCCATCCTGGAGAGTGGTAGAATGGGGTAGTGAAGGGGGTTAAATGCGAGGCCTGGGATGGAATTCTGGTGCTGCTCTGTGTCCATTGTCCTTGGACAGCTCACTAAATTCTCTAAACCTCTATTTCCTACTCTGAAAAATAGGCATAATTGTACTTAGCTGGTAGGAGCATTGTGATAATGAAACAAGATGGCCCATGTGCAGTGCGAAGCATATGGTAAGCACTCAACAAATGAAGCTGTTGTCATCGGAGTGGACTCTAAGCTTCTAAAACTTCCCATGAAGAACAAAGAGACCAATCCCATCTCATGTAACAGGCCACACTGGACAGCAGGGCCAAAACTGTCAGGAGGGACGTGAAGGAGGGTTGGAAGCCTCCGGCAGAGCTGAGAATGGTCTGGAGAGGGCCTCTGGAGCCTGATGCCACATGGCTCCCTTCGGAGCTCCCTGGGTCCTCCTGCTTCAAAACAACTCCTTCTGCTGGTTCTCCCCAACTGCCGGGACTTAATCCTCCATCCCCTCAATTGCTCAGCCGCAGTGACTGCCCCCCTCCACACCCTCCCTTCCCCCCCACCCCGAGCCTATGGTTGCTGGGATTCAAGAATGTGCTTTGCCCCACAGCCCTGCACTTGCCTCTCCGCAGCATGAGGACAGCTAGGACCCTGTCATCTGCAATGAACCCACACGTTACCAAGAGGCCGACGGGAAGATGCTATGGACCTTACAGACACACCCTCATCTTCCTTCCCACCTCAGCTGGAAGGCTATGTGAGACCTGAGAATGTTTTTTCTGTGCCTCAGAATTGAAGGCAGACCAAAAAGCACAGAGTGTTCAGGCCAGTCAAAGCTCTGGGGATTGCAGCTGGACTGATCCAAACACACGGCTCCAAATTCACAGTGGATGGCCCCTTGGCAACCACAAACCTCAAAGCCCAAGGGAGAAAACCCAGTGGGAGGAGACAGGACTACTCCACAGTGTCAAAAACATTAGGTAAAGAAGCTTCTGATGAGAGAAGCTCCTCTTCCAAAGCTCCACGAGAATCTTTTAAACACACACGGTTTCCAGAGTAACTGAGAGGAGCGGTCATGGTCCACCTCGTCTTTTATTAAGGTCCTCAGCCCTTCCCCCAGATTGACTGCCCTTCTATTACAGAGGATAAATAACTCTTGGAAGGAGTTCTTTAGAGCTCATTTGGGGGCATGCCTGCAAACTAGTATTTTTTTCCTACTGGCAATATAGGATCTAAACTACCACTTCAGAGACGTAATTACTGTTTGCAGCCTCACTGGAAATCACTATTGGTCGAAGGTTTTGTGGATGTGGTAAGCATTACCATATGTCAGGTTCTTAACGAGATACAAAATGATGGTCTGAAACATGCACACCAACAAAGGCTTTCCCTTTTTGGTGTTCTGACATGTAGAACCATGGCCACATGGATCAACGAGGCTGACAGCATAGGCATAGCTCAGTCATAGGACACAGGGACGACCTCTCTAACCCACCCACTGCCCACAAGTAAAGATCGCTGCTTTAGGATTTGACCTGATGGTACATGGTGATCAAAAGTGGTCCTAGAGAAAGTGATCCTGAGTTGTTCACATCCTAGTTATAAAAAAAAAAAAAAAAATCACCTATATTGATGGAAAATTCCTAGGTTGGAACATCAGTAAGCATGATACATCCTTAGAAATACACTGGGGAAAAAAAATTCTCACAAATCAGAGTTTCTCAGCCCTGACACTATGCCCATGTCATGCTGGATAATTAATTCTTTGTTGCGGGGGCTGTCCTGTGCCCTGCAGGATGTTTTGCAGCATCCTTGGCCTCTCCCCATTAGAGGCAGAGGCCCCACCCAGATTATGACAACCAAAAATGTCTTCAAACATTGCCACATCTTTGGAGGGGTGGGGCAAAATCACTCTTGGTTGTGAACCATGGCCATCAACATACCGGGAACTCCACAGTGACATTCTGACAGCATAGTTTCAAGGTCACCCACTCCCATGTTTGCCTCCCAGAGCATTCCAGATGTGCAGGCTGTGTTCCTCATTCTCAGGGGCTGTCCTCACAGCTTATGGGATTCTCTGTCACACTTCTTCCCAGAGCCCTGCTCCCGGGTTGGAGACAGCCTCTCAGACCCCAGCTTGGTGCTACCAATGATAGGCAGGCACAGGTGCCCTTTTCATTTTAACCGTTTTCATTTTCCCACTAATCATGTCAGGGAAACAGATAACTAAAACAACAGAAATGAAAAGGCTTTGAACCAAAGCTTCAGGAAATAGAAACCAACTCCAACTGGCTAGAGTAAAAGGGCCCAGAAACATCTATGTCATGCGCTAGAGACTGGGTCCAGCTGGACCTCCTTCAGACTGGAAACGGGACCTGGGAAGTGGCCAGAAACCAAAGCGTCTTCTCGCCCTGCCTCTCCCAGAGAGCCACAGGCTTTCTCTTCTCCTCTCTTTCTGCCTTCACCTTCTCCGTCTCATTCAGGACCCCACGTGGACTTCAGGTTGGCTCCCATAGTTTTCAAGGCTTTCAGGATCCTGATTCCAAAATCACAAGGGAGCTCTTGATTGGCCTATGTTATCTTTTCTTGCCAGACCAGCCAAGTCACACAATTTCCGCTAGTGTTATTTCTGCATCTGACTATAATATTTGAGACATTTATTTCAGGTGTCTTTAGAGATTAAAATCCTAGATATCACCAGGCATTTAAACATGCAAAACACGACACAAATGAGGAGTGGAGTTTCAATGTTGTAATAATAGCATATAATAAATCACAGAATTATTTAGAATTTACAATAATAGTTATGTGAGGGGTTTGATATAGTAAAAAGAGCACAAGACTAAAATAGAGATCTGGCCTTAGACAAGTCACTTCACTGCTCGGAATTATAGGGAGAGTAATGTCCATTCTACCTCCTCAAGAGGTTCTTAGGTTCTTAGGTGATTCAGATGCGAGAATTGTTGAGAAAGCATCTTACAGACTCTGGCATTATTGGTCTTCTCCAGTTAAAAAGACAGGTACTGCGAGTTAGGAAGCAGTCAGGAATATTTTTTCCCTGCAAGCCCAACTGAAAGGGAAATACATTATCTCACCCATCAGGTGGTCCAGAGGTGGGTCCAGCCTCCGGGCACAAGACAGGCAGAGCTCCAGCTCCATTTCTCTGTGATTCACTTGGCTGCCTTCCACCTTTTGGTGTTGAATCGTTCCTCACACTGACTTGTCTCATGGTCACAAGATGGCTGCCAGCAGACCAACAAGGGAGGCACCCTCTCTCCCTGAAAAACATAGGACTAAATCTTTCCATTCTGTGCGTCTGATACCACTCAGGACACAGCCCACCCTTGAACTAAGCGCCATCACGTGGAGAGTGATGCCGTGCTGATGGGCTCAAGCTGAGGTTCTGAGGCAATCCCCAGCAAGGGGGAGATTGTATATAAACAATCTTTAGCTGAGACTTGGAATCAGGATGCACCCCAGGAGCTGGGGATGGAGCAGATTCCTCTGAGTCATCTGTGTAGATTTATTACTCTTATCAAATTGGGGCTGTGTTAGGAAAGAGGAAGTAGGGAAGCAGCTGCCCTGCTTAGGCAGCCAACAGCGTCCGGTCCACACAGCCTGATGGAGAGCACATCTTCAAGTAGCCTGTACATTCTTTGGAGCCAACATGGAGAAAAGGCAAAATCTCACCTGCATCCCTTGCCTATTTGGCTTGCACATTTCTCTTGGCGTTTCTTTAAGACAAAAGAAGGCTCAGTCTGTTAAGCGTCCGACTCTTGACTGTGGCTCGGGTCATGATCTCAGGGTCGTGAGATCAAGCCCTGCATTGTGTCCTGCTGGGCGTGGAGCCTGCTTAAGATTCTCTCTCTTCCCTCTGCCCCTCCCACCCTCTCTAAAATAAATAAATAAATAAATCTTTAACCAAAAAGATAAAAGAAGGAAGGAATTGGAAAGAGAAGGAAAATAAGGAAAGAAAGAAAAACCACCACGATGCTTTCTGGCTCGCTTCTGTGCTCCCTCCCTCCTTCCCTCTCTCTCTCTCTCTGTCTCTCTCCCTCTCCTTCACAAAATCCTGGGGGATTGTAATGGTGTCTGCTGGTGTCATGGCAACAGGAAATGCAGTGTTTCAGGCCCAGCCCAGAAGAATATGATCTGTGTGAAGGTTTATATGCAGATCAAGGCCACCTCCACATTGTAAAGGCCCCTCCTAGGACCCGGTCTTCCTTTTTCCGACCTCACTAGATCAACCCACATCCATTGACAAGCAGCTGAGGCTTTACATCAGGCAGAGATGGTGAAAGAAAGGCTGCAGATGTGGCCTCTCCCCATTCAGAGATGTCGGTCCTTAGGGGATTTTTGGCATTTTGGAAACATAGCACAAGCCTCTCATAACTATTAAATGTTTCCAGATGGACACTGGCTCTTTCTGCCTTGTGGACAAAGAGTATTGTTAGGTGCTCCCCCTTGTAGCGTCATAGATCAGACACACACCAGCATTGCATAAATCTTACACGCCCACTAGGGCAGATTTTCTGCAAGTGAGGGGCTCAAGTGAACCTCTAGGGGGCTTATTAAAAATGATGAATGCAAAAATAATTTTTTAAGTCTTCCATGTCTCCCTATTGCCTAAAGGATCAATTGCACATTCTTTAGGCATGACATTCAAGGCCAACATGGCCCCTTCTTTTCTCTCAACAGTCTGATTCCTCTCCTAGCCTCTCAGAGCAGCTCCCAGTTCCTGAATCTACTCAGTCCCTTGGGTCCTGTCCTTCCCTCACCACTCACTGTGTTCCAACCTGCCAGTTCAACTAATTCAAGCCCCTTCCGATCCCTACACCCCAGGCCTACTTGACCATCCACCCCTTCTGCCATCACTGTTTGCTCTTCAGCAGAGATTCTCAACTCTGGCTGCACAGGGGAGCCACCTGGGGAGCTTTAAAACAGTATCAATACCAACTCAGACCAATTACATCAGAACAGTTGAGGGAAGTGCACTTGCTTATTATGAAACAGCCATTGCAAGTGGTGAAATGCAAAGAAATCTGGGCTCAGGATGCCCGATTTGAAGTCCAGTTCTTCTTCTGCCCAGCCATGTGACCTTGGGCAAAGTACCTACCCTCTGCATGCCTCCACATTTCCACCTCTAAAATTAAGGCAGGAACTAGCCCCCACCTCATCAGGTTGTTGAAAAGATCATCAAATGAATTAATATATCACTGACATCATGTCATGTGCTCCATCAGTGTTAGTTATGAGGAAGGTGCATCAGACTCCCTCTAG
Organism: Eumetopias jubatus; assembly: GCF_037043125.1. Lineage (NCBI taxonomy): Eukaryota > Metazoa > Chordata > Mammalia > Carnivora > Otariidae > Eumetopias > Eumetopias jubatus. The sequence goes on from NW_028274815.1 coordinate 30,314,327, forward strand.
AAGACTCTAGGCAACTTGGTGAGTGGACCTGCATCTTGCTCCTTTCTGCCTAGCACAGAGCACACACACAACTTTTTTTGAATGATTAAATGGATTCATGAAAGAAGATGCATTTCGAATTTATGAGGTCAGAGAGATTTACAAGGAAGAGGTGGCCCATGAGCTGAACCTCGGATAGGCTTGTGAGAGGCAGATGAGGAGTGGAAGGTATTCCAGAAAGGGCAATAGTTAGAGCACGGGACAAGACGTGGAAGTGCTGCATGTAGACAAAGACCCTCCTAGGACCCCAGGTATGCAAATTGCTGCAGTGTGATGGTTTGAAATATAAGTGGGGCCATTTCAGGAAGAGTCTGTAATGCCTCACTGAGGAATTCCGGCTTTATTCTGTAGACAATGAGTGGACTGTGAAGAAGGAGTCTGAGAGGGTGAATGGACAATCCGACCCATGCTTTAGGAAGCCAATCCTCCCCAGCTGGATGCAAGGGTGACCTGGAGCCTGGAGAGCAGAGAGCAAGGAGCAGGCTAGGAGATTATTGCAGCTTCTCATTTGATATCAACATTATCTATGTTCAATTTTCAAAAAAAGTTATTCTATTAATTCTGACTTATTAACATATGTGCACAGAGCAAGGATTAAAATAGAACAAAACCGTCAGACTCACTTCTGTCTCTGATCACCACTTACCCAGTTTTCGTTCTCTAAAGCAATCACTGCACTGTTATTAAAATAAAAAAAAATTATAGGAGAGTACTGTGGACAATTGTATGCCAACAAATTGGATAATCTAGCTGAAGTGGACAAATTCTAGAAACACAAAGCCTACCAAGACTGTGAAGAAATAGAAACTCTGAATAGACCCATAACTAGTAAGGAGATTGAATCAGTAATCAAAAATCTCCTGACAACAAAAAGCCCTGGGTCTGATGGTTTCTCTTGTGAATTCCACCAAACATTTAAAGAAGAACTAACACCAAACTTTCTCAAACATTTCCCCCAAAATGCAGATAAGGGATTACTCCTTAAGTCATCCTATGAGGGCAGCATTACCCAGACACCAAATCAGACAAAGGCACTACAAGAAAACTACAGTGTCCCCTATCAATACAATATCCCTTATAAATATTGATGTAAAAATCTTCTACAAAATACTAGCAAATTGAATTCAGCAGCATATTAAAATAATTATACAACACGACCAAGTGGGATTTATTCCTGGAGTGCAAGAATGTTTGAACATACACAAAAATTGATTAATGTAATACACCATGTTAATAGAATAAATGGGGAAAAACAAACACATGATGATCTCAACTGATACAGAAAAAACATCTGGCAAAATGTAACGCCCTTCCATGATAAAAACACTCAACAAACTAGGAATAGAAGGAAACTACCTGAACATAATAAAAACCATATATGAAATCTCACAGCAAACCTCATGCTCAAAGGTGAAAGACTGAAAACTTCTCCTCTAAGATCAGGAACAAGGCAAGGATGCCCACCTGTTTTCTCCACTTTTATTCAACATAGCCCTGGAAGCTCTAGCCAGAGGAATTAGGCAAGAGAGATAAATAAAAGACATCCAAAATGGAAGGAAGAAGTAAAATTATCTCTGTTTGCAGATGATATGAATTTATCTGTAGAAAATTCTAAAGATTCCACAACAAAATTGTTAGAATGGGAAAAAAAAAGTTGTTAGAATAAACAAATGAATTCAGTCAAGTAGTAGGATACAAAATCAACACACAAAAATCAGTTGTATCTTTATACGTGAACAACAAACAATCTATAAAGGAAATTAAGACAACAATTCCATTTACAATTGTATCAAAAAGAATAAAATACTTAGTAATTAATTTAACCAAGGAGGTTAAAGACTTGTACAATGAAAACTACAGAACATTGCTGAAAGAAACTAAAGAAGGCATAAATAAATAGAAAAGTATTCCATATTCATGAATCGGAAGACTTAATATTGTTAAGATCTTAATACTATCAAGAGCAACCTACAGATTCAATACAGTACCTGTCAAAATCCCAATAATGTTTTTTGCTGAAATTGAAAAACCCATCCAAAAATTTATACGGAACTTCAAGGGACGTCAATTAGCCAAAACAGTCATGAAAAAGAAGAGGCAAACTGGAGGATGTACAATTCCTGATCTAGAAAACTTACTACAAAGCTATAGTAATCAAAAAAGTGTGGGACTGGCATAGAGGTAGACATACATACAAATGGAATAGAATGGAGAGCCAGAAATTAACCCTTAACGTTATGGTCAAATGATTTTTGGACAAAGGTGCCAAGACCATTCAATAGGGAAAAGATATTAAACTGATAAGAACCTAACACCGTAAACAAGTACTAACTCAAATGGATCAAAGATCTAAATGTAAGACCTAAAACTATAAAACTCTTAGGAGAAAACAGAGGACAAAAGCTGCAAATCATTGGAGGTGGCAATGATTTCTTAGATATGACACCCAAAGGCATAGACAACAAAAGAAAAATAGACAAATTAGTCTTTATGAAATCTAAAAACCTTGTGCATCCAAAATACTGTAAACAAAGTACAAAAAATGGGAGAAAATATTTGCAAATCATATGTGATAAGAGATTAATATCCAGAAAGTATAGGTAACTCCTAAAATTCAACAACAAGGAAACAATCTAATTCAAAACTAGACAAGGGACTGGAATGGACATTTTTCCAAAGATTGACAAGTGGCCAATAAGCACTCAAAAATATGTTCAACATCACTAATTATGAGAGAAATGCAAATCAAAACTGCAATAAGATGCCACTCCACCCCTGTTAGAATGACAACTATCAAAAGAGACAGAAAACAGGAAGTGTTGGTGAGACTCTGCTGACCCTGGAAGCCTTGTGCACTGTTAGTGAGAATGCAAAATGATGCAGCCCCATTCTGAAAACAGTATGGTGTTTCCTCAAGAAACTAAAAATAAAACTACCATATGATCCAGAGATTTCCCTTTGAGGTATAATAATCACAAAAGAATTGAAAGCAGGGTCTCAAAGAGAGATTTGTACATCCATGTTCATAGCAGCATTTTTCACAATAACTAAAATGTAGATGCAAACCAAGAGTTCATCAGCGGATGAACAAATAAGTAAACTATGGCTTATACATGAAATGCAATATTATTCAGCCTTAAAAAGAAAGAAATTCTGACATATGCTACAACATGGTTGAGCCCTGAAAACATACTATTTGACATGGGCCAGTCACAAAAAGCCAAAAAATGTATGATTCCACTTAAATGAAGTACTTAGAGGCAGAATGCAGCCTGGTGGTAGCCAGGAGTTTGGGAGATGGGGGAAATGGGTAATTTTTATTTAATGTGCGTGGAATTTCAGTTTTACAAGACAAAAAGTATTCTGGAAATAGATGATGCCGATGATGGCATATTATGAGTGTATTTAATCCTGTTGAACTGTACTCTTAAAAAAATTGTTTAGCTAGTACATTTTACATTTGTGTATTTTATCCAAATAAAAAAAAATGGGAGGAAAAAAACCATGAAGAACCATATAAATGTTATTATTTATTACCAACTTGCTCTTTTCTAACTCCGGGCAACAAGAGATTGAATTAAATTGGCTGGCAACTCTACTACATTGGCATGTATTTTTATCTCACCATCAAGCTTCATTTTTCATCAGAACTTCATATTCAGGACTCTATTTTACAGTTCACAGCAGAAGCCGTAAATGCACAGATCAGGAACACATGCTTTTGGAAACTCCAGTTGTTTCTCTTCGAACCCCAGTGAGCGCGTGGGGTTGTAGGGCTCCAGCATTCCTGTGCGTGGCTTTGTGGCACAGACAGTCTGCAGTAACTGCTTAATGGTGTTGGTGGCCATCCTCATCCCAACCTCTGCAATGGTTAAGAGAGGGTTTGAATTTTTTTTTTACACACATTTCAAAAGGTACCTTTATGTTTTAAGCATTATGAGTAACTAGACCAAGCAAGGAGAGAGATTGAAGTGGTGAGAAAGAGGTCTGAAAACATTCTGATTCTAAGAGATCAGAGTGATTCTGGTCTTGTTCCATCACGAGCGAGTCAGCATTTGGGTGAAAACTCCTCCAAGGTTAGAGTGTTTCCTGGAATCCTGTTTGTTTTTAGCCACCCATGCCAGCGTGGAAAGATCAGATCCCTCATGTCTCCTGAAGTTGTAAGACAGATCTGCAAGCATTTCTCTCTGCAATCCATTTTCCCTCTGCTTGTTGACTATTGATAATGCTTATTGAGAAATAAATCACATGTCATAAATTGAAAGTGTACAATTCACTAGTTTTTAGTGTATTCATAAGATTGTCTTTGTTTTGTTTCTTCTTTTTATTTCCTAGGGAAAGGAGAGAGCCTTTGCTACTCACTCATTGATTCAATGTGTATTTATTGAGCACATAAAATATCAAGTACAGATCCCTGCCCTCATGAAGCTTGCATTCTAGTGGAGAACACAAACAATAAATAAGTAAAATAAGTAAACTATAAAGTATGTCAGTGGCGATAGTAACATGAAAAAAAATAGTAGAAAAAACAGGTTGTACCAGTTGGTGGTAAGTGGGAGATGGATCATAAATTTAAGCTAGGTGATAAGGAGACGTCTCAAGAGAAGATAACATTGAAGCAAAGACTTGAAAGAAATGAGGGAGTAAATCATGTTCTCATCTGCGGGAAGGGCATCCAGGTAAAGGAAACAGTAAGTGCAGAGACCATGAGATGTGTGTTCTAGAAACAGCCAGGAGGCCAGTGTGCCCAGACCTTAATACGTAAGGGAGAAATGAGGTCAGGGGGCCACATAGGGTCATAAGCCACTTGTCAAGACTTTGGCTTTGATTCTGAGTAAGGTGGGAAGCACTTTAGAGTTTTGATCTGAGGAATGCTGTGAACCGATGTACTTTGAACTGGGTCATGCTGGCTGTTGTGTGGATCATGGAGACAGAGGGAGAAGGAGACGCCTTGTTAGGAGGCTTGTTGTGTAACTGTGTGTAAGCCTGAAAACACGTAAGTTGTTCTGGAGCTTCTCAAACTAGTAAAAGACAAACAAAATATTACTTGTTATCATCCTATTTCTAAAACATAACCCAGCTACTTAAGCATCAAATTGCAAATAGATTGTACACATGGTTTTATTTCTATTTTGAAACTAAAAAGCGTTATCTGCCTATTATGTAACCAGTAGTCGATTACCTTTATTAGGAAATTTAATACATTGTTGCTGGAAATTAACAAAATCATCAGTTCTTTTTGAGGTTACTCTTGCTGCCTAATTTAATTGTTTGTAATAAAATCTTTCATATACTAAACAGTTTTATTTAAGTTAATTGTATCAGGTACTTGTATTACTCCCTCGGCCATAATTTGATAATTGCTTTTTATTAATAAAATCTGCATAGTCCTGAACCTAAATATTGGATATAAGCTTGCACTGGACCTAGCTAGTACCAGATTGTGTATTCATTTCTCTACTTTGGTGGCTTCAAAATCAGCCATGGAAGATTTACACACAGAAATCAACAAATGCTACAAGTTGGGGCTTTTTTTTCCCCCAGAGAGCAGATTTAGCAGCATACCATGGGGCATAGTGGCATGCAGGGTTTGAATGCCAGATTTAGGCCACACAGCGGTGGCACTAGGCAGAGAGGATGTAACAGGAGCCATCCACCCCAGAGGGTGGGGGTGCTTTATCATTGACATTGCTTGGAATGGCTAGCTTATAAAGATAATGAAAAGCATACCAACCTTAAACTTTATATTCTCTAGACAAGGTTCTTCCTTATTGCCCATGCTCACGGCAGATCCTTACCACCACTCCCACCCCCAATCTGGTCCTACTGACTGCCTGGTCACCATGGGTGTGACCAGAAACTTTTCTAACCCTTAGTTTCCTGAAGGGATCATAAAATCTACCACACTGGCTTATTGTGAAGATTCAAGACCATATAGAGTACATAGTATATGCTCTATGTAATGAGTAATGGTAGTATGACCAAACCTTTTAGCGTTTCCTCACAGCCTCAAGAGAAGGAGGAAACTCCATATAGATCAACAGCATCTTCATATCTACTCTGCTTCCCAGCCTCTGAGCTCCTGTCAGTGCTGTTCCTTCCGCTTGGGGTCACTTCTCCCTATTTCTGCACGTCCAAACTGTTGTCTTTCAAAATGACCCAATTACTATCACCTCTAGGAGACTTTCTCTTTTTCCCATGGCTGACATAATCTCTCCTTCCTCTAAAATTTGCTGGCTTCTTGGGGAATCTCTGGCACTATCCCGGACCTACTGGGATTAGAATCTGCATTTTAACAAGATCCCCAGGTGATTCCTATGCATGTAAGATTTAGGAAGTCTTGCTCTAAATCACTGGTCCTCAAACTTATCAGCACATTGGAATTACCTACAGAGCTTTTAAAAAACTTAACACCTAGACCCCACCTTAAGAGATTCTGATTCACCTGGTCTGAGGTACAGCCTGGGCATCAGGGTCTTTTAAAACGCCCAGATGATACTAATATGCATCAAAGTTTGAGAACCTCTGGTCTGTAAACTCCCCTTATACTCCCTTATGGAGCCTGCACACTTTCTAATGTTAAGGTTATTCGTGTCTACGTATGTTTTCCCACTTCTAGTAAACTGTAGATCTTTTAAGAGCAAGAACTATTTCTTTGCTCAATTTTTATCACCTCCTCCCTAACAATACCTAGCCATATAATGGGAGTTCAATAAATATTTGTTGCATGAATGATGAATGCAACATTTATTTGTAATCTAAAAATATTCTCTCAATACCATAAGTGTAGCTTTTGTCCTAATTTGAAGACTGGTTGAAACTATTCCCAAAATTATGGAGTCATTTCCTTTTCAGTTCTAAGGAAAGACCAAAGCTCTGAAGAATGGGGGCTGGTGGCTAGAGTGGGCTTTCTACCTGAGGATGGACTGACTCTCTGGGTAACAGCAAGGCTGGCCACTGCCATCTCTGTGGGCTCCTTGGAGAAAGCTGCAGCTTGGAACCCAGAGACCCCAGGGAGCAATGCCAAATGAAGGGGCCCCTCCCCACACTCCAAGCGTCCAACTCGGAACTCTTGGCTGAAAAGTGATGGTGTTATTGTTTCTTCCTCTCTAGGGTGCCATTTTGATGTTTATGGGGATTGTTGTCCTCACTATGAAGGCATCTGTTATTGAAATGTTCCTTGGTAAGTACTTTTATATGTGTATCTGGATACGCTTTTAACATTTTCCTAAGGTCCAAAGAATCTTGCCAAGAAAATGTTTAAACCAAGACAGAGCATATAAACAGTACAGTGTATCTTTTTATGATAAACATTTTAGAGAGACGTTTAAGTGAGAATGTTCAGTGTAGATCAAATTCAGGATGTACATGTGTATATATTTTTGTATAAAGAAAATTATGTATCACATGTGTGTACATATTACACACATATCTTGCCTTCTTCAGCAACTAGCAAATGTTTCAGATGGAGCATATTTACAGATTCTGAATTTAGAAATCTTGTTTCTTATTTCTCAAAAACAAAAAATTCTTATCACTGACATGGCCTTATTCGTACCATTGGTGACTCATGATTTTAGAGATGAAACCCATGTCCGTGATCAGCGGAGAACACAATTTTGGGTGGGCTCTCGAAGAGCAGCACCTCAACCGGAAGAGAGAAAAGGATTGATGGGTTTAGCATTAAGCCCAAGGGTAATCTTCTATTAATCTTGGCCGTATCGGATGGAGCGACCCTGTGGATCACTATAATGTTACCAGGGAAGGGTAGAAAGACCTTTTGGGCAGTCTATTTGTTTGCTAGGGCGCCACAACAAAATACCACAAACTGGGTGGCTTGAAATAGCACAGTTATATTCGTTCACAGTCCTGAAAGCTAGAAGTCCAAAACCAAAGTGTCTGCAGAGTTGGTTTCTTCAGAGGGCAGTGATGGAGACTCTGCTCCATGCCTCTCTCCCAGCTTCTGGATGTTTGCCGGCCATCTTTGGCACATCTTGGCATCACCCCAATCTCTGCCTGCATCTTCACATGGTGTTCTTCCTCGGTGGGGTTGGGTATCTGTGTGTGTCCAAATTTCCCCTTCTTGTAACACTAGTCATAGTGGATTTGGGGCCCAATCTACTCTACTACGACCTCATCAGAACTTAAATAATCACATCTATTTCTTTTTTTTTTTTAAGATTTTTATTTATTTATTTGAGAGAGAGAGACAATGAGAGCGAGAGAGCACGTGAGAGGGGGGAGGGTCAGAGGGAGAAGCAGACTCCCCGCTGAGCGGGGAGCCTGATGCGGGACTCGATCCAGGGACTCCAGGATCATGACCTGAGCCGAAGGCAGTTGCTTAACGGACTGAGCCACCCAGGCGCCCCCACATCTATTTCAAAATGAGGTCACATTCGGTTTTGGGGGCTGGGACTTCAACATATGAATTTAGAAGGGACAAAATTCAACCCATAATATAGTCAGAATGTTCCACATCTGTGTGGAGGGGTTCTACACAGCCGAGTTGGAGAACGAAAGAGAAAGAGGTGACACTGGGAAGACAAGAGGGCGCGCACACAGTGGAAGGAGACTAGACAGGGAGTCGGAGGGACCATATGGATTCTGGTCCAGACTGCCCCACCAACCCGCTAACGAATAGTCACTTTGGAGCTCAGGCTCCTTCATTCCCACCTTGTCCTTTGAGAGGCTGCCGCCTCTCACACTCCCCCTTTGGTTAGTGGGTTTCTTACATAGGGTAGGTGGGGAGTCAGAAATAGGAAGGCTTTAGCTCCTATAAAACACACAAAGCGAGTAAACCCCGAGGCCATTTCATACTCTGCATGTCCCCCATATCACAGAACCAAGAATGGAGACTTGACTGTCCTTCCTTGTCCCCGGCCTCTCGCAGCCTGCCTTTCTGCAGAACTCTCTCCCCTCAGGGCTGCTCATTCAGAAGGCGAGAAATCAAAGCAGGCAAAGGAGACTCCTGTCACACAATCCCCTCTCTGTGTCCTCACATGTCTACCTCCCCAGCATCTCTCTTACTTATCTGCTTGTCTCCATCCCATGGCCATTCCCCTGTCTCTCCTCAGGACTGGGACAGCCTCCCTGCCCCAAATCCTGACCCCTCTAACTCCTTCTCCTCCACACCCCAATTAATCTCTCTAAAGACCATGTCTGACCACCACTCGTGATTTAAACTCCTCCGTTTTCCCCTTTGTCTTTGGGATGGAGTCCACATCTCTAAAAGTGCCTTGCTTGCTGGGGAGGCCTTCCTGATATGGCCCTTGCTGTCCTCTGCTCTCCTCACTCCCCATGAAGCCCTCTCTGGTTTCCAAGGAACTAAAAAATTCTGACATTCTTAGTCCCTGGGGCTCACATCGTTTCTCCTCTCCAGGCCTTTGACCATGCTGGGTCCCTTGCCTGGAATGCTCTTCCTCTCGCTCCCACACCCCCACAAGCCCTACTGGTCCTCAGGAAGCTTCTCTCTGCCCCGCATTTGATCAGGCCATCTTCCTAAGGGCTTCCAGGGTGCCCTGTATTGATTCTCATCATAGCTGCATGGCGTTCACCTTGCCACTAGGCTGGCTCCCCCAAAGCTGTGAACTCATTGAGGGCAGGAGCTGTGTCCTGCCCATTGCTACATTTTCAGTGCTGAGCACATCTCATAGGTACTCAAGAAATATTGTGAAATAAATTATTCTCAGGGATGCTAGATTTGTAAGGTGTCAGAGTCCAACTCTGCACCTAATTCCAGTGTGTAGGATTTTCCTCAACACCGGCTGGGTGTCCTACAATTCAACTCAATTCTGACACTGTCTACCTGGAAACAGCATCAAATTCCGCTGGCTAAGGGCTCAGTCCCACAAGACTGCCACACACACCCCCACTTCAGATGCCAACAGAAAGTCCAGGTTGTCACTGTGCTTATGACTGACTGGCTAGAAATCAGAGGTTCCCATGACCCCCTCTCTGGGTTTGATTACTTTGCTAGAGTGCCTCACAGAACTCAGGAAACCAATTTACGCACGACTATAGATTGCCAGTTTATGACAAAGAATATTCAAGAATACAAACCAACTGCCAGACGAAGAGATATATGGGGTGAGGTACGAAACGAAGGAGCTTCTGTCCCTCTGCAGTCTGGGATCCAGCAGAGTAGCAATGTAGAAGCGTTCTGATTCATCAGCATGGAAGCTCTCTGAACCCTATCCTTTTGGTTTTTTTATGGAAGCTTCAGTACATGGGCACAATTGATTAACTCATTGGCCTTTGGTGATTGATTCAACCTCCAGCTCCTCTCCCCTGCCCAGGAATCAGAGAGTGAGACCAAAACCCTCTATTTGAGGTTGGTTCCCCTGGCAACCAGCTCTCTCATCTTTAGGGATGCCCCAAATTTACCTCATTAACATAAACTCAATTGTGATTGAAAGGGGCTTGTTGTGAATAGCAAGACATCTATTTCACCTTTATGGATCTGATTTCAGGAATGGAGGACAAGAAACAAAATATTATAACAAAAGATGCCCCTATTGCTCTTATCATTCAGGAAATTTCAAGAGTTTGGGGAGCTATGACCCAGAAACTTAGCCAAAAGACCAAAATACATATTCACTATGAATCAAATATCACACAGTACTGTCTAATGATTCCCCCCAAAACCCTCTAAATTAATGTCGATTAGTGTTTAATATATATCAGAGCTAGCATTTTTGTTTTAGACAGCCTTGAATTTAAGATACAGCAGAGTTTCATGCTGTCTTTGGAGCACCACGTGTAATCAACAGCTGCGCTTACGGGAAGCAAGTGGAATGAATAAACAGGCTAAGGCAGGAGCCAGCAAACTTGCAATCTGGTTCCAGCTTCTGCCCCCGAAGAACTGCAGCTTTAGCCAAGGTGGTAACCTTGACCTTTGTGTCCTTTTTATAAAATAAAAGGATAACCTCCAAAACTCCTCCCAGCTTTAATATTCTGTGATTTGAAGCATAATTTTATGATTTATACAACTGTAGAGAATGAGTTGTCCTGTCTTTGCTATGAAGCTCTGATTTATATGATGCTAGATGTTTCATTGAGTACATAATACCAAATTAAAGCATGGGGGAAATTTGAACTGCTTTAAAATGATCTGCTTTGTAAATCAGTTTTCAGGAAGGTACTATGGACACTTAAAGAGAACCAGAGCTGGAGAGTGTTTAAAGTGGTAAAAACAGATTTTAATCAGGAACTACTGCAGTAGAGCAGATCTCACTATAGAACAGGGCACAATTCCAAATACAACAAGGAACACGGAGATTTATATCTGAGCAGCAGGTTGCAGGGGTTGGTGGATGGAAATTACTGAGAGAAGACATCAATGGTACAGGGCGCCTGGGTGGCTCAGTTGGTTAAGCGACTGCCTTCGGCTCAGGTCATGATCCAGGAGTCCCTGGATCGAGTCCCGCATCGGGCTCCCGGCTCGGCAGAGAGTCTGCTTCTCCCTCTGACCCTCCCCCCTCTCATGTGCTCTCTCTCTCTCTCTCTCTCTCTCATTCTCTCTGTCTCAAATAAAAAAAAAAAAAAACTTTAAAATTCAATACTGGCCTGAAGACTGGGATACGAGTGCCCATTAACCATACTGATGATTTCGGTATGCACTTTTCATTGTCATAAGTCTATGGGATTTCAATATGACCCAATTAAAAAACAATTTATCTTGTTAATTGTAAAAGAAACATATTCTCTATAAAATATGGGATTTATATATGGAATATACTATAAAATGGGAAAATATACAAAATATAAAATAGAAATGACAATGCCATCATTATGAACATTTGGTATGTTTGTTCTACTTATTTCTCTCTGCATATATTCTAATTTTGTCAGAATCATCTTTCAGCTTAGAGCTGAGCATTTGCCAGTTCATCTAATATTCTTTAACACATCATTTGTAATAAATGCTCAGAATACCCCTACTGTTGGGACATTTCCAACATTTCACTATTTCCAGATTGCCATCATCAATAATGCTATAGTGAACATTTTTTACATAAATTTTTGTCTATATCTCTAATTATAACTTGGGATACATTCCTAGGGGTATAATTTCTAGGACAAAGAATATAACTGTTTTTAAGGCTATTGAAATATATTACCAAATAGCTTTCCAGAATGACTTCACCTACTTAGCTTCACCAGCAGTGTACCTAAGTGTCCTAATCTCAAATCCATGCCAGGATTAAGTATAATCTTGTGTTCAGTATTTACTGACATGATATGGGAAACTATCCTGTTGTTTGGCTTTAGCTTGCATTTTTTACCATTAATGAGATTGAACATTGTTTTAAGCTAATTCATTTGCATTTCTCTATCTATAAGCTATCTGGATGATAATTTATTTAAATTGAATTTTAAAACAATTATGCCTCAGCCATCTTAACTGTACGGATGGCTACTCTAGAGAGGAAAAGAGTGAGAAGTGGGAGGAAATCTTTTATTTGAAAAAGTAATTTCAACATTCAGTTTGTGTTGAAATTTCAAGCACCGCTGTCAAAGGGTGAGAACTTTAGTCAATGTTATTCAAAACTAGAACACTGAATTTTTAACAGCTGAGAAGTATTGCTGCAAATTTCATAAACCATGATTGCCTTGGAACTTTGGACTCTAGACTTAATTTCCTCAAGCCTTCTAGACACTAATGGCCTCAGTACCCTAATAACTAGCAACTCCCGCAGAAGGGAATGGCTTTCAGACCTGTGGTCCACTTTGTACTTTGAAATGAGTATCAGTCATCCATCCCCATGCTCTGCCTGGCTTCCTAAGAAAAGCGACACAAGACTGATTTTTCCCTTTCCCGAATTCAACACTCAGTTCACACCTCACTGTAGCAAGAGAAGCTTTACAGATGAGAAATGAAGACTCCGGGGCACAGGCACATTTTCAGCCTATTGACCAGCCCTCCCCTTGAGGAGTGGTTTCTGGGGAGTTTTAATTAACAAGCATCTAAGCCTAGGAAAGGGCCTCTGTGTACCATTGAAAATAATGACTTTATTAACCACTGCGGTAAAACTGAACCCAGCTATGCAGGTTTTCAGCCTGGAGGGTCGTGGGTGAGCAAATGCGAGTGATGGGATGGTCTTACTGAAATATTTATAGTCCTAATGATATGGAGACTTATAAACCACTTGCCACAGGCACAGAGGCCCAGAAGGACAGTATTTGATTTTCCAGAAGAATTGATACCCAAATTTATGACTATTTCAATTACTCCTTCTAATTAACTTGCTTAATTTTCTTTAACATATTTATTTAGTATTTGTTCTTTAAAATATTCTAGGATTCGTTGTTTTTGTGTATAAAATGAAGACGTGTCTTCACACAGAGTTAAATGACACAGAGACTACTATAAAAATTAGACCTCCAGGACACTCACACCCACCCAAACCCCAGAAGTAAATAACACCTAAAAAATGTCTGCCTTCATTCCACTTGGCTAGACTTGTGGTTCCTACTCAGTTCTCTTTCATGTGTCTGTTCTTGCAAGACATGGTATGTCAACTGTCCAGCCTCAGCTCATGCTACTGGTCAAAACTGGGGCTAATTCAGGAGTTGCATCATTGGTGCAGACTAGCTAGATAATCACAAGATAAATAAAAATTTTCTTAAAAACCCTGGTGGCATTTTCCTTCAAAGTTATTTGCCAATCAAGAATTCCTAATTCCATTTATGCCTAAATTGAATATCTGTGTTGTGATAAACACACACACACCACGAAGCAGAATGCCTATTTTGATTACTCTATCGCTCCACATTTACCTCTGGAGTCCCAACCCTACCCAGAAAGTGAGTTTCTCAAAAAAGTGGCTAAAATGGAGGCAAGTTAAGCAGTGGGTGAGGTAGAAGGATGCTTGGAGAGGAAGGAAGAAGAATGGAGAATTGGCTAGCCTTTTGAAAGGAAAACACTGCTTTTCCATCTACAGGTAGAATTAGCATCGGGACAGAGACATGAGCATTTTCAGATGTTACTAATAAAAAAGTGCTATGAGAAATGTTCACAATACATATCGAAATTCTAAGTGGGCATATATTCCAGACAAGAAATCTTATTTGGAAATTTATTTAAAGGAAATAAGGGCACCTGGGTGGCTCAGTCGGTTGGGCGTCTGCCTTGGGCTCAGGTCGTGATCCCAGGGTCCTGGGATCAAGTCCCGCATCGGGCTCCCTGCTCAGCGGGGAGCCTGCTTCTCCCTCTCCTCCCTGCTTGCGCTCTCTCTTGCTATCTCTCTCTCAAATAAGTAAATAAAAATCTTTATTTTTCTAAATAAAGGAAAAAACAAAGGATCAGGACAAAGAGGAAGTTATTTATATTGTCAGAAGTGGACTAAATTATGGTACATCCATACATTGCAATCCTTTCAGGCACTCAAAATTACTGTGAGAGGAACATTTAATGACAAGAAAAAATGTTTATATATATCCTTAAGTAGAAATAAGTTAAAAAACATTGTAAACAGTGTGAGCATGATCAAACAGAAAAAACGAAAATATTAGATCTTTTGTGTTCATCTATGTTTTCTGTACTGTTCTTAGTGTTTTTTACATTCTTCTGTGAGGAACATGTACGATTCTGGTAATAAGAAAAAACTGGTCAGTGTTATTTTTTAAAAACACAAGGCTCAAGCTGGTAATGCGACTTTGAACTAAAAAGAATAAAGAGTTCCCCGTTCTTCCTCCGTTGTTATACTTCCTCAAGAGAGCAGTCTCCCAAAGCTGCTCTGCTCCTGTTTCTGAGGAGGAAGGTCAGCTACAGCGCAGTTGGCCTTAACGGGGTACAGAAGCTGGTGCTGCTACAGCGGACCACCAGGGGACACTCTGGTCTCCCTTCAGACCCTGTGACCAGTCCCTCTCTTCTCCCCGGCCCACTTTCCCCTTGTATCCTTTCCCAGACGGCCCTCCCCTGGGCTTTTCTGTAGCCCCTCCATTCTACCTTCCTTCTACCTCCCTCACACGCGCACGTACGCATGCACATGGATTCTTGGACCAGTTGAAAATTAGCCATTTGGAACACCAGTGTGGAAAAGAGGAAAGAACCCAAGAAGGGCCTGGTGCTCACCCTACCTCCATCGTTTATTTCTGGCACCAAGCAAATGAGTGTACTTCTCGGGTCCCTGGTTTCCTCCTTTGGTGACTAGAGAGGGCAGACTCGGTGTGGTGAAATACAAAGCAGCAGAACAGAGGACAGGTACCCAGGAGGTATTTTTGGAAGGCCTTCAGCAGGGGCCAAGTTAAGTACACAAACCATTCATCTTATTTCCTCAACCTTCATTTAAGGGAACATTAGTTCCACCTATGAGACTATTTTAACATGTGATGGAAGCAACAATAAGGGTCAAAAGAGAGAAAGTGTTTGGGTAAAATGATATTGATTAGATTTTCTTTCATTTCCTCCATGTAGTTTTGCTGGCAACTGGAATACACTCAAATAAAGACATGACCAAGAAGATCAAAAGGCCCAAGCTCGGTAAGTAAAACTGCAATTCCTCATTAGCATAAGGCTTGTGCCTTCCATGTAGAGGGCTGTTGTACTTGTTTCAGATAATTTGGAAGGTTTGGGGACTTTTTGTCTTACTTCAATTGCTTTGCATTCAGACGGATTAGTAATGATTATTATTTATCACCTACTTCATTCCAAAAAGCATTTGGGATAGGAGTGCTGATTTTAGGTGAGAGATATGTGGTTCCATTATATTGGAACATTTCAAAATGCACATACAAAGACCAGGCAACACTGTGTCTCTATGGCTAAGCTGGAGTAGGTATTTTCTTGCCATTGAAATGTCAATTCCCCATACCAATAAATTTAGTCTCGCTAATACAAATCTGCCCTCCTTCCAGCATGCTCTGGGATCAGAAGGTAAATCTCACAGCAAAGCCCAGAAGGCTTCACACCTAATCAGTGGATAGAGGAAAAATAAATTTCATTTTTGGATGGTATATCAGTTAAGATTAGATGACAGGAAATTTAGAATAACAACTGCTTAAATAAGACTTAAGTTTCTTCCTCTTTCCTGTAAGCATAGTCAGTCTGGGCTTTTATGGAAGCTTCACAATCTTCAGGGACCCAGACTCCTTCTACCTTGTCATTCTGCTTTCCTCAACATGGCTCTCAACTCATTGTCCAAAATGTGTGCCCCAGCTCCATCCATCATGTCCATGTTCCATTCGGTAGGAAGGGATGAAGAAGGATGTATACCCACCGCTTTAGAGATAAGTCCAGGAAATCAAATACACCACTTCTCCTTAAATACCACTAGCCAGCATTAAGGGAGAATGGGAAATGTCTTGATTTCAAGCATCCACATGCCTAAGCTAAAAGTAAGGGGTTGTATTACAGGAAAGAAGGAAGAATGGATATTGGAAAATCACTAGCAGGACAGGACATAGAAGGAAATGCTCACGTTCAAATGCAGTAAGCACACTGAGATATCTGGACCTAAATTTGTAGGCTTGACCGAGGCCTAGTTAAGGCATATTTATAAAGGACCATAAAAGAAATGCCATAGATAGAGTTAATGTTCTCTGCTCTCTACAACTGAAACTTCTTTATAGGCATTAAATTTAGATGCTTGAAATCAGCAACATTGATAATCTGAAATAAAAGAAAGATATTTGCTTCACACACCATTCTTTTTTCCTTCTGTTCCTTTAAACCCTCCATGTGGGATTTCCTGTTGAAATGAGACCAAAAGGGCAGCCAGCCACAGCCTCCAAGCCTAAAATACTAAAAAGGAGTCAGTTGCTTATTTATTCCTGTCAGTACTGAGAGCCAAGAGAATCAGCCGAGGGGCAGATGTGTGTTCAAAACAATGATTGGGTTAATATAGAGACAAATGCACACCCAAGTATGAATTCCTTTGGGCTGTTTCCAGTATCTTCATTAACTCATACACAAAAATCATGAAAGGTTCCGTGATTACCGTGACAACGGTTTTCAGTGACTATGAAAGGCTGTGCTAAATGACCCAAGGGCAAACCTCTTTGAGAGATCTCAAATGGATTGAGTTTCTGATATGCTAAATTCTAACCTTATACTCAAAATCTCCCTGGTGATGCAGCACATTTGAATCAATAAATGCATGAGGCCTTTTCTCTAATTAGAAACCCTGGCACAATCATTAAATAAGGGGGTGGGGGGGAGATACAATGAAGGTAATAGGATATTCCCAAACCATGGCAGTATCTGATTCTTTACCTCAGGAGTATTAACAACTGACAGTCTATAGCTTGAAGCCAAAGCCATTTTCATTTTTTCTTTTTAGTGTTGTCAGTCTGCCACTGGGGTAGGTGACCAAAGGCAAGAAGGCACACCATTCATTCACTTTACGAGCATTTATTGGGTGCCCACCAAGTACCAGGTACTATGCTACACACCCAGATACAATAGCGATTGAGACTCAGCCTTTGCCCTTGCAGAGCTCAAAATCTAGGGAGAAAGAAAGACAAGTCACCAGGCAGCTAAAGGTGCTCCAGGAACATGGAGAAGAAGCTGTATATCTGGGAGGGCTTCCTGGAGGAAACGACACACCTACACTGATATGTGAAGACCACATAGGTATAGACCAGGCAAAGATGGGGAGGAAAGAGTGTTCCAAGCAAGAGAAAACAGCATGCCCAAGGCCTGGAGAGTGGAAAGAGCTAAAAAGTAGTCCAATATGACTGAAATCTAGAGTAGGAAGTGAATGTATTGAGATAAGAGATGGAGGGGTAAGCAGGTATGGGATCGTGGAGAGCTTTGTTACCATGTCCAGGAATCTGGACATCCTCATGAGGGCAACTGGAATATCTCCGAGCAGGTTATGTTGGTTGCAATTAGCATAAATCCAAAAGGGATTTTTGTAGGACATGGAGCGGCTCGCGGCGGGTTGGCAGCTAGAACTCACTGGAACTGTACCCCAGATGACAAGCCCTCAGTACCTCTACTTCTCTCTACATGTCTGCCTCACTGTCTCCCCTCTCCTCTCCCTGTCCCTCCCTCTCCCCATCTCCCCCCCCCCCCGCCCCCTGTACACACTGTGTCTCTCAGTACTGTCCACATTCCTGGGAGAGAGGACCTCATTGCATCATCCCAGGCTGCAGGGTGGTTCCCAGAGAAGAGTAAGCTGGTTAGGGTTGTGCTAGGGAAATAAGACCATCCTGCCAACCAAAAAACCCTCCCTGCCAACAAATGAAGAGAGAGGAGAGAGAGAACGCCATTTGTTAGTGAGAAAAAGCTTGGAGATTTATACGCATACATGGGTATACCGTGAAAGTGTCTACCATGTCTGAGCGGCATCTCACACAAAGGAGTCCAGCCAAGTGGGGGACAGAACAATTACATCTCTTATCTCCTTGAGAGATGAATGCGCCTGTCTCCTGTATGCCTGGTTGCCCCTGAGCTCCTTCTGGAGGTAACGTCACTGTTTTACTCTTACAGCTGATACCTCAGAGTACATCTTACAGGGAGCTGCTAAAGGGTTTTAAACAGAGAAGGGAAATCATAAAAGTCAGGCTTTAAACAAATCACTCTGGCCTCGGTGTGAGAACAGCCTGGGCCAGTGCCCCTCAGTTCTTAGACCGGCAGCACCTGCGACCTTCTGCCCAACCCCACCCCACCACCCCTCACCCCCACAGCCGGACTGCGGGAATCAGACCCGCTGGGGCTGGGGTCCAGCCCTCTGTGTCTTAGCAAGCCCTTCAGGATCTCCAGTGCCTGCTGACATCCAAGAACCCGTGGAGCAGAGAGCTATCCCAGATCAGGGTTGCTTCCAGATCCGAATGTAAAATCACGGGTACCCTTCAGTGCCCTCTGACCTCTCCTCTAGCCAGCCCTACACTGGCACCAGTGTTCCTGCAAGACGGATGGTCCTCACCACCCAGAGGACTGGAGGTGAAGTAACAAGAAGAAAGTGATCCAAGAGTTCTGGTCGGTGGACACTGACCCCTACTACGCATGCAGCACGGCTCTTGAGTCCTGAGGATCTAGTGCCCAAGACCCAGTGCCACGAGTTGGCAGAGCCAGATTGGAAATGCAGGTCTGTGTGAGGTTCCACCCCGGAGGCTGTTCCCAGTCCCTCCTGCTAAGCCAGCCAGGGCGGAGGAATAGAATCCCTGCTGCCTGGAGGCAGAGGGGGTTTGGGATGATCACAGGCTGACCGAATAGGAAATAGAGTAGAAGAGCTGTGCAGGTAACAGGAAAGGAGGAACCAGCATGGGTATCTTCCTTTGGTCTGGCCAGAAGCCATACGCCATATGAGTGCGTCTATTCGGTGTACAAGTAGGGTCATTTTGCTTTAGGCAACTGTCACATTCTCTCCCCCATACTTCTTTTTTTATTTCTGTTTCTTCTTATCTCCTTTTCCTTTTTCCAATTCTTTGGTCTGCCCATGGCCCTCCCAGGGGCCCTCATGGACATCACTCAGCTCCACTGGGGGCTCCTTGAACCGAGAAGGTAGTACATGTAGAAAATAATCTGAAATGGGGGGTTTACAAAAGGAAAAACAAAGATTTAAAAAGAAAGAGAGAGACAGAGAGAGAGAAAGAGAGAAAGAGAGAAAGAAAGAAAGAAAGAAAGAAAAAAAGAAAGAAAGAAAGAAAGAAAGAGAAAGAAAGAAAGACAAGTTCTTACAAATCTCTTCCTCCTACTTACACATGACCATTCATTTCAAGCTGATATTTTGCTTTCCCATACACAGCTGTATTGGGCACAATGTTATTCCACCATACTTGGCTTATCACCACTTCATTTTCTAAATCAAATCAAGTCGGACTCCAAACTGCCAGTTTCCAGGGGCTGAGAAATTAAAATTCCATCATTACAGGGGCTTCCTCCTTCCCCGAGCCAGCCCCTGGAAACCTTGTGCAGTCAACAACATCCAGGGAGGTCCCCTGCACTGCTCAGTGTCCAAGCCCATGTTACCTGTAGAAGTTGGGCACTCCATTGTTTTCTGAATTGGTGGCATCTTAGGAAAGATGGGGAAGCCCCATGCCTAAGGTTTCACCCGGAGGGGCACCACCCCAGGTATTGCTCCAAGATGATGCTCCTTCAAGGCAGCTGTTAGGGAACAGGATCATTTCCCTTACTGGGACCGTCCTGCCCACTCCCACCTTCCCAGTCTCGGATCATTTCCTCTCCATCACTCTTTGGGCCAACCAAGCCCAGTGCCCTCAGACAAGGGGGATTTGGAGAGACTAATTCGCAGTGCCTGAGGGAGAGTTTTCTTTGGGCAACTCTGCCCTCTCTCTTACAACCTTGAGTTCCAGAGGTGTTTAAAGACAAATGGCTGACTACCTTCTTAGAATAGTATGAGGGAGTGGTGCCTGGGTGGCTCAGTCACTTAAGTGGCTGTCTTTGGCTCAGGTCATGATCCCAGGGTCCTGGGATTGAGCCCCTTATCGGGCGTCTGCTCAGAGGGAAGCCTGCTTCTCCCTCTCCCACTCCCCCTGCTTGTGTTCCCTCTCTCTCTGTCAAATAAATAAATAAAATCTTAAAAAAAAAAAAAGAATAGTATGAGGGAAGAAATACAATGAAAAGAAACGTAAGTTAATGTCTCAATAAATTAGCCTGCTGTATGGTCCATGGTAAAGTTCACCATACTATATGAAATGAGAGTTTCACCAAGTTTATGTTTAGAGGTGATTTTCCGAGGTTCTCATTTCCCTGTTATGTTTCGGAGCCATGGAGCTGGCCTTCCTTAGAGGCATGTCAGTGGTAGATTTAGTCAGCACAAACCTGTTCAAGCATTTTATAACAAATGACCAAAATGTGGCTACATTTTTCTGGATTGTGGAAAGCCTCAAATAATGATTGAAGGATTTAGGTGTGTTCATAACACTTTTCCGAAGGCAGTCATGATACCTTATGAATTTTAAGGATTAACTTCATTTATGTGTAGATTATGTGTTCAAAAAGGGCCTACTCTTCAACTCATGAATATTTCAGCCCACACTGTAATAAACACATCATATGTTTCCCCTTAAATTATGTCTGCCAACAACTCTCGAACAATCCCTGCCCGTCAGTGCCTGTAGAGAAAGAAAAAAGCTTTTAAGTTATCAAATTTCCTCGGTAGCTTTTCTACATGGAAGGAAGCCCCAGAATAGCCTCAGAAGCAATGGCTTCAGCGAATTGTGGGTTCAGATGAGGTGGCATAACACCAGTGAGAGCCATGATGATCAGCTCCTTAGAACATGTTACCAGCTCTCCAGCCTGCAGTCTCTCTGACTTCACTGAGCACCCAATCTTGTGTCAGATAAAATAAAGTTATGCCGAGGTCAGACTTTCTGGACCCAATTCCCATTGCCAAACATACACTAAACTAGTTTAGGTGGCTCCTGTGTGTGCTGCGCTTCCTCTGTTTTGTACTTATCACCCGTTCTTTTTTAAAATATTTTATTTATTCATTTGCCAGAGAGAGAGCATGCACACAAACAGGGGGAGTGGCAGGCAGAGGGAGAAACAGACTCTCCGCTGAGCAAGGAGCCCAATGCCAAGCACACGAAGACCTAATTAGTGTTCATTGAGTGTATGTTGAATGGATGGACAAATGAACAGCAAAAACAACAAAAATCCACTATAAAATAAAGCAAAATGTGGTGATTATTACATAAGAATAACAAGGGATATATGAGTAGGGTTCATACTGATTTCACAAAGAAGCATTTGAGGTAGGACATGAACTATAAGTAGAATTTTACAGACAGAGATAGATGGAGGGCTTTCCAGGTAGACGAAGCCCAGACATCCTGGGGAAAAAGTGGAAGGTGTGGTCAGGCTATAGTGAGTGAGGTGGTTGGTTTAAGCATGGGGGAAGTCCTGGGAGATGCAGCTGGGACGTGCATTTGGACTAGGCAAGGCCATTCAGAGAAGTTTGTTCTTGGCCATTCATTAGACGGTGGGGACCCTCAGAGTCTTCAGAGCCATCTACATGATGAAGACAACAATCAGCAAGATAAACAGCAGGATGTTCTCCACAGGCAGTGAAGCTACATTCTGAAATATTTCCACTACGTTTGAGTCTGTTGAAATAGTCTTAGCTTGCGGTGAAATGTACAACCTTTAATTCACATAGTTCTCTCCAATAAGTTAACCTTAATACTTTGTAAAGCATGGAAAGATCTTTGCAATCAACCTTGAAAGGTTGATGATTCCCAGCGGTACTGCCTTGGGCATGAAGAGGTAATTGTTCTGGGGCTTGGTTATTTAGTGCATTGGACACTGATGAAGAGAGATACAGCTCGAGGTGGTTGTCAGATTTGGGTATAACACGCACACAGCTTCTTGAGTAGGTTCGCATGTTGTTAGCTGCAGCAACTTGTAAGTAATCCCCAGTGTGTGCTAGCTTCTTAGACACCTGGTGCCAACACCCGTGCATCCTCTGCACAGATAGGTGTGTGTGCCCTTTCTCAGACCACGAAAATGGAAGAGGATTAACTTTCTAGCCCTCCTTCTAGGGGTGAGAAGAGAGGTGCAGTTTTTTAATTGGTAAACTCTACCATGGCAATTCTCAGGAATAACAGGAAAACAATGGGATAAATGCACAGATGCATACACACACACATACACACACGTGTGTGTGTGCACACACATACACATAACCTCTATGCAAGAAATATTCACCTGTTGATGGTTGTCAGTGATCTTTGTGTTCAGAAAAGTCCTGTAGGATTAGAGTAGGGAAGAGCAATTTAACTCTTTCTCTTCAGTTATGGAAAGAGCAACCAGGTGGAGGTGGCAAAGTCTTGGCTTTAGAGCCAGAGGGCCTGAGTTCAGGCCCTCCCTCTGCCACTTATTTGATACCTGAGCTTGAGCAAGTCAACTCACTTCTCTGAAATATAGAAACAATATACTTCTCAAGGTTTTGTAAAGATCAAGTGAAAAAATGTGTATTAGAGTCCTTAGTGAACTAGAAATAGGTTATTTTTAGAGACACAAACTTTTGCAGCTGCCCAAAACTGTGTTGCCACAGATAGATGAACCTCCGCTATCCAATCACTCCTTCATCGCTGTCCTTCCGTGGCATATGGATAAAGGTATTGTCTCAAGCCTGGTTAGAAGGACCAAACTTCACAGACTTTTTGATGTGCTTAAAGCTTGAGCTTGGAGTTACCTGTTGAGGCACGTGCTCTTTACTGGGTCTGTCTTTATAAACATTTTCCATCATATGTCTTATGTTTCCCTCAACTATTGCTTGATATGGTCTTCTTGAGAAATCTTTCATGACCAGAGGAAAATATTTCTTTGACCGCCCCCCCCCCCCCCCATGGCTTCACAACTTGGCAAAAAGCTTGGCTCACGTGAGAGCGTGGGACAGTGCTGGAATCAGACATCAGAGTTCAAATCCAACGCCACCATGAACTAATGCTATAATTTCATCATCCCAGTGTTAGCTTGGCCACCATGGGTCCTCAAATGCCAGATTAAGCCTGTGTAAATACCAATTCTATAGTCTTTTTAGAAGTCTGGAGCATGCGCCATGATTTCTGGAGAATCTGCAGTGTACTTCCTCATGATTTCTCTACCTGGTCACTCCTGTGTTCCCATGGCCTTCCTGTTTTGCCCTGCCCTGTGACTCAGCTACTTTACTAACTCTTACAAGAAACTTCCCTGCATCTGAAGTTTTATCTATTTTGGAGTCTTTACTACAAATATTCAAGGACCAACAGATGAGGTCACCTCGTGGATCGTAAAATTTTCTTCCACCAGCTCCTCATTCTACCCTCACACTCTCTCCCTTACCATCTCATGCCCCACCCACTCTCTCCTGAATAACAAACCGATTTTATGGGTAGATGTTTCTCCTTGCCTCTCTGAAGAGTTCAGCCCACACACAGGCCCTTGGAAGCTCAGCCTCTATCCCAAGTAGGCTTATTAAGAAATTTCTTGTGAAAAAAACTAACGTGTAGTCCTGAAAAGAGTGCTAGCAAGGACACTTGTTGACATCTTGGTTATAGCGGGATTATTAATTCATCTAATTCTCTCATTATTTGACCCCTGCTTACCTCCCAGACTGCATCATAGACCCCTCTCTCCCTCATCCACTGTTCTCTACACACACTGGCCTCCTTTATGTTCTTCCAACCACCGAGCCCATTCCCACATCAGGGTTTTTGCCCTGGTTCCTCTTTCTGTCTGGAGGGTCCTTCTTCTAGACCTTTGCTGGCTGGCACCTTCTCATCACCAAGTACCAGTGGTAGGAGATTAAGTAGACAGGAGTACAGAGACCAATCTTTTAGGGCCTTGTAGAACATCTCGAGGAACTTGGGCATTATCCTGAGGGCAATAGGAAGCTAGTGAGGGTTTTAAGCAGGAGATTGATGAAATGTGATTACTTTTTTTTTTTTTTTTAAATATCACACTGGCTGCGCAATGGAGAAAGGAGTGGGGCAAAGGGAAGGGCAACATGGAAGGAAGAAGACAAGATACGAGGCTATTATGTTAATAGTCCAGACAGGAAATATTGGTGACTTGGACCAACATGGAGGTAGAGAGGAATAGCAGCTTCAGAAATAAAACTAATAAGATTTGCTAATGGACTGGTTTCATTCATTCATTCATTCAGGATTCTTTTTTTTTAAATATTTTATTTATTTATTTGATAGAGAAAGAGATAGAGAGAGGGCATGTGCAAGTGGTGGGGAGGGACAGATGGGGAGGGAGAGAATCTCAAGCAGACTCCCTGCTGAGCATGAAGCCTGTCATGGGGCTGGATCTCATGAACCTGAGATCATGACCTGAGCCAAAACCAAGAGTCGGATGCTTAACAGCCTGGGCTACCCAGACGCCCCTCAGCAGACATTCTTGATCAGCAGTAAACAAAACAGAAATCCCTGCCTTTGTGGAGTATATATTCTAGTAGGTGAATGAAGTTACAAGTGAAACTGGGACCTTGAAAAGTAGTAGCATTTAAACAGATAAAAGGAAAAAGGGTTCCAGGTGTGAGAAATGATCCAAGCCAAGTTTGCAAGATAATAGGCATTTGAAAAGTACCAGCAACTGTAAGTGGCAAGCCCAAAAGTTCTGTGGAAGGGACTGTGGAAAGGCCTTACGGATTTTAGAATTTTTTCAGAGGCAGCAAAAAGGTATTGATGTGTTTTTACCCAGAGATTCGAGGTAGTTTGAGGACTGTTTAAGAAAAATGGGAAAGAATGCTTTGCAAAAGAAGTCACTATAAAGGAAAGATTACCATGATTTGGTCACTGGGTGTCAGGGTCAAGGAGATGGAAATATTCATCTTCAAATTTTACTTAATGGTCATTTTTGTTTCATTAAATTAACATTTTTGTATGATTCTCCTAAAGTAGGATTTTGCTCTAGTTCAATATCACAGCCTAACAGAATCAACTTTCATATGAAAACTACTTTTGCATAAGTGCTTTTATGTTACAATTCTTCTAAACAGCCAGGAGGTGAGCTTATAATGGCTTTCTCTGAATGGATTAGGAAATCTGTTTTCCAAAAGCAACACAGCTTGCCTGGGATCAGCGAAAAGATGAATGGAAAACAAGAAGTAGAGTCTTCCCTTTGATTTGGCCTGCTGTGTCATTGGCTTATTGTATGTGACATCTCCTGGTCTGATAACCCATCACCTGATCCATTATTAGATCAGGCAGGGCAGAAGGGCAGAAGGACGCACAGTGCTGCCTCTAAGATTCCAGTGTTGCGTGAAATAGTGGCTCAGACACTACCGGTTTTGCCCACAGACCCTCTGAGATCCATACAGCAATCACAGGACCTCAGGGAGTGCAGTTAAAGGTCATCTTTCAGTTCTAACTATCCGGGTTGCAGGTGGTTCTCTTTTGCCTGTGGCTGGTGCCAAGGGCCTCTGGGAAGAAATCCTTGGCGGATTCTGCGATGCTCTGATGTTGAGCTGTGTCATGAAAGTGATAGCGACCATGAGAAGGCAAGGCATCCTGTGAGGGAGAAGAAGAACACATGGCCGAGGAACAGGTCTCTGTGCAAAGGTTCTACCCAAGCAGCTCCGGGCAACCCCAGGATCTCTGGGCTCCCTCACCACCACGGTGACGACTCAGGAAGGAATGGGAGAGGCTCTTGCCTTGCTTTCTGAAAACATTCCTGGCAGGAAACCTTTTGATGACTTCTAACT
Organism: Eumetopias jubatus; assembly: GCF_037043125.1. Classification (NCBI taxonomy): domain Eukaryota; kingdom Metazoa; phylum Chordata; class Mammalia; order Carnivora; family Otariidae; genus Eumetopias; species Eumetopias jubatus. Next base: position 30,340,471 of record NW_028274815.1, read on the forward strand.
AAGTTGTCTCCTGAGGTTAACAGTGGGGTACTCTTGAGCTGCCTTAATTTTGACTTGTCCTCTTAAAGAAGTCTTATTTCTGCACATCTGAGAAAACATCCAGAGAAAGGTGAAGGGAGACACGAAAATGAATCTAAACAACAAAAGAGAAAGAAAAAGGAAAACCTAAGCTGTAGGATCGAATAGTTCAAAAGTGTTCAGAGGAAATGCAAAGAGAAATCACTTCGTTTGGGCCGTAAGTGGATGGAGGAAAGATTCTCAGAGGTTACAAGAAAACAGACGACTTCACAAACAACCGGGGGAATACTGGAAAGAACTAAACCGTGGTTTCCATACTCAAAGAAGAGTGGCCAAGAAGATGCAAATGGCTGCCACTTCCAGAGGCCGGATTCAGACATTACACTTTCCAGTGATTTTGGCAATTACTTTTAATTAGCTCACTCTCTCCAGCTTAATTTTCTGTACAAATTTAACAAATATTTGACCTTTAGCCACACTTTGCCATTGCACCCTGTTTTTCCAAAGCACATGAGCGTATGTGCTTGATTTAATTTTTTCCCTGCTATGCGTCAAGTTAAGTCACTGATTTTACTGATCGAACTGGGTGCACTTAAAGCAGATCTCATTTAAGGTACTTCTAGGCCTTTGTAAAAACTGAGACCAAACAAACAAACAAACACCCCTTAAGGGAAAGGGGAACTTGATTAGCAGGAAGCAAAATATTCCCATGTGACCTTTTCCCCCTTGTCTTTTTAAACCAACTATTTCATGGAAAACCCCTTCCTGTACTGTGAATACCCTGAAGTCTTTCTGTAGCTTTGATCACTGTGTAACACTCATGAAATAAGCTTCTAGATTTCTCCCCTTTTAACTTCTCCACTCCAGAAAATTTGGGTTGGCCTGCCAGGAGAGCCAAAACCTCTGGGAGCCAAAGTCACATCCACATTAAATCCCAGTTCACAGAGCCGGTCAGCTCCTAGTTCAAATACCTGAGAACCAAGAAGGCAGGCTTCCATTTTGTGTCCATGTGAAGGAGCAGATGCATTTGGGAGTGGGGGAGTGGGGAATGGGGTGCAGAAGGGAGGGGAGCTGAGCATGTCCAATTACATCCAGGGATCAATTAACTAATTTCAGGAGAGACGACACTGGTGCCTTTAGGCCCCAAATTGCCTTTAAAAAAAAAATAAATAAATATTCTACGGCTCAAAATAGTAAATGCAGCCTTGAATATCAGGATTGAAAAGAATGAAAGATAAAAGGAACACAGCTTTGGAGAGGAGGCCACCTGTGGTAGGGAGGAGAAAACCCGCAGGCTGCTCAGAGCACAGGGCTTGGCTTCTTAACCGAGACCACAAATTGTTTTAGCCTGCGATCAGACCTGCCCCCCACCGCCACCCCGCCCCCAGGAGAAGGGCTTGCACGCTGGCCCAGCCCTGCATGGCCAAGATCGACTGGGAGGGGTGTTTAGGAGAAGAGCAGGAGTTCTAACTTCACTTCTCCCCGTAGTCTGAGTGAAACGCAACTCTGCTCTGTCCAGGTACATAAGGGTTAAAAAAAAAAAGTGTGCATCTTGGATACAGCTGGAAGCCATTAACAACTCTGAGACCATCTCGGTAACCCAGTCAGAGGGTGGGTGGCCTGGCAGAGATCCTGGATCCCTGTGTGTAATCACGGACTCTTAGCACTGGGCGGGGCTTTATTTCTCCCTCCCACCCAATGCAGAAATCCCCTTTTCCACTGTTCAGTCCCTGCTCGCAAGCTTCCCGAGCATGCACTGCTTCAGGAGGCAGCCCCTTCCTTCAGGGGCAACCTCAGGCACTAGAAAGTTCTTCTTTGCAGAATTTGCTCTGTAGAAAATCTCCCCTTTCACTCTCGCTTGGCCGTCTGGTGTCATGGCACACAGCAGTCCTACTTGGGAAGACAAGGACCCCTTTCCTCCTCCAGATTCTCACCTCCTCGTGGCTGAACAGCCCCGTCTGACAGCCCACCCTCACGTCTGATGGTTTCTGGACTCTTCCTGAGCCTGCTTACTCTCTGAACTGTGCTCATGTTTCCGAGTCCCTTGTGAAGAATGGGGCCCAGAACAGAAGACATTCCTAGCTACAAGGGCACGAGGATAGGATCGTCTAGGAGACCTTTTCCTTCAGGAGTTTTGAGGGCCATTTTTTCAAGAAAGACGCAGCAAGTCCCCCTTTTAGGTACTGCCACTAGAGAGTCTATGCCACCTCATTCTGGGGCAAGCTTTCAGCTCTAGAAGACTTGCCTGATGGACAGTGCTAGTCTGGCAATGGCTGCAACAAAGCCAAAAAGGAGAGAGGAAGAATGAATTCCCTCTGGATGCTCCATGGGGGAGTTCCTCGCTTTCCACCAAGTGTTGGGGAGATGAGTAAAGATGGGTCTCATCTTGCTCTGGATCTAGGACCCGTTCTCTAGGACCACAACCAAAGATCTCTTTCATGATCTGTCTCCCCATCCAACAACCTTCCATTGTGCCCCACCTCCTGAAGAGAAGACAAGCACTACCTCCTCCCTCACCTGGCCCAGCCCTCCCGTTCTCCATCCTCCTGGCCAGCTCCAGCACAGGGCCTCTGAGGCAGCAGGCCAACCTGGTCCTGGCGTCCTGGCCCCCGGGCCCAGCCTCCCTCATTTACCCTTCCTGAAATGCCTTCCCTTTGTCCTGTAAGGTTGTCTGAGAGGTCCCTCTTTTCCTGGGCTAGCTCCTGAGCATCTGAAAAATCAGTGTTCTCCAGCCATGGGCTCAAGGTGACATTTCTGACCCTTGGAGGTGGGTCTTTTCCCAGAGTTCTCCTCTTCAATTGTCTAGAGAAGCACAAGATTCCACCTCTGTTTCTGCTCTCAGCAGGTTAAATGCAATTGATGGTCATTGTTGTTCTTTGGGTCTGAGGAGTGTCCTAATTATATCTTTGTTTTCATTATATGGAGAGGACCCAGGGCCAGCCCAGGCTCTGGCTTTTGGAGATTAAGTAAATGAACAGTTATGACCTAACAGAGTCACCCCATATATAAGCTGATACCACTAAGTGTAATTTTGACCTCATTTTGCTTTCCCAGCTGTGCCCCAGATCAACTGCGATGTCAAAGCTGGAAAGATAATCAATCCTGAGTTTGTTGTAAAATGTCCGGCAGGATGCCAAGACCCGAAATACCACGTTTATGGCACGGATATCTATGCATCCTACTCGAGCGTGTGTGGCGCCGCGATTCACAGGTGGGTAGCTCCAAGCTCCTTAACAAGGAGCAGTCAGGCTGTGGGGAGGGAGCTCCCCGTGCAGGTTGCCTGACTGAGCAAGCAACACTGTACACATGTAACCGTGGCAACCCTACCCCATGGGATTATACAGAAGCCATGCGTGGTCCCAGATCTCCTTTCACAGCGCTCCCTGGAAAGGACCAACTTCTCCCTGACCCTAAGGGGATGGGGAGGAGAATTCCACTCTCCCATGTTCATGACAAGGAAACCATAGTTCTCGGTGACATAAAGCATGTTTTTTCTACCGGTAGGTGCTGAATGAGGAAATCATAGGGATGTGACTAAGGAAGGCCTGGAAATTCGGAGAAGAAATGCCACGGCAGTGGTGATGGCCTGGAGACAAGTAGAACAGGAAAAGTGAGGAAGAGGGTGACAGGTGGTTCTGCTCAGGCAGCTGTTGGTTTGGGCTCCAGGAACGAGGGCAGGAAGTAGGACATGCTTTGAACTAAGTCACTGCCTAAATGAAGAGCGGCAGAAGTGACCTTCACAGAACCCTTTTGCTTAGGCTGGGAGTCCAAACTCGGGAGATGCATGTTTACTTCCTGTCTTTGATAATAAGGCTAAGAGTGTCCACGTCGAGCATCTCACTTATGTCACCTTATTTAATCCTCACGGTTCCCTATGCGGTAGCTACTACTGTTCCCCACATCTTAAGGATGGAGAGAGACTGACTAGCTTTTCTAAGGCCGCACTATTAACAAGTATCCAAGTGGGGACTCGAACCTAAGTCCAGTGCCCACGCTCCTAACCACCACTTTGAGATGGTTTGGGACATGACTCCTGAATCAATGCTCAGCCACCAGACACTGGGCAAAGTTTCTGAAGTATTCGGGCTTCAGGATCTTTTTCCTTCTCTTCACTTGCACACCAGTCAGGTGATGGAGCCATTGTGTCCCTGCCAGAGAGAGGGGGAAAGATGTAAAACTTACTCCCTCTACAGGTGTCTCGTCAGTAGCCTCTCAGAAATTTGGGGAAGCAGCAAGAACAAAGTCTACGTGTAAACTGAGATTTAAGAATTACCAGCAGGGTCTGTTGGCCGTCCTCCTCACCGCTGCTGCGGAGGGCTGATGAGCTTGACTGATTTTCCAACGGGAGCAGGACTCTGAAGGTTCTATTATGGAGAAGTAGGGAAACATTCAAGAAAAACTACACCAAACCCTGTTTCTTAACCCCAGACTGTAGAAAAAATATTTTGCTTTCACTCTGAAAGAAATTTCATGCAAAAAGGAAAGAGGTACACAAATCTACCCATACATGCATACGCATGTGCACGAATACACACATGCTCCCACACGTTTGCACACATGTGCATGCTCACATGCATCCTTACACATGTGTGTGCATGCCCGAACAGCATCCACACCTTGAGCACTCTCCAGTCCGTGTCTGTGTGGACACTGATGTCTGTTGCAGGGGCCAAGCCTGTCTTAAGGTCGCCTATATTTTTCCAGCTGGAATCCAAAATGGTTGGCACTTGCTTCCTCTGGCCCTCGCTGGCTCTGTCTTGCCTTTCTGTGTTTCCCAGGCAGGTCAGAGTCGCGTGAGTTAATCCAGCCTCACAAAGATGTCGTCATAATCACAGTAATCCCTTGCACTGTGATTCTCTCCTTCTAGCATCATTTCAACCCCACGAGGCTGCTGTTAACATTCCCGTTTGTTAGAAGAGGAGCTGAGAAATAAGGAAGTTAATTCAATGGCTAGTTAGTTGCACATTCAGGATTAGAGCTCATGTCCCGGGACTTCCAGTCCAGAGCCCAAGAGACACATTTACCTAAGAACGGGGGAGCCCCAGTACTGTTTAATAGACAAAGGGAAGTGGATGCAGACTTTGGACCGGTAAAAGTCGGAATGGCTTTACGATGGATGGACACACCACCGGGGACAAAATAAGAACGGTATTGACAAGGACCAGGACTTGGCAATCCCAGCGTTTGGATTGGGGTGTAGGAACTCGTGGAGAGACTATAGAGGAGGGTAGAGGGGTGAAAAAGAACTTGAATGTTTCAAAAAACAAGACTTGCTACTTGAACAACCAAGTGCCCGTTTGAAACTTCCTGGACCAGCGTCTGATCTAGTGGGAAACTCTATTCGGAAAGAAGTATCACTGTCCATGAGGAGGATGAATAGGGGTCTTAAGGGAGAACAGATAGGAATTTTGGATACTCTCAGTTTTTTGTTTTTTTTTTTCACACACAGAACAAGTCTGTTTTCAGAAGGCAGGATTCAAGACAGAGAACTTGAGTAGAAAGTACACACGGGGCCTCCAATATTGGCCTGTCAGAGCCCCCCATGTTCAGAACTGGAAGGCTGGGGAGAGCACACTTTGGTTTAGACATTCAGATTTAGCTTTAGGATTTAATATTCATACAATATATCATAATCAGATGTCTTATTATGAGTGATTCCCTCAATTCTTTCAAACCAAAAGGATGATGAACATATTTGAGGCATCATATTTTGGCTCAGTCTTGTCCTGAATCAACCTCTGTATTTAGAGTGGGACCAAGTACTGGAGAGAAGGAAGATTTCTCCCCAATGGGGCGATGAGGGGGCCATCCTCATGCAGAGCACTCTCCATGCTGATTTCTGACCAGATGCCTACCCTGAGAATGGCAATTGTTCAAATCCCAGCCCTTTTCTCCGAACATGCAGCTGACCCTCAGCTGAGCCCAGGTCCCTGGCACTGGGGTCGGGGAGGACAGGAACCTGAAGGCTATGTCCAGCATCATGCAGGGCATCTGAGGATGCAAAGAAGTGAAACCGGTTTTTGCTCTTTCAGAGAATATATACGAGGTGCCTATCCCTGAGTGAGGATAGAAATGAGGTCACATTTACATAAATTCTCCAAAGTATCATGGCTCCTATCTGCTTGCTAAGTGAAACCACAGCCTCTTGCAGGCTCTCTCCCTCCTCCAGTGTCTCCTCCAGTGGTCGAGTCTCTGGTGCTTTCCACCTCCATGGACTGCCGTTGGCATCTGGAGTTTATAGACCACTGACCTCCCCAGCATCTACCCTTCTCTAGAATATCTGAGAAGATCCACATCCTCCAGTTAAGTCCACCCTCAAGATGAGGCATCCCTCTTGCCTGCAACAGAGAAATCTCATGAGCACACCATAGTTCCGTCCTGCACCTTCCCTAAAGGCTGGGTTTTCAGTCTCACATCACCCTCAGATGGGGCGTCAGCAGCCCTGTCCAGCTTGAGAAGCCCCTGGGCCCTTCCCATTTCCTCAAACAGCCTGAGGGAAGCTCACCACAGGACCCCCTCCCCCCTCACTGCGAATGGCACCTGCCGTGCTTCGGACTTCACTTCAACAGGACCAAGTGCCCCCACACACATTTCCTCAATACAATGGACTATGAAACTGAGGGCAGAATAATTTCCTGGGAGGGAAAGAAAAAAGCTGTTATTTCTATCTTCCCCATTAATTATAAGTAAAGGGAGCAGGGGATAATTTTTTTTTCAAATAAATAGAATGTTCAGCTGTGCTCGTCAATGCTGAATGGCCAGCTCCCCCAAAGCAGGGGTAGTGCTGAGTTACCAATTTCAGGGGTTTAAATCCTCCCACCATGGCTGATTTCAAGCTACCGTGTGAAATGAACCAACTCTCACAATCCTGGAAAGTTAACGGTTGGCTTTCATAAGCCCATGTGGGCGGCATCCACACACCACCGACAGGCCTTCCAACGCACACAGAAGGATAAAATATTGTCTTTTCTCTAAGAAAATGTCTAATCCAGTTGGGAGACAAAAATCAACTCAAGAAATGTTTAGGAAAAAGCACAAGACCGAATAAAAATCAGAGTCTGGGTTGTGAGACAAGAGTCTGAGGCATCGTTAGGAAGGGATGGAGCCAAGTCTTTTCAGAATCTCTCTGGAGAAGAAACTGTTGGGCCTCATCAGGCAGAAGTGGGAGCTGGTTTTCCAGAAGGAAAGAGCAGCATGAACAAGACACGTGAGTGGAAACCATGTGCTCTGTGGGGGTTGCTGAGACCAGCCTGGCTGCACCTGGGAGACCTGAGCTAACGGATTCTGAGCTCCCGAGAGAAAAGAGAGGGCAGGGTCACAAAGATTTGGAAAGATGACCCTCAAAAAATAAACAAAAATAAAAAAATAAATAAAAATCTCTCCAGGTCAGAATAAAAAGAAAAAAAAGATTTGGAAAGATGAGGAGTTGGCATCAGGAGGTACCTGTGCTTTTGGACTCTGAGGGGCAACTGTGACCAACTGGGACAAACCCAGGATTCCAGGTCAGCTAGACCTGGGTTCAAATCCCTCCCTTGCAATTTAACCAGTTACAAAATCTGGCCTGAGTCACTCCACTGGTCCAAGCCCAATTCTGGGAAATGGGAACAATAGCACAGCCTTCCCTCTGCAACCCACAGGTTTGCCAGGAGGAGCCGATGAGAAAAAAAAAATTACACAGGGATGATTTTAAAGCAATTACGTGCTCTATATGTCAAGTACTATTATCACTTTCCTTCCTTCTGGGTCATTGAGCAGTTGAGTGTTGAAAGTTCTTGACTCATGAAGGTGGAAGGGCAGGAAACGGCAACTCTCATTCCTGGGGGGGAGGGAGGGTGTTGATGAGAACAAATCCAAGTGCATTTTTAGCTGCCTGCGTGCCACAAATCAGAGATCCCCACAGGAGCCATTTTAGGCTCTGGGGCAAAGAAAGGACAATGGGAAGGGACACCGAGGAACCAGAATGGAGGCCTTGCTTCACATGCAAGCAAAGAGGTAGATAGGTCAGTCTCTGTCCCATCAGGATCTAAAATCTTCAAAATCGTAGAAATTAAAGAAACGATTTCTAGGAGCTAATCTTTTTAATGAGTTCAGTTTAGCCATGCACCTCCCTTCCCTGGCCCAAAATAAAAGGAATAATGTGCTTTGTAAAATGTCATGGCCACCCTTCAAAATAGCGGGAGTCATTCTGCCATGTCATGACACCAAATTAAAAACGGTCAGGAAAGACATTTTACTTAAAAGAACAAACTAGTGGGAATGAGGAAACCAAGGAAAAGAAATCTGAGGCATGGTGGCAAAGAGAAATTGCTGCCTAACGAAACAACCAGGTCCTGATAATAAGAAAGAGGACATCTGACCTGGAGGTCAGGTGCTGGGCCATGCGATGGAGGCACCCTTCTTGGGGGGTGGGCTGCAAGTCAGGGTAAACCTTGTCTGAATCTCCCTACTTTCATATCTTTCAGTAAAGACAGAGGCCGGTTTGATGGTCGGTTGATTGCGTCAAACGGTATTTTTCTGTTCACATTTTTGTTTCTCTTCATAGTGGCGTGCTTGATAATTCAGGAGGGAAAATACTTGTTCGGAAAGTCGCTGGACAATCTGGCTACAAAGGGAGTTACTCCAATGGTGTCCAGTCGTTGTCACTGCCACGCTGGAGAGAGTCCTTCATTGTCTCAGGTAGGCCCGCGCTCTGGAGACGCCCCGCCATGCCCGGGAGCTTGGCCTAAGTGACCTCACGGGATGAAATGTGCTCTTTTCAATGTTCTGTTGGCTTTAGTGTGTGGCCCAACTCATTTCATCAAAATCTGAAGCATCAGCTCTTCCGATAATTAGGATCATGAAACAATAAATTATAATGATGGTGATAAATCACTACAAAGTCTGGAAATATTAAAAGGCTCCAATTGCTCATTTTATAAAACACTGCAGCTACCTGTAAATCCAGTCAAACTTTTAATGAAGTGAATTACATTTAATAGCTTGGGTTTTTTTTTAACTACTTCTTTAGTGAGGCCAAATATGTCTCATATCTGGATCCTCATTTCTTGATATTTCTGGTAAATGGAGAGGGATATAGGCTCTTAGAGAACCGAGCTACTATTCTGAGATTTCTTTTTGTTTAATTAATTGTTTAACTAGTCAGTTCTTGCTCTCTAGCTCCTTAGGATTTCTGCAGATAATCATTTTCACTCTTTACTTTTCTCTTCCAATGAGGTGATGTCAGTGAACTAATGACTAGTGTGATTTCACAGTGAAAAGGTAGCCAAGTGTCTCTCTATTATCATGACCTGCCCTTGCCTATTTTTGTGAAATTCCCCCAACCTAACCTTTTATTCTGAATTTTAATTGAAAGAAAAATTAAAAGAATACTACAATGAATACCCATATTCCCTTCACCTAGCAACATTTGCTTTATCTATCTACCTATCATTTATTTTATTTTGTTCTAATCCCTGTGAAAATAACCTGCAAGGCATCATGACATTTCATCCCTCAATACTTCGGCACACAACTGGTAAAATCAAGAACATTTTCCTAAATAACCACATTACCAATACCACCCCTAAAAAATGAACATTGATACAAGAATGTTATCTAGCAAATAGTCCTTATTCAATTGTATCCAGTTATCCTAAAATAGTCTTCATAGCAAGTTCTTCTTCTCCTTAGTTCTCCTCCTCTCTCCTTCCCTCCCCTTCCTCCCCCCTCCCTTCCTCTCTCTCTCTCTCTCTCTCTTTCTGATCCACAATCTAATAAAAATCACCCATTGCATTTGGTTGGCATGTCTGTTTACTCTCTTTAAATCTAGAACAAGCTACCACCACACCACCTTTTTTGGCCATGAATGGCAAAGACATTTTTGAAGTCCCAGCCAGTTGTCTAGTGCTGTGTCTCACGATCGGGACCACAAACATGTCCAGCTATTTCCTCATGACTGGATTCAGGTTAACTATTTCGCCAAGGGTGCTACCTAGGTAGTATCCTAGCCTATCCATTCTGCTGTATCACAGTGGCCCTCTCAGGAGGCACAATAATGTCAGTTTGTCCAGTCATTGGTGATGCTACAGTTGACTGGTTGAATACATTACAGTCTCTCTCCATGGTAAAGATACCTTGTAATTAATAAGTAATCTGTAGGGTGATACTTCCAAACAGCATGAATAACTCATTCCCCAGCAAATTCACCTAATGATTTTAACATCTATTGGTGATCCTTGCAATAGCAAGAATTGCACTAGAAATTAAAAAATTATGATTGTTCTAATCCCGTCATTCCTTCCACATTTATTAGCAAGTATTCTTATATAAAGAAGAGGGGTATTTCCCCCTCTCTACACCTATTTTTTCAAGTACCATTATGGACTCATGGATTGTTTTTGAAAATATGTTATAATCCATTATTATCATTATTCTTTTTGGCACTCAAATTTTCCAAGTTTGGCCAGTGGGAGCCCTTCAGGCTCTTTTTTTTTGACATGTCCTGATTGGTGTTTGAGCACAACACAGTGTTCTATCACCATCTTATACTCGCCTTACTCTGGGCCTTGAATCTCCCATTTTCTTCAAAAAGGCTTCACATGATTTTAAGTAGATTCTAATAAAGCTTCCCAGCACCCCAACAAGATTAGGAGCCGTGCCACTCTCCTGAGGAACCACCTATGGAAGGACCAACTGAAGCAAGGAGGGGAGAAATATTTTGTAACATAGTAACTCTTCCAGTCCAGGTAGTTTTCTTGTACCTTTATGTGTCCCAAGCCCCAACTCCTACTATACTCCATTGACCAGAGTTTTAACAGAACTAAAAAGAGACCTTTTAGGATTCTTCACAACTTGAGCAGTCCCTGTTTCCTCTTGCCTGCAGAATTCTGCACACCCAGGGCTCAAATTAAATGGGTTTCTACGTCAGATAGTAGAAGGTCATCAAACACGGTACTGAGAGAATGCAGAATAGGGGCCATATGAAAATGCTAATATCTAGAATCCAAATGTGTCAAATATAGAGAGAAATATAATCTCTACATAGGTGTTTACCAAGTCGCTCCTGGCTAAGTAAGAATGTTTCAATCTTAAGTACATAGCCTGCAATTCAAGAATCCCAACGGAGGTTTAAAAAGAAAAATTAACTCCAAGAGAGTAGAGATATTTGGGGTTTTGTAAATGAAAATCAGTCTGCTGAGATTATTCCCTATAAATCTCAACTTCCGTGTCCCCTCATTTCACGTAGTGACATCTAACCAAAACACTTCTTGCCAATTATAACAAACGTGTGTGCTTCTGCAATGGCTAGGAGCCTCTTCCAAATGGGTGAACAGGGAGAGCTCATTGCAGCATAAGGGCATTGACTGGCCAGTAGCCAAGGCTTGCTCCCCACTATCTGGGGACTCAAGTTTAGCTGGATTGGGTCCGAATCCTCCTCTGAGGGCTCAGGTGCCTCCGTAACCTCTCTCTAGGTTTTTATTTCTAATTTTCACAGATCACTGTGCTTTTAGTTAATTCACTTTGGCGGGCAGGGATGGGAGCAGGACCCGGAGTGTGCATTTTTGGTCAGCACAATCTTTTGACAGTCCAGGGATAGGGAAGGTCAGAGAGGGACCTCCTAATACAGCCCATTTGTTCTTTGATCCACATTTCAGAAAACTGAGCTCATGTTCCTTTTCCTTCTGAATAGAAGCAGAAAGAACCAGAGGATTTCAGATGCGAGAATAGTAAGCAGAGGGAGACGATGTCTCTGCGGTGCACTCTGTTGATAAAATGAGGCCTGCAGCCGTGGGGCCCTCCTTGGGTCCGAAATAACCTCAATCACTGTTATTTGGAGGAGGCCCAGACAAGGGCGGGGGACCTGGAAAGGCCAAGCTCTGTTCCCGGGGTGAGGGGGGGGTACTTGAATGAGATGAAATAACTCCATAAGCCCAAACATTTTGCCTCATCACCACTTTGAGTGATATTTATAGGTAATGTCAGCATAGAATCTTCGCATCTCTCTGGTAACATATAGTTCCAAAAGAGTTTAACTCTTTTTTTTTTCATTAGATCCCTACAACTTAATGTAGTAAATTGGCCCATATCGTTGTCCATATTTCCCGAATGAGAAAAATGAGAGTCTCAGTGATTGAGGCAGCTAATTAATGGCAAATTGGAACAGAAACCTAGAGGTTCTTATTCCCAGTGCCAGGTCCTTTCTGCCCCTGTCATTCCGTCTGCCTCCTGACTCTGCAATCCCTTGTATCAATGGGGTTTTTGGCAAAATCCTGCTCTAGATTCTGTCCCACCCGTCAGGCTCTCCATACGACACTCCTCACTATCTCCTCCCCAAGCCTATCCTGTAAAACTACTTCCTTAAATTGTGTGTTAAAATTCTTTCATTATCAGATGTAAATATTGGGGAACAGGTGAGACCCCTCTGAGTTGTAACAGAGACCTAAGCATTAAGGTATTCCTTCTCTGAATAAATACTTATTGAGCATCTCCTACATTGCAGACACTGCTCTAGGTGCCGATTCGACAGTTACCAAGTGAGACGGATCCCCTACCTTCGGGGGTGAGGGGAGGCTTCTGTATCCCAAGTGACACTTTCCATCTCATTGTGGAGCAAAACTCCCATGGAGGCATGTCAGGCATCATTTCCTGGTGGAGGGAGGCTTTGTAGACTGCAGGCTTCTAGGGCAATTTTCAGTCCTATCGGGCTTGGTACCTCCTTACCCAGCCCCGATCACCTGATCGTCTTTCTTTTTTATGCCTCCTTTGTTTCCCTGATACATATTAACATTCCTTCTCGTCACCTGGCCTCTAAACTCTCTTTCCCTAGGTGGGCAACAAATGCTTATTTTGAAAACTACTTTTAGGTTTCTCTAGTGCCATGGAATTCAAATGGATCCCACAGGGTCCGTGAAAGGGAAAGAGAGCTATTCTGCACAGCTAGCCTGTGACCAGAGCTCTGGGGCATCCAGAAGGAGAGCTTGGGGAGTGTTTTTACATCCATCTACTGACCTAATTAAACATTCAACACCACATGTATGAAAACCTTAGCTTACATGTCACATCTTCATGAGCAGAATAAGGGTTACTAATGGGAACTCTGAGTCATGGAGATTTTATTGCTTCCTTCCTAATATTAATAAAACACAGGCTCTACAGGAAAACAAAACATCTCTTGACTTTCTTATTATAATCAACAATTCACCTGGGGGGGGGGGAGACTGACGGATTTATTGAACACCAGAGAGATAAATAGGAAGGAGAGAATCAACTTACCAGAACAGAACCATCTAAAACTTCTAGCTCTAGAAATAAATCATTTTTTTCCATTTTTTTTCTTTTTTTGCAGAAGGTAAACCCCAAAAGGGTGTAACCTACCCATCGGCTCTTACATATTCATCAACGAAAAGTCCCCCTGCCAAAACAGGCAAGTGTTCACGTGTGATTTCATCTACCCAAGTTTGTAAACACGTGTTTTAGGAGGTAGTATAGAAATTAACATCTTAACTGGTCAAGCTCCACTGACTCCGGCAATATTATAACAGATGCCAAGAACACGGGCACAGAAATCAAGGGGATCAGATGGGTAGGTTGAAGGATAATGCTTTAGTTTTTGGGTTTTGTTTTTGCAATTCCAAGATTATATCTATGTTTGTGTCATTTGCATTCAGAATGATGGTTGCCTTTGATTGTACTGTATTGTTGCTTTAGAAGATGACAGGTCCAGGGGCACCTGGATGGCTCAGTCAGTTAAGCATCTGCCTTCGGCTCAGGTCATGATCCCAGGGTCCTGGGATCGAGCCCCGTGTCGGGCTCCTTGCTCAGTGGGGAGCCTGCTTCTCCCCCTCTCTCTCTGCCTGCCGCTCTGCCTACTTGTGCTCTCTCTATCTCTCTGTCAAATAAATAAAATCTTTAAAAAGAAGAAGAAGAAGAAGAAGATGACAGGACATTCTGTCTAGAAACGTTCCCTGGCCGTTGAGAGGGGAAACGCTGTCTCTGCTCAGGTAGGAAATGAAGGGAAGCAACAGGGATAATGTGGTGTATGTTCACAGAAAGCAACTCATGGAAATACACCAAGCCAAAGATACACTGTTTATGAAGTTGTGTGGACCCAGCTTCCTGTGAACCACAAATGGAGTACAGGTGGACCGCAAACGAGGAAAATACCTTTTCCTAGGTTTCTGTGTTAAAGCGGGAGCTGGACTATGCATTATTGTGTCTTTGGGGGCACTTTGATTTCCCACACAAAGAGAAGGGATAAACATCCCTTTCCAACATACACATAAAAGGGATACTCGGGGTCTCGCCCAGCTTCTAGAGGAACCGCTCCTTAAAATTATAGTCTCATTAAAGAGTAAGCTTTCACCAGTTCAAATAAAAAAAATCCCAGTGAGAACTGTAAAAAGTGCCCCCCTTTGTGGCTACCCAAATGATAAAATTCCTACAGAAAGTGGGGGAAGCAGATGAGATGAAGACGTGAGGGCCAGCAGTTGGTTCCTCCAGTCTTGGCATGCCCCTATAAAGTGCTTCTTAATCCCTCCAAGACTGTGAGTTAACAGGTAAATCAGGTTAGGATGACCCCCTCAAAGCATAATAACCTTCTTCCACGGGAAAATATCTCACTCAAAAAAATAGAAAGCACCTTCAAAAAATAAAAATCAAAAGCATCTTGATTTGCCTGGTGCAGCTCCTGCTGAGGATGGACATTCCTAAGATTTAAATGCTGTTTCCCCAGGCAGTTAGCAACCATCATGCAGGCAGCTGTTACTTGGCTAGAGTCTCAGGCTACTCTGAGCTAAATACAAACAGGTAAGTGTTGGTTTGTAGAAGCTCATCAAACCCGAGAAGGCACATTGCTGGCGTTACAGTAAAAGAAAAAGGAAAGTAAATCTTTATTAGAGGCTGCTGAGCAAGAGTGGCAGGAGAACCCCCTCCTGGTTCCCTTTGGTCATCGGCCCAGCCCCTCCCCCTGGAGGCAAATCAAGCTGAAGTTTATGATGATATGTTTGATTTCCTAAGAACCTCCTGCCCTCGCTGTCTATCCCCACTAAGGCCACCCCTTGCCCTTGTCTTGAGAGTAAGACAGTTTCTACCAGAACTCTACAGTGGTCTTGGGCCACCCTCTGATGGGAACCACGTTCTGGAATCTTGAGGCTATTTATGACTTGCCTTCCACTTTGTTCCCCTTTTGAGGAAAAACATACAGAATTTGGAATATAACAAATGTGGGTCCAAATCCTGGCTCTGCTACCGATTGTTTGTGAGACCTTATGTACATTCCTTGACCTCTTGGAATACATATTCCTTACCCTAAAAATGGGAATTCTTGAATTGGCTTCCAGGATTGTGATTAATATCAAATGTGAATGCTTATGTAAAAGAGGCCATCACAGTTGTCTGGCACATAGTAGATGCTCAATGAATATTAGATTTCCTGCCCCCGTGTGTAATCCTGAGGCCTGTAGTGAGTTAGTGGCAGGAAGAGCCAAGTCCCCCCCAACACTCCGACCTCCAAGCACTGCTGTTAAACTGGCTTCAGTGTCTTTTTCATGGTGCCTCACATTTGACACCTACTGAAAGCACTGTTTTCACTGGGGCAAAGAGACGTGTGACATAACATGATGACAGACGTCAGCTACTGCCATTGCTCGAATACCTACCACGTGGCAAGCAGACATGATCTCTAATTATGACAACAGCCCGGCCAGATAGGTCCAACCATCCCCATTTTTCAGGAAAGGAAGCCAGGCACAAAGAACTTTAGTGGCCAAGCTGGTGAGAGCTGAAGTCAGAAGTCCAGTCTAACATTGCCTGGCAGTTCTCAAATCAGATTTCCAAGGCCCATCCCAGATCCAGTGAATCAGAATCTATGTGGTTAGGGCCCTGGGGTCTGCATTTTAACACTATGATCTAATGATGAATCAAGTGTAGGGAGGAGCTCTGAGGACCTCCTACTGCTGCTGAGAAGGTAGTTGTCTACAACTGTTCATGACCTCGGGGCGCCTGGGGGGCTCAGTTGGTTAAGTGTCTGCCTTCAGCTCAGGTCATGATGCCGGGGTCCTGGGATTGAGCCCCACATTGGGCTCCCTGCTCGGTGGGGAGCCTGCTTCTCCCTCTGCCTCTCCCTCTGCTCATGCTCTCTCTCACTTTCTCTCAAATAAATAAAATCTTAAAAAAAAAAAAACCAAAAACTGTTCACGACCTCGTCCAAAGAGTAATATGTTAACAGCCTAAAGGAAGTTTTTTATAAAAGTTTTCCCATGAAAATCTTTTGAAAAGATTTCCATGAAACTTCCATGTATCTGAGATTATATGGAGAAACTATTTTACTGGTTTCATTTTTTTTTAAGATTTTATTTATTTATTTGACAGAGAGAGACACAGCAGGAGAGGGAGCACAAGCAGGGGGAGTAGGAGAGGGAGAAGCGGGCTTCCCGCCGAGCAGGGAGCCTGATGCGGGGCTCGATCCCAGGACCCTGGGATCATGACCTGAGCCGAAGGCAGACGCCCAACAACTGAGCCACCCAGGTGCCCCAACTGGTTTCATTTTAATTTGCTCAAAAGGAACCAGGTACTATGAAGAATTCATTTTGGGTCACATCTAGCATTATGTTCAGTAAGGAATTGTGAGCAGTTGGGGTAGAGCTTTTTCTCTCTTCATTTTAAAGACGGTTCTATTCCATGCAGGAGAGCAAGCAGAAACAACAGCCCGTGGGAGACCATGGAAAACCAGAGATGGACCTGTTGGTTGAATTGATGACATGCTTGAAAGTATCTGTGTTTTAAGCAAGTAACACAAATGGCTGTCATCAGGATATTTAATCTGTTCTCCAGCAATCAGTATTAGTGAAGGAAGACTGGGGTATTTAGAAATATCAGAATTATCCAATGGTGTGATAAAAAAATAATTCATAGTTCCAATATCTAATAAGTGTAAGGTGGCAAAAATGTTCATTATTGCTAGTTTTATTTTTTAATTATGGTTTAATTAATAATTTGTAAGTAAAATGTACTATAGGGTTTTATATATTTCTTTCCAAATTAATAATTTTATCCTATTTCATAAAATATACGAGTCATTCTATTAAATGGCTTTTCCCTTTATGAAGTAGGTCCAACCTGGGCCTGCATTCCCCTGCCAAGGCACTAATGGTTCATGGCATTTACCAGAGGGTGAGACAGAAGACTATTTTGGAGAAATTAGAAATTTCCCTAGGACTTGTTATGAACACTCAATTCCTTTGAAGTCACGGAAATGTCGTAAATCACACAGGTTCGGTTTTGCCCAAGGATGGCGTTAAGACTGGCTGAACCCCCAAGGCCACTCACTGCCAGGTCTTTAGCAATTTGTCTGACACGGTCTATGGGCAGATTTAAAGGTGACCCACTGTTAGCAACAACAGGGTGAATGAGAGATCTGTCTCCTGCCCTGATGGCCCTATGCCCACGAGAGCAGACTGAAGGGCCAAACTCCCATCCGTGCCCGGGGCACCATCAGCCAGCCTGCTCTCCTGAGTCACTGCTGTGATCCCTGCAGAAGGTGGCAGTGGCAGGGTGACAAACCTCCAGATGCCAGTGCTGGGTAGTGGGTCTACATGCCCCGCCCCACATCTGTCTGCATGGCTGGTCCACAGGCCCAGGGCCGACACCATTTTCCCAGCATGCTGTGTGGTGTCAAAGGGGAAGTTGTGTGGTGTCAAAGGGGAAGTTGGGTGGTTCAAAGGGGAAGTTGGGTGGTTCAAAGGGGAAGTTGTGTGGTTCAAAGGGGAAGTTGGGTGGTGTCAAAGGGGCAGTTGTGTGGTTCAAAGGGGAAGTTGTGTGGTGTCAAAGAGGAAGTTGTGTGGTTCAAAGGGGAAGTTGTGTGGTTCAAAGGGGAAGTTGGGTGGTGTCAAAGGGGAAGTTGGGTGGTGTCAAAGGGGAAGTTGGGTGGTTCAAAGGGGAAGTTGGGTGGTTCAAAGGGGAAGTTGGGTGGTGTCAAAGGGGCAGTTGTGTGGTTCAAAGGGGAAGTTGTGTGGTGTCAAAGGGGAAGTTGTGTGGTTCAAAGGGGAAGTTGTGTGGTTCAAAGGGGAAGTTGTGTGGTTCAAAGGGGAAGTTGGGTGGTGTCAAAGGGGAAGTTGGGTGGTTCAAAGGGGAAGTTGGGTGGTTCAAAGGGGAAGTTGGGTGGTGTCAAAGGGGCAGTTGTGTGGTTCAAAGGGGAAGTTGTGTGGTGTCAAAGGGGAAGTTGTGTGGTTCAAAGGGGAAGTTGGGTGGTTCAAAGGGGAAGTTGGGTGGTGTCAAAGGGGAAGTTGTGTGGTTCAAAGGGGAAGTTGGGTGGTTCAAAGGGGAAGTTGGGTGGTTCAAAGGGGAAGTTGAGTGGTGTCAAAGGGGCAGTTGTGTGGTTCAAAGGGGAAGTTGTGTGGTGTCAAAGGGGAAGTTGTGTGGTTCAAAGGGGAAATTGTGTGGTTCAAAGGGGAAGTTGTGTGGTTCAAAGGGGAAGTTGTGTGGTTCAAAGGGGAAGTTGGGTGCTGTCAAAGGGGAAGTTGGGTGGTTCAAAGGGGAAGTTGGGTGGTTCAAAGGGGAAGTTGGGTGGTGTCAAAGGGGAAGTTGTGTGGTTCAAAGGGGAAGTTGGGTGGTGTCAAAGGGGAAGTTGGGTGGTTCAAAGGGGAAGTTGGGTGGTGTCAAAGGGGAAGTTGGATGGTGTCAAAGGGGAAGTTGGGTGGTTCAAAGGGGAAGTTGGGTGGTTCAAAGGGGAAGTTGGGTGGTTCACAGAAGCGTGCAGTGCCTTCTCATCTCACATGCGGTCCTCTTGGCTGCTTTTTTGTGCACCAGAGATGCATCAGCCCTAAGCAGAGTCAAAAGCTAGAGCTAGGATGCGGTGGATAAGCTGAAAAATATCCCCCCACCAAAGATACCCCTGTCTTAGTCTCTGGAATCTGTGGATTCTTCGGTATCTGGCAAAACACCAACAGGGAGAGGGAGGGGGGCTTTGCGGATGGGATTAAGTTAAGGCTTTTTAGATGGGGAGGTTATCCTGAATCATCTGGGGGGGCCGTGGGGGGGCAGAGGGAGATCTGATACACACGGAGGAGAAGGTCATATGAAGATGGAGCAGAGGGATACCCGAGGATGTCGGCCGTGAAGCCTGGAGGGGGGTGGCCGCATGCCAAGGAATGCCAGCAGGTGCCAGACAATGGAAGAGGCAGCTTCTGTACCTGGCGTACCTGCCATGGGGCTCAGGAGACCCATGTAACTGTGGCTGTTGTTCCCTCCCAGGACTGGGGCACTGTTCAGTTTGGGGGGCCATTTTGTGTCTCCTTCTGGCACAGACCCATGGTTGTCAATTCAATAGCCAATGCCCACTGGGTAGCCATTTGTCCCCTTGCCCTGAACCTTCAGAGAAATTGTCAGGGCACTCAGAATACTAATAAATCGAGACTTGTTTAAAATCGTGGAAACAATCTAAATAATTACACATGAATGAAGAGCCCAATTTAGAAGTAGAATCTAGATGGTCCTGACCATCTAATTATTTCTGTCACCCCATTTTACAGATGAGAAAACTGGGACCCAGAGGAGTTAGTTGACTAGCCATGAACCAATGTAAGCCAGAACATCTAGAATGAATTTTCTAAGAGTCAATCATAGAGAAAGCCCCAAGGGTTCCTTCCATCCCTAGGTCAATGCTAACTGACACAGAAGGAAACAGAGGGAGGGAAGGAAGAAGGACAGAAGACAGGAAGAAAGAAAAAGAAAGTTCATGAACCATTGCTCCTGGTGTCTGGCAAAATAATTTCACAGTTAATCGAGTTCTACCCTCTCTATGTT
This sequence comes from Eumetopias jubatus, assembly GCF_037043125.1. Taxonomy (NCBI): domain Eukaryota; kingdom Metazoa; phylum Chordata; class Mammalia; order Carnivora; family Otariidae; genus Eumetopias; species Eumetopias jubatus. The sequence continues at coordinate 30,360,268 of NW_028274815.1, forward strand.
GCTGTAGCATTTAAACACTGTTTTAAATTGTTTAAATATTTTATTGTTATTTAGTGTTTGGTTTGTTTATTGGCTCATTGCTCCATCCAGGCTGTACATTCCTTTCAGACAGGTGGATTTTATCCTCCGCAGCAGCTAGCACAGATCTTTGCTCAAAGCTAGCATTCAATAAACATTTATTTTGTTTCTGTCTTCAAGAGCCTACCAGCAATTTTGTAGGCCCCAGTATCATTTCGTCTCTTTTACAGGTGAGGCCACAAAAGTCTATCAGAAGCCACCAGTCCCAGGAACAACCGCACAGCCGGTCACCCTGATGCAGGTAACAGGAGCCCCGGCCACTGAAGCCACCCACACCAGCCTGCCAAAGCCATCCCCATCCACAGGTTCTACCACCAGCAGCCTCAGACCACAGCCTGTGGGCCACAGGAGCTGGGAACTGGGTCAGTAGGTAGATTGTGTGTTGTCATGTGCTAGCAAAGTAGGAGACTGGGCTTTCTGAATGCTTGTGTGGAGTGCCCATCTCCCACCTTTTGAGCTGGGTGAGGGGTCGTGCTAAGACCTGGGCCGGGAGTATGTGGTTGTGTCCTCCCAGACTCAAGGGGTAGACTTGAGCCTAAGGCTAATTCAGGACCAAGCTATGAGCTAAGCAAACCATGCAGAAGGGGCTGAAGACAGATTCAAGAGCGGGACTGTGGAAGGTAGAAAATTACACAAAAGCTTCCTATTGCAAAATCCGCATTTCTCCACGAGCCCAGATGAAGGAATAGTGGCTTCAATGGAAATACTGTTGGGTTTTAAGTGACACATTGTATATTCCCGGAAGCCTCCAAATATTAGAAGCAAACAAAACAAAACAAAAAAACTCCTATAGGGAAAACCAGAGAGCTACTTTTATTCCTTTTCTGATCGCTTTTTATGCATCCATCTCTTAAGTCATGTTTTAGCTTTTACCAAAGTCCGTTTTATGAAATTAATCTCAGTAGTACATCAAACAGGACCTTAAGAGCTCATCTGAGAACCCCATCTCTAGTTTCTACACAGGCTTATATGCCAGCCGCCCAAGGCTAATAAGCACCCCTCTCACTTGTAAATGTCTTCTGGCAAGAGCTTGGAAAATTCCGCAGCAGGAGTGACACTTCTGTCTCAGCAGGCCTTTCTAAATATTTCCCACCTGGGGCCATTTTTCCCTTCCAGGAGGAAGTGCCGGGGTCTTGTTGTCTTCAGCGTCACCTCCAGCTTCCAGACATTTCTGACACACAGCATGGCCCTTCCCCCTCTCATATGTATCAGAGCCCAGCCATGTATTCATCCCTTTCTCTAACAAATAATTTCAGCACTTGCTAGGCGCTAGACACTCTTCGAAGCACCTTACAAACACTCGCCTAGGACATCCTCATACCAGCCCTCTGCAGTAGATCTCAGTGGATGGATGACTTCTACTTTGACTAATCCCTTGTCCTGATGAGGAACCCGGGCAGCAGGGCTGTGAGCAAGCCTGCCCAGCTCACACAGCTGAGAAGCGGAACCCCCAGCAGCCGGGGTCTCCTGTGACTGGCCTGCAGCAGGCGCCCCTGCCATCCACGAGCGCCCCGGGCATAGATGAGGCCGTCGCAGAAGCAGGCCGTTAGGCACCACCAACTCCCGCTGTGATGAGTAACAACAACAGTGGAATGCAGGTCGGTCTAGGCTTCCCCGGGTTGCGCACACCGCGCACCCCTTTATTCAATGTTCCTAATGACTCTACGAATCTAGGAGTATTATCAGTCTGTTCAATGAACGACCCATGGAAGAAACTATGATATAAAGTCCCCAAATAAAAATACCATAAAAATACTGTCTGGAATACATAAGACACGCCCCCCATCCCGTTCCTGTGTAACCCTAGCCGGCGGCCAGAGCACAGGCTCAGGGTGCCTGCCAGAGAGAGAAATGGAAGGAAGAAAGGAAGGAAGGAAGGAAGGAAGGAAGGAAGGAAGGAAGGACGGACGGACGCTGGGTGGGGGAGCCCCACAGCCAAGAGTTTTCCTCTTTCTAAACTTCAGGCTCTTGACTTTTAGAGCCCTTGATTCTTTCAAAGACTTCGGAGGACTTGAGTAAGTTGTTTGTTCCTGGGGCCTCCTTCTTTACATAACACATATAATTTTTACATAACACATATAATTAAACATGTGGCATATTTATTTGGCTACACTGGGAGCCTGGAAATCCTGGGACACATTGGGCCTGTGCATGTAGAAACCTCAACCACCTCAGGTTGTGGTTCCCACTCTGGCACAGTCTCATTATTCCTGGCCGGGGCACAGGGCCGTTGGCTGGCAGCCTCCAGCCCATCGGCCTCCCTCTTCAACCTCACCCAGCCCCCGTGCCCAGGGCATCCCACAGACTGCCAGGCAAACACTCAGAGCGAGGGCTCCGGCCCGCATCCACCGTAGCTGCCAAGAAAGGGGCCAAACTGGGCAGGGAGGAGGGGACAGAGGGTGAGAAAAAATGATATTGCCAACTCAAAGGATTTTCTGTAGGGACGAAGAGAAGTGAAAATGGGTGTTTGAAGACCTGTGTCTTTTTGTTGTTAACAGTTAGTTGAGATACTTTTCACATATCATACAATTCACCCATTTAAAGTGTACAATTCAGTGGTTCTTAGCAATCACCAAGTTGTGCAACCATCACTGTGACCGATTCTAGAACATTTTCGTCACCCCAAAAAGAAACCCTGTGCCCATGAACTAATCCCTCCCTCCCCAGCCCCAGGTAATTGCCCATCTACTTTCATGAATGCCTATATTAATGTATGGCCATAGATATTTGCTGTGATATTTTAGCCCAACTAAATTAAATAATATTTAGTGCACAGATAATCCCTTTTCTTCTTCAAATGAATTGAGCATGTTCTGCCAACTCTAACAGAACGACTCTTCTACTGTTGATAGACAAGTGAGTTGTCGTTACTACATTTATTAAGGGCTTTCCCCTCTCTTTTTATATGTGACTAGAGTCAAAAGATTGTAGAAGTTGGTTGTGGATGGGGTGGCCAAGTAAAAGTTAATTTATTTATTCAACCAACAAATATTTATTGCATGCCTACAATGTGTCAGGCACTGTTCTGGGATCTTGGGCCGCACGTATGAACACATTGTACCAAGATCCCTGCAATGGGTTCGCTTCAGCTCTGGACACCCATAAGTGTGTAGCCAGAACAGGAATAATCTGCATTTGGGGTCTATGAGTCCTCTTTGCTCTACAATGAGCTAAAGAGCTGCCGCTCACACAGAACATAAGAACTTGGAGGGAGTCTAGTGGAAAGTGGGAACTTCGTAGCTGGAAAAGACAGGGGCTCTCCCGGCCCAGGAAGAGGAGCTGATACACGTGGAAGAACAAGGAAGATGGGGCTGGACACCCCTTAACTGACCCATGAATGGGTAAACCTAACAAGATAGCAAGGAACAAGTCAAGGCTGGGGGTAGGGGAGCCAAGAGCCAGAGCGATAGAGACCTCTCGGAGGGACAAGAGTGAGGCTGTTCTGTTCGTCATGGAAGATGCCAAGGACTACACAGGCACCCACGGGGAGCTAGGCAGCTGCAGGGCCGCATCCCAGGGCCAGAGGGGGCAGCAAGGTAGAACCAGATCCACAGATATGCTGAAGAAAGAGTTCTGGAAAAGGCCTGCTACAGGGTCAGCTAAATCTACCACAGGCTTCCAAGGGTGGGGCTGCTTTGCTGGGCATTATTTTCCTAGTCAGGTTCTTTCCAAGAAGTGCCACAGTTGCCTCAGGAGACCTAACTGATTATGTCTGTCCACAGAGAAGGGGCAGACCAAGGAGGGGAGCGGAGCGCCACCTAGTGGCAAGGCATGTGGATGGCTGTGGGCATTCACCTTTCCAGGGAGGAGAAGGGAGACCAGCATCTCCGACTGCCCTTCCCGCCCCCCACACGCGATTTCCCTTCTCACCAACACTTATCTCCTCTCTGAAAGTTTATCTTGTTTTCTTAAAATCCAATCTTACAAATAGCAAGAAAAAGAGGAACCTTCCCATAGAAAAATGGGGGAAGGTCATGACCACGCAAGCCACAGTGGAAGAACTGTAAGCGACCCAGACTTCGCACTTACGAGAGTATATCCTAAGGTAATTATCATCTGAGGGTGAGAAGGAGCCTGGACACAGATGTTGTTCCTCATAGAAAAATAAAGATAAGCGGTTCAACTGTCTGCCATCAGAATGGTTAGAGCGATTACCACACAGCTATTAACATTTTGGTGAATATATGCACTTACTGACATGAGGTTGGCCCGTGACAGACTGTTCGGTCAAAGAAGGAGGCGACAAAACGGCACGGGTGCTGATCTCGCTTTGGTACTTGTCCGTACGTGAGAATGTGTGCCTAGAGAGAGGGAAACAGTGCTTTATGCCATGGTTGCGCACCCGTAACTGCAGGATAGAGGGATTGCAGGTGAGTTCTTACTATACATGGTACGTATTTTTACAGTGAGCACATATTCTCTTTGCCATTAGAGAGAAAACAAAGTTACTTTGAGTTTGTATTCAAATAATTGGAACAAAGTCAAAGGGAGTGAAACATTGACTGTGGATAGATACGGCTTTCTGAGGAACTGATACTGTTCCATGACCTTCTATCTCTTCCCCTCTGTGAAATTTGCCTCTTTCCCTCAGCTCCTTTTCACATTGTTCCCTTTCCCCCAAAACGGACTTTGCGTCCCTTTTAAAGCCTTGCTTCAGAGAAATTGCCCGATAAATAATGAATGCTGAAGTGTATTTGATTTTCTCACAAAGTAATTAAGGATAACCCATTGTGTACCTTTAAGATGACTGAAAGCTAATGTTGTCTGCATCAATACTGGGCAAATTGTGAAATGTTAAGTGACATTGCTACTGAAGGATTACTTTAGCCTCCTCAGGAGTGGCACAGTTGAGGAGAATTATTGTAAGAATAATGAAGTGTAAAAAATATATGGCCATTTAGCAAAAGATACTTACTTTGACAAATGTGAAATACAGGGGTTATTATTACCTGGAATTTTCAGTCAGTATTTGGAGTTAAATCCCCACCACCAGCCCCCTTCTTTTTCCATTTCAGGGCCTCGAGGCTTGGGGTGGATTCAGACCACCCAAGGACAAAGCTTTACCTTAGTTCTGACCTTCGTTGGTAATGTCTTGCTAGGTCGGATCATGGAAAGAATGAGAACAGATTAAAATTCATGCTCTGACCAGGGCAATGTTATTACAGGTCGCTGGTCCCCCAGCTCTCCCACAAGCAGCCACAACAGCTCCCATGCCAGTCCAGGTAAGGACCTGAACTCACCTATCCAGCTCCTGGTGGAAGTCGAGTGTGTTTCTATGGGTTTGTCCTCCCAGATTCTTGCCATTTGATTTAGATTTGGACAGAGAGCCTTAAACCAGTGATTCCAACAGAAGATACTGCTCAAGGGCCCCACTTGTAAGGAAACTTGAAAGGAAAGCAAGGGAGCCATTAAATAAGCAAGGCTTTCACCAGTTGTCATTCCCTCGAGGCAATTTTGTGGAGGTTGTGATCGAAATTCCTAAGGATTCAGTAACGAGGCTCTTATAAAGCTGAAAAGGGATACTCTCTGGGGTTTGTGCTTGAGGAACCAGGGTAAAAGAAAGAGAACATTTTTTAGCATTGTCTAGGAAAGGGCAGGGCCAACTTCGGTCGGGTGCTTCTCTGATAAGGGGAATAGAAACGCATTCTCTCGCCTCCAGGAATTCTATGAATTATGACACTCCCGACTCTCCTTTCTTCACTTCTGTGTGCATCCCTGAAAGGCTTGGCTGAAACACTGGCATTGCAGAGGGATGAGGCAAGTTCTCTTCTCTGCAATGCCTGTGAGGCCTGCAGAGATTAGAAAGGAAAAATCGAGCAAGGCTGGATACTTTCTACAAACTCTGCTCAGGGCATGGGCCACAAACTGATACACTTGGTAGAAGGACACAATACCTTTTGCAGCCACAAGGCACTGCCACGAGGGGGGTGGGGGCGAGGGGGGTGGGGCTGGACCTCCTAAGGAAAAGAGTTCAGGCCTTACTCTTGCTGGGGGATACCAGTCTGTCCTCTGCTTGTTAAAAGATTCCTGGAGACTGTAGGTTCTGTTTGGCTTTGATACCGCATCAGAGCAGGGGCTCCACGGGAGCCCCCAGACAGGACTCGCATCTAGGAGCTGCACAATTGTACCTTTGCCAAAGGACACGCTGTTGTCCTGGACAAAGGGTTTTAGGAATCAGATCGCTGGGCAAAGCAAGGACTCCCAGGCCATCTTAGCCTTCAACAGGCCCGTGGGACTCTTCAGGCAGCCAAGCATGGGGCACTCCCTCCTCCTGTCCCTATGGCTAGGATCTTTGCCTCCTCCACAACCCCCAGAAGGAGAGCCAACCACAGACAGCTCGACCAACTTCCGAGGAAAAGCGGAACCAGGGGCAAATGAAGGGAAGAGAGCAGCTTGCAGGTTGCATGTGAATCAGCTGGTGCTGTGTCATCCCCTCAGGTATCCAAAGTCAGGATTCTCCCCAAGCTGCTTTCCAGAAAACTGCCAGAGCACAGGTCAAACTCGGGAAGCTGCCAGCTGCGAACCGCCCCGGCTCCACCACACTGGCAAACACCTTTCTCCCTACCCACTCACGGCTAGCCTCAGCAGCTCATCTCCACGTCACCAGAGCTTGGGGGCAGGCCAGGGTGTTTTCACCTCCAGAAAACGTCTCTTTGCTTTGTCTGTTCTCAGTGTGTCAGAGAGAAAATCTCTGGCAGTCCGGACACCCAATAGCATTCCTGGGCTGGGTTGGCTTGAGAGGTCCCCAGCTGGGTGGCTATGCCCCCACCCTGCACAGCCCAGGACCCACCTCGGGGACTGAGCTCAAATACCCAGACACACCACCGCAGATCAGCTGTGCTTCAGGGGGTGGGTGCAACAAGGCACATTACCTGCTCTCCAGCTCCTCTTTGTCACTGCCAACAACCCAAGGTTACTTGCGGTGTTTGATCCCACTCCCTTTCTCGAACCTTACTGCCTCTGGTCCTCTAGCTCTGAGACTTCTCTTCGCCTTCACGCTCCCATATGCTCTATCTCCTTGAACCTCACAGATGCTCCCAGCTCCCTATGAACCCTCAAATCCTACCCAATTCTGCTGTTCCTCTCCCTCCATCATCATCCCCGACACTTTGCTCTGAGCCTCTCACCCACTCCCGGAGAGCCCTGGCCTCGGGAGCACCTCCTAGCCCATGGGCACCCAGACCTCACTAGTCCCGCAGCCTCCTTGGGGCTCCTGCAGGTGGACGGAAGCCACTCGCACACCGTGAGTAAAGGCAGGTCAGAACACTTAGATGCCCTTCTGCCGGCTCTTCCTTCAGAGACAATCATGCCTATCAGGCAAGTCACCCAATTCTTTGGCTAGAAAATCTTGAAAATATGGGATTGGGAAGAATTGCATAAAGTACCTCTGGTCTCATTCGAAACCAAACAAATGAATCCTTGGGGCATGCCAGATAGAGGCTTCTGCCCGTGTCAGAGAACTTTGAGTGAGCAGTCAGGGGTTTCCCAGCCCCTTCGCTGTTAGACAGAACTTTCTAGAACTTAGGCCCACAGATCCTAATTTGTTTGAATTGGAGCTTCGCAAAGTGTTTTCCGAGGACCTTGCTTCCAGGGATTTTGTAAGGTTCTCCCTTCTCCTACTGCACAACTGTGTGAGGCCAGATTTTCTTTGTGTACTTGAACCAAAACAACATATCACACAGACTGAGGAATAGATATCAGATTCGGTCTGTCTTCTGTTACGCCAGACATTGAAGAAAGTTGTCACTCTTCTCACCGAATTGTTTAAAAAAAAAAAATAGCTGTTACTCATAAAAAGTGTGTTAAAACAGAATAGCTCTATCGTTAAATGGGAAATAGTTAATATTCTGTTTCAGATGAGAGAATGCATCAATTTTTAATATGATAAAAACAATAGATATGACCCCCACAAACAGCCGCCCTTTGGGATCTTCAGTCATTTTCAAGAGCATGAATTTGAGAGTCCTTCAAATATATGAAAGGAGATTTCATGTCCACGTTTAGGTCCCATCTTTTCTAGGATAAACTTCTCCAGTTCCTCCCACAGGTCCCTCTGTGACCGGTGGTATACCCCTTAGCTACACTACAGTCCATGAGTGACTCAGAGCAGGGCACACAGAGCAGAATGCGATCCCACTCGCATCGTGCGCCCGGGAGGGTTCTGCGCCCGGGAACTACCTCTCTCAGCCTAAATATCCCGCCTCCATGAAAACATCCCAAGTTGCATTTGGGAGAAGTCCTGTCAGCCCATCCGTTCATCTCCTCCTGAACTGGCAATAACTCAAGCCACCAGGACTTTTTTTCTCTTGCTCTTCTAGAGAAGTGGGTCACACCAATCCTGTCTTTGTGCCATTGAGTTTTTTGAACCCAACTTAGAATATCATCACACTTATCGCTATGAAATTCTCCTTTAGTTTTGTCTCTTGTAATCTTCCTGAATCTTAATTCTGTCATTTAGTGTATTAACTGTCCTTCCAACTTTTCTGTCATCCACAAAATTGATGAACATGCCACCTGCCTCTATTCTTGTCACTGATAAAAAGACACCACGTGGGACCAAATCTCATGAGCCCCACTAAATACCTCATCTGTGTTTAGGGCAACCCATTAACAGACACGAGCAGCTATGTATGGACATAATGAGGTTGTCATTGACCTCAATACTCATCCTCTGCTCCACAGGACACCAGACTTAAAACCCATGAGTGATTCCTGCTGTCCCTCCCGCTATGCCTCTGCGCACTGATGTAACTTCACACATCCCCAATTTAAGCCACCCCCCAACACACACACACTGCAGAGGAATCATTCTTCAAATGGTTCAAAAAAATACAAATTTACTGAGCATGCTGTATGTCAGACCCTGTGCTTTGGGTTAGAACTACAGAGATGAATCGGATATTCTCAGATCCTAGAATTGTGCTGCGGGAACTTCTGCCTCTACAGGTAGAGGGTCCCACCCTCTGGTCCTCTGCCCCCTTGAGGCCCCAGCGCCAGACCCTAGCCCTCCTTCCGGGCCCCCTGAGCGGGGACGGGGCCCCCCCGCGGGCATGGCTGCTCCTGCTGGATTCCCGGGGGAGGGAGGGGTGCCCCTGATGATTTCAGTTAGAATTCAGTGACTTTGCCTCAGAACCATTCGGCTTCATGCTGCCATGTTTGATCAAATAAGCTTCACTGGGCTGGAAACCCAACCATGGAGTTAAAGTCGTTTGCGTGAGAAAAGGTGGCCAGCTCACACGGAGCTCGCAGGGAGGGTAACCCGTGTGCAAACCCAGGACCGTGGATGGGGAGGGTAACCCGTGTGCAAACCCAGGACCGTGGATGGGGAGGGTAACCCGTGTGCAAATCCAGGACCGTGGATGGGGAGGGTAACCCTTGTGCAAACCCAGGACAGTGGATGCTTCGCCGGGACGACAGCTCCCGCCCAGAACCTCGGACGGTCCTCAGCCTCCTCGATAGCCCCGTGTCGTGGGCCGGCGCGCGGGGACGCCCCACGGCCAGCAGCTGGCCGGGCGCGCGCGGGTTCACGTCAGCAATTGGGAGCCGTCCGAGGGAAGCGGGCGGCTCAAGGCGGGAAGCCAGGCCACCGGGAGGGCGGGCCGGAGGCGCCCCGGAGGCCCGCTGCCTCTCAGACAGCCGCCTGCTCACCCCCACACCCCTCGGGAATCTCTGGGGCAGAAGCCAGGGGCCCGGAGGGCCACCTGCGCTTCCGCCCCATGAGACTTCAGAGCCCTGAGGGCTGTGTGTCGTGGCTTCCGCTTGGGTCCTGTGCTGGTGGCTCCCAGATGGCCGGGGAAGAGAAGCTGGAACCAGATCGAAGATGATCACCAGGGTCTCCGAGGCGGGATTTTGGGCCGTCCCATTTAGTGTGAGTCACGGGGAGTGTGGCAGGGGGGGTCTCTTCGGGGCCTCACCCAGTAAGTACCCTGCGGTGCTCAAGGCTCGAAGACTCCCCGGGAGTGATAAACAGTGGGGGGTAAGCCCGGCGCCCAGCGCAGCCCCACCTCGCCCTCTGCAGCAGTCTCCTCACCTCTAAAACGGGGTCGTGGTTGTCACCCAAGTCACGGGGTTATTTGTGACTTACCGTTGCCACGTGCATGGTCAGTGCCTGACATTGAGCGCACTCTCGGCCAGTGTTAGTGGTTCTACGTTTTTACCACGGGAATCCTTCGGAGCCAGTGTCTCTCCTGGACACGGACGGTATGGAGGAGATGAGCGAGCAAGCTCGGCCACACACATAAGTGGTCGTGTTCTAAGACTGCCTTACCCCTTTTGGGGTGATTTTGTACACATTTCCCTCCGTGGCAGGCAGGTCAGGACAAGTGTTTACGACCTCAGCTTTACACAGGAGAAGACTTAGGGCCGGAGAAGGTGGGCGAGCCCCCCAGGCTCCCAGCTAGGGTTTGGTGGACACAGGATGGGCCTTCTGCTGCCTTTCATCCTCCCATCACCTGGTTTCTCCTCGACGCCAGGTTGTAAGCGTTCCCACAGACTGACGTGCCATTACTACCAAGTCCAAAAACACCAAGTCTCAGCTGTCCAAATATTTGTCAGCCCTCGGCGTTTGGAGAAAAGCGATTCGGTTCATACTTGTCCCAAACAAATATAAATGGCACCAACAGAAGGACTGGCGCCCAGGACGGGAATGAGGGCTTGGAGATCCTTGCTGTCAGTGAACTGTTTCTCTCCTGCTGAAGTATGCCCAGCATTGTAATTCTCTGTAGCATTCGAGGGGGCTGAGAGCCTCGAGCAAAAACGGAGATGCCACCAGCCCTGGTTTTTGGGTTTTGTTTTGGGGTTTTTTTAGGGAAAGGGCGTGTTTTGCCAGCAGGTGGCGACAGAGAAGCAGAAGGTTTAAACCTATTAATCAGAAATCTGACCTGGGAGATCATCTCACCCAACGTGCATATGTTATTCCCAAACAAATTAAGGTTCACAGAGGGTCTGTGACTTGTTTAAGGTCATACACCCGGTTAATGGCTGAGCCAAATTATACTCCGTTCTCACCATGAACTCAGAATGTGCACGAACACAGACTGCCTTTCAAAATAGCCTGACATCCTCATCATACGAAGGAAAATACCACTTCTTTTGAGTGTGTGTTCATCATTGCAGCATGCAGCCAAGCTGATGGGCTCATCAGGCCCTCAGCTTTCCGAGCTGGGGAGGTGGGCAGAGAAGAGATAGAGGAAGAGAAACAGCTATTTTTGGTGTCCTTCTGAGGCTTCATAACACGCTTGTGCTGCCTCTGGGAGCTTCCTGGCCATGACCCCCGCCACAGCCGTCAGGGACTGCGGGGTAAGAATACCCCTTCCCGACCACTCCTTCTACTTTATTAGCACCAGCTTATAGTGGGGGCGTTCAACATTTTACTGAAAGGCCAGGCGCCGCTTTGCTATCTACTGCTGGTGGCACAGCGTGAGAAGCAGAGACTCAGGAAACGAGGGGAACACCTGCCCTCTGAAGGGGCCTAGATTTGTTCTGTATCGTTCTAAGGAAGAGAACATAAACAGATGGGTAAGTCAGAGGTACCTAAAATGACTTTGGGCACTTAGTGGGTGCTTCATAAGCGTGGATGGAGGGATGGATTAAGATTTCAGATCGATACAATGAAACATTTTCTAACAGTCTCAGTGGTCCAAGAAGGAATGTACTGTCTTGGTTGAGTATGTAATGAATTCCCTGTCCCTGGATGTATTCAAGCATCAGCCATGCAGTCAGTTGGTAGGGATGTTGTAGAAGCATGCTGGGGGAGATTGGTTTGGATTGGATGAGCTTTTGGGTCCCCTCGAATCCCGGGATCCTTATTTTCTATGATTCTTGGTGCACAGTGAAAGAATGGAAAAGGCAAAGATGTTTCTGTCTTTGGTTTTCAGAGCTTTCCAAGAGAAGAATCCTAAAGGTTTCAGGTGGCCTTCTAAAGCCTGGTCCCATGTTCCTTTACTAAACTTTCTGCCACAACTGAAAAATGTTATCATCCTGGAAGTTCATTTGAGAGCTTCTGCTGGTTTCACCAAAATAACAAGTTTGCTTCTTTTTAATTTTGAAAATCAGGGGAAATGGACTTGTGGCAACCTGGGTTGGTCCTGTTAGATGCAGGTATTTATACAGCCCAACCTCCTGGCCATGACGAGATGGAGACACATAGGATGACAGAGTTAGGAGAGTCTGGCAAGCCGGCGGGTGGCGCAGAGGCCACTCCTGTCCATCGGGTAGCAAAAGGGAAATGAGAAACCTGAAGGCTAAGATGTACAACGGGAGTGAGTTCCTCGCCCCCAAATGAGGCTTTGACGCTCATTCCATCTCGAAGCATACCCTGACTTCCTGCTATTTCCCCTTCTTTCTTTGCAGAGGGGTATTCAGCTTTCCCTTCACGTGAGTGGGTGTTGTTCGCTTTTTACGGAATTAAGTGTTTGAAACTCCAACAGCAAACCCAGCTCTCGGTCTGAGGGCAGATTTTACCGGTAGGGAGAGACAGGGTGGAGGAAAGGACGCTGACCTCTCGTTTCTTACCCCCTTCCTCCAACGTGGAGCCTTGGACAGTTTCTCTGAGAGGCTCCTGGCTGAGAAATGCCGTTAGACACCCAAAGCGAATTTTTAAAATGATGCGAGGAAGTGGGATGAGCAGACTGACCTTTCATGGAAAGATGAAATCATGTGCTTGGCAAATTGGAAAAACTAACAAGCTTAGAGAAAGCTCACCGCAGCCAAGAGCGAGCAGAACCTCCAGCACCTTCCTCCTCTCCCAGAGCCTCTGGGAGGGTGCCCCTGGACATCCCAAAAACAGGGAGACCAACTGACCAACCTCTGGTGCTCCCTGAGAAACTCACTGGCCTTCCTGAGCCTGAAAAGATTCTCACTGATTGTCTTTAATCCCTTAAATAATACATGTGTGAACTTGGCTCCCATGTAAATGGCTCTAAAGAAAACTGCCCAGCCTGAAAATACACACGCACGCATGCGCACACACTCTCAAAGCACAAAACCCTTTTGCAACTTTACCTCTAATCTCAGGCTGTGGAGGGGAGGGGTTGCTCTCTGGACCCTCTTATTTGTTTGCGTTACTGGGGATCCTAGGTCCTCCCCTCAGTCTATATCTGCTGCCATTAGACTGTCCACGTGTCTCACCCATCTTTGTTCATTGACTCAATCACCAAATGTTGACCAAGGACCTACATGGGGTAGGCACAGTGAAGGTTTACATGATGAGCAAGACCCATGCCCTGACCTTGAAATTTTCAGAATTTTACAGAAGGATAATTTACACTGGCCAAGTGTTTCCTGCTTACAGGTAAGGAAACTAAGGCTCAGATAGACTCTGAGCCTTAACAGGCTAACAGGCAGTAGGAAAGAGACCCAGGTCTTCTGACTTCAAGCCCCCTGAGCACCCAGGAGAGTCCGGTGTCTTTTGTAGGCTGTCAGTAATTCATTCTTATCTCTGAAGGCGGGGGCGGTGTGGAGAAGAGCACAGTCAGCCTTAAGCCAAGTCTCCCCCCGAACCCCAAGCTGGGTGTGAATAGCCATTATGTCCCCATCCCTGGGGTAAGGCCAGATGCTTCCTGTTCTTGTAAGTCACCAAAAGTTTTACTGTTCTTTCCAGGATTTGTTCCAAAAGAAGAATTAAGCACACAGTCTTTGGATCCAGTGTCCCAGGGAGATGCAAGTAAGTGAACTGACAACTGGAAACCCAGAGGGGCTGTGACATCCGATCTGCTCCCCTCTCTCCACACTCAGCCCACCCAGATCCCCTTCTCTCCCACCCTGGATCTATTTATCTCCTCTCTTCTGTCACTTTGTTCTAAGGGGAAAGGGAAGCTTATGGAGGATTTAAACTGTCTGTGTGCACGAAGGGGAAAGGATCAGGTTTTTTCAACATCACCATGGCAACAGGGTGGGATGGAAAGGGGAGACAAAGGAGGGGGTTAAAGGAAGAGATGGGCTTGCCGGCAGGGTCAGTGGCTCCGTGAACAGGTTGGCAGACAGAGCTCTGAGCTGGAGGTGGAAATGCGGAGAAATGGGCAGATTCAGGAGACAGAGAAGGACGAATCTAGAGGTTTGGAGGTGGAGGTGTGAGAGAGGAAACGGACGAAGATGATTTGAGCAACTGGGATACTGGGCACTGCCATGAGGACCCCTGGGATGGGGCAGGTGGGGGCAGGGAGATCGTTGCTGACGGCCGTCTTCCACAAGACATTCGGCCTAGTAGACAGTTGACTACCCAGATCTGACTCTAGAAGGAGCAGCCCACCTGGGAATTCAGAGTTGGAAGATGATGAGCTAGGATTCAAAACCAAGGTTAGGAAAACAGGAAAGGTGACCGAGGGAAACAAGCGGCCTTACACCTGAAGAACTTCAGCACTGAATAGGTGGAGGAGAAGCCACCTGAAGATACCAGGAAGGAAGGATCAGGGAAAAAAAGGAAAACCAAGAGGCAGTTGAGCGTTGCGGGCCAAGGAGATCACCTGCAGATTCCCTCAGAGAGTCGTTGCAAGTCAGCCACCCGTGGGCTGGGAGTCCCAACCCAGCTATGTAGGAGGATCACCTGCAGACATTTTTAAAAACTCAAGATGCCCAATTCCTGGCTCATACCTACTGAATCACCCTCACCCTAGATCTTCCTACTCAGGATACGGGTTGACCACACCAGCATCACCTGCGGGCTTGTCAGAAATGCAAAATCTCATGCTCTACCTCCGACCTACTGAATCAAGTGATTTCTTTGCGCGTCCAACCTTGAGAAGCCCATCCCAGAGTGATTCCCGGGCATCCTCCTTTGTTGAAGCTGCGTAAGCGACTCTGATACATATCCAGGGTTAAGAAACACTGGCCTACTGCATTGGACAGCACAAAGTATTCATCCATAAAATCATATGTTGGAGAAAACCAAAGCAATTAAGAAAATTGGTAGATTGATTCCTGTGGACACTCTCACCTTTTCTTCCTTGTCCTCCAACCTCTGTCCTCTGTGACAGTAATAAATTGCTCATGCAGAACATTTAGTGACTCAGTTCTATCCTGGAGTATTGATGTCATCTTCCTATCGGCATGTTTTCATCTCACTACGAGGAGGCCACTAGGTCTCAGCCCACGTGCAGAGCTGAAACCATGATCCGTAAAGCATCGTGGGAAATGGAGAGCACGGGTGATTCCAATGTCAGCCATCAGGGTAGTGAGTAAGGAGAGCCAAGCAAATAGAGAGCATCTCAGCTTCTTAAAACCTAGCTATGAAGTGAACACTTCAATCCTGAGCACAGCTCAAGATGTAAGAAATAAGAAAAAAATTGTCTATGAAGAAGCAAAACAGAGACTCAAAATCCATGTGCTTTATTTATTTAAAAAGAAAATCACCTTTGGGCCTCATTCTAATTAAGTTATTTAAAAAAAAAAAACTTTTCATTTTAAAAGGCATATTGAGCTAATCTGCTGACAGCTGGAAGGAAAACCCCTGTCCAGGGGCGTGTCTCAAACTTTCGTGTGCACACAGTTCACCTGGAGATCTTGTTAGAATGGGGCTCTGATTCTGTAGATCTGGGTGGAGCCTGGGAGTCCTCATTTCCAGCACACCACAGGTGCGGTGAGCAGGGGGCCCTGAAGAACACCACTGCCACCTGCTGGCAACAATTCTCATTGCCAGCTCAGACCCAGGGAAGAAGGGGTTGGCCCTGTGTGGGGTACAACATCACAAGCCTTAGAACAGTTCTGCTTTTTCCCAGGCTTCCGCAGCATTGTTAAGGCTCTCACTTCTTGCTTTTATTTGATTCTTCCAATCTTCATCTCAAGGATCATGCTTTGGCATAGGCAGTTTGGGGACAGCAAAGGACAAGGGAAGCCAGCTGAACAGGACGAGTTGGCAGGCACTGAATGTCCAGGCAGACAGGAAATGAAAGTTTGCAAGAGCCACTAATGAGCCAAGGCACTAATTCCAGATGGAGCAGAGTCAGCCAGGCCCAGAGAGGTCCCTGTCATCGCCCACTTCTCTGCCTTTCATTGCCAGGCGCCAGTGCAAGGTGATGAAGCACATTCTCAGATACAACTTTTTTCCTTAATCTGCCAATTCTGCAGTATCACTCTTTAATAAGTATCTCTTATCGATTCTGCTTAACACTGTGTCAACTCATGTCCATTTCTTGCTCTCGTTTAATACATACCTATATCCCTTCCTGCCTACTGATCTCCTCCTGGGGAACGGGAAGACCATGGTCGCACGGAAGCAATGCAACATGCATCGGAGAGAAGAGAAGCCTAGTGGTGGCCTCCTGGGCGATTGTGCTGGAGCCTAGAGAGTTCCAGGCGTGTCCAGGCGGCTGCATGCCCAGGCAGAAAGGACAGCACTGCCCGCGTGTCCTCGTGGATACTCCAGCCCAGAAATTCCTACCTTTACTGTCCCTCTCTCTTTCTTCCCCCCATGGATCTCTGTTTTGAAATATTCTTGTCTCCCAAATCTCAGTTGTCCAATGATCCATTCCCCATTTTTTTTTAACCAGAGGGATATATACCTCCTAATAAGAACTTCTGAACAGTATTGAATAATCAGTTTTATCATACTAAGATGATGTAATTTCAATCGAGAGCAAAGAGGACTTTAACTATTAGCTTATGTGGCTTTCCACCAACTCCTGCAGCATTTGAAAGGTTGAGAAAAGCTTTTAGCCCCCTGCCTCCCTCACAACCTTCGTGTATGCACAGGGGTCCAGAGATCCTAGCCAGAACAACTGGCCTAGTCTTTATCACAACTAAAAGAGAGGAAAAAATTCAAAGCTTGCTACAAACAAGTCCCGAGATGTGTAGATATATGCGGGTAATTCTATGGTTGCCTCACCTGGGGAAGTGAAGACGATTGGTATCAATTTCTCATTCTACCATTCCTGCCCTCCCCTCAGCACTGGCCTTGCAGAATTTTTCATACCTTTATAAAAACCCAACACATAATTCTACAAAATTAAGATGAGGGTAAGAGACCGCAAGCTCCTGAGACTCAATCTGGGTGAATTCTACATTTGGGGGGTCTGCACTGAAGTGGTCTGAGCCAAGGAAACCATCCGCAGGGCTTTCCCACACTTGACCGGGAGGCCATTGCTTCTGAAGGCTCTAAGTTGGCTGATACAGAGAATTCTAAAGCAGTTATAGAAATAAGTGCTAGCCCAAGTGTCCAGGACCTTGGTGCCCAGTGAAAATCAGTTATGAATTTAAATAAGTGAATAAACCCTGCATCTTGCCATTACTTTTTATTTTCTTTGCATTGGATTCTCAGGGAGCTCTGGGGGAGAAAGAGGAGAGAAAGCCTGGGTTAATGCAATGAGAGATCATCAGAATAACAGAGCCCTTTTCCATTCCTCAGACTGCAAAGTTGACTTGTCATTTTTAATCGATGGGAGCTCGAGCATTGGCAAACGCCGATTCCGAATCCAAAAGCAGTTCCTGGCTGATGTTGCCCAAGCTCTTGACATTGGCCCTGGCGGTCCACTGATGGGCGTTATTCAGTATGGGTAAGTGCTGTTCTTAATCCAGAAACCGAGTCGTGCCACATGCTGAATCTTATGCCACAAATAATACCATCCTACAGCACAAATTCATCTTCTTCCCTAATACAAATGTAAATGAAAGAAATGGAAGCAATTTCAGGTGCCACTTAAGAAATCTGACTCTTCCAGAAGGGAAGGACAAGTTAGTGAACACTTAGAAGTAAATGGCATTTGCACGCAGGGTTTGTAGAGAGCATATTTATTTGGGAATGAGGAGAGCTGGATTCAAGTCTTAGCTCAGCCAGTAACAAGCTACGTGGTCTTGGGCCAGGGCTTTGCCTCTCTGTCCTCAGTTTCCTTTTCTGTAAGCCAAGAAGGTGGGCTGCACCCTGTGCTCTGTCCACCTGGAGGTAAGACGCCTAGAAAATATGGTGCTGTAGGTTGACATTTCTCTTTTCTCCATATGGCCTTAGGCCTCTGTGCTAGTCCTGGAAAAGGTTACCAGGTAATGGGGAAGACTGAGTGGGGAGGGGAGTGGCCTCTATCAGTCAGCTGAGCACCAGGTGACTGTCCCCAGCCCACCCTATTACTCTAGTTAGGGTAGAAATTGAGTGTTCATACTGACATCCAAGCTCAACTTTTTCTCTTATTGGGGGCAATAAGTCAATCTTATTTCATAGTAATAGGTTTCTCCCTAAATGCCGATGTACAGATGTTAACAGATAATAAGCAGACAATCGGAAGAGCAAACAAGCACAGATCTCAAACAATAGCTGGACTTTTGACCAGGAACCATTAAGGGCAGGATAATGGTCTCACTTTCCACAAAGGACCCTCGGACACAATATGACCCCTCCTTCCCCACAGATCTTCAGCTTAACCTTAGCAATGGAAACTAACATAGACCTTGGTGCCTCTTGCTGAGAAGCCGTGGCCCCAGCTTATTTGCCTCCCCCCACCAAAAAAGTAAAAACATTTATACCTGACAACAATCAGAGGGTCTCCAGATCCTTCAAAATTTCCCAAGGATCTCCAGGAGCAGTACTTTAACCAAGGTTGTTCTATCAAAGGCCCTAGAATATTGATTTTTTGAACTGTCAAAAGAAATAATCAAAAACCCTTTATTTTCATAAGAACGTATAACGTTTGTATTTTTAGCATTAAATCCCAATAACACATGTAGTACTGTCTCCTGTTCCTGTGAAGAAAAAGTAGTAGATGAGTTACCTGGCACTTGTATACAGTCAGAGTCAAACAGATGAAAATAACCAATTTCTGCAAATGTCAACTCTCGATGTCAAAGGATCTATCTTGAGGACTTTAACTTGAAGTAGAAAAATAGGATTTTTTTTTTTTGGTCATTGTTTTCTTGTTTTCAATATGTCAACCTATTTTCATTCCTGCACTACTTTTTAAAGATAGCAAACAGAGGGCAGTCTTCTCTGGGGAGGAAATGCAAGCACTTTAGCACCAGATGTCCCCGGTCAATTTTATTGGGGGGTTCAAAGC
Source organism: Eumetopias jubatus (assembly GCF_037043125.1). Classification (NCBI taxonomy): domain Eukaryota; kingdom Metazoa; phylum Chordata; class Mammalia; order Carnivora; family Otariidae; genus Eumetopias; species Eumetopias jubatus. The sequence continues at coordinate 30,379,317 of NW_028274815.1, forward strand.
TTGGTGTGTCATCTTGAATTAAAAATAGCTCCTTTAAAAGCTGTGTATACTAAGGTTTATAGTATAATATGAAAATAAGGTAATAAATATGTCAAGGAAGAGAAAAATGGCAGGAGAAAAGTGTGTGCCAATGAGAAGGTGGATGAACGAGCCAATGTAGCAAGGAAGGAAAAACAATTCGGTAAAGGCTCCTCCCTGCCCCCAGAAGACCATTTCCCCCCACATTTTCCTAATGTGATCACCATTTGCAGGAGAGAGTTACCTCCATGCTTTCCAATTTCACTTTCTAAAAATGCCTTGCTATTCGTCTTTTTTGCGTCCCGGGTCCTTATTAATTCGGAGCACTTCAGAGAAATGGCGTCTGTTTTCCTTCACTTTACGCTCATAGAAGCACATCAATCATCGGCACCCTTCTTAAGCCACAGGGCGCAGGGGAAAGCACAATGAACTAGTGACAGGATATCTTGAATTCTGGCCTGAGCTCGGCTGGGTGACCTGAAGCAGGGGCTTTGATTTCTCCATGGGAGCACTGCCATCTATAAAGTACCGGGGGTGGATGGGATGATGTATTAGGGCTCCGCCAGCCTGATGGTCTGTGATTCAGTGACTGGCTCTGTACTCGGAAGATACTCAATAAATGAATGTTGGGCTAACAGACTAGATGAGCCACTTCTCTCTTCCTTCCAGCCTCGGTTCCAGTTAGAAATAGGTGGGGAGGGGAGGTGGGGTGATTAGTAACAGCATGATGTTTTGCATGGAGGCGACGCGTCCTTCAGTGGAATGTGGGGAACACAATAAATTGGAGGGCGGTATAAGAAGGATGTGATGAGGCACAAGGGGAAATCCTCGTGCCCAAGTGAAATTGCTTGATTTCAGCCTCCTGGCTTTCTCCTTGAGGGGCTCCCTCCCATCCTTTCTTTACCAAATGGTCATAGTGCCCAGAGAGGGAGGGAGTGGGGCGGAAAAGGGGAGGACGCAGGAGTCAATGCAGATGTGGAGCCTGTGTTTCTGGAAAAGGAAAAGCAGGAAGAGCCAATGCTTGGCCGGTTGGGAATCTGATTCTTCTCCTGGTGCAATGCCCACCTTACCATCACTGGGATCAGCCCTGCTCTCTCAGATTCACAGAGCCTTGGGGCCATAGAAAGATCCTGCTTCCACCTCCTGGTGTTATAGAGAGGAAATGAGGCTCTAAAAGAAATGACCAGCCCATCAAGAATGAGCCCTCCAAGGAGAGGCCAGTGCTGCCCTCAGAGAGATTGAGTGACTTTCCCAAGAGCACACAGCGAAATGCATGACCGTTGGGGAGAGGGCAAATATTAAATCTTGGGTTAATTCCTAAAATGTCCAACAGAATTGACTTCAAAGTGAAGCTTTTGCTCATCTGCCCAAAAAGCTTCTGATAATTGAGCCTTACCACCACACTGAAGACGGAGACACTATCCTTAGACAAAAAGCCAAGGACTGAGCCCTCATCTGGCAAGTGAGTTCTAATCGAGAAGCACACAGCAACAGTCTTGTGATCGCACTTAATACCAATGGGGACACAGAAAGGCCGAGTGAGAGGACAGCCAGAGCAAGTAGCTGTTAGGTGAACTCTAGCCCGCGGAATGAATGAAGCCAAGCCGCTTGCGTTTTCACGGCAGCCTGGATCCACAGGCGCTAAGTGCCTCCTGACCTTCAAGATGATTTGGTTTTAGTCTCCAGTTTCAGGATAAATGGAATAGAGTTGCACAAGTTCTTCTGAACTCTGTAATCAACCCTAGGATATCAACAGTTGGAAAATGGTTATAGAACAAAGCAAAATGTTGGTTTTTCTTCATTTCAAAATGAAATAGACTTTTCTTTGCTCGTGGTTCTGTCGCAGCCGCCCAGTGTTTTGGAAAGTGGCTCTGGGCTGGGCTGCACACCCTTCCTCATCCAGGGCTGCAGCTGTACCCTCAGCGGCTCCCCCCACCCCTCACGGTCACCCTCTCCCAGAAGGAAAGATGCCCAGAGGCTCCCGTGGGTCAGCTGAGCCACCATGTGGGGGACAGAGTGGAGGGAAGAACAAGTATCAGGACAGGTGTGGTAGGCAGAAGAGTGGCCCCCAAACTCGTCTACCTCTGAGTCCTTGGAACCTGTGAATATGTTGCCTCACATGGCAAAAGGGACTCTGTAGATGTGATTAAAGTTAAGGACCCTGAGATGGGGAGATTATCCTGGATTATCCAGTGTCCCCATCTAATCACATGTGACCTTGAAAGCGGAGAACCTTTCCCTGCTGTTATCAGTCAGAGGAACATCTGACTATGGAAGAGTGGTCAGAGATAGACGACTGCTGGCTTTGAAGCTGGGGGAAGGGAGCCGTGAGCAAAGAATGCAAGCAGCCTCTAGAAGATGGAAAAGACAATGGAATGGACCCCCCCATCCCCACCCCAGAGCCTCCAGAAGTGAACACAGCCCTTCCAGGAAGACCCATGTCAGACTGCTGACCTCCAGAACTGTAAGCCTAATGAGTGTTGAAGCCACTAGGTTTATGGTCACGTGTTACAACAGAAATAGGAAACTAATACATTCTGGCACATTCTCTTGAGTCTGCAGCAAAGGAGGTGTGGGCAGGGCTGGAGCCTGAGACAGCTCCATGGGGCTCAGAGCAAGAAGGTCCCAGCTTCACACTGGCATTACCTAGGGAGCTTTAAAAATGTTGATACCCGGATCCCATTCCAGACTTACTAAACCAGAATCCAGTTAATACCCAGGAGCTGATATTTTAGTCTGTAATTCCAGTCTGTTGCCAAGAGGGCAAGAGACAGCTCAGCTCCCCAGGAGTCAAGTGGCCACGCTGTCCAGAGCCCAGATCCCTCCAGTGCCCACCCCAGTCTTCTTGCGCCCTCACTGCCTTTACAGAAATTAACAGGATCCCAGAGCCCCTGCCTGTCATTGGCTCTCCGGGGCCTAACTGCACAGACTGTGCCTCTACCCAACACTCTAAGAGACAGCAGGTGAGCCACAGTCCTCAGGGACACAGTCTCAAGGCTGAGTGAGCCCTGAATAACATTTACCCAAAAATCCTATGCTTTTTCTGTTCCTCCCCATTGAGTCCTCCCGGAGGTAAAAATAAAACAAGGACTGCACTTGACTTCCACCACTTGCATTTACCAGCTCCACCCCCCCCCCCACCGCCCTGCCATCGCGTTGACTGGGCTTATTGCAGGGCTCCCCTGAGATCATTCTCCCTGTGTCCGGATCCCTAGATCATTGTGCTAGAGAAGCAGATAGCTACCTCGGTGCACATTAGAACCACTTGGGGACTTTTTGAAAATCCCAATTCCTGGACCAAACCTCAGATCGATTAAATCAGAGTTTCTGAGTGTGGGACCCACGCATCATTAATTTTCAGAACTCCCCAGGTAATTCTATTGTGCAAGCAGAGAGTGCATACTCGGCTATTCCCAAAGGCTTGTGCTGTCATCCGGGGCATCCTCTCCCGGCTCTGGGCTGCCTCCTCCTTCTTTTCTCAGCCTTTCTCATGCTTTCTCCAGATTCTTCTTACTTGTTCTCCTCCCTCCTCTTATGATCCATGGTATCATCTGCGACGTTGTTAGAAAGGCAGAGCCTCAGACCTCACTTGGACCTACAGAATCAGAATCTACATTTTGACACGATCCCTGGGCATGGGGCCCGAGTTCAGGAAGTGCCAAACGTGGAGTCTGTTGCAGACGTTCCATGTCATGGTGCTTCCGAGCCCTGTGACACAGGTACTGACCAGCGAGCCCAAGAGTCTGTGTGTTCCAGCGTGACTCTCAGATCGGCACATTGCATGTCCACGTTTCCCTCCACAGGAAGAGCTATGCAGGTTAATTTTCTTTTTGGTGGGTGCATTGAATTCTTGTTATTAATTACCAAAAGCATTCATCTAAAAACAAAATTTGATTATAAGACCCTGCTTCCCATCTATGGTCCTAGGAAATGTAGGACCAGCGTCCTTTCAAAAGGGTCTAGTTGTACCAAGTCCCTTGGCAGGTTGGCCTGGGCCATGGGGGTGGCCAGAGCCACTCAGTCCTTTGAGAGGATGGGGGCAAACTCATTTTTGCTCTGAGCCAGGAGATGCACTCAAGGGATAAGTCTGCCACCCAGCCTGCAGCTCCCAGCATGTCCTTGGGCAAGCAGGGCCACCCTAGAACATACTCCTGATTCCATAGGCATGGTTCGTCTTGGTGACTAAGCCCATAAATTATCACATTTTAGCATTAAGAAGATGAGAAGAGTCAATATAGTTGGGTGATTTTATTGTAACCTCAAGGTGATGCCTTGTGGGAGGAAATGGTTTTGAAAAGTTGGTGCCTATAGGAGATCTGATCAGTTAGTATGTCTCTGTTGGCATAAGAGAGGCTCACGCGGTATTACTGCGAGTACGTGGGGCTAATGCAGGACTCCTCTGGGGCTTCAACTGAAGGGGACTCAGAAGTCTTCCAGACTCCAGAGCTTCCCAAACTTTCCTGAGGATAGGATTCACCTGGATCCCTTGTTTAAAACAAACAAACAAAAATGTCCACCTGCTGCCAGGATGAGATCTGGTTCGTGGGTACTTGAACAGGTGCATCAGGCGAGTTTTACCATCAGGGAGGCCTGGACACACTGACATCCATTCCTGTGCCCTGGCCCCAGGTGCCAAGCCTTCCTCAGGATCACCGGAGACCATTTCTGACAGGCATTCTTCTTGTTTCTTAAACACCCCCAGGGTCATCATTTCTTGTCACATAAATTATTCCTGTCCCTGCACAAATTCTCCCTATAATCTCTCATCATTAGCTTCTCTTCCAAACTACAATTAGTTATTTTCTCCTTGAGCTATAAAACTTCATTTATTTTCTTCCCTTATTTGCAAAGGAAATCTTTGATATTGCTGAGGGGAAAAATGTTTTCCTTTAATGAGATCTTGTAATAAAATAACAAATTAGAAGTTTGCTTAGATAGAAATATAGCTGAACTTTTTAACTAGTCTCTGTCTCTGAAAAGTAACCTGGCTAGGGTGTCAGGCCACCAGCCTATATATCCTGAAAAAGGATACACACACCCATGTGTGCTGGTACCAAGAGCTGCTACAGTTTGCAGATTAAAGACATATCATTCATTCCTATGATTTAACTACATTTCAATTTAACAAAGATTTATTGAGTGTTTACCGTGCACAAAGCTCTATGTCATTCGCGGGGGATACAATGTAAAATTCTTCTAAGTGGTTTGATTACATTTGTCTGCAAGTCCCTTGATGAATGGCTCAGTAGCTTTGCCCATAATAATAATTTTAGCAATGGGAGAGTTTCAGAGGTCCTCTGGTCCAAATTTGCAGTCCATTAAAAATAAATCAACAAATGTGATAGAGATTGTGTTTTTCAGGACTTCACCATCTAGTAAGGGAGGCAATATTTTTAAAAGAAATAACACTAAATAAAATTAAAAGCATCTATTCATTGGGTATGTGAATAACTCATCTGTCTGCCTCTGTAGATGGATTCATCCACCTCTGTGATGTAATAAAGAGAAGGATCAGTGTTGAGCTCAGGAGCAGAGTGTTCAACTCCAGTAAGGGTGATCCAAGAAAGGAGAGGACATTGAGCTTTCTTCATTTATTTATTCCACAATTTCCTGTTTAAGCACTAGGGATAGGAAACACTAGGACATAGAGCCTGTTCTCAAAGAGTAACAGTCAATCTTCATGACCTGTGGCTTCCATATTTGCAAGCAAATTCTCATGGTACTTTTATAGCCATCTGCAGACTAGCATGGCATAGGGGTGGGATTTGAGCTGCTTGACACACTGTCCCAGACGAGGTCAAACAAGGCAATGCTCTGCCTTCTTGTTTCAGCTGCCATACTGTTAACAAGTCTCTTTGTTGCAATCTATTTAGTGCCACATTTTTCCTATTTTTGTGCTTTTCGTTGGTGATTTCACTATTTTAAATGGCCCCCAAGAATAGAGCTGGAAAGCTCTCTAGTGTTCTAAGCACAAGAAGGCTATGAGGTCCTTATGGAGAAACGGCAACTGCTCAATAAGTTTCCTTCAGGCATGAGTTCAATGTCAATGAACCAATGATTCAGCACTTTCAGAAAAAGAAAGGAAAACCACCGATCTGTGTGTGATTCTGCTCTAGAAAATGCTAAAGTAGTAACTAGAATGCCTGATGAAGCTACGGAGAAGTAGCTGAACTTACGAATTCATGAAGTGACAACCGATGTGAAAAACAACAACAATATAGTGGACAGCATTGTGAGGTTAAGAGCCAAGGAGATTTATAGTAACATTATCCAGGGTCAGAAAGCTATTAAACCCTTCTCAGCTGGTGTTTTATTAAACAGAAATATTGCATATGATTAATTATTTTTAACAAATATACATTAAATTAGGTGTCTTCCAACAGAAATGTACATAAAACAAGTTTATATATCGATCTACTGATAAAAATGTCATGACCAGAGGCCCACAGGAACCTAAGCCAGTATTTCCCCTAGGAGCAATGATTCAGTATTTGCTAATTTGATGTTTGCAGCAACTTTATAGAACTTAACTACTGCAAATAAGGAGACTTGGCTGTAAATGTAGTATGGGAAAGAGACAGGTAATCGATTGCTCTGCAAAGTGTTCAATACTAAGCCTCCTCAGCAGCATTCAGGGGAATGCCACGGATGTGACTAAGTGACTAAGTTCTACATTTAAATACATTTTTTTTCTGGAAAAACTTTTGAAAAAAAAAGTTACATTTTTGCTTTTTAAGTTATTTGTGTATGAGCAAATGATTAGCTTATGATTAGCTATGATTTCTTCACAATCATCAGACATACTTGGGAAATCTTGCAAGGGAGAAAATCTAGCCCACAAATCATTTTCAAATGTATTTAAGTTTTATGAGTTTAAAATTTTACAATTAATGAAGTGGATATTGTGTTAATGTTTGGTAGACAATTACATACTTACCATTGACAATATCAATTTTGCAATTTTTCATTTTATATCCAATAATATTTTGTTTGTTTTGGCTCAACTCATATTTTATTTTTTAGGCCCTAAGAAAGTTCATATTCTTTGGTCACCAAGGGAAGAGCAAGACTTTGGGAACTCTGAAGCTTATGCAGTTCGAGGGTCCTTTTAAGAAAAAGAGCACAAAATTACAAATACAAAATTAGGCCCCTTGGAAGAGGTATTATTAGCTCCCAGGTTAATTTGCCTCTGAGCAGCATGACAGCCTATTGAATAAAAGGTCCCCTGCAGAGGCTGCTCTGGGAAGACCAGGTAGGAAGCTATAGCAATAGTTCAAGAAAGTAAAGATCAAAGTCCAAACATGAGGATGGGAAGGATGCGAGAGAGACAAGAGATATTTAAGAGGTTGGTCTGATAGGACGTGGCATTTGATGAAGAAAGCCTCAGAAGGTGTCCACAATGCATTCTGCTGGGATGACAGTGAGTGAGAAGAGGGAATACAGAAGGGAATATGGGTGGTTGGATGGAGCAGATTTGGAAGATATATGAGTTCAGTATTGGAAATATCAAACCTGAGATGGTTGTAGACCACCTCCAGGCACCACCCAGTGCATTCCGGATGGAGATGGATGGGAGTCATTTTATGTCTATCTGGGGTTCAAGAGAGAGGACCGGCCAGTGTGCACTGGACAGCTGTTGGCATGTGAATGGTCTCTGAAGCCCAGGAGACTGAAATTGATAAGCTCTCCCATGGAAGTGCATAGATTGAAGAGGGAGGAATGAGGGAGATACGTCCTGGGCAATGCCAGCATTTAGAGGTAGAGATGCACAGAAGAAGAAAGAAGAAATGTGTTTCTTCAATACTGTTCACTGAGAGCCTACAGGTGCTATGGACTGTGTAAGGTGTTGTGGGTTAGAGAAGCAGCGTCAGGTGCAGAGGCTGTAAGCTGGGCAGGAGGGAGGTGACAGGGAGCTGGAGCCGGAGGGTGGGCACATTTGGGTTTTCCAGATGAGGGGATTGATGAGCAAGGTCACAAAGCTAGCTAGAAAACCAGGAAATAGTGAGCCATGCATTCTGCCTAGAATATAGGCTATCCTGAGAGAGAGAGAGGGAGAGACCAAGATGGAGACAGAGAGCACCATATGAACATGATGGGTTGGAATTAAATTACGGATGGACTTTTGAAAGCCAAAATATGAAGTTCAACAATGGGAGCCTCTGATGATTTTTGAGTAGTTTTTTTAAGCAGATATGCATACAGTTGGCTCTCCAGAGACCAAATAGAGACTCTTAAACAATAGAAACAGCAAGAAGTAGGGTGCCTGAACTCAGAGGGTCGCTGCAGGCATACGGAGGAGGGATAAAAGCAAGTGATCTTGGACGGAGGGACTTACAAGATGTTACTGACAGGACTCACAGGCGCTAGGATGAGCAAGTAAAGATGGAGCCCACATTCTGAGTCTTGATGGCTAGGGGGCAAGTTCAGCATTCGCTGATATTGATCTGTAAAGAATATAAACCTGAAAGCCTTTGAGCGATAGAGCTCCTTCTCTGTGTGATTCCTCTGTGTGACCTGCACAGGGGTTGTGTTACTGTGGCCCCAGTTCAAGAGGCTTCACCCCGCACACAGGTTGAGAGGAAGGTTGGACTTGGCTAACATGCCCACGTTTGCTCATTCTGCAGTTGGCTTTGTCATTACTGTTGTTTGTTTCTGTCGAATCCTTGGTTTTCATCTGGTGGCACTTCATCTGGCTGGGTTTGGCCCCAACGCCCTTCTCCCTGAGCTTCTTTTAAACTTCCCTTGTCTTCCCCAAAGGGAGCTGGTCCTCCCAGTCTCCCGTCCCCTCTCACAGAGATAAGCATGCCTGCTGGGCATTTCATTTTGGTTTTGTCTAAGAACCAGCCTGTGTCCGTCATATTTACTAATAAAGGGGAGAACAGAGGGTCACACTTCCAGCCTCCAGGAGTTCTCCTCCAACAGAGATTGATCACCTGGAGATAGTTAGAAAAGTTGGAAAATAGGGATGGAGCAGGGGAGGGAAGCGGGGAGAGAGGCAGAGGATGTCTCCTGTCAGTCCTAGGGAACTGGCTTCCTGGTGACACCCTGCCAGGTCCCCCCAAGGACTTGCTAAGAATCCGCTATAAGTCCCCTTGGAATTCCCACATAAACCGCCTAAAGCTGCTTCTCCTAAGACCTATTCCTGGTGTTTGTGGAAAGGCTGCTTTTAAAAGTCTTTGCCCTTAAAAAAAAAAAAAAAAAAAAGTTGGGGGGGGCACCTGGATGGCTCAGTCAGTGAAGCAGCTGACTCTTAATCTCAGCTCAGGTCTTGATCTCAGGGTTGTGAGTTCAAGCCTCACTTCGGGCTCCACACTGGGCGTGGAGTCTACTTTTTTAAAGAAGTCTTTTCCCTCCCCTCAAAGGCTTAGTCGCCTGCAGGTATGACCTGCTACATAATTTGCAGAGCCCTAGCTTCAAACATTAAGGATTTCAAGATGGCAGCATCAGAGCATGGAACCAAGTGCAGGCTCTTCTGGAGTGCGGGGTCCTGTGGGACCTTAGAGGTCATACTTGCTTGAAGCCTTGCCAATGGCTAAGTGTCAGTGCTATGTGAGATGTGCTTTTACTGTGCATCCCCACTTCATCATGGGTATGAGAGCACACACACACCTGACAAAGCCCCCCTCCCTCCCAGCCCCCGTACCACCTGGTCATAATATGCATCCACACCCTCTGCTCGGCTGCTCCCGTGCCTATCTGCCCAGCTTACCCGCAGAGACTCCTCTGTAGAAAAGGATTCTCATTCTGTTTTTCTACTTAATTTACCCCACCTCCTCTCCAGCCAACCTTTTGGTTAATAGAGGTTAACCTTTTGGGTAAGATGTGAATATTCTCACCCAGTCACAGGAACCATAAAATGAGAAAATGAAGGGATGTCTTCTCCTAGACGCCACAGTTAAGATGCAATTCCAGTGTAGGGGTAACCCAGGGAGTGGCTATCGGCTAGAATTTTCTCCCTGGAGAGGAGGGTCTGGGGCAACCTGGGGACATGGTGACATTTGCAAAATCCCACTTGACAGTTCGTCCTGTTTTTTAGCAGTGTGAATGCTGTGATCTTTGCTTTTACCTAGATGAGGAAACTGAAGCCCAGAGAAGTTAAGTGACTTCCCAAGGTCACACAGCAAGGAAGCAGCACAATCAAAACTAGAACCCTGAGGCCTGGAACAGACTACTTTTCTCTACACACACTGAGGAGGACCCCAGCCCTCCCATCTGACCATTACTTCTGTCCACAGTGGGACATTTTATAAAATGCAGCTTAAGGCTCTGAAGCGGCTTCCATTCTATTTGTATATAAAAGAATCGACTCTGATTTCTGCTTTCCTCCAAAGATAATAACTTCCCAGCTGATTTTTATTTCTCCAATTCTCACTCTTCAGAGACAACCCTGCTGCCCAATTTAACCTCAGGACTCACATGAATTCCCAGGATCTGAAGACGGCCATAGAGAAAATCACCCAGAGAGGAGGACTTTCTAACGCAGGTATGCGATCCGAATTCACATCATTCTATTTTGCTTCCACGGTTCTCCCTCTGTGTGAAAAAATAATAATAATCCATCAAGAAATGACTCACATAATATTTGTATTTTTTCTAAAATATCATCGAATTTAGGGGCAAGAATCATTATCACACGTATGCTGGAGAGTTCCAGCATGTCTGGTTCCTCGGGTTGGCAGCTTTCTTTGGGAGAAGCAGGACTGCTCTTATAACTGTTTCCTGGTTGACTGACAAGTCATCAACTATGTAACATTAAATGTTATAACCAATTCCATTCAGAAAGCTTCACAGCGTCCCTTGGGGATCTTCTTCCAGTGAGTTCCTGTTATAGTGACAACTGTACAGAGAGAGATAGCTTCTTTGTTTCAAGCTGAGTCTCCTGAGATGTCCGAGTCTTGGTGGCTAGGAGGTGGGGTGGCGGGTTTACCAGAAGTCCGAGTCTAGCCGGCATGGGGCAGGTCCAGAAACCATTTTATCAGTTCACCAGGAGCTAACCAGCCACTGGGAAACAGTTTCACACTAACCAAGCTCAAAGGCTGCCAGTGAGCCTATGCCAACGTACCAATTCATAAATGATGGTCTGGCTTTGGGGGCACTGGGAGGGTTGTCTACCTCTCAGGAAACCTCTTTGTATCATCAACATCCAAAGAAATGGAGAAGTGAGCTGCGGTGGCTTGGCATGGAGTGCACACAGACCTGCCTTTGAAGAAACCTCTTTGAAGTTACTGTAAATATGATACAGTGTACATCTCTGTAGACCAGTATAGTAGTATCTTGAAAATGAAGAGGCTTTGAAAAATGCTAACCAAACATTGGCCAAGTCACTGCTATCCAGGACCCCAAATCAATATCACCTCATTTTAAACATGATAGAGTTGATTTCTGATTTGTTTTTGATTGAATACTTAGATCAATGACATTCCAGTAATGTATCATGGAATAAGACTGAAACTTCAGAAGATACCCTATATCCTTGACGGGATTAGAGTGGTGTCTGAATAAAATCATATACCTTTTTTAGGGGACAGCATATTCTGTTTCTGCCCTGTACTGATCAGGGTTTGGGTTCAGAGAACAGGATCCATTTCAGCAGTTGAAGCAGAGAGGGATTTATTCCTAGGTACTAAATGGTTTTGAGAATAATCAAAAGGCTGAAGAATGAGCTCGAGGCTGAACTTTGAGAGATGACTTCTGACGGCTTCCTGCAGAACCTGGACCTCCAAGGAGCTGCTGTCTCTTCCAAGATCAGGAAATTGCATTCTCAATTCTGCCAGCACAGCCTCTTTGGGAATCTGACTCAGCCAGGAAGCCCCCACAATCAGAGGGCTTCTGCTACAGCTGTCAGCCCCCAAACCAGGCCTCGCCTTTTCCATTCACACCCACAAAATGCATGTTCTGCACCCTCCCACCCCAACAGCAACAAAGCTAGAGTCCAGACATAGGTTCCTCTAGCACCACCCAGAGAAGTCAAGTACCCTACAGATGCTCAGCAGCAGAAATAGCAGAGTCAAAAGTACATACGGTCTCTGCCTTGCTTCCCTCTTCTAAATCTCATGTGTGTGCATTGATTCATGAAATTAGCACAAATCCAGGGCTGTAGCTGCAAGGGAGTCCCAACAATGTGATTTTCGGATTTCTGGCCTCAGCTTTCAAGACATGCTGGAAGGTGGATGGGATCTGGGGTTGAGCACTAATGGACCATGACCTCCAGATTTAAGATTGGGTGAGGCCAGGGGTGTGCTCTGTTTACAGGCATCCAACATTCAGCCAGAGGGGCCTGCTGGGTGCCTTGGGCCTTCAGGGACATTATCCCTTGGCTGTGAAGGCAGTTCTCTTCTCAGCGCCTGTTTCCCCTTAGCAGCTGTGCTCTGTGCAACCCGATCACATGGGGTCTCCAAGCCATTTCTCCAGCTCTTACAAATGTAACTATTTGATCCTGTCATTTACCAGGTAAGATTATACTAGCTAGTGGAGCCAGAACCCTGGCCAAAACCAAAAAGCATTGAGTATAATGACATTAGTCCTAAAGTCTTAAGACTTCAGATTGATTTTATTTAGATTGAGGACTGCTTTGAGAATCTCCTGAAAGCTACTCTTCTACCTAAATAAATACTTATATACACAAAATATTGTGTATAATTTCAGGGGATTTGTGGATATACCATCCCTCCCATGCCCCACAGTGGTCCATAGAGCCTGGGGTAAGAGCCCTATCTTCTTATATGCAATTATGCTAACTCTACAGTGACCTGGTCATCCCAATTTACCCCGGAGCATATGGGGTTTCAACACTTACACTGGGAGGGGCCCAGTAAACTGGGACAGTCGGTCCCCCTCCTTCACTGAGAAACTCCTGAGGTCCTAGACAGTGTGAAACAAGTGCTTTGGAAAGCTATGTTCGTGGCTCTGTTACACCTCCCAGCCGTGGCTTTCTGCTGAAATGGAAATCCGGAGTGGCCTGCCTGGGTCCTCACAGCCAGGGCTGGAATGCAGTCCCTCAGTTCTCAGTGAGTACTGTGCTTCCCTGACCAGCCGGACCCGTGCCCCTCCCATGGAACTGGACAGAAGATGCCACTGCACCTGGAATACAGCCGTCCACACCACACAGCCCCTGGAGCCCCAGGCTGTCCAAGCCCCAGCTGCAGGAGGTTAAGGAGAGGCTCCTGCCCCTCCAGGCCAGCCCCTCCTACCCCGTGCTCCCAGAAAGAGCTTTGTGCACTTCCAGCACCCAGGCAAAGAAGGGACCTTCTTATTCCCGTGGAAGCCTTTCTCATCTGTTTGCTGGTCCCTAAGACTCTTTTTTTTTTTTTAATAATAGAGAATTAGAAGTGAAAGGCCTAAAGTGAAATGGGGGAGGGAAATGGATGGTGGTGATGGTTGTACACCAATGTGAATGTGTGTAAGACCACTGAACTGTACACCTCAAAATAGTTCATGTGGTTTTAAAAAAGTAAAAAAGAGAAACAAACACTCAAAGGGTGGGCATGAGAGTGTTTCTCTGGCCCTCTGGAAGCCGCTGGGATCTTGCCTCTATTTCCAAGCCGTGTGATCACAGTCGCTCCAAGCACAAGTTCTCGGTTTCTTCCAGGTCGGGCCATCTCCTACATGACCAAGAACTTCTTTTCCAAAGCAAATGGGAACAGAGGCAGTGCTCCCAACGTGGCCGTGGTGATTGTGGACGGCTGGCCCACAGACAAGGTGGAGGAGCCTTCGAGGTTCGCAAGAGAGTCAGGAATCAACATTTTCTTCATCACCGTGGAAGGTGCCACTGAGAATGAGAAGCAGTACGTGACGGAGCCCAACTTCTTGAATAAGGTACGGAACCGCCCCAGGGACCTGCCCAACACCAGCATCCGCTGCACTTCGCATAGCTGTAACAGCCATCGAGACTGTTCTCGGGCCTTCAAACGGGTATTGAGCTTACGTCTAGGCAGGGAAGCCTCCAGTGAGGGCCTACTAAGTGAGGGGCTGGAATTGCCCTCTCAGAGCAAGACCCCCCACTGCCCTGGTGAACTGAGGCCAACAACAGCACCTCAGGAGAAGCGGTGTCCCTGAGGTCTCAGATAGAGGCTCCCCAGCGCACCTCCACCAGGCAGCCCAGCAGGGCTTCTCATGAGCACGCACACAGGCAAGCATATACTTGCTTACCCACATGTGCATGCACACACACACACACACACACACTGCAAATTAAACGACCCGATAAACAAGAAAAGGAAGGCAATGGCTCAGGTCAGGGAGATCAGGTTTTCAAACCCTCCTCCTGGGTTCTGTAGAGAGAGCTAGCAGCAGATGGGGGAAGGACAGATGGGGACCCAGGCCTCTGCACCCCCTGCAGAAGAGCAGCTCACCTTTTGTATGTGTTACACAGTGGGGCTCCACAAAAACCTGCCTCCAAAGAAAAGGCCCCAGCCTGGAAAAGAAAGGGAGGGAGGGAGGAAGAGAAGGAAGAGGATGCCTTGTCCTGACGTGGCTTTGATGCCTTTCCAGCTTTAATAGTCTGTTTCCAGATCTGATAGGGCTCAACCTCTGGCACCCTGCCAAGCTGCTGACCACTCGATCATCCTTGAAATTCTCATCCCCCTTGACTTCCAGGACCCAATGTGGCTCTTATTTCATCGGCTCTCTCCTCTTTCCTGTCTTGCACCCTAAATGTAGACTTCCCCGGACTCGGTTCTTGGCCCTCTCCTCCGCTCTCACTGGGCTTTTTCTCCCTGGAGAGCCCCCGCATGCCCCAGCTCCCCCCTTCCCTCCTCAGCAGCAGACACCCTCATCCTCTCCCCGTCCCTGGTCTCTCCTGAGCTCTGTAGCCATCTGCTCCAGCGGACTGGCTTTTCTCCACCTGATGAGCTGAAGAACCTTAAATCTGACATGTAAAAAGCTAAGTGTACCATCTTTCCCACCAAATTCGTTCCTCCTCTAGACTTCACATGAAGGGCCCCACAGCTGTGCCAGAGGCCCAGAGTCATCCCAAGACACCTCATCAACTCCCAGGGCCACCTCCCTAGGGCAAGCTAGCACTCTACCTCTGGTCTGTCTCCCTGTCTGGGCTCCCCAGTTTGGTGTACATTTCACAGTGAAGCCCACTCATGTTGATGATGAGCTCTTCCAGTTTTATGGGGCCCCTGCCCCAAACCCTTCATTGTCCCCCATTCCTCTTGAGGCCCTCTGGAGTGTGGTCCTGACACGCCCAGTGTCTCCTGCCCATGCCCAGCACCACCGCCTTCTCCCTCCATGACCTCAGCCAGTACCTGGTGGGACTCCCCCAACTCTGTCCATTGGCTAGAACTCAGCTCAGCCGGGACACTCATCTCAAATACCACCTAGGCTATGGAAAGATTTATAAACCCCTTTTAGGTTTTTGCAACCCATTAAAAATATTTCCTAGGACATTTTAAAGTCATTTCTTGTTTTAAAATAAATTGTCAGTTCTACAACTTCATGTATAGTCACCAGGTCTGTGACTGTCCCTGTGACCCCCGGAGAGACAGCGGCAAGGAGAAAATGCTTTACTTTAGGAACACAACCCTGGTCCCTTCCAGGAGCACACGGGCCAGGTTGATCCATGGTTATTTGCAGCTGCGTTGAGTTTTTTCTGGAATAAACTTGGGCACAAGTCAATAAATATTCATTTGTCTGGAGGCAGGGTTGTCTGGAGGACAGAGCTGGGGTTTTGAAGGCAGAGAGATTTGTGTTCCAGTCTCGGGGACTCAAGGATGTCCCTTCACAGCTGGCCCTCCATTTGCTCCTTCATGAAGGGGGGTTAGATCTGCCTTGTAGGGTTAGGATGGGGGTTTATGAGAGAATGTCTCAAGAACACCTAGTGTGATTCCTGACGTATGTGTGGGACTCCTTGCTGCTGGGCACAGGGCCGCTCTGGAAACACTCCTGTAGCTATTTCTCATGTGTCTTGTTTTCCTGATCAGAACAAAAGCTTTCTTTAATCCTCTCAGATGCTGGTGCCCACCAGTGCCAATCTCATGGACAGCTGCCCGTACAAATGGACCAAGGGGCCTAAAGAGGCATAAATATGACGCTGAAACCAGTGATTCACCTCTCTCTTGAAGGATTTGCCTCACTGATGGCTCTCCCCTAAAGCGGAGACCCAGCCAAGGGAGTAGGAGGGAGTCCAGGGGTGACCCCAGTGGGCATCTGAGTGAGTGGACCGAGGTAGAGAAAGAGCTGTAGGAAGAAGAGTGCAGAAAACAAGAGTCTGTCTGCTTCTTTCTTCGCCTGCCCAGGCAGTCGGGGTCACAGTGACCGCCTGGAGAACTCGACACCCGAGCTGGCGAGTACCCCTCCCCTCTGTCTTGCAGGCGGTGTGCAGAACAAACGGCTTCTACTCACTCAGTGTGCAGAGCTGGTTCAGCCTCCACAAGACCGTGCAGCCCCTGCTGAAGCGGGTCTGTGACACTGACCGCCTGGCCTGCAGCAAGACCTGCTGGAACTCAGCCGACATCGGCTTTGTCATCGACGGCTCCAGCAGCGTGGGGACGGGCAACTTCCGCACAGTTCTCCAGTTTGTGGCCAACATCAGCAAAGCGTTTGAGATTTCAGAAACAGACACGCGGATCGGGGTAGTGCAGTACACCTACGAGCAGCGTCTGGAATTCGGGTTTGACGATTACACCACCAAGTCCGACATCCTGAATGCCATCAATAGGGTGGGCTACTGGAGCGGTGGGACCAGCACCGGGGCTGCCATAAACTATGCCCTGGAACAGCTCTTCAAGAAGTCCAAGCCCAACAAGAGGAAGTTAATGATCCTCATCACTGATGGGAGGTCCTACGATGACGTCCGAATACCGGCCATGGTTGCCCATCACAAGGGTAAGTTGGTCTTGCTGAGCATCTCTGGGGCCTGGTGGGCCAGTGGGACAAGGAAGCGGCTGTCTTTTTAGGCACTGGTTTTGTCTACCATGTAATAAAATGCTCAAAACCACAGGGAACACATTAGGGGTGTTGTTAAACACGACCAGCCTTGCTGAGCAGCAAAGGAGAAAGGCAGGGAGCCCCAAGGTGGTTTCCAAAGTGTCGTGGCAAACCCCAGGCCTACAGATGACTGGGAACATCAACCCTCTCCTTCACGTCCGGCACTCTGAGGCCTTACACATGAAGGTGTAACACACTAAAAAGGAATTTGACTCATTATTGTAATCTCTACCGAAGACCACCAAATTGTGTTAGAAATTTGAAGAAAACTAGTGTTTTAAAAGAAAAGTACTCTTTTTTGTAAGCAACTGCTAGCCAGATGGGGGTTTTGAGGAGACCTCAAAGAAATTTTCATCCAAAGTATTTAAAGAGATATTTCCAAGTAAAAATTTGTAAGAGAGCAACAGAAAGTTTAAAACCATGAAAAATGAGCAAAAATATTTTTGTAAATGCTTAGAAAATCAGTCACATTTGACACCTTTTTCCACAGAGTCAATGTTTAATCACCATTTTCAAAAGTACCATAAAATACCATGAAAATACAAACAACCTGATGAAAACCCCTAAGTGATAATAATAATAGTAACAATAATAAAAGTAAACCAAGTTGTCAGTGAACACCCAAGACCCACAGATAAGTGTTAGTGTACAAGACTCACTTGGGGCCAGGGTTGCTCCCTTCTGTGCCTGCATTTAATTTGTTAGTTTGCAGGATTTTCAGTATTCTTTAAAGCTGCTTTGAATCCTTCCCTAAACAAGGAGGGGTAAAAACAAGCCTTAATGGACCAGCAGTTCTGCTTTCTGGAAACCAGAGTAAGCAGACAGCAGGTTCAAGCAGTGACTTACCCTCGTAGAGCCTGTGGGGCAGACTCACAACGGCAAGACGGGGGATGGCCTGCGTGCCAGCAGTCACAGCATCCCTTGGGCTCATGTCAGCAGAGTGAAGATGGCTGAAGGCTCAGAAGGAACCTACTCAAAAGTTCCAAAGTGAGTGGGCAGAGCCTGGTGGGCCAGCTCTTGACTACAAGCCCAGGGCTGTCCTGCTATGTCCAAACATCTGTCTCCAGCTCACGTTCAGCCCCACTCTTACTTATTTTTCTAAGTGGACTTCCATTGGCCTCACCCAAAGGCTATCCTTGGCCTCCTCAGCAGAAGTGAAGACTGAGGGAGATGTCCTGGGAAGCTTTAAAGAACTAGGACCAATAGATGCAATTACATGGAGACAATGAGCATTGTGTCCCTAGAAGTGTCCACAGCAGGGCTGGCTGACCATCTGTCAGAATTGCTAGGAGAAGGTTCCCACGAGGGTGGACTCGAGGATCTGAAAAGCTAAATTTCGAATACCATTTGTGTTGTCTTTATTGGGGGGCAGCCTTTCAATCTTTGTGCAAAAACGAGGGCTTAGTCCATCTAAGCCATGTTCTGCAGCAAATCTGTTCCCACTGCCGCTGGGCAGCATGTTTAAGCCCAATGCTCATGTTCGTAGACAACAATGTAGACAATATGCAGGGAAAAGACACTGGTGAGGCAAGAGAAGGGACTGGCAGCTTAAATGCAGCTTAATGAGCCACAGTTGAAAAGCAGCTTCGGGCCAGAACCATGTGAGGTGTGGATTGCTCTCCGATCAGCATAACAGGGCACTGGGGAGATGCTGGACGTGGCGGCATGGGCTGCCACGGGTGGCTGGGCAGGAAGGCCACAGCCCGGCTCTTCCCTCTGTTTCATGGCCATGTAGCTGACCCCACTCTGCCAGCCTCCCATGCCAGGCATGAGAACAGGCCTTTGTAGAGTAAGGTCAAGCCCCTGCTGGCCAGCCGTCCCCAGCCCCAATCAAGAACCACCCACCAGTCTCCCAGCTTCCCCATGAGAATAGATGCCTAGTCTCTGAGTCTCCTCTCCTCCCTGGGGCCTCTTGCTCCCCACTGCAGTCCTCCACCTTTGGTCCCCCTGCACCCTTTCCCATTTGCATCTAGACGTGCTGGATCCCTCCGGAAAGAACAAAAACAAACTCTCTCTGACACCACATTCGGCTCCCCTTCCCTTTCTCTTTACAGCCAAACTTCCGGAAAGGGTTAGCTCTATGTGCTGTGCATCCACATCTTCATTGCCTTTTTCACTCTCAACGCACAGCAGTTCATTTGGTTCCTTTGGCATCTATGCCCCTGAAACTGCTCTCACCAAGCTACCAATGTCTTGGTTTTTTTCTAAATCCAGCGAGCACTTTGTTTTAATCTCATGTGACCTTCTGGTGAGGTGACCTCCTGCAGCATTCAGCACTGCTGGTCACTCCCTTATCTTGAAAACCTTTCTTCATGTCAGTGATGGAGCAGATGCTGGGTCACCCTCTCTCCAGGTCCTTGTGCAAGGGTTTCTACACTGGGAATGAGATTGCATTTTATGGCTTGTAAAGTCACCTTCAAGCCTAAAGTAATTCGACTCCACTGTTTTAGGTTAGGAAGATCTTGAACTGACTTTTGATGCATTTAAAACTGAGGGGAGGGGAGCCTGGGTGGTGCAGTCGGTTAAGCGTCCAACTCGGTTTCAGCTCAGGTGATGATCTCCGGGTCATGAGATCGAGCCCCATATTGGACTCTGTGCTCAGCGTGGAGTCTGCTTAGAGTTTCTCTCTCCCTCTGCCCCTCCTCCCCATAAAATAAATAAATCTTTAAAAAATTTATAAAATAAAATAAAACTGAGGGGAGCCTGGCTGGCTCAGCCAGGGGAGCATGAGACTCTTGATTTCAGGGTTGTGAGTTGGAGCCCCACATTGGGTATGGAGATTCCTTTTTAAAAAATAAAATCTTTTTTAAAATAAGTAAATAAAAACTCTCTGAGATTTTGTTTGGCTCTACACACAGGTAGAGCAGGCATGTGCATTGTGATGTCATCTGCATGGCATCAAGTTTCACTTGTCCCAAAATATCATCCCTTCTACTGCCCGTGGACATGAAAATCTTATTTATTTGCTCCATTTTGTCTGTGTTTTCTTCCTCCCAAAGATTATAAACTCCTATGAGATAGCAACTACATCAACTCTGTTACTGTTGGTGTATAGCAGATGTTTATGCTTTGGGGAACATTTCTGATTTTGAATTTGTTTGCATCCCAACACAAGAGCCAACAGAGCAACAGAAAGGCAAGTGTTCATTCGTAGTACCTCTTCTTGGGCACACTGGTTTCATCTAAACTTTGTCCCCACAGGAGTGATCACCTACGCGATAGGTATCGCATGGGCTGCCCAGGACGAGCTGGAAGTCATAGCCACTCACCCTGCCAGCGACCACTCCTTCTTTGTAGATGAGTTTGACAACCTGCACAGATTTGTCCCCAAGGTCATCCAGAACATTTGCACAGAGTTCAACTCACAGCCTCGGAACTGAATTCCGAGCAGGTAAAGCACCAGCCCATGCCGCTCCCCTGACTGGCTCTGGCACAGCCCCCACTGCTTTATGGGGCAGCAGGGTGCGTGCGGCTGGGCGCCCACATGTGCTCTTACTATTCTTCGCCAGTGTGGTTCTGCAGACTTCAGAACTTGGAGTGAGAAAGATGATCGTAGGCTTATAGAAGAAGGCAAAATGATACCTCATTTTGAGGGTTCTGGGGATGTGCATTTTGAGGACTGTTTTCAAAATAAATGTTCAGAATAGAGTGCAGGACTTATGACAGGCTTAAGCAGAGTTTTTGTGAAATTTTTTTCCTTTTTTATTTCTAATTAGGATTCTGTAACCCTCAACAAATTTCATTTTTATGATGACCATACAGGAGTTGCTTAATTAAATGTTTTAAAGGATGACATTCTGAGCGTGTCATGGAGAGTGTTCACAGGCTGTGTGGCAGGACCGCCCTCTGCTCTTCCCGTTCTCCGGAGCACCTGCTATGCGCTCAGTCCTGGCCCACGGTAACAACACAACCACCGGGGTGCAGAGAAAATGTGGCGGCAGCAGGACCACTCCTGATTCACCTCCCTCTTCTCTATTATCTGAATCACTGTGTACCTGCATCCCGTAGCTTTAGGAGCAGTGGAGGAACGGCCCTGGAGGACCAAGGTGATCTGGCCCAGAATCCCTTGGGAGACTACGAGGCTGGTTGGCAGGCCCCATTCCAATAGCTGTGGGATCTGGGTCTGTGGGGCAGTGGCCCGAACAGTGGCATGTTTGAAGAGCTCCCTGGCAATACCGCTGTGCTACCACGGATGGAGGTCCACGGAGCTACTTCGGAGGGGTCGGTGTGATAGGAGAGCCCCCGTTTAGGCCTGCTCTCCTGGGTCGCACCCAGCTTTAGCACTTGTGCCGCATCTGTCATGTGTTAACCAGATATTATCATTAGTAGCTGCATTAAAATAAGCCGGGATGGGGTTTAGTTGAGCTCTACTTTTTACTTCCAGCTTCTGCCAAGGATTCATCTATTAGGATATGAAATCTGTGTGTGCTGGGGGAGTGTTCAAAAGAATCATTAATAAAGATGAATTACTTGAGAAATCATGTTTTGTAAAAGTGTGTGTTAAAGGATGTTGCTGTGAATGGGGGCAAAAAGGTAACACCTGTGTCAATACTTGGGACAAAATATCTACATAAACGACTGGAAGATATCATCCATTCAGCGGAATTTGCCCCAAGCTTGCCAAATTTCTCAGTACCTGGAGAGTGTATTTATTATCAACTAAAAAGATTGACGTCTACAGAGAAGAATCCATTAAAGGTGTCAGCAATTTCAAATTCATTAACCATACATTTCACTTTAAAAGCGATCGCAATTTGCAATTTGTTCAAAAACCTTCAAAATACAAAAACTATTTTCAGAAAAGAAATTCTTTATAAAGATACCAGGGACACACACTACTAGTGAGAGATTCAGCTAAGAAACTAATTAAAGAACTTAAATAAGTACAAGGAAAAATTATTCTGCCTATGGTTTTGAATATGCAGAGAATCAGTACAAAAGAGTTTTTTTCAATGTCTCTTCAATGTACACATATAACTTTTTTAATTGAAGGAAAATTTATTTTGGAAAATAGCTTTTGAATATGATTATTTTATATTCAAAAAGGGGCCTTAATACAAAAACCAGTTTGTCATCAAGAAGTAAATATTTCCAAAAGTAATACAATCTTAATTATTTCAGTGTCCTCTTTCATTCACAAAATTGTCCCCATCTGGAAAATAAACTATGTGGGCACTCTGGTTATAGGTATCACAGTTTTTAAGATACATGAAACCTCTCTAAATGGGCCCATCGTGTACCTGTTGTCAGCTAATACCTGAGTGTGTGTGTGGAGGAAAGGAGCATCAGAGGTGCGGTAGTGGAGGCGCCCAGAGGCTGTGGTGTCGTCAGAGTTGTCTGAGGACGTCCAAGTCACCACAGACGGCAACGGGAATCGGGATGGAAAGAGCAGAAGTGAGCCAAGCTTCACCGCCTTCAGTGAACGAGAAGTGATCCAGCTGGGAGAAGACAGCGGTGATCAGGGTGAGGGCCTGAGGTCAGCTCTTCAGGGGAGCTGGGGACTTTGTGGAAGGAAGGAGGGAGATTAGAAAGGCAAAGGGGGAGAGGAGTGGGCCTCTCTCATCCTAGGCCTGAAAATCAAGGGCTGAAAATCAACAGCCTCCCCTTGGAGGTTGCAGATGAGCCGGGGGGCTGGGGGAAGGGCAGGGGGCAAGAAAGGGCTGAAGCTTCTGGGAGCTCGCTGGCTAGAGAGAGGAGGGTCCCGCTGTGCAGCAGGGAGGCTGGCGTGGCAGTGGGCCTGGGCCAGGTCAGGGTTGCACAGAGCAGTTTGGAGATAAGGGTCCTGGTGCTGACGGGTGACATGGGGAACTTGGATAGAAATGCTGCCTTTCTCAACCCAAACTGTGCCCAACAGTGCTGAGGCAGAGCCAGAATCTGAACACTAGAAACAGAACTTTAGACACAATTCACGTCAAACCGTCCAATGGCAAAAAAGGAAAACCAGGCCAGAGGAAGGTCATGCAGACGCAAAGGGACAGAACCACAATTCAGATCTCTGTCTTCCAGTTGACTCATCTGACGGCCTTCCTAGGGGGTCAGAAGCCCCGCCCCCACCTCCATCCCTATGTTACACACACACCTGGGTCTGTCCTCTGTGGGCTATGGTCCAGCCTTTGCAGAGACCTCTGGGTCCTGCAGACTCAGAGCCAATCTCCTAAGGCAACTCTTAACTTCCATTCCATGGTCTCAGCAGAAAAGCTCCTCTGTGCCCTTTCTCCTCCAAGGCAACCAAAACAAGCAGACAAGGAGCACTGGGCCAGCTTCTCTGGGTACATAGGATGTCTAAACTCCACTCAACTTTCTTTTCCCACCTCTTAGGAGTTAGAGCCCTTTGAAAGAAGTTTCTTTGCTAAAAGTTTCCTAACAAGGCTCTGCTAAAAAATGTCCTGCCAAACGGACAATTTTGAGGGTTCGGATATTTCTTACTTCTCCGGGCTCTTTAAACCCTTTTGAGCAGGACAAAACCTCCATGAAGCAAGTTTTCCACCAACAGTCTCAAGGGGCTGGCATGGGTTTACACAGAAGACAATGCTTCTGTGTGCAAGGATTTTCCAGCCTCACGGAGGAGTTTCTAGCTAATCTTATTTCCCCCTCACAATCCTAAGAAAAGTTCTCCCCTTGGATTACCAACACAAAAATGTAGTAAGTAGGAAATATGCTTGAAAGCATGAATTCAATTACTTTGGAAAGAGACATTTATTCAACTAATGCCTTTGAGGAATTCACGGTCCAGTGGGAAACAACACCAAATGAACACCTAAAATCATGTAATTATTACCATGGGATCATACACTAAGTGCACAGCTGGTGATTGCAAACAACCTCATGAGAAATGAAATCATACGAGTGCCTGGCAGTGAGTGTTTGCTGCACGTGGGGCACTCTTCTGAGGGCTTTTCATGTATTAACTCACTTATCTTATCCCTAGGACTTGCTGAGAGAGGTACTATTGTTCTCATTTTACAGATCATGCAACCAGGCATGGAGGTGTCGAGTAACTTGCCCAAGGTAACAGAGCTGGCAGAGGCAGATCTGGGAATTAAACCCAGACAATCTGACTCCAGGGTCTATATACTTAACCACTTTGCTTCTTGTTAATGGTGGCTGCACAGAAGGTTCTCTAGTAAGCTTGACAATTTAAAGTATATGTATAATTCTGCAAAGCATACTCTCAGGATCTATTAAATGTACAAAGTGAAGAGTCTGTTAAACGTCCAAGGCACACTGCATGTCCCCCCATCATCCCCCTTGTTTCTCTGGACAGCCATCTTGCCCTCACTTTTTTTTTTTAAAGACTTTATTTATTTGAGAGAAAGGGTGAGTGAGAGAGAATGAGTGGTGGGTGGGGGAAGGGGGAGGTAGAGAGGAAGAAGCAGACTCCCTCCTGAGCAGGGAGCCCGATGTGGGGCTCGATCCCAGGGCCCCGAGATCATGACCTGAGCCGAAGGCAGATGCTTAACCGACTGAGCCACCCAGGCACCCCACACCTTGCCCTCACTTAAGATGAGAAATTTAACCTCATTGGGCTCCCCATCCTCTTGTTAAACTTCTAATTATCCTTCAAGTCTCAGTCCGAATGCCACCTCCTCTTTGGAGCCCTCTCCGACTTGCTCAGATAGACTTAGGCTCTCTGGATTCAGTCCTGACCCACCCATTTCCCAGCAACCTCCTTAGTCCCTCATTAGCCGGCACCATTCATACACGTCATGAGGGACATGGACCACAGGGAATGAGAGCTTTAAATCTAAGTCACCCAACAGTGCCAACCCCTAATACAATGGCACTGGCGGAATGGGAGGCAGAGATGTTTCAGGAAGAGAGAAACAGGGTGTGATGGCGAGAGAAAAAGAGGATCTAATTCCATCCATGCTGCATCACTCTTTAGAATGCCCCTCTGAGGTTTACTACAGTACGTTGCAAGCACTCTTTTTCTGGGACCAGAATCCTCTCTGGGTATCTACCCACAGGGTAACTCTGTTCCTCACTTTCTGCTCTCACTTCTGCAGAAATGAAAACCCATTTTTCTGTTTACCTTTCTGAGTGTCTTCCAACAAACATGTTTTCTTTCACCAAACACCTATTATGTACCAGGCATTGTAACAGACACTGGGGTACAGATGGAGAAGACCTGGTCCCCGCGCAAGGAGCTTAGAGGCTAGCGTGGGAGACACGCAGGTAAGCAGTGAACATCTGACTGATAGGAGAGGTGACAGGCACACTTGGGAAGGCTTCCTGAGCTGGGTGTGTCTGTTTCATCCAGACAAAGAAAGATGGAGAAGATGTCCCAGCAGAGGGAAAGACAGGAGCAAAGGCGAGGAGGCATGACAGAGTGACAGCATGAAATGTGAGGTGTCAGGAAAGGAAGCTGGGGAGAGAGGCAGGGGCCAGGCCATGGGAGGCTCCATTGGTTAAAGCTCTCTCGGTGGCAAGTAACAGAAACTCCATTCACAGCAGCTCAAGCAAAGGAAGGTTTTGGGAAGGAAATCGGAGTAACTCGTGAACCCCAGGGTCAGGGAGACAGCAGAGCCTCAAGAAGGGGAGGAGGAACAGGAACGGGAGAGAAGCAGCAGGCAGCCCTCTCACTGTACCCTGCTCCAGAACGATCTTCATCTGGAGGCTGCAGGGCCACCCAGGGGACCGTGCCGATGTGGCTGGCTGGGGACTAGCACTCACATTGTTCTATCTGACCACCTTGCAGTTGATAACCTCTCGAAGTTCCTAGAATGATCCACTTGTCTGGAATGCTAGTGACCGCATGTCCACAAGTGCCTATGTTGGGAAAACCAACTCCAGGCTGAATAAAAGTCTTCCAGCGACACAGTCTCCCTTTGCTTTGTTTAGAGACTTCACCCCAGAACACCAGTGGTGGTCTCTCTAGGACGTTCACTTCTCTCCACCTCGATGGCTATACTTAGGCTACTTGTTTATAGGCCAGTAGCCTTTGAACACTGTTCACACTGTCAGGGAAGCAGAAATGCTGCTGGGATCCACTTCCGTTTTTAGTATGAAGGTCTGAGGAGAAATGGACTATTTAAATAACCATCCACACGGAAAGCAAATAAGGTTGAAAGACCACAATTGTAATGCACGCCTGCCTGCCTGCCTGCCTTCCTCTTTCTTCCTTTCTTTCCTTCTTTTTCCTTCCTCCCTCCCCCTTCTCTTCCTTCCTTCCTTCCTTCCTTCCTTCCTTCCTTCCTTCCTTCCTTCCTTCCTTCTTTCTTGTCCTATAATTGAAAAATACCGAGCTTACGTGCAGCCACTCTGGAAAACAGTATGGTGGTTCCTCAAACAGTTGAAATTAGAGCTACCATTCGATCCAGCAATTGCACTACTGGGTATTTACCCCAAAGATACAAATGTAGGGACCCGAAGGGGTACATGCACCCCAATGTTTATAGCAGCAATGTCCACAATAGCCAAACTGTGGAAAGAGCCAAGATGTCCATCGACGGATGAATGGATAAAGAAGATGTGGTATATATACACAATGGAATATTATGCAGCCATCAAAAGGAATGAGGTCTTGCCATTTGCAACGACGTGGATGGAACTGGAGGCTGTTATGCTGAGTGAAATAAGTCAATCAGAGAAAGACATGTATCATATGACCTCACTGATATGAGGAATTCTTAATCTCAGGAAACAAACTGAGGGTTGCTGGAGTGGTGGGGGGTGGGAGGGATGGGGTGGCTGGGTGATAGACATTGGGGAGAGTATGTGCTATGGTGAGTGCTGTGAATTGTGTAAGACTGTTGAATCACAGATCTGTACTTCTGAAACAAATAACGCAACATATTTTAAGAAAAAAGGAAAAGAAGAAGATAGCAGGAGAGGAAGAATGAAGGGGAGTAAGTCAGAGGGGGAGACGAACCAGGAGAGATGATGGACTCTGAAAAACAAACTGAGGGTTCTAGAGGGGAGGAGGGTGGGGGGATGGGTTAGCCTGGTGATGGGTATTGAGGAGGGCACATTCTGCATGGAGCACTGGGTGTTATGAACAAACAATGAATCATGGAACAGTACACCAAAACAAATTATGTAATATATGGTGATTAACATAACAATAAAAAAATTAAAAAAAAAAAAGAAAAATACCGAGCTTAGCTTTACCCCCTGCCGCCCCTCTTACACAGACTGGGCCTGCAGGCACTAAGCTGCCCAAGTAAGCAAATGCTATACTCGGCTTGGCAGCTGAGACTTTCTTATAAAAAGTACAATTCCAGCTGAATAGCTTCTTTCTGTGACTCCTCTAGTTTCACACTTGGTTGAGGTGAGCAGGGTGTATTCAGGTTAATGGCAAATTTGAATCTGGGTTCTCAACAAAGAGGCTTTACATGACTGCCCAGGGCACAGGAATGGGAAAAGGTCTGGAAGCCATGGAAACTGTGCAAACACCAAAACAAGACCCAAAATCAATATAATTGTTGTTAGTCTGACATTCCCAAGGCATCCATAAACCTGTATCCTGATATTACGATATCAATTTTTTCAATTATCCTAATACTCTACAAGTTCTTCTTGAAATCCTGGTGAAAGGGAGTTTCTTTCTGACCTCAATAGGGGGGTTGTGTGACATTTTAAAGCCAAAGAGAGAACGGGACAAGTCAAAGGCACAAACCACTGTGGTAATGACCGTCTAAGATACACACCAAGCAAAATAAATGAGCAAACAGAAATTTCTAAAGGGCAAAGCGGCAGTGCAATTTGGTTTTCTCCTAAGAGAATACCCTCATTGAACCAGGAGACAACCATCATGTGGAAACCATGGGGGACCTTTCCAGGTCCCCTGACCTAAATGCAAGGCCTGGAACACCCACAGGCCTGTTTCCCACTGCAGGGAGGCGGCATTCTCCCCAAGTGAAAAATCAGCCTTTTCATCTGGGAGTTGTTCTGATCCTGGACACAAAATGCTGGAGTCATGGCAGCCTCATGGGGAAGGGAGGGATGCCCACACGGCCAGCAGCCAAGAGGGTCCTGGCTGGACCACAGGTGTGTTCAGGAGCAGTCCTGAGGCATACCTCAAGACCCCAAAGATGCTGGGTCCTGCAGTATGCCAGTGAGGCTAAGCCAATACCACTGATCAGTTAGCTACTGTTCCAATGATTGCCTTCCTTCCTACGGGTTGAGGAGGCCTAGGGAAATCCTGGTGACAAGAGCAAAGCCAATCACAGACATCAGTGACAAAGACCCAACGTGGCACCAAGTGTGCTAGCAACTCTAGGATTTACTTTCCCCCTGGCCCCTCCATGGGGTTGAACTGCAGCTGATAAAGAGAATCCACTGCCCTCTGGAATTGGTGTCCTGCCACCCACGTTGCCCGTCATCGGGCCCCTTTCATTTTGAGGTCCTGTGGGACATGAGGGCCTGAGTGTGTAGTAGGCTGTCTAACCCAATAGGGTCGGCGGTGTCCGTAGCTGTCGAACCTATTGCAGGGAGGCAAGCACCTCCCCCCCCCAGCCGTGGCAGTAATTCCTGCTACGTGCGGACTACTAGCCCCCAGACAGCTGCTGTTTTTTCCAGATGCCCTCCAAAGCCCTTCCTACCCACAACATCCCTCCCAGGAGGTTTCTGGTCGCCCTTGATCCTGCACACCCACAACAGTGCCAAGGCTTACCCCAGTCCCCCGTCCCAGCTACATATGATCTGCCAGTGGTTGAGGAACTCTTTCTTACTAAAGCGTAAAGTGCAGAACAAAGAATTCTCTCTTGAGATCTATGGATGCTTGCAATCACACTGGCTTCACCACACCGGGTGGGTACCCGGAAAGCCTGGCCTGGGGTGGCGCATAGGTTTTGCACCAGTAGTAATGACTGCCTAAAGAAGCATATGAAGAGAGAGTGAGGCCAAGGGCCCTTCAAGAAAGAGATGCTAAAATCAATTAGTGACATCAGCCACGGCAGAGGGATGCGGCAGCTTCAGCTCTCCCCATTGGGATCTACTCACCTCTATAGTTTAAAGAGCAAAGCTGCATCTTGAAAAGCACACTTGGGGAATTAAAAGGGAGCTTTCTTAGCTTTTCCTCCTAAATATGCCCACAAATTCTTTTAAATAAATCTCCTCATTTTCCGGGAAAAATTAGGAATGGAGAAAATTCGTTTTTAGTTTGACTCCTTTTCTAAGGAGGTTTCTCAATAAATCACCTGGAAAGATTCAGGTTGTGAATGTTTTTAAACCAAGAGGTCTTTGTAATGTGTTGCTTTTGGTTACCAGGTCCAGAATTCTCCACGGTGCAGTTTCTTGCTGCAGTCTACATAGGCCCTGTTAGCAGCTGCCCTAGGTTTGCTGGGGTGGAGATGAGGAGAAAGAGAGCTGAGAAGCTGGCCCTCCTGAGGGGCTTCCATACATGCCTGGCACCATCTTTGAGGGACTTAACTGGGATAGTAGACATGAAGGCACCATATTTTAGAGGGGAAAGTAAAGACTCAGAGCTTGCAAGTATATATAGAAACTTCTCAAAGGACTAGGTAAGAACAAGTTTCCTGGATGAAAAAAGAAATCCTGTATTTTTCCCTCACTGAAGAACACAGATCTTACTTAATTTTGGAAGCAGATCACCACCTGCATATAGGATGGTAGTGGGTATTTCTCATTACCCAGAGACCTCTTTTGTCATGTTTCTTGGGTGTGAGAAGGCATTGCAAGTCCCCTCCTCCACCTATGTGGACAGGAGCTTGTCTGTAGAATCTACCAGAGTAGCCTTCATTTTATTCATCTTCTAAAAAATACAGCTTTTCATTGACTTTCTCTTTTGTTTTTCTGTTTTACATTTTATTGATTTCTGCTTTTATCTTTTTCATTCCCTTTGTTCAGTTGACTTTGGGTTTATTTTACTCTTCTTTGTCTAGTTTCTTAATGTGAAAGCTGAGGTCATTGAATTGAAAGCTTTCTTCTTTTCTCATATAGTTTAGTGCTACAAATTTCCCTCTGAGTACTCTTTAGTTACATCCCACAAATTTTAGTATGTTGTGTTTTTGTTTTCATTCAACTCAAAATATTTTTTCCCAATATTTTCAATAGACTTTACTTTTTAGAACAGTTTTAGGCTCACAATGAAATTGACCAGAAAGTACAGAAATTTCTTTTTTTTTTTTTTAAAGATTTTATTTATTTATTTATTTATTTGAGAGAGAGAGAATGAGAGAGAGAGAGAGCACCTGAGAGGGGGGAGGGTCAGAGGGAGAAGCAGACTCCCTGCTCAGCAGGGAGCCCGATGCGGGACTCGATCCAGGGACTCCAGGATCATGACCTGAGCCAAAGGCAGTCGCTTAACCAACTGAGCCACCCAGGCGCCCAGTACAGAAATTTCTTATATGCTCCCTGCCCAGCCCCCCACCGTCCCCCCCCCACACGCAGCCTCCCCTACTACCAAGATCTCATAGCCAGGTGGTACATTTATTATAATAGATGAGCCTACGCTGACATATCATTATTACCCAAAGCTCACAATTTACATTAGAGTTCACTCTTGGTGTTGTACATTCTATGGGTTTGCACAAATGTATAATGAGATGTATCCACCATTATAGTATCATACAAATACTTTCGTGCCCTAAAAATTCTCTGAAGTCTGCCCATTCATCCTTCCTCTCTCAAGTCCCTGAAAACCACTGATCTTCTTACTATCTCCAGAGTTTCCAGAATGTCATATAATTGAAATCGTATCTTTCACTTAGTAATATATATTTAAATTTTCACCATGTCTTCTCATGGCTTGACAATTCATTTCTTTTTAGTGCTGAATAATATTCCATTTTCTGGATGTACCACCATTTATTTATCCATTCGCCTACCAAAGGACATCTCAGTTACTTCTAAGTTTTGGCAATTATGAATAAAGCTGCTATATGCATGTTTTTCTGTGATTATAACCTTTCAACTCAGCTGGGTAAATACCAAGGAGCATTATAGCTGGATTGTATGCTAAGAGCAGGTCTAGTTTTGTAAGAAACTGCCAAACTGTCTGTCAAAGTAGCAGTACCATTTGCATTCCCACTATCAGTGAATGAGATTTCTTGTTCCACATCCTTACCAGGCAAAATACTTTTTAATTTTCCTTTGACCCTTTGGTTATTAAGAAGTGTGTTATTTAGTTTCCAAATATTTGGGGATTTTCCAGACACCTTTTTTTACTGGCTTCTAATTTAATTTTACTGTGGTCAGTGTACACACTTTGTATGATTTGGATCCTCTTTAATTTATTGAGACATGTTTTATGGCTCAGAATATGGTCTATCTTGGTAAATGTTCTTGGCACATGGAAAAAAAGTGTTTTTCTGCTGTTGTTGGGTAGAATGTTCTATAAATGTTAATTAGGTTGGTAGTATTAGCCAAGTCTTCCATATCCTGATTGCCTGTCTACTTCTTCTCTCAGTTATTGAGAGGAATATTGAACTCTCCAAAAGTATAATTGTAGATTTGTCTATTTCTCCCTTCATTCTATCAGTTTTTGCCCCACTTATTTTGAAGCTCTGTTATTAGGTGCATACACTTTTAGGATTGTTATGTTCTCTTGACGAACTAACCTCTTAATCATTATGAAATAAACCTCTCTGTCCCTGTTCTCTGAAATCTGTTTTGTCTGATGTTAATATAGTCACTGAGGCTTTCTTTGGGTATGGCATCTTTTTCTATCCTTTTACTTTTAACTTATTTGAATCTTTATGTTTAAAGTGGATTTCTTGTATGTGGCATTTTATGTAGGCAATGTCTCATTATTTGTCTATAATTTGTCAATCTTGCCTTTTAATTATGGTGTTTACACCATTTACATTTAATGTGATTACTTATGTAGTAATCTAGCACCTTGCTATTTGTTTTCTACTTGTCATACGTTTTCTTTATTCCCCTTTTCCTTTTCCTGTCTTCTTTTGGATTAACTGAATATTTTATTATTATTCTATTCTGTCTCCTTTTTTGGCTTATTAGCTATAGTTTTTTGAGGGGCACCTAGGTGGCACAATTAAGCAACCAAATCTTGGTTTTGGCTCAGGTCATGATCTCAGGGTGATGAGATCAAGCCCTGTGTCAGGCTCTGCACTCAGCGTGGAGTCTGCTCAAGACTCTTACCATCTCCCTCTGCCCCATCCCCTCTCTAAAATAAATAAATCTTAAATATACATGTATTTATTTAAAATAAATATATATATATTAGCTGTAGTTTAAGTGATTGCTTTAGATTCAATGATATACATCTATATACTATACTACTTCACAAATAGTTAAGAACCTTGCAACACTAATTCTATGAAATGTGTTAATTCTGGGTTATTTTCAATTTATTACATTTTCTCTTCATTTGGGGTGTGTTTTCCTGCTCCTTCACATACCAGATAATTGGATCCCAAACATTATGAATTTTACCTTTTTGGGAACTAGATATTCTTGTGTGTGTGTGTGTGTGTGTGTGTGTGTGTGTGTGTGTGTGTATTTGAGCTTTTCATGTCCTACTTTTAAACTTTAAGACAGAGCCAAAGCAACCTTTAACCTAGAGCTGAATTTTTACACAGTGATGATGCAATAATATCCTTCTGAGTCCTCTCCCTAATGCCTCAAACTTTATAATATATTCCACTGTGCCTGATGGAAACATGAACTATTCCCAACCCTGTGTAATATCAGAGGATTGTTCTGCCTATCTATAAGGTAACTCTTTCCTCAGCCTCTGATAGTCTCTTCATATGCTTATACTTATCAATACTCAGCTGAAGACTTGGGGAAGACCCAGTTCAGATCTCCAGAGCTTTCCCGTAGTATGTTGTCCTGAAATCTCTAGCTATCTTGGACTCACCAAACTCTGAACTCTGTCTCTTCAATTCACAAAGACCTCTAGGCTCTGCCAGGTTGTACCTCATGTCATGGACACTCTAGGCAGTAAGCTAGGCCACAACTTGTTTTCCACTTTCTCAGGAATTATTGCCTTGTTCTGGCTGTTGTTTAATATATGAGAACTACTGTGTTTTTTTCCCCCCCCTCTACTGTTTAAAGGGGGGAGATAAATCTGGTCTGTTACTTCACTTGGCCAGAAGCATAATTTACTCTTTCATTTTAAAGAGCAAAGGAGGCCTACATTTTTTATGTCAGAAGGTTGAAATTTAGGGGTTTTTTTGGTACAGGTTGGGCCAAAGAATTTATGCCTAAGGATGTTTATTTTTTATGACATTTTTAAGGTTTTTATTTAGCATCTTTAGGAAAACCAACTTCTTCTCAGTATAAAAGATAATCCTCTTGGAGTAGAAAGAATGCAAGAGTCATGCATCGACTGAGAGAAAACTTCAACAACCTTAGGGCAAACTCAAGG
Organism: Eumetopias jubatus; assembly: GCF_037043125.1. NCBI lineage: Eukaryota > Metazoa > Chordata > Mammalia > Carnivora > Otariidae > Eumetopias > Eumetopias jubatus. Next base: position 30,412,564 of record NW_028274815.1, read on the forward strand.
CTATACAAGACAACAAGTTTCCTCAGGATTTGTGTGAAAGGAAGCCTACTTAGGAGGGTTTGTTTGATCATTCTTCAGAGAGTGAGTGAATTCAAAACAGGGAATGAACAAACAAGATTAGAATGATTGAGATATCATATAGAAAAAGCGAATGTCTCATTTGGAAGGTGATTTGAGGCACTGTTCTCAAGAGTCGGGATATCAGGACTCAGTGTCTACAAATTACATATATTATCTTTTATAATCAGGGTGAGAGAGAAAAAAAGAGGGAAAATGCAAAATAGAAATGAGTGATTAAAGAGATTCCTGTCTAATGGGGCACTTGGGAAAGAGAATATTTGTGGTTTAACCCAAAATCTATTTGAAATTGACTTCTCACTGCCATTTTCTACTATAGAAGCTGAAAAGTGAGATACTCACTTTCTCAACATCCATTAAATGTAGGGAGGCAGTGTTGTGGCCAGTTAGATATGTGGAGAAATCTGCTGGAGGGCCACTGGGCAGATTTCCTTTGCTGTCAAAAGAAGAAAAGTCCTAATTAGTACTACCCTTCCCCATTTTTTACCTTCTTCTTGCCTTGAGCTTGGATAACATGACTGGTATTGTGGGAGCCATCTTGAAACCAAACAACAGATGAAAATCCAATTCTCTAAGAAGGGCAGAAGAGGAATAAAAAGAGGCCTGGACCCTTCTTGACATTTTGAACAGTTGGACCAATGCCAACAACTCCCTTACACTGAACCTCTATTTTTTAGGCCATTATTTGTTGGGTTTTCTCAAACTTAAAAGCTAATTCCATTCCTTGCTGATACAGAAGCAAAACATAAATTGGCAGGGCTGCACTTTGTTCGTCTGCACACTGAAGACAAATCAGTCCAGTAATAATGACCAAACACACTGGGAATAAGCAAGGCAAGGTGGCTGATATCCATGACCCATTTCTAATTATTCTTTGCCATTTGTTTTACATGTTTGTACCTAGAAAGACTGTTTAAATTGGTGGAAACTGTCCACTGACTATAGTATCAGGAACCAAATTACTCCTCCAAGTAACACACAAAAAAAGAAATGTTTGGGTAAAGCAACAAGACTTGAGGAGAGGGGAAAAAAGATTTGGTGTCCTGTTTTTCCAGGTGAGGTAAGGGAAATGGAGACGCTGAGTAACACACCTCCTCAGTTACTGATGCAGAAATCTTCAGATGGCATTCTGAGCAAATTCTTGATCCACTTCAATTTTCTCCTCCTCGTCCTTCAACTTGCCATGAGGAATTGAATGTGACAAATGAGTACTTCTTTTCTTGAACTCCTTGAAAATTAAGAAACACACTTAGATGATCCTTGGATAATAATAAAAACCGTAATACCACACACAGAAGAAATTACAAGAAATATAAAAATACAGACCTATAGAAAATAAATGTGAAAACCTAGAATGGAGTATTTCCTACAAAATATAAATTATCAGAATTAATCCAAGAAGTGAATGTTTTGAACCAAAGATATTAGAAAAGAAATTAAAAATCCTACCTCTAAAAAAGGCGGCCTCAGGACCAAAAGATTTCTCAGCCAAGTTTCATCTAATCTTTAACATATAATTTCAATGATCTCTTATTTAAACAATTCTAAAGTGTAGGAAAAGATGAAAAGCTCCCCAATTCATTCTGTGAAACAAGTATTGCTTTCTAAAAATGTTTTATTCAAGTATAATATACATACAGAAAAGTGTACATATAAGTGTAAATTACATGAATTTTCATGAACTAAACAATCCAACATAAACAAGCACCCAGGTAAAGAAACAAAATACTACCAGCACTGCAGAAGTCACCATCAGACTCCCTTTCAGACACTCTGTCCTCCCCTACCTATCTCTCACTGAAGTAACCACTCTCCTAACTTCTAACAGTTAACATAGATTGTTTGCCCATTTTTGTACTTTATATAATGGAAAGCATACAGTATTCTTTTATAGCTGCCTTTTTAGGCTCAACATAATGTTTCTGAGATTCATCCATATGTTGCTTGTACTTGTACACTGTTCATCCTCGTTGCTGTATAATATTCCATTGTATGAATACCAAAATGTATTTATCCATTCTATAGTAGATGGACTTTTAGGTAGTTTCTGGTTTGAAGCTATTACTAATAATGGTGCTATAAGCATTCTAGAACACATCTTTTGGTGTACATATGTATGCATTTTATTGGGTGTCTGCCCAGAAACAGAGTTATTAGATTTCATCTGTTCACTTCAGTAGATTCATCCAAATGGTTCTCCAACATGTTTGAATAAATTTGCATTCTCACTGGCTAGGGGGTGAGCCTTCTGACTAGTTCCACATTTTGTCAACCTGCATAATTTTTTACATCTAATAAAAAGTTCACTGAAGAAGCTCACAGACCAATCTCACTTAGGAATATGCATGCTGAAATTCTAAATAAAATATTAGCAACTGGAAAACTGATTTATAAAAGAAAGAATAACACATTATGACCAAGTAGGTTTTATTCCAAGGAGACAAGAATGGCTTAACATCAGCAGCTCTACAAAAAATCTAGCTAGTCACCAGATTAAAGGACAGTAACATCCAACCACATCAAAAGAAGCTGAAAAGGCATTTGACAAAATTCAGCAGCTATTTCTAGTAAAATCTCTTGGTAAAACAGGAAAGAATTTATTTAAATAAGATTATTTACCAAATAGCAACACAAATACTCAAAATAGCTAAATACACAAACTATTTCAATTAAAATCAATAGCACTCAGAGATGCCTGCTATCACCATTATCACTTAACACTATAATGGAGTTTCTAGACAATGAAAATTCTAGAGAAGAAAAGAATTTTTCAACCACTGGAAAAAGTTATTTTTGTGATTATGTGAGTCTGAGTGTCATTACATTTGTGACTGTCATAATTATATTTCTAAAAATCCCAAGAGACTGCAGTGAAAACTTCTGGAATTAATGAGAAAATTTAGTAAGTATATATAATAAATGTGTTGTATTCAAGGTAAGCACACACACACAAAAGTAAGCTTTTTATTTATAATAAGCCTTTAGAAATGGAAATGGAAAAAAATCCATTCTCAATAATGACCAAAAGACTAAGGAACAAGACTACATTTAGTTAAAAAAAAAAGACACAGGACTTAAGTGAAGAGAAGTCTCAAATCTCAATCTTACTAATGATATAGACAGGATCTGAGCAAACAGAAAATGATACAATTTTGTTAGTTCTTAGAAGACAATATCATATGTCAAATTTCCCAAAATTAATCTTTACATTTAATGCAGTTTCAACTGCTAATTGGATAAAATGATCACAAACTTCAAATGCCTGATAATAACCAAAAAAGGCAGTAAAAAGAACAGTAGTTCAGGAGTGTGGGGTGACACAAAGATCTGCCTGACCATTTTATAAGGCTACTGTATGCAAACATAGAGTCACTGTAATTAAATGCATATTGCCATATATAGAGTACTATAAGCAGAGTATATTGAGAAATCTCATTATATGTGAAAAATTAATATATGACAAAGTTGGTATTTCATTTCATTGGAAAAAGATAATTTGATAAGAAGTGCTGGAACAATTGGCAACCCACTCAGAAGAAAGTAAAGTTGGATCCATAGCTTGCATTCTATACAAAAACAAATTCCAAATGGAGTAAAGACAAATGTGAAAAAAACACTAACAACAAAAACCAAGAATAAAATGCATAAGCCATTCTAGGAGACTACACATGCCACCCAGGGGTGAAGGCCTTAATCAATAGAGAATACTTTGAAATTTTAATATATTTATAAATGTCCATATTTTATCAAATAATATACTTGAGTATATACTAATATAAAATTTTGAATGGGAAAAGGTATTATAAATATGGTAAACAAATTACAGTTTGGAGAAAACTTGCAAATAATATGATGAAGTGTTTACATATAATGTAGAAAGAGCACTTAAAATTTTTTTTAAAAAGACAGTGCACATATGGGCAAAATATTAATAAAAAATGAAGTGAATGAAAAATAAAAATGACTAAAAATTTACAATGTGAATAAAAAGATACAAATAATGCAATTCACCTTATATGTGAAATCCATATGGCTAAGTTTTCTATGGAAAAAGTACTTAATACTATTAGTGGTCAATAGACAACTTACAAGAGTTGGGAAAACTGCAACCAAGAGTAGAAAGGCTTAATATGTGTAATATACAAAAACCTCCTATGAAGTAAATAAAAAATTAAAAGGCAAACACAACAGTAAGACACACACGGATGTAAAGCTATAAATAAAAATATGAGTATTTGTGGTAGACAGAATTCTAAGATGGCCCCCACGATCTTTGCTCCTGGTGTTACTCCCAAAATAATGCTACATTTACCAAGCAAAGGGAGTTTGTGGAAGTTATTTAAGGTTACAAACCAATAGACCTTAACATACAGAAATTATCTGGGTGGGCCTACTCTAGGCACATGAGCCCTTGAAAAGCAAGAGAGTTTTCTCTGAAGAGAAAACACAGAGTCAAGTATGAGAAGGATCTGATGAATCCTTGCTAACTTTGAAGATGGCAGGGGTGGGGTAGCATTACATACAAGGACTGGAGAGTAACCTCTAAAAGCTGAGAAGAACTTCTGGCTAACAGCCAGCAAGGAAACAGAGACCTCCATCCTACAACTGTCCTACAATTTTAAGGTTTGAAATTCTGCCAACAACATGAATGAACCTGGAAGTGAATTCTTCCCCTATATCCTTTAGTGAAGAGCCCAGCCTGGCACACACTTTATCAGACACTAAACAGAGAGCCCAGTCAAGGCCACTTGAAGTTCTAACCCACATAACTATGAAATAATAAACAGGTATTGTTTTAAGCTGCTAAATTTGTGGTAATTTGTTATACAACAACAGAAAACGAATACAAAAGGTAATTTAATTATGAGTGAAATCCATAGATTTCAAATAACCAAAGAACATATGAAAAGTTATGCAGTTTTACAGTAATCAGGAAAATGCAAAAAAAAAGTAATATGGAGAAATCACTGTACACACCACCAGTCTTTTTTTTTTTCTAAAATTTTTTTAATGCTACAACAGCTATTGCTAGTGGGTATAGAAGGGCATTTTTATACTGTACATTTACTGATGAAAATATAAATTGTTCCAGCCTTTTTGGGAAACAATCTGTCAATAGATTTTAGTAATACTTACTAAAAAATTTTAAATCTACGTATCTCTCAACCCAGCAATCCTACTGCAGGGACTCTCTTCCATAGGAGTGAAACCATCATGGTCATGAGTATGTGCACAGGCACAATTACCAAAACAGTGAAAATCTGGTAGTAAATGCCCACTGATTATGGAAGAAGTTTAAGACATCATCATCATCATCAGAGTATTCATCATTAAAAAGAATGAAATAGCAGCTATAAGAGAGACTTGAAGGAATTTCTATCACATATTGTTGGGTGAGAAAAGATGCAGAGGACATGTATTATCTCATTTATTTAAAGCAAACAGACCCACCAAAAAATCTTTTTATTCGTGTGTGTATATTTAGGAATTTAAAAGAAATCTATGTATGTATAGACTTATAAGTTGCTCAAAATATACATTAAATTTTAAAAGCAAATTGCAGAAAACATGTAGAATAAGACAAAACTCCATGCAGTATTTGTGTACATGTACTTGTATGAGCAAGAAAAGAGACATATCACGCTATTACTACACGGGGGGTGGGAGTGAAATGGTATGGTGGGATGTGATGAGTTCTGCTATTATGTGTCTTCATTACTTATTGCTCTTTTTTGTTGCTTTTTTTCAAGTTTTTATTTAGGTAATCTCTACAGCCAACATAAGTCTCAAACTTAACAACTCCAAGATCAAGAGCATGCTCTTTCAACTGAGCCAGCCAGTACCCCCTTGTGTTGCTCTTTTAAATAATTGTATTAATTTAAATTGTATTACTTTTTACGTCTGAGAAACATCTCCTTTCCCTTTATTTATCCTTAGCACTTACCACTAATATTCTGTATTTTTTACCTATATTATTTGTTGTTTTCCCCAACTGGAATGTAAGCCACATCAGGTAAACGATTTTGTCTGTTTGCTGATGAACGCCAGCACCTACGATGGCCTGGCACATAGCAGTCACCCAAATATTGAGGAAAGTAATATTTTATGTATAACTTCTTTAGGGCTACTCTTGATGTTCATTTTAACCTTGTTTCTCCTAAATACCTGATATTCTAGAAGTTATCAGGAGTGTGACAGAATTACGTGACAAGAAGTACGAATGCAGGGAGTGAGTAATAATTACTTGTTGGATGTTTATTACTGCCCAACATTTTATCAGGTGTTTTGTATCTATTATCTCAAATCAATCTATCAGGCAGATTTATGATATCCTTTTCACAGAAGAGAAACCAACTCACAAGAGTTAGCTTCACTACAGTTCCACTGACAATAAATGTCCTGTGTCCAGGCCAAAATCCTGTTCCTTCCTTTGTGCTATACTGATCTTAAAAGAATATTTTAATAATTAAAAAAGAGATAATAGTTCTTACATAATACATGGGTTTAACATTGAGATTTAATTGAATATTTCACACTCACACAATTCACTACTCTGCTGATGATTCTGTTAGTAAGTCATTTGATTGTTATATATAAATTGTCTGTCTAAACTTGTTGACTCTTTTACTCCTGAAGCAGTTAAGCTCTGCAGCTCAAGGCCGCTCGCCACCTAGAACCTGGTAGAGCAGTAGCAGTAAACCGAGACCACACAAGCTCTTCCGGGGAGAGTTAATAAACATTTAGATAATTACCATCAAATGATCTGGACAAAAAGCAGCCCTGAAAACATCCTGAGGGATTTGTCCTAGATTCTCCCAATTCAAGGCAAGCTCCCCAGAGGAATGCCTTTCTTGACAATCTTCTGCTGGAACTTCCTACTTCCTTGGAAAAAAACAGACAAAACCCCAGCCAGTTAGGAACAGCAGGACCATCTGAAGGTCACAGGGCAAGAGTGGTGGACCGGGCCTGGGCCCGAGACAGTCCTGGCAGGTCGAGGTTCCAGACCTGCAGCAGCAGCCCAGAGGCGAGCAGAGATCAGTGGGGTGGTGCTGCGGAGGTGAGGGAAAGAAGGGGCCCCATAACAGGGTTCAGACACATCGCATCCTCCCCCACACGCTTTGCTCAATTCCAGTGCAGGCAGGACTGGAAGTGTGCAGCAGTGGGAGGGTGGTGCCTTCGGCATTCTGTTGCCACCTTCCAGGTGAGGTCCATATGCCCCCCCTAGTTAGGGTGCAGACCTCCATTTTGGAATCAGCCTCACAGATCTAAATACATTTGTGATTGGCTAGGGACTGGCGGAGAGGACTTTTTTTTTTTGTCTTTCAGATCTGGATAGATTCAGAGTTTTGAAAATGTGCTGATTACTCACCCAACAAATAGTTATTGAGTACTTTTTGTATGGTAATGCACCAGGAGAGGAGCTAAGGGGAATATAGGAAAAACAAAGGAGGAGCTTACAGACACTGAAGCAAACAAATGATCATTAACTGTTTTTAGTTCATTAGGTAACAGTGAGTAATAAAGTCTGAGTTGAGGATGGGGTATAATGAAGGCATTCATAATAAGACTCATCACTACCTGCTCCCCATACCACAAAAAAGTCCACAAGATTTTGAAATATATAAAATAAACTTCTCACATCTTCCTTGCTAGTCTTTGCACTTCCAAATTAATTTTTAAAAATCACACAAAATTTGTGTTTATCTGCAGAGGCAAGCTGTATGTAACTTGCATACATCAAGGACACAAAACTGCATGGATCTCTAACCTTCAATTTCAAAAGTAAAATTATTTCTGCCTCCAGAAAGCAATGATATTCCTAAGGAGAAAAAACAATCTTGCAAGGTTTTTTTTTAATTGGAATCATTAGACGTGTATTCCCACGTATTGTAGGATATGAGAAATAGGAGCTTATTGTCTTGCTTGTTTAAAAGGCTGACCAGAATGAGTAAAAGAAAACCTGAATATTTTAGAGCTGGGAGAAAGCCTTTCTTCTGATCCTGAGATCTACAAGGAAACTGAACAGGTACTATTTCACTGAAAAACAAAGTTTCCATTTAATGAATTAAGTGGTATTTTAGCTGAATGTGCAGTTTTCAAAAACTCGTGAATGTCAACTGGCAGAATCTAACCTTAACACTGATAGCTCTGAGGGGACATTGCTAATTAACATTTTTTACATGCTATACATGTTAATTTTAACATGTATGAAATACAGCAGTCTCCATGTTGACCTGCAAACTATGTACATAGTGCTTTTCCAGGCAGTCAAAATATGGAGACATTTACCACTTGTCTACATAGCAGTTGAGTCCTATATCAGGAGTGTTACTCATAAATGACTGTCAAAAGATGAGACCAATGAATTTTTTTTCTAAAATACACAATGAATGAAATTATTCCAACAGGATATTCGGAAATACATGGCCTCAAAAGTCTGTAGTAAAATACGCAAATATATACATATATATTTTATTTATTTATTCGACAGAGAGAGACACAGTAAGAGAGGGAACACAAGCAGGGCAAGTGGGAGAGGGAGAAGCAGGCTTCCCGCTGAGCAGGGAGCCCGATGCGGGGCTCGATCCCAGGACCCTGGGATCATGACCTGAGCCAAAGGCAGACGCTTACCGACTGAGCCACCCAGGCACCCCTGCAAATATATTTTTAAGTGCTTTTAAAAGCATAGTCAAAATCATTCAAAACAGAATTCATCCTATAAAAATAATTCTCCAATCTTTCCGTGAGATTATCACTTGGCCACATGAGAACATTCTTACATGTCTGGTCTTCATGCTGACATATGCAAATGGCACAACATACCTGGGCCTATGTTAATATGGCTTCCTAAAATATCATAAAAACTATGTTGTCTGACACGTTACCAGGGGGCTCTAGGATAACTTTTGATGTAAAAATCTTTAATTTAGGTAACAAGGACCAATGACAAGCCAGAATTGGAACCATTTACTTTTGTAGGTCAAAAGATCTGAGAGGTCATTGTTCCAGGCCATTTAGAGAAAGGACAATGGGTGGTGGGTCCAGATTGCAGAGATATCTGGCGGCTTTTCCTTCTTGGTATGGTGCTTTTTTCCCCACACTCTCACCCAAATTAGCCAGAACCCAAAGTAAACTTTTTGATGAGATTTCTTTTGCTCTAATGTAAGTTAATCTTGTTTATTTATGAAAAATTACTGCCTTGGTCCCACTTCCATCAGGAAGTAGCCAGATATCAGTATACTTTAACATTTCAGCACATCTAAGTCACAAGTTGCTTGTTTTTACAACTCCTACTTAACATAAAATTTTGCTTTCTGGGGTGCCTGAGTGGCTCAGTCGGTTAAGTGTCCGACTTGAGTTTGGCTCAGGTCATGATCTCAGGGCAGGGAGATCAAGCCCCAAGTCATCCGCACTCAGCAGGGAGTCTGCTTAAGATTCTTTCCCTCTGCCCCTCCCCCACACTCTCTCTCAAATAAATCCTTAAAAAATCTTCTTTGCTTTCCACGCCGTTTATTTTTTTTTTTAATTAAAGGAAGTTTTTCAGGTTGGGAAATTTCTTTTGTGAATGATGGGTTTCCCTTACCATTACCCTTAATTTGATGATGTTATTATATGAGGTAATTCAAAAATATCTTTGGTCTGAGGTTGGAGATTGGGAAGCTGGTATATATACTGGATCTTATGAGAGCACAGAAAACTTTGGCACATGAATTAAGAATACTAATTCTAGTACTCCAAGTGTATTTAACAGATGTTTTACTGTGGGTTCTCCTTTACATTACTGGATTAATTATCTCTCTAAAGAGGAACACAGGAAAAGTCAATGTGGAGTTAGCATCTGGACCAGCCTTCAATGTAAGGTGAATGGCTAAACCATCAAGGACAAGAAAATTTTCTACAAAACAGGCCCTTCCTCTTGGCAGGATATTGCAGATTTTGTTCACTCAAATAGATCCTTCAAGTCTGACTGAGGCCACCATTACCTTTAGTCTAATTAAACAGGATTAAGAAAGGGCTTAGGGTTGTAGGAGCTAAGTGAAACAAAGTGAGTCATTTTCTGCATGGTGGGTTTTGAATTGTTTGGTTTTCAAAGTATGTAAAATATGCTAAATTAAAAATTGTGTTCCAGAAAATATGGATTTCAATTTTCAGACCTGCAGGTCAGTGCTTCTCCATAAAAGTGTCCTGATCATTGTAAGCAACAGGTGTAACTAAGAAGTAAAAAGTGGAGGGACGCTTCCTGGTTATAGTGATTGGGTTAAATAGTGCTGCTAGATTCCTAAGTGTTCCTGGTGACTACCCTAGGTGCCAGAACACTCTGTGATGGTCTTGGGAAATCCAATGCAGGTCAGAATACCACTCTGGGGTACCCCAGAGTGTCCATCAATCCATGTAAAAACATTTAGCATCCTCCTGACCTTCTGAACTGGATTACTCTAAAAGCACTCCAGCAAATGTCTGTTAAAACAGACAAAAGGGATATTTCTGACACTACTGAAAAATGTGTCCATGACTAAGGATATAACACTCATTACTACAGAAGCACACAGAACATCAAAGAACACCAGATAGTTTCAAGGACACTCTTAGATTCCACATAACATTATGGCTTCAGACTGGAACAAAGAGATTGTGAATTGTGGGCAGAGAAAGCCTTTGAAAAATAATGCTGATTTGAAAAAGCAAGGGGAAGGGGAAGGCTTATGTTTGTTAAACAGCCAAACAAAAAATAAAAACAAACAAAAAATAACACATTTTAATTTTTAAAAAATATGTAACTGAACACTTGAAAAAAATACACGTGTCCCTGAAAGTATCACTGACCCAATCTTATGAAGTATTTTATTTAATTTTACTGGCTTTCCAAAAGTTCAAACTCTGTAATGATAAATTTCTCTACCTTCCTCACAATCAATAATTAAGACTGGTCCATTACTTTGGACTCACATCTACTTTGTCTTGTACCCCTTTTATTTCGCTGCATGCCTCTCCTACCCACCCCCGCCACCAAAAACACAAAATCAAGATGTATTATTTTAACTGCAAATCCACTAGATTCCAAAATATTTCAATTCATGAGACACCTATAGCACATTATCTATATTTGTACACTTTATTTAAAAACAAATAATACACTTAGAGCCACCAAAAAAGGTATCTTAATTAGCTTATCCATACCCTGAATTTACAAAAGAAACTTCTTGCACCACAAAAATTAGCATTTGGATTAATTTACATTAATTGATATAACTGAATTTAAAAATACCTGAAGATCAAACAATCTGGTCCAGGGCTCACCAGTTGAGGGGTGGGGAATTGGGAGTGTGGAGAAAAGGAGTTACTTAGGAAACTGAACTGATGATGCCCTGAAGTCAGCTCTAGTAAACTGAAGCTGAGAAGACATAAAGTAACCGGTAGATTTCAGGACTACAAAGAAGTGGTTCCTCCTAAAAACAGATATTAGATCATATCGTTGGAATGGGTGTGGGAGATATCTCTTAATTTGGATTGAAAAAAAGTGTGTGGAGAGGGGGGTTGTATTTGTTTCTCACAAGAGGCAAACTTCAGCCAAACAATGATAAGAAAGTAGGGCGGGAGGTATGTGATAGACTGAAGGCTTTCTGACTGCTGATAATACCGAATTTAGCAGATCTGTACAAGTCAACTAAAATACCATTCTCTGAGACATTATCAGAAAGGAGCTAACAACCAGGGAAAAATCATTCTACTTTAACAAGGCACTCACTGGTTCACAGCCTGTTAAAAATCCAGGCAGACATTTAAGTTAATCTAAATTAAAATGAACTTTTTAATTTGCATCAGAGGGATGACAAGCATGTGGTCCCAGTTAAATCAAATCTAAAGCTTGACTAGCAAAGATCCAGAAAATTCTGACCCCTAAGTACCACTTTAGGAATACTGCTAGAATAGACAAGTGGAATCTAGGGATCTGTTTCGCCTAAATTTTTTTTTTTTTTTTTTTTTTTTTAGGATTAAGAACAAAAACAAAAATGGAACAAAAGCAAAAACAAAACTGATGCAATCCGGTAAATACTTTGTCAATCTGGTGTCCCTGACACTGACATGAAGGTCCAGCTGGATGATGGATATGGCCAATTAAAAAACTTTCAGTGCTGAAAGTAAAAATGATTAAAATCATTTACCAATGGCCTGTCCTTTGTTTTTAAAGATGGACATGTTTTCTGGACCTTCCCTTAAAAGAAACTTCTGGAATTGATACATTTCACAAAAATATACATATAATTTTTTTCAGCTACTACTTTTGTACAACTTGAATCCCAGTGTCAAACACATAAAGTACTACAATTATATAAATAACTACACAAACAACATAGTAACAAAGGCAACTTCTGAGTAAATAAAATTAATGATTATGTACTTAATAGCCTTGAAATAGCTTTCAAAGAATAAAGTAAGCTGAAAAAAACTGTACTTAGAGCTCTTTTTCCATGTAAATTCAGTAACAGTTTGGCTCTTGGTTGAAAATATCACAGACATATACTAACCAGAGATTAACTATATCCACTCACTATCAACCTTGATGATAAATTTTAAGCAGTTCTTTCAAAAGAAAACCAAAACTCTTAAGTCTTTCAATCTGATTTGTGACACCTTAATTCAATAAAACTTAAATGACAAAGCCTGAGAAAAGCACCAACATAGATTTTTAAATTGCATCCAATCATCATTTTCAGATGTCATAAAGAGTTGCTTTAGTTAAAATGGCAGCAATGACAAAGAGGTAGATATGAAAGATGTCATTTAAACACTATTCTTAGGTGGTATTTTAATTAGTTCAGGTGTTTAATCTAAAAATAATTTTTACTAGTTGAATCTTCATCACATAAGAATTTCATGACATGCTCTTGTGTAGGAGGGAAATATATGAAGTCCTAAAAAAGAGGGCCTTTAAAAATCACATTTTTAAAAAATTAATTTACTTAGCCAACATTTAAGAGAGCCCATCAGTTTGGTGAACCAATAATTTCTCTTTTATCTGAACTTGATTATAGTGAAAGAATAGTTATTTTTCCTCTCTACTGAAATTTCTAGGAATTCACATTCAAAATCCTTGGAAATACATGTGGTGCTCAGAAGAGCACAAAGACAACGCATGAAATGTCCCCTGAAATCCTAGAAGTTGAGCAGATACACTGAAGACATTGAAGGTCACAAATCAGGACCGTCACAGATTGGCAAGCAAACACAGACACACACATACGCACACGTGCACACACACGCGCGCGCACACACACACTCTCTCTCTCTTAGCCCCCCCCACCCCCCCAACTCAATCCTCATCCTCACTGTAAGGCTGCATTTGTATTTTATTTTAAAGGCACCTCTCATTCTCTAGCTATTGCCTTCTTGATGGTATCTGTTTTCTTAAAAGTCCTGAATGTTCAATGGAAATAGTTCAGTACTGAGAATGGAATATTTTTCAATTCACATTTGAATAGCCAGGTTTTCTTACATTCAGATTTTAATAAACTAGAATGACAGTCTTTAAAACAAGCATGCTAGCCTATAATGAATATAATATATACAGTAATTTAAACATTTAGAACTATATATTATACTGCAAAAGCAAACAGCACAACACTCATCATACTCATCATTACCTGCGGTGTATACTACCTCTAAAAACAAAAACACAAAACAGTAAAATGCACCTATGGTTATATATATATATATATATATATATATATATATATATATACACACATATATATATATATATATACACACACACATACATATATATGTATATATATAGTCTATATATATTATATATATTCTTACAATATATATAATATATATTTATAAAATATACATACATTTTAGACATTTTCCAATAAATCTTTATCATTATGTCCAAAAGAAATTTATAGCAAGAATACTGAAGGAATGAAAGTCAGATAAACAAAAAATTTTTCACAAAGTTCATTATCAGTGATACAGCATAATTTCCCCCCTTTTAGTCATAGCTAAAATGATTATAAAAGCTAAATACTTTGCATAACTAATTATCTGTTTAATGGCAAAAATTGCTAAACTTGTTCAATAGAAAAATACTGAAGGTCATTATATCACTTATGTTAAATATCTGTCTAGGGTTCGAGTAGCAAATGAGCTCCATATGACAGCTGGGTTTTGAGAAGGGTGCTGCAAGCTCCCAGAGATGTATCCACAGCATATGAAAATAAGGCAGGGGACCCACATCTCCCGCTGATTTTCATACTATCCCAACATAGTTCATCCAAAATATTTACAAACCAAGCACTATGAAAGCATTTCAATGACTGTTTGAATCTTGAATTTGTTCATTTTGTGGATGTTCATTAAATTTTCTATAGGCTGGGGGGGGAATATCAGACACATGTCTATGCTTCTATCTGGTTGGAAGACAGCTTTGGCTCATTTCTAGGCTGAGATCACACAGTGCTAGTGGAGAAGAATCTCTGTTTCTGTGTACAGTTTCCAATGGCATGCACTGGCTTGCTAAAGAACTTTCAACAGTTCCAACATCTGCACTACCTATCTCATGGTCATTTTCCACTCACTAACAGAAAAATTTCAACCATGAGGTATAAAATGCAGGGGAAGAGAATGTCTTGGTTTTGAGAATTTCAGTGGCATAAGTAAAGCAGGCACTGAAGACCTTAGGAGGTAATTAAAGCAGTAACTGGTAGAACAATAGCTTAATCCGTCATATATATGCCAAGTAAGGACACCTGACTGGAATTTTCCAGTATCCCTCTATAAATGTTAGGTCAGCAACACCATTTTTTCACTCATTGAAGAACCAAAAGAGGAATGCACCAAACAAAATGTGGAATTCTGCATCTGCATGGGAATAATATAAACGTTCACCTGGTAGCTCAAGTCCAGGTCATTCACTTGATTATACAAAGGAGTCCCTTGAGCTCACTGTTAACCAAAGTACAGATGAAATGAAAAGGTAGCTGAGTCAAAATATTAAAGCATATCTGTATATCGATCAGGCAAACCTAACACACATCTTTAAAGAAAATTTGCCTGTATACTGCAAAACTCTAGAGGCAGAAAACAGAAATTTTAAAGAAAAATTGTCAATTACTATCCATATCACCACCAGAATATGTTTTCAAGGAGTAGATATACCTATCATCAGAGGTGTCATTGTTATGACAATGGACTACGTGGGGAGAGGAATGTAGTAATTTTATTAAAAGGTTAAAATATTTATGGATATGGATTTTTAAAATCTGAGAACTATTATACATACATTTTGCTGAAATGCTGGGCATTAGTAATTTATTTCTAATTTCTACATTGGTCTCTGACATTTGGGGCAAACAAGAGAGTGTGAAGACAGGTGAGACAGTTGTGGGGATGAGGTCTATACATTAGGTCCAAAGAGTGGGGTCATGGGAATCCCAAGAGCTGGCCACATGTGGGTCACAGGCTAGGTGAGCTCAGGGAAGCCTGGTCCTTTATGACAGTTTTCCCCAGAAACGATATTGATACACTATCTATTAAAACATGCTGTGTATTCCAATTAAAGAATGGAGGAGGGGTAGGGGCAGGGAAAGAGAAAGAGAACTCTTTAGCCAAGGTTATGTACTGTACTCTTCCATCCAGATTTCCAGGGGGCTCCCATTCTTGGATATATTAATGGAGGACTTCTGGGGTACAAAATAGTTGGATTTACTGCAAAAGCAGGTACCTAACATTAACCACTCTGGGCTGTTAAAACATAATAATTATAAACTGTTTTGGTAGATGTCAGACAATTTGAATATGAGAGACAAAGAAAGAACAAGAGGTCATCTGAAGCATGGTATGTGGGTTTTGACAAATGAGTACTCACAGATAACTTCCGTCTTTTCAAACCACTGAAAGGTAAGATTTCATTGATATGAGATAACCACTCTGATACTATAAATATCACATGAATAAAGTGAATTTTTAAAATTAACAGAAATTATTATAAAGATATGCCCTGCTTGCCCTTAAAAATAAACAGAATCTCAAACCTGAATAAGTTAAATCCTTTAGTAAAAGCAGACTCTATCAACTATTCATAATGGTGACTGGTTTTTGACAGCTAAACTTTACAATGGTACCAAATCTATTTTCAAAAATGTAATACAATATAGAAATCTGCTTACAAACTAAATATTTGTTTCGTATTTCTGAATAATAATATATTTAACATATTATTGCATTTCATTTTTTTTCCCCCTTAATAGGGGGAATGCTTTGCCAGGTGCTTTATGTGCACAGATGAAAGGAGAGCTAAATTAAAAACTCATTTGAACACTGCCTGGTCATTATGCACATAGGCGTTAGTACAGCAGATATGGTCAAGATCACTGTTTTGAATACCTAATGTGTTTAACAAGATTTCTCAGGGGAGAACTAGGTCTAAATTTTTGTTCTTCCTCTACTCATTCCCAGTCATCAAGCTTTTTAATTATCCCTTATAGCATGCCCTATTTACTCAACAGGGACAAGCCAAACTTATGTTCGCTCAGGCCTGCCTAGCGAATTAGAACCACCTCAGAAATAAAAGCTCCTATTTGGGGGAAAATTTGAAACAGTTTTCAGGCTCACAGATTCAGCTGAGCTTGCAGCAACCTGAACAAACCTTAGTTTTAGAAAACAGTATACGAATTGCAAAACTATACTTTAACAAATGTTCTCTGTGCTCCTTCAGCAGAACAAAGGGCAGGATAGGCTGATTCTTGCCCTGGTCTTCTGTATCTCTTTTGTGCAGTTGATTATTTATAAAGAGCTAGAAGGTGAAGATGATGCTTGTGTCATACAAAGACTTTAGCCAGTGCATCAGCCCCAGCACTGGCTATATAGCATTTGGATGGGTGGAAAGCTACATCATGAATGGATTCTTCAAACTTTTTCCGATGAGCTGTAAACTCTTGGATACATGTTTTACTTTCTAGGTTCCATAAACGTATTGAACAGTCATGACCTGCACCAAAAGAAAAGGAAAAAAAAAAAGAAATTGAAAGGAAACATTACATTAACATGAAACTAATAAGGATAAATAAATAATCCACAGTTGATGTACTTACTGCCAGACATCAAGTACAAGCCATTAGGATCAACTGCTAGACTTGTAACAGCTTCTAGGTGGGCTACCATGGAATGGATGAGTTTGCCTTTGAAAAAAAGAGATTGTTACTTTTTATTAATAGCTTTCTTCATCCCTGATTATACGCCAGCTACCTTGTCACACTGATTTCTCCAGTCACCCCTCTTTGTGTACCTACTGCATCAATAGCTTTTCCCATAACAGCTAAAACAATGTGTCTCCCTCCCCATTCCAGTCACGGTAATAAGAAAAACAAAAGCTCAAATTTCAGATTATATTTCTGCCTTTCAAATAACAACATAAAAGTCAGTCATTTCTACACAAATATTCCTTTAAGTCATGTTCATTAACTAAGACGCAGACATTATTAATCAGCTACTTTGTATCCTTTAGCTATAGGCAAATTATATGGGTTGTGAGAACAGAAGAGACTGAGACAAAGACGAAGGAACGGAGAGAAAACCTGGCCACAATTTTGGTGGAAACATATAGAAAGGGATTAAAATATTAAATTACTCATCACTCACAGCTAAGCAAAGTCAGCAAAAGTCAAGAGCAGATACTCAGGTAAATATGGCTGCTAATATGGAGTGTTTTTCTCCCAACACAGCTCCTCAGGATTTTCCTTTAGTGAAATGCAATTCAGTAAAAAAATGGGAAAGCCCACATAGCCTAATTCAAATCAATCAGGACCAGTCAATATTATAATACAGAAAGGAGTACTCCATGAAAAATTGACTCAAGTAAACCAAATGACTCAGGGTTTCCATCTCTAACACTAAGGCTATTCAAACACTGAACAATTTTAAACAAAATATAATGATCATATGTCTCTACTTCCAACATGTTTCTACTTTTCCCCAATATATTCACAGCAAGAGATCAGTTTTATTGCTTCGTGAATGACCTTTTCATTGTGTCCGTAGTCATAACCTTGGCTAGTATCTACTAGTATTAAATACTAGTATTAAATACTAATATGTACTTAGTATTAAATAAACCAAGATGATTCTATATGCTACCATGAAGACTAGTTCTTAGCAGGTCTATACAGAATGAATAGAAACTGAGTTGGGAGAGTATCTGTTTTCATGCCTACTCCTGGACTATACAGCCACCAAGAAACACCCAAATCAGGATACTTATGGTGGCGTTTGTTTGTGGGTTGTTTTTTTTTTTTTTGGTTTGGGGGGATTTTTTTGCTTTATCACTGATCACTTTGTAATAAACACTTACCTGTATTGTTATCATAGAATTTGATGTGCCTGTCTTCATGAGCAGTGATGCTGATGGGAAGAGTGGGATGGCTGATGACTCTATTTATTTGGCAGGAAGAGTTGGCTGCAAAAAAGAAAAAAAAAGAGCAACAAGTGAGTCAAAGCTACTATTTCTTCATACAAGAGAACTGAATACTCACCTAAGAGACTAAAAAAGTAAATGATGTGACTTTAATTTGTCTTTAGTTCATTTATTCTGTGACTATTCCTAATTTCAACATTAGGAAAGAAGAACCGCTGAGCAATACCATACTGACAAATCTAGAGGTACGTACAAATGAGAATTTTCTTTTCCACCTAAAATCAATGGGTGCTTCCCAGGGCTTAGCCTAGGGTCACTAACATTTCTCATTTTCTGATGACTTGTGATACTTCTGCTGCTTTAATAAAGTTCCATCATTATTTACATGTAGATGATACCTAAATTTATTTTTTTATTCTGTTAATCATCATACATTACATCATTAGTTTCTGATGTAGTGTTCCATGATTCGTTGTTTGCGTATAACACCCAGTGCTCCATTCAGTACGTGCCCTCTTAAAACCCACCACCAGGCTAGCCCATCCCCCCAACCCCTCCCCTCTAGAACCCTCAGTTTGTTTCTCAGAGTCCATAGTCTCTCATGGTTCGTCTCCCCCTCCGATTTCCTCCCTTCATCCTTCCCTTCCTGCTTTTTTTTTTTTTAACATATAATGTATTATTTGTTTCAGAGGTACAGGTCTGTGATTCAACAGTCTTACTCAATTCATAGTGATACCTAAATTTAAAATCTTCACTCTTTCTAGACACAGAAGCTCTTTGTCACATGGTTATCACCTGAAGACAAATATGACAAAGGGAGCTTCTGAGCTCTTTAATCTCTTTCTCATCATGATAGAAATGGTCATCGGGGCACCTGGGTGGCTCAGTTGGTTAAGTATCTGACTCTTGATTTTGGCTCAGGTCATGATCTCAGGGTCGTGAGATCAAGCCCAGTGTCAGGCTCAGTGCTCAGCAAGGAGTCTCCTTGAGATTCTCTCTGTCCTCCTCCCTCTGCCCCTCCCAACTTGCACATGCACATGCGTGCGCATGTTCTCTCTCTCTAAAATAAATAAATAAAATCTTAAAAATAGAAACGATCATTTGACAGTCTACCATGTTTGGAATCTTAAAACAGTCAGCATCCTATTATGTGCACTATATAGTAACTTTCAAAGAATTTCAATTATATGCACAATGAGACAGG
This sequence comes from Eumetopias jubatus, assembly GCF_037043125.1. Lineage (NCBI taxonomy): Eukaryota > Metazoa > Chordata > Mammalia > Carnivora > Otariidae > Eumetopias > Eumetopias jubatus. The sequence goes on from NW_028274815.1 coordinate 30,432,264, forward strand.
CAGGCCACATGTCATTAGGTCCATACCACAGTGCATGAACCAAGGTCTAGAAAAAATTGTGACTCCCTCAAAATCATGTGACAAAGCCAGTACCAACTCTATCCTAATGAGATGGCTCATGCAAATCACAAAGCTGCCAAAAATGGTACCTAAACTATCACAAGTCATTCGAAAAGTCTTTTATAAAAAGGAAGTCAATCATTAAAAGCCTTTTAATTAGTGAATTTTGTTAAGACATTTTTTTTTTCTTTTAAAGGAAAAAAATCTATATATATAAAGGTAATACTAACTTAAGATATGTCAAAATTAAAAAAAAAATCATGTTATGGTCCAGGGAGAGGAAAGGATGCTCTTCTTATAAAGTCCATTATTGGGACATCTGGCAAATTTGAATATAAACAATAACTTAGACAACAGCATAGTGTCACTGTTAAATTTCCTGATTTTGATAATATGCTATGTCAGAGAATGTCCTTGTTCTTAGGAATTACATGTTAAAGGATCTTGGGGTACAAGGCTATGATGTCTAAGTGGTTCAGAATTTAAAATTAGACACATATATAGTGGTGAAGCAAATGTCACACATGTGGCAAATGCTAAAAAATGGTGAATCTGGGTGAAGGGTAGCTAGTTTTTGTACTATTTTTGAAACTTTTTGCACATTTAAAATTATTTCAAAAAAGAGTTAAAAATTTTTCTAATCTCAGAATAGTTATTATGAATTTAAATTCAAATAGAAAATGTAAATATAGGCAAAAATAGCTGTAACATTAGTGTACTCTATTAGATTTTCTTGAGGTTCCTAAAATTATGATATCTTAAAAACTGAAGATAGTCTTTTTCCAGTGTTAATGGCAAGGGACCACCCAGCCTGTTATCTAAGAATAAAACAAAAAGTCACTTGACCACGTGGAGTAAGCTCTGGGTCAGTTATACTTGATTTAAATGGTCCTAAGCAAAGAGTTTAGTTTCAAACTCAGCATACAGATTTTTTTTTCCCCTCCGGAGATAAAACACCATGAACAATATCCTCTGTAGGATCTAGCAGGAAACTAACAACAGAAAAGAAATACTTTAAGTAAAATATCTCATGTATTCTGAGAGAGAGGTTTCTGAGAATAGCTTCAATTGTATCGAGATCCAGGAAATAATTATGATTGAAATCAAATGATGGAAGCAGGCAAAAGAGTTTTTATACAGTAATACTTTCAAGGAAGTTCTCCACTTAATGGTAAATCAGACAAGTAAGCAAAATGCAAAGAACACTAGAAATCAACTGAAGGCCTACCAACCATCATTCTAACAATGAATCTAAATCTTCCAAGTATTCATATTCAGCTTGCAACTTAGAAATGATTTACTTTTCACTGGATCAACAAGTACTCAATTACCTGCTTCAACTACCTTTGACTTTTTCAGTCAAATCACCATTGACATTAAAGTTTATTCTGATTTTTAAAACAAAAATCCTTTATCCTCTTAAATTCTTTTTTTTTCTTTAAGATTTTACTTATTTGTGGGAGAAAGGGAGAGGGGGAGCACAAGCAGGGAGAGCGGCAGGCAGAGGAAGAAGCAGGCTTCCCTCTGAGCAAGGAGCTCAACGTGGGACTTGATCCCAGGACCCCGGGATCATGACCTGAGCCAAAAGCAGACGCTTAACTGGTTGACTGAGCCACCGAGGCACCCCCAATTTACTTGCATCTTGAAACATGTTTTGGTCAGAACTTTAATTTAAAAAAACATCTGCTAAATTCCAGAAAAGAAGAACGTAGTCAACTATAAACAGGGAGGGGTAGTCATGGTAGAAAGGAATAAAAAAACTATATTACACAACTCGAAAGTAATAAAACTGATAATTTAGGAAATGTCAGTACATATTATTATAACTCAAAATAATTATCACTATTCCAATAATGCTGCCTTTGTTCAAAACATTTTTGGCAGTTTTCTTCAGAAAATGCTTCCAGTATCAGGCAAAAAGTTGACACACTTAAGGAAAAAAATGGGACTGCCAGACTTGACATCTTATTAATTTAGAGCAGTCATTAAAAATCAGTATTTACCACTCAGGACATTCATCAAAGAACTGACCATAAAATCTGAAGGTAATTCCAAAAATGTTCACATCTTTCTTAGTTTTATATTGTTTTCTATATTTTACTACTGTAAGCTTTAGGTCATATATTTAAAAATGAGTTTAAATTTACTGACAGCCTATGTTTCTTGGCACAAAAAAATTCTCTTTTTTTCTATTCCATAGTCTCAGTTTTTATTTTTTTGCCTCTCTCTTTTATATCCAAATAGTTCAAAACTCTCTTCATGTCTACTTCCCAAACAATTCTCACAGGACCTCAGAAAAGAACAAAGGACAACAGACTGGAAAGAGAAAACGAAGAAAGCCAAAATGGAATCAGGGAATTTTTTAAGAGAAAATGAGTAGAGGCTTCCCTCTACGAAGGAGAGAGAGAGATAGAAAGACACACAGAAAGACACACAGACACACAGATGCACACATGGACGCCGGGGTAAGTCTTTTTAAAGCTAGTTCTCAGACTAAAACAATAGTATATGTATATACAGTTTTCTTTATCAACTGCATCCTAAACTATCACTGTCTGGATGAAGCCTAAAGATAGAAAGCAATGGTTAAAAAGCCAAAACCACTAAAATTCTGTAGTATCTTCTTCACAATGTGAGAAATTATTTCCTGACTTTCTGTATCCAGTAAGATTTAAGATTTAAGATTTTTCATATTTCAGATTCTGAAAGGCACAACTTGATCTACATTCTAATCAGGCTGTGTCAAATTACACTATTAATACAAAATTAAGTTCTAATAGGCTGTATCAAATTACATTATTAATACAAAATTAAGTTGTTTTAAAAATGAAATGAGAAATGAAAAAGATTTATTTTATATTCAGAATAAATATTATTGTGTTCAAATATGAAAACTAATCAGTTGGTATAAAATAAAATTTGACTCCTCTTTTGAAGTCAAATGATATTCCAAATAGTATAGTTCTAAATGTGTATAAACTTTAACCCAAAGTCTTAAAAATCAATTGTAAGTCATTATATCCTTCTAAGTTACTGTGTTCTGTGATTTAAAAGGCAGAACTCTTTATAATAACAAGTATTCTTTGTAGCTGACTCTGGTAGTTATAATTTTGATGAAGCTTAAAAATTTGATCCAAACAAAGACCATTTAAAGTTGGTATACATACTTGAATCTAGGTTGGATTCTAAAGTGAGAATGCGCTGTTGTGTTTCCATGTTAAAGATGCTTGTATATCCTTTGCTGAATGATGCTACCATATGGCTTGGGTCACTGCTCACTAGATCCACAGAGGCAGGGATTCCCAATTCTAAGAGAGTCAGAACAGAGAGAATGGTGATTAGAGGGTCTACTTGAAAATGTCCTCATAAAATAGCAAAACAAATAGTCATAAGATTTCCTTAAGAATTAAAGACTCAACATTAGAATAAAAATTAACTCATAGCCATTCAATGGACATTATTTGTTACTTTTAGCCCTTATTTTGTTATTCTTACCTGTTCAGCAAGTCTTCTGTTACTCAGCTAAAATATTCCTAGAATGTAGGCCTTTACTCAGAAAATAAATGGAAAGCATGTATGGACTATAAGTTTTGTTGCTTCCACCTAACCGGAGGCTTAAACTGGCATGGTGAGAATTCTTTATTTTAAAAGCCCATCTCTTATTAGGAATTTTAATTCATCAAAAATATGGAATTAAAAAAGTAAAATTTCAAATTATTATTATTGTATGTAGAGTCATACAAATATAGATGCAGGCAACTCATCAAAACCCAGACACAAGTTATGACAGCTCAAAAATAAAGAAGGTATTTTTATCTATCATCTAGAATAGGGTAAAACTTGGTTAAACTTGGAGTGTATTTATAAACAGAATAGAATGATATGTATGAACATAATCTTTTGATATGGCTCAAAATCTAAAGTAAGCAAACAGTTCAAAAATGTGTATCTTACAGAAGAAGAGAGATTAATGGCTAATGAGCACAGACAAAAGTGCTCAAAATAATTAGCCACCAAACTAATGCAAATTAAAACCACAATGAAACACTGCTACAAACCCACCAGCATGGCTAAAACTAAACAGACTGACAACACCAGGTGTTAATAATTAAGGATGTAAAGCAACTGGAACTCTCATACATTGCTGTCAGTGGTGTAAAATGGCACAACCACTTTGGAAAAGCTTGGCAATTTCACATAAAGCTAAATACACAATACCACTTCTAACACCCAGCAACTCTACTTCTAGCTCTTTATTAGCTCATAAAAAATACATGAATGTTCACAGCAGCTTTGATCATAACAGTCAAAAACTGAAAACAATCCACATGTCCATCAAGAGGTAAATAAACACATACACTGATTTAATGAAATACTGGGAAGGACACAAAGAAACTTTGAAGAGGTGAAAGAAATGTTCTAGATCTGGATAGGTGCAAAAGTTACGTATTTGTCAAACTCAACAGAACGTATCCTTAATATCTGGTTTTTACTGTATATAAATTATATCTCGATTTTGAAAAAACATTTTAACGTGTGCTCTTTCACCAAATACAGTGTTTTTAAAATCATTAAGCTGGAATTCAAGCAAATATACTTCCACTGCTTAAAAACACTCCTTCAAATTAAATTTAAACTAACAGTTTGTAGAATCGTTTACTTATTTGCTTGTTGTTACAATAAGACATCTTATAAAAGATTCATTAGAGCAACTTTTAAAAAGTCTGTACCTTGATTATCGTTAAATACACTTAGGGCTGGAGCAACCTCAGTTGTATTCCATAAACGCAGAGTGCCATCTGCTGAGCACGACAACAAGCGCTGATGGGCTGCACTATAAGCCAAGCCCCAGACGGCATCGGTGTGGCCGAGAAGAGGGCCTCTTAAAACAGAAGGATCTATACAAAACAGCAAGAATGCAAAATCAAGAGAAAATAAACAAATCCTAATGGTACTTAGATCCTAGAGAAACTAAATATACAGACAAAAGTGCCTGAGAACCGTATAAAACATGCTTCCTAGTTTCTGTTATTTTTCTGAAATGCTGCAATAACTAAAATGAGGCCTGGAAATAGGCAACTGTAGAGTCTAGAGTTTATAAATTAAAATTTTTAAGTATATATTTCTCTCCTTAAGAAAATTAGGTATTTCCCTCTCCCTTCCTTTTCTTTCCATTTGTCTAGATTTTTTTAAAAAGCATGTTAACACACATCATTTGAATTTTATCCACCTTCAGAGAAGCCACAACTCTTCCCTGAGGAAATGAACAGAGATCCCTTCCTCCCCTGGCTCCTTCGGGCTACTTCTCCCCCTGGACCCCATACTAGGGATGGTAGCTATTCCCAGGAGCAACGGGCCTCTGCTATTCTGAGTGGACAGGAACGGAGACCTAGAGGAACCCCCAAATCCTCCAAGAGCAATAACTGACATGTGAATGATGTGCATGAGAGGGAGGGAGGAAAGAGGAAGGGGGATCACTCAGCAGCAGCATTTCGTAATACAAGCCCAACTGGAAACTTTCATTATTCCTCCGCGCAGTGACTCTATGAAGCAGTACTTTCAAGATGGCTCACACATGTTAAGTTTAAAATGCCAATAATGTTATCTGTCCTCTACCTTCTCTCTGTCATACCATAAAATATTTATTGGAGACACAATGTGTCAGTGACTATTGTTAGGTGCTGGCGCCACCCAGATAATTAAGACACAATACTATCCTGGTCTCAAAAGACATTGTGGTAAGTATAATAATGGTGATAAAGACACCAGTTTCCATGGAGAGTAACTGGGTGAGTGAAAGCCTCCCAGAGAGATGACACCTGAAGTATACAGGTGGCGGCCAGTCAAAAACTAGAGGGAAGCCACTGCTGGCACAAGGACAGAAAGCATGACATGTCAGGGAATTTATGAGCTTATTCAGCCTTACTGAAGTGTGAAGTTTGAGGCAGGAAGGAGAGGAGAGGCGGAGGGTAGCTAGTCTAAGGTGGGATTTCTACAACATATTAAGGTACTTGGAAATTATTCTGAAAGCAAAATGAACCACTGAAGGGTTTTCCAGGAGCAGCTGGGTGAAGTACATATTTAGTAAGGTAACCCTCCCTGTAGTGTAGAAGACAGATTGGAAAGAATGAAGATGAAGGCAAAGGGATTGCTTCAGTAGACTGGGAGAGTGATGATGCAGACCCAAGAGAGGGCAGTGGTAAAAGGGGCAAAGCAGAAGGGCTAAATTCAAGAAAGAGTTAGGGGGTAATATAAAAAAGACGAGGTAATTAATAAGGTGTGGATAGTAAACAGAACAAGACAACAAGGATAACTCTTAGGTTTCTAGTGTGGGTAATTGTGGTGGTGCCACCACCTAATAATAAAGAATATATGGGAGAAGAACCACAGCACTTATGCGGATTTATGGGCAATGAGATGGCCACTTTGAAACGTTCTGTAGGCTTAAAGAAGAGATTTATGAGTCAACAGCTTGTAAAACCAAAGAAGTAGATTCAGTTTACAAAAAAATATGTGTACAAAGCAAAGAATGGATAGGGTCTGGACCTTGATAAATGCCAGTATCTAAGGTGGGAAAAATAAAAGTTTATGAAGGCTAGGAAACAGAAATTGTCACCGACTTAAGTGTCAAAAAAGCCAATAGCGGACAAATTTCAAAAAGGATGGAGTGGTCTACAGTTTCAGATAGCCAATACATCTAGTAAAACAAGGACTGTAAAATACCCCTTGGATCAGCCAATTGGGTAGTCACTGACAATCTCGTTATATTTAAGTGGGATAGCCAGAAGCCAGAATGCAGATGGATGAGGCACAGGAAAAGAACATGGAATCAGTAACTCCTGACTGTGTTTTCTAGTCATTACCACCAAAGAGACACAGATGGTGAAGGCAAGAGAGACTAAACAGACACCAGAAAGGAAAATGGAGTCAAGAAAAGGCCTTCCCTTGCTCAGGATAGGAGTCACCTATATTTACTTATATGCTGAGGGGATGGAAAGAGAGAAAAGAGGGCAAGGTTTAAGATAAGAATAAGACAGAGCAAGAGTGAGAGAGAATCAAATGCAATCTCAAAAGAAACGAGAGGATGAGGTCAAGAGCAAAAGGGGAAGGATTGGTTGGCTTGAGACAGAATGAAGACAACTGATCCTCTTGACAGAGATAAAGGAAGTAAGGAAAACATGGAGAGGGTTTACCTTTCACAAAATATATGTTAAATGCTTATTAAATAAATGTTGGGGAAAATTTTTGTTCATTGAATTTCTTATCTTTACTTAGGTTTGTAGGAAAATTAATCTAAAGTGAAAATGAAAATAAATGTGGTTTTAGGACAAATATGACACTCCACACCATTCCAGAATTTAAGAAAGAACATAAGAGGAAACCAAAATAGTCAATTCCTTAATAGTTTTTGCAAGACAATTTATGGTAACATCTAGTGATAGATTATAATGTGGATTTACGTTTCATTGTACTATTCCCTAAATAGTACTAAATAGGGCACTTCTTAATTTTTAAGGCCTTTCAAGTATTCTGGTGTCACAGAGTTTAAAAATCATTAACCTCTACACACTCCAATAATAAATGAACATTCATTTTCCTTCAGTTGTTTGTCAAGAATAGTAATGAACATGTAAGTAATAGTAATGAAACAGGATTACAGATTAGTAATAATGTATCAAGTAATGTACAGATGCCTAAAATGAAGAAAAAAATTGTTAATCAGGCCAGCATTTCCAATCAATAGAACTTTGAGGGGGGGTAGGAACTGTTTTTTCAGGAATAACACATTCTTTTCTTTTTTCTAGCATATGTATCAAATTATTTCCTAAATACAAGAGTCCTTTTTAACAAAATAAAGACCTTGTTCTCTATTACCAATTTACTTTTTTAAAATATCTCATTTTATCCTTATATATGCTATGTAAAATGTGTAAAAAGAAAACAATTTATTCTTTCATATCTTCAGGGAAACACCTACCATAGGAGTCATAGGGATCGATGTTGGGGTTGGTGGTATTCCAGCCCTGGATCAGTCCGTCACTACCACCACTGTAACATTGCTCACCATTGCTGCTCATTACCACACAAAGCACTGGACCTCTGAGAGATAAAAATCAATTTCTATTCCCAAAAATCAATCTGATAATAGGACTTGTTAGAAATAAGAATGCTTAATTATTCATATGGCTTTCTATTTTTCTGCTTTCTACGATGAATAAAAATAGTATAAAAGCACTGCTCATTTTTCTTCTTCTGCTAAACCAGAGATTGGTAAACTATGGCCTGTGGGCCAAATCCAGCCAGTGGTCTGTTTTTATACAGTCCTCAAGCTAAGAATGGTTTTTACATTCTTTAAAGGGGTTATAAAACTAAGCTAAAAACAAGAATATACAACAGAAAATACACGGCCTACAAAGCTGAAAAAGTATTTACTATCTGACGCTTTATATAAAAAATATGCCAATCTCTGTGCTAAATCAAGTGAATTAGTATATTTCTTAAGCTTACCTGGAAATATGAAAAGCATGCAGTATGTGGTAATAATATAAAAATTCTTCATATTTTTATTTAGATTATCTTTAAAGGGAAAAGTCCCAATTTTTAATAACTAAACCTTACTGCATCAACTTATTTTAAGCATGAGATATATAACACTTAAACATCAACCAAATAAAATCTAATTTCAGCAAGGATCTCTGGTGGTGATAAACCTATTTTTAACACTGTATTATCTTTTTTACATTTACCAAAAAAAAAAAAAAGAAAGAACACCCAAAACCCCTCCCCAAAACCACTACTAAATACAAAAAATATATAACACAAATACTTAAGTGAAAGAAAATAAAGTACTCTAATCAGGCTGATGTACAGTGATGCTGACTTATAAAAGAGAAAAAGCACATACTTACTTATGAGCCCTGAATGTATAGATAGGCTCCACATCAAGAGAAGTACTCCTAAATCAGAGAGAGGGAGAGGACTTTTACCACTCCAAGTTTCAGTAGTAAACAGTATCAATGAATATATGCCACGAAATTGCCTTTAGAAATACCAACACTGTGGTAATACACTGTTCTCAGCCTAGGACAGTTAAGAAAGCTTACCTGACCCCAATCACATATTTTTATGGCCTCAAGAAACAAAATCCTTGTTTAGTAACAATACCTGCTTATAGCGCTCTTAGCATTGTCATATATATTTGACTACTTGAGAGAGCCAAACTCAGAGAACATCATGGGATTTGAGGAGATACATTTCTGGATTCAATTAACTGGCTAACTCCAGGCAAATTATTTATTCTTTTGGAACTTCAGATTCCTCTCTATTTAAAACAAAACAGAAAAATTGGGATAACACCAAATACTCACAGGATTAAATGAAATTCTACAAGTCAAACAGTCTAGGACAGAACCACGGACACAGCAGGATTTCAATAAATGGTATTTGAATTTCTTTGCATTTCCATCAAGGCTAATATGTCTGTCCTCAGGATACTTGTAAAAATTGTCCAAGTCATCAGTTTATTCATTATTCAGAACACTGAATGTATAGACAGTCTATACTGCCTAATATTTAAACTGGATTTAAAGTCAATTACTTACCATTTCTTATATTGTATTAGTTTTTTTTATAGGCATATGATTTCTCTCCTCAAGCATTTCCAAAATGTTAAGCTCAAAGGTAAACAGGCCATGTTATTACATGTGAAGGTATTATTACTAAGCTATCACCAGCAAGATACTTGTTTCAATATTTCTAAGTTTTAGTCAAGACTATATGAGACATTCACATTCCCTGATCTAATGAGATGCCCATTGTGACCAGAGAACTAGAAAGACAAAAGGCACAATTTATAACTAAGAAATAATTTTCCTCTGCTGAAGATACCTGATCCATATGAGGATTCTCTTGGTTTGAGCAAGACCTGGTTGAGCTATCTGATGCAGACTGATAAATCAAGTATTTTATCTAGTCCATGTATGACTCACTGCGGGAATGTCACTGATCTCTTTTAAACTTGGCAATAGATATCCTCTATCAGTAGCAAAAATTTTGTAATCTCTTCCAGTTCATGTTCATTTCTACTCTTCCAATAACTGAAGTGCCTGACACTGGAGAAGGGCCCATGCTGGGTTCTGGGCCACCTGATTCAAGGACACCGGAGAGGGACCTCCAGTAAGCACCCTACCAAGTGGGGCTAAGACTAGCTTGGTGATTGGTAAGAGTCTGTACCAACTCAGGTCAGTTCATGCTTAGAGAGGAACCACGGGGCCAAGGCAAGAACTAGCAGTTAAGTGACAGCAACAATAGTACCTTCCGTCTACACATTTTGGTGGGTATGGAAAGTACCTAAAGGGACAAGGCCAAATGACAAAACCAAAGAGAGGTCCCTCACCCCTCTCAATCAGACTTCCCTCCCTTCCACATGGTAAATCCAAACCAAATAAACAACAGGACAGGGATGGGGTGGGGTTTGATGATTTTAAACATGCCTGCACCTCTTTACAACAACAGTAGAAACCTTCAGTATAGATAAGGGACTCCGCAAATATGACAACCATTTAAAACACTGTATAAGGATTGTAAATAGCATTCAGAAACACTGGGAAACTATCAGGTAATACACTTCTCTCTCAGTGTCAGTTTTCCAACCTACTATCAGATTGTGAGTATGAAGGGAAAAATTCAAATTATGTGACATGATAAAAAAGAAAGAACTAAAAGGGATACTTGAGAAATTGAGAAATTTAATAGCAAATAATTTAAGTATTTTTCTGCTGAAAAACTGATAATTAAAATACTCAAATACAGTTAAAGTAGAATATTCTCACTTTTTGGCTGGGGCTGTTTTCTGCAAATTCCACATTTTCAATGTGTGATCCTCTGATGCTGTTATCAAAACAGGCTCAATGGGGTGGAAAGCAAGGGCTCGAATGCCATCAAAGTGACTTCGTAATGTAAACTTAGGGTTCCATGTCTTCCTCAGTGCATCTTTATTGTTTGCTATCTATTAAAGAAACAAGAAAGATACCCATACATTTAGTTCAGGACAGGAAAAAAATTGTATTTCCACATTAATTCTTCCTGATTTGTCATTAAATCATCACATTTTGCAATTTGCAAAACAATATAATTTCTAAATATAATTAATAATCAAATCAACAGGCAAAATTAATAATATGTCAACGAAAAGTGGTTTTCTTTGGAGAAATACGAATGCTATTACAAGAAAACAGGTAACATAATAGAAAGACTATTAACATAAAATAGATCTTCACTAGGATGACTAAAAAAAAACAAAAGACAAGTAATTTTCAACCTAAATCATAGTATAGAAACTAATTTGGGGTAAGAGCTGAAAAACTAAGTTACCTTTAAACCTGTTAACATTATAGAATATGATCATACTTCTGAGATTTTTAATACTTCCTACAAAGAGCTAAACTTTCATCAAATTGGCAACAAGGTTTATAAACTGGAAACACAAAATGTTAACACTGGAAGAGATAATCAGATGTCATAAAACAATAGATTCCACTTGTAAAACACATCATGTTGCTTTTCGCCACAGAAACTCCAACCCAGCAACTAAAAAATGCACTTTTTTTCTCATTCCAACTATATTCCAGCTTTTTTTTTTTCATTTCCAACTAACAGGAAAGCCAAAGAGGTTCATGTTTAACCTTACACTAGCACCACATATGAACTCTTCACACTCCACAACTAATAATCATGCTAGGTTTAAGCAAGAGTGGTGCAAGTACTGTTAACATACTGGAGAAATATTACCATATTTACAATGACAAAAACCAGCAACGATATTAACAATAGCTGCTATTATAAGCATTATTATTTTGTACATTTTTTAAAAACTTAAAGTGCATTAACTCACTTAACTGTCACAACAACTCTATGAAGGAATTAACATCCCCACTTTTCAGACAGTTAGAAGTGACTTGCATAAAGAAAAAAGTTAAGTGACTTGCCCTCTAGTAAGAGGAGTCGTCAGGATTCAAACCCAAGCAGTCTGGCGTCAGAGGCTACTCTTAATATAAACTAATTTAGGACCCAGAAGTTTAAAAATTTGCAGAAAAATTTGGATAGAGCATGTCATAATTGGGTCAGTAAGAAGACAAAATACAGGATACAAGGAACTACTATAAGAATTAGGGCTGGTTATCCTTGTGGGGGAGGCAGGGGGAGAAGTGAAATTAACTTTGACTCTTCTCTGCTCTTATTAATGAGCTGAAAGATTTTCATATGTAAGAACAATTTAATTCCTTCTGAATATCTTAATGTGGTAGACAGCCACTAAGATGGTTCCCAATCAGCCTCACCTCCTCATATTTACACTTTGTGAATCCCCTTCTACATCATAGGGTTGCTCTGTGTGACCAGTAACACAGAGCAAAAACCTTGCATCCTGGGTGTTCTTGCTCACTCTCTTTTCAAGGGCACTCATACTGGGGGAAGCCAGCTGCCCTAATGAGGAACCCACAGAGAGGCCCATGTGGTGTGGAACTAGTCTCCAGCCAATAGCCAGGAAGGAACAAAGGCCTTCCAACAACCACATGCATGAGCTTGGAAGCAGATCTTCCCCAAGTCAAGTATTCATTCAAGACTGCAACTCTTGCCTACATCTTGACTACAACTACGTGAGAGACCAAAAGCACACAGCTAAGCTGTCCCAGATTGCTAACCCCCAGAAACTATGATCTAACAAATGTTTTTTTTTTTTTTTAAGATTTTTATTTATTTATTTGAGAGAGAGAGAATGAGAGACAGAGAGCACGAGATGGGAGAGGGTCAGAGGGTCAGAGGGAGAAGCAGACTCCCCGCTGAGCAGGGAGCCCGATGCGGGACTCGATCCCGGGACTCCAGGATCATGACCTGAGCCGAAGGCAGTCGCCCAACCAACTGAGCCACCCAGGCGCCCTAACAAATGTTGTTTTAAGCTGTGTTGGTACAATTTGTCACACAGCAATAGATTACTAGTATGTGTATTAGAACTGGAGACTACTTGCAGGGTGCCTGGATGGCTCAGTCAGTCAAGCGTCTGATCCCAGACAGTCCTGGGATCGAGTCCTGCATCAGGCTACCTGCTCAGCGTGGAGCCTGCTTCTCCCTCTGCCCTTCACCCCATTTGTGTTCTCTCTCAAATAAATAAATAAAATCTTAAAAAAAAAAAAAAAAAAAAGAACTAGAGACTACTTTAAGAAATGCAGGTATAACACTAAGTTGTTTTTTTTTTTAACAACTGAGAGATAGTAAAAAGAGACAGAATGACATTTCTCTAGAGACATGACTGAGTTCCATAATTTATTGGACTAAATCTTTGTGAGGTTAGTATAGAGAGAACAAAAGTATCTAATGGGAACTTCTGCTTCTAGCTATGATGGACTAGATTAGGATCAAGTCTGCACTTGAGGACAAGTAGAAAAACAGAGCTAAAAAAATTTTTTTTTTTTAATGGATCAGTTATTCAATTACGTTCTTTGTAAGAAATTTAGAACACCAATTTGTGAGGGTAAACTCCATTTGTGAGAGAAAACACAGAGCGGAGGTAGCCCTGAAGCTGAGGAACAGCTTTGATTTTTGGCAGAATTTGCGAGTCCACAGCTTTCTGATCAACCTTGCACTGCTCTGTAATCTCGTATTTCTCTTTCTCGGTGTCGAAGATCTCACCCTCCTGGTGTCTGGGCTTACGCAGCTTCTTCTTCTTGAAGTAAGCATCAGTGAGATGTTTGGGGATTTTCACACTGCTGATATCAATTTTGGTAGAAGTAGCAATGACGAATTTCTGGTGTGTTCTACGCAGAGGAACTCGATTGAGGGACAGAGGTCCAGTCACAAGTAGCAAGCCACTGCTCAGTTGCTTCAGGAAAACTACCCTCTTGCCTCTGTGGCGCCCAGTGAGGATGATCAAAATGGTCCCGGGGGTGATACTAGCTCGCAGCTTTCTCACGTGCTGACTGAAAGGTTTTTTGCCGTGGCTCAACAGCTTTCGAGGCACATCTTCAGTAGGGTAATACCTAGGCATTTTGCGAAGTTTAACCACTCGGGTACCACCGTTCTTGTCACCACCAACTGGTTTTGTGACAGTAGCAAGAACTTTCTCCTTCTTTTTCTTTTCAACCCTAGACTTAGCTGCTGAATACTTCCTCTTGTACATGGCCTTTCTGGAATACATAGCCGATCGGGAATATCTGCCAATTCCTCTGACAAGTACAGGGTTTCGGCTGCAGTGGGGCTTCCCCTTCTTTGGCGTTTTAGCCTTGGGGTTACCCTTCTTAGCCTTGCCACCGGCATCAGCCTTCTTAGCTTCAGGTTTCTTCTCCTTAGTATCTGGTTTCTCAGCTTTTTCGCCCGCCATCTTGCAAGATGGGAAAGAGAACTCAGAGCTAAAAATTTTTAAGTGAAGAACCACCAAAATAGTGAAGAAAAAGCAGACAAGAATCCAGGGGAAGACAGAAGTCTAAAAAGCCTGATATTTGGACTTTTTTTTCCCAGAGGGTGTTTACTGATTTCAGAAGGGATGGCTGAGAGGTCAGGCTATGCTTTTGACAGCTGTGCAGTGCAAGGAGATACAAACCAGTGACTGTCAAGAAAACACGGCTTGGTGAACCTCCTTGCTCTGGGTTTTGAGTTCAAAGGGCTGCATTCTTTTTTTTTAAGATTTTATTTATTTATTTATTTACTTACTTACTTACTTACTTATTTATTTGCGAGAAGAGAGGACAAGCAGAGGGAGAAGCAGGCTCCCCGCTGAGCAGGGAACCTGATGCGGGTTTCAATCCCAGTTCCTTGGGATCATGACCTGAGCCGAAGGCAAACACCCATCTGACTGAGCTACCCAGGCACCCCTGGGGCTGCATTCTAGATAGAAGAGTTAACTAGAAGAATACAAGCCCTTACAGAGCCTGTAGATCAGTTTAGATTACCTGAAAAATTGAAAATGGAATGAGATAATCCAGATTTCTAGTGGCTACAGACATCTGAAAGAAGCAAATTAAAATATACTCCCTGAGGGAAGATATCTCTCTAGGCCTGAAGTTATTTCTACAGACAACTTTTCAGGTATAGTTATTTGCACATAATAAAAAATAACCATGCCTATGCAGGGTAATACAGCATAAATGAAAACAAGCAGATACATAATCATGCTTACTGTGTTCAAGAAGATAAAAGACAACATTGTAAATTTTGGAAGAAATCTATAAACAATTTAAAAAAAGAATTCTAGAAGCAAACAATATAAGACCTACATAGATGGGTTTAATTACAGATTACACATAACTGAAGTGAGAATTAGCAAACCAGAAGATGGGTCATAAAAACATCTAGGCTGAAGTATGGAGAAACAAAAGATGGAAAATACAGGGAAGGGAGTAGGAGACAGAGGATACAGAAAGATCTAACAATATAATTAGCGTTCCAGAAGGAAAAGAAAGAGAAAGAAGTGCAAAAGCAGTATTTGAAGATAAATGGCTAAGAATTTTACACTAAACTGATAAAAACATATTAAGCCAAGAAGGTCTAAGAACTTCAAGAAGGTTAAATAAAAAGAATCTAAACGTTGGCTGACATTCAAGACATAGGGAGATTATTAGAGAAAATAAAAAATCAGACTACCACTGAAAGACCAGTAATAGTTAACTTTGGCAGAAAACAATGGAAGAAAATGAAATTATATATTTAGAGCGCTTAAAAATGAAACAAAATAGAACAAAACCCTTGCCAAATGGAATTCGATACCAGAAATAATAGTTAACCCACTCAGGCAAAATACAGACAATTTAATAAAACCAGAAACTGAGGGAACTGGGCACCAGCAGACCTTCACCAAAGAGAAATATTAACTGTTCTTAGAGGAAAAGAAAAGTGATCCCAGATGGACAGTTAGATGTGCAGGGGGGAATAGAATAAAGCAAAATGAATAATGTAAAATGGATAATCCTTACTGAATACTGAATGTACAAAACATTACCTTGTAGGAGATAAATGTCTAGAGGAAATACATAACAAGAATGACATATATGTAGGGTAGGAGTTTTTTTGTTTTTAAGATTTTATTTATTTATTTGACAGAGAGAGAGAGAGCACACACAAGCAGGGATGCGGCAATCAGAGGGAGAGGAAGAAGCAGGCTCCCCGCTGAGCAGGGAGCCTGATGCAGGGCTCGATCCCTGGACTCCGGGATCTTGACCTGACCTGAAGGCAGGCGCTTAACCAACAGAGCCACCCAGGTGCCCCAAGGGTAGGAGACTTTAAGTAGAGTTAAAAGTGTCCTAGAGGTCTTTGCATTAAAATTTTGATAAGGATGTGTGTGGTAATCTCTAGGGTAACAATAAAAAGAGTAATGAAAGAGTGCATCATCTCCAAATAATGGGGTGGGGGTGAATAATGAAAAATAATCCCAATACAGGCAAAAATAGAAAAAGGAACACAGAATAGGTAGCACAAATAGATGGTGGACTTAAATCCAAATATTATCAGTAATTACTTTAAAAAGAAATGGACTCAATGCTCCAATTAAAAAGGTTGTCAAAGATTAGATGAAAAAACAAAAGTCAACTAAATGGGTGCTTTTATACATACAGACGTAAAACATAAGGATGTAAAAATAGAATTTTTTTTTTAAAAGCCTGTATCACATATGTGGAGAATGGGGAGCAAAGAGACCATTTAAAATAGGTTTTTGTAGTAGTTCCACGTGAAGAAGAAATGAAGTTGGATGGGAGGTAAAAGAAAAAAAAAAAGCTATGGATTTTAGCTATTTTTGGAGGGAGAACTCAAAAGACTAATAGCCTTAGCAAGAAAAGTGAGAATTTTTGATTTGCAGGAAGAGAAGTGAGTGGTGAGGTTGCTTTTTGGAGTACTCCCTTCTCATATCCATGGTCTGCCTTAAGCGTTCTTCCTACATCCCCCATGTGGCAGGAGCTATACTGTGTTCTCCAATAAAGATTAATGAGGTATCAAAGTTGAGAGGATTTTAATGAAGATAAGACAGATTGTAAACACTTTATAAAATAAGGAACTTTTTCTGACAATTTATTGTCATGAACAATTATAAATGTATTTATAAAACATATTAATATCCAACTGTGTTGGATATTAAATAAAGGAATGCATGAATAAGGTATCAAGATCTCAGTTTTGGTCCAAAAATCACTGATGGGTCTGCCTTAACAACTGAAAAGCACCCTACAGACATCCCTGCCTAACAATAGTTAAAATCATTTGTAGGCAGGATATTCACAGGTAATGTACTAAAGAAGAAACACAAATATTGCCATTGGGCAAGCATGAATTTCAACTGATCACTGGTACCCTAAAACACAAACCCAAACTTGGTAACAGGGAATTTTTTTCCCTTATCTAAAGCCAATAAACAAGCTATAATGACTTATGGATTTAGGCAAAGCCCATAATTTTAATCTCTATCCAATGTGAAAAATATGATCATTTACATAATATATTCATATTTTCAAAGTTTCCAATTAAAATGAAACCAAATTCTATACTTGTGGAGAAGTTTGACCACTTTTTCTATAAAGTTAACTTTTTATTTTTAAGAAATGAGAGAAGAACAACAAAAATAAAACCACGACTCACATCATAAGTTAGTGAATCTGCTTCATTGGCCACCGTAAGGCCTGCCAATTCTCCAAGTCCCAGTTCACTTTCAAGGGCTTCATCTGCTCCCATGATAAAGGACTTCCCAGAAGAAGGAGGAAAGGTCAGTGCTTCCACTGCCGGGGGAAGACAAAAGAAACATAAAAAACCTCTGAAGTGTAAACAATTATCTCATAAAGACATGTCTACATTTATTCTTAAATGCTTTTAAACACAAAATTCAGTTAGAAAGCTCTGAAGAACTAGCTGCTTTTTTTTTTATTCTATTTATTTATTTGAGAGACAGAACACACGTGCATGGGTCAGAGGGAGAAACATACTCCCTGCTGAGTGCGGAGCCCAACAAGGGGCTCCATTCCAGGAGCCTGAGACCATGACCTGAGCCAAAAGCAAGAGTCAGATGCTTAACCGACTGAGCCACCCACGTGCCCCAGAACTGGCTGCTTTTTCTGTATCTTAACCATAACTAAAGGTATCATCTAATTAGAAAAGCACAACATGAAACAAATCCAATAGACAATTGTCCTTTCTTTTTCACAAAAAAAAATAACTAAAAAAAAAAGTAGGCTTTCCTCATTTGATATTTCTTGTTAATTACTCAAATTATTTCTATCAGTTATTAAATATATATAACAAGCGCTCTGAACACTGCTGGTCTCATTCAAAATAAAACTGTTTAATTCTATAACCTGGAAGAATACAGAAAATTTCAAATGAAAATGGTTACAACTGTAAAATGTGCCTCTATGAGGTAAAGTTAATGCTGGTGTTAGAAGTCAGGATTATGACTGGAGACAGGGAACGAGCAGTGATTTGAAGCGCAAGCAGGACTTTCAGGGCCCGGGTAATGTTCGGCTTGTTGACCTATAGGCCGAGGTAACAGGGCTGGGTTCACTTTGTGATGATTCACTGACCTGCTCCCTTACAACTACAGCAGTTTTCTGCAAGTATGTTGTATTTCACTTAAAAGGGTTTATTTCAAAGAAAATTTTTTTCATTGTACGTGGATTTTTTTTTCAAAGATATTTTTTAAACAAAGTGTCCATTTGAACATTTTCATTAGCTGCTAACTGTGCTTCAAGAGGCCAGATTTTCTTTGTGATAAGTGAAAATATCTTTATAACACTGAACATGCCAATCCAAATCCTTCAATCACCATCACAGAAGAACCAGTTAAAAGCAAAATGCCAAATGAAAATAGGAATTTAATTTGGTCAACAGTAAACTGCTGATTTTTATAAATGCAAATTATTCTAGCAAACTGTCAGAGGTGGTCTTTGAGTAGTTTTTTAGAGGTGGTTACTTTACTAATGACAAACATTTATAAGTTGATTACATGAATTTAGTAGTTTAAACTAAGGCTGTTAAAAAAAGTAAATTAACTTTTTCTTAAAAGAAACAAGTCAAGGGGCGCCTGACTGGCTCAGTCAGTTAAGTGTCCTCCAGCTTGATTTCGGCTCAGGTCATGATCTCAGGGTCATGAGATCGAGCCCCATCATGCTGGGAGTGGAGCCTGCTGGAGATTCTCCCTCTCCCGCTACCCCTCTCCCCACTTGTTCTCTCAAGCTCCCAAGAAAAGAAGGAAAGGAAAGGAAGGGAAGGAAAAGGGGAAGGGAAAGGGAAAGGGAAGGGGAAGGAGAAGGGGCAGGGGAGGGAAGGGAAGGGAAGGGAAAGGAAGGGAAGGGAAGGGAAGGGAAGGGAAAGGTAGGGAAGGGAGGGGAAGGGAAGAAAAGGAAGAAAGACAAGTCAGTTAATTAATGGAAAAAACTGGACTTAAAAGGTGCTTTTCAGCTTTGGATTCAATTATGTAAGTTTAGATTCAATCATAAGTATTTGTTGAAATGAAAGAACAGTTATGGGCTTTAAAAATAGTAGAGGAAGACACTCTACTTAAAATCCTTTAAGAACAAAGGAGAATATAAATTAAGACATTTTTAAACCACCATACAATAAAGCAGCAATAATAAAAATGGGTTTTACCCAAACATACCACATATCTTCTGAGGGGTTTGAACAACTCTAACATTTACTACTGAAGAGTGGGGACTGTTTAAGTTAGAATGGCAATTTTCATGCCAAAATTTCAACAAAAAGACTCACATGAGACTATGAGGCTGGGTCTTCAGCCAGGTATTTTGTTTGCTTTCATTTTTTACTGTTTCCAGACAACTTTGTTCAGGTGTGAAATAAAAATGATTCTTAAAAAAACAAGACTAAGATTCATGGGATTTGAGCATACACACTGTTTGGGCTAATTTAAATAATGCTCTAAAAATGACCAAGTAAAACCTGAAAACAAAGGAAGGCAGCAACTCCTTCTAGCACAAACCACCGGCTAAGCACCGGCTAAGCCACCTGACCTGAGGGCCCGAGAGAGAGCAACCATGGGCAGAACTCACTTGACTGCTCTCTAAGATGCCCTAGAACTTAAGACTATACATCACATTTCTATCTGGTAACTAAACATTACTAGCTCTAATCACCTCTAATCAAATTATTGAACTGTGCCTCTTAAGTACGGCACTATCTTCTGAATTACTAAAAAAATAAAGTAATAAACATTTATAGCACACATAGGCTATGGACCCGTTTTCTGAAACTAAACTGGAGACCAAGAAGCATCAGTCACAGACAATTAAATACACAATGTATTTGTTACATACTTTTTCTATTGCTGAAAACCTTACACTGAGGAGGAAAGCTGAGGACAACCAATGTTACAGACAGTAAGCTAGATAGTCAACGCTTCAGTTTTTTTTTTGTTTGTTTTTTTTAAAGATTTTATTTATTTGAGAGAGAGAGAATGAGAGACAGAGAGCACGAGAGGGAAGAGGGTCAGAGGGAGAAGCAGACTCCCCGCTCAGCAGGGAGCCCGATGCGGGACTCGATCCGGGGACTCCAGGATCATGACCTGAGCCGAAGGCAGTGGCTTAACCAACTGAGCCACCCCGGCGCCCGACAACGCTTCAGTTTTAAGATTCTTAAATATTTTTTTTCTTTCAAGGGCACTTTCTGTGGCTTATGTAATGCTTTTGTACATTTGTCATTTAGTATATAGTACTTAGTCTACCTCTATTATTAGAGGTAGATATATATTATATATATTATATATAATAATTCTATTATTAGAATTCTAATATAATATATATATTATATATATAATAATTCTATTATTAGAATTCTGTAAGGTGAAATCTCTGATAAAACTCTTTAGGAGTTATCAGAACAAAGGAAGAACTAACTTTTCTCCTTAACTGGACCTCATCTTGGAATAACTGAAACCGATTAAAAATTCTCACACTGATAGTGTCAACTGTTTGTATCTCCTAGTGAACAACAAACATACCTAATGTTGTTCACTTCTTTCATTCAAAAGACATGTCTACATCAAAGAAATTGTACATTTAGACTATAAAGGTGTAATGTACACGTCTTCATTATTTAATGTATGAGTAATAAATTCCAAATGTACTATAATTAACTCTAACAAATAACTAACCATGTTATGGTCAAAAATTTCATTTAAAAAGTACTCCAACCATAAATCTGTCCACCAAAGTTCTATCAGTTTATGTCTCTTTAAAATGTAACTGAATTTAAAAACCAAGAAAGAAAAACACTTAATGATTTTTCTGTGGCTTTTTCCTGGACTGTTTTGTTCAATCAAAAATAATTTAAAGAGGCATATTCACTGCAAATAATTACAGTATTTAAATTCAAGACAATTTTAAAAAATAAATTTTGAAAAATATTTATTAATCATTAATATTACTTTTATGTCATACTGGATTTTCAGCTACTGTAAATATATATATTAAAATCAATTTCTACATATAGGCATTTAATACATTTATAAACAGATAAATCAGAACATCTATCTAAAAGACACCTAAGATGGTGCTATAAAAAAACTAGGAGCCTAAATTTCCAACAGGGAAAGGGTTAAGTATCAAGTCTAAAATATAAATATGTAACCTTAAAGTTATAATTATGAAAGTTATTTTTGTGGGATTATTCTACTTGGGGACTATAACTTTGTAAAAAAAATATACACATTTGGACAAGGACTAAAAGGGAACAAAGTAAAAACAGAAAGCAGAAAATGTGACTAGACTTTCAGGTGTCTTTTTTCCTTTTTTCATTTATCAGTGACAAACTGCTTAAATAAAACATCTGAAAATATTTATGAGTCTCAGAGTAAACATCTGCTACCTATTTATGCTTTTGTACATAAGTACAAAAAGTACAAAGTGAAGTAAAAAGTAAAAGTACAAAGTAAACATTTACTACCTATTTATATTTAATTTTCTCATTGTTGCAATGGTATAAATAAAACAGCCTATGTATACCAAATATATGGCTTCTGTAGATCCAGGGGATGTTCTAAACTAGAATTCAGAGTTGGTCTTTAAGTTTATGCACCTTTCTTAAGTCTAAAAGATTGAAGCTGGAATCAAACTCTCTTGAATGTAAGAAAGCCTACTTTTGGGGGATACTATGTAGATCAAACATCTGTAAAATAAAATTCTTAAAGAGTCCTTCTGAATAACTGAACTTATATATGTATATCCCCATACTTTTTGTGCTCTAGTGTTATCTTTTTTTTTTTCTTAAGAGGAGAGGAAGGGGGGGGCACAGAGGGAGAGGGAAAGAGAGAATCCCAAGCAGGCTCCACACCCAGCATGGAGTCTGACACAGGCAGGGCTCAATCTCACAACCCTGAAATCAAGAGTCGGACGCTTAACTGACTGAGCCACCCAGACACCCCCAGAGGTCTTACATACTTACCTTCATCTGCCCTATTTATTTCGTGTTCAGGAAGCCTGGAGCTGGTGGGTCTGGAAGGTGAACCCACAGATGGCTGCAATGAGGGAAGTTCATCAACATCTCTCAAATTAGCAAGCATATCTTGTAGTTTTGACCTATTGGGCCCTAGCCCAAAAACAGGGAGGAAGAGAACAAAAAAGAAGAGAATTATTCAACTGCATCAAAATGGTGCCACAAACTTTATTCACATCTCCCTACATTCAGCTTTAAAATTACCCTACCATATTAAAAAATAATTACTTTCCAAGTTTTCAAATTATTTTAAAAGTTTATTTCTTGAGAAGCATTATGTTTTACATATATTTTAAAAATTAAGCTAAAGGAATAATATTGCTATTTGCATGAAAAACAATGTTCATGTGTAGTTTGAACCATTAAAAATCGTATTATTCTATAATCCTTGTATATTATTCCAAATGCAGACAGATACCACGGATTGTGAAGCTACTGTGTACTGCATTAAACAATAACATCCCTTTTTGTTTGTCTGTTTATGTTAAGTTGCATTCATTGCCTTACATCCTGAAACTATGGTACCCGAGGTGAAATCTCACGCCCTACTGATTACTTACCTGAGCTTTGATTCTTCATTCTCCCACATCCCTGTTTTGACTGTTTTATATAGGATAGAGGCTGAAACAGATCTTCGGTAGTTTTTCCTGTTACAAGTTTAATTAAGAATGGGAAAATCTTACCCATAGTCCATTATGGTTTTTTTTCCTATACCAGCAAAGAATACAACTACTTTTAAGCAATTTTAACTAATACCTAGAAATATATTTCAAGACAGTATGATTGGAATACACAATTTGACTGGAAATATTTCTACTAGACCACATCAAAAGGACTTGATCAAACTTTTCCAATGAGTAATTTTTAATTCAATTAAAAATATTTATGGTGGTTTATAAATCCATGCTTCATATATCAAGTCAAAGCTTTGCTTCAGTTCTGTTTTTATGTCTTCACTTGTTCCCAGATCACCATTTTACTAAGACAACATGAACTGACAGCAATAAACAAAATGTGCTGAGCCTCACTCTGCAGTCCTTCTATCCTCAATGAAACACATTAAAATTTCTCTTCCTGCAGTCATTTTTCTTCATCATACAAAAAAAAAAACTATGTGCTATATGCCTGCCTAGTGATCATAATCCCCAGTCAGGAAATCCAATAGCTTCCATCAGTAGGAATACTGTTCCAGTCAAATGGTGCCATTTTAGATCTTAAGTGCTAAATTCCAACTACAGCAATGCCTTGATATTTGACAAGAACTGAATCATCAATATAATAGTAGGTGGATTCTACATAAGACCTAGATATCCTTCCAATTGAGAGATGTTTTACATTTGAAGACTTTCATTATTGCAGCATAAGGACTTAAAGAAATACCAACTTTAAGCCAATCTGAAAATTAAAATATTCTTTCTCATTTATGATATTTGCATTAAAATTTCAGTATAACTGGTTTTGCCATGGTCTGCAAAGTGGTAATAAAGCATGTCTCATTACGGTTTAAGATTAAATTTTTTATCCATACATTTGGATAAAAGGTACAAAACACTCTTAGGTTTTAATATTAATCTTTCTCACTGTGATTTAATTTATATTGAGGAGGTATCAAAGAACATCATCTCAGTTATGTAATAGTTGATATAATGATAACATCAAAAATAGTCACTGACTTTTTATCCATTCAAGCTAAATACTTGTAACACCTAAAATATTTTTAATAAAGATTTAAATGTTTATCAGTAATGACTACACTACTTTTTCCAACTTTTAAATACAGATTTCACTAAACTGGATTTTAATCTTACTTTACACTACTTTAATATCCCAAAGGATGCAATTCCTTTTGCCATAAAAGGGAAACCCATGTTCATATTGTCAATGAGAGTGGAAGCACAAGGAGGTAGTTTAGCCTTGCTCTCCTAAAAAGGGTGTTTTAGATGGTGTCCAGGGATGCTTGAAAGACTTTGTATTTCCACTTTAATTAGTTCTACTGCTAAACCTAATAATTTGTATAATGAATTTTATATATATATATATATGATTCACAGGGCTAGCAATTTCATTTTAGCTTCCATTTTTGATATGGTAGACATCTTATTAAAAAGGAAAAAAGCTAACTGATATTACTATAAATGAAATTGGCCAAAATTTTTAAATTAGAAAATAAATACTTTTAAAAGTTGTGTATTTGACTCTGTGCCCTGCATAGCATATAGTGGTGAAAGCAAATGAACTGTTTATGAACACAGAGAATATTCAGGGGTAGAAATTAACTTTGTCTCCAAGTCCAAAAATAATATGCAATAATTTGGGTGGATTGCCAGAGGGTCATACTAGATGAGATTTAAAATTGTCAACAGCGAAAAATCATTGTGGAATTAAATATATATACTTTAAAAATGAAATTATCACTATGTTTTGATTATATAGTCCCACACTCTCATGAGGCTCTAGATGTATTACTGGGATATATTATGGTTCCATAATCATATGCATGGTTGTTTTTATTTTTTTAAGGTCATACTCAAAGAGCTAACCATTTAATTTCAACCCCTGAGAGCAGGTGAAAAGGAAAGAGATCAGGAGCAGAAAAGAAAATGAGTAAGTGGTTTTAGGAAAACATTGAAAAAAAAATTGGGGGATATAAAAGAGGCAAGTTTTATGATTTACAGATACAATGTTTTCCACTTACTCTTCACCCCCTTTTTCCCCTTTCTCTCCTTTTTGTATTGTTCCTTGAGTTTGGTAATTACTCCCTGGTCCACATTCCAGGCTTCAGGCATGAGACACTGGTCTTCCTTTTCTAAATAGAATGAAACAAATGAAACAGCCTTTTTAAATAAGATATTGAACACTGTAAGTCAATTCACTGTTATGTCACTGAATGACATAACAACCATTTTGTTCATCGCATCACTAATTTTAAAAAGTCATTGCTTATTCTTTAGATGTATAAGTCATACAAAATATAATATCTAAGAAACAACAATCAATTCAATTTCCTAGGTAATAAGAAATTTCTCTTGAAAAAGACATAGAAAAAAAAAACCCTAGAAGATTTGAGTGACTTTTAGTAAATTAAGCCCAAAAGCTCTAGAAGAAGCCCTCATTTTCTTACTCAATTAGGACTGCTCATAAAAAAATTTATTATGTAATGAGAGATTATTAAGAGATTATACAAAATAGTCTTCAATAATCTTTTCATTTTACAAATTTTATATTTTTGGCATGTGTTCATCAACTAATGATCATTTTTTTTTACAGGCCTTATAAATAGCACTTTTTTTTTTATTTTCAAAAACAACTTTATTCATGACACATATTAAAAAAAAACTCCCACCCCCTGGAAATGAGCTAAAAAAATAAACAAAATCCACCTCCCACCTCCCTGTTCCCACTTCCTCCCATTCCCTCCAAATAAAAGGGAAAAAAAGGCAAAGGAAAACAAAACAAAAAACTGAAAAACAAAAAACGCCCCCAAACCCCCCAAAACAAGGTAGTGCATTTCCCCAGGGGGTAGGGGAATTTACACTGGAGCCGCTGGGAGCGGAACGGAGATCTTCCGGCTACAGAAACCTGCAAAGAAAGACACTCAAAACAGAAAAAGAAACACAAAAGGAAACAAAAGAGATCACCAGGCAATCTGGAGGAGCAGGGAGCCGGAAAAGAGGAGTGGGGTGGGTGGCAGATCTAGCAGGACAGGAGCAGGTGGAGGGGACTGTGAAAGTTAGGGAGAAGATGGAGGGAAGGTAACAAGCAGAACAGTTTGGTGTCCTTCCAGAGCCCTGGGTAAAAAAAAACCCTCCTACCACCCATGCCCACCTACCCTTGAGCAGCCCCCAGGGGGGTGAAGTGGGACAGGGAAACAAGGGGAGCAGTTTGAGCAGTTGAGACGTGTCCATGGCGAATCCCCAGAGTGAATGAGCAGCCCCCTGCCCCACTCCCTGGGCCTTCCCCTACTCCCCAAAGCAGGTCCCTCCTCAGCAGCTAGTTATGGGATTCTCCCCCTTCCACAGTATATCTTTTTTTTTTTAATTAAATAGCACTTTGTGAACTTATCAGTCAACCTTCATTCAAAATTTAAAGCAATTTAAGTGATTTGTTTACAAATTCATAAAAAGGAAACTAAGCTCTTAGTAGATAAGAAATTCAATCATTAATTTTCACTATTACAGGAGAAGAAAATTTAAAGAATGTGTTATATATTTTATATTAGTGTAAAATTACTTATATACTATATAATGCTATGTTTTAGCTCAGAACTCTCACTTGAATTCAAGACTCATATATCCAACTGCCCTAGACTCTACATTTCCATTAGAAAGTCTAACAGATCTCAAACTAAATGTAAAAAACCAAATTCCCAATCTTCCAAATCCAGTGTTTCATCATCCTTCCATTTGCTCAGACCAAAAACCTCCCTTTTCTTCCATATTTCACATCAAGTATTTCACAAAATACTGTTTTTTCTATCTTCCAAACACATCCAGAAACTGACTACTTAGCACATTCTCTACTTCTCTAATCTCTTAGTCTCTTGCTAGAATTACTCCAATAATCGTCTCCTCTCCCCTCACACCAAGACTATTATCAACACTGGGTTCTCTCTCAATAAAGCCAGAATGATGCTTTAAAATCAAAGTCAGATCATGGCACCCTTCTGCTCAAATTCCTCCTGTGGTTCCCCATCTCACCAGTGGTCTATGGCCCTACATGATTTGGTCATTTCTTACCAAATTCCCCCTTAGAATCACTCTGCTCTAGCCATTCTGATGTCCTTGAATTCCTCAAGCATATCAAGGCTGCTGCTATCTTGGGGCATTTGCTGTGGCTTTCTTTTTCCTGAATATTTCTTCCCTGGAAACCATATTGCTAACCCACCAATCAACTTTGAGTCATCTGTCCAAATGTTACCCCCCCAATGGGACCTACCCCATTACAATTTTAAATTGTAATCTGTCCCCTCCACTTCACCCCAACCCCAGCACTCTCTATTCCCCTTACTCTGTTCTACTTTTTCTATTTTCCATAGCATTATCACCCTCTGACATGCTCTATCATTTATGTTTATTAAAGCTTATTGTCTACATTCTCTTAGTAGCCTATATGGACCACAGGGGTAGGGATCTTCACCAAATGATTTGGCACATACAAAGCATTTGATCAATATTTGTTGAATGACTGGAATAAACCAAAATGAATCGGAACAAATAGGAACCTATTTTTAACAAGTTAAATTTCAATCTACAGGTCAAAAAACTTAATTGGGCTCCTGAAAAGATTAAACATAATAAATTTAAAAACTCAACATTTTTATAGTTCTAACTATAATCTATCAATAATAAAAAGTTTCTACTTTCCCAGAAAGATCTAACAATTAAAAATGTTAATATTTCAGCAATCAGGTCTTATTAATTTAAACTGGGTAGCTTTTGGATCCTACAACGTCTTCAGTTTTTTAAATTAAAAGTTAAGCCTTATTGTAATCTTCACTATACTCACAACAATAGTAATGGAAGATCATGGAAGATGTGTGGTTAAAATCTATTTACTTGCCAGAAACTAAAGAGATTCTTAACCTAGGCATATTCACTCCATTTTTAAGGGGGAAGGGGAAAAATAAATAAAGCACTTAAAATGGTTTAAAAGTCCATTCAACTAAACAGGATTTGCAATCTAGTTCTTTTAATTGCTTAAAAGTGAAATTTTCTGAATATGAACAATAAAATCCTAAAAACACACAAGGCTAAACTCCTGATAAGGAAACCTCTAGTCAAATGAAAGATTCCATTCACTCATATTCAGAAATACCCAGTACACTACTAAAGAGTAAGACAGCTCAAAGGTGAGACCAGTCACTCATGTTTTCACCAGTAACTTCCTAGGAGGTTAGCTGAAAACGTACACACATGTATCATATAAACTCTGGGCCATGACTCGCACTATAAAACAAAAGAAGTGACACAAGAAACAATGCATCTGTCTTTGGAGAGAAATGAATCACGAAACCCTTGCAGTAAGACTGACAATGAAAAAAGCCAACTATTATTTATGCAGATGTATGACTCCTCAGAGAAAGACTTCTGTGTAGACAGTGGATCTAGCTATATTGGTAGAACTGGTGTCTAAAAGATCTGAGTAACTTGATAAATAAACTCAGTAGTAACAATACAGAAAAGAGATTTTACTTCAATATCCCCTTGGTTTCCAAACTTTGTTCTGTTGCAAAAAAAAAATAATAATAATTATAGTCACTTTACAGCCATTATATATTTCAATGACTAATTGTCCCGTATAATTACCATCAGATATTTGCCACAAAAAAGGAAAAGAAGTGGCTTTGTTCCTTGACTACAAAAAATTCTCAACAGGTATTTGTGTTCTCTGAAGCCAAACTGATGGTATTTTGTGATCCACAAGATGTTGGGTTATGCATAAATTATTAAGAAACTTGGGTTTTTACTCCCAGAATATGATGTTCATTCTTAAGAAACTCTGCAGGATCATGTATGGGATAAGAACAGTTTTGTAAGTATGTAAAGATGTCATAAATAAATAATACCTCAATTTAAAAAAAATAATAAGTCACTTTATAACCATTATATATTTCAATGACTAATTATCCTGTATAATAATTACCTTCAGATATTTGCCACAAAAAAGGAAAAGAAGTGGCATCATAAGAGTTCCTGAAGGTAAAGCCCCAAGGAAAGCCCCCAATTTAAAACCAGGATAGTTACTGATTCTCTAACTCTGTCTTTAAATAACATAAAACCACAACTAAGGGAGTCCTGGAATTCTTCAATCTCAACAGAAAATTTTCTCTCATTCTCAGTATCTGTCTCACTCATATTACATGTACACACACCTGCTAGAACTGATCACTTTTGAAGAATTCATCACAATCCTACCTTACTGATAGCAACAATTCATTTCCAAACCCAAAGAACAATCTATGCTTTAGAAGTCTTCCCCCAAATACTTGTTTTACCTCATTAGATGTTTAAAATATTAAATCTGTTTAGAACAATTTGCACCAAAAAATTCTATGCCTTGCACAAACTGCTGAAATCTGCCTAGATTGAATAACTATAGTTTTTTAAATTTATACTTCTTTTTCACAGAAGATGCCAGAGATGAGTCTCTAAAAACTCTTCTATTACATTCTCAAACTCAATTTCCACAAAATCCAGATTTGCAAGTTCTACTATCTAGGCAGGAAACATAGAACATTCTGTGTATGGATTCAAATTATTTTCATGGTATACTGCTCATATTAAAAAAAGATAACTAGTTGTACAGCTTCCTTTAAACATGCACACACAGATATACACCCTGGATAAAAGGTGACAACAGTAAAAAGTTCATAGGATGTTCAAAATTTCAACATTATAAGAAATTTACAGTGTTCTTCAAGATGTTGCCCTCCTGGTAAAATACTAGTTTCTTTTGTTTACTTAACACCTCTGGCTGGATCCAGTATGTTTCCTTACCCCATTCTGTTCCATCACCTGCACTTCTAGACTCATTGTCTCCTTCCTCTGATGTAACCAAGAAGTCAAATTCCTTTAGAGCTTCTTTTGTATCTCGATCTTCACTGCTATCAGGTAATGCTTTTTTCCTAACAATCTAATGAAAAAACATGCTAAGTTAAAATTTTAGGGTATATTATGAAATTTATTTAAATAAAGGAAAACAGTATCTTTTTTTAAAATTTTTTATTGTTAATCACCATACATTACATCATTAGTTTTTGATGTAGTGTTCTATGACTCATTGTTTGTGCATAACACCCAGTGCTCCACGTAGAATGTGCCCTCTTTAATACCCATCACCAGGCTAACCCATCCCCCCACCCTCCTTCCCTCTAGAACCCTCAAGTTTGTTTTTCAGAGTCCATCGTCTCTCATGGTTCGTCTCCCCCTCCGACTTACTCCCCTTCATTCTTCCCCTCCTGCTATCTTCTTCTTTTTCTTTTTTCTTAACATATGTTGCATTATTTGTTTCAGAGGTACAGGTCTGTGATTCAACAGTCTTGCACAATTCACAGCGCTCACCATAGCACATACCCTCCCCAATGTCTATCACCCAGCCACCCCATCCCTCCCACCCCCCACCACTCCAGCAACACTCAAGTTGAAAACAGTATCTCTTTATCACTGAATGAGGAAACCCAATTATTGGCTTCTTCAGAAAGTATACCTTTGTTATGTTAAATAGCTATAATACTTAACCAATTCAATGTAAAACAGGTATCATTTAAAAAAGATATACATTACACATTTTAAAGTAATAATTTAAACTGTTCAAGGATAGCTTGTTTTGAGTAAGCTAATGAAATCATATATTGAAAACACTGGAATATAAGATAGGTATTTAAATTATAAATAGATGAAAAATGTGCCTGACATACTACTGTACTATGAGAACTACAACCATATCCTCATATTTCTTGGATGCACTGTGCAATGTACAGACATTCTAATCTAACCAAAAAGAGAACCACTTCATAAAATACAAGAGTTTTACAGAATATAACGATGATAAATGTTAACTCTACTACATAAGTCCCTAAAAAAATCTAAAATTATAAAAACTACAAACTCATAAATGCATGCCTCAAGTCTCAGAAAGTATGGTATTAGAGAAGGAAAAAAACTTCCCCCAGTACCTCTACTGTTCCAACCTTGAATCAGTTTTCTCTAATAACTCTTTATATATTCAAATTTTTTCTAAAATACTGATCTTTCCAAGTGGGACTTGACTTAGATTCAATAGCCAATCTGACAAGGGCTGTTATGTCTTGTTTTATGTATTTACGAATATCGCTGGAATCACAAATCCAGTTGGAGGACTGAAATTTAGGCTTAATGTATGCAGAGATAACTTTTGAGATCTCTATGTCAAAACTCTTTATGAAATTATCTTCTTTTTAGTCACCTCCATTACCAGAAGCCCAAAGAAATTAGGATGAATGGTTTGCAGCTTCTTTTGATAAAATGGATTCACTATCTCAGCTTCTCCGGGCCTCAGCTTCTTCACTTCATGCAAAATGGAAATAGCATGACCTGATCAAACTTTATCACTGAGTTACTGCAAGTGGATTAAAATTATAAGGGTTCAACAAAGTGATCAATGGGACAGAATACAGAGCCTAGAAAGACTCTAAGAGGTAACAAATACCTGACTTGTACGCCCCTGTTCTCATGCTCATTCCTGGTATCACTCACCAATCACAGCACTTTTCATCTAAGATCAGATACAGCCTCAGAAATCTTTCTCAGTGAAACAGTATGGAAGTTCCTCAGAAAGTTAAAAACAGAGCTACCCTACAACTCAGCAATTGCACTACTCAGTATTTTAGATAAATACTGAGTTTAGATACAAAAATGCTGATGATTCAAAGGAGCACATGTACCCCAATATTACAGCAGCACTATGAACAACAGCCACATTATGGAAACAGCTCAAAGGTCCATGGACAGATGAATGGATAAGGAAGATGTGGTATAGATATACAATGGAGTATTAGCCATCCAAAAATGAAATCTTGCCATTTGCAACAACACGGATGGAGCTATAGAGTATAATGCTAAATGAAATAAGTCAGTCAGAGAAAGACAAGTATCATATGATTTCACTCACTTGTGGAATTTAAGTAACAAAACATGAATATAGGGGAAGGGAAGGAAAAATAAAGTAAGATCAAAACAGAGAAGGAGGCAAACCATAAGAGACTCCTAACTATAGAGAACAAACTGAGGGTTGCTGGAAGAGAGGTAGGTGGGAGGATGGGCGAAATGGGTGATGGGCATTAAGGAGGGCACTTGTTACAATGAGCACTAGGTAGTATATGTAAGCGATGAATCACTAAATTATATTCCTGAAACCAATACTACATTATATATTAACTAACTTGAATTTCAATTAAAAAAAAAAAAATCCTTCTCAGTGTAGCACTCCAGGAAGCCACTATCAGAAGAAAGCTGGTGCAGTAGATGAAACCTAATCTGCCTTCACTACCCTGGTATATATAAAAACTGAATAGGAGAAATCAAGGATTCTTTAATGCTGCTAGAATAACTGGTTTAACTATTTAGAGTATTTCCCTAAAACCTAGACATACTTTTATGTTTACAGCATATTCCAATCTCCCATCCAGCAAATCTAAATAAATAATAAAAAAAATGTTTAAAAAAATATTCATGAGAGACAGAGAGAGAGAAAGAGAGGCAGAGGGAGAAGCAGGCTCCCAAGGAGCAGGGAGCCTGATGCGGGACTCGATCCCAGGACCCTGGGATCATGACCTGAGCCAAAGGCAGACGCTTAATCATCTGAGCCACCCAGGCGCCCCAGCAATCTATTAAACAAAAAAGTTTGACATACTGAGTACAGAAAACCCATGCTGAAGGTGTATTCTTTTGTAACTATATGCTAATAGTTTTTTCTAATTTTCTCTGGGCAGCCAAACTAAGGTAGAAAAGTATCCCTGAAGAGTTATACCAATAGAAGACACTGACCTTCATTGTTCCACAAATAAACACACTGCCTAATTCATCTTCTTTCACCCTAGAGGCTTGATTTCTCCCTTCCCCCAACCCCGATGAGACACCAGATATGAATTAGAGGGGCCATCACCAACACCTTGTAGATAGAGAATTCTTGTTCTCAATGCCTGATGAAAAGGGCAAGGAAAATACGTAAGTATCTGGAACCTTATATTGAAAAGCTGAATGTATTTTCAACATTCTAATTACTAAATATGGTAATAAGTCACAAAATTAACTCCTTGGGAAAAAATCTGTTTCTAGGTCTCTCCTCCATATAACCTTATGAATGAAGATACGGTAAGTTGCAGGCCACTTTCCATCAAGTCTCCCACTTAAATAAAAACTCCTGTGTTTTTAATGGTTAGGCATATAAGAAAAGTGCAGTTGCCAACAGAGAGTAGGATTAGTAAATGGGAAGGGGTGGGGTTTGTTATAATAAGTATATATTACTTTTCCTTACCTTCCAGATTCTACTCCACTCCTACCTCTAATGAGTTTAGAAGGCAACTTAAGAATTAAGGCAAACACAAAAAAGTTATAGGTTGCACAGGGTGCCACAAAGATTAGAAAAAAGGATAGACGGCCACTTTGGTTTTAAAACCATTAGAAGAAACAACACAGATGGGGATGACACAATAGTTAATGATTCTTAAACCCATTCCTTTTCCTCCTAAAGTATCTGAATGTGGAGACTAAATCTTGCTGAAGTTATCCTTCAAACATTTTAAAGTTGATCACTTTTTATACACATGTATAATTTCAAGGTCATTATTACACTTAACTAATGATACTATGGTGAGAATGCAAAACAATGATGGTAAAGAAAAATAAGGTGAAGAGGTTGATCATGAGGAAGGAGGAGATATAGAGGAGGGATATGATCCAGAATATAACCCAAAGAATAATCAAACTCCAATAGAGGGTAGAGAGCAAGAAGACAGCATATGCAGCTACACACAAATGATAGTTACTAATAATCTATGTCTCTATATTTTTTTAGTTGAATCTACCAGACTATTTTGATTAAAGAAATAAAATAACAGTTTAAAAACCTGTTTGTTCTACTAAAGATTTTAATTGCAATAAATCTTTTAAGTCATGCTTACTCATTGCTACATAGAGTTAGACTGTGAAAGTCCTTTTGGTATGTAGCTATTAGCCTGCAGCTGTGAAAATTAATGTAATATATCCTAAAACTTAACAAAGCTGTTACAAAGAAACCAATTATTTGTTTAGGGATAATTTTTCCTGAAAAACTAAAGGATTTTTGAGTCCATGCTTAAATGGGGTTAAGTATGTTTATATTAGCTATGCCTTCACTGGTTGGTCACAGAATTGCTATAATCTGCACTAACTGCAAGACAGGAACTTTATGAATTTGATTACTTAAAAAGAAACCAGGTTATGGTTAGGAATTTCTAGTAAGACCATACTTAATACTTAAAGCATGATAATCAATTATCATTTACCACTGAGCTAAGACTAAAGTATTTTGATGGGAAAATAATATTTCAATGCAACTGGCCCACAGAAATCACAAAGCAGTACAAAACTTCCAAATGAACAGGACAGAGAAAAAGTATCATACAAGTTTAGGCATTTTCTTTTACTAGAGTAAATTAAAACATATGCTATTACTACCTGTTTGGATAAGAAAAATTGGGGTAACTACTTGAAGTTCAAATAATATCCATGGCAAGGCTATATCAGCAGAATACTACTGCAGAGTGGCTCAAGGAAACAATAATCTGGAAGTAATAATTTGAGAGTCTCTGATGGAAGCAGAGGACATAAAGGAGAGAAGTTATACCCAGAAAACATTTATATCATTTTTCATATATAGCATCTCATTTATTGCTCACAAAATCCTCGAAGAGAAGATGGGTATTTATAATTCCCATTTTACAAACTAAAAAACTAAGCCTGAAGGGTAAGAAGCACGGATAACTAGTGACAGAACTGGGACTTAAACCCAAAGCTTTCAACTCTAGGTCCAGTGGACTTCACTACCTTGCTTTCTTCCTTACTCTTCTTAAATAAACATGAAAGAGGAAATGTAAACACTTTCCTAGACAAAACAAAGCATGCCCTCATCTATTACTTAAAGAGAGGAGGAGGAGGAGGGAGGAAGGAGAGAGAGAAGAGAGGAGAAGGAAGAAAAAGTAGGGGGAAAAACAGGGAAGAAAGGAAAAAAACAAAAACAAAAAACCAGGAGGAGCTGAAGGTGACAGAATGGAGAAGAGAAAGGAGAAGAAGCAAGAGACACCTCTTATTCCAAGAAACTACCATGGGAAAGTCAATAAACCTATAAAGATCTAAACAAAACTACAGAATAACTTTAAACAAGTTTGAAGAAATCTAATGGAACAGTTCTAAAAATCTGTAACATTTGTCTACCAAAGCAACCCAGACAAGAAAGACAAAACTGCATCAATTAGAGGGGATGCCAGTCGCCATCAGGTACCATAATGGGTCTGTCAGTTCTATTGTCTTATAGCACCAACAACACTGCTTTGTTATAACACAAACATTTTTACCATATTCACCAGCTCTATTGAACTATTAAAATGTTTAATGAGTTAATAAATCAAAGAGTGAGGACCTTTAAAGATTTTTTAAATTTTTGTAAGTAATCTCTCTACCCAATGTGGGGCTCAAACTCACAATCCCAAGATCAAGAGTCATGTGCTCTACCAACTGAGTGAGGCACCCAGGTGCCCGAGAGGGTAAGGACCTTTTAAGAGAAAGCTGCCATCCTAAAAATATTACTGAATTTAAACTCAATACTAAAAACTCTTAGATGAAATTTCCCCAAATTCATGAAAAAAAGTTAAGGATTTAGGTTGAACCAATGGATTTTTTTTTAAATTTTTTTCACTTGGATTATTTTTAAAGTAACCATAATGATCCCTAAAAATATTAGTATCTGTGTATCCAACTCACCGTTGAAGTATCAATGATGCTTTTCTCTCTTCCATCAATGTCATCATCTTCATCTTCATCACTGAAATCTGCAGCTGCACTTTCAAGGAATTTGAAATTATCCAGCACGGAGGCAGAATCTGTTAACTCGGATTTTCTGGTTTAGAACATGTACACCTTGCTCAGTTAATTTTCTAAACTCAACATAAGAATTAATCTATATGTTGCACTAACTTCTGTTTACATTGTAACTATGATCCCTCAAATCATATTATGAACTACACTGATTCTTATCCATCATATTTCCATGGATTTTAATTGGCAAAGCACAACAGAAGTGGTTACTCTTTTAAAAGTACTTTGCAGTCATATCTATTTAGGT
The DNA here is from genome assembly GCF_037043125.1 of Eumetopias jubatus. Lineage (NCBI taxonomy): Eukaryota > Metazoa > Chordata > Mammalia > Carnivora > Otariidae > Eumetopias > Eumetopias jubatus. Next base: position 30,468,657 of record NW_028274815.1, read on the forward strand.
TAATTAATATAAAGAATACCCCTCCTGATTCAGTATTCTTTTGATCCTTAAGTCAACTTTAATGTCTTTCTTTTTAAAAATATTTTTCTTATTACCTCTACTTCTATTTTTCTTTATTCTTTTCCTCTCTGCAACTCTTCCTCTGACATGTGAATTTCTATAACTAAGAAAATAGCTAGTAGATACATCAGTTTTCTCTGACACAATCCTATATTTCTACTGAACAGCTAAGGAGTTGAAAAAAACAAATACACATAAAGCTACTAAAGATAACTTAAGTCAAACTAATATTACTACAAAACTTGATCCTGTTAATGAATAAACCATTGATTTTTTTAAATGATTGACTTTTCAAATACGTAAGATTTTAATTTGGTTTTCTCAAAATAAATTTAGTAAATAATTTCCTAATGGCCAGAATAGGATGATTTCTCTCCAGTTCATTAGGAAATGTTTTAGATAACAAGGCATTTTCTTAAAGAAAATTTAGCCACAACTCTAGACAACATTTCTAAGATAAATCTTAAATTTCAAATCTGGGGAGAGCTATGTTTTTGGTATCTTCCACCGTATTCTCTATCCCTACACAAATGAGACAGATTCGGAATAATACCCTTGTCAGTTCCAAAAGACAGGTCAAGGGCAAAACACAAGACAACTCAAGAGGCCTTTTCTGAACATCTTTATAATGACTTATAATAACCCTGTAGGTAAAACTATAACCAGAAATAAGGCCTACATTGTCTATGCCTACACAAAGAAACAATCTAATCTTACATTTGTATAAGTAAGTTAATGCAGTCTTAAATATTAATGAATATATTTAAGAAGGCTCCAGTGACATTTATTTATAAAAGTTCGTTTATAGGAGTCCATCCTATTTTTGAACCTTTACCTAAATCCCATTAATTTTAATGTTCCAAATAACAGAAATGATGTTCTCACTAGAAAATGTATAGAATTCAATTAAAACCATTCTTATAGTCCAAACATGCAGTAAAATGAAGAAAAATAATATTCAAACAATAAAAAAATTTAAAGAAAAAAAGAATTCAAATCCCCCCAAAAAAAGAATCATGCCAAATTTATTTTCAATAAAGAATGTCCTTATTTAACTACTCATGTTCATTTTAAGCAGAATTACATATAATTGTATGACACATGATCCAAAAAGCAAAACAAAATATTTCAAACAGCTACTGAATTTTCCACTTATTCTATCAATTAAAAACATACACTTAATATAGATATTTTTCAAAGGAAAAGATGAGTTACGGTATTATTAAATACACAAATGGCTAAGAAAACATTTACTTCTAAGAAATTTGAGGAATTTATAGGATTTTTAGGTCACCAGGAATGAAATTACATTCTTCTAAGATTTGAACTGAATCTCCTAAAGATGATCTTTTGTGAAGTTCTAATAGTAAATGACTGAGCTTCAAGATATTAAAATCTGTATTAAACCTATAGATTTCAAGCAAATAAAAATATCTTTAAAATATTCTTAAAATAAACATAAATAACTCTAATCCCTATGGGTTATCTTCTACCAAATGAAATTTCAATTTTTTAATTCAACTTTATAATAAATCATTTCTGTAGCAGTATCTAAAATGCAAGTATCACAAGTGTCACCCATAAACCAAAACTATTTAATAAGCACTAAAATTTTAGCTAAAACTTTCTAGACAGAATACTTACCCAATCATTGCCGTCTCTTTAACTTCGGCCTCTGTGCCATTTATAACTGAATCCTGATTTTTGTCATCTTCCCTGTCAGTGACATCACTTGAAAAGCCCAACAAAGCTCGCACTCGTTTAGATTTCACATCTAGAATGGTATCTGTGTAACCCACCTCCTGTAGATACCTGCATGTGAAGAAGATCCTTACAATTCAGTCATATTGGAATCAGTATTCTATAACTTAACATGTAAATAAAAGTATTTCATTAAATTCATTGCCTGCGTAAGACTTAACAGTACAGTACTATGCTAGTAAGATGTGCTAATAAATAATCTTCCAGCTGCAGATGGAGCTGTCTCTTGCAGTACCAGCCTCTATGGTCACTGAAAAAAAATCAAAGAACTATACAATACACCATTCATTACATTTACCATAAGAAGAAGCTGTTCCTTAATATACCTAATAGCACATTCTTTCTTCTAGGCAGCAAACTCACTCTCAGATTCTTACAACAGTAATTATTATAACCAGTAGTTTTTTGTTTTTTTTTTTTTTACATTTCCGATATAGAAAGTTATTGAATCGTTTGAGATCCAGAGAGGATATTTCTAGCATATTTGGTTTCCTCCATGACACACAAGAAGAGTATATTCCAAAGAGTCATTTCTACAGAAAGGAAGCTTTTATCCTGAGACAACTCTAAAATAAAAATAGCCCACAGTTCAACTGTGGATGTGGGATGACTGTGTGCACGTGGGAGTGTGTGTTACAGAGAGGCAGCAGAAGAAAAGAGAATAGTTTTGTACTGAGAACTAGATCTGGGTCTAAAGCCCATTTCTGCTACTTTCTTCCTGTGTTAACTTTAATTCTCCTGGACCTCAGTTTTCTTCCCCCTAAAAGTGGCACAACTCGTTTAGTGGATGACATAAAGAAGGCACTCAATATCCATTAACAACAAAGATGACAAAAAAAGACCAAAAGGAATATGAAAAAGGCAAATGTCATTACTAATGCCATTAACAAATGTGATAGACAAATATTAGGCATGAACCTGTAAGTAAGCAGCAAATCTATGACATTAAGGAAAAAACAAAGGTGGACAAGATAACCAGTCTGAGGTCAGTTTATTTCAACATCTGGTATTAACAGATTAACAGCTCAAAGACATATTTCACAAAGATATGTGACCAAAGTGGAGTAAGTGTATCTTATCAAATCAAGATACTCATTTTTCAATACTATCTGATATTTACAGAAAGGTTTTGATTAAAATTTGGACAATAAATGTTTAACTTTCTTGAATTTAATCAGTTCTTACAAACCAACAGGTTTTTCTGTTCTAAACAAATATTGGATACATATCTTTGGCAACAAAATCACATTAGAGATAACTGTTTCAAAAACCGCTCTTTCCATAGGTAAGTTGGCTTTACTCAGTAGCTACCTCCCTTAATTCATTGATAAAATGTCACCTTTACTTTAAAGAGACAGATTTATGAGTCTTAAAGTTTTTGAAAACTATCTCAGATTGCTTACTACAGTAACTACTTCTCATAAAAAAGAAAATGAGCACTTTAAAAACACATTTATGAAAGAAATGTAATACATCATATTTAAGACCAAGGTGAGGGCACGAGGAAAACCACTTATTAAATGTTAGTGAATTCTCATTTTTTTCTAATGCTGAATAGATAACAAATACATAAAAGGAGACATTTTAATATTCTCTTCCCATTAGGCAAAAGAAATGGTTGGCACAAATCCACTCTGGAAACCACTGGTGCAGACTACTCACAAGAAACTCAAAACTCCAAAAACATTTCATTTTAATGAAGCACAAATCAGAATACCAATTTCAAATGTGATATGCAAGGATAAGGCAGTGAGCTAGTTAAGTGGGCTGTAGCCTACCACCTGACATGTGAACCTCATTCCAGCTTTGTTTCCTCTTTATAGTCTCAAATACACATTTTATAGAAGAAACTACATGGTAGTGCAGTATTTGCAAATTTGGGAAGTTAAAAAAGTTCTTCAATCTATTTAAAATAGAAAGTTAAAAAACATAACACAAAATTACATCTAAATATTGATTAGACTTACATTAAGACATACCTATGTTCAGGTATAAAAGATGCAAAAGGTAACTTTAAGGGTATAGAATTCTTTTTTAAAAAAAGATTTTATTTATTTATTTGAGAGAGAAAGCAGAAGCAGGGGAGGGGGAGGGGTAGAGGGAGAAGCAGACTCCCCGCTGAGCAGGAAGCCCAATGCGGGGCTTGATCCCAGGATCCTGGGATCATGACCTAAGTGGAAGGCAGATGCTTAACGACTCAGCCACCCAGGTGCCCCTAGAATTCTTTCAAATGTAAACATAAGTGTATATTAAAATTTAGAAGCTTAAAGGTATACTCTTTAAGTTAAAATTATAAAAACAGTATTCTTGGTAATTCTTATTAATATTTAGTGAAAAATAAAACCTATTACAGAGGAAAAAATGTTTACTATGAAAAAGGAACAATAATTCAATTAAGCTTTTTCACAGCAGCAGTCTTAATAATAAAAGATAAAATTATTGAGTTGAAAATGCAAAAAAAAAATACATATATATGTATCCTGATGAAAACAGACTTTTCTTTGTTTGACCACGGGATACTTACTGTCTGAGTAGTTGTCGACCTTGTTTCCACATTAACTGGCTGTTTTGCTGTGGCTGTACCTCTGTTTCATTACCTTCATCTGGAAAACATTAAATCATAATAAAAGTACCTTGTTTTATTCATTAGAGGGCATCTCAATTCATAAAATATGTCCAATAAAAATTTTTAAGATTAAGAATATGCAAAACTACACTGTAAGGTATATTTTAGGACAATGTATATTCTGTTTTTTTAATCTAATTTCCATAACAAAAATAATATAGATTCATGATTGCTACTAGATTCCCCTGAGCATAGGAGAACAAAAATAAAGACATTTTCCCAATCTCTAGTAGCCTGAGAATTTTCATCCAGGACAAAGACCTATTCAAATGAAGTCACACAATAAGAGTCAAATGAAAGTATTATGGAGCACCACATCAGAGCTAGAACAAAGCACTCAGGAATGATGACAGAAAAGCCAGTTTGGTAAAGGGTAGATAGGAAGGAAATAACTTCAATCCAAATCTATTTCCTTCACTAGTTACTAAATGAAAATTTCAAGTATTCTTTTGAAGACATTCTTTGAATGAAAACACCTAAGAAATCTTGTAAAGCTTAAATGCATCATTTGGTAGAAAGTGAACCCTTGCAAGAGGATAGTAAAATAAAAAGAGCCTTCTCTGTGATAAATCTGGACTACAGAATTTCCAAACTATACTCGGATTAACTTTAAAAATACAAAAAAGTTCACACTTTCTATCAGCCCTTGATCAAACTATAAGAAACTGTGATCTTTTTACAGGGTTTTAGTCACATGGAGATGTAAGAGAGACTGGGAAAATTTGTTTTATGATATTGATGTTAAGCATTTACTGTGTTCCAGATGCTGTGTTAAAAACACATTCATTATCTCTTTTAATCTTTACAACCTCAAAAGATAGGTGTTATTACTATCCCTATTTTAAAGATGAGAAAGATGAGTTTTATAAGTTAATTGTATGATTTCCAAGTTAGAAACATAGTTGTAAGTGCTGAAATCACGTCTGACTCCAGAGCTCATGTATTTAAAGAAATATGTAAATAAGAATGAGATCTTCCATTTTCATTTTTCTCTTAAATTAATTAGGCCAAGCTCTGTGATAAACCAAAGAAACAGCAGTAGACCAGACTGTGGCAGGAGGATTAAGTTATCTCAACAAGGGAGATTACTTTGGGATAATCTCAGAAGGTATATAGTTTAAAAAAGGGGGCAAAAATAATGTCCCCATACTAAGGAAAAACAACATACATCTTGTTTCCATTGACCCACAAATTCAGGAACTATGGTTCACAAATGGTTCCACAAATTCAGGAATATACTACGGTATGTTCTAATATATCTTCAGTCAAGTAAGCTATACTTGCCAAGTAAGAATACTTACACTGGCATTTTAAAAGACTAAAAATTTCATATGTGAAGGAACTTTTGAGGTCATCTGATTTCCCATCAGTATAGGCCTCTCTATTCCACCCTCAGACATACTCGACTGCCTTTGCCTACTTTGGAAGCTAGTGATGTTACCAAAGTACGACACATACACTCAGTGGAACACTACTTACAAGGAATGAACTATAGATACACACCAACATGAATGAATCTCAAATGCATTATGGTAAATGAGAAAAGCTAGAATCATAAGGCTATATTCTGTGTGAGTCTCCAATTCATATGACTTTCTGGAAAAGGCAAAACTATAGGAACATAAAACAGATGAGTGGCTGCCAGGGGATTAGACTGGGGACAAAAGGGTGGACAACAAAGGGCAGTAGTAACGAAACTGTGTTTATGAAAACACTAAAAAGGTGAATTTTACTTATGTAAATGATGCCTCAATAAAAAATAAATTAAGCCGGGGCGCCTGGGTGGCTCAGTCGTTAAGCGTCTGCCTTCGGCTCAGGTCATGGTCCCAGGGTCCTGGGATCGAGCCCCGCATCGGGCTCCCTGCTCCGCGGGAAGCCTGCTTCTCCCTCTCCCACTCCCTCTGCTTGTGTTCCCTCTCTCACTGTCTCTCTCTCTGACAAATAAATAAATAAAATCTTTAAAAAATAATTAAAAAAAAATAAATTAATTAATTAAGCCAAATCAAGTAAGAATGCATCTTCACCCTCTTTAAAAAAGTGTATCCATGTACTGAGATAAAATCTGACTCCTTGGGCAACATGTTTTAAAAAAAAGTCTGAAGTTAAAAGAGAAAAAAAACTTTTGTACATGTGAACTTGATTTTCCCCACATTCCAATATTCAAGCTAAAATTCACAGCTCTCTCAATCAACTATCAGATTCACTCTCACCTTATCAAGTTTAAAAAAAAATGACATCATACAAAAGTAAGGATTTTAAAGTGGTAAGAGTTGAACCACTTGGCAATAAAAAAAAGTAGTTGACTGGTAGTTCCAGTCAAGTTAGAGTAACAGGGACCCAATTTACCCTCCTGCTTGAAACAACTATAAAACAAAATAGATGAAATCATGGTTAAGACCTGATGTCAGACAACAAAGGACAACAATCCCTGAGAGAAAGGAAACACACAGTGAGCCCTGTGATTATTCCAGCTTACTGCCTTGACAGAGTTTCTAGATTGTGGCATAGGAAGGGGAACAAAAACAGTATCTGAGGAAAGAATGGCTGAAAAGTTGTATATTTCATGAAAACTCTAAATCCACAGATCCAAGAGACTCAATGAACCCCAAGCACAAGAAACATTGGGGGGGTCACCTGGGGACTACACCAAAGCACATCATAATGAAAATGCTTAAAACCAATGACAAAATGAAAAATCTTAAAAGTGCCAGAGAAAAAGGTCACATTCTGCATAAAGAACAGAGATAAGTTTGATAGAAGATATCTCATCAGAAACAATGCAAGCAAGCAAAAGACTTTCTCAGACACACAAAGGCTGAAAAAACTCATCGGCAGCAGCCCATATCACAGGATATATAAAAGTCCCTGAGGCAGATGGACTATGTATGACACTAGAAAATATGGATCCACACAAAGAATGATGAGCACTGGAAATATATACTTTTTATATTATTTAAATCTCTTTAAAAGAGAATTGACTAACAAAAATAATAATATAGTGCGTGACTTACAAGAGAAGCAAAATATGTGAAAACTGCCAAAGAGAGAGATAGAAATCCATAGTTACAAGGCTCTCATACTATAAGAAGTGGTATATTGTCACTTAAAGACAGACTGTGGTTAAGCTAAAAAAAAAAAAAAAAAAGTATACCACCAAAATAGCAAAGAGTTATAGCTAATAAGTCAGCAAGAGATAAAATAGAATGATAAAAAAAAAACTAGATTATCCCAAAGAAATCCGTGAGAGGAAAGGGATCAAAGAACAGACTGAACAAACAAAACAAACAGCAAAGGGGGTAGCTTTAAATCTAACCATATCATTAGTCACATTAAATGTAAATGGTCTAAACATCTCGATTAAAAGAATTTGTCACTCTGTATAAAAGTATTCTACTTTTAATATGTACGTGGTTTCTAATATTAAATAAAAGAAGCTAAAATATGGAAAATAAATAAATTTTAACATAACCTGGGGTAAAATTTCCTAAGGTAGAAATGTAAAGGTTTGGATACAGAATAAAATTGAGGGGGGGGGAGTCAGAAGGGAAACTAATTTTATTGTGAAAAATGTCTCAGAAAAAGTCTGGATTATCAGTTTAAAAATATATATATATATCGTAAATGGATAAAAGAGCAAAGACTAGAAGAATTCCTGCTTCTTTAAAGTTCACCCTGTTTGGGTAAACCCTCTCCTAGTCACTGTCTTCATCACTGTCACCCACAAATCCCTCAGTAACACTTGGAACTAGACTTACACGCTTCCTCTGCAACCAAACGTTTACCTCATCTTGAGCGAAGTTAATATTCATGCCTCCCCACAACCACCACCCTCTCTAGCTGTCATACCTTAGATTTTGTCATTATGAAGAACAGACGCAGATGCAAACTCTCTCTCTGAGCGTATTCTTCAGACTCATATTCCCACCTCACTAGTTCTTTCATTTAGCTGGGACCTTAGACCAGGGGCCAGCAAATTACAACCTGCAAGTCAAATGTGGCCTGCCATACTCATTCATTTGTGTGTTGTGGCTACTTTTATGTTAGAATGTCAGAGTTGAGTAGCTGCAACAGAGAACATATGGCCTAAAAAGCCCAAATATTATTATCTGGCCTTTACAGGAAAAGTTTGCTGGCCTGCTCCAGACCACAGCCTATCCCCTCTCTTCTACCCATTAGCCTCCTTTTGTCTTCACTTCCTTTCCTCTCTAGTTGTAGTTCACAGTCTATCACTTCAATTATTCTTTAGTCTATGTCCTCAAATTTCTTGTCTCTTTGGTCTCTGCATGAATTCAATGAATTCAACTAGGAACTATTTTCATTCTATTTAATTTTTGTCCAAGCTGTCAAGTATGCAAACCAATGCATCTATATAAACTCATGATCACAATTGTCAACTGGACCCTTAGCTTTTCTCAATCCTACTATTTGTTATCAGTTTGCCCTCCCGCTCATTATTATTTTAAACATTCTCTACTTTTCTTAAACCTATTATACATTCTTAGCAGGTAATCCAGTCTTACACATAAAGCTATCATATTAAATACCCACCACCAAAGTGAAACCCAAACCTACAAATCCATCACCTAACTTCTACATTCTTTCTTGGGAACAATAAAAGACATGCTCCTCCCACCATTCTCCAGCTAATTCAGAATCCAATCTCTGTGCTTCTTCAGATACCTTCCCATTCTGAATATGTCTTCTCTCTTTTTATTTGCTCCTCCTCTAAGAAACACATCACACACACACACACACACACACACACACACACACACACACACACTTTCCTTGACTCCACGTATACCCTTTCAGCTCTCCCTCTCTTCCACCTTCACAATCTAAGCTTCCTGACTTACAGGTAACTGCACTTAGTCTTCATTTTCCACTCATGTCTTTGTTTCTATCCTTACCTTTCTCCTAAAACCGCCCACAGTAATGACCCATGTGTCACTAAATCTTTTTTAATTATTATGTTAATCACCATACATTACATCATTAGTTTTTGGTGTAGTGTTCCATGATTCATTGTTTGCGTATAACACCCAGTGCTCCATGCAGTACGTGCCCTCTTTAATACCCATCACCAGGCTAACCCATCCCCCCACCCCCCTCCCCTCTAGAACCCTCAGTTTGTTTTTCAGAGTCCATTGTCTCTCATGGTTCGTCTCCCCCTCCGACTTACTCCCCTTCATTCTTCCTTTTTTTTTTTAACATATGTTGTATTATTTGTTTCAGAGGTACAGATCTGTGAATCTTAAAGCTACTCTTTAGAACCTCTGGTTGTTAATCATAGTGCTTTAGAGTCCTTATTTCTGGAATCCCTCTCTTCTCCTGGTTTCCATCCTACGGTTAAGATAATTCTTATCATTTCCTTTTCACCTTTCTATTCTTCTACCAGTTTTTTAAGTGTTGCCATTCCTCAGGGCTCCAATCCAGGTCCTCTTCTCACCCTGAATAAAGTCTGGAGTGGGAGGTGGGGGGGGGGCCTCTTCCTCCTCCACAATGACCTCAGTGCCTTTGGGACCATGTGCTGATGCCTCTCAAATCTACGTATCAAAGCCACACCTCTGGTTTGAGCTCCAGCCATCTTCACTTGATTGCCTAACTAATAAATCCAAAAGCGAACCCATCATCTTCCAAATCTACTTCCTACCTAGTTCTGAGAACTAGAAGTGTGGGGGTCATCTTTGAATGTCCCTTTTTTTCATTCCCTACATCAAAACTGGAACTCATTCCTGCAGATTTTACACCGTATTTCCTGAACACGCCCCCTCTCTCTTCAGGTCCAGTCAGTGCCCTGTCAAGGCAGCCTTCCTCATTTAGCCAGGAGGCTGCAACAGTCCGTTCACCAGGCTCCCTGTCACCGATCCAGCTGCTCTCTGATCCACCTGCTACACTGCTGCCTGTGGGATCTAAGAGAAATCTGATCCTTCAAATACGTTCTCAAAACTCGTAGGATAAAATGTAAATTCCTTAACATATTTTACAAGACCCTTGTAACATACTTTACCATCTGCCCTCCCCACTTCCCCCGCTAATTCTCTAGCTCCATCTAGAAATACTCCTTCCCTCCCTTTCTCTACTAGCCAGTTATTTTATTTCTCAAATGTGCCAGATTCTTCCCCCTGCCTTTCTCCCACCTCTCATTCAGCAAATATTTAGTAAGTTCACTTTCCCTGGCCAATTCTTACTTGTCCTTCAGATGTTAACTTTAAACACCATTTGACTACTTAGGACTAGATATCGTGCTCTATAATACCTTACCTTCCCCATTATACATGTCATTTTACTGTAATCACTTTTTTCTTATCTTCCCTGTAAAAATCCAATAGGGCATTGTTATCTTATTCACTGAATTTGAAGCTAGGTCTGACAAGCATTACATATTTAATATTTGTAAATAAACTGTGAAAAATCAATAGATGGAATTACACTAGGTACTAACCATGTGTTGTATACTAAGAAAATAAACCTGAAAGTTATGAATTATTTCCACTATTTTCCCAGTTTCAGATAAGCAGCAGAGCAATCTCCGAAAGATTAAATAATATCACAAATATTTAAAGTGTCAGGGCAGAGCTGAACTTACATGCATAAGAGTCAAACTTTTTCTATAACCACGTTGTTTACTTATAAACATTTCGTATATGTTGCAATTAGACTTTTGTACTCCTAAAATAATACCTAGAAATAAGGTAACAAACTTTTTTTTATATAAAAATCCTGATTAAATCACTTCTGTGAATCAGACAAGATACTTTTAGGACAGCCTTTAACAAACAGTTTAAATTTAAAACATTTAAGTGAATCTCAAGTCAAAAGGAGAGACACCAAAGCAAGATAGAAAAATTTAAAAAACAAAGGAAAAAATATGCCAATGATCAACAGATACTGCTCTAAATCTCATGGATTCAATATTCAGCTAGGGAAATGTGTTAACATTACTACACTGAATTGAACTTTAAAATCAGCAGCACATTCAGATCTTATAAGGTTTTTTTCATATATTGTCAAATATAGAAGCAGTATGGTAAAAGAGGGCTAATATGAATTTTGGACTCTCAAGGTATGAGGCAGCTGGCTGGCTCAGTCAGAAGAGCATGCGACTCTTGATCTTGGGGTTATGAGTTCGAGCCCCACCCTGGTGTAGAGATTACATAAACAAACAAACAAACTTTAAAAATATATATATGAATGTTGCAGTCATTAGACCCGGGCTCAGATCCATATTCCCATTACTTAATAATTGTGTGACCTTCGATCAGAGAAAGATATGTATCATATGACTTCACTGATATGAGGAATTCTTAATCTCAGGAACAAACTGAGGGTTGCTGGAGTGGTTGGGGGTGGGAGGGATGGGGTGGCAGGGTGATGGACATTGGGGAAGATATGTGCTACGGTGAGCGCTATGAATTGTGTAAGACTGTTGAATCACAGATCTGTACTTCTGAAACAAATAACGCAACATATTTTAAGAAAAAGAAGAAGATAGCAGGAGAGGAAGAATGAAGGGGAGTAAGTCAGAGGGGGGAGACGAACCAGGAGAGATGATGGACTCTGAAAAACAAACTGAGGTTTCTGGAGGGGAGGAGGGTGGGGGATGGGTTAGCCTGGTGATGGGTATTGAGGAGGGCACATTCTGCATGGAGCACTGGGTGTTATGAACAAACAATGAATCATGGAACAGTACACCAAAACAAATTATGTAATATATGGTGATTAACATAACAATAAAAAAATTAAAAAAAAATAATTGTGTGACCTTAAGTTTCTCCACTTCTCTGAGTTCAATTTTCACATAGGTAAAATACATAGAGCCCCTAGTACAAGGCATATATTTCATATATTTCAGCATATAAATGATATAAACTAATTGATATCTTCAGATATTTGATCTAGAAATTTAATCTGAAATTGTCAAAACATACTCATTTGAAACATAACTTGAACAACTTTTCCTACTATCTGTTATACCTACTAATAAGTCAATTATGTCTATATCCTTAGTATTTGATTGTTTACAAAGTGTTATTTTTGTAGGGATGACAAGGAAGGTAGGAGAATAAAAAAGAAGAAATAACACAAAAAGATCATAAATGTTTCAGCTGTTAAAAGATGGTCTGGCTGCAGAATCTTCTGTGCATAAGAAAATCCAAAAACAATTTTGCACCTGCAACTGAGGGATGAGGCTGAAGGGATTAGGAATTCCCTGTACTTGAAAAGAAATCTCTGAACTCCATCATTCCTTCTCTTTCTCTCAGGATTTCAAGGGCTTGATGTACTTTGTACCACACATCTCAAAGTTCCCATTAATACTAGGAAACCAGGCAAGACACAGTTACGTTAGTATGTTACCCCATGAATTCTGATCTTTCCAGGAAGTGTAGAACATAAGCAGAAAATGGGAACTAAAAGAAAGGGGAAGAAGAAAAAGGAAGGAAGGTGATGGAAAATCATTTAAACCATTTTTTTTTATTTATTTGGGAGAGAGAGAGAATGAGAGAGAGAGAGAGCACATGAGAGGGGGGAGGGTCAGAGGGAGAAGCAGACTCCCCGCCGAGCTGGGAGCCTGATGCAGGACTCGATCCAGGGACTCCAGGATCATGACCTGAGCTGAAGGTAGTCGCTTAACAGACTGAGCCACCCAGGCACCCAAGATGGAAAATCATTTAAATGACACTAAATGATTAGCGCTAAAGATAAGTAGGTCAGAAAAAAATCACTAATATGCAATAATTAGAAATTAATTTGCAGTTATAAATATTGCTGCTATAAATACTAGATGTCAACTTCTTTTTAATCACTTAAACTTCCTTTAAAATTAGCTTACCAGAATCATAGCTTGGAGGCTTCATATCTCCCTGATTCAATTCTGTCCCATATTTCAACTTGTGGTATTTGGCTCTAACAAAGAAATAAGAAAATACAAACCATCTTAAAACATATTTAAATGAACTTTAGGATATGTAATAGGAGTAGTCATCAGTACGCAGTAGTCCTGGCTACCTTTCAAAGTAGGCTTCCACAGTGTCAAAGTGGTTGTCATTATTATTGTTGTTACACCATCAAGTGCCATTATAACAAATAAAAGAGAAACACTGGGAACCATAAATCTTTCTATAATTACATATAACATTCTAGTTTCTATAGTATTCAAATTTTCTTGATGATTTCCAAGTTACAATTCTACCATCAAAAGCAGTACATATATTTGGATTACGAAATAAACTTGTAGAAGACTAACCTTTCTCAAAATTGATGTATTTATAAAAAGAAAACTCATCTAATGGTATACACATACAACGGAGTATTATGCAGCCATAACAAAAGGGTGAGATCTTGCTATCTGTGACAACATGGATGGACCCAGAGGATATCATGCTAAGTGAAATAAGTCAGACTGAGAAAGACAAATACCAAATGGTTTCACTCATGTGTGTAATCTTAGAAAACAAAACAAATGAATAAACAAACAAAAAGCAGAATCAGACCTATAAATATAGAAAACAGAGACTTACCAGAGGGAAGGGCAGTGAGGGAATGGGCAAAACGGGGAAAGGGGACTGGGAGATACAGGCCTGAGTTATGGAATGAGTAAGTCACAGGAACAAAAGGTACAACAAATACAACAGTTGATGAAACTGTAATAGCACTGTATGGTGACACATGGTACCTACACTCGCGGTAAACACAGCATAACATATAGAGATAATGAATCACTGTGCTAGACAACTGAAACTAATGTAACACTGTGTGTCAACTAGACTCAAAAAAAAGTTTTAAGTCATCTATAATACTCTGTGCCTTGTCAGTCCATTACGATTTACCAAGTAGGCATTACAGTAAACAATCCAAAGGAGAGAAGGGGAATCAGCCCTAATCACCAGTGTTGAATAAGGTATTTCAATAGGAATGAATACATTTTTTGTTAATAGTCAAGATATCCTTTGCCTTTTCAGGAAGGACTATGAAGAGAAATTCTTATCTATTTCCCTTTTAAAGCTAGCTGAATATAATTATTTCTGGCTAACCTGATTTCACCATTTCAGATTTAAACATCTGAGACCAGAAAAATAATCCAGATAAAGTAAAAATTTTAAAGGTCAATCAAAAATGGCCATACTTACGTAATGTATTTATATATTTTGACTTGTTTGCTTCCCCAAAATATTGAGGCCATTCATAATAAATATTAAATGCAATAAGGTTAGGATAACAGTAATAATAATTAATTCAGCACTTAAAGAAGTTTTTATATTTCAAAAAAGGTATAAAGGAAATGAAAATTATTTGCTCAAATGGGCAAAGTACTGGAATTCATATTATTTTATAGTTACAACAGAAAAATCAATGTTTATATAGAGGAGGATCTTAAGAAAACCTATGAAAATTACAGACAGCTGATGTTCTATTTAAGGTCGGCAACAAGTATAGTAGCATATATTAGTCTTTATATGTTTTGCATATGTACAGAATGTTTTGTAATAATATATACACATTAAAAATAAAAAAGAATATTTGTTCTATATATGTGTTATATATATATGTCATATGTATAGAAGATTTCTGGAAGAATACGTAAGACATTAGTAAGATTTCCTTTGGGAAGGGAAAGCAATACATAAAGGGAGACCATATTGTGTTATCTGGTTAATTAACAACATGCATATATTTCTTTTTTTTAAATTTTTAGTAAATACTTTTGTTCCAAATTAACTAGAACATCTTTTTCTCTATTCCCAATGCTTCTGTTAATCACAAAGATTTCATCACCAAACATTTCCTAGTCTATTTCAATGTATTTGTAATAATGTTGATTATTAGAGAATAAGATTTATAGCCACTGAATTTTACTTACAGTTACCAGAAATTAAACAAGGTTCTCAATATTTGTCAATCTTCAGACTTTTCACCTACCATGAAACAAAGTAACAATACCTCCTAAAAGTCAAATAGCAATTGAAAGTAACTGGTCTGAGGATGGAATAAAAGTAGCAATAAAATATTATGGAGTTCATTTTCATACACACACACACACACACACACAGACACAAACACACACACACACACACACACACAGAAAAACATTTCTATATAAAAATACTGCACTATAGTGCATTCTAGTGGTCTTGGGAAAAACTGCAACAGAGTTTATATAAAAGAGGAATAGAAATATTCTTTACAATGTATGTAATAAAAATAACATACTATGAGCTAACATTTCATAAAAGATTAGACAAAGTAAGTAAAGAACTGTCTTGTTTACCATAGGCTGTGTTCCCTTAAAGCAGGGTCTCCCTACTAAACTGTTAAATTCACTGAAAAAAACCTTACTCCCAGAACCCTTCTCAACTTAGCAACATTCCTTTTGAAGCTAACATGCCAAATACCTTTCTCACTCATATTGTTTCCCATGGTTTTAATACTTCATCTCACTGTGTTATTTACCAATCTTCTTATTCCCTTATCTTTTTGTCTAAATGTGACTGTAAAATAAATAGCAGATCTCATGCCTAAGAACCCTATGTCTGATACATAGCTAGGCCTCCCAACTGACCTTTACTGGATAAAAGAGCATAAAAATTGTATAATAATAAAGAAGTCCCGTTATAGCTTTGTTTCAAAGTCTTTTATTATATATAATGTGCTAGGAATATAACATAGCATCTCAATCACATTTTAAATGTTGATGCTAAAAATAATCTGATTAAATCAATGAACTGTTTCTGAATTCTTATGACATGTCAGGCACTGTACTGGCTGCTGGGAATAACCGGCAGTTTGTAGTCAATTAAGGGTAGAAGCAAGGAGATGCCTAAGAGATAGAAATTAAAATAAATAACAACAGCACCCTGTGATAAGAGTTATGAGATATATCAAATGTTATAGGAATTCACATAAGAGATTATCTAATTCTGTCAAAGGTGGTGTCAAGGAGAACTACCAAAAAAAAAGGTAACATATGAGATTTTAGCTAAACCTCAAAAAACCAGTGGTTTTCCAAACAGACGAATAGATTGATGAAAAGTATTTCTGTCAGAAGAAAAAGTGGGGAAAAAAATACATCATGGGTCAAAAAAAAGGCGCGTGTGTGTGTGTGTGTGTGTGTGTGTGTGTGTATGTGTGTGTGTGTGTGTGTGTGTACAGGACTAGAAAGAGGCCTGGCTGTAAGAAGTCTTACTAAGATCTTTGAAATTAGCTACATATTTTCAAGCAGGGATATAATATATGTATTTCAAAAAATGAATCCTATGAATGTGGAAGATGAATTAGAATATGGAAATATCAGAGGCAAGGAGGACATGTGGGTTTTTATAGTGCAGGTGAAAGAGAGAAATGCGGAAAAATGGAATGTTTCAGAATTGTATTTTATGTAGTATTTAAGGTTCTTCAGTATAGAAGTTCCTGAGTAAATCTTAAACACTATGTGTTCTTGAAAAATTACATGTAAATTTCCTCATTTTACATATTCTATCACACGTTAAGGAATGCCTTGATAAATTCCTGGCTAGGTGAGTAATCTTCCTATAATGTTAAAGATTCAGTTTCACTTAATTTTGGATCTTTTTAAGTGGGACTACTTAGAAAATCTGTAACACAGCAATTCTAAATCATGATCCTTACCCTTAGGTATGTCAGGGTAAATGACAAGATGTCTAGAATTTGCTGTCCTAAAATAGATAAAGATGAAGTAAGAATGACAGGAACATTAACTGTTGAGGCTTGGAGGTGTATATAAAAGATATTAGTCTCTCTACATTTATGTTTCAAATTATGCTCAATAAAACTCCTTAAAAATTCTTGGCTTAAAGTATTAGAAAAATAATTTCAGAATCAGAAGAACTGAAATGTTCTAGAACTCCAAAATTTTAAAAATTCCTGGCATTAAAGAATTCGAAAAATAATTTCAGAGTTAAAGAACTGAAATGTTTAAGAGCTCTAATCCAGAAAGAAATGCTTTATTTATTCCTTATTACACTTAAGTAGTGCCATAACATCAGGAATAATCTCAAATCATTCCATAAATTTCAAAAGATACAAAATCAGTGACTCTGGAATCAGGAGAATTCCATTAGTTTAAAAAAAAAAAAAAATCTTCCTTAGACCCAGCCAGTTATCTCTCCTGTTTTTCAAAGTCAAACTACTTGAAAAAATAAGCGACTGTATCTGTCTCCACTTCATCTGTCCTTCTCAGCCCTCAATCCCCTGTGATCTGGTTTATGTTCCTGCTACCTCACTGAAACTATCCTGGCAAGGAGACCAGCAAGCTCCTACCTGGCACATCTAGATAACTACTTTCAGCTTACAACTTACCTGGAGTCTGCTGGGCATCTGCAATTGTCAAACTCCCACCTTCTTTAGCTTGCGTCCAACATACTGCTCTCTCCTTCCTTCTCCAACACTTCCTTTGCTGGCCCTTCCTCCATCTGCCTTTTCCTCAAACACTTCCATTTCCTGTGGCTCCAGCTGATTCTGTCTTCTTCTCCCATAATACTTGTTCTGCTTGTTTCAACTACTCCTATAACTTTATCCACAATACTTATGGTACCCAAGTATACATCTCTAGTCCTGAGTCCCACTCCCATATCTGCTTTTCAATACTTACTTCTTAATCTTTAATTCATTTGATAACTTATAAAACTTTCACTCAAGCCAGGAACCTGGGAACCATTCTTGAATTATAATTTTTATGGATTCTATTTAAAATGTTTCATAGCTGATGCCTCCTCTATTCCAGCAGCTACCATGTTATAATTTCTCATCCTAGACTATTAGACTCTTCCTGCTTCTATTCATAGATCTTTCCAGTCCATCCCCCATAACGAAGTCAGGGTGATCTTTCTAAAATCTCTTTCACACTATTCCATGCTCCTTTCAACTGCATGACAACTAAATACAATACGTATTCCTAGACTGGATCCTAGAGCAGGAAGAAAAAGTACTATAAAAATCATTACTGGGACATTTGATGGGGAAAATGCTATTAAGATCATCACTGGAGGGGCACCTGGGTGGCTCAGTCATTAAGCATCTGCCTTCAGCTCAGGTCATGATCCCAGGGTCCTGGGATCGAGCCCCACATTGGGCTCCCTGCTCAGTGGGAAGCCTGCTTCTCCCTCTCCCACTCCCCCTGCTTGTGTTCTCTCTCTCGCTGTCTGTCAAATAAATAAAATCTTAAAAAAAAAAAAAAGATCACCGGAGCATATGAATATGGGCTATATTAGATAACAGTGCTATATCAACATTAAATTTCCTTAATTTGATAAAGAGTTGTAATTATATAAGGGAATCTCCTTGCTCTTAGAAGATATATACCGAGGTATTCAGGGGCAAAGGGGTATAACATCTGCATCTAAGTAGCAAAAGATTCAGAAAAAAAGCAATACGCCTACAGAGTGAACATACCAGTAAATACAGCAAAATGTTGTCAACTGGGTGAATCCGGGTAAAAGGCATGTAGTTCTTGCAACTACTATTAGCTTGAGAAATTTCAGAATAAAAGGTTTTGAAAAACTTTCAATGTTCCCTATTATATGGAAGATAAAAGTCTGAACTCCTTAGTTAAGTTCTCCATCATCTGGCTCTTGCTCACATCTACCATTATCATTTATTAAATCACAACTAACATCCTACCGTCGACACACAGTGACTGCATATTTCTGTAACACACCAAACTACTTTGTTCCCTGTCAAACATATCCTCTCTACTTCTTGAACCTTGCCTATCTGGCGAACATCTTATTTTTTATGATACTGTTGAAGTCTCACCTCCTCTCCAATTACATCCTTCCTTCTACTTCCACCTTCCAGATCCAAATAACCACTCCCTTCTTTGTGACCCGAATGTACCCTGTACAGACATCTCCAATAGCACTTATCGTACTGCACTGCACTTTTGTGGTTTACAAGTGTGTTTCCTGCTACTCTGAGCCCTTAAGGACAGGGACAGTGACCTATGTTTATACTCAGCTCCAGCACAGTGCTTAAGTTGGATGGATATATTAATGAATATGTTTAACGAGAAGGGACACACTCATACACGCACATACACACAAAACATCCCTGGTTACTTTAGTATATGTATATTTTAACTCTTCTGTATTACAAGATAGAATCATGTATTGGTAAAGAGTATAGGCTTCAGAATCAGACAGACCTGAGGGATCTGAACCACAGCTCTCCTACAGCTTTGCAACTCTACTCAAGTTACTTTGTTTTTAAGCTTCAGGGCCTGGTACACAGTAGTTAATAAATAGCTGCCATTATTAATGTTATTATTCTTTCTCTTCCATGATGCCTATAATTAGATTGCTTAAAATCTCAAATATTCCCAAACCGCATGCTTTTAAAAGTAGTTTCCCTCCCCCCACCCATCTCTCCAATACAGCTTTTAAACAACCTCTCAAGGAATAAAAAGAATCATCTATTTTTTAACCAAGAGGTCAGCCTGTTTTCAATTTCTTGTGCCATTCAAAGATCCTGTGTAAAGGTGAAAACAAGTCCTATTAAAGTTTAATCTGCTTCTTAATATTCACAAATATCATCTGTTAAATGCTATTTTATGGCAGTTTTGCAAACAGCCCATTCATCAACTTCAAAGAAATGAGAAAAGTATGTGGTCAAAACAAGCAAAATAGAGAATTTCAATACCGCCTATCAAGTACTCAATTATCAGAAACAAAAACAAAAAATTATCTAAAAACAAAAAATCCAAAGACCACCTGTTAAAACAAATAAACTTATAATTCATATGAAAACTTCCAAAATTCTCATCTATGACCCGTTGTCCTTTACCTGTGACCCGAGCTTAATTGCTTGAGTATCTTAGACCTAGCAACATAGAAAGTTAGGATTCACTTCTGGAGAGAGATGAATAGTGCTGATAGCAAAGGAACAAAATACCAAAAAAAAAAAGTCTAGAAAAAGATAAAAAAGATTCTCAATACAGTCTGCATTTTTTCCCAAAGAAAACACATCAAAGTGAATAATACTAGTTGATGAGGGAGTAAGCATCACAGAAATTTCCTTCACAACTCAAAAACGATTTCAATTCCATAAAGAAATGGATAATGACAGCTCGGAAACACGTAAGTTTCTTAAGAAAGGACAGGGAAGAGGAAAAATGTTGCTAAATTTTTTTTTAAATGATGTAAATCAGTTTATTGGTCATGATTATTAAACATTCACAAGAACATTAACATATTACAACCATTTTTAAATGTGTATTACATATACTATTTCCTGAATTCAAAAGTATTAAGTATTAAAATTTGGATTTGTTTTAGGAATGACAAAAATTACTCCAATCTTTAAAGAGAACATCATCTTCCATTTTATTGAATTACCTTTCCTGTTTAAGAGCGTACTCCAGCATTTTGATCCTCCTCACAAGATCCTTCTTCAAAATTTCTTGACCCTTTCTTTCCCCCTGAAGGAAAGCAATCTGGGCCTGAGTAGGGAAAAGAAAGACAAAACTAAAATTAGACCAAATAAAAAAACTTTTTAACCCAGTTGAAGAAAGAAACTTTGGGAGATAGGACACTTAGATACAAATACGTTTCCTTCTACATATGTGTCACAAGTGCGTAAGTATATAGAAAGGCACTGATTGCAAGGGGAAAAAAACCTTTTTTTTAAATATGCATTTTACTTCAGATCAGGGATGTTACAACAGGTAGACTGTGTCCTCTAAGAGTCTATAATCTAAAACAACCAATATAAATGCAGACATATGCAAAGTGTACAGTATAGTTTACTCAAGTGTTTATGGCATTGAGGGGGCTTCTCTTTTATAAAGAGTGAAGATGGGGAAAGGGGATAGTAAAATCCTGAGTTCTTGTAATACCACTGCGAAGTAACAGTTCTCAGAGCTTCACCACATATATAAATCTTATGATGGACTTAAGATTGTCTTGAAAGACTTTATTCTGGACCTCCCCTGCAAACAATAAAGAGCTGCCTTTTCTCAATCCCCACTTTCACCCCAGCCTCTTTTAGAAGATTTAATGTGCAGAAAAAAAGTGAAAGTTCAAAAAAGGAAAATCAGAAACCACAGCCCTCCATAGGTTCCTGGCCCCTTCAAGGAATAATTAAAGAAAAAAACAAAAACAAAAAAAAACCCCTACATTTTAACATGTAAACAAACTGTAAAACTTTTGTCTTCAGAAAAACAGCTAGGTAAGAGTGGCTCTCCAGAATATCTAAAAAGACATTCAGAATTGAAATAGTATCTTCCACTTAAGGAACTGAAACTAGTTGCAAACACTAACTTGTTAAAGTAACTCGTAACACCACTAAGAATAGGGCAGAAGAGATTTTAGGATCCTTAAGAATAGCCATCGATTTCACTATTCTCATATGCTTTCCCCTTCCGTTTCTATTACATTAGTGCAGATAACAATGTTACTTATATTTCCACAGTGCTTTCCATTTAAGTAAGCAGGAACTTATATTTAATGATGACCATACCACATCCTTAAGAAATTGTGAATTGTCCAACTAAAGTTTAGTGAGTGAACCACTGTTTGAATTAACACTCCTTTCTATGTTTTCAGTACCATACTGAATACAAAATCCAATTTACCAAGGATCTTATAATTTTCAAGATGTAAGTAGTGCTGTTTTTGTTTTTATTTCAATAAGCTCTTGAAATTGCAATTAAAGAAGGATTATTTTTTTCTTACTGAATTAAAAATAGTCCAAAGACAACCATAGACAGAGAAAAAGAATATCTATACTACCCAAACTTAATGATCATAAAACCTTTCAAAATTATGTATTCTGCAAGGAGATCATTATTTTATGTAAGCATAATAATAACACAATGTATTTAAAGCTGACAAAAATGAGGGGCGCCTGGGTGGCTCAGTCAGTTAAGCTTCCAACTCCTGATTTCAGCTCGGGTCGTGATCTTGCGATTGTGAGACTGAGCGCCCCAGGTCAGGCTCTGTGCTGAGCATGGAGCCTGCTTAAGATTCTCCCTTCCTGGGGCACCTGGGTGGCTCAGTCAGTTAAACATCTGCCTTCGGCTCAGGTCATGATCCCAGGGTCCTGGAATCGAGCCCTGCATCAGGCTCCCTGCTCATGGGGAGCCTGCTTCTCCCTCTCCTCCCTGTTCATGTTCTCTCTCGCTCTCTCTCTCTCAAATAAATAAAATCTTTAAAAAAAAAAAAGATTCTCTCTCTCTCTCCCTCTATCCCTCATCCACATCTGCCCCCCACACTCACCCGCTAAAAAAAAGGAATAATAAAAGCTGAAAAAAATGAAAGCCTTGTCAAAAGGATATGACAGTCCAACTTGTTTGACCAAACAATGCTTTGGCATAGAATTCTATACATTCTTCAAAACGACTTTAATAAAAATAATAATCAAATCTGCATAATTATAAAATCAGAGTAATAATAAAATCAATGACCAATTTCT
Source organism: Eumetopias jubatus (assembly GCF_037043125.1). Taxonomy (NCBI): domain Eukaryota; kingdom Metazoa; phylum Chordata; class Mammalia; order Carnivora; family Otariidae; genus Eumetopias; species Eumetopias jubatus. The sequence goes on from NW_028274815.1 coordinate 30,491,530, forward strand.
TCCTCTCTATATCATTTGGCTAGTTTTGTATTTCTGCCACCATCATGGTTTCTGGATGATTCTGAAACTTCAGCCCATAATACTGGAAAGTCTTTACTGTGATTAAAAACTCCTTGTGTTTCCAGTACACTTGCTTCCCCATCCTTCTACCAATTCACATACTGGATTAGTTAAATATTTAATAAAAATAAAAGACCTAGAACTGTTTAAGACAAAGGTTACAGAGAAGATGGAGTTGCCTAGAAAGACAAACAAAAAAGAATAATAGTATTGGTGATATTTCTTGGTGATCACAGAATAGCTCTGTGATATTTCTGCCAAAGATGCATAACCTAAAATCAATCATAAGGAAGTATCAGGCAAATTCAAGTCAAGGGACATTTCACATTAACTTTCTTGTGATGTTCAAAAGTGTCAGCTCATAAAAGTCAAGGAAAGACTGTTTTAGATTGAAGGAGCCTAAAAAGACATGAAAACCAAATGTAATACATGATTTTGAACTGAATTTGGCTATAAAAGGACCTAATTAGGACAAGTGATGAAACATGAATGGGGTCTGAGGATTAGATGGTAGTAATGTATCAGTGTTAATTTCCTGATTTTGATGGTTATATGTGGTTACATAAGATAGTACTTGTTTATAGGAAATAAACACTAAAGTATTTGGAGGGAGGCAACAGCCTATCAGGTTGGCTGGCAACTTGCCCTCAAATGGTTCAGGAAGAAAAACATTCTGTGTATTGCCCTTGCAACTGTTCTGTCAATGTAAGATTTATTTTTTTTTTAGTTTTGAAACAAACACTATGCCAACTCCCCCTAATATAAGATACAAATAATTCAATTCAAAGTCAGCATTATGTATAATGGAAAAACCCAAGAAGTACTGACAATCAGGAACAAAAAAGGATGTCCATTTTTTACCACAAATATTTAACCATGTTCTGGAGGTAGTGGCCAATGTCATCAGTCAAGAAAGAAAGAAGTTTAAAAACAGAAAAAAGAAAACAAAATTGTTATCACTTGCAAATGATATGAGTGGATACCAGGAAAATCCAAAGAAACTGACTATAAAGTCTTACAAAAAATAGAGGAATTTTAATGAAGTAGCTACATGTAAAAAAAATAAATTAAAACCCATGAGCTATGAAAACAGTTCTATAATGATAGAAAACAATCCCATTTCTAATAACAAAAATAAGCTGATGAGAATAAAACTTCCAAGAAAAAAAATAAAAGCTAAGCAAAGAATACAGCACATGAGAATTCTAAAATACACATGGGAAAAAAAGCAAAATAAACAAATTATTTAAAATCCCTGAGATATTTTAAAAGATATTATGATTCTACAATCACTTAAATGGTGGTACTGATTCATGAACAGAGCTATGGTATGGACAGTCCAAACACAAACCCAAATATATACAGGAATTTAGTATATGCTAAAGGGGACGCTGCAGATCACTGGGGGGAATGTGGATTATTCAATAAATGTTGATGGGCAGCCACCTGGAAAATATTTCTCACATCAAAACAATAAAAAATGTTCAGGGGTGCCTGCGTGGCTCAGTCGGTTAAGCATCTGCCTTCAGCTCAGGTCATGATTCCAGGGTTCTGGGATTGAGCCCCACATTGGGCTCCTTGCTCAGTGGGGAGCCTGCTTCTCCCTCTCTCTCTCTGACTGCCGCTCCCCCTGCTTGTGCTCTCTCTCTCTCTCTGTCAAATAAATAAATAAAATCTTTAAAAAAAAATGTTCAAAGAACCCCAAAGCATTTGAAGAAAAGGTAGGGTTTGTTTTTGTTCTAATAATCTCAAAGTTAGGAAAGCCTTTCTGAGAATAAGATAAAATCCAAAGCCATAAAAGACTAATACATTTTATCTCAAAAAAATATTTGCATGTATATGGCAATTAAAAAGTTGCTGAAAACCTGTTATGAGAAATAAGACAATTCTTTTTTGACAAATGTCAAAATGAAATAGGAAATGCAGTCAACACAAATCACAAGAGTTTGCTTTTCTTACTATATTAAGAGCACTTACAAATCAGTAAGATAAGGACTCAACAGAAAAACATACAAAGGACATGCTCATAGAAAGGAAATACAAAACCTCAAACATATTAAAAAGATGTTTAATGTCACATGAAAGAGAAATACCAATTAAAACTATAATCAGATTTCCTCTTTTCCATCAGACTAAGTTCAATAATGTAATAAAACAATTATGTTGGGGGGAAAAGGCATTTGCATGTTGGCTGTGATGATATAAATCAATTTCACTACAGGGGACAATTTGGCAACATCCACTGACTCTGTAAATGCTCATACTCTTTACTCAGCAATTCTAATTCTAGATTGTTATCCTTCAAATATATTTGCACACGTGTGAAATGATACACTGAAAGAATACACACAAAAATGTATGTATAATTCTAATGTCCCTCCACAGGGGACAGGTTAAATAAATTATAAATACCACTAGTGGAAAATCAGGTCCTCAACTGATATCTATAAAAAAAGAGGAAGAAAGAGTCAATCTCTTAGATATTTTCCCTCTGGAAAACTCTACTCAGAAAATTGAAAAAAAGATCTTAAAACATATGTTCTTACAGACTAATTTCTTCTGTAAAAACCACCTGAGTCTAAAACATAATAACTGGTATAAATCTCTTTACCCTTTCAAAATAAAAAGTAAATCCCAGATAAAGATTTTTCTAATATGGCAGGATACTGTTGTTTGAATTGGATTATTTAACTGAAAAGACAGGAAGGGGAGGACAGACATAAGGGAAAAAAAAGACTGAAAGAAAGGAAGGGTAAGGTGGGAGGGGGAAAGGGGGAGGGAGGAGGGGGGAGAAGGGGTGGGGAAGGAAGAAAGGGAGGGAGGGAGGAAGGAAGGAAAGAAAGAAAAAATAAAAAGAAAGTGGGATACATCTATACAAAGGATTGCTACGTATTTGTTACAGACAGCTCTAGATATATTGATTTAGAATGATTCCCAAGATAGATTAAATAAAAAAAAAAAGCAAGACACAGAACAATGTATATAGTTCGCAACCATTTGGTTTAAAAAAAAAAAGGTAAATATACTATTATGCTTCTATGTATAAGTAATAACTCTGGAATGATTCACAAACATGTAGTCGTTCTGAATGTCTCCTGAGAAAGTAACTAGGTGGCTGGGAGAAAGAGGAACGGGAGTTAAAACTACTTTTAAAATATCCATGTCCGTCCTTATACCTTCTGAATGCCGTACCACAGGCATGTTACTATGCGTAAAAGTCTCTTAATTGAAAAATGTAATGACAATTACAGCCAAACAACTTCATTCACCAGATCTGGCTCCACAAGCCACCAGTTTGTAGACTTTGTCTTGGATGTTTTAATCCAACTACGTTATTTTTACAAAGGAGAAAAAAGCACCAAGAGATTGAGTAGTTTATATCCCTAAAGAGCACAGCATTCTCACAAATGAACTAAGATGACAGTCCAAGACCATGAATGAATCACCACTTGGAAAACTCACACGCAATGTAGTGGGAGTATCAGCAACAAGGATATGATAGAAAAACGCATGGTGCAAAGGGCCCCTTAAAGGTTCTCCCTGCACATCACTACAACAGAATTCCTTCTGAAATAAAGAGAGACAGTTCTCTAGAGAGCAAATATATTCCTAGCCTCCAATACTGTCCAGTAATATGGAACAGTGATGAATTCAGTTATCTAATTTTTTTTATAGCTATACCTTATGAACTATTAAGCTACAATCTGCCTACTTTTTAAAAACTCTTGCTTCTGCCTGCACTAATGTCACCTCAACATTCTCACAGAGTGAATTCTTCTAAACTTTCCAGAGTTCCGGGAACAAAAGATTAAGACATGCAATTGAAATCTTAAGAAAAAAATTAGAAAAATGAAGTAAATTCAATTTGATCAAGTAGGTAAGGTATGAAAATAGCTTTCAAGTGTTACAAATAAAATAATATATTTTTTAAAATTGTAAGTCATCATACATCCACTTATCTGTACAAGGAAACCTAATGGTAATGGCACATATATTTGAAAAGAAAACTTCGGAATTATCTTCAAGGAAAATGAATGTTAGAACTTTCACGATGCTTTATAAAATTTTTACATTATATACCTAAAATTAGGCCTTCATTTCCTAACAATGAGAAATAAAAAAGATAAAAACAACAATAACTGGATATTTTACAATTTGAGTCTACATGGTACACAAAAATTAATTTTTGTATTATTTTTCAATTCCAATTTGTCAAAAGGATATAGATAAGGAGTATAAATCTGTTTTAGCTAGGCAGGTTTATCTGTATATTCAGGAATATCTAATAAAGAAATTATTTTAAATGTACCATTTAATTTATTGAAACCATTTAAACTATCTTGTACTCTAAAATTAAAAAGGGCTCAAATTGAAAACTGAAATCACTAGAAAACATATTCACAAAAAGAAAAATACACAACATATTAGTTTGGGTTGGACACTTTTCAGTTGTTTCTTGGTCATCCGCTTTGGGAGGGAAAAAGCACTCACTTTTACAAAAATGTAAAGTACAAGAAAATTTGACCGATTTAAGCTTCTCACTTTGAATTTGAGCACAAACTCACAAATAGAGAAATATTTGAAAAGTAAAAGTGAGTAATATAGTTTACTTAAGCTAAGAAATAGCATACGATGAAGTTTCAATAATTTGCTTTATATCTAAACACCTTTATAAATCATACCTGTTCCCTCTGAAAAGCCTTGGATTACATTATTCTCTTAAATTCGGGCTGCCAGTTGGTTTTCTCTGGCATACAACTGTTGCCTCTAGAAAGGCCTCTCTCCTGAAGACAGTGTGACATTAAACTTTACCATGGGAATCACCTAGAGGACTTACTAAAAAACACAGACTACTTGAGCCACGCTCTACCCTCAGTCTAGAGTGGGGCCTGAGAATTTGCATTTCTAGCAAGTACCCAGGTGATGCTAATGCTGCTATTCTGGGACAATACTTGGAGAACCACTGACCTACACCATTTGTGACATAGTTAGAAGGCCAAAAATAAAGCAAATAGGCCGTTAAAGAATGAGGGATTGAGCTGTCCCAGAACCCTAGCTCTCTCCTCCACAGAAGTACAAAGTCTTATATAGGCCCTCAAGCTGACAGACAAGAACACATTAGTTTTTTTGATTCTCTTCCAAATTTCTTGTTTATGACTATATTTTTAGCAGTCTCAAGATAAAAACATAAAATTGACCATTTATCATTCAGTTTAATCACATCTTTAGGGAATACCTACTACCCACCACAGTCCATATTACTGTAAAGAATATAGGAAAGACAAAACCAAGTTCCTACTCACAGTGCACTTCCAATCTAATGAGGGTACAAGATCAGGACATGTAGGTATAGAAAAGAGCTAAGACCAGACAATGGGGTCTCCTAATAAATGAGGATTTGAGTCATAAATTTATTGAATGTTCACATTTATTCATTTAACAGTATTAACTGAGCACCTGCCTTGCACCAGGCAGTCATTGACACTAGGGCTAGGGTAGTGACAAAATAAAACAGAGCTCACTGCCCAGTGGATGAAACATGTATGCTGAACAAAACATATGATGTTGTATGCAACTAGAACCAGAAACAGTTATAGGCAAAAGCAGTGACTATAAAAATAAACACAAAATAGGGGCATCTGGGTGGCTCAGTTGGTTAAGTGTCCGACTCTTGATTCTGGCTCAAGTCATGATCTCAGGGTGGTGAGACTGAGCGCTCAGTGGGGAGTCTGAGATTCTCTCTCTCTCTCCCTCTGCCCCCCCCTTTTTGCTCTAAAAAATAAAAAAAATCTTTAAAAATAAATAAATAAATAAACACAAACTACAGTGAGATGCCTAGTCAACTCTGGGGTCAAGTACAAAACTGATGTTCATCTCAGAAACTGTATTTTAATCTAGTATTAACTTTACAACTAGCTTTATCTTTCAATAAATGAATGAGCTTCCTGAAATTTTCCTCAAAAATTCTGTACCATTATTTTTATTTATTTATCTAGCATTCTTTTCCAAAGAAGATGAGTAATTTTTTTTTAGATGACACATTATGTCTGAAATGCCATAGGAGATAGTGGTATATTCGATCACATCAATCCCTCCATCCCTACATGTATGATTAAAAATATAGACTGTCCTACACAACAAACTCTCCACTGCCCAAATTCACACTTAAAACATTAATTACATGCATATTATCAACTGATGGCAAGATATAAATAACTGTACATCAAGTTTCTTGAGTCCGCACAAAGGTTCCCTCTTGCCCCCAACCAATCAATTCCCACAGCATGTCCTCCTATCTCTCTAATCTTTACAAATGTTTCTAATGTTTGCACAAAGAAGTGGAAAATTCAGTTACAAAAAACATATATACATATACATATATGCAATATACAAGCGTATCAGATTAACATTGTGTACTATAAACTTGCACAATGTTATATCAGATATATTTCAAAAAAGCTGGAAAAAAAAGAATATGTATATATTCATACACATACATAGAGTGGAGTGAGAGAATAAGGTATCAATCAAAGGGAGAATCTGTGGATGTGCAGTATAATAAACTTGACATTCACAGATTTAATATTCACAGTTATCACTGTTTGAGAGCCACTCAGAAGATATTCCCTTAAGACAATGAGAAGCTAGAGGACAGATCCAGAGTAAATGAGTGAGCCGAGCCTAGATAAGCATTCACATCTCAAAGTTCAAAAGCAGTAACTCTATTTTTCTTTTTTAAACTGAGTTTCTTCATAAAAAATGTCTCCCCTGACCCCAACCCCAAAGAAAACCAAATGGCTAGCACAAATGAAGTGAAGAAAAATATAAGGACTAAGAAAGTAACAGTTCTTAGGAAAAGAAGGAAATGCCAAATTTGGTATTTGGTAACAGCTTGTAACTATGAATGTGAACAAGTCCACCAAATGTTCTATACAAAAAAAAAAAAAGAAAAAAAACATTACTGACTCAGCAAGTGCTCTAACCTGAGCAAAATCTATTCATCAAAAGAAATAAAACTTTCATTAACACTAAGAAGAGGGGCGCCTGGGTGGCTCAGTTGGTTAGGCGACTGCCTTCGGCTCGGGTCATGATCCCGGGGTCGTGGGATCGAGCCCTGCATTGGGCTCCCTCCTCCGCGGGAAACCTGCTTCTCCCTCTCTCGCTCCCCCTGATTGTGTTCCCTCTCACGCTGTCTCTCTCTCTCTCTCTCTCTCTCTCTCTCTGTGTCAATTAAATAAATAAATCTTAAAAAAAAAACCACTGAGAAGAATATTAACTTAATAGGAATATATATATATGAAACATGAATCTCAAAGGAAACATGATTCAGAGGAAGCAAGGGTCCCACACAAAGACCTCTTAATTTTAAAATTTGAGGATGCACAAAGTTCTCAAAGTATCCCTTGCAAATGACAAGTTTTCTATAGTGTATGATTTTCTTTATGGTTAGAAAACTGCAAAGGAGTTCTAAACATGTCCTAAACCAAATCACCTTTTGAGAGGTATACAATCTCTAAAGAAGCAGTCTTCAAGGGGCAACACTTTTCATATTTAAAGCATTCATTCAATATGTCTGAATTGTGAACCTATAAATGTAAGGCGTTATGAAACTAAAGCCCAAATTCTTCCCAATGGAATTTAAGGCTATCTACAATCTGTTCCCAGCTCACCGGTCTAGCTTTGTCTTCCACATTTCCTTCTCACACAACCTGTGCTCTAATCAAAGCAGACCATCTTTTGGTCTTCAAATATGGCCTCAACTCTTCCAGGCCCATGCCTTGGCTTATGTTCTTCTCTTCATCCCCACTACCTTCCCCAAATGCCCTTTTGCAATTTCAAATTCTACCAATGCCAACTCTTAGCCTATTTAGCTTAAAGTAATCCCTCCCTTCTCTGAGGTACTCTAAAGAGTACTTATTATTTTCTACTAAAGAAAAACACCTCTATGTGTAAATACTGTTTTACTACTTTATGGCACTTAAACTAATGTTCATTCAGGAGGCAAGAAAATAAGCACTTTGTAGTACAAGGCATTCTGCTAAACACAGTTTAAGTATTAAACTAATCTAATTTTCTGTTATTACAGTTTTTATATCATTTTCTTTGAGTTTATTACAGAAGTAATAATAATAATAATTGAGTAAAAAATCAATTTAAGCAAATTTACCATAACTTACCTAACCATTGTGGCAGATCTTGCAGACTGGCTACTCAAAATACACATTCCCAACCCCTTTCTACTCTGTAACTTCCCACTATAGAATCTGGAAAGTAAAATTCACGCTTTCTTAGTTTCTGTTGTGGCCACACATGGCTATGTAATCAATGAGATATGTATGGGTATCTGTTGGGGACGGGGAGAAGGTACTTATGAGAAAATTTATCATTCATTGATAAAGGAGACACACCCAAAAAACATTCAAACAAACCTATCTGCTGCTTTTCACTCTGGTCTTGAGATCTCTAACTACAGCAGTCCCGTAATCATAATGTAACGAGAAAGAAGACAATAAGCCAACAGACTGGGGTGAAGGATGGCAGAGGAGAACAACAGAAAAGGCCTAGTTACTTTATGTCATCACTGAGTAACTACACCAGCTTATGTCAGAGAAAAAGACTACCCACCACCAGACTTGTGGGAAAAATATGACCTTTGTTATGTCAGTGTTAGATCCGAAGGGGTATGTGCACCCCGATGTTTAAAGCAGCAATGTCCACAATAGCCAAACTGTGGAAGAAGCCAAGATATCCATCGACAGATGAATGGATAAAGATGTGGTGTGTGTATATATATGTGTATATATATATGTGTATACACACACACACACAAACACACACAAATGGAATATTATGCAGCTATCAAAAAGAATGAGATCTTGCCATTTGCAACGACGTGGATGGAACTGGAGGGTGTTATGCTGAGTGAAATAAGTCAATCAGAGAAAGACGTGTATCATATGACCTCACTGATATGAGGAATTCTTAATCTCAGGAAACAAACTGAGGGTTGCTGGAGTGGTGGGGGGTAGGAGGGATGGGGTGGCTGGGTGATAGACATTGGGGAGGGTATGTGCTTTGGTGAGCGCTGTGAATTGTGCAAGACTGTTGAATCACAGATCTGTACCTCGGAAACAAATAATACAATATATGTTTAAAAAAAAAGAAGAAGATAGCAGGAGGGGAAGAATGAAGGGGGGGAAATCGGAGGGGGAGACGAACCATGAGAGACGATGGATTCTGAAAAACAAACTGAGGGTTCTAGAGGGGAGGGGGGTGGGAGGATGGGTTAGCCTGGTGATGGGTATTAAAGAGGGCATGCTCTGCATGGAGCACTGGGTGTTATACACAAACAATGAATCATGGAACACTACATCAAAAACTAATGATGTAATGTATGGTGATTAACATAACAAAATTTTTTTTAAAAAAAGCATTCCTGATACTCATTTCACTAGAGCTGGGCATTTAGACTGTAATTTTTCATTATTACAAAATAAACTGCTAATGATATTCTTCATGCATATAGATTTTTTAAGCTTTTAATTTTAATTCCAGTGTAGTTAACATAAAGTGTTATATTAGTTTCAGGTATACGATATAGTGATTCAACAGTTCTATACATCACTCAGTGCTCATCATAATAAGTGTACTCTTTAATCCCCATCACCTATTTCACTCACCTTCACACACCTCCCTTCTGGTAACCATCAGTTTGTTCTCTATAGTTAAGAGTCTGTTTCTTGGTTTGTCTTTTTTTTTTTCCTTTGCTCATTTTGTTTTGCTTCTTAAATTCCACATGAGTGAAATCATATGGTATTTGTCTTTCTCTGACTTATTTGACTTAGCACTGTACTCTCTAGACCCATCTATGTTGTTGCAGATTTCATTCTTTTTATGGCTGAATAATATTCCACTGTATATATATATATATATATACCACATCTTCTTTATCCATTCATCTACTGATGCACACTTAGGTTGCTTCCATAATTTAGCTATAGTAAATAATGCTGCAATAAACATAAGCGTGCATGTATCACTTTGAATTAGTGTTTTTGTATTTTGGGGGGTAAATACCTAGTAGTGTGATTACTGGATCATAGAGTAGTTCTATTTTTAACTTTTTGAGAACCTCCATTCTGTTTTCCACAGTGGCTGCACCAGTTTGCATTTCCACCAACAATGTAAGAGGGTTCCTTTTTCTCCACATCCTTGCCAACACTGGTTGTTTCTTGTGTTTTTGATTTTAGCCATTCTGACAGGTGTGATATCTCATTGTGGTTTTCATTTACATTTCCCTGACAGTGAGTGATGTCGAGCATCTTTTCATGTGTCTGCTCGCCACCTGTACATCTTCTTTGGAGAAATGTCTATACATGTCTTCTGCCCATTTTTTAAACTGGATTATTTGTTTTTTGAATGTTGAATTATATCAGTTCTTTATTTTGGACACTAACCTTTTCTTGGGTATGTCATTTGCAAGTACCTTCTCCTGTTCAGTAGGGTGCCTTTCATGCATATAGACTTTTAAGGGAATTATTTCTCTGGGAAAGACTGCAACAAACTGAATTACTAGGTCAAAGTCTGTTTCCTGATAGATAATGACCAACTGATAATACCAACAATGTATGAGAGTAAAGTTTAACAAATCTCACCTAGCATTGGGTGTTGTTATTGACTTTTAAACACTCATAGATAGAAAAGAGTACCTTTCATTGCTTTAATGAATATTTCTTTTACAATATTAATATTGACTATTTTGCCATATGCTGACTGTTGTCCTGTAACAGAACCATCCAAATACTCATTAAGAGAGTAGTTCAATAAGCTATATTTTGATTGCTTTAAAAAATTAATCTTCCTCATTAAAAAATACTATAAAATGGAAAAAAAATTCAAATTTTATATAAATAAAGGAAAAAACCAACATCCATTCCTTTACCCCATCCCACTACCTAGAGATAACCAATGTGAACAGTTTCCTGAATTCTCTTGTGAACTTTCCTGTATGCAGAGACAGAAAGATAAGCAAAAATGACATCTGTTTTGGTTACATAATTACCGAAAGTGCAGAGACTACAACTATACATATATGAAAATACATGAAATTAATGAAAGCTATCTTTTTTTGAGCTCTTCCTATGTTACATTTTTCAGAATAAGTGTTTTAACTCATTTCATTGTCACACAAACAAAGAGACAAAGTAACTATGTACAAACCAATCATCTTTAAAACATGTATACTAACAGAGATCTGAAGAAAACACAGATGGTAGAGGGTTAAATTTAAAGAGCTTGTAGTGAAGGAGGGTAAGTCTGAAATGTAAGTTTATATGTTGCTGATTTTACTATTAAGGTGGGCACTCCCTATAGGCAGTAGGCAAGACAGGACTGGAGCTTCCAGAATAGAAACATATTTAGCAATCTTGACTTTCAAACATACAAACCCATAACATGTCTCAAATCAATTAAAGTAGCTACAAGTATGTGTGTGCCTATAGATATATACGTAGATATCTCTATGTGTGTGTATATATATATATATTCTTTTTACTAATTTGTAAGAGTAAGATCCAGAAAATGTCTTTTTAAAATTAAATCCAGGGTGCCTGGGTGGCTCAGTTGGTTAGGCGACTACCTTCGGCTCAGGTCATGATCCTGGAGTGCCAGGATCGAGTCCCACATTGGGCTCCCTGCTCAGCAGGGAGTCTGCTTCTCCCTCTGACCCTCTTCCCTCTCGTGCTCTCTATCTCTCATTTTCTCTCTCTCAAATAAATGAATAAAATCTTTAAAAATAAAATAAAAATAAAATTAAATCCATTACAATCGCTTCTCGGCCTTTTGGCTAAGATCAAGTGTAAAATTAAATCCATTACATAAAACAATGCCTGTTATTTTATAAGGTAATATTCCTAATATAAATACAGATCACTGGGGTGCCTGGGTGGCTCAGTCGGTTAAGCGTCTGCCTTCAGCTCAGGTCATGGTCCCAGGGTCCTGGGATGGAGCCCCTCACATTCCCTGTTTGTGTTCCCTCTCTCACTGTGTCTCTCTCTGTCAAATAAATAAAATATTTAAAAATAAATAAATAAATAAATAATAAAATAAATACAAATCCCAATGACTTCACCTTAACCTACTTTACAAGTATTATATTTATTTAGCTTTAATAAATAAAACTATCGTCCTGTTTCCTGCTAAAACTGTATTACTAACCTAAAAAATTACCAAAAATAAATTACAGAAAAAGAAGAAAAACTAATCCTACTTGTAAATATAGATAGAAAATGATCTCAATAAATAGATATTCCATGCTCTCATAAAGGATATGAATAAGCAATTTAGAGAAGAGGAAACTCAAAGTCTAAGAAGCTTAGAAAGAGATTCTTGATCCCACTGATAAGCGGAAAAATTCAAGTTAATATAAATAGGAGATATACCTTTATGAGACTAGCAAGAAGGAGAATTCTAGATGATATGTGATCACGTACTGTTAGTGTAAATGTAGACAAGGGCAGTCCTTCTCAAACGCAGTTGGCAACTTAGCTAAATTAGGTTTATGCATACCCAACAATTACTGTTTAAAAAATTCTCAAACAGGGCGCCTGGGTGGCTCAGTCGTTAAGCGTCTGCCTTCGGCTCAGGTCATGATCCCAGGGTCCTGGGATCGAGTCCCACATCGGGCTCCCTGCTCAGCAGGAAGCCTGCTTCTCCCTCTCCCACTCCCCCTGCTTGTGTTCCTGCTCTTGCTGTCTCTCTCTGTCCAATAAATAAATAAAATCTTTAAAAAAAATAAATAAATAAAAAATAAAAATAAAAAAATTCTCAAACAGTTCAAACTAATAGTTAATGTATACAAAATATCACATATGAATCTTTTTAAAAAGAGAAAAAAATGACACAATTTGAGTTTTGCAAATAAAGAACGCGTACAGAAAAAATATTTTACAAAGGAAAAACGGAAGATGAGAAGAATGGAGATTAAAATAGATAAGCAGATTAAACAAGAGAGGCAATAAACAATTATTGCCAAGGTAAATACAAGTTCAATAAAAAACCCAAGTGTGTGTGTTTGTGTGTGTATATACATAAAATTCTGGCGGGATACACACTAAATTGTTACAATTTATCACTAAACAGGTTTGTGAGAAGGACTGGTGAGAGGAGGGGTACTTTCTACCCTTTATCTTTCTGACTATCTTATGTTTTATATATACACCTATTCTTTTTTTTTTCTTTGAAGATTTTATATATTTGAGAGAGACAGAGCATGCACAAGGGAGGTAGGGGGCAGAGGAAGAGGGACAAGCAGACTCCCCACTAAGCAGAGAGGCCAGATGCAGGATTCAATCCCAAGACCCTGAGATCATGACCTGAGCTTAAGGCAGACGCTTAAACGACTGAGCCACCCAGGCTCTCCCACCAATTCTTATTTTCAAGATATTTCTTCTGACAAAGATTCTCTTCTCAACCTAACTTTAGTCAGGCTCCTCTGAGTCGGCTGCTTAACTAAGCCAGATCTTTAGACTTCCATGTTTACCTTCACATCCCCCAATTTTAGCAACAATCTTACTAAGTCAGTTTGGCAAGAATCCCTCACCTTCAATATCTCATCACTTTTAACACCTGATCAAATTCCTCACCCCTCCAATCCCCCAGGTGACATTTGGTCACCCTGGCCTCCCTTCAGCAAGAATCCTGTCAAGTTATTTTAGCCAGAATCCCCTTACTTGTGATGTTTCCTCTTCATAATTTACATCCCAACCCCTCACCCCTTGGCTATAAATTCCTAATTTTCCTTGCTGTGTTCAGAATTGAGCCCAGTTTTATAATGAGGTCTCTTTCCCCCTACTGCAATAGTCCCTGATTAAAATCTGCTTATACTACCTTAACCACTTGTCCAGCTCTGGTTTTCTTTAACACTGTTAAATGTAAAATTTAGATAGTTTCTAAAAATAAAGTCTAAGTTTAACTCTGAATTCTAAATAAGGATTAAAACTTTCTTTTTTGTAGAAAAATTGGTGGTTTCTAGTCAGTGATTCATGCTCTAAATCTCTTCTCTAATTCATATTATAGCAAACTTACAAAAACATTTTAAAGATTTTTTTAAAGATTTTTAAAAACATTTTAAAGATTTTTTTTTTATTTGAAAGAGAGAGAGCTCCCTTGTGCGCTGGGATGGGGGGACAGGGGGAGAAGCAGACTCCCCGCTGAGCAGGGAGCTGGATGCGGGGCTGATCTCAGGACCCTGAGATCCTGACCTGAGCTAAAGGCAGACACTTAACCAACTGACTGAGCCACCCAGCTACCCCTACAAAAACATTTTTTAAAAATCAATATAGATTCCTTAACTAGGGAAGTCAAGCTTTATTAAAACAAGTTTTTATTACTAACTACCTGATTTTTAAACATCATAAAACTCATTTCCTGATTATATATATATATATATATAAAATTAGGTCAAAATACCAAAGTAACCATTTTTATTCAAACAAGTAAACAAGAGAACACAAAGTAGGGAAAATAGGAAAGACTTAGACACACATAAAAAATACCTGAGATAAATCATTTAAGCTTTGATGTATACTGAATTTTAAAGATAATAAATTCCTGATTTCATTTTGAAAAAAAAGCCTGGGGACATAATTTTTCTTGATAACTCAGGACCAGAGCTATACAGACCAATTACTGAACTGTATTGTACAAATATCCAATGTTCTTTGATGTGGGATTTGGGAGATTCCTCCTCCTGGTTCTCTCATTAATCGATATGATCTCATTAAAGTTACTTAACTTCTCTGAGTCTCAGTTTCCTCAACTATCCAGGGAAAGAGTTTAACATCCTGTGATTATATGGAACTGAAGATGGTATGTGGAAAACAAAACTGAGTAAGTCCTGATCCCAATGAGTATTGTTTTTAATTTCTATTTATTTGCATGGGAAACTAATGGTATACCCCTGAATTAATATCTGCCAAGGCAGTATTGCTTTGGCTGATTTTTTAAAATTTATCACTGAATTCAAGACAATAGCCACCTTCCAAATGATATCCTCACCTTCCAGAATAATTATCCTTTTCTCTATAATTATCAGCGTTTTTTTGGACAGCAGCAAGACAGCGTTTTTTTCTGTATTATTAGTCAAGGGCTCCTTCTTGCAAATTTGAACTCAATTTTAATATCATCAACACATAATGTTAACACATACTATGATAGGTGTTAGAATTTAAAAAATAATAGTAAGGTACAGAGGAAGCTGCTAAAGTTCCAAGAGGACAGAGACTGTCTATGCTATTGACTGCTATATCCCCAATGCCTAGAACAGTCACTTGCATATAGTAGATGCCCAATAAATATTTGTTAAATTAATTGGACAGATTCATAAAAAGCAAGTAAACAGTAAAAGATAGCACACCCTAAGTGTCAAATAACAAAAGCAAGTACTAAAAAAGTAACAATCAAAACCAAAACCAAAAACTCTTCATGTTGAAAATGGGACTTAAGCTAAATTTGAATAAAGAATATATAAATCTGAAAGAATAATACAAATCATGGAAGATTATTTCAGAACGATGCAACTTTTTCAGCAATGATAAAAAAAAGTTAAACGCGGCTTATGTGCCAAGCAAGCTTAAACTATGCTGGTTTAGAAAGAGTACCCTAACAGGTAGGAAATATAATAGTCTGATCACGGAAGAGATTTGAGGCAAAAAGAAAAAAATACGTATCTTGAACAAATTATTATTTTTAGAAGCTTGAGAGGCAATATTGTGTAGACTACCTTGACCAAGGGAGAGACCAGAGGTAAAAAATTAAGAAGGCCTCTACTGCAGTCACCCAGATATGAGCTGGTGAGGATCTGAACCAAGTTAACAACAGTATTAAAAATTAAATGATTAAAATGGATTTAAAATATTAAATCGTTTACAAAACCAAATGCATGGCTCGGAGAGTGAAGACAAGAGAGTGAAACGCTGACTCAAAGCTGAATCTAGACTTCCAGAAAGGGTAAATTAGAGGCTGGGTATGGGGAGGAGAGGCAGCTTGGTTTGTGAGAAGGATTTTAGAAAGGCTGAGGGAGATTCAAGTTATAGTAGGTCACCCAGGTGACGTTAGCAAGAAATTAGAATTGTAACTGTGGAAAAATATCACCACTACCTAGAGATGTAATTTTATAAGGCATCAATCTATATATAAAAAGAGTCAACTAGAGTGAGAAGATTGAAATCAAAGAGAAACTGCTGGAAAGAAAAAAAAAAGAACAATCTAATCTGGCGAACAAGTATCTGAACAGTGGACTAGAGGGAGAAACAAGTAACCCAAAAGAGAGAAGAAGAACAAAGAAACTGAGAAAGAAGAAAATGAGACTAGTAGAAAACCAAAGATACTAAATGTGGTCTGTACAGAGAAACTGACAGTGGAATGAAAGGTAACAAATGGGATGACAGCACTGACAGATAAGAGAGCTGAAAGGGGTTTCCTTTGTTGTCACTATTGGTTTGGTTGGTTTTTAAATGGGAAAAGCTAAAATGGCACTGCCACAGTGGATACTACCACTGGCATAATGGACTCAGGTCTATCTAAAGTTAAGAATCATCGCTTGATTCTAAGCTCCATGTGACCTGGAACTGTATCTGCTTGTTTTCCACTGTTAATCCACAACGTATTTTCTATGAGGCTTTGGCAACTTTCTTATTTCCATATGGTAGCCTTTTTTGTGCTCATTCTCACACTTGGCTGGCTATAAGGAGCCGGGAAACTAAACTTTAATTTTTGATGAAAAAAAGCCAGCTTAAGGATAAAAAAAAGTCAGAATTTTAATTCTAAATTCTGGAAAACTGGGACATTTCTATTTTATTAAAAATAATAGAGTTCAAAAAGTTTAAAATCATAGTATATTAGTAATGCAACTATAAACAAAACTGGAAAGGTAGAATACAAAGTAATGAAAACTAGATAGTTTACTTAAAGCCAGATTTATCTTCACAGAAAAAAAAATATTCAATTTGTTATTTAGAAGGAATAAGGAACATGTATAAAATTTGAAGGCATGGGTTTTAGAAAAGAAAAAAAGTGTTATCTGACCCTGCTGATTGTAAAGACTTTTCAGGACATGATGCCAAAGACATTTCCTGGCAGTCAGTGTTTAACACACAAAGGGAGAAGAAAACAAACCTACACTCACAACTACCAAAACCCAAGCACCACTGGCTGTAGCTAAGATCAAGCTGCAATTATGAAGCCAGTGGCATCCCTAAGATGAGCTCTGTCAGATGACTTGGCAGGGCCCAGGCCATGCTCTACACAACGGAACACAGATACTACTTGCTCTCAAAGGCTCTTTCCAGGGGAAGTCATGAGGCGGAACTAGCTAGCAGCAAGAGGGACAGATACACTGCTCCTCCACATTCCACCATATATTGTACACTCACGAAATTTATTACAAACACTGTAAATATCAAAGATGTCTGAGACACAGGACCTGTCCTTATGGCCAAAATTTAGCTAAGAGACATGACATACATATTCAAACACATATATTTAATATATATTCAGTAACAATGTAGCCTAATATATGATTCATTTATTTAAGAACCATTTATTAAGCAGCTACTATGTGCCAGTAACTGCTGGACCTTAGGGAAATAAAAACGCCCTTAAGTGACTCAGAACCTAGTGAGAAAACAAATATGCAAAGTATGAGATAGGTGGTATAACTGAGACACAGAAGTTCTCACCACTAATCCTCTCTCAAGCAAACCTCTGGATTAACCAGTATTCTTCAGTCCCTTTGTAAAACACTGCCTAATGCCCAGGGCACATTAAATATTCACAGCTTGAGTATGTTCTTCTTTACAGTTCACCCATCCACTGCGGTTATCTCAGTTGAGTTGTATAAGCTCACCAAGAGTCAACTTGGTTTCCTCCCAAACCTGTTTATGTCAGTTGCACTGTTGCTTTGATTAGATAATTCAATTAAACATTACATAAACCAATAAAATACAGGTATGAAAAGAACGACTAAGTTGAATGCTTTGGGAAGACAAGACAACAAAGGAAACCTATGAAAAATACTGCTATCGAATTAAATGTGAGTGAAACAACTGTAAAAGAATAGGGAAAAGTCATAAAAATCCACGATTATGCACTGTATACTTTACCCAAGGAAAACCAAAACCAGAAACCACAAGCAATGTATCATGATTGTAATTATTCAAGAAAGACAACACAAAACTCCAATCAGCATTCTAAAAAAAAAAGTGAAGTGCAGGTGGGCTTGGTCTTACAGTGGCAAATGAGTATGCGTTTATATATTAACTTAAATGACTTGGTATCATTTCAACCAGATTAACTGCCCAACCACTGGTCAGGATGGTGTTTCTGTCTTATATATACAAGCTTTTAGGAGAGCATGAAGCTTCACAATGTCCAGAGGTCAGAGAGGTTTCCCAAAGAAGGTAAACTGAATCTTGGAAAAGGATTAGAAATTTACCAGGCAGACAAGGGAGGGAAAATATCCCAACCCTATACATTGACTCAGAAGCATAAGAGAAGAAGAAAAATGTCAAAATATTTCCTTCCATTTACCATGCCCAGGCCCATCACTCAAACTTTTCTTACGGGAAATTATTTATCCTCTTTCATCCATGAATTAGGGGATAAGCATTAATACGTACCACAAAGAGCTTTGCTAAGATTAAAATAGATTACACATGTAAAGTGCTCTGCACTGTGTCCAGCATGTGGTAAGAGCTCAACAACAACAAAAAACCCTATTATTATTTTTGGAGGGTAAAGGAGAAAGGAAAGGAAACAAGATAAAGTTTTGGGTTCAAGTACTGAGACCATGGTACCATCTTCCCCAACTAACTACTCTTTCAAGTTCAGTAAGTGTACTGACCCAGATCTCTAAGCTCCTCCTTGTTCCCTTTTAGCTTTATATGAATCCACATTCCTTGGGAGCAGGTTTTGGTTGTGCATATAATTTGGCTCCTTTGCTGACTGCTTAACCTTCTCATTTAGGAAATATAAACAAAACATACAAACAAAAAAATGAGAACAAGTCCCAGACTGAGCTGTAGGTTTCCATGAAGTGAAACTGGTATCACTCTTGTGGAATCTGGCATCTGGTTTATTTCTCCAGCTAGATATGCTGGTACTGGATCCAATTTCTGTCCCAGGTAAATGAGTGCTAATGGAACCTCTGTCTAACACTCCCCTGGTCCTTTCCTTGGATCTCTATAGTGCAGTTATGCCAAGAACCTATTCGCCACACCCAAAATACCTATTCCACCCAACCCTATTCAATATTTCCCAAAGCTCCCCTCAATTTCAGGGCTTCTACTCCCTTACTTTTCTCCCAATCTTATCTACCAAAAAAAAAAATCTCATTTTTCCTTGTGCTTCTAGCCAACTCTACAATAAATCGTCCTTCTTACATATTAATCTTTTCTAATATTCCATCATCTTGTTCAGATAAGGTACTTTTGTAATAAAGTTAAACAGCATTAAGTCTGCCAAAGAAAGTGACTTTATTTCTTCAAATACCTTAATGCATAAGAGCAAATACATGGTTGACATATTATTCTGTTCAAACAGCATATGTAGGCTGAGAATGACCTAATAACCAAAGCACTGCACAAAAGGTGATATGTAGTCAATAAACACTAACTATATTTTAAAAAGTACACACACACACACACACACACACACACAGAACTTAATTAGGCTACCATCACCTGAAAAAGATCCAAATTTGCAGACTTTTTTAAAGAAATAAACATTTTATATCAGTATTCCCTACACAAAAATAAAATTATTAAAAGAAACTAGGGTGACACAATGTTTAACACTTTTGAGGAACATAAATTGTTGAAGACTTTCCTGAACCCCTTAAAATATAGTCATTTCACTAAGTTGTTCTGCTTGAAGAAAAGTTTGAAATGTGAGAAGAATTTACATTATGACAGCTACTCAAGGCATAATTAATCATCTAAATATTATAATTCACTTGGCTACCTCAGATCAGAAGCAGCTACACAGGGTGAGGGACCAATAAAAGGAGATGATGTAGTATGCAGAACAATGCCTGGGCCGGAGCAGTAGGACTCCTGGGTTCTAAACTAAATCTCCACCAAGTCACAGAGTGATCGAAGACAACTCACTCCATCTCTCTGTGGCCCTCACTGATAAAACAAAGGATGAGACTACTTAGGTGCAGAGGTCCCTCAGGAGGTAAAATATTCTTAGCCTAATGAAGGGAACAGAAAATTGAGAGTAGAGATGGGGAGGGTGGGGGCAGAAAGTGTGTGTGTGTCTTTCCTTGTCAGCCCTAGAATTCTACAAGTGTTAAAACAAAGACTACAGACAATACATGCTCTAGGAATTAAGAACAAGTTCATGGTACAGTTTCTCCCTCCTGTCTGTGTCTGCTCCCCCCACCCCTCCGCTCCCCTCTCTGTCTCTTCTTTTCTTCTACCCTTTTTCCCCAGCTTCTCTCTAGCCTCAGGTTTCTTTCCTGAACTCCACAGTTTCCTCTATTCCTATCTCCAGTCCTCAATGCTTACAGTTATCACCACCTATCACTACACATCTCTGGCCTGCCCCTTACTTTGGATGCTGTCAATTTATTGTCCTTAAATCACTACTAACAGGGCAAAGAGAATCTAAGTAGCCACTATGTGCCAAATGGATCACTTAAACCAGATCTTGGCTTCTAACATTTAATATAAATAAATAATATAGTTGAAAGCATTCTCTCCATAGAAATCTCAACCAGCAAGAGCAAACCATTTATTTAGACACCTATTATGAGTCACATACTTTGCATATTTAATCTTTTTTAAAATTACAACTACTCTTGTTTGGTGGGTATATTAGAATTCATAATTTACAAAGATGAGGCCCAGAAAAATTATATACTGGAAATGATGGTGTTAAGGCCCAAACTTTGCATAGCCACATTATATGATAGGCAATAGACTGTTTTGTCAAATGGCCCACCAAAGCAAGAAACTCCAAGGATCCCAAGGGCAAGTTTATTTCTAAATGGCCCAGAATTAAAACCTAGATACCATTAATATTCATAAATCAGAAAGTATGGCTGACATCAAGTAGATAATAGGCTGACAAAGGGAAATCAGTCCAGATTATTTGGACTTCCAAACACCTTTCAAAGACTGATTAGTAAAGGGGTTTGTTTTAAATTCTGCTTAAATTACCAAGACTTTGGAGAGAAGCTGTAGTCTCCTCGCCTATCACTGGAACTCAAAGAAAAGTAGACTTAGATGGTAAATAAAGTTTAGGGCTAAATAAGGACATCTCTTAATAAAAAAGTATTATCAACGATATTTTTCCACAGATAATTACTGGGCCATTCTTTTTTTTTTTTTTAAGATTTTATTTATTTATTTGACAGAGAGAGACACAGAGAGAGAGGGAACACAAGCAGGGGGACTGGGAGAGGGAGAAGCAGGCTTCCCGCGGACAGGGAGCCCGATGCGGGGCTTGATCCCAGGACCCAGGGATCATGACCTGAGCCTAAGGCAGATGCTTAACGACTGAGTCACCCAGGCGCGCCTTACTGGGCCATTCTTATTTATCAGTTTTTGAAAGTATGATAATTCAGTTTCCAGTAATAATGTCCTGAATTAACTCTTCTACTGAAAACAGCTAAAAATTTTAGACAAAATATTTTCACACTCATCTAAAAGGCAAAGCTGATAAGAAGTAAGGAATTATTTGGCCAAAATGGAAGGGAAAATGAATACCGAGTGAGTTAAGAGAACAAATGCCACTTTTGCCCTTTGGGTACCGGCCAATCGGAACAAATCTGAACCTTAGTTTGGACAGCCTTACAGGACCCAAAGGGTAAAAGTCAAAGACCAGCACCATCCAGAGTGAAAAGTCTAACAGGTGATATGTCCCACATTTAGCTAAGACCTAAGGGCCTTATACCTTCAAGGCAAACATGAAGAACCCTGGTCCTCAAATGTATTTGCAACCAAAATTTGCATCAGCAGGATGGTTCAAATTCAAGCAATGAATTTATTTTAAGTGGTTCTGGATTGGTAATGCCTCCAAACCTACCAGAAGCAAAGGCAAAGAACTTCTGAAGATACCTTTATTTGAGACCTCAGTTTAGTCTTACACTTTTTCAAGACAGTGAGCAGCACACAAAGATAACCATGCATACAAAGAAGCAAGTCATTATGAACAAGAACCAGCAAAAACAAGAAATCACAGAAAGGTACCTCTAAGACCTCACATACAGTGAAGTACAGAGATACCAACTATAAAATAACTATACTTACTAGATTTAAAGAATAAAAGAGGACTTGGGGCACCTGAGTGGCTCAGTCAGTTAAGCGTCTGACTCGTGGTTTCAGCTCAGGTCATGATCTCAGGATCCTGAGATCAAGCCCCGTGTCTGGCTGCACGCTCAGCAGAGTCGGCTTGACATTCTTTCCCTTTCCCTCTGCCTCTGCCCCTCTCCCGTCACCCCCTCCACCCTGCTCACACATTCACTCTCTAAATTATATAAATAAAATCTTTAAAAAAAAAAAAAGAATATAAGACGACCTGAAAATATCTTCAGAAACAGGAAACTATTAAGAAAAGATCCAGCAGATTCAAAAAGAAACCAAACTGAACTTCAATAATAATCAGAATTACAAACTCACTGGAAGGCTTTAAAAGATTAGATTCAACTGAAGAGAAAATTAATGGACTGGAAAATAAATCAGAATAAATAGATAAAGAAGGTCTAAAGTACATGTAATCAGAGACTCCCCAAAAAAGCTAACAGGACAGAGCAGAAATCTAAAGAGATAATGGCTGAGGATTTTGCAGATTTTCCAAGTTGCCTAACAAAGTCACAAACAAAAGAAATCTATACCCCAATACATAATAAAACTACAGAACACCAAAGTCAAGACACAGTATTTAAATGAAGCCAACAAAATAAGCTAGAAAACAGTAAAACAGAGTAAAATCTGCATGTCTGTTGTTTTAAATAAGAAGAAAAATGATAAGCATCAGTGTGACTGATTATCTCAGAAAGTTCTAAGGATCAAGCAAGATAGTATTTGAAAGGGCTTAAAAAAAAAAAGTGTAAAGGTATCTGGAGAGTTAAGTGACAGCTTGTATAAAACCTATTTCATTCTTGGTCATTCGACCTCTCTGTGGGCATCGCTTTACCTGCGAAAGAAAGTTGCAGCTGATTTTTTCCAAAGTTCATTCCAGCTCAAAGATTATCATTCTCTCTCTCAGTCAGAGGGAGGTGAATCCAATTATAATATTCTACTGGCTAAAAATAAAATGCTAGCTATCATCAGAAAGAATAATAGAAATTATATCCCAAATTCTATAAAAAGCCATCCATATCTGGAATACTAACACATGTGTTAAAATCATCAAACTACACATGTAAAATCAGAAACGAACAACTAAAGCAGTGGTTCTCAATCCTTCCTACATATAAGGACTATCAGGGAGCTCAAAAAAATACTAATACCAGTGGTCCTAAATCCTAAGATTGATTTAATTGGTCTGGGGTAGAGTCCAGGGAATGAATATTTTTTAAATTTCCCTCAGAGTATTCTAAGATTGAGCTAAAGCTGAGAAATACTGAACTAAAGTGACAAACAGTAGTCTATGTTTTAAAACAGCAAAACCTCTACAATCTTTCTAAAATATAAAGATTATAAAATTATCAAGGATACAAATAGAATGAAAAATGATCCTGTTTACAAAATTATACTATACCACAATGGTACAGGGGTTTACCTGCTCCAAGTTCAAAGGAAGTAGTTTAAAGAGCTGAATAAAACCAAAGATTAGTTTTATAGAGTGGTTAGTAAATGGATATGATTTGTTACCCAAGACATCATGCAAGGTTAAGAAAAACACACTCAAGGGGTGCCTGGGTGGCTCAGCTGGTTGAGCGACTGCCTTTGGCTCACGTCATGATCCTGGAGTCCCGGGATCGAGTCCCACGTCGGGCTCCCTGCTCAGCAAGGAGTCTGCTTCTCCCTCTGACCCTCCCCCCTCATGCTCTCTCTCATTCTCTCTCTCAAATAAAATCTTTAAAAAAAAGAAAAACACGGGCGCCTGGGTGGCTCAGTTGGTTAAGCGACTGCCTTCGGCTCAGGTCATGATCCTGGAGTCCCGGGATCGAGTCCCATATCGGGCTCCCTGCTCGGCAGGGAGTCTGCTTCTCCCTCTGACCCTCTTCCCTCTCGTGCTCTCTATCTCTTATTCTCTCTCTCTCAAATAAATAAAATCTTTAAAAAAAAAGAAAAAGAAAAACACACTCAAAAAATTTTACACAAATTCCAAGATAACAGACACATACGGAGTTATAAGGAAAGCAAATACATGTGAAGTATATAATCAGTGTTGTGAGGCTGACAATTCACTCCTATGAAATGTCCCGTAGGGTCACCGTCAGACCTGGAATATTAGACTGCCTGGTCCAGGCTAGAGCCTTAAAAGAGTTCACAACTAAAGATTATGCTTTTCTCTGGACACAAGGATATAAAAAAGAATGCAAATTTTACATCATGTATTTGCCACCATTTATTCATTCAGCACTTATTTTGTGCTACGTGCCAGCCTCTGTGAGGTATTTTAAACCATTTCATTTAATCCTCACAAGGTAGTTTATTATCCTCACCTTATACATGAGGAAACTAAGGTTCTCAAAGGTCAAAATTTGTTTGCTGTTTGCCATAAAGTAGTAAGTCTTAGACAAAAGATTTAAAGCAGATCTATGCCATGTTGTCTCTCACCATAATTGTAAACAATAGCTGAAACACAAAATAAACTGTCATTTTAAGTGCTGTATATCCATCTATATGGTCAGTAAATCTTAAGTCTCATAAAGCTACTCAGTCAAAATAATTGAGTCATACATGACTCCTCTTTTCCTCACATTCTATTCTTCAGCATATCCTGTTGTTTCTACCTTCAAAAATGTATTTGGAATCCATTATACTTTGAATATGTATCAAAATATATATTCATTTATCTCATCACTACCACCTTAGTTCATCTCCAGCCTGGATTATTAAAATAGCCCCCTAACTAGACTCCCTGACTCTTTTACTCTTGTCTTCCAAGTGTATTCTAAATCCTTGCAAAGGGTTCCTTTTAAAGATGGTGTTCCTCCTTTGCTCAAAAGCTTTCAACAGTTGCCCATCTGGCAGAGGTAAAAATCTAAGATCCTTACAATGGGCAAGACCCAGTGCCTCCGACATTTCTTCCATGCTTCTCCTCTACTCTAGCCACATGTGCCTCATTATTCCTCAAACATTCCAAGCATGCTCCCCCTGCCCCCCGCGCCCCCCCAGCACTGTTCTCTAGGCCTAGAACATTCTTTCCTTACTTTCATCTTTTCAAGTCTTGCTCAAATGGCATCTCATCAGTTAAGCCTTTCTTCCCCACTCCAACCTCTCAAGCATTTCATATCCCACTTATACCACGTTATCATGGTGCTAGCCACCATCTAATATTTTATGTATGTAGGTATTTATTACTGTCTGCCTTCCTCCAGAATTTAAGCTTCATGACGGAAGGGTCTATTTTAATCATTCTTGTTTCTCCAGTACCTACAACAGGAACTGGCATAAAGCGGACGACTGACAAACATTTGTCGAATGAAAATATAAATCTATAATGACAAAATCCAGATTAATAAACACTCCAGTATACAGTCCCTATACCACATGCCCTAAGCTACTCAATCATACCATCTTTTTCACACAATTTTAGCATTTGCAGGTAAATAGCAGAGCCTCCCCTACTATACATACCCCCCAAAATTAGGGCCAATAAATTTTATTTTTTATTTACATGCTTGCTTTCTGTTAAGTCAGTAATTTTCAAATAGGTTCTTATTACCTCATGAAGTTCTTTCTTCCTATTCACTGCTAGTTCTCTTCTTTTATGCTATTCTAAGAAAATTTAAGCCCCCAACGTGATCAATACTGATCTTTCTGCATCTTGCTTGTACTATCATTCCAACTAGACTGCATGCTCTTTTGAGGTCCTCTAGCTCAATGTCTCACATACAGAAAATTCTCTCAAATGTTATGATTAGTATTCCAACTCCACTTTCTTTCACAAATATAAAGCTCAGTAATAATCCTAACTGTTCTTTTCCCATGAATGACCTAGTCTCATCTGAATGGTGGTAGTGAGGTGGGAGGGAGATTATCAAAAATAAAGAGAATTCTACATTAACCAAGATGGGCAAGGGGCGGGGGGGGGGGAGGGGGGGAGGAATGACAAGTTTGCATCACAATGTAGCTGGTTCCTTCCTCCCAAGACCTGAAGAAGGGAGGAAGTGGAAAAGGCAAGCCAGGTAGATGAGAGCTTGGATTGCCTTGCACAACTCTGCACTGGCAACCTGAAAGAGCAGGACTGACAGGTTCCTGAAGGGACAAATTAGACTTAATCTTAAAGGTATTTTTGTTGACTGTGGTGTTAATGACTTGAGAAGAGATTCAAAAATCCAAAGGGGGACACTAACTACTCCAAATTTCATCGTCGGGGTGCCTGGGTGGCTCAGTCATTAAGCATCTGTCTTCGGCTCAGGTCGTGATCCCAGGGTCCTGGGATCTGGGATCAAGTCCCACATGGGGCTGCCTGATCCTCGGGAAGCCTGCTTCTCCCTCTCCCACTCCCCCTGCTTGTGTTCCCTCTCTTGCTGTGTCTCTGTCTGTCAAATAAATAAATAAAATCTTAAAGAAAACAAAATCTCATCGTCATTCATTCAACTCTTACTTCATATCGTTTTTCTAGAAAAATTCCAATGGCAAAAGAAAAATGAAGGGATATGTTCAAAATTTATTGATGTTGATGAAATGATTTTAAAAAACATATTTTAAATTGTGAGATTCCTGCAACTCTCGCCCACAAAATACAAAACAAAAGCATAATAAATATACTTAATATTTGTTCTGTTTGGAAAATATGACACATTTTTAACGTTTAACGTTTCTCCATGGATGCTTAAATTAATGTGAGCACAAACCAAAAGATACTGTAAAAATGTACCGCGTTCAATGTGATGAGCACCAATGGGAAACCTACCTGAACTTTAACATTTACCATAAATAACCTGGGAAGTAGCGCGCGTGCATCCACGTGTGTATGTAAAACTGAAGAGTGACTACAATTAATTACAGGCAAACTGAAAAGTTGAAACGGAGGAGTGTAGGGGGAACGCTGGGAGACCCGACAAGGGGTGAGATGAACTGGAAGTTCCCAAACCTCCACGAGTAAGAAGGGAGAATTATTATCTTGTTTTTTTGACCAAATTAGTGACTCGCCTTCCCTGAGCTGGAAATTAAAATTTAAGCAGTCACATACAAAAATCACTCTCCACACCTGAACAACGTTAAAGTTAAAGCCTGTCTTTCACACTTCCTTGGAGTCTGAAATCCACAAGCTCATTTATAGAATGCAGTGCTAATAAAGTGAATTACTAATAAATTTGAATGAAGCATTTAAGTCTGCTTGTTATTTATACAGAGATGGGCAGATTTTGAGAAAATTTACAAATATCCACAGACTAGATACTGAAGTACATAAAAGGAATAAAAAAGGCTGCCAAAGAATATAAACATACAACTGTAGAAATAACGAGAAAAAATTTTAATAACTATGGGTCATGCCTTGCTCCATTCAACTCCTCCCAGAGGCCTTCCCCAAACACCACATCTAAAATAAAATAGCTGCCCCTCTCACACTCTATCCCTGTACCTGATTTATTTTTCTCATCCAAGTTGCCACTATGGTCCAGAATATTATATACTTGCATTTGCTGACTGCCAACTAAAATGTAAGCTGTATGAGGGCAGAGATGCTGTCGGTTTCGTTAATCCCAGGGCCTAGAGGCACACAGCTGGCACTCAATAAACGTACTGGATAAATAAAAGATGAAACTGAAGTTCGGAGAGGCGAAAGGATTTCCTCAAGGTCAGAGCTAGAAGCAAGCACAGCCGGTACTGTAAGGCTGTCTACTCCCTCTTTCCCCAGCCACTTCCACTATGCCAAACCGCCCTGTTCCAGCACATGATTCTATTTAACAGATTTCTCCTTTTCTTTTTTTTAAGTGCCAAAGAAAATACATGTTACCAAAAAAAGTGACACACTGGATAGCATTTTAACTTCAAGTGTTTCACCAACCAAAACTATACTCAGATTTCATGAGCATACAGGATTAGCCAGTAAAACAGAAAGGCACAGCCACTCAGTTCTTTAAGTTCCTTGTGAAGTTGCTATGTGCCTTGGAAGTTTTAAGAACAGCCACTGAAACCTACTTAGCAATTCAGAATGGCCAGTAAAGGATCAGCCTCACTTTCTTCTAAGAGCCCACAACAAGCTCCTTCCTGGATATACTTTATCTTGCAGATTATGCAAGGAAATGTAACCAACTTTAAAGTCCCTTTTAGTTCCTTTCAAAGTACAAGTCAATCTCACAAAACACTGGACATAAAATTAACCCTTGGAAAGTTTCAGATTCTGAGAACAGGAAACCATCTCTGAACCATCACCTGACTGTTATCATCTACGTCCTTCGTTCAAAATCCATGAATCTGAAATACCTAAAAGAAACGCGGGAGGGGGTAAAGGAAGAGGAAAGAGGGAAAAAAAACATTTACACGTATCTAAAAAGAAGCTGATACTCCTAATAATACTTTCGCCCAACATCTGCTTCTCGCCTGAAGTCAAGGCCCCTCAGACACAACTTCTGCTGTCTTTAATCACCTTCCTTTCAGAGAGAGGAGCCAACTACCAATACCTTTCGCAGGGAACATCTCTAGACCTAGGATGGGACTCACTAGGGCAGAAGATGATTTGCTCGACGTCTCTCAAAACTACTGTCAGCCCAATTAGTAAACTGAAAGGGACGACCTAAAATGTGGGACGGTAAAAGAGTTGGAAAGAGACTGAGTTAAGAGTGGGAAGGAGCAGACGAAAAGGAGCGGGGAAGGTAAACAACGCATCAAGGGCGGGAGTGGGAACCCAGGTCAAGGAAGTGGGGTCAGCGAAAGGCAAAGGTGAAGGGGGTAAAGGGACGCGGTTCTGGGTGGGATGGGCGGGAGCAAAGGGGGAGGGGACCAGCGGGGGCTGGGGGGGAGGGGGAAGGGTCCTGGGCGGGGCGGAAGGGAGCGAAGAGGCGGGATGAAGAGGGCCAGGCCGGGAGGGTCTTTACCTGCAGCTCCGCCCGCTCCACCTCCCACTGGGCTCTCTCAACCTCGAAGCGGGCCCACTCATGCTGCAGGAAGTGCAGGATCCCAGGGAGGCTGTATTGGGCTCGCGCCGCCCCCGCTGCAGCCGCTCCGTCGCCGGCCGCGGCAGCCTCCGCCAGAGGCCCGAGACCCTTGGCACCGCCGGCGCCCGGGTGGTTGTTGCTGAAGAAGACGCCGGGACCCGCCTGCTCGTCCATGGCGGCCGCAGAACCCTCGGGAGCTGCCCAGGCGCCCAGCAGCTGAGGCAACCGCGGCGGCCAGCAGCGCCTCCTCCTGCCTCCGCCGCTCCCCGCCCACACCCCAGTCAGCAGGGAGCAGCCGCCTGGGCGCGGGGGCCGGCCGAGCCCGGGACGGGCCGGGAAATGGGTCAACTGCGGCGCGCGGGCGGCCTGGGGCTTGCTGGGAAATGTAGTCGCGGGGTGTGGCGCCGGCGAGCGCGGCCGCGGCGGCCTGTGGGGCTGCCAGCGGCTCGGGCGCGGCCGCAGCCCCGCCCCCCGGCCCGCCCCGGCCCGCCCCGGCCCGCCCCTGCCCGCGGCGGTGGGGGCCGGCCAAGCCGGGAGCGCGGGTTTCCTCACCCGCCCGGCGGGTGCAGGCGGGCTGTGCGCCAGTCCCTCTCGCACACGGAAGTTCTTGGGCGGCGCGCCCTGTTGCACATACACGCGCACACACACACATACACACGGAAGTTGTCGCGCCAAGATACCAGCGCGAGCCGCACATCTTTCAGGGTTTCCTGGTAGTTCTGTTAAGAAACAAGCTCAAAGCGAAGTTCGGAGGTCAGTCTCCTGGGCGGGGATCCTCCAGCTATTTGGAACTCAATCCGCTCCCTTTGGCTCCGACTTCAGTGTTTCTCTGGCCACAAACATTCCTCAGTTTTGGCAATCTGCTTATCGCTGTCGCTCCTCCCTTTCTTTTTTCTCTTGGGGGTTCAAACCTGTTCCCTGATCAGTTTTCACTGATAAGGAACTCTGATCACTCTCCAAACTAGTCCCTTTTCAGCTTCTAAATTCTGGGTTGTTGGCACCTCGTCTGAAACATTGCTACTCCTGAAGTCCCTTTCTCCTGCAGTCGATCTTGCAGTAAATCCAAATCCTGTTAAGTTTCAGATATCCGAGGCTGCTTACTTCGGTCTCCTTTTTCCCACCTTTTCCCGCGCAGTTTTTACTCAGTTCAACTCAACAAATATTTGATTGTCAGTTGTTTCTGTCGCTGGGGATATAAAGATAAATAACACAGCTCCTGTCATCAAAGGGAGATTGGCAAGCATATAATCAATTCTCACAGTGCCTTAAATCAACACTGCCTGAAAGAACAAAGTCCCTTTCTCTTCCCTAGAACTGGCTTAGGTATCCAGGCCCTTCTCCCTTTGCACCTGTCCCGTTTCTAGTCTCTGTCCTGGTTCACCTGCAAACTCTTAGCAATATTAGCCTACCAAAAGCACACCGAAGTCCTTTCAAGTGTTTCTCTGTAAATGTTATCCTTCGAAGTCCCTGAAATCGTCACTATAAACTCACACGACAACAATAATGAAAGGAAGGCACCTGGGGAAAAAAATGAACAAATGAAAATGAAATGAAGCACTTATCTTGTCCTCAAAGCAAGTTATTAGTAATTCTTTTGTGGGATGGACTTCTGGAATATCAGACCTGATGGCCATGAAAAAATGTAAGGATTTAGACTGGTTATTGACATGTCAGGGAAGGACATCCTGTTGCTGTTCTCTCCTCCAACCCCTCCCTCCCCAGGGCTGCTTGTGGAAAGGACAGGAAACACACTGTATTTATTGCAAATAAAGATGGCAAGCTCTCTTTTCTCACTTATTGAATGTTTATGCTTCATGAATTCATTCTTTATTAGAATAAAAGTTTGATCCAGGCTTGGCTAAATTCCCTGTGTCATAAATTAGTTTGGTTATAAGTGTCCTTATATAAGAAGTTGAGACTTGTCCACAATGAGGCTTTGAGTGGATGGCACAGCCAAAACCAGAAACCAGAATTCCTGACTGCTAGTTCATTGATCTTCCATTAACACGTTGCTCCCTTTCTTACTTATCAGACCTACCAGAATACCAAAGGGACAATATGCCACCACAATGGCATATTTTTTCATCTGGAACATTTAAGTACTCCTACAAGTTGTGAATGTTAAAAGGTTTTCTCTCTCTCTCTCTCTCTCTAATAGAAGACATGTCTGACAAGTCCCTGAAATAAATTCATAACATGCTATAAAACATAATTAAATTTAATGGTAGCTATTTAAGAGCGCATAAGTCCTTTAGCTAGACTACCAAGAAAAAAAGAGAGGACTCAAATAAATAAAATCAGAAATGAACAAGGAAATACTACATCTGATAGCACAGAAATACAAAGGATCATAAGAGACTGCTATAAACATACATCAATAAACTGGACAACCCAGATGAAATGGATAAATTCTTAGAAACTTACAACCTATCAAGACTGAGTCATGAAGAAACAGAAAATCTGAACAGACTAATCACTAGTAAGGAAAAGCAGTAATCAAAAACATCCCAACAAATAAAAGTCTAAGACCAGATGTCTTCACTGGTGATTCCTATCAAGCATTCAAAGAAAGATTAATACCAATCCCTCTCAAACTCGTCCAAAAAATAGAAGAGGAGGGAAATCTTCCAAACTCATTTTATCGAGCCAGCATTACCCTGATACAAAAACCAGATAAGTTTGCCACAAAAAAAAATTATAGGCCAATATCCCTGATGCAATATTGACAAAATATTAGCAAACCATATTTAACAATACATTGAAAGGATCATACACCATGGTCAAGTGAAATTTATTCCAGGGATGCAAGGATAGTTCAACATCTGCAAATCAATAAGTGTGATACACCATGTTGACAAAATTTAACAAAATTCAACATCCATTTTTGATTAAAAAAACAACACTCAACAAGGCAGATACAGAGGGAATGTACCTCAACATAATAAAGGCCATCTATGACATGACAACAGCTAACATTATACTCAAGTGTGAAAAACTGAAAGCTTTTCCTCTAAGATCAGGAAAAAGACAAGGATGCCTACTCTCACCACTTTCATTCAACGTAGTACTGGAAGTCCTAAACAGAACATTTAGTCAAGAAAGAGAAATAAAAGGCATCCAAATTGGAAAGGAAGAGATAAAACTGTCCTATTTGCAGATTTCATGACTTTATATAGAAAGAAAACCCTAAACACTCCATCAAAAAAAATTAGAACTAATAAATGAATCCAATAAAGTTGCAGGATACAAAATCATTACAAAAAAATATGTTGCATTTGTATACACTAATCACAAACTATCAGAAAGAGAAATTATGAAAACAATCCCATTTACAATTGCATCAAAAAGAATAAAATACCTAGGAATAAATTTGACCAATGAGGTGAAAGACCTGTATACTGAAAACTACCAGATATTAAGAAATTGAAGAAGACATAAATAAATGGAAGGCTATTCTATGCTTAGGGATTGGAAGAATTAATATTGTTAAATGGCCATACTACCCAAAGCAATCCACAGATTCAATGCAATCCCTATCAAAATTCTAAAGGCAGTTTTCTCAGAAATAGAACAAACAATCCTAAAATTTGTATGGAACAATAAAAGACCCCAAATAGCCACAGCAATCTTGAGAAAGAAGAGACTCAATTTTATTCCTCCCTTTACAATTATCCAAATCTAGAAATCTTGGACAAATGGTTTAACATTTTTTAGTCACAATTCTGTCATTTTTAATATGAGAATAATATTTACCTTATAAAGTTACCATGAAGATTAGATGAGAGAGGGGTGCCTGGGTGCCTCAATTGGTTAAGCGTCTGTCTTTGGCGCAGGTCATGATCCTGGGGTCCTGGGATCCAGCCCCCACATCAGGCTCCCTGCTCGGTGGGGAGTCTGTTTCTCGCTCTGCCCCTCCCCCACTGTGTGTGTGTGTGTGTGTGTGTGTGTGTGTGCGCGCGTGTGCGTGTGCGCGCGCGCGCACATGTGTTCTCTCTCTTTCAAATAAATAAAATCTTTAAAGAAAAAAAAGATTAGATGAGAGAAAAATGTTAAGTCCCCTAGCATAGTGCTTGACATATAGCATAAACCAAATAATGATAGCTATTATTGTAGCAGAGTTCACACGACTAAATGAATATAAATACTGGGGGCTCAATAATTGTTCTTGTTTCTTTCTTATCCCCATCCCCTGGTTAGAACTTTAATTCAGCATAGTTAAAATAATCTTTAAAAAAATAATGTATGTGCCTTGCCATTAAGCCTCAGACCTTAAGATGTTGCTGATTTCCTGATCATTTCATTTTATAATTGGTAAAACCTGTGACACAAAAAAATAAAGTTTCCTGTCCAAGCACAGAGAGCAGCTGTCTAAATGTTGTTTTATGTATCGGTATAACCAGTTTAAAGTGAAAAATTGTGAAATGCTAAACGGTTCTTTAGATAATTGGAGTGTTTTCTCTTTTTGGTTTCTCTGGGTGTGTTATGTGGGATCGGGATTATAGTTCCACAAATGACAAGTCATCTGCGCGCGCTCTCTCTTTCTTTTTTTTTTTTTCATTAAAATGAGTGGCTATTTAAACAAACAAACAAAAAACTGTCCAGGGGTCCCTAGCTGGCTCAGCGGTAGAACATGGGACTCTTGAGACTCTTGATCTCAGGAGTCTTGGGTTCAAGTCCCACATTGGGTGTAGAGTTTACTTTAATTTTTTTTAATTGAAAAAATAAAAACCTCTCCAAAACGACCAGTTACTGACTTTTTAACTGCTCCAAGAAACGTATTCAAATTGAACGTCATGGCTCTTTCAGAATTCTGGTCAGAGAACAGAGAGTGGACCGCTTGAGTGGAGATAGGCCTCCGCTGGCATGAAGAGAACTTTGGGGAACAGATGTGTGCAATAGCCCACTGTTTATCAGCCTCTGTACTCTCTGCCCACCCCCTTATTGCCCTCACCTCTCCTTGCTGCCTCGCCTGCCTCTGCCTTACCTCAGCCTCCAAACTTCCTTCCTAGATTTAAAGTCTGGTAATGACTGGGTTGGGAAAACAGCCAATAACAAATTGAGAAGTGAAGGAATTCCATTATTTGAAAATGTTCTTTGAGTCCAAGAATTAAATCTACATCACAGTCACATGATAGGATGGGAAAATTGCCTCTATTATTCTTTGTTATTATTACTATTATTTTCTTTTGGAAGAGTGTAGTTGAAATTAGAGAGTTGCCTAATCTTCATTTTAAAATGAAATCTCCAGGACGCCTAGGTGGCTCAGTCCATTAAGCGTCTGCCTTCAGCTCAGGTCATGATCCCAGGGTCCTGGGATCGAGTAGTGCATGGGGCTCCGTGCATAGTGGGGAGTCTGCTTCTCTCCCTCTCCCTCTGCCACTCCCTCTGTTTCTGTGCTCTCTGTCTGACACATAAGTAAGTAAAATCTTTTAAAAATAAGTAAATAAATAAATGAAATGAAATTTCCTTTTATTTAACACATTTTAATAAATTCAACTATTTAATTAAATAAGATTTCATTTTGAAATTAAAAATAATTTTAATTTTGTAGTGACTAATATATGGAGGAAGAGATACTTAAAATCTGAAATCAGGATTGCTGTCACTATCTATATAGCTAACACTGCAGGAGACTAAAATGATAATACAGCTCTGAAGCTGTAGCAAGACCTCTCTTAGAATATTGATGGTGACCAACTTAAGGTTCTATTCCTCTAAGCCAACATTCAGTGGGTTTTGGAACACATGCTTTTTCTTTCTCCTCATCAACTCCATCCCCTGCTTTCTCTTTTAACATTTCCAGTGAATGGAAGCTCTACTGTACAGGCTCTTGTCTTCCTCCTCTTCTTTTCTTTAATAACTATGGTGCCCCCATTTTTAAGGCAGGAATGGAATTTCCAACTATTCATGTATCTTCATTACATAAAAATAACCATTGTGGGACTTGGGGTAGGGAGAGAAACATTTTTATAAGCTGGCTCTTCCTGCCAACCATGCAACAGAGATGTACTGGTTTCCAGATGGAGCTTCTGCTCAGAAGAAGACACCCAATCTTCATGTAGATTTCAATTGCTCAGAACAGCATCTCCCCCTCACAAAACTCCTATCTGATAGCCCTGAAATATAAACTAAAATATAAACTAGAACTGAAGTCACTTCTCAAAAGAAGTCAAATATGGTACATTATTATTATTATTATTATTATTATTATTTGCAAACATGACAGGGAAAAATCTGGGCTTTGTGCCAGAAAAACAAGAAAGATGAATGAGGTTAAAGAGGTCCACTACAGGGGGGCACCTGGGTGGCTCAGTTGGTTTAAGCGACTGCCTTCGGCTCAGGTCATGATCCTGGAGTCATTGGATCAAGTCCCACATTGGGACTCTGCTTCTCCCTCTGACCCTCCTCCCTCTTGTGCTCTCTATCTCTCATTCTCTCTCTCAAATAAATAAATAAAATCTTTAAAAAAAAAGAGGTCCACTACATTTTTGTCAGGTTTTGGAGACCTCTATTTTCTTAACTTTTTCCAAACAAGATTTGATGTGTTTTGCATGTAGTGTATCTCTCTCCCTCTTCCCTACAGGCCCTCAATATGCTGCTGCTGTTCAGTACGTATTAATTTTAGCACTTGCAGTTGTTCTCTGTAATGGAAAATTCTACCATTATCTATGTTATCTCCTTTCCCAGATTTCCCCCCCAGCTACAGGACATGAAGTAACAAGAGGAAGAGTGGTTTGAACCAGCTCATACACACTTTCACATGAAATAATGGGTAACACTAAAACCTGTAAGATGATTGTATTCAAGCTTAAGGAGCCACTACATACATTATTGTTACAGGAGAAAAAAATCATTTAAATAATTTAAATAATAGCATTTTTAGGATATGGCAATAGCCAAATTAATGCTGCAACACTTTTATGAGAATGCACCAGATTAAAACCTGAAGGAGGAGTATAAATTAGTTAGCCGAAGGTGAAATGGAGCTTTTTAAGCAAAATTCAAACACCTGAGGAAGAAAAGTACATAGTGCATTTGAAAGAAGTCCAATATACCTGACATAAAGAGCAAGAGAAAAGTAATAACAATTATCATTTTTATACCTAGTACTTACTGAGCATTTATTAAAGAAAAAAATAATGCATTTTGTATGCATTAACTCGATCCTTACAGTGTCCTTAAGAGGTAAGCACTAACATTCTTTATTTTTTTAAGATTTTGTTTATTTGTTTGACAGAGAGAGTGACCAGTGGGAGGAGCGGAGGGAGAAGGACAGACAGACTCCACGCTGAACACGGAGCCTGTGTAGGTTGGAAGCAGGGCTCTATCCCATAATCCTGAGATCACAACCTGAGCCAAAATCAAGAGTCAAGACACTTAACTGACTGAGCCGCCCAGGTGCCCCTAACATTATTTTCACATGACAGAAAGGGACACTACTATATGGACATAGGACCTGCATTAGGAGGTGAAGTAGGCAGGGGCCAGATTATGCAGGGCCTCGCAGGTCACCTTAAGGAATTGGGTCTTTTTGCTAAGGTAAGCAACTGGAGAGTTTCTAGCAAGGTATCAGGTTCAAATTTATAAAGATCATCTCTGTTTCTGTGTGGAAAATATAATATTAACTGACGTTTCCAAATTGTTTTCTAAGAGTCAGGCACTATTTTAAGGTCATTTGCAAGTATTAATTTATTTCACCCACAGCTACTCTATAAAATAGATACTGTTATTTTCATTTCACAGATGTGAAAACTGAGGCACAGAGAGGACAAGTGACTTACTCAAGGTTACACAGCTTGTAAATAATGGAGCCAGATACAAACCTAGGAAAACTGACCCTACAGTCCACACGCATCACTTTGCTGTGGTGCAACCAGATGTGCTGATCTGAACTAGGATGGTGATAATGGCAATAAAGATTTGGAGGGATTTGACAAGATATTTAGGAAACTTGGTGATGAACTAAGCATAGTGAGGGAGGTGGGAACTGTCAAGGATGATACCGAGATCTATGTCTTACACAACAGGATAAAATAGTTGTCCTATTTATTAGGAGATCATGAGTGGAGAAGTTAGTTTTTAGATAAGGAGGTGAAGAATCCGATTTTAAATTAATTGAGTTTGAGGAATCTTTGAGACAACCAATGGTAGGTAGTCACATTTCAGGTATGAAGAGCAGACGAGAGTCTATGTAGATCTATCCTATATAGAAATTCCTGCCTTGGGGCACCTAGCTAGCTTAGTCAGAGGGGCACGTGACTCTTGATTTGGGGGTCCTGAGTTCGAGTTCCATGTGGGGTGTAGAGATTGCTTAAATAAATTTTTAAAAACTTAAAAAAAAAAATCCCTGCCTATTCTTTATCAAACCATACTTCATACCATTCCCTCCAACTACTTATCACAACCTGTGACTATTCTATATCTCTCCCCAGGTAGAGTGTAAACATATCATGGCTGATTCTTTGCTTGGCTATTCATTATTTTATTCCCAGTGCCTGGCATATAGGTGTTCCATAAATAATTGTCCAATGAATGAGATAGCATTAGACCATCTTACCACAAAATCTTTGACAAACAGGAATTCAAGTTTTCCTTGTATATGTCCAGTGTAAAAGAATGTGCTATCATCAGGCAATCAATTTTAACAGCTCTCTTAGGAAATTCTCATTTTACATTCGATTGCAGACTACTTACTTGAGACATTGACCTGTTGGTGCAATTAGCTATCTGGTCCACCCAACTGAAGATGAATGACCATGCTTCCCTTCCTTATTCTCAGTTCCTCTTTATCCCTTGGCTTCGATAGACATCAGTCTGTCATTGCTCTTGATATGTGGCATCTGAAACTGATCGCCCAGCCCCAAGCCCTGGCCTCACACATACACACTGGATCATTCAGTACATAGAGTACATAGAGTAGGACTGTCACTTTCCTTGTTTTAACTAGCGTATTTTTAGTAAAAGCAGCCAAACTCTATTAAGCCTCATGGTGATTCAACCTAGCTTCATAATGATTTACAGTCAACTAGAATGCCCTTTATAAAAAACGTTTAGGTATACCCAAATATTTGTGAATAAATGACATTCCCAGGTATTTTCTTGGAATTTGGAAAACAGTGACCCAGGTTCATTTTCACATCTGTTAGTTCAAAAAGCATCACTTTCTAAAATTCAGCAGTATGTCTTAAAATTTAAAATCTGTCATATTTTTATAACCCCTTTAATCTATCCTAAGGAAATAATCTACAAAGTCTCATATTTTAAAAGTCAATGCAGCATTATTTATGAAAATGTAAACATTAGAAACCAAGTACCCCCTGCCAAGTCAATAGTGGTACATCCATGTTAAGTAGTGATCAAAAGATGATGATTACTAAATCTATCACATATTATTATTAGAGCAATTCTATGGGGGAAATGCTTATAAAATAAGTGGGCAGAAGCAGGATACAACATTCTACCTCAGGATGATTACAAACATGGAAGGAAATAGACATATCAACAGTAATTTGTCTATGTAGTGAATTGTGATAATTTTCCCAAAAATTTAATGAATGCAAATTTTATAATTAAAATTGATTTATAATAATATATAAAATGATTTTCCTTTTTCCCCTGACTCTACGTTTATGCTTATTGGGCAAGATTAAAGTCATGCCTCTTTTTTTTCCCACAAATAAGAGAGGCATTTTCCTATACAAATGGAAATAAGTTGGAAAGAAGGACGAGATTTAGAGAAAGAATGAACAATTGAAGTTAAAAGCTGGAAAAGCCAAATACACTTACTTAAATTTTCATGGATTCTTTTTTTTTTTTAAGATTTTACTTATTTATTTGAGAGAGAGAGACAGTGAGAGAAGGAACACAAGCAGGGGGAGTGGGAGAGAGAGAAGCAGGCTTCCCGCGGACCAGGGAGCCTGATGCGGGGCTCGATCCCAGGACCCTGGGATCACGACTTGAGCCGAAGGCAGACGCTTAATGACTGAGCCACCCAGGTGCCCCGTCAAGGATTCTTTTGACTTACATCGACTTACATTGAAAGGGCAAACGGGGTATATGTGTATGAGAGAGAATGTCTGAATGGAAACCTATGCATTCCAATGGCAAAAAGAGATTGAGAATTGTGGATAAAGGACCAAAGCTGTGAACAAATTCTCCTGAAAGAAAAGAAAAAACAGTTGTACTGGTCACTTGTGCATGCATGGTTCTCACATATTTGTTTAACGACAGCACCAAAAACTTAGCTCAGGATAATGTTTCTAATAATTAAGAAATTATGATTAAGACATGAAATTTTTAAGTAAAACTTTGTGAAGCCCATAAATAATAATTTCATAATTATTTAACTGTATTTCATAATTATTATTAATTTAGAAGTAGAAATAGGTTTGTAATGATTAAATTAGGTTTTTAAAATAATCCATGTGATAGAAAGCATTAAGGCAAGAAATTTATTTATAGCTCTACTCTAGCCATTTCTGGCAACAACCTAAAAATTCCAATTAAGAATGAAGAAAATGTGAGGCATAGTGATTCATATAATTAAATGTGTTTTGAAAATTGGGCTAATTGCAGACCTCAGTCAGCATTGTTTGAATGAAAAGTAGGAATGGATATAAAGTGTCTAGCACAGTGCCTGGTGCACCGCAGAAATGGCAGCTCTTCTTGATAGTGATAATCTGCAATATTTAACTACTCTCTGGATTTAATGTATTTTATACTGTCCTACTATGATAGCTATTTTATATATATGTATATATATATACATATACATATATACACATATATATTTTATATATATGTAAAAACTATTAATCAGACTAAATAATATTAAAGGACCGGCCAAAGACTCACTCTCTGGATAAAAATAAGCAGGATAAATCCACAGACATGTACTTTTTAGATTTGCAAAAAGATCATAGAATACCTGGTAAGTTTTCCTATAATTTTATAGATGAGGGAATTGAAGCCCCCAAAAGGTTAGGTTTTCTGAAGTTCTATCCCTAGCTGATAGCAGAACCTATTTGGAAAAGAGAAACCTGACTTCAAAGTTTAGTTTTCTCTAATTAAATTCAGAATTCAA
Source organism: Eumetopias jubatus (assembly GCF_037043125.1). NCBI lineage: Eukaryota > Metazoa > Chordata > Mammalia > Carnivora > Otariidae > Eumetopias > Eumetopias jubatus. The sequence continues at coordinate 30,531,957 of NW_028274815.1, forward strand.
ATGGACAATATTAACAAGAACCTGGAAAGTAAATAGAAAATACTTTATTTCTTTTAACATTAAAACTGCTCAGATTATGCTTCAGAAAGAATCCATTGGCTGTCATGATGCTTCTCCTTTTAGCTCCTTGATACTGGATGTTCAGAATCAAATAAGTATGATTATTCAGGTTGAGAAGAATCTCAAGAATTGGGCAGTGAAACAAATTAATAAATATAATTCTTCAAACAGCGCTTCTTTTATAAATATTATCACAGAAAACTAGAAGTTAGGTTGTCAGTGGCTCAGAAGAGTATAGAGAAAGTACAAAGTAGTCCTGGAGAGAGGGAAGGAAGGAAGGAAGGGAGGGAGGGAAGAAGGAGCTGAGGGAGAGAGGGAGAAAAAAAGAGAATCATTGTTAATGCATGGTGCAGTCTACCTCAAGGTGGGAAATGATGGAAAAAGTCTGGGAGGTACCAAGAATAGCAGAAAATAGCCAAGGCAGAAATAAACTTTATACTTCATAAGTAGGTGAGTGAAGAGGGTTATATGTGCAAGAAACAAGAAACAAGCAATTGAAGAACAGTGTGGCAGTTCCTTAAAAAGTTGAAGAGTTATCATTGAGTCAGTAATTCCATTCCTAGGTGTATACACAAGAGAAATGAAAACATATGTCCACCGGAAACTTGCACACAGTTGTCCAAAGCAGTATTATTTCTAATAGGCGAAAGGTGGAAACACCCCAAGTGTCCATCCACCGGTGAATGGATAAACAAAATGTGGTACACATACAGCGGAGTATTATCCAGCCACAGAAAGGTAGGAAGTACCAAGGCATGCTACCACGTGGATGAAGCTTAAAAACATCAAGTGTGCTGCCACATCCGGGGATCTCTGCCTTCCGCTCCCTGACTTGGGCGGCTTCCTCCCCCACACCTTTCACTCACAGAGGGCACCATGTGGTAGGGGCCAGGGTTGGGGAGTTGGGTGGCTGTGCACATCCTAGCCACCTAAAAGGTGAAGATGTCCCAGGAGCATCCCGGCCATCATGCCCTGTTGGTTGGTCACTACTGTCGCCCTGCCCTTGTTGGCAAACCTCGTCTCATCAGCTCGCCGCCTTCTTCCTCTGGTCTGAAGAAGGCTTCCTCTATCGCTTTCAGATTTGGAGGGCAGTCACTGCTACCTTTTATTTCCCTGTGGTTCCGGGAATTGTATTTGGTCAATTTCTATTTCTTACATTAGTATTCTACACCATGTGAAACAGGAGCTTTTGATGGGAGGCCAGCCGACTATGTATTCATGCTCCTCTTTAACTGGATTTGCATCGTGATTACTGCCTTAGCAATGAATATGCAATTGCTGATGATTCCTCTGATCATGTCAGTACTTTATGTCTGGGCCCAGCTGAACAGAGACATGATTGTTATCATTTTGGTTTGGAACACAGTTACGGCCTGTTATTTACCATGGTTATCCTTGGATTCAACTATATCACAGGAGGCTCAGTCATTAATGAGCTCATTGGAAATCTTGTTGGAGATCTTTATTTCCTCCTAATGTTCAGATACCCAATGGACTTGGGACGAAGACATTTTCTGCCCACACCTGTTTTTGTACTGCTGGCTGCCCAGCAGGAGAGGAGAGGTGTCAGGATTGGGCGTGCCCCCTGCTACCATGAGGTGAGTTGCTGATCAGAATGGTGGAGGCGGGAGACACAACTGGGGGCAGGACTTTCGGCTTGGGGACCAATGAAGGAGAGGCCTCTGGCCTGCTCACAAACCACTCCACTCAGATGACGTTCTCCCAGTGCTGGGTGCAGTGTGCTTAACAACCAAGTTCTAGCAAAAGCTGTTAGACCAACCACACTGAATGTAGTCTTCTGGTACATGATAAAATTTTTTAAATCCTGAAGAAAAAAATGTGTTCAGGTTTCATGATTCTTATTCAAGTCCTTACTGCTACAAAGAACAAATATCAACTGTGCAGATTTCAGAACTGAATATATTTTTTTGGTGTCTTCTCTTCCTTTTCCATCTGAATAATGGGTGTTGGCAGGTCCTGGTCTGCTGGCACCAAGCTGGGCATCTGGGGTTGGGTCACCAAACTCTTGACAAAGGGACTCCTACCTCTCTCTTTCTTGCACACATGCCTTGCTTCTTCTTCCCAACCCAAAATTTGCAGCTAGAGATGGTTTGCCCATAAAACGGTTCTGCCTTTGACAAGCTCTCTTATTGACTTTGGTAAGGCCCAGTGGCAAAGAACTTGCCCATCATTTTCCCTCCTTTGGTGGCAGAAGTATAATAGGGGAGAAGACTGCACCAGCGGATGGAGATCTTTTTGCAGTTGCAACCATTTGCCACCTCTCCAGATGCTTTTATTTAAAAAAAAAAAAAAAGCACCACTGTATCAGTGAGGGCCACAGATTGGTGTTAATGAGGCATGAGGGTTGTTGCTAGGCACTGTTTCCGTAAGTGAAGAAGTGATCCAAACTATAGTGGAGCTGAATCTTGCACAGGAGCTGGGTGCAAACTGTGGTGGGCATAATCCCTTTCCATCTCATGTAGGGAGTCCTGGTTTTGTGTTGTACCCAGAGTAGTTGAGATGTATTGCGCTAGAAAGTTCCAAATCACATTTGCCTCTTTGAGAGGCACCTGGGCATTGATTCTATTTCATTCTCCTTCTTGGTATATGTTTATTGAATAGTGTGGAGAGGAGAACCTTATACCCTATTTAAACTGTCATTTTTTTTGGCCTCCCCCTCCTTTTTAATGGCCATGTGCTTCTGCTGATCATGAGGAAGGTGCAGCTCCTCTGTACATAGATCGTATTTTAAGAGCTAATATAAGCACATCTAAGTTTGAATCACATAATTTTGGGTTGTAATGGCTTTAGACTCATTTGTGTTTGAGGGTCTTTATTTTGAGCCATGAGTGTACATCAGACCAGCTTACATACCCACAGCTCCTTTTTCAGAGGTGGGCTTTTTCCATTAGAACTAGGATTATCCCGATAAAGGTTTTTGAAAGCTAAAAAAACCAAACAAATTAAAAAAAACAAAAAACCACTAAGTCAAGAAGCCAGTCGCAAAAGACCACATATTCTCTGATTTCATTTATATGAGATGTTCATAACAGAAGAATTCATGGAGACAGAAAGTAGATCCATGGTAGGGAAAGGCTTGGGAGAAATGGAAAGGTTGTAGGGTGATCGCTAAAGGGTGTGAGGTTTCTTTCTTTCCTTTTAAAGATTTATTTATTTTAGAAAGAGGGAGAGAGCATGTACAAGCTGGGGGAGGGGCAGAGGAAGAAGGAGAAGGAAAGAATCTCAAGCAGACAGACTCCCCACTGAGCGTGGAGCCCAACTCGGGGCTCAATCTCACAACCCTGATATCATGACCTGAGCTGAAACCAAGAGCTGGATGCTCAACTGACTGAGCACCCCATGAGGTTTCTTTTGGGAGTAATGAAAATGTTCATAATTGATTGTGGTGATGGTTGTGAATAAACTAAACACCATTGAATTGTACATTTTAAATGGGTGAATTTTATGTTGTCTGAATTACATCTCAATACAACCATTACCAAAACACCTCCCCCTGAAATAAGGAGAACAACTTCGGCAAAGCAACTCAGAAAGGAAAAAATCACCCTGTAATAAAGGAAAGTGAGACGACAGGTGAAAGAAAGCACGTCATGTAGGCTTATGAGACTGAATTTGGAGGACCAGAGAGGACGGGAGCTGCCAGCTGGTGAGGGCATGAGGGCAAGTAGGCGGCGGCAGATGATAAACAGGTCTGCGTCTGCAGTATTCAGAAAGGTGACTTGCTGTTGATACTAGAGTCTATGTAACACTGGTAAAACCTGCTGTTTAAAATTTCCTCAACACTGGGACAAATGCTCATCTCGTCAATTATCTATTTGATGGGGTAAAATTCCCATTGCACAAAAGATGGGCATTATCATAATTACGACGAATTCATTTTTGTATGCCCTGTAGCACTTAGCTTGATGCCTCATGCACAGTAGGCACTCAATAAATATTTGATGAACGAAACTAACCATCATAGTCAGGACTCAGTGCTCTGTACTGTAATTATAAAACATAACCAAGGCCTAATTTTCACCATAAAAAAAAAAGCAGAACATTATTCCACATTTGAAACATTTTAATGGATCTTTCACTGAGAATTTTAATTCAGTTAACAACTAAAATACACACAAGCATAATTTAGTAATCTAATATGAAAGTAAAAAGATCTATCAGAAAGGTAAGGACATTTTGAGAAATGCTAAGAAAATGTGACCTTATTCATATTATATACACCATGAAACATTTTCCATTATTTGAGTTACTTTAAAATTTAAATTCTGCTTGTTTTTCAATTAAATTTTTTTATGACAGATGCTGAATATTGACCTATTTTTTTCCTGACAATACCAACAGGCTGCCCAACTACATGATATAATTGTTTTTAGCACTTACATTTAAGAGACTATGGCTCAGTATTTAAAAAATAAATTAATAAAAAAGAAAACATTATAGGAGAAAAATGAGAGCACATCCACCACATGATAAAAACAATCACTCCTTCCACATCAGAGAGTGGCATGAGCATTATTTTACTTAACCTACTTAGAAGCGTACGATACCCACATACAAATAAAGTAGAACCTACAGCCCAGAATGATACAGTGGCTATCACTAATTAGTTGCCAGGTGGCAATATAAATAAAAATGAATGGAATAGCAAATTAAAAAAAACTTGTTTTTAGCTTAATCGTTGGTGCAGAATGTACAGTAGGGGTTGGCTGCCTGGTGGCCGCTTTCGCTTTGCTGGCTTGGCTTGCTCGAACAGCAGTTTCCAAACGTACTTTCAACTCAGGAGCTGCTCCCATTACTGTCTTGAAAGCATGTGGATACAGAGGTCCAATATGCATTAAATTCTGGAGTGCAAACTCATGAAGATCTTTGGAAGCTGTGCTTGCTGAGGCAAAAGAATTTTCATCCAGCAGGTAAGAGATCAAAGTGGGAACTAAAAGGGCAAGTAACTGGACTCCTGCAAGTAACAATGATAAAGTCTGAGGATCATCACAAATCTATCAATTACAATAAACCTTAATTTTAAAATTAGGCAATTACTGCAGTAGTCTCAATCATAATAAAACATAAGCAAACAGAACGTTTTAGATCTCAACAATAACTCATAATTAATATTAAATATTTACTTAATGCCAAGCTATATGTCTGAGTTGGAGACCAAGTTTGTTAAGACTGTATATTTTAGATTTATATTAATTTGTTTTATTTAAAAAAAAAATACTGGCTAGGGACACCTGGGTGGCTCAATCGGTTGTGTCCGACTCTTGATCTCAGCTCAGGTCTTGATCTCGGGTTGTGAGTTCAAGCCCCCATTAGGCTCCATGCCCTACTTAAAAAAAAAAAAGGTAAAAAAAATACTGGCTAAAAGGGTAAAAAGGAATAAGTACTTTACACCTGCCATCTGGTGGAATGTATTCTGAGAGTAAGATCATGACATTTTTAAGGGTATTTCAGAACAGGGAGGTTAGAGTAGGAAACAGAAACCTGAACAGCATCCATTTACTATTATTTAACTAAAACTAGGTATTTCCTTCTTTTTAAAATAGAAATGTAACTCCCATTTCATCATTCCCCCAAACCCACAGTAAATGAGGGAAAAATATCTCAAAAAGAAACAAATATGTAGTGTTTAGGGCTAAAAAAAAAACCAAGAACCTGTGGTTGACATAAATTTTAAGCCCTTAAAGATTTATTTGGAAGCTTAATCCCATTTACTAGTCTGTCTTGCCATATTAACAATTCCACCCTGGAATATAAATTTCATTAAAGCTGGTGTTTTTCTTTAAAACATTTAAAAAATGTGATCATATATACATATGTATCTGATAATCAACACTGAGAATCATGTATTTTCCACTTTTAATTTATGTTAATTTTTGTAGAGTGACAGTAGCCAAGGTTTTAGGGGAGCAGGAAGCATCTGATACAGAACGTGGAATACAACACTCACTGACGTCAAGAAAGACAATGATAATAATCATGAGACCTTTCCAGAACCCTAATCCATTCTGGCCCTGAACATCTTCTTTCCCTACTGTAATTTTTTCTCCAAAGCACCTACCTAATTCAGCATCTATTATATCTACATCCAAAATTAATATAGTTATATCCATTTTCACCTCTATATAAAATTACAGATATATGTACACAATGTTTATCTATACAAAATTTTATATTTATATATAAAATAGATACAGGCATACTCAAGGGGGGGAGGGTGTTCACTGTCTCTGTTTTTGTACTACAATGTAAGCTCTAGGAGAGCAGGGATCTTTGTGTGTTTATTTCACTTCTTTCACGACTAGAACATACCCAGTACATAGTAGGCACTCAATAACTATTTGTTGAATGAATGAACAAACACAAACATCCTTTGCCTTGAAAACCACTCAGAAGTTTTTATCAGTTGGATTTTTTTCCATGACAAAGTTTCAGAAGAAAGAAGGTAGCAAACTGATATTTTAAAAGTCCCAAGAATCTTCAAATTAGCTAGATTTAGCTCAATTTCCCTCACACAGAATTATAAAAGTACTGTATAATAAGAACTTCCATAGAAAATATAATAATGAATTACCAAATAAATATGAAATCATCTTCAGTACACTGCATACTAAAGCCGACAAGGTTTACAACATCAGGTAGAAAAGCAAGATTTTGCTTTTAACAGTTAATTAACTGGAAAAAATATATTATAAATTATTTAAGTACCCAATAAGTATCTAGAAATGTGCTAAGAATTTTAGGAAATATATAATTCACCTCTACCTAAAGCTGTTACTGCCTAGTTGAAAAGGGTATCCAGCACTCAAATAATTAGAGAACTAAGTGTTAAAAACGTATGGTGAGCATTTGAGATAGAGTTCCTCAAAAGCCTCATAAAGTGGAAGAATACTTTAGGATTTTATAGTTTTAGTGATTATCTTAAAACCACAAAACCATAGAATAAGATTGATTATAACTGCCAAAGAAATTGTATGAAGGAAAATATCAGAGTGGGCAACATTTCTTGAAGAAATGAGATCTGATGCAGGTTAAATCCGTTTGTGTAAGAAGAAATGAGGGGAAGAAACATACCTGAGGGAGGGAAAACAGACTGAAGACTGTACAGAGGTTAAAGTACGCTGTGTGAGAAAATTGGACCAGTCAGGATAGTGGGTACACATTGGGAAGCAGAATAAATGTTTGGAGAACTGAGCAAGGATGTTCAGACTCGATGCAGTAATGCAAGAGGAAACCACTCACAATTCTTTTTTTTTTTCTTAAGATTTTATTTATTTATTTGAGAGAGAGAGAGCTGCCATGCCAGAGAGGGGCAGAGAGAGGGAGAAGCAGAATCCCTGCTGAGCTGGGAGCCCGATGTGGGGCTCAATCCCAGGACCCTGGATCACGACCTGAGCTGAAGGCAGACGCTTAGCCCACTGAGCCACCCAGGTGCTCCACTACTCACAATTCTTAAACAAAGGAGAGGTAAAATTGATGGGGAATATCTGTTAGGAAACTATTATAGCTATTTAGTTATGAGATGATTAGATATAAGAATAGGAAGCAAGGTTCTCTTGAATCCCAGAGAAGTTTCAAAAAAAGATAGGACAAGTTTTGAGTAACAGATTGAATAAAGATGATGAACAAGAATTAAGATTCAAACATAATTCCAATGTCTTTAGCTTATAACTCTGGTCATGTTGGGTGAAAAAACATTCATTGCCTCTTTCTGTAATGGATACTATAAAGTTAAAAACAGAAAATTAGCATTTGTAACTGATGTGAAGAAAGGTGAGTGATAAAACAAATTTAAAAGCTGAAAATTTACTCTGGGAATTACATTACTATATTTTATATAACTATATATTGTAGTTTTAAGTGTTAGATATATCACCATTATCATGGTTTCTTCATTTTTTAATAGACTGCTTCACTGAGATAACAGATATTTTGAATTATAGGAAGACTTTAAACGTACAGTAAAATTGGCATTTAAAAAAAATTTCAGATAAACCTAAGGTTGAATGCATGCAAAAACCAAAGGTAAATGAGTCCTCATAATGGGATATGATGGCATGCATCAGGAAGATAACATCAAATCAATGAATAAATGAATGAACATATATGATATAATGTGATGGCCACTATTTACCTTTAGTTTTGGCCATCATGGTCACAAACATAGGCCATGATGTCAGTCACATTTCTATCCAAATAATCTATTAATATCTAATTTCAACTAAACCTATCAACTCCTAAATAGTCCTTCTTCCTGACATTTCCAATTCTGACACTGTTTGCATGCTTCTTCCAGGTAACACAGTTATGTTTGGCTCTTCTCTTTCTCTTGCTCCCTGTAACTAGTCACTCATCAAATCAGATCAATTTTTTTTCATAATCACCTCTGCATTTCTCCTTTTCCACTATTACAGTTCTGGATTATTATTTTTTAGAGATTTTATTTATTTATTTATTTGAGAGAGAGCATGCGTGCATGTGTGTGTGCACATGTGTGCGTGTGTGTTGGGGGGAAGAGCAGAAGGGGAGGGAGAGGGACAAGCAGACTCCAAGCACAGAGCACGGAGCCCGACTCAGGGTTCAGTCTCAGGACCTGAGACCACCAATGAAGCCGAAACCAAGAGTCAGACACCACCCAGGCCCCCCTGGATTATTCTTTTATAGTGAAGCTCTCACAATAACTTTTTCAATGTCTCTACTACCTTTCCAATTTCCTGTAAAATTTTTTTCAAGGGAAAAAGAAAAAACTTACAATAGAAAAAAATGGATGTAGTTGTTATCTGAGAGTAATCTGGCAATATGTATTAAAAGCCTTAAAAATGTACATTCCTTTCAACCCCCAGTAATTTCACATTAAGGAATTATCTGATAGATATAATAAAAAATATGTGCAAAGATATCTGTATAAGGGTACTCATCTCAGTTATTTATGATTTGAACACTTAATGTTCAGTCATAAGGTACTAGCTTAAAAAGTATAGTCTTTCTGCAACAATTAAAAGTCGTATTTCTAAAAACAAATTTTTGTGATAAAATCAAGGAGATAAAGAGGAACAGGTATTAAGCTGTGTAAGTCTCTAAATGCATGTATTTTGTAGCTTTTCATTAAATAAAAATAATTTTTAAATTTCAAAATTGGAGGTATTTTAAAATGATGTTTGGTATTAATACTAATCCAATCCTATTTGTTATAAAGCTTCTGTATTTCTATTATGAATACCATAATAAATTACTTTTATAAACCTATTAAATATCCACATTTTTCCTAGTCCTTAAAGAGTACATTCCTAGAAAAAAAACCAGTGTGTTGAAAGGCCATCAGTAATTTATTTTAACCTCTTGCTCATAAAAAAAATGAAGATAAATAAACTCAATACATTATGTTAGTAGCATGACCAAAATATTAAGCTTTCAGATAGTAACCACTCCTTAGTAAACTTATTGTTGCAATGGCCTGTGTCCAATATCAAGTAAGACAGGTATGTATGTATATAAAATATAGTTCTTCATTTTGGACTATTGACATTTTCTAAGAATACTTACTGTTCTGTTCTTCCCCAAGAGCAACTAATGTTTCCAGAACTTTGATTCCTTCTTGAACAGCTAAAAGTTCTGTGCTACTGGCTGGTCTGTTTCTTTCAACAGCTTTCAGCTTTTCAACCACTATTGGAGCTAAGGAATGGATATACGGAGTTGAAAGGGCACGATTGGAATGTTGGAAGACTGACAGGAGAAGCTGGTAACATTTGGCTTGAACCTATATTAGAAAATAATTGTATTAATTAACATGTGTGATAGTTCTCATTTGCTGTACAATCACATTGCAACTTAATATATGCTGAAAAGATGTGATACTGCACGATGAAAATAAAAATGTGGGATGAATTAATGCCATTTTCTATTTATAGAAATAAAGTTAGAATAATGAAACTTCCAATAAGCTAACTAAAAAAAACTAACTGAAAAGACATTAATTAAATAAATATTCCTTATATGGTAACTGCCAAATTACCAAGCTTATATAATTTATATATTTCTATAGTGTGGAAGAAGCTCTAAATCAGGAATTCCAATTTATGTTTTTAATTTTTTCTTTGCTTGACAACTGTCCCTTACACTTTAGCCTAACCTTTTTAATAAGGAAGGCTAATATCTAAATGATGTCAAACAATGCTATAAAAATACACTGGGTAGACAACTCAAGTTCATTTGAATTCTCTGGAAATGACTGCTTATGCCAATTTAAGTTTTCCAGGCCTAGAAAGTAAAATCTCATTGGTTCCACTTTAGCTTAAAAAGACTTCATTGTAACATTAAAAAAAAAAAAAAAGAAGGAAGGAAGAATAAAAGGGAGGCCCATCATCATATAGGACAATAGTGGGAAAAAAGCTGTTTCAGCACTTTGGTAGAAGAGAAGTTGCCAGACCTTGCTGGACATAATACTTGGGCAATGTTTTCAAAATACAGACTTATGATTCAGGAAGACAGTAGCAGAGTCTAGGAATCATGTTACTAAGTTGATTTTTTTCTGATGTGCAGCAGGTTTGAGAATCATTAGTTTATACTTTGACATTGTGAAGCCAAAAAAACTTATTTTCTAGAAAAACTGGCTTCCAATAGGTTCATCAAAATATGTAATATAAATTTATTCTTTAATGCTTTTGGTTCCATTAAGTAAGCAGTGAAAAATATAAACATAGACTCATGTAAAATCTCTACCATTATAAGCCAGAGTTAATCAGATACTTTAGATATTGCAGAATTTTTTGTATGTGTAAATACACATACATATGTGTCTCCTAGTCCTTAAACTGAGTGATCTTTTCCAGCTTTTCTATTTAAAAGCCATATAACAAATATTTAGGTTTTCATGTGATGCAGCACCCATTTTAATGAATCAATCTGAAATTTTACTGACAGTGAAATGTTTACCTCTGTGTTAAGTGTAACTTACCCATGGGTCACATGAATTCAGTGCATTTTTAAATCTGTTCATGCAGCCATTCTGTAATGATTGGACTCCTATTATTTCACTACTAGCAGACCACAGGAAGAGTGCAATTGCTGTTAGCATGCTTACTTCATCAGGCATAGGCATGGAATCTTCTGAAATATATGAATAATATTAAAATATGTGAAATAAAATATATGAAAAATGAAAGCAATGTGCTGTTTCCAACATGTTTTGAAATTCCAATCTTGAACAATAACCCTCTCTCCCCCAATGACATTTATAACAGTGTGTGCCTCAATCCAATACAATCCATAAACAACTTTATGAACAGAACTCATCTACTACTAAGGAAACAGGGAGAGTTTATCATAAGTCCTGTATTGATGTCCTTTTTCCTTGTTTTTCTGGATGGTACAATATTAACTGAAAACAATTCAGGCATAAATCCTAACAAGAACTCTACAAGGGAAAGCAAATTTGAATGAAAGATAACACAGTAATATAAAATTACTTAAAATTTATGTAACTTCTTTGTAGTTTAGATGGATCAAAAATTTCCAAATTCTTTCCTTCTAACAAAGTTAAGTGATTATAAGATATTCTAAGTAATTTAAAAATCCAGAGTAGCTCTTCCTGTTCTCCACCATGGCGCAGGACCAAGGGGAGAAGGAGAACCTCATGCGGGAACTTCGCATCCACAAGCTCTGCCTCAACATCTGTGTGGGGGAGAGTGGAGACAGACTGACCCGGGCAGCCAAGGTGCTGGAACAGCCACCAGGCCAGACGCCCGTGTTCTCCAAAGCTAGATATACGGTTAGATCCTTTGGCATCAGGAGAAATGAAAAGATTGCTGTCCACTGCACAGTCCGTGGGGCCAAGGCAGAAGAAATCCTGGAAAAAAGGTCTAAAGGTGCGAGAGTATGAGTTAAGAAAAAATAACTTCTCTGATACTGGAAACTTTGGCTTTGGGATCCAGGAGCACATCGATCTGGGGATCAAACATGACCCTAGCATTGGTATCTACGGCCTGGACTTCTACGTGGTGCTGGGTAGGCCAGGTTTCAGCATCGCAGACAAGAAGCGCATCACAGGAATAAGGGAGCAAGATGGCGGAGGAGTAGGAGACCTCGGTTTCGTCTGGTCTCAGGAATTCAGCTGGATAGGGATCAAACCATTCTGAACACCTAGGAACTCAACAGGAGATCGAAGAGAAGAATAGCAACAACTCTCTGAACAGAGAAGCGACCACTTACTGGAAGGTAGGACATGCGGAGAAGTGAATCCGAGGCGATATTCGGGAGGATAGACGGCGGGGAAGGGGGCCTCCGTCTGCCGCTTCTGGCAAGTGATAGAGCCGCGGAGCATAAAATCGGAACTTTTAGAAGTCGGTTCCGCTGAGGGACGTCGCTCCAGTGGCTAAGTGGGGGGTGGAACCCTCACGGGACAGTGTGGTCTCAGGACCCTCAGGGTCACAGAAAGACTGGGGGTGCCTGAGTGCAGCAGAGCTCCAGGGATCGGAGCAGGGAAGCCAGCTGCAGAGACGGAGTCGAGGCGTGGGCTCTCAGCTCGGGGTTGCCATAAACTGTGATCCGCAGCCCAGTTGGGCCACTGCTCCTCCAGCAGGGACCCAACAAGTGGCAGAGCTGGTGAGACTCCCCTTCCTCCCCCGGGGAGGAGCAGCGCGGAAGCGCACTGCAGGAATCTGCTGGGTTTGGAGACTCCACACGGGGTCGGGTGCCAGAGATACAAACACTCAGTCACAGGCTGGGTGAGCATGCAGTGAGGCTGGAGACCAGGGACACTGGAGTGACTGCTTTTCTCTGGGGGTGCACTGAGGAACAGGGCCGCGAGTTCTCAGCTCCTTCGGGCGGAGATTGGGAGGCCACCATTTTCACTCTGGTCCTCCAAAGCTGTACCGAGAGCTTGCAGGGAACAAAAGCTCCCGAGAGCAAACCTGAGCAGATTGCTTAGCCCGGACAGACAAGGGCGGGGCAATTCCGCCTCCGGCAAAGACATTTGAGAACCACGGCAACAGGCCCCTCCCCCAGAAGTTCAGCACGAACAGCCAGCAAGCCAAGACCAAGTTTACTGATCAAGGAGAACGGGAGAACTCCAGCGCTAGGGGAATACTGCACATAGAACTCATGGCTTTTTTACCATGATTCATTAGTTTTTCAAAGTTGATTTTTTTAACTGTTTTGCTTTCTTTTTTTGAATTTTTCTTTTTCCCTTTTTCAACCAACATCTTATCAATCCCTTTTTAAAAAATTTTTTTTATTTTTCATTTTTTAGAGTCATATTTTATCCCTTCATAGTAGTTACCCTTATTTTTGGCATATATATAAGTTGTTCTCTCTTTAAAATTTTGAGATACAGTTTCTTCTAACAGATCAAAATATACCCTAAATCACTAGTGTATGGCTTTGTTCTACTCTCCTGCCTGATCACATTCTCTCTCTTTTTTTTCTTTTTCTTCTTTGTTTTTAATCTTCTTCTCTCTTTTTTTAAACAACTTCTTATCAATTCCTTTTATAAAATCTTTTATAATTTTCATCTTTACAGTCATCTTCCATCCCTTCATTGTATCAACCCTTATTTTGTACATATATGTCTTTCTTCCTTTAAAATATTAGGACGCACTTTCTTCTAACAGACCAAAATATGCCCAAAATCTAGTGTGTGGCACTGATCTATACACTAGTATGATCATATATGATCATATTCTGTTTTTTTTTGCTTTGTTCTGTTTTTGTTTATTTTTATCTTTTTCTTTTTTCTTTTTTTTTCTCTTTCTTTTATCTTTCTTTCCCTTTCTTTTCCCCTGGTTTCAGGTCTTTTCTGATTTGTATAGAGTATATTTGCTGGGGACGTTGTTAACCTGTTAGCATTTTGTTCTCTCATTCATCTCTTCTCCTCTGGACAAAATGACAAGATGAAAAAAATCACCTCAGCAAAAAGAACAAGAGGTAGTACCGTCTGCCAGGGACCTACTCAATATGGACATTAGTAGGATGTCAGACCTAGAGTTCAGAATCATGACTTTAAAATACTAGCTGGGCTTGAAAAAAGCATGGAAGTTATTAGAGAAACCATTTCTGGAGAAATAAAAGAACTAAAATCTAACCAAGTCGAAATCAAAAAGGCTATTCATGAGGGGCAATCAAAAATGGGGGCACTAACTGCTAGGATAAATGAGGCAGAAGAGAGAATCAGTGATATAGAAGACCAAATGATGGAAAATAAAGAGGCTGAGAAAAAGAGAGAGAAACAACTACAGGATCACGAGGGCAGAATTCGAGAGAGAAGCGATACAATAAGATGAAACAACATTAGAATAATTGGGATCCCAGAAGAAGAAGAAAGAGAGAGAGGGGCAGAAGGTATATTGGAGCAAATTATAGCAGAGAACTTCCCTAGTGTGGGGAAGGAAACAGGCATCAAAATCCAGGAGGCACAGAGAACCCCTCTCAAAATCAATAAAAATAGGTCAACACCCCGACATCTAATAGTAAAACTTATGAGTCTCAGAGACAAAGAGAAAATCCTGAAAGCAGCTCGGGAGAAGAGATCTGTAACCTATAATGGTAGAAACATTAGATTGGCAACAGACCTAGCCACAGAGACCTGGCAGGCCAGAAAGGACTGGCATGATATATTCAGAGCACTAAACGAGAAAAATATGCAGCCAAGAATACTATATCCAGCTAGGCTGTCACTGAAAATAGGAGAGATACAAAGCTTCCAGGACAAACAAAAACTAAAAGAATTTGCAAACACAAAACCAGCCCTCCAAGAAATATTGACAGGGGTCCTCTAAGTAAACAGAGAGCCTAAAAGCAGCATAGATCAGAAAGGAACACAGACAATATATAGTAACAGTCACCTTACAGGAAATACAGTAGCACTAAATTCCTATCTTTCAATAGTTACCCTGAATGTAAATGGGCTAAATGCCCCAATCAAAAGACACAGGCTATCAGATTGGATTAAAAAACAAGACCCATCAATATGCTGTCTGCAAGAGACTCATTTTAGACCCAAAGACACCCCCAGATTGAAAGTGAGGGGGTGGAAAACCATTTACCATGCTAATGGACACCAAAGAAAGCTGGGGTGGCAATCCTTATATCAGACAAATTAGATTTTAAACCAAAGACTGTAATAAGAGATGAAGAAGGACACTATATCTTACTTAAAGGGTCTATCCAACAAGAAGATCTAACAATTGTAAATATCTATGCCCCTAACATGGGAGCAGCCAATTATATAAGCCAATTAAGAACAAAAGCAAAGAAACACATTGACAACAATACAATGATAGTGGGGGACATTAACACCCCTCTGACTGAAATGGACAGATCATCTAAGCAAAAAATCAACAAGGAAATAAAGACTTTAAATGAAACACTGGACCAAATGGACCTCCCAGACATATTCATATCCCAAAGCAACAGAATACACATTGTTCTCTAGTGCCCATGGAACATTCTCCAGAATTGATCACATCCTAGGTCACAAATCCGGTCTCAACCGCTACCAAAAGATTGGGATTATTCCCTGCATATTTTCAGACCACAATGCTTTGAAACTAGAACTCAATCACAAGAGGAAAGTCAGAAAGAACTCAAATACATGGAGGCTAAAGAGCATCCTACTAAAGAATGAATGGGTCAACCAGGAAATTAAAGAAGAATTAAAAAAATTCATGGAAACCAATGAAAATGAAAACACAACTGTTCAAAATCTTTGGGATGCAGCAAAGGCAGTCCTAAGAGGAAAGTATATAGCAATCCAAGCCTTTCTCAAGAAACAAGAAAGGTCTCAAATACACAACCTAACCCTACACCTAAAGGAGCTAGAGAAAAAACAGCAAATAAAGCCTAAACCCAGCAGGAGAAGAGAAATAATAAAGATCAGAGCAGAAATCAATGAAATAGAAACCAAAAGAACAGTAGAACAGATCAACAAAACTAGGAGCTGGTTCTTTGAAAGAATTAACAAGATTGATAAACCCCTGGTCAGACTTATTAAAAAGAAAAGAGAAATGACCCAAATCAACAAAATCATGAATGAAAGAGGAGAGATCACAACCAACACCAAAGAAATACAAACAATTATAAGAACATATTAGGAGCAACTCTATGCCAGCAAATTAGATAACCTGGAAGAAATGGATGCATTCCTAGAGATGTATCAACTACCAAAATTGAACCAGGAAGAAATAGAAAACCTGAACAGACCTATAACCACTAAGGAAATTGAAGCAGTCATCAAAAATCTCCCAACAAACAAAAGTCCAGGGCCAGATGGTTCCCCAGGGGAATTCTATCAGACATTTAAAGACGAATTAATACCTATTCTCCTGAAACTGTTCCAAAAAATAGAAATGGAAGGAAAACTTCCAAACTCATTTTATGAGGCCACCATTACCTTGATCCCAAAACCAGACAAAGACCCCATCAAAAAGGAGAATTACAGACCAATATCCTTGATGAACATGGATGCAAAAATTCACACCAAAATACTAGCCAATAGGATCCAACAGTACATTAAAAGGATTATTCACCATGACCAAGTGGGATTTATCCCTGGGCTGCAAGGTTGGTTCAACATCCGCAAATCAATCAATGTGATACAGTACATTAACAAAAGAAAGAACAAGAGTCAGATGATCCTCTCAATAGATGCAGGAAAAGCATTTGACAAAGTACAGCATCCTTTCTTGATCAAAACTCTTCAGAGTATAGGGCTAGAGGGTACATACCTCAATATCATAAAAGCCATCTATGAAAAACCCACAGAGAATATCATTCTCAATGGGGAAAAGCTGAGAGCTTTTCCCCTAAGGTCAGGAACGCGGCAGGGATGTCCACTCTCACCACTGCTATTCAACATAGTATTAGAAGTCCCAGCCGCAGCAATCAGACAACAAAAAGAAATCAAAGGCATTCAAATCGGCAAAGAGGAAGTCAAACTCTCACTGTTTGCAGATGATATGATACTGTATGTGGAAAACCCAAAAGACTCCACCCCAAAACTGCTAGAACTCATACAGGAATTCAGTAAAGTAGCAGGATATAAAATCAATGCACAGAAATCAGTGGCATTCCTATACACCAACAACCAGACAGAAGAGAGACAATTCAAGGAGTCGATCCCATTTACAATTGCACCCAAAACCATAAGATACCTAGGAATAAATCTAAGCAAAGAGGCAAAGGATCTGTACTCAGAAAACTATGAAATACTCATGAAAGAAATTGAAGAAGACACAAAGAAATGGAAAAACGTTCCATGCTCATGGATTGGAAGAACAAACATTGTGAAGATGTCAATGCTACCTAGAGCAATCTACACATTCAGTGCAATCCCCATCAAAATACCATCCACTTTTTTCAAAGAAATGGAACAAATAATCCTAAAATTTGTATGGAACCAGAAGAGACCCTGAATAGCCAGAGGAATATTGAAAAAGAAAAGCAAGGCTGGCGGCATCACAATTCTGGACTTCCAGCTCTATTACAAAGCTGTTATGATCAAGAAAGTATGGTATTGGCACAAAAACAGACACATAGATCAATGGAACAGAATCGAGAGCCCAGAAATGGACCCTCAACTCTATGGTCAACTCATCTTTGACAAAGCAGGAAAGAATGTCCGATGGAAAAAAGACAGTCTCTTCAACAAATGGTGTTGCGAAAATTGGACAGCCACTTGCAGAAGAATGAAACTGGACCATTTCCTTACACCACACACAAAAATAGACTCCAAATGGTTGAAAGACCTAAACGTGAGACAGGAGTCCATCAAAATCCTAAAGGAGAACACAGGTAGCAACCTCTTTCACCTCAGCTGCAGCAACTTCTTCCTAGAAACATCGCCAAAGGCAAGGGAAGCAAGGGCAAAAATGAACTATTGGGATTTCATCAAGATAAAAAGCTTTTGCACAGCAAAAGAAACAGTCCACAAAACCAAAAGACAACCGACAGAATGGGAGAAGATATTTGCAAATGACATATCAGATAAAGGGCTAGTATCCAAAATCTATAAAGAACTTCTTAAACTCAACACCCAAAGAACAAATAATCCAATCAAGAAATGGGCAGAAGACATGAACAGACATTTTTCCAAAGAAGACATCCAAATGGCCAACAGACACATGAAACAGTGCTCCACATCGCTTGGCATCAGGGAAATCCAAATCAAAACCTCAATGAGATACCACCTCACACCAGTCAGAATGGCTAAAATTAACAAGTCAGGAAACGAGAGATGTTGGCGGGGATGCGGAGAAAGGGGAACCCTCCTACACTGTTGGTGGGAATGCAAGCTGGTGCAACCACTCTGGAAAACAGTATGGAGGTTCCTCAAACAGTTGAAAATAGAGCTACCCTGCGATCCAGCAACTGCACTACTGGGTATTTACCCCAAAGATACAAATGTAGGGATCCGAAGGGGTACGTGCACCCCAATGTTTATAGCAGCAATGTCCACAATAGCCAAACTGTGGAAAGAGCCAAGATGTCCATCGACAGATGAATGGATAAAGAAGTGGTGTGTGTATACACACACACACACACACACACACACACACACACACACACACACACACACACACAATGGAATATTATGCAGCCATCAAAAGGAATGAGATCTTGCCATTTGCAACGACGTGGATGGAACTGGAGGGTGTTATGCTGAGCGAAATAAGTCAATCAGAGAAAGACATATATCATATGACCTCACTGATATGAGGAATTCTTAATTTCAGGAAACAAACTGAGGGTTGCTGGAGTGGTGGGGGGTGGGAGGGATGGGGTGGCTGGGTGATAGACATTGGGGAGGGTATGTGCTATAGTGAGTGCTGTGAATTGTGCAAGACTGTTGAATCACAGATCTGTACTTCTGAAACAAATAATGCAACATATGTTAAAAAAAAAATAAGAAGATAGGAGGGAAAGAATGAAGGGGAGTAAGTCGGAGGGGGAGATGAACCATGAGAGACGATGGACTCTGAGAAACAAACTGAGGGTTCTGGAGGGGAGGTGGGTGGGGGGATGGGTTAGCCTGGTGATGGGTATTAAAGAGGGCACGTTCTGCGTGGAGCACTGGGTGTTATGCACAAACAATGAATCATGGAACACTACATCAAAAATTAATGATGTAATGTATGGTGATTAACATAATAATAAAAAATGAAAAAAATTTGCTTTGGTAGAAAACAAAATTCATTCTCATAAATTCAAATAAATTTCATAAGACTTTGTACACCCTTAAAAAAAAAAAAGCGCAGGACAGGCTGCATTGGGGCCAAACACAGAATCAGCAAAGAGGAGGCCATCGCTGGTTCCAGCAGAAGTATGACGGGATCATCCTTCCTGGCAAATAAATTCCCGTTTCTATCCAAAAGGCCAATAAAAACTTTTCAGTGAAATGTAAAAAAAAAAAAAAAAAAATCCAGAGTAGACTTTCTTAGTGATAACACCTTTCTATTCAGTAAATATAAAACCTATACATTTTACACAAACATAATCAAAAAAATCTTGTACAATTTCTCGAAGACAGTATTCTTACAACTTTAAAGAACTTCTACTACAACCATTTATTTGGGAATAAATACAACCTAATGGAAATATAGTATGTAATTAGAAATACAGGAAATATCTATACTTATTCTAAAGAAAACTATTGTTAAATATATAAAATAAGAGACCTAAACTATTTTGTCATTATCATTTCTTCCACAGCTGAACTTACTAACATTCTTTAAGTATGAATTTGGACTAATTTGGAAACTGCAAATACTCAATGATAATCAGTAACTTATCAGGATTATGAACATATATATTTATATGCTAACATTATGTAATAATTAAGGTACTGGCATAAAATAGAATGCACTAAGTATAATAGTCAAAAAGAAGCCTGTTAACATAAAGAAAAAAAGAGAGGTAAAATTTGAAGGATTTAGTGAATCTACAATAATCTAAGTCACACCTGTTAAAAACCCGAGAACTCCATAGGAGGAATATTATCGTAGGCGAAATGAAAACAATTTCTAACTCAGAGTTTGTGACACGGTAAGCAATTTTTTGTTGGAAAATTAACACTTTATTTTAAAATTGTGACTTTAACATCTGCCTTCGGCTCAGGTCATGATCCCAAGGTCCAGGGATCAAGCCCCGCATCATCAGGCTCCCTGCTCAGTGGGAAGCCTGCTTCTCCCTCTCCCACTCCCCCTGCTTGTATTCCCTCTCTCTGTCAAATAAGTAAATAAAAATAAAATAAAATAAAATAATTGTGACTTTAAGACTCGCCATTTAAATAACATTTCCTACTAAAAGAAACCAGAGCTGTTTTGGAGAAGTGATGGATTCCAAAGCACCAATAGGAAAAATACAAGGTAAGTCTGCTATATCTTTGGTGCAAGAAAGTAAAAATGTGCTCAAGAAATAATGGGGATGTGGGGCACCTGGGTGGCTCAGTCATGAAGCATCTGCCTTTGACTCGGGTCATGATCCCAGGAGCCCCGCGTCGGGCTCCCTGCTCCACGGGGAAGCCTGCTTCTCCCTCTCCCACTCCCCCTGCTCGTGTTCCCTCTCTCGCTGTGTCTCTCTCTGTCAAATAAATAAAATCTTAAAAAAAAAAGAAGAAAGAATGGGGATGTCTCAAAATGATAATAATGGACCCACTGAATTAAAAAGATCATAAGTCTGTACTGAGAGTAATAAACAATAAACACATAAGAAAATAAAAAATGAGGGCAAAGAAAAAGCTCTTTCCATGAAATGCTAGTAATAAATGTAAAAGGAAGCTAATAAATGTAAAAGGAAGAAAATTAATGTAGAAGTTAGAAAATTATCATTTCGACATCATCACAGTAATAACTGGTTCAGGTACAAAAGATGTTAAAACCACTGGGTATGGAGCACCTACTTTAAGAAGCAAAACATTAACTCATGATAAAGCTAAAATAGTTTCAGTAGCATTAATAAAACTAAGGTTTTCTCTTCCAAATAATTATTTAAAAATTCAGATAATAAAAATAACACATGGTCATTGTTTAACAATATAAAAATGGTCAAGGGAAGAAAATAAAATTTGTAATTCTACCATCCAGTGACAGTTTAATTTCTAAAGATTTTATTTATTTATTTGAGAGAGAGTGTGTGCTTGCACATGAGGACAGGGGGAGAAGCAGAGGTGAAGGGAGAGGAAGGGAGAGAATCTCAAGCAGCCTCCACACTGAGGGTGGAGCCTGATCCAGGTCTCCATTTCAAGATCCTGAGATCATGACCTGAGCCAAACCAAGAGGTGGATGCTCAACTGACTGAGCCACCCAGGCGTCTTGTGACACTTTAATTTTTAGGTTCTGGTTGAATTTCTTCTGGTCCGGGGTAGTTTTTTTTATATGTAGTTACAAATATGATTTTTAATCAGTATAATGGATATATAACCCAAATTAATATATAGTCTTATATTTTATAATTTTTCCCCACTGCCAGGTAGTTTTATTTATCACATATTTTCATTATTGTAAAACAGACTGTGATAAATAACCTTGAATATAATGAATCCTTCAAGACTCTTTGTACATTCCGTAGAATTGATTCCCTGAAAGTTTAAACCATTTTTAAATGCCCTTCAGTGAAGGATGAAAACGTTCTCTCAGTAACAATTCCAACTGTACAGTCACATTTAAAAAAAATCAATTTTACAAGAAAAAGATTTATATTACTTTGTTTTTGTTCGTATTTCTTTGCTGAAATAATAATGTGGCTGACTTTTTTATATGTACGGACGTCATCTCTATCTCCTTTTTACCAATGTGTGTCCTTTCCTCTTTCTTCGATTGGATGTTAAATGTTTATCTTTAAGACTTCTTTGTGTATGAATGCTATTAACACTGGCATAAATACTGTTGTCAATTTTTCAGCTGTCTTTTTTTTCAGCTACCTTTTAATGTAAGATGTTTTGACAGGTAGAAGTTTATTTCTACATAGCCTAAGACATTGATATTTTCCATTCTTACACTTACATACTCCTTTGCCAGTCTTACATTAAAATTTTCCATGTATTTTCTTTAACTATTTTTAAAATTATACATTACCATTTTAATTTCTCTGGTTTTTGTTTTTGTTTTTGTTTTTTTTTTTTGAGTTATGATATGAGGTGAGGGCCTAACAGGAACTGGTTCTCAAACAGCTGACACAAATCATCTGAGGAATAATGAATGTGCTTTTATCATGTATTATATTCTCATGTGGATGAATGTCTGTTTTAAGTAACTTGTTTGTTTCATTGCCGTATCTCCTGATTCACGGACCTGCTCCATAGTCTTAGAGTGGACATGTTTTAATTGGTGATAGGTGACATGGCAAATCTTTAATTATTATTCTTTTTCAGTTCTCTGACATTTTCTTTACAATGGAAATACAATGAAAGAAAAAGTCAAACACAGAAGAAAAATGGACAAAAATGTGAATAAGCACTTCCCCCCAAATTAAACACAAGTATGAAAAATGCTTATAGTCACTAGGAAAATTAGAAATGCAAATGAAAACAATAAGATAGTACATTTTACCCATCAGATGGCAAAATTTAAAAATTTGAAATACGAACTATTGGTGAGGACATGGAGAAACAGAGATTATCATACACGGCTGGTGGGTGTGTAAATTCATATGGCTACTTTGGAGAGCAATTTGGCCATGTCTGATAAAATTAAAATGTGCCATCAATTCCACTTCTAGGGGTGTACCCTAGAAAATCTCATAGTACAAACGCATGAAGAATAGTAAGGATTTTCATGGCAGCAATTTTTATAATGGGGAAAAAAATCAGAAAAAGTGGAAATATCAAATGACAAGAGAATGAATAATAACTGAAAAATTCATGTGATGGAAATGACATAGAGGTTAAAAGGAATAAATGAGAGTTTTATATGTACACATTAAGAGCTCAAAAAAACCTTATTCTTGAGAGTGTAAAGGTAGAATGATATACTATGACATTACGTAAATTTAAAAACACAAAAGAAATACTATATATTGCTCATGGTTATTTATCTCAGTCTATATAGAATTCATATATAAATTTGTTAATATATACATATATTTTATTATTAATATAGACCTGTATTTACTAATACAGAAAGTATATTTATTTACATATATAATGAAACATCAAAATCAAGACTGCGGTTTCATTTGAGAATAAGCTAGGGTGATGACAGATACTTCAACTTTCCTATTATCTTTATTAAAAAGAAAACATATGAAGCAAACAAATATATTAACACATACCAATTTGATTCTGAGTATATTTTCTGAAATTTTCTGTCCTTTTTTGGGGGGAGAGCCTCCAACATGTATTTAAGTGCTAAGACAAGGACATTTACAATCAATATCCAGAAAGGGGTACTAAAGGTCCTATCTGCAAGGTGTGACTAAAACACCTTTCTGAGTTGATATGGTGTTATAAAGCACTTTTCTGACAAGCTCATTCAATTGGTTATTGACAAACAGATAGATTATGGATTTGAAGCCCTGATTAGGTTACCTGGTTGAGAATATTCCAGGATGCACGCGAGAGTGCTACGAATTAGAGCTGTCCACTGTTTCTGAGTGTCTTCAGTCTTGGCCATTGAGAGTGTCACGATGCTTTTGATCCCCTGAAGCGCTGCGCTGACTGGTGGAGGAACCTGATTATCTGCAGACTTTATCGCTGTGTCTTTCAATATTCTTGCAATTAAAAACAGAATCGTGGGCAGGATTGTCATACACCCTGAATTGAAAACAAATCAGATTACCTCATAATTATTCAGTTCTCATATTACAGTTCTTTCAATTGTTTTTACAATTGATTGTGGTTTAATATTATTTTTTCCCTTGTTGTTATGCAAAATTTACTGCATTACTACTACTATAATTCAATGTTTGGAAAAGAAAGTGAGAAAGTGGCAAGGTATATTAAAGAAGACAGAATATTTTCCAACTAGCCTTTTTTTATTATTTCCAATATTTCACCTACTTAATACGTTGTGCCTTTCAAAACAAAAATGAGAAAAGAAGATAGAAAAATGGAAGGGAAGCACTACCATATACTTTGATAACTATCTGAGCAACTTGATGAATCTGGTAGCAATTCTAAGACATGTAATCAATCTTCAGAGTACTCAAGTCATCTTTAACTAAGCCGGGAAAAACGATGAAAAGACTATATATATGGGTAAGCAAAGAAGAAATGAAAAAACCCTGGAATTTGTAGCCGAAAGAACTTTAAGGTCATTGAATCCAACCTCCCACTTCATGGAAAATGCTCAAAACTTTCTCGCCATTGTGCTTGGCCTGCAAAGCTCCAGCAATGGAGAACTCATTATTTTCACATCTATAGGCTTGTGTTGGGCTGAAATTTACCTTTATACTCCTGATACTATTTCTCCCTTCCAGATAAATAGAGGGAAAGTCTATGTTTCCATCCAGTACTTTTCAGGTATCTTCAGACAACTATCATCTTTGCAGCTATAATTTCTTTAGCTCCTCCTAAGAGTTGGTGGTCACACTCATCTGACGTTTTTCAGTTTGTCAGTTACTCAAGAATGGCAACCAGATCAGAAACTAACAGGTTTTGTTATCCCACCATATGCCTGTCTGCTAATGTTCAGTGCCTTGCTTCAAGCTGTGGTTCTATCTCCAAGCTGAAGTTTGTCTGAAATGTATCTGAAGAACATCTTAAGTTTTGGGTTTTTTAAATCCTTAATCTTTATAGGCTCCTAAAGGTCAACACACCATAAAAGACTAACTTCTCCTTCCATACTTATTTAAGGGAAAATAAGTTCATAATAGCAGTTAAAATCAAAGGCAAGCTCATCTTTCTCTATTGTAATAGAATGCATTTCCGAATAGTGATTAATACCGTACCAGCAGGCGAACAAAGGGATGGTAAGTCAGAGAGTATGGTAACTGTGGCTGCCACCAAACGAGCACTTTCTTCTGACAGTCGAGTTTTGGTGGCTATGTGACTGGGTGAATCCGACATCTTGGTACTGAGATGTGGCATGTGCCGTACTAAAATGAACATCAACAGCTCCATAGTTGCAAACACAAGAGATTTTCCAGGAACGAGACCACCGCTGTCACCGCCTTCTCCTACTATAGGACATGACTCTTTTTCCATATCATCTTCATCTTGAGGGAAAGAAAATTCGGTAAAATTTCCAGGAAAAAAAAAAAGTAATAGCACAGAGTAGATAAAACTACACAGTAAGTATATTTGGGAAATTCTTTTAAAAGAATTTACAACTGAATGTCTAACTGATAACACATGTCTTTCTCAGAATAATTCTTTGCCTTGCTAGAATTCTGTTTATTGACCTCTCCTTAAAAGTAAAGGATAACTCATTTTTTACTTCAAAAATTTTTATTAGGTATTTTTATTAGGAACATATTTCATATTACGAGGAACATATATGTTAGAAGATGACACTTTTGAAGGTGAAAAATAGTTGACTACCAGCAATTTCATTTGGTTCTTTCTTTTTTTTAAAGATTTATTTATTTATTTGAGATAGAGAGAGCACAAGCGGGAGGGGCAGAGGGAGAGAGAGAGAGACTCTCAAGCAGACTCCACAATGAGCGTGGAGCCTGACACAGGGCTCGATCCCATGACCCTGAGATCATGACCTGAGCTGAAACCAAGAGTCAGATGCTTAACCGACTGCACCACTCAGGCACCTCTCATTTGGTTCTTTCTAATGAAAGCAAAATCAATTGAAAATCTTCTACATCTATGACTACATTTTTTCTTAAAAACTTCCTGGCATTGACACTTAAAAAGTTAGAGTACAGATAAGATCTACTTCCAAATTAGCATAATTTCTAGTACTTACTTAGAGTGTTTCTTTTTTCTTGCAAATAATCCTGAGCAGCTCTTACTATCTGCTGTACAACTCCAGTAACCAGCAGCTGAACAGATGGTGGGTTCCAGGTCAACAGGAGGCGGTGCAAAACACTTAGCAACTCAACACCGATCAGCTATTATAAATTAATACAAGTAAATTTAATTAATCTTAATTTCAAAGGATACATTTATGTTATTATAATCTAAGAAAATATGCATGTAAAATAAATCTATTTGGTAGCTACAATTAATATATATGATTGTGTAACAAATAAGAACATTAGAACAATCTTGAGAAATGGTCGTATTGTATTCCAACACATTTTCAGTCAACAAATTACTGTGGATACTAGGCACTTCCAATAAGTCCCTCTCTCATTCATCTCAGCAACTATTACAAACTTTCACCACTCACTTTAAGCGTCTTTCAGTCTTCCACATCAAACCCATCCAATGAACCTGCCTCAAATTTCAAAGAGGAAGAAAAAAACTTAACTATAACCAAAGCCACCTTTACCTTTCTCCTTAAGATCAAGTGTCCAGACTCTACCCAAGGCTGATTGATCTTTCCTTATTTGCAGGATTCTTCAAGGACCTCAATTGTATTCCATATGTCTTCAGCTTTTCTCTCTAGGTAGGTTCCTCTCCCAGTATAAGGAAAACACTCAGGTCTTT
Organism: Eumetopias jubatus; assembly: GCF_037043125.1. NCBI lineage: Eukaryota > Metazoa > Chordata > Mammalia > Carnivora > Otariidae > Eumetopias > Eumetopias jubatus. The sequence continues at coordinate 30,558,565 of NW_028274815.1, forward strand.
CCTGTCTAATTCCCACCCCTCTCCCAAATCCTCTCAGACCCTTCTCTCTGCCCCCATGTCCTCTCTCTCTCTCGGGCTTTCTCTGGTCCCAGCCCAGATGCTTCCAGTTCCTTCACCCCTCATTCACTCCTCACTCTTCCACAATCTGGCTTCTGCCCACCTAAGAAAATGCTCTGTGTGAGGTCACTAGTAACCTTCCCTGAACTCTCTTTTGCCCTCATATACTGGATTCTGGTTCTTTTGAGACTGTTGTCTATCGTTGAAACTCTCCCTCACCCTTGTAACTCTGTTCTCTCAGTCCTCCTCCTACCTCTCTAGTAGTCTCCAGTGCTGACTTATTTCCCTCATCTCCTTCTTTTTTTACTTTTTGTAATATACTCTCATGTTCCAGTCCCGGCCCTCTTTTTGTCTTCCTTTATTCAGTTTCCCTAGGCCAGTGTAACTCACTATTTCTCTGGAAATAAAATGAAAAGAGCCTCTTAACTGGCCTCCCTGCCTCCCTTGTCATCTCTTATCGACCAATCCCACAAGGTCGATAAAAGTGATCAAATCTACATATACCATGTTCTGAAATACAAGTTGAACAAGGTTATTCCTCTATTTTAACAATTTTAATGATTCCCTATGACTTTTAAGACATTTTAAACCCTTTAACATGCCATACAGGAATCTTTGTTATTTGGCTTTTTCCCTGTTGTGCAGCCTCATCTCCTAACAACCCCCATGTGCTCCATTTGTCTCAGCCATAGTAAGTGAGAGTAGTGTCCTTGAACTTGTCATGTTCTCTCATGCCTCCTTGTCTTGGGATTTGCTTTTCTCCCAGAGAGGAAAACCCATCCCTCTTGTGCTGCCTCACTAATTCCTCTTTCAAGATTTAATCCAACCATCATCTCCTCTGAGAAGCCATTCCTTACCTTCCTTGATAATGTCAGGGCTCCTCCCCTCTATTCTCCTCATACCTTTACATACACTAGCTCAGCACTTGTCATAGCATCCTGATCTCCTGATCCAGGTGCAGGGAGACAGCTTTTGCTATCTATAGCCTCCAACTGTGTCTGAGGCACAGAGTAAAGTTGTTGGATGAATGAATACAATTTTTGAGTCAGTATACTCTGCTGATTTTGAAATTATAAAAATTCCAGAAATTATAGAAAATTATAGAATTATAGAAATTATAGAATCCAACTCAGGAAAAAAATATAATCCATCCAAGTGTAAAGCAGTGCTTGGATAAACAAAACAATATTGGGTTCAAAAAAAAGCTAGGTAGATGGGTGTGGGATGTATTATGTTAAAACCAAAATGAGCAAGTGTAAACATAATATTCTCTCTTCATTCACAGATTAAATTTTAAGTTTTATAAAAACCAGAAGTTTCTTGCAGTAATCTGTAGTTTAGCTGAGGAACAGCTTCAGGCTGCAAGGCTGGGGTACAAGAAGAGTTCATCAGTGAGTGAATCTTGTAATCACAAAGCATATGCTTTGTTTTATTTTGGTTTTGGTCAGCATCATGTGCAAACCTAATTTTGACATAATGAATGATAGCAACTCTGTTCGTTTGTGTTTTATGGAAAATTACCCCTCATGGTAGTGCTGGTGACCAAAAGATGGCTCTTAGTATGAAAAGAAAAGAATTTCTAATTAAAAAGAATAACAAATCCACCAGTAGCTTCATTCTGTAACATGAATAAAGTCCTCTAAATATTACATACAGAAATTAGAAATAGCAATTCATTAAACTGCTAAGATGAGTAGTTGATCCAGTGCAAAAAATTTTTCATTAAATGAGAGATAAAACTTTATCATTTAAAAGTGGTATAATCTATTTAATAGCCTTATAAATTACTTCGGCCCTTTATTAGTAGAATCATTAACTGGGATGGAAGGCATCCCTTAATTTTTAGTTTTACTTGACTACCAGTGAACACATCTAAGAAGATACACTGACTATTTCTATGCTGGCTGTGCCTAGTCATCCAACATTCACTATAATGTCTTAGATAAAGTAAAAAATCCTGAGTACTTATTATATAATATTTATTTCATATGGGAGAAAATTATCTTAAGATAAATATGATGAAAACAAAGCGTACAATTTATTATCTGTTATAGAAATAGACTGTACCTGATCTTCTGCAATATGGATTCGGGCATAAGGAGAATCTAGCAAGGTGTGTAAGGCCTGCAGACATGCTGTAACATGTTCAATAGGCTCCTCAGGTCTGGGGGAGCAAAGGAACTGTATACTCACACCTGCGATGTACATAATAAAAACACACGTTTGTCACTATAAAATACTTTGTTGCTCTGAGGTCAGATTTCTTCTCTATTTTTCCTCTATTCTTTCACAGATTACTTTAACACATACTTAATGCCACCTTAAAGCAGAGTTCAAAATGGTTACCAAAAGCAGCAGCCAAACTTTATAACACAGATTGTGGCTTTGCAGTTAGGTTAATAATCAAATTGAAGGTCAGGGGAGGGAGGCGGCTCCAAGGTTGTGGAGTTGATTAGGAAGATCGTCAATTTTTTATTTCTAGGACTTTAAAAAATAATACATTAAAAATAAACTTATGAAAATTATAAAATTACTTCTCATTAAATGGTTACCAAACAATTTTCATGTCTACAAAGATTTTTTAGTGGCAAGCTACACAGGCATAATGGATATCATGGATAACAATTGTTCTTAATTTGCATAAGGGTAAGGTCATTGTTTTAGAAGTCTCTCTTATTTTCATGTATGAGATTTACTAATGAGTTCTGTAATTTCACCTTACCGTGTTCCTCTTCCCTCCCAGAAAATATAAAACTGCTTAACAGCCTCATTAGATTCTTTAATATCTTAATGTTTAAAGAGCATCTATAAAGCAATTATAAATTGAGATTTATTCAAATTTGCTTTAACTTTGCATTTTATTATTTCCTCATAGGACAATCTGTTAAGTGTCAAGTAAAAAGAAAATCTGCCATTGAAAAAGAAAAATGTAGTTTTTTTCTTGAAAATTATTCACTATTGCTCTGTGAGTGAACATGACGGCTAAAATTTTTTAAAGATTTTATTTATTTATTTATTTGACACAGAGAGAGAGAACACAAGCAGGGGGAATGGGAGAGGGAGAAGCAGGCTTCCTGCATGAGCAGGGAGCCGGATGCGGGGCTCCAACCCAGGGCCCTGGGACCATGACCTGAGCTGAAGGCAGACGCTTAATGACAGAGCCACCCAGGCGCCCTGACAGCTAAAATTCTGAGTAGTTTTTAATAATTAAATTTTTCTATTAAAAATTCAGTTAACAATTTAGAAAATGTGTTTAAAAATCCTCCTCTTATTATTCCTTCTCTGGACTGTGGTATATAAAACTTTTCTGTAGCATTAAAATGAAAGATATGAAGGAGTTCGGAACATGCCACACCAAAATATGCCTCTTTGGCATATTGCTTATTTTGAGCTGAAGGTACTTGATGAACAGCAAGCAGATGCAGTAAGGGCTCTCTGACTACTTTCCACCTAAAAGCAGGTCATAAAATTTCTCATGAGAAAGGTGCCCTCTCTGTATCAGGAAGAGAAGACTGGGAGTCAGTGTTGAAACAGATTTGTACAAACCTACTAAAATTAGTTTCCCCCATATATTTCCTAATCCCTGTCCCACAATTTACTGCCCCCAGCCCAAACCCCTTTGTCTGGTCACATCTTCACAATTTATTGTTCTTTGTGTAAAATGGCATATAAGTTTTTGGGCCTAATGGCTACTTTAGGTTGAAAATATTAAATCTGTATGCTTTTCTCCTGTTAATCTGTCTTATATCAATTTAATTCTTAGGCCAGCCACAGAACCTAAAGGGATAAAAGGAAACTTTTTCTTCCCTACAGATATGAATTTCAGAAGTGACACATCTTGAAATAGATCAATATGACACACCTACCTAAAATTAGATGCATTCTGTCTTTGTTAATTTCCGGCAAAGATTTAGCACTAGGTGTTGCTCCCGATGCCTGATTTAAACTGATGGGTGCAGCACGTTTCTGTAAGCCAGGTACGGTTGCTGCTTCTGCAGACTCTGGACATGTAAATCCTGTGCTATTTAACCAAAGTGCCACTGCATGGAGAATCGGGGCCCACGAATTCCGGTAGTGAAGTCTAGCTGTATCAATAGTCTCGGGAGTATAAAATGCTCCACCTGTAAAATAATCAAGCCAATCAAAGCCATTACTTTTATTGTAAGTGGTCAACCATTTATCAAAAACTAACTTAAAAATACTCATTGCTTACTGTCTTAGTTCATTTGGACCGCTATAACAAAATACCACAGACTGGGTGGCTTATTAAACAGCAGAAATTTATTTCTCACAATTCTGGAGGGGAAGTCTGAGATCAGGCTGCGCACATGCTCAGGTAAGGGCCATCTCTCCGACTCACAGCTGTATTCTTACATGGTGGAAGGGCCTAGAGAGCAATGTGGGGTCTTTTCTCTAAGGGTACGAATCCCATTCCAGAGGGCTTTACCTCCTGACCGAAGCACTTCCCAAAGGGCCCGCACTTCCCGATACCATCACAATGGGGATTAGGTTTCAACACATGAATTTGGAGGGGACACAAAATTCAGACCATAGCATGTACAAAAGAACAATCTGGCCAAAGAGATTCTCTTTATTACAAAACCACCAAAAGTAATGTCTTTCCTGCAGCCGCAGAACTGGAGGGCCTGTGCCTTCCTCACCAGTGCTAGGGTTTCTAGCCTTTCCTCCCCAGCTGCACATGCTGCTGGGGATCCTCTGCCTTCCTCTACCCTGTGGTCACAGGCCTCCTCTTCACTGTTGCCAGAGACTCCCTAAAACCCTGGTGACCTCCTCTTTCCACCACAGCCAGGGAACTCAGTCTCTTCTCTCTTTCGCCCTTCCTCTGCCATTCTTCCTTAACTCCTGTTTTCACTACCAAACTGAGGACTTCCCCATCTGTCCTTGCATACATTGACGAGCACAGCAATAAACTTCATCATAGTTATGCATAATGACTTGTTATGCATGGTTATTTAGAGTACTCTAGCTGATACAGTTGTTGTAACAGTGAGAACTTTTTGCTTGGGTTAACAAATGAGCTTAATGCTGTATCTGAATTTATAAATTCAATACAGAGAACAGGCTCTAAGTGAGAGAGTGCCAAGTTTAAGTCCACAGAAATTTAAAATATCATTACATCTTAAATTATTAAATTATTAATAATTAAATAATTAAATTTAAGGGGTTATACTCACTTTATAAATTTAAGGTGGATTAGTTACACTATAATATTATTAATTATTATTGTTGCTAGCTTCCAGCAATTACATTTTGTTTAATTATTACTCTGAACTCCATAAAGGCAAAACTCTGAATGCAGTACTTACCATCTGGGGGGAGCTGACTAGCAAATTCAGCCGGTAAAGTCAAAAGCGCATAGTCTTTTAATGCCGCCAACCATAGGCGGCTGAGTGTTGGCAGTTCGGGTTGCACGAGTGTTATTAAACTATCTGGTGGTAGTTCATCTATGGTACCATAATCATCATCATCATCATCAGTACTTTTCATTGCTCTTTTTGGCTTTGACTCTGCTTCCTTCTTAATATTCATAGCAACCACATATACCTAGTAAGATATTTAGGAGGAGGAAATAACAAGGCATAATATTAAGAGATGATATAATCTAAGTTGCTATGATTATACAATTGAATTATTGAAAGTAATTGAGTATAGACACTGAAAAGTCTATAACTTCATGATTTCCTGACAACCTCCAAAGAATAATTCTACCTGCTTTGGAGACAATCTTTTTTTTATCAATCTGACTTCTGACTATTCCTCTCAAAAAATATTCCTTCAGCAGGGTTCTCTGAAATTTTTCTGGCTTCTCTTGTTATACTTTACAAAGCCCCCTTTTATGTGTGCCTTTTTTTTTTCTTTTTGGTCATAGGGTATAACTTCCTGTTTACTGCCTCCACTTTCACAGACTTATTAGATACAATCAGACAGCATTCAAAGAAAAAGGCTGGAGGAGGATGGGAGAAGGGCCAGAGAAAGGATTTCCCTAAATATCCTTCTAACCCCTTAAGTGATATTTAGCAATCTGGCCTTTATAATAGAGATTGAGCCAAGCATATAATTTACTAGTCACATATATATTATCTGTATCCTTTCTCTCCACTTAGTAAACCAAAAAGATGTATAATAGCAACTTCCTAAAACATAATTTTAAAGATTTTTCTTTGTTGCAGTTATTTTTGTTTTTGTTTTTGTACATACATTTAGGCTTTGGCAACTGGGTATAGACTGAGCACAGAATATAAGGCAGAAGTAGGTGAAGGTTTTACTCCATAGGCAATGGGGAAGGGAAGAGGTCACTGCAGGATTTATAGATCAGATATCATGTATTTTTCCTGAACTTTTAATTTTATTTTAAAATTATACCACAAAAAGTTTTACAAATGAGTTTAAATTACTCATAATCCCAATTTCCAGGTTACCATATTCTAGCTTTATAACTTGTAATTTTGTTGTACAAAGATTTTGTATTTATTTATCTATTAACATATCATAAGGTTTTCCCATGAAATGCTAGTCTTCATAACCATTACTCTTAATGGCTGTAGGGGATGAGCCATAATACATCTAACAATTTCCCTACATTGAAATTTTATATTTACTTCTGATTCTTTACTCAGCCTTGGGAATCTTAACAAGACAAGATACAATTTTCAAAGGCAAAAGGTGTAGAGTTCTTCACACTATAAATAATGTTCCAAGTAAAGCTTTTTGTAAACATTTCCTTCCTGTATTTTGGATATTTTTCCCTAAGATAAAGTCCCAGAAACAGAATTATTGCATTAGTAATTACAAATATTTTTATGTCTGAATAGACACTGCCAAAACCTTTCTAAAAGGGTTCTATAATTTACATTGCTACTTGCAATACAGGAGGATATATTTTTTAGATTTCTTTTTAAGCAATGTTTTAGTTTATCTTTCTTATTAGATATTACACAAGAAAAATAGAAAAATCAGAAGTGTAAGTAAAATGAAGAAAATGAGAAAATATCATTAGTATTCTAGACATGTTGTATATATATAGTCTCTTAAATAACACTGTTTGTGAATAACTTTTTTAATTAAAAATAGTTTTTTAAAGATTTATTTATTTGAAAGAGAGAGAGAAAGAGAGGACGCGGTGGTAAGGGGTAGAGGGAGAAGGAGAGAGAGTCCCAAGCACACTCCGCACTGAGTGTGGAGCCCAACACAGGGCTTGATCTCAGGACCCTGAGATCACGACCTGAGCCGAAACCAAGAGTCAGACGCCCAACCAACTGCACCCCAGAGGCATCCCTGTGAATAACTTTTAACCCAATTTTCGATTCACTTAATTCCATCATTCTTAGGATCAAGACATACTTTTAAGTTATTTCCGTTTTTCTGAGAAAGATAAACATCACAATAAACATCATCAGCAGAGTCTTTGTGTATATCCTCAACATTCCTTATGATAAACTGGTCAGCTAATGTGTGGTTTTAGTAAGTGTTTTGATACATATCACCCTTTAGAAAAATTTTACTAATACTATTATTCTAAATATGATGTTAATTTAGTTGGGAAATGTTTCTATATTTCTCCCCCCCCCCATATATTTATGTGTAGTTTTGTTTCCACTCTGTGAATTGTCAATTCATATTCTTTGCCCAAAATTTGCATTTTAGAATGATTATTCTGAGAATCTGAACAGTAACAGCTGGAGGTGGAGGTGGGGGAGACTAACAGTAGAAAAAAACTAGGATGCAACTGCATAGACCAGGTATCAGATGATGAGGACTCAAACTAAAGGCAGGGGTAGAAGAGAGGAAGTATTTATTTATAAATATGGAAAAGGTATATATAATCTATTGTTAAATTTAAAAAAATAGTTGCTATGTTGAATAAAATTCCATTTTTATTTAAAAAAAAGATATAGATAGATATGCACATTTTAAGGCATATAAATAGATTTGTATGTGCATATATGCATAGTGATACATACCAAAATATTAACAATAGCTATCTCTGGATGATAAGATAATAAGATTACAGAGAGGATAAGATTACAGATTTTTTCCAATAATACCTTTTCTCTATATTCTGAATATGTGTAGTGAATATAGGTATTTTTATTATCAGAACAAAATTACATTATTTTCAAAGATAGCATTAACAAAGTCAAAGACACAGGAATTAGTTACCTACTAGATATAAGATGAAGGGGATTGAAGAAGAAGCAGTTAATACTGATCCCTAGGTTCTGGCCTGAAGATAGGAGGTAGGACCAGTAGTTGACATAAATAGGAAAAAAGAAGAAAGAGAAAACACAGTATTTTTTTTTTAGACATGTTGGGTGTATGGTACTTATGGGTCATCCAAGGGGAGATGTCTAATAAACAGCTAAAAATATGGGATTGGAATTTAGGAGGTCTGGGTGGAAAAGCAGAATTACAATCTTTTTTTTTTTTTTAAAGATTTTATTGGGGCGCCTGGGTGGTTCAGTCATTAAGCGTCTGCCTTCAGCTCAGGTCATGATCCCAGGGTCCTGGGATCGAGCCCCACATTGGGCTCCCCGCTCCGCGGGAAGCCTTTTTCTCCCTCTCCCACTCCCCCTGCTCGTGTTCCCTCTCTCGCTGTGTCTCTCTCTGTCAAATAAATAAATAAAATCTTAAAAAAAAAAAAAAGATTCTATTTATTTATTTGAGAGAGAGAGAATGAGAGAGAGAGAAAGCACATGAGAGGGGGGAGGGTCAGAGGGAGAAGCAGACTCCCTGCTGAGCAGGGAGCCCAATGCGGGACCCAAGCCGACGGCAGTCGCTTAACCAAGCGAGCCACCCAGGTGCCCCAGAATTACAATCTTTAATATGCAAGTTAAAGCTATAGGCCATGGGTATGGATGAAGCTGCCCATAAAGTACGAAGAGGGAGGAAAAGGACAAGAAAAACACATTTAAAGAGCGGGCAGGCAAAGAGAGGCCAGCAAGTGATGTTGAGAATGAACAATGAAAAGGAAAGAGGAGAAGCAAGAGAGGAGTGTCACGAAAGTCAAGGAAAACAAAGGGCTTCTAGAGACAGTATCAAATGCTGCAGAGAGGCCAAGTAACGCAGAAACTGACGAGTGCACAGTGATACAGATAACTCTCTGATTTGTAACTTTAGCGAGAGTGATTCCAGGGGAGTGGTGAGGACAGGGGGAAACTGAAGGGACCTCATGAAAAGTTGCTTTTTTTTTGCTCCTTTTCCTGCTTCTCTTCTTGCTGGGATCTGCACCCCCACCTTACATATGCTGTATGTCCTCCTTGTAAAGTCAAGGACTTAATGATTTCTTTGGAGTCTTTCAGGACAACAGACAACATCTAAGGAATGACCAGGTGAGGTTGTCATGTACGTTTTCATGACCGCTGACTCCAGACACCTTGACACCAAGACACCTAGCTCCAGGGCATAAGGGACTTAGGCAGGACACCTGAGCACTCCTTGTTTTGACCAGTTCCCAGATGTGTGAGAGGACATGTACACCAGACTACCATCCTCAATAAAAATTCCACGCCCCAAGCAAAGACGAGACTCACTCTCCTTTCCTTTCCAAGTCTCCCAGATGCTGTCTGTGTCTGCTGTCTCTATATCTTCAATAAAACTCTGCTCTCATTTCCTCTTGGCGTGCATTTGATTTTGATCCTGCTCGAAGCCAAGGATCCTGCTGACTGGTCCTGCAGAAGCCCCTCTGGGTCCTCAGACCCAGCCAGGCTGCATCAGTGAGAATGACCCCAGATTGTGGGGGACTGAGAAGCAGGCGACCAAGAGTTGAGGAAGTGAATATACTGAAACTCCTTCAGTGAACTGAGACTGAAGAGGAGAGAGCGAAAGCAGTGAGGAGAAGGATACACTTAGGTGGGAAGGAAGGCAGGCAAGAAGAGGGAGCACATAGAGGGAGAGGCTGAAGATACAGAAGTGGGCACGACTGACAGCACTGAGCTGGAAAGTCTCCCCTTCATACTCATGCTTAACTAACATTAACTAACAGGTGAAAGGACAGTTCCCAACTCATGAAAATCTAAAGATTTCAAGGTAACAATCTGAGGATATGGAAAATGGATATCTTCAGCTTTCTGAGTGAAAAAGTATAAGCAAAGATAGGTCTTCAGGAAAGAAATCTAGAATATGCTGGGCATTTGAAGAGCATGACAAAGGTAAAGAAGATAAGCAGGGAAAAGAATTACTAGACAGCATTCAAGGCTGAGGCCTGAGCTGCAAAACTTTAAATTAGAAAAAGGTGTCAATAAAAATGTGCATTATTAATTTAGTTATGTGAGGTTCTGATCTAATTTTTTAAAAGTAATAATCTATCTTCCATTCAGTGCCAATCACAATTGTCCTTTGATATACATTGCCTTACAAGAAGATATTTTTCCACATTGTAATGGCAAAAACAAAACAAAACAAAACAAAACAAAAAAACTGAGGCTCTGAGAGATCAAATCACTTGACCAAAGTCACAAAGATGGTAAATTACAGACAGAGAGAACTTGTTCTAGGGCCTCTGATTCAACATTTAATGCTTTTTATACTAAACTATGCCAGTCTTCCTGGTAGGTGAATCAAGCATATTAATGCAAGTCAGCAAAGAACTAGCTGACTGGCAACACATGTTATGATCATCAGACTCTGTGTTGCCTAATTTTCACATAATTAGTTAGGGGAGCCCTTTCTCAATAGAGAAATTTTGAAAAAACTGATTAAAAAACATAACTTTCGGGGCACCTGGGTGGTTCAGTCATCAAGCGTCCGCCTTTGGCTCAGGTCATGATCCCCGCGTCCTGGGATCAAGCCCTGCATCGGGCTCCCTGCTCCGCGGGAGGCCTGCTTCTCCCTCTCCCACTCCCACTGCTTGTGTTCCCTCTCTTGCTGTCTCTCTGTCAAATAATAAATAAAATCTTTAAAAAAACAAAAAACATAACTTTCAAAGGTTTGATAAGAGCTCTTTTGAGACATAAATATATACATATCTCAGCGAGAAAGAGCAAATAACAGATTTCCAAAAAGCACTGCATACCAAAGGTCAGTTTAAAAAACAACAAAAATCAAATAAAATTGTTTTTACCTACAGGACAAGGGGAACCTTTTCTCATGGATGGAGAAATGGTTCAAAAACAATAGGCTGTGGTTACCTCTGCCCACGCTTTGAGAACAGCCAGTTTTTCCATGGTTGTGGCACTCTCTCGGTACAGCTGGCTAGAAGATCCTTTTCCAGCCTGCACTTTGTCCAGAGAAGAGACAAGCAGATTGTGCACTCGACGGAGGTCATTGAGATCACTGACAACTCCACTTCCAATCCATGTACTACACACCTAGCCAAAGAAAAACATTTTTAATTTTCTATAAAAAATTAATATTTAACATATAAGAGTAGGAAGTAAATATGATTTTTTTTTCCTTGGGGGAAGAAACACAAAATACCAATGAAGAAAATGAAACAAAAAAAAACCCTGAATGCTGTGCTTCAACATTATTGTTGAATAACAAATCAACAACAAGGATGGAAGTCATTATACTCTTATGTGGAAAACTAACAGTATTTATTTATCGTATTTCCATTGTCCAATGTGACAAAAATTTTAACAGAAAAAAATTTCTGCCTGAATCACTTCAGTTGTGAATAATTCTTCAACATTTCCGCTTACCACAGGCAAAGGGTTATTCTGGGTGCTATGGAAGAGATTTAAAAATAAATAAATAAAGGGGAAAAATCTAGTCCCTGTCCTCAAGAAAGAAAACACAGTCGAATGAACATTTTAGGACTGCAATACTACACTTAAAAACAGAGAAGGGAGAGATTACTTTTAGCAGAAGAAATGGGAATGTTTAGGTATCAGGAAAGTCTGTGTGTATAAATACAGAGGAGTTACATGGGAAAAGAGATGAGATTAGCAAAATTAACTGAGATCAGATTATGTTACAATCTAAATTCCATGCAAACTGAATTCAGACTTTGTTCTATGGGCAATCAGTTTCCAAGGCTTCTGAGCAGGGAGAAAACAATTGAAATTGTGCTTGGGGTGCCTGGGTGGTTAAGCATCCGACTCTTGATTTTGGCTTGGGTCATGATCTTGGGGTTGTGGGATCGAGCCCCATGTCAGGCTCCGAGCTCAGCATGGAGTCTGCTTGTGAGTCTCTCTCTCCTTCTCCCCTTGCCCCTCCAACCTCCCTCAATCAATCAATCAATAAAATCTTAAAAAAGAAAAAAGAATTGTGCTTTAGGAAGATTGTTCCAGTATTTATACCAGGAAAGAATGTGTTTAAATGGTAAGCAATGTGTTCAGTTAAATGACTATTACAATATTATGGGACAGAGATGATATAGATCAAGCTGGGAATGGAATGAAAAGGGAGTGTCACCTGAGAGAGCCTTGGAGACAGAACTCACAGGATTTGGAAACCAATTAAATATTTTTAGGGGAGGGGCCAGAGACTTGCAAAAAGTGTGAGGAATCAAAGATGGCTGTTGTAAATAATGCTGTAATAAACAGTTGTGCATGCATCCCTTTGAATTAGTGTTTCTGTATTCTTTGGGTAAATACCTAGTGGTGTGATTACTAGATAGGGTAGTTCTATTTTTAACTTTTTTTTTTTACAATAGCCAAATTACAGAAGCAACCTAAGTGTCCACCAACAGATGAGTGGGTAAAGAGGATGTGCTATATATCCGCGTGTATATACACATATACATATGTATATACACACAATGGAATATTACTCAGCCATAAAAAGGAATGAAATCTTGCCACTTGCAACAACATGGATAAAGCTAGGGAGTATAATCCTAAGTGAAATAAGCCAGTCAGAGACTAAGACAAACACCATATGATTTCACTTATATGTAGAATTTCAGAAACAAAACAAACGAACAAAGGGTTAAAAAAGAGACAAATCAAGAAACAGACTCTTAACTATAGAGAACTGGTGATTACCAGAGGGGAGGGGCTGGGGGAGGGGGGAACTAGGTGAAAGGGAGAAGAGCACACTCATAGTGATGAACACTGAGTAATGCAGAGAATTGCTGAATTGCTATATTGTACACCCGAAACGAATGTAACTATACTGGAATTAAAATTTTAAAAAACAATAACTAAGGAGATCTGGGAACTCTCCACAAACAGGTAATAACAAAAGGTAGTAACTCAAGCAATGTTATCAGGTAAATCTGTTCAAGGACTGATGTATAAAAAAAAAAGGTATAAGGACAGAACACAGGGAAGACAGTTAACTCTTAAGGGACAAGCAGAATAAAAATAAACAATGAAAGAAATTGAAAAGAAAATGCCAGAAGAGCAAAAGGAAAACCAGGCAAGTGCAGTGACACTGGAGTCAAAGGAAGAATGTTGACAAGGAAGGAGTGGTCTGGTGGTGCTAGCTTGCCTCCATAATCACAAGTCCTCACTTCAAAGAACCTGAAACTCGGGGTGCCTGGTGGCTCAGTCAGTAGAGCATGCAACTCAGTTTTGGGGTTGTGAGTTCAAGCTCCACTAGGGGTGTGGAGATTCCTTGAAAGTAAAATCTTAAAAAAAAAAAAATATTATAGAGTATGAAAGTAGAAACTGCAGGTTCTGCATTATCGGTTTGGCTTATGAAAAAAGATAAAGTAGCACTGAATCAGCAAAATCATATTCAGAGAAAAGACCCTGGCCTTACATCAAAAGAGTGGTACACGAACGTACATTTATCCATTTTAATCTGAAATAAGATACTTAAAATATATGTTTATGATTCCTATGCTGATTTAAAGGATTTTTTTTTTATTAAACTACTGATTACTGTCTCCAATTGTGTTACATTTGAGAGTCTTCCTATAATACCTAAAAATTACCCTGATTCAGTTTCAGGTTTAACATGACATCTGTTCTAGAAAATGGATGCCATGTTTCATGATCTGTCCAAAGCCAAATCCTTACTTTCCTTTAAGAAAAAGGAACTTGCAACCCATTGTCCATCTGTTTCAAAACTAGGTCTCTTCCCAGAAACAGGACAGGAGGTCAAGAACATTATTAGCCTGTGTAAGTAGAAAAGAAGAAACTTTGTACAGGAAAAGCAGCTTACAGCCACATAAGGAATAAGAAGTTGAAGGCAAATTCAGTAACAGATTTTCATACTATGCATCCACAAGATGAAATCTGAATAGGCTTTGCTTTTCTATGAACAGCTTTGTGGGTTTTGTCTGCTTAAATTCTATGCTCTGAAACATCATCATGATACATTTATTTATACAGGATTATGGTTTCTGATTGTTTGTGTGTTGGCATCTCATACCAAACGGCCTGCTCTAACTCTGACGTTTGTATTACGATCCACAGACCTCTCTCTTTAACCAGGCTCCCTCTTTTCTCTCTGGTCTGCTGTTTGTGAGAGGAGTTCATTTCTCTGAAGGCCATCATTAAGACAGCAGACTACAGAGAAATAAATCTTAACAATGGGGGGGGCGCCTAGGTGGCTCAGACGGTTAAATGTCTGACTCTTGATTTTGGCTCAGCTCATGATCTCAGGGTTGTGAGACTGAGCCCAGTGTCAGGCTCCTCACTGGGCGTGGAACCTGCTCAATATTCTCTCTCCCCCTCTCCCTATGCCCCTACCCCACCTCTCCCTCTCTAAAAAAACAAACAAACAAACAAACAAACTTAACAATGGGAGGAAGAGGCAAACTCATTCAGCCCAAGAAAACAAAGTAAGAACTTTACATTTATTGTAAATAGCAGAACATTCTTTGTCTAGAGGCCACACGTAGCTTGATTATGGATTCTAAGCAATAATGATGGACCACAGCCCTGTACTCCAGAAAATGCAGGAGAGAGTTGCTTCTCTTCTATCCTTAGGAAAGCAGATCAAGAATCCAATTTCCTCAAAGACGAGAGCTTAATGTATGAATCCATTTTCAGAATGAGGCATGAAAAAGAGGAACTTATCAAAAGTGTAGGACTGTAAGTGCTTTTGTGACTTTTTTCAAATATAATAATGTAAGAATAATCTCCTGGGATTAATTTTGCAATGAAATTTCCATATTATGAAATTCTCCAGAAACTTATAGAATTTTCACAACTGATCAAAAAAAATCTTTTATTACCTAATTATCATTAATATGCATTCTTTAATTATTTTGTAATCTTACTTTTATTTTTAGTCCCTCTTACGATTTTTATACCTTTGTTCACTATTAGATGATAAAAGACCTATGTATCCCAAAGTCATTTCCTCAGCTATGACAAAAAAAGGGATGCAATTAACAGTTACTACTTTATCATTTGATACAGAATAAAAGAAGAAATTGTCACTGTTGTATTTCCAAGATAAAAATATTTGATTTTTCTCTCTTCTTTCTTGGAAGTGAAATTCTAAGGTATCTATTAATTTAAAGAAGGTAACTATAGAAAACCCTATTTTTCTTCTTACCTGGCAGGCTTTTGCTGTTATGTCTGATGGGGTATCTTGTGAAAAGGCTGGTCTTAGAGCAGCTCCCACCTAAGAAAATGAATACGAGCATTTTATTGTTAAAGATAAGTAGTAAATATAAAACCTCTTGTGTCTTTGGAGATGAAAACACACAAAACACATCTTTTGTTATTTTCTTTTTTATCACATCTCCCTTATCTCTCTTTTCAGTTACAATAAACTCAAACCTACCATTTTTCTTTTGCTTTCCAGGAGGTTATAATCATTATCGAATCTATACAAATGCTATACCAAAACAGGCAATTAATCTTGTTTCTTTTTCCTTTGTTTTTAATAGGAAACAGGATTTTCTGACAAAGTCACATGTTCCTAGACATAACAGAAAACTTCTATCCTTTTTTTATTCTGTCTATATTTTCCTGAATGTATCCTAACAGTATTTACCTCATGGGTGAATCTCATATAACTGGATCAATTCCTTTAATAACTGTGTAGTACTAAAAATTCACATAGTCACTGAAAGACCTCAGAGACCATTTCACCTCAAAAAAAGGTACTTTAAAAGAAGGACGCTCGGGGCTCCTGGGTGGCTCAGTCAGTTAAGCATCTGCCTTAGACTCAGGTCATGATCCCAGGGCCTTGGGATGGAGCCTGACATCAGGATCCCTGCTTGGTGGGGAGCATGCTTCTCCCTCTCCCCGTGCCTGCCACCCTCCTGCTTGTGCTCTCTCTCTGTCAAAAAATAAATAAAATCTTAAAAATTTTTTTTAAAAAAAAAGGATGCTCAAGAAATATTCATTTATGTACCACTGTCATAGTAATAAGTGAAGGAATATGAGCTTTAGTTTTAATAAGCCAACCCAGTCATAGATTCTTAAATATATTAGATTTAATGTGTATGAACTGAATAAGGAATTAGAGTCAACTCCTAATCTGAGACATCTTCCCTTACACAAGACGGTAAGTCACTGAAATATCACTAGTAGTTTAGAAATGGATCAAGAGTCCCTCTCCATGACTGAAAACACATGGCAACTAACTGCAGTATTGGTAGTACAGTCATCAACTAATCACAGAGCTGGGGCTGGATCCTGTACTGAAGGAGAAAGAGAATATACTATGAAAGAGATTACTGAGTTGACTGATAAAACTGGATTATGACTGACTATATAGAAGTAATATATCAAGGTTGAATTTCCTGAAGTTGATAACTGTTCTGTGGTTATATAAGTCAGTGTTCTTGTCCTTTGGAAACACAGACTGAAGTATTAAAGGGTAAAGGTAGATGACTTAAATAATTATTCTTTCCATTTTTCTGTAAGTTTAGAATTATTCCTAAGTAAAACGTCAAAACAAAACAAAACAACAAACCTTTATTCTTATAGGTTGGGTATTTGGGAGTAAATAATTGTATACGGGTTTTCTATAGCCAGTTGGGCTAGAAGCCATAACTTTCTCACCTGTACTTATGATAGAAAAACAATGGAGCATACATTATTCACCCTTTTTAATTTTGTGTATGTTTGGGTATAGCTTTTATTTATTTATTTATTTATTATTATGTTATGTTAATCACCATACATTACATCATTAGTTTTTGATGTAGTGTTCCATGATTCATTGTTTGTGCATAACACCCTGTGCTCCACGCAGAACGTGCCCTCTTTAATACCCATCACCAGGCTAACCCATCCCCCCACCCCCTCCCTTCTAGAACCCTCAGTTTGTTTCTCAGAGTCCATAGTCTCTCATGTTAGATGAGGTGTTGTGTATCCAAAGCTAAGGTTCTGGTATAATTACAGTAAAAAAAAAAATGTGTCTTCCTTCCTTGATAACTTAAGTTTCTTTGTCTTCACATAACCCATCATTACCAGGATTAAATCTATTGTGCCTCAGTTTAAGAACGCAAATAAAGTTATAAATCTGAGGAAACAAGTATCTCTGTTTAGAATACAATAAAATATTTTTTGAAGGTATGTAATTCTTTCAGTAATATTTTTAACTGCTGTTATTAAAAGTTACCCTTCAGAATACAAAGTTGCCCTTTTTATTTTTAAAAATGCTTATCAAGTCTTGACATATAAAAGTAATGTCAGCAAATCCACAACACTCTTTGAATGTCTTATCTCTTAAATGGCATGGCTAAACGTCTAAACACAAGACTGAAAAGCTAGGCTGCAATTCTATTCTAGTTTTATCACCAATACACTATCAGAACTTAAAAATAGTGACAAGTTTTATACTATTGTTTCTTCAACTGTGGGATTCAACTATGTAGCAGATGATGGGAATAAAGATATGCAGTTGAAGTTCCAAATACATTTCTCCAGGGAATCTTCATTCCTTCAATGATCATGCAAAGGATCCATTTTAAGTTTTAGATAAACAGAGTTATCTCACATTAGCTTGATACTGCTCCAGAATCACATGGCCTGGAAATTCTGGCTCAGGCACAGATGCAAACTTCTTGATAATGTCTTCAAGTGCTTGGAGCCCAGCCATCCGCAGCTGATTACTATGATCTGTTGCAGCCATGAATGCCATGCGAATCAGGTCAGAGAGATGAAGTACCAACAGGTCATCTAAAAATAAAAATAGAAGGCAAAAAGGAAAACTCCAAAAATAGGTATTACAACACAAAAATATGAAATGAAATAAACTTCTTTAAAAAAGCACTTATGTTTGGGGCACCTGGGTGGCTCAGTAAGTTAAGTGTGTGCCTTCAGCTCAGGTCATGATCCCAGCGTCCTGGGACCAAGCCCCGCATCAGGTTCCCTGCTCAGTGGGGAGTCTGCTTCTCCTTCTCCCTCTGCCTGCCGCTTCCCCTGCTTGTGCTCTCTCCCTCTCTGTCAAATAAATAAATAAAATCTTTTAAAAAAGCACTTATGTTCCACATATTTCACTATGTCTAAAAATAACAAAGATACACTTTCAAGAAAGCTCGTGTATCATAATTTCTCAAGAATATTGGTAAACCTTTACCCAATATGGTAATATAGAGGACATTATTGGATGTACAATAACATTTGAAGCAAAATAACTATAATAACTTTCCCCAAAGGAGTTTGTAATTCTTTTAGAATAGGATTGGCAGATTTTTCCTGTAAAGAACTAGATACTTTTGGTTTTACTGGCCATATAATTTCTATCACAACTACTCAACTCTGCTGTTGTAGAATGAAAATAGTCATAGATCATGTGTATATAAATGGGTATGCTGTGTTCCAATAAAACTTTAATAAAAAAAAACAGGCTGTGGTCTGGATTTGGACTGTAGGAAGTAGTTTTCCAACCTCTACTCTGGAAAAGACTTTTATAATGACAAGATGTAGAAAAGGGAAGTCTTTTTCCTTTTAGAGTAAAGGCTACCCCAGATCTTAAGCTTAAAAGCAAGTCTCAAAGGATTCAAAAGATACCAAGTAATTTAACTACATCCCAGAACAAAGTCCAACATTATTTAAAGGAATACAACAAAATCCAGCCCTACTACTATAAAATTTGCAAATCTGGCATGTAATAAAAAATTACCAGGGATTCAAAGAAGCAGGAAAATATATCTTTCAACTAGGGAAAAAAAACCCTCAGTGAATAGAAATGGATCCAGAAATGAAAAAGGTGATGAAATTAGCAGACAGGGAGCCTAAAACAGTTATCATAAATATGTTGTCTATATTCAAGAAAGAAAACAAAAACCTGAGCATATTGAAGAGATAAGTATTGCAGAGAGAAGGGAACCACAATGAGTCTTATAGAAATAAAAAAATAAAAAATGACAAATATACTGGATAAGATTATTAGGGATTAGATACTGAAGAAGAAAAAATTGGTGAACTTAAAGACCTAGCAACTGAAGTTATCTAAAGACTTTATCAAGCTCAAGGACTCTAAAGTTCTTAGGAGGCTGCAAGACTCCCAAAGTCTTTTTGAAGCAGTGGCAATCGGTGGCTCAGCTGGATTCCCAAACAGCTCCTATTTAAACAGGTTTTTGTGGTTATTGCTATTGTGAAGGTTATAAGACAAGTATTGTCTAATTTTTTTCATGTGCCTACCTAAAATTCCAATTTTAGAATTTTAAGTTTAAAGAAGAATATCTACTGGCTTCGGGAAGAGGAACAAAGGAGAGAGAGAGAGAGAGAGAGAGAAACATTTGGCTAGAAGCCCCCAATACTTCCTCATCTAAGGGAGGCAAAAACACACCACCAATAAAAATCAGGTATAATGAACTACTGCCAGAAGTTGGGAGGAAATTTCCAAGGCAGATGGAACTGGATTAAAATGAGCCTATTCATATTATGCCAACAAAAAAGTAAATAAAAAGACCCATTACTCCTCCAGTAGTTACCTAATTAAAAAGGTCTAGAATGATAGCAATCTACCAACCAAAAACTAGGCAATTATTCCCAAAAGTACTGTCGCTTCTCTACACAAATCTCTACCTCCAACTTTTCTTAAGTCAAGATGTCTTTTTTCCAAATCCAAGGAGATAAACTCCCACAGCAGGGGAGTGGAAAGGGGCATGAAGCAGGAACTCTAAAATGGGGAGGGAATTAGGGGGCTGTTCGAGGTTCATTATATTCCAGGAGCAGTAGTTCCATACAACTAAAGCTCAGTGGATACAAAGGGGGATAAGGATGATAAAGGAAGAGCCTGGATAGCACATTTATTTGGTCTATAACTTTGAAAAATACATGCTGACATGATTGTTCAGAATAGCAGGCAATGGGAACTAGAAAGGATCCTGTTTCAGGCCAGCAGAACAAAGCATGTCAGATACTGGAATCTAGGTTGGAAAGCTGTTATATCAGCTTACCATCCAGCAACCAATGTGAAGTACCCAGTAAACAAAGACTGAGAATATGGGCAATCCACCCACACACACACTGTGAGCAAATTTCAAGTAGGGAGAGAACTCTCCTCTTTCAAGGATATATAAACAAATAAGCCTATGAAGAAAACACACGCAGGCAAAATAAAGTTTCTGAAGATCCAGAAAGAGCTAATCTCAAAAATAATTTTCTATAAAAATCAGAATAAAATATAGAAAATCACTTTGCATCTCAATAGAATGCAAAAAATCATGGCTGCTACTGAATAAGAACAGAAAATCATAGAGTCAAAAGGATATGATATAATGAAGGCAGAAAAAAGACAAAAAATTATGGGAAAACTAAAAACAAAATAAAACTTAAGATCCACTATGGGGGCAGAAAACAGTAAAACATTATCAATGGTATAAAGGGAAAATTTGTGAGGATCTCTGAGAATGCAGGCAAAAGACAAGATACAAACAAAGAGAGAAAAAGCATTAAATACAAAGAAAGGAAAGCCAACCTAAGGATCTTCACTATTCCCTAAATGTCACATGCACACTTAAACTTCCATGCCTTTAAAATTCTCTTTACTTTTGGGGTGCCTGGGTGGCTCAGTCGGTTAAGCATCTGACTTTTGATTTCAGCTCAGGTCATGATCTCAGGGTCATGAGATCGAACCCCGTGGCAGGCTCCACACTCAGCACAGAATCTGCCTAAGATTCTCTCTCCCTCTCATTCTCCCCCTCCCCCCATTCATGCTTGCATGCATGCGCATGCACACTTTCTCTTTAAAATAAATAAATAAATAAAATCTAAAGCAAACAAATTATCTTACTTTCTTTGCTTGTAAAAAACCAGTGTGGTGAGCAGAATAATGGTGCTCAAATATATCTATAACCTAATCCCTACAACCTGTGAATATGTTAACTTACATAGCAAAAGGGGGTTTGTAGATGTGATTAAGGTTATGGGCTCTGAAATGGAGATTATTCCAAATTTAACAGGTGGCCCAATCTAATCACATGAGCCTTAAAAGCAGAGCACTGCTCCTGGCTCTGGTCACAGCCATGTGACAGCTAAAGAAGGATCACCGAGACAGTCGGTGTTGGCTTTGAGGGGGCCATCTCCAAGAGATAGAGAGAGGGGGCCACTACCAAGCAACACAGACAGCCTATAGAAGCCGAGAAGAAAAGACTTCTGGAAAGCCTCCAGAAAGGAATGCAGCCCTGCTGAGACCTTGATTTTAGCCCAGTGGGACTCATGTTGGACTTTCTGACATATAAGAACAGTAAGATAAACAATGTGTGTTGTTTTAAGCCACTGATTTTGTGGTCATTTGTTACAGCAGCAATAGAAAACTAATACAACTGGCTTCTTCTACCTGGAAACTCTTTTCTCTGCCTTTAAAATCCAGTTCTAAAATCACTTTTTCTGTGAGATCTTCCCTGACTCTTCAGAAAATGCATACTACTTTTTTATGTCCCCAAAACACTCCATCATACCACTATTGGGACATATAACTGTTTGAGAGATAAGTTCTAGACTAGAAAATCTTCAAGGATATGGGCTATGTTTTTTTCTTCTTCGTGTAGCAAAGATAGGGTTTGGTAAATATTTGATAAATAATGGCATGAATAAGGACACTGTGTTCATGATATACTGTGCTCTGCTGATAACCGTGCATTCAGATTCACATTTTATATGTGGAGTACCAGTTTTACTTTTTGTTTTTTAATCCATTTTTGAGTTCTAGTAAACTGAAAGGCATTTAGTAATCAAGTAAACTAAATGGAGTTTTAATGTATAGACTTCAATACTATTAGTACACACAATTTGTTTTTACATGTATAAAAAAAATGAGATGGCGACGAAGAAACAACAAAGTAAAAGACAGAGAGTCTATTATTCTTCCATCACTCTCTGGGTCTCCTCATCTGTAAAATGAGGATGCTGGACCTGATGATCTCTTTATAAACTCCCTGTAATATCTGATCCAGGGAATGATGGGATATAAAAAGATAAGAAACAGTGTTGAGTTTCAGTAACAGTTTTCACCTTTTCAAAAATACCTAGTAGCATTTCTGAAATCTGAAAGTTTGAGTTGGCATTCATGAGTTCTGACATTCTCCATGGCTGGGACTGCAAAACTCCCTTTACTTACGTACCTTAAAGTTTTGCCATCTCTTTTACGCTTAACTGCTAAACTAGGACACAGTACAAAGGATATATAAGTTAATGCTATCGTTATCTTTAGGGCACATGATTAAGATACATCTACTTATGATAGGCATATACCTTTGGACCATTTTCTTCAACTTATCTTCTAAATATAGGTCAGAAGACAGGTAGTATGCTTAGGGGACAGAAAACAAGGTAAAAGGAACTTATAAGAAATGAAAGGCAGAGTCTAAAGCATGTTACATAGCAGCAAACCTGTATTTCAAACCTACAAAAATGCTCCAGGGAAAAGAAGTACTGATTTTAAATTTACTTGTAGGGTTTCGTAGTTTAGCAGATCGTGCCATGGCAAGATCGAAGTGGGCCTGGTCCGCATTCTCACACAAATTGATGATTCGGCACAGGCAATCTGCAGCAAACACCCGAGTGGCCCAGCGAGGTGCCACGAAGGGCTTTGATTTATCTTCTTCGCCTAGTGTGGTGAACATGGTATCATCATCCATCTCATCTTTCTTCTCAGATTCCTCATCTTTTCCACTACTTAAGGGAGTTGCAGTGCTCATATCTATAACAAAAGCGAAGCATATTATGACAACCTCACATACAGCAAAAATGATGCTTTAGAACTTGCATTAATGTTACAAGATTTCTAATAAAAAAGGACTAAATTCTCACTCCTTTGAAAACAGTAGAATTGGCAAGTTTTTTTAAGTCAATCAGAAAGCAAAGAAAGTATAGAAGTGTTTTTACATATTTCACTAGTTTTACATACTATGTTGAACTACAGAGTAACCTGGGATTTTTATATTCAAAAATTTAGTGTGAATTTAGTTATTTTCCCCAAATCAAAGAAAGCTCATTAGTTTGTAATATAATTTAAACTTCAACATTTATACAGGGATTTATAGATTAAAATTAGCATTTCTAAATGTAAGCTCATATATATGTGTGTGTGTGTATATATATATCTTTTTTTGTTTATATATACAGATATATACCAGAGGTAAAACAGTCATTATTTTAAGAACGTATTTTATATGTTAAATACATACCACTAGAAGCTGCCAGGACATCTTTACAAAGCATTAGCCAATGAGAAAGTTTTTCTACAGCCAGTGATGAAAGCATATGACCCAAAGTATCATGAATATCAGAACATAATTTTCTATCTGTCTCCCGGTCTAGCATTCCAAAAAGAAGTCCCTCAAGACCAGTTTCTGTTATATTAACACCTTGGTGCCGGCAGTGGATATCACTTTGAGAACTGACTCCAGGTGCAAAAGGATTGACATCTGAAAAGCAATTTTTACAAATGAACTTGTATAGAGTTTTGTTGTACACTATAGGTAACAATTATGTTAAAGACCAAGGCTTACATGTAAATTCACGATTACAACAAAACAAGCTAGCTACTAGAATTTATGTTCTCCAGCTTACATATCCTTAGGTTTAGATAATCTGATAATAAAGGTAAAACTCTGATCCTTAAGACTGATTATTCTGAGGTATTTTAAACAAATCTCCAGGGAATACTCAATAAATATACATTTCTTTCTAAAAAAGAGAAAGTATGGGAATGAGACCTATTTCTAAGTAGATTTGATTTAATGGACTGAAAAATAATTATTGCTATATTTGTTGGAAGAACAAAGTGAAATTTATTCAGTCTTATAGTTTAGGTTTTTAAAAATCTATAAAGCCAGAACACAAATTATAAATGGATTATATCCTAAAAAATCATTTAAAAACTGGGAAAATTCTTTCCAAGAAACATACAATCAAAAAGTCATATTGAGTGGGGAGATGGATAAAATAGGTGGAGGGGATTAAGAGGCACAAACCTCAAGCTAAAAAATAAGTAAGTCATAGGGTTGAGAAGTACAGCATAGGGCATATAGTCAATAGTATTGTAATAACATATGATGACAGATGGCGACTACACCTGTCATGGTGCGCACTGCATCAAGCACAGACTTATGGAATTACTATGTTGTACACCTGAAACTAATATAACATTGTGTGTCAGTTATACTTCAATTAAAAAAGTAATATTGTTACAAAATAGTAGTTAAATGTCTTGCTTTATCCGAAAATCTTTTTGTTCTTAGAAACAGCAGAAGTTGTACAACTAGCAACCTTAAGAAGGAATACTAGGAGGCTCCGAAAACTGAAGCCCTTTGAACCTTGAAGACAGTGAAACAAAGGGATGTAAACTGAAAGTGGCTCTTTTAGTTGAGTCACTCCAAAGACAAAATAAGAGCAAGTTTGCAGAAAATAGCCGCAGTGAGGGGAGCTCAGATAGTAGTAAGAGTCAAAAGCTTTGGTTCCAAGGAAAGAGAACATTAGTGAGAAATTAGGCATAGAGAACTATTTTTCACTTAGCAGCTGATAGTGACTATGTTCCCATATCAGGAATTATACTTCTACAACATGAATTTTCATAGCTACATAGCAAACCACTGAATTAAGAGAACCTTGAGGGTGCCTGGTGGCTCAGTCAATTAAGCACCCCACTTTTGATTTTGGCTCAGGTCATGATCTCGGGGATCGTGAGATCGAGCCCCATGACAGGCTCTGTGCTGGGCATGGAGCCTGCTTAAGATTCTCTCTCTCCCTCTCCCTCCACCCCTCCCTGCCCCTTTCTCCCTCTCTCTATAAAAAAAAAAAGAGAGAGAGAGAACACTGATTGATCACTGAGGATAAATTCCTAAAAGGGGAAATCACTAGGTCAAGGGTAAGCTGACAAAAAATACTGACAAATCCAGAAAATTTGTTATGACTTTACATTTCTTTCTACCAGTACTATAAGACATTTTTCTTTTATTCATACCTCTCTCAGTGCTGGTTATAATCATTATTTTTAATTTGGTCAGTTTTATAGAAGAAAAATGCTATCTTATGATTGTATTGACTTGTAATTATTTAATCACTGGAGGTTGAAAATATTTCATATGTTGACATTTCTTCTTTGATAAAACATGTTTCTTATGCTCTCATGATTTTCTATAGATGCGGAAGAGAGTTAACATAGCAGGCCTGAGACGACTTAGTAAGGCCTAAAATTCAGATTAGCCCTCAGCTAGCATCCTGGTGAACTGGGTTTCAGGAGGGTTCCCACCATTTCCTGGTCAAAGTGGCTCACTATGCCTAAATTGTTTGTACAAACGGTATGGTTTATGCTGAACACCTGCTTGCCTTTGAAAGTCTGGACTTTTGGAACATGTCAGGCAGACCATGCCTAGTCAACCAGAGCCCAATAAAAACCTTGGGCACCGAGCCCCTGACAAGGTTCCATGGTAGACATTTCATATGTTGTCAAGACTCATTTCTGGGGAGTCAAGCAGGTCCTGTGTGACTTCATGGGGCG
This sequence comes from Eumetopias jubatus, assembly GCF_037043125.1. Classification (NCBI taxonomy): domain Eukaryota; kingdom Metazoa; phylum Chordata; class Mammalia; order Carnivora; family Otariidae; genus Eumetopias; species Eumetopias jubatus. The sequence continues at coordinate 30,584,395 of NW_028274815.1, forward strand.
TGGGCTCTTGGAAACCTGCGCCTGGTTTGCTCCAGACTTCACACCAAGTGCCTTTTCCCTCTGCAAATTTTGCTTTGTATCCAGTTGCTGTAATAAATCATAGCCGTAAGCATGACTATATGCTAAGTCCTTCTAGTGCATCATCAAACCTCGGGGTGGTCTTAGGACTGCCAACACACTAAGTTTTAAAAACATTAAAATGTAACATGCACATTTCAATAAATAAAATAAATTAATAAATATATTTTACAAGTACCTCCCCTCTTAGTTTGTCTCTCAATTTTGATTATGGTGACTGATGAGTATAAGCTTTAAAATATTATATGTACTCAGGAGAATTCTATAATTATTTTTGGTGCTATGTTTTCTCTCTAAAAAGCAATAGTATTTACTGTATATATAACTTCTTTCACATTCTGCAATACAGCATATTTGTTAACAGAGCTCTTATACTACCCTAAAATTGAAGTTATTTTAGTATCTTGCTTCTTACTACCCAAGCAACTTCTATGCATTAGAAAGCTCTTATGAGTAAAAATTTTCTCTCACAATAGGGGAAATATCTGTCAGTTAAGCTCTGAAAAAGCTCCCAAGCAACCTATCCCTAGAGACCAAAAGGCCAGCTATGAAATTCAAGGTATACTTAAACCCCCCCCAAAAGCAGAAAGAACTGAAGAAAGCAAAGATCTATCTTTTGCTACCCAAACACCTACTGACATTTCTTTTATTGGTTACTCTAGCTTTCCCTTCTTGAGGAAATGTTACATCACAAAGGGTCAACTAGTATCAGAGACTGGAAGCTTTCAGGTACCCCCAAAATAGGTCACTTCTCTTTCCACAAGTCTATTAGTGATACAAAGCAATATCCTTAGAGTTAGTTATCCATTACATAACTAAATCATCCTGAAGGGATGGCACAAGTGCCTTGACACTAAACGCTATTTCCTTTTTTTTTTTTAGCTCCAAACCTTAAAAAGTGTAAAATTACCAAGAAAATGATACTGGAATTTTTATTTTATTTATTTTTTAAATATTTTATTTATTTTTTTGACAGAGAGAGACATAGTGAGAGAGGGAACACAAGCAGGGGGAGTGGGAGAGAGAGAAGCAGGCTTCCCGCTGAGCAGGGAGCCCGATGCGGGGCTCGATCCCAGGACCCTGGGATCATGATCTGAGCTGAAGGCAGACGCTTAACGACTGAGCCACCCAGGTGCCCCGATACTGGAATTTTTAAAATGATGATGGTTTTATATTTTACTTAAAAGAATAAGAAGACTGACCATACTTGAAAGCAAAAATGTTCTTTAAAGAGTAATATTCATTTGAAATGTTGAAGTATTTAAACAAAAAGAATATTGACTAATAAAGTAACTTACGAGTACCAGGGTTTTCCTTGTCACCTGCATTTTTTGCTAGACTCATGGCATATTCACATACTTCAGCTGCTTCTCTTTGCGCAAGCTGCCGGAGACAAGCCACAGCTGCTCGGCGAAGTAGCAAATGGGAACTACATAAGTGAACCTGGAAACCATAACATATTAGACAATTTTCTTTAAAAAACTGCAATCTCATTTGCCTAATGAATATGTATTAACACCTTACTTGTGAAGAGGCTCTTCATTTAACATCAGCTGTTAAATATATAGTCAAATAAAGGACTTTTGGAAAAATAATACCAATAAAGTATATAAAGAATATTTTAGTGGCCAAAATAACTGTCTCAAGACCTGGTCGCTAAAGATGATATGATATACTTCCATGAAAATCCAGAAGAATCTCTTCCATATCTTATTTGACCCATGGTCCTACTGAATGTTGTCATCTAAATTTTTTAAGTGCATGGAGATTACATGTAGTCAATGAAAAGTTAGGAGGCAGAGCACACAGCAAAAATTGAAGGAAAAGAAGGGTATTTATTAAAATAAAATAAAATCAAGCAAACATAAACACCTGGAAAGAATTCTAAAATGGGCCCTTTTGGAATAGAACTGTTTTTAATCTCAAAAGTTCCTGAAAAAAATCAATGTAGTACACTTTAATACATGAAGGAAAGTAAAGACACAGCACAACATAATGATTAAGAGCTCAGGCTCTGGTTGCTAGACTGGATTTGAGTCTTCCTTGTTACTGACTCCTGTGTGACCTTAGACAAGTTATGTGACCTTAGACAAGACAACCTCTCTGTACCTTATTTGCCCATATGCAAAATGTGGAATACAGTGAAAATAAAATAAGTTAATACAAGTATTTTCCTTAGAACAGTGATAGAGACATGGTACTTGCTCATTATATATTAGCTATTATCATTATTACTATATTATTATAATATCATTATTACTATATTACTATAAATCTGACTCATCAAGAAAATATTAAATTATGTTCCATGTGCTTGCTTTTTAAGCAAAGAGATAAGTAATATATTTAGAAAAAAAATCTCATCCAGAAATAGTGGACGGGGGGAATAATTATATGGAATACACCACCTCTTCACAATGCTAGATAGTGTATTTTTATACTACCAACATAGCATTTGTAATTCAAGATATATTTGCATAAAATTTATACCAAGTATAAAATAAATATATATGTGTGTGTGTGTGTGTGTGTATAATTGAGGGGAGAAAACCTGACTTTATTTACTTATTTTTTTAAAGATTTTATTTATTTGACAGAGAGAGAGACAGCGAGAGACGGAACACAAGCAGGGGGAGTGGGAGAGGGAGAAGCAGGCTCCCCGCCGAGCAGGGAGCCCGATGCGGGGCTCGATCCCAGGACCCTGGGATCATGACCTGAGCTGAAGGCAGACGCTTAACGACTGAGCCACCCAGGCGCCCCCTGACTTTTTTTTCAATAAAATGTTTTATTCACTTCATTCCTTAAAATGAAGACATTTTGGAACTTTCAAATATCCTATAACTAGAAATGGTCATATGAGATGGGAAGAACAAGTCAGTTGCTCAGAGTTTTTGACTTTTTATGTGTACAATGAGGACGATATCTGCTCTATCTTATATAATTGTGGTAAGAATCAAATGACCAAATATATATAAAGCAGAACACCAAACAAATTTAATTTAGTTGCAACTAAATAGAATTGTAGCTAAGAGCAGTGCCTGACTGGCTCAGTAGGTGGAACATGCAACTCTTGATCCTGGGGTCATGAGTTCAAGCCCCATGTTGGGCATAGAGTTTACTTAAAAAAATTTTTTTTAATCTAAAAAAAAAAACAAAAAAAAGAATTGTAGATGAGAAAATACACTCAACAAATATTGACTGGCAGAGACAAAGAGAAAAAAAGCTTTTTGTTTACCAAGTCTTTTCAAAAACTCCATTTTAATGATTCTGAGGCATTTTTTTTCCATTTTAACATCTCTAATATTAGAGATGTAAATTACCATTGATGGTGTCTTACAGTCACTATAAACCAGGTAAAAGTAAAGACATATTTGTTTGACAACTTTCCCCTGACACCTTTTGGTAAAAGCCACAAAATAAAGAATAAAACATTAAATTTGATAAAAATATGTGGCTTCCTCATGGTCCCTTCTAGCCCCTTGGAGATAATCACAGTCTATGGTGACATCCATCATTATAGTTTCAGTTAGCTTGTTCTTGAACCTTATATAGATGGAACCATGTAGTGTGCTCTCTTCTGTGTCTGGCGACTTGTCTGTGCGATTCACCAGTGTGATTACATTTCACAGTTCATTTTCATTGCTGTGTAGTATTCTGTTGAATAATTGTATCACTCTTTATCCACTGCTGACTGGTAGACAGGTCATTTCTGTGTTTTGGCTATTATGAATAACCCAGCAGTGAACATTCCTGTACATGTATTTTGGCATATATGCACATGTATTTCTGTCAGGTGTTTACTTAAGAGTGAAGTTTCTGGGTCACAGCATATGCATATATTCAACTACTTTAGGTTATGTCAAATTATTTTCCAAAGAAGCTTCTTTGTTTTTCTTAGAATCTACAAACCTCAGGAACAATGTGTTGCTTGCTCCCACAGTAGACCTCCACCTTCCTATAAAAATGCCTCTTATTGGGCCCCTGGGTGGCTCAGTCATTAAGCGTCTGCCTTCTGCTCAGGTCATGATCCCAGAGTCCTGGGATCGAGCCCCACATAGGGCTCCCGGCTCAGCAGGAAGCCTGCTTCTCCCTCTCCCACTCCCCCTGCTTGTGTTCCTGCTCTCACTGTCTTTCTCTCTGTCAAATAAATAAATAAAATCTTTTAAAAAAATGCCTGTTATTTTACACTGTATGTCACCTTGCTATCCCTTGTTGTGCCCACCATATACATATTCCAGACAATTAGACCCCCCAGCTCTGACAGTGATGACCTGGGCATTCAGCTCAAGTCTTTCTCTCACTGACATTTCCTACAATTATCCCAGATGACCTAAGTGCCTATGTGTGGAATACTTCTGTCAGGACAGAAGAACGCATAACTGTGGTCACATGGTATAAAAAGCAATTGCTGGGGCACCTAGAGTGCTCGGTCAGTTAAGTGTCTTGACTCTTGATTTCAGCTCAGCTCATGATCTCAGGGTTAATGGGCATGGAGCCTGCTTAAGATTCTCTCTCTACCTCTCCCTTGCCCTACTCATGCTTGTGCATGCACATGCATGCACACACACACATCTCTTTCTCTCTCAAAAAAAAAAAAAAAAAGCAGTTGCTTGCCAAGAGGGAAATAACAATAATTCAGAGTGGTGGTTTTCCTTTCAAAGACACATTTTGAATAGTTCTAACATCATACAAATTTTAATACTTCTATACCATTTAAAGATTACTATGGTGAAACTCAACTCAATATATTTGCTGAAAAAAAAATCACATTTCATTTGTGTTAGGTATTACACGTGGTATCACATAACATTGCCATTTCTGATGGAAATGATTGAGCAGAAATGAAAACAAAATTTATAAGAATCTGAACTGATTTCTAATTTGGACGAACCCATGTGTGGACTATTTTTCAGTGTCAAAAGAACTGGTAACAGAGACCACACGGGGGCTTTCAGCAATGTGGAAACAAGATGACCCCTTGAATGGCCCATTTTCTCATCTCTATCCTGCCATATCATCTCCTACCAACCAGCTACCTGTAATCTCACTACTTAGCCTTTTGGAGACGGTTCAGGAAAGGTCTCCAACATGCCTTGTAATAAAACCCTTGGTGTTTTGCTAAGGAAATCAGTTTTGAGGCATTATCTCGTGTTAATACACAGAAAGCTCATTGCGTAGCCTATGGTTTATTGATCATCTGGTTTCTGCCCTGCAGCACACTCAGATTCTTTGATGGTCTAGGATTGGTTCAGTTCCCCCTGGTCTATAGTGAAACAAGAGAAAATCTTGTTGCATAAGTTAAATATACCACATCAGATCTAACATCTAATATGTTGGCCTTTCCGTTCCTTCATCTCATCCTCAATAACCTTCTCCTCCTTTTATGTTAGCAATATCCTCCCATGGTCACATCTATCTTTCTTTCTCCCTATATATCGGCCTCCTGCTGTCTTTTCCTTCCTCCTTTATCCAAATGAGACTTCATAATGCATTATTATTTTAGCACTATCTTGTTAACATCTTTATTTCCTTCATCCTGCTATCATTTAAGTGAATCTGCTTGGCCAAAGTCCAACTATGAATATATCAAAGTATCTGGCTGCTCAATGGTTGGTTACAGGTGCAGAAGAAAAATCTTACAAGGTGAACTGCTACCATCATGAATCACACAATGGAGCCAAAAAAGGGTCACTACCCTCTGCTGAACCCTCAATACTACCACAGAATCTTCTATTTCTCCAGTTAGTCCAATCTCCCACATTCCACTCTTCTCAAACTTCTTGCCCTCTTCTTTGCTCCCTCACTCATAAAACTTATCTTCCCTTTTACTTGATTAAGAAAGTAAGTCATTAGATCATACCTCCCCCAACTTCCAGCCACCAAATACAAAAACCTCCACCTCTACCTACACTCATCCTCTCCTCTTTTCTTCATGTTGCACTGGGAGAGACATTCTCTTACTTGTGCCCTGGAAACTCCATCCCATCAGAAACCCTGGATGATTATCCACTCTCTGCCCCACAATTTAAACTCTCCCACCCTACTGGTTCCATCTCCTCAGCATTTCAGCCCTCACTTCTCACTACTGTAGGAGAAAAAGTCTTGCCTGACTCCATCACTCCTTTGACCTCCTAGAGGCCCTCAGTCCTCTCCTATCAGGTCAACTTCAGAATGAAGTTTCTATTCATAGCCCAATGTATTTGGGCTTCCATTGTAACCACTCTGCTAGATGAACTCTTGCTAAAGACATCATGTGACAAAAGTCAAAGGGCACATTATGGCTCTCATCTTGATCTCTCAACAAATATGTGATATAGCTGACCACTCCACTACTCCACTTGGCTTCTGTGAACACTACAAACTCTATTTTTCCTTTAATCTTTCAGATTGCTTCATAGTTTTCCTGATTCTTTTTCTTTTCCTTTTATAGGCTGGGTTCCTCATTCAGCATTCTCTCCCTGCTGATCTTAACTACTCCTGTCTTTATTTCCCATCTAAATTCTTACGCCTCTCAAATTTAAGTTTCCAACCAAATTTCTCTTTTCTGAGCTCCAGCCATGAAACTAACCAATTACCTAAAACTGAATTAATTATATCCACTCTTCCCAACTTCCTCCTATTCCAATGTTACCAATCTTAGGAAATTATATTACTATGTTCAAGGCAGAACGTGGATTACATCCTTCCCTCTTTTCCTTATGGCCAATTAATCAACAGATTCTACTGATTCTACCTCTTTTTTTTTTTAAGATTTTATTTATTTGAGAGAGAAAGAAAGCGAGAGACAGAGCACAAGTGGAGGGGGAGGGGCAGAGGGAGAGGGAGAAGCAGACTCCCTGCTAAGCAAGGAACTTGATCCCGGGACTGTGGGATCATGACCTGAGCTGAAGACCGACAGTTAACTGACTGAGCCACCCAGGTGTCCCCACTGATTCTTCCTCCTAAATATCACTCAATTCTATTTATTTTTCCCTATTCAAACTGCACAGAGCCGGACATGGGGCTAGATCCCAGGACCCTAGGATCATGGCCCGAGCCGAAGGCAGCCGCTTAACAGACTGAGCCACCCAGGCACCCCCATTTAAGAAATATTTTGATGAACTGTTTATTTCTTGGCTAAGAATGCATCATATTTTTAGTCTTTCCCATTCAGAATTTTATGTCCTGAAGTTTGATTGATAACTTCTGAAGGTCTGTTGCTATCATCATAGTCATTAATTTGTTCACTTAGTAAGTACTTATTGAGAGTCAGCTACATGTCACATAGCATGCAAAGTCCTGGGAATACATTTGTAGATGAGACAAGATGAAGCTTCTGCCATACTGAAATCTGTAGTTTACAAGGGAACATGGTCAATAATAATTATTTACAAATAAGATAAGTGGGGGCGCCTGGGTGGCTCGGTCATTAAGCGTCTGCCTTCGGCTCAGGTCATGATCCCAGGATCCTGGGATCAAGCCCCGCGTTGGGCTCCCTGCTCAGCGGGAAGCCTGCTTCTTCCTCTCCCTCTGCCTGCCTGTCTGCCTGCTTGTGATCTCTCTCTCTCTCTGTCAAATAAATAAATAAAATCTTAAAAAAATATATTTCTTAAATGGTGAAAAAGGAAACCAGTAAATAAAATGAACAGTTATAAAATGACTATTGAAGGTGAAACTCTAGAATGCACAATCCAGAAAGCTTACACTTTTTGTTTTGATCTAGTTTAATCTTTTGGGAAACAAATTTGGGGCTCCCTAAATAAATCAATGAATGAAACAGTTTTATACTTACACACAAGCTCGGAACAAGACTAGAGAGATTGACATGTCGTGGTGCAAACATGTGTAGCTGCTGAAGGCAAGATATGGCAGCTGCCTGAACCAGAGAATCTGAATGGTCCTGGGTTATTGCACAACCCACCAAACAAGAAGAACGAATGGTGGAAATTGTTGCTCCATTCCCTGGTAGCAAAATCAAAGAAAATGCAAAATGCTATTATTAGTACTACCCAAAACAATCGTCTTCTAAATAACCCCTTTCTGATCACTATTCAGATTGTTTTGAAGACAAGAAGTCTGCAAAGTCCACAGAAATGACTTTGAAACATGACTGTATATGGATGACAATAATATATCCCTCCTAGATTTAGCTAGGTTTATAGAAATCCCCTAGGAAACTATACTGTCCTTTAAACCCATCACTGTTTTACTTGAAAGAGCGAGAAGATTCCTCATTCTCTGTCCAACCAATATGATCACTATATTATTTAATAACTCCAAATCCTATTTTCCTAAGAATTAGATTAATGAAAACTTTACAGAGATAGTCAGGAAAAATAATAATAGTATTATATACTGTGTAAAAACATCTTAATTGTGTAATATAAGTGCTTTAAAAATTTTGCCAATGTAATTTATATACATATAATGCCAAAGAAATCATAGTCATATAGAGACGCATTCTAGTTTGAAGTAAATATTGCCTCATCATAACTGCATCAGAAAACACTTGGTAAACACCTATGTTTAATCAGGCACATATTTATCCTGTCCATATCCTTATGATAACACTGGAAGAAAAAATTACCAATTTTCTCAAAGAGGACACTGAGTGCAAGAAAAAGACATGTCTAAATCACGTATTTTCCAATTCCTAGCATTCTTCATTAAGATTTTTTCATTTTTGTCTTGTTTTTTAAAAATATCTGTCCAGATGGAGACAACACAGCATAGTGGTTAAGAATGCATGCAAAGGAAATTGATCTGGGCTTCATCTCTGGCTCCAACCACTCACTAGCAATACAAAACCATGGAAAAGCTCTTAATCTCTCCCAGCCTCAGAGTTTCATCTGTCAAATGGAGAGATGCACCTATCTCAGGATGCTGTTAGAATTAAATGAGATAATGTGTATAAAAATCTTGACCCAGTGAAAGCATTTACTAAATGATAGGGGGAAAAGGGAAAACTCTGAAAATGGATGATACATTCAGGATAAATTCACAATAATTTTCTGCCTTCTGTGTTTTATTCAACCTTTAGTAAAATTATGTCAGTGGAATTGTGTGGTTCGAATATGGGCCTCAGGATCATAACTCTGCCACTCAGTTAAGTAACTTTTGGCAAGTTACTAATCTTCTCTGAGCTTGGTTCCTCATAGAAAAATTACATAATATTATCTCCCTTATGGGAGTGGGTTTTCAAACTATGTTCCTGATCTTTAGAATTCAAAAAAACAGTAAAGCAGAAGTCCATGAAGACAAGTGGATGGTACTCCAGGACAAAGGAACTCCACTTTTCATCTTTGTCTTCATGGAGCTCCAGGGAAAATTTAATTTAGAAAGGTTTCCTCTGGGGGTGCCTGGTGGCTTAGTTGGTTAGGTCTCCAACTCTTGATTTCGGCTCAGGTCATTATCTCAGGATCGTGAGATTGAGCCCTGCGTTGAGCGTGGAGCCTGCTTAAGATTTTCTCTCTCCCTCTGCCCCTCCCAGCTCATACTCTCTTGCTCTCTCAAAAAAAAAAAAAAGGAAAGGCTTTCTCTGCTCAAAACTTCAAATAACAGTCAGTCATAGGTATGTTGTAGGGATTAAATAAAATAGCATATATAAAAAGCAGAGTTGATGGGGTGTCTGGGTGGCTCAGTCAGATAGGCATCTGCCTTCAGCTCGGGTCATGATCCCGGGGTCCTGGGATCGAGCCCCACATCGGGCTCCCTGCTCAGTGGGGAGCCTGCTTCTCCCTCTGCCTCTGCCTGCCACTCTCCCTGCTTGTGCTCTCTCTCTCTCTGTCAAATAAATAAATCTTAAAAAAAAAAAAAGGATGAGTTGAGGGGCGTCTGGGTGGCTCAGTCTGTCCAGCACCTGTCTTTGGCTCGGGTCATGATCAAGCCCCAAGTTGAGTCGGGCTCCTTGCTCAGCAGGGAGTCTGCTTCTCCCTCTGCTTCCCCCTCCCCCTGCTTGTGTTCTCTCTGTCTCTCTCACTCAAATAAATAAATAAAATAAATCTTAAAAAAAAAAAGCAGAGTTGTAGGCCTTTGGTAAATAAGAAGCATTCAGTACATAGTAATCAGTAATTATTACTATTACAAGTTTTCATTAAGCAACATGATAGCGACATTCAGGAAATTGAAAGATAGCAATGTCTAGTTCCTTTATTTAAGATAATTTACTCACCTTGTAGCTCAGGGCCAACAGTAGTTATTATGGCACCCAGGCATCTACCCAAACATTGATGAACTTCCGTATGTGAAGGTGGGACTGTCAACAGCAAGGTAAGAACTAGAGATAATGTTGGTTCCACATATCCACGATACATTGGGCCACTAGAATCCACTATAAGAGCAAGTGAATGAAGAGACCATGTCTGGAATGAAATATAATTTTATTTAGTGGTAAGGAATAATTTGAGTATACTGAATTGATTTTTTAACTTAAATGTTAGTAAATATTAACACCTTATTTTTTTAATGGATTCATCTGTTTAATATAGGGATATAACATTTTGTCAATACTAGGCACCATAAAATGTAAACACAATTACTGTCATAAACCTGGACATACCTTCAAGGATTGAAAGTGGCTTTGTTTAGTTGCCCTGTTTGCATATAGTGCAGAGAAAGGTCTTCATGTTATTAGCACTATGTACATAAGAAGAGATCCAAATTACAGGAGAGGCAGGTAAAATTTGAGTTCTTTAAACATTCATTAAACTAAGTTTTGTAGTAACATCCAGGTTTATCTTCCTTTCACTAACAACGTTCCCTATTAAGCACATCATAACAACAGCACAGTGAAGTGAATGATGAAATAAAAGAATTTCGATACAATGGAAAACAGTGCTCAGTGATATATTTACATTCTATTTATATGATTACACATTTGATCATATAGTACCTTCCTAAGGATTACTGGCTAATTTGGGGGTGGGGTTTATACTGTTAGAGGTATTACTAACATGGTAACTACTTCCCTTAAATGCAGATATTAGAGCTATAATTTTATTGAGAGTAAAACTGATAATGCAAGTTGACTGAGCAGCTTCTCAAATAATGTGGTTTATGAAATCATAGGAAATGAGCAAAGCTGCCCTTGACATAAAATGGTTTCTCAACCTGCTTTTCACATCAAATTTAATCAGTACAAACCAACATGGTCAGTCAGATAATTCTTAATATGACAAATGAGAGAAAGAAAAAAAGTATATGTACATGAATAAACAGGGGAACTAGATGCGTTTTAGCAAGGAATGTCAGGTGGTAGTTCTGGATGAAACTTGCATTGCAGTTTTCACTTCCACAGCTGTGTGCTGAGAGTCTGACCCGATAGGCTTCCAGACCATCCTGCTGGGGGGTGGTGTTGTGTTGGGGGGCTAGCCAAAACCCACTGTTGGGTTCGTACTACTGATACTCATGCCAGCCATTTGCTGAATCATCTGTGAGAGGTTCCACTGGGGCTGTTGAGCTTGCGGCAGGCCAAACTTACTCTGGGGTGCACCCATCTGTCCCACCATTCCTCCTTGGGGGCCAACCACATTTGGAGGAAGTGGCATCACACTAGTCTGTGCATTTCCCATAAACCCATTGGGCATGGGCATGCCCACCATCATGCTTGCACTCTGTCCCATCACATTTCCGAGAAGGCCAGGAGCTGCAGGTGTACGCACAGGCACACCCACTGATGGAAAACCTTGAAAGACAGTTGGTGCTTGTGAGGTAAATGGTATATCTGTGGGTCCCATAAACACACCAGGAGTACTCTGCTGCTGAATGGTTCCTGCACCATACAAAGATAAGATGGAGTCTTTGGAGAGTTGTTTCTTTGCCACCTCTTCTGACTTTGTAGCTTGCTCGGTGAACAGATCCAGATCTCCAGATATTACTGTAGACAAAGTGGCAGCTGCAGGTATAGAGGGCATCCCCTGAGCTGGGGGTATGACTGTTGCAGGTAAGGGATTAGAAATCACTGGTCCAAAGATGTCCAGATCATCATTCAGGAATGGCACCGTGGTTGTGTTCCCATTGGTCACTGGTGCCTCAGCAGGGCCATCAAGTCCTAAAAGATCAACAGTGGGCTCTGCAGCTTTTTTAGGGCTGGTACTTTTTTTGGGCTCCAAATGCTGATCTTCTTTCTTCTGCAGCTTTCCAGTTGTAAGAGGTTTTGCATGCGTTTCTGGCTCCTTTCTTTCTTTTTCTCTTCCTTTTTTTTTTTTCCCTTTTCTTTATTTGTAATAGCTATTGCATTTTTATCATAGTATTTCTTCTTTTCATATTTATCTCTGATGAAAAATTCCACTGCTTGATCTGTCTGTGGTCTTCGAAAGTTCTCTGGAAGATTGGCTTCATAGAGTAGTCTTGCTTTAGTATTTCCCATATCTTGCATGCATTGTATCTGTTCTGGTGTACACTGGTCTAGGTTGACTGACCTGACCCTGGATATATGAACCCCAAGATTTCTATGGATTCCAGCACATGTGACGCAAATAAATACACCAATATTCCAGGAAGCCCATGGAGGACCTTTGGTCTCTCAGTCGGGGCAGTACTTTTGTCCTCCTCCCTTAGCAGCTCGGACAGGATGAGCTGGTGCTGCTTGTTCAGCTTCTGAGCCTTCTCTCGGCAGGAGCGCATCGCCATCTCGGCAGCGGGGCGGGGAGCCCGGGGCAGCTATGGCGGCGGCAGACTCGGGCAGGAGCTGGGCAGTGTGAACACCCCTGGAGCCGCCGGGACTGCAGGTGGACTCAGCTGAGGAAGTGGCGGCGGCAGCAGCTGGAACTGGAGGAGGAGTGGTGGCCTAACACCTTTATTTTTAATCAATGGTCTAAAAATACTTTAAGCAACTGATGTACAAGTGTTATGTTTAAGTTTCTCTGCAGCATGGCTTTGAGTGTCAAATAAAATTTCGATGATGAATTCATTTTCTTCTATTATAATGTGTATCTATCTCATACATTCAAAAGACCATGACTTATGTAATAAGCATTTGATTTAGTGGATGCTTATGGACATCAAATATATTTTTATTGCCTGTATTGTGGAGTTTTGCTAAATAATGAGCCTGAAATAGAACAATGACTGTGACAATGTTCTGTACTCAGATACATTTCTATAGCAATGATATTCACATATCAGCTCTTCAAGTGCATTGAACCATTTTGAGCCCCTATTTATGCCTACTAAGCACAAAGTAATCTTACTGGCTAATAGCATTTCCAAAACTAATCCCAGAGCAGCATATTGTAATCAGCACAGGACTGAGAAAAAATTAAGTCCTTTAAACTACCTACATCCAGTTGTAGAAGAACTTACCTTTTATTTCTGTTGCCGGCAGCTCAAAAGGAGAGCTATACTACTGGGCTAAGGACAGAGAGATCTCAACTTGCCAACAGAGGAAAAAAAAAAATCCACACCTCAACTTCTACTACCTGTCAATCTGCTATGATCCTAGAGAACTCAGCAACCTGACTTGGACAGATATGTACAGAAACCACATCTACTGACAAGAGCTAGCAAAAAATAATAGGGATATAGCAACTTGAGGGAGGAAGACTTGAGCAAACATTCTGGAGAAAATGATTAAATGTAAGAAATAGAGGTGTCTCGCTGGCTCAGTCAATAGAGCATCAACACTTGATTTCAGGGCTGTTAGTTCAAGCTCCACACTGGGTGTAGAGATTACTTTAAAAAACAAATAATAAAAAATAAATGTACAGAACAAAAAGCACTTTAATAAAACTGTAATAAAAATTTTTTAGGCCATATAAAGCACAAAGGAGATTCTAGAAGTGTTTTTTTTTTTAAAAACCCAGGATTTATATTAAAGATGCAATGGAAAACTGGAAAAACAATAGCTATTGCTAAAAACCAAAACCATGATTTTTCAGGATCAAATGGAAGATTATCCTATAACAATGAGTGAAAATACCAAAAAATAAAAATAATGAGGAAAAAAGACAAGATCTAATATATGAATAATACTAGTTCCAAAAAGAGAAAAAGATAAACTTATATAGAATTTGATGAACTTCACAGGAAAATTCTTACACACCGCCAAACAAAAATGTAAGCTTACAGACATACATATATATTTCAGGTAAGTTTCCTAGCAAAAGCAATGAAAAGATGGGGAGTAAAGATTGCTGTGATGTCTGTAACTATCTATTAATTCAGAAGTTTATCACATAAGCCATTGTCTTTTCCAAGTGTGAAATGCATGCATAGTATAAAGGAAAATGATTTCATCACTAAAGTCTCATTTCTGGATACTCAAAGCCACACTGCAGAGAAACTTTAAACACAATATTTGTACACCAGTTGCTTTGATTATTGGTTTACATAGTGCCTTTAATTTCCTAAAGAACATAACTGAAAGTTTTTAGAGATAAATGATTAAAATTTGAGATGTTAATATTTACTGAAATTTAACTTTAAAAAGACTACCATTAGCCTCTTATGTGCAACACCAGAACACAGAAAATCCTGAAACATATATGAATAATGAAAGAAAAGGACTATGTGCCAGGAATAGTATACTCAACTAAAATTCATTCAAATGTGAAGGCAAAATAAAGCCATGTTTTAGATATGCAAGGATTAAAAAAGCATACCATTCAAGCTAATGATTGTTGGAGGAATTTTTCCTATCCAATGAAAATGTAAAAAAGAACAAAGATCTCAAGACAGGAGTTGAGGATACAAAGAAGAAAATATTATTGAAAAATAAATCTCTGGTGATTATAGTTAAATAGATGTAGCCAATAATAGGACTGTAAAGTATAATTTTTGAGTTAGGATTCTTAAAACAGAAGACACATTAGGGCAAACTTAAGAAAATCTACTACACTCTTCTTGTGCAGATATATGGTAGCACTGAGGGAATGTAACTGATACAAATTTTAGTAAAATGTCCTGTCATATTAAAATAATAGTGCAGAGTGGTCACTTGGAGTGTGACTTTAAGAAATTAAAAGCAAGAGAAGGCTGAGAAGAAGGTGAAGACAAAAGAAAGCAAACTACCACCATGCTCTTTGACATAAAAGAAGAAAGCAGAGGGGCACCTAGGTGTTAAGCGTCCAACTCTTGATTTCATGACTCAGGGTTGTGAGATCAAGCCCTGTGTTGGGCTCCACACTGAGCGTGGAGCCTGCTTAAGATTCTCTCTCCCTCTCCCTTTGCCCTTACCCTGCCCCTGCTTGTGTGCTCTCTCTAAAAAAGAGTAAATTAAATTAAAAAAAAATAAAGCAGCAACTTTTTAGGTAAAATTTTCTTCTAGTCCACTATGAAAATAGAATTTTTTAAAAAGCAGTGTAGCACCTTATCCCTTAAGGGATAAGCTTACTTGATTTTTGTCTCTAACCTTTTTGGGAATTTTGGGCTTTACACAGCTGGAAACTTTTACCAAGAAATCAAAGGCAAACTAAGCCTGTAGACTAGAATCCTCTGATGGATTTACTGTCTCTTATCTAACTGTGAAGGAACTTATTAATAAACTAATGATAGGCCCTAATGCCAAATCAATTTGTCTCTTTTCCCAATTTGCATTCCCAATACGAAGCTGGTAAGTTGAATGCTACTGGATTCATATACGCTTAATATTTTTAGGTGTATCAATGTGAGGTGGCAAAACAAGAGAACAGTATATCTTCACACAAGTGAACCTCTTGCCTTTCATTGCAATTGTATTTCGTTGTATTTAAAATATTTAAGGAGAAACAAACAAACAAAAAAATTCCAGGAGGATACTTGAAGATTCAACCAAAAACACTGGACCTGGGATGGTATATAAGTGGGAAGAGAGAGAGAGATGGTCATTAAAAGAAACTGGATCAATTTAGCAAATGTAAGGAAATGCAAAAAAAAAAAAAAGAGAGAGAGAAAACAAGTACAAAAGACAGTAAGTAATAAAAAGAAACTACGCTTCAAGAAATATATATGAATGGATTAAATTCCCAGAATAAGACAGATTTAAGATTAGGTTAAAATACAAAATCCTGTTCTACATTTTTACAAATAAGACTCATAAAATAAAATGACAGAGAAACACTCTAATACATTTTTTGAACAAATTATCATAATCATTACTATTTTACAACTAATAGTCCTAAAAATATTATTTAAAAATGTCATAATAGCCCGAGTCCCTTGCACCGCGACCCCCGCACGTCTGTGAACATGGCGCTGCGAGCGGTGCGGAGCGTGCGGGCTGTGGCCTGCAGTCTGCGCGTCGCCTCGGCGCCCGCCGCACCCTGCCTGCCACGGCCCTGGGGGCTGAGGGCGGGCGCCTTCCGGACACTGCGCACGGGCTCCGCTCTGCTCTCCGTGCGTAAATTCACAAACATGAATGGATAACAACAGAAAATGGTATTGGAACAGTGGAATCAGCAATTTTGCACAGGAACCTCTAGGAGATGTTGTTTACTGTAGTCTGCCTGAAGTTGGGACAAAACTGAACAAACAAGATGAGTTTGGTGCTTTGGAAAGTGTGAAAGCTGCTAGTGAACTCTATTCTCCTCTATCAGGAGAAGTAACTGAAATTAATGAAGCTCTTGCAGAAAATCCAGGACTTGTCAACAAATCTTGTTATGAAGATGGTTGGCTGATCAAGATAGCACTCAGTGATCCTTCAGAACTGGATGAATTAATGAGTGAAGAAGCATATGAGAGATACATAAAATCTGCTGAGGAGTGAAAATGGAACCCCTAAATAAACTAGTATGAAACAACTTAATCTAGCATAGTTGTCTTAAATTAGTGGTACACAGAGGATTTAAAATAGCAACTATTAGCAATACCAGTGGAGAAAGAAACTACTTGCAACAATGCTAATGGAAGAAAATACCCCTTAACTTTATAATGATTGCAGAAAAACACAACATGCATCTGTTTTGCAACACCCTCTGATTTTTATGCTCCAGTTATGATATTCAGAATCCTGAAATTATCTTTGGTTAAAAACTAGTTATAAAAATTATGTAATTCAAGGATGACATTGTTACCTTAAGCCTTAAGCTTACATCTATCCCTGGATGGGGGTCAAAATGCTTAAATAATCTTTCCATTGGAAATAACTGGCAGTAGAGAAAGGTTTGTTAGTTGTATGTGTCAGATAAAGAACAATACTACCTTAATTTTGCAATATACTGCACTTGCTGGTGCTATTTTTATACAATGAAGCAACAGCCTTGCAGGAAGATAGTTTAATAATAAAACATTCAACTTCTTCGTTAAAAAAAAAAGTCATAATAAAGAAAAAAATCAACATTATACCTGAACTTCAGAGGATGTTCCGTCTTGTGCTAGGGCCAATAAAATGCTGACACTGGTTTTTAGATGTTGTCCTGAGCCGATACCACCAACATAGCGATGCAAGCAACCCAGAGCCAATGAATGCCCAGTTCTGGATACAACATCGCGGGCTGATTTCAACCTGAAAAAAAGTTATGCTTCAGAAATTGGTTTTTCTATTTCCCTATGGAAATCAGAAAAGACTACAGTTATGATTATTTCTTTTTCCACTCTCTACCAAGAGTTAGAGATTAATGACAATGGTTGGTGAAAGTGACATATTTCATGGAATAAAGCCTACTTTTATTTTAAAGAAAACGTGAAAGAAGAATCACAACTTCTCAGTTTTAAACATTATTTCTTGAAAAGTCAAGAATCATTTGAAAAATATTTTTATTATTGGTGTTTTAAATAAAAGAATTGTTTTTATAACTGGTTTTAAAAATATAAAAAACAGGGTAACTCTAGTCATAGAATTAAAGAAAATGTTAACTTTCACTTAAGAAATTTTCTATAATTATGATTTGAACCTCTTTAAAATGCATCAGTCCTTTTCTCTGTAAAATATATCTAATGAACTAAAAAATATAAAAAGGAGATATTGTATATTAATTTTTGACAAGGCTTGAGATATATCTATATACAATAAAATTCACCAATTTTAATTCTTTTCAAGTAAACATAGAACATTTACCAAGACAGATAATTAATTACAATAAATGGAAATAAAACATATCAGAATCTATGGGATGTAGCTAAAGTATGTTTTAAGATGAATTTATAGCATTAAAATTCTAATATTAGGAAAGAAGAAAGGTTTTAAATCAATTATCTAAACTTCCATCTTCAAAACCTAGAAATAGAAAAGCAAACTGAACCAAAAAAAGGCATAATGAAGCAAGTTATAAAGGTAAAGCAGAAATCAGTGGACGAGAAAACAGAAAAATGGAGAAACTCAATGAAACCAAAAGCTGTTTTTTTTTAAAGAACTCTAACACTGATAAACCCTTCAACTGACTAAATAAGAAAAAAAGGAGAGAGAAAGAATGTGTATTCTGCTGCTGTTGGATAAAGTATTCTATAAATGTCAATTAGGCCAAGTTAGATGATTGTATTGGTAAAATCTATATTTTTAATAATTTGGGAGCATCTATTCTATCAATTACTGAGAGAGGAATGCTGAATCTCCTATAATTATGGACTTTCACTTCTATTAGGTTTTGTTCCTTGTATTTTAGTTTTTTAAAAGATTTTATTTATTTATTTGAGAGAGAACGAGCTGGCAAGGAGAGGCAGAGGAAGAGGGAGAAGCAGGCTTCCCACTGAGCAGGGAGCCCAATGCAGGGCTTGATCCCAGGACCTCGGGACCATGACCTGAGCCGAAGGCAGACGCTTAATCGACTGAGCCACCCAGGCGCTCCTTGTTCCATGTATTTTAAAATTATATCATAAGATTCATAAACATAGAGAATTGCTATGTATTCTTGGGGAATACATCCTTTTATCATTATGAAATCACTCATTTATTCTGATAACAATCTTTGTTACAAAATCTACTTTTTCTAATAATAACAGAGCCACTTCAGCTTCCTTTGGATTAGTGTTTTCATGCTATATTATTCCTATCCTTTTACTTTTAACCTCTCTCTTTTAGTTAAAGGAGTTTCTTGTAGACAGCATATAGTTAGATCTTGTTTGTTTTTTATTTTATTTTTTTATTTATTTGAGAGAGCTAGAGAGCATGAGTGGGGGCAGGGGGAGGTAGAGGGGTAGAGGGAGAAGGAGAAGCAAACTCCCCACTAAGCAGGGAGCCTGACATGGGGCTCAATCCCAGGACTCTGAGATTATGACCTGAGCTGAAATCAAGAGTTGAACACTTAACGGACTGAGCCACCCAGAAGCCCCTAGATTTTGCTTTTATTTCTTTCTTGATTTTAAAGATTTTATTTATTTATTTGAGAGAGAGACAGAATGAGCAAGAGAGAGCACAAGCCGGGGAAGGGGCAGAGGGAGAGGGAGAGGCAGGAGCAGATTCCCTGCTGAGCAAGGAGCCCGATGTGGGACTCGATCCCAGGACCCTGGGTTCACGATCTGAGCTGAAGGCAGACACTTAACCGACTGAGCCACCCAGATGTCTGATCTTGTTTTTATTTAATCTGACAAACCCTAACTTTTACGTGTAATGTTTAGACCATTTAACATTTAATGCAATTATCAGCATGGTTGGGTTTAAGTCTACCATATTGCTATTTGTGCTCTATTTGTCACATCAGTTTGTTCCCTTTTCCCTCTTTCTGTCTTCTTTTGGATTTAGTATATTTTATGATTTCGTTTTATCTTCACTATTGGTTTACTAATTATACATTTTTATTTTTTAGTATAATCTCTGGAGTTTATAATATATATATTTTTAAAAGATTTTATTTATTTGAGAAAGAGTGAGAGAGAGCACAAGCAGGGAGGAGGGGATGAGGGAGAAGCAGGCTCCCCACTGAGCAGGGAGCTCCACATGGGGCTCAATCCCAGGACCCTGGGATCATGACCTGAGCTGAAGGCAGACACTTAACTGAATGAGCCACCCAGGTGCCCCTATAGTATACATTTCTAAGTCTTTATGATCTACCTTCAAAGAATATCATATTCTTTCATGTATATTATACACAATCAGAGTATACTACCATTTCCTCTTCCCATTCTCTGTGCTGTTGTCAGGTATTTTACTTCTCTACATATTAAAATCCTATCATGTTATTATATTTGCATTAAAGAGTCAATTATCTTTCCAAGGCATTTAAAAATGAGAATAAAACTAGCTTGCAGACTCCGCTGCCCAGGAGCTGCCCATGTCACCCAGCCATGGTCAACCCTACCATGTACAACACTGCCATGGTTGGTGAGCCCTTGGGTCACATCTTTGAGCTGTTTTGCAGACAAAGTTTCAAAGACAAGAGAAAACTTTCATGCTCTGAGCACTGGGGAGAAAGGATTTTGTTATACAACTTCCTGCTTTCACAGGATTATTCAGGGATTTATGTGCCAGGGGGGTAACTTCACATGCCATAATGGCACTGGTGGCAAGTCCATCTGTGGAGAGAAATATGATGATGAAAATTTTATCCTGAAGCATATGGGTCCTGGCATCTTGCCCATGACAAATGCTGGACCCAACACAAACAGTTCCAAGTTTTTTCATCTGCACTGCCAAGAGTGAATGGTTGGATAGCAAGGCTGTGGTCTCTGGCAAGTGAAAGAGGGCATGAATATTGTGGAAGCCATAGAGTGCTTTGGGTCCAGGAATGGCAAGACCAGCAAAAAGATCACCATTGCTGACTGTGGACAAATCTAATAAATTTGACTTGTGTTTTATCTTAACTACCAGTCCATTACTTCTGTAGCTCAGGAGAGCACTCCTTCACCCCCATCTGTTCAAAATATCCTATAATCTTTGTGCTCTCACTGCAGTTGTATGAGATCCATATTTTCCTTATTCCCCTCCAAGTCTAGCTGGATTGCAGAGTTAAGTTTACGATTATGAAATAAAAACTCAAACAACAATAAAAAAGAAATTAATGAGAAAAATAATAGCTCATTTAAAAACAGACTTATAAAAGAATAAGTCTTTATTAGTGAAATCACTGAAAGTGAATTTCAGTTTGAATGGAAACAAATTCAACCAGTAATGATTTTTATTTCCTTCTGAACTAGGTCTTAAGCAGTTGAAGCAAATCTCTGTTAACTAGAATGGTTTAAGAGAATGATTCCTGTCTAAATGCTAAGATGGCATAAGATTTTAGTGTGTAAATATAGCCGACAGATCTGTATGTTTAAATACTTTTGGCTTTTCATAGTCAGATATTAAATCAACAAAAGACAGTGTAGATGAAAACATTCTACTATAATGAGACAGGAGGACAGTGAAACTTTTTCAAGCTAATCTAAGTGAACATTCTACTATAATGAGACAGGAGGACACTGAAACTTTTTCAAGCTAATCCAAGTTACCACAGATCTTTATTTTTACTTTTATTTATTTATTTTAAAGATTCATTTATTCATTTTAGAGAGAGAGTGTGTGCACAAGCAGGGGGAGGGGCAAAGGGAGAGGGTGAAAGAGAGAGGGGAAGCAGACTCCCCACTGGGCAGGGAGCCCAAGTAGGGGCTTGATCTCAAGACCTTGAGATTATGACCTGAGTTCAAACCAAGAGTTGGAGGCTTAACCAACTAAGCCACCCACGTGCCCCTATTTATTTTTTTAAGTAGTCTCCATGCCCAGTGTGGAGCCCAATGTGGGGCTTGAACTCATGACACTGAGATCAAGATCTGAGCTGAAATCAAGAGTTGGATGTTTAACCAACTGAGCCACCCAAGTGTCCCTAAGAGACCACAAATTTTTAAATGTACCATTACTTTATATAGTAGTATAAAAGAAAGAAAAAATGTATATTGGCTAATTGAATTTAAATAAAAAAAACAAAAAACAAAAAGCACTGCCTATTAATTATGATGTTTGTAGAGAATTTAAAACAAATTCTAATATCAGATGAATTGTGAAAAATGGGTAACTTAAAATGCATGTAAAAATTAACTTCAAATCATAATCAATTATTTGGAAAAGCTAATGAAACTAGGCACTGAAAATACTTGCAAACCATTAACCAGACAGATATGAATATGAATGAAGGTCTTTGTGTTTCACCAGAATAACTAAAAAAAAAATACTCCTACAGGTATTGGAAATACTTGTAAATTAAAATTCCTTGAACTAAAAAACAAAATGACCACTCTGAAGTTTTCCAAACAAATACACTCTTATTTTACCTATTATTAACAGAGTACAAACCATTAAAAGGTAAGATTGGTTGTGTATTTAAAAACATCTTTAACCAAAGTTGATTTCAGAATCAATGACATACTTGGAAAAGCAAAACTAATCTGTTGCTAGAAAATGGCAGAAGTCATCCTGTAGAAGAGAAGTATCTGGAAATATTTTATCTTCTGCTTGCTCATACTATCCTTAGTGATTCAAACAATACACTGGGGGCATTATCCTATAACCAAACTGCTGTTCATGTTTGAAGACAGGGAAAACCATTCTCAGATAACCAAGAATTCAGAAAATACTTTTTCTTCAAAACTATTGCTTCACCACCATTGCTTCCCTCCCCCCACTAAAGATTACGGCCTAGTTTGGTATAATTAGTACTCAAAATATACAACTGTGAAGAATAGTTAATTTACATAACTCAAGTATCAGTTCTTGACCACACCTGATTTTCAACTTCTCTACTTAAGTACTTGATTAACAACCAAGAGTAATTAATAACTGTATCATCTTAATCATACTTATTTGGAACTCTGAGATCCTCTTTTTAATTAATATGCAAAGAAATCTTTAAAATCTAACACTAACTTTTCCCCTGTTTCAGGGATAATTTAAGAGATGATAAACTTGCTGGCAGTTAGGAAAAGAATGGCTTATTACAAAAAGTGATTAATTAACAAAAAGTATAATGTGGGGGGCAGAGATAAGAGAAAGAGACTACCAGAGCACCTCTTCAGAGCAGAATACATATAACTAACTGAGAGAAGTCCTATTAACAGTCCTCTTGATTCCATTATGTAACATTCAAAGGCTGAAACCTCACCACACTGAAACTATCTATAGTATTATGACTTCTCCAGATCCTAGAGTTTAAACAATTACTGAACTAAAAAGATTATAAAAAAATTAAGACCATTATTTAAAAAAACACAAAATTTTGTCATATGCTATACCGTGTGGAAAACATATCATCCAATTACTATAATTATTGATTACTTAAAATGACATCTCTGCCTCTAAGAGAAACTTACTTGTCAGTAAAGAGACCCACTTACTTGTCAAAGCTATATTGGGCCATTCTAGCAATGAAGGTTGCTTCCCCAACCACCTGAGCCATTCTTCCAAGAGCTTCCCCTGCTGCACATCGTAAGATGGGGTTTGGGTTGTCCAGAGCACCCATAACCAGAGTCAGAGCAGATTTACGAACTTCCTCAGGTCCCAAAGTACTTTTGTTTTCAGCCAGGCCCTACGGTTATTTAAAAAAAAAAGGCAATTCAAAATTCACATTAAATTTTTTTAAAAATGTGCTGCAATCTTTGTAAATATACCCACTTCACCCACTTTTTTAACCTTTTTATTTTTTAATTTTTTAAAGTTTTTATTTTATTTTTTTTGTTGATGAGCTCAAATTTATTTAGTTTTTATTTTTTTTAAATTTTATTATGTCAGTCACCCAGCGCTCATCAGGACAAGTGCACTCCTTAATCCCCATCACCTATTTCACCCATCCACCTCCCCACCTCCCCTCTGGTAACCAGTTTGCTCACAATAGTTAAAGAGTTTGTTTCTTGGTTTAGCTCTCTCTTTTTCCCCTTTGCTCATTTGTTTCTTAAACTTCACATATCAGTGAAATCATATGGTATTTGTCTTTCTCTGACTTATTTCACGTAGCATTATACTCTAGCTCCATCCATGTCATTGCAAATGGCAAGATTTTATTCCTTTTTATGGCTGAGTAATATTCCATTGCATATATACATATATATACACACACACACACACACACACACACACACACACACACACACACACCACCTCTTCTTTATCCATTCATCTATCAATGGGCATTTGGGCTGCTTCCACATCTTGCTATTATAAATAACACTGCTATAAAATAGGGGCAGATATATCAACCATCCTTTTTTTAAATGAAGTATAGTTGACATACAACATTAATTTCAGGTGTACAACACAGTGATTGGACAATTTTATGCATTAAGCTATGCTCATCATAAGTGTAGTCACCATGTGTCACTGTACAACATTATTACACTATTATTAACTATATTCCCAATGCTGCATTCTGTGACCTATTTACTTTATAACTGTAAGTTTGTATTTCTTAATCCCCTTCACCGATTTTACCCATTCCCCACCCCTGCCCCTTCCTCAACTATCTTTCACCTGTATATACTACACCTAGATCAATACCTATTAAATCGACAGTAATCACTTTCCTAAACATGATTCAGAACATGATATATAACATAGTTATAGTCAATCAGCCCTAAAATGAACAATCCCTGGAAGTGTCTCTATCCAAAGACAAATGCTCAAAAATTGTTTTTATATGTAAAGGACACTGTACTATTAAATCAACTGTCATTCAACTGATTGACATTTATCATTAGACCTTTAAGTAAGGAAAAGGTCTGATGATTATGAAACTTTGATTTGTTTATATAAAAATTTCAGAGAAGATAATTATGTCATCAAGAGTACATTCAATATATAAAAAGATAAAATGGGTAAAAATATCAGTAACTGAATATTGATACAGTTTGTTCATCATATTAAATGTTAATATCTCTGTTCTAGGTACACTTACTGTCATGGAACTTAAATTACTTGAGACCAAACATCCAACTCATGGTGCCGAGGGAAATGTTAACTACAACAGAGGTATTACTGAGCAAATCTATGAAGAAAAGTGTACTTGGACCAATATTACAGTTGGTACACTAGCCTTCCAGACATTAAGAGAGACCATGACTACTTTTTAAAAAAATTCAGATGTTGGTATTAGCTGATGGTCTCTAAATAGGGCATATACTAACAGTTATATAAACAATACAAACTTGTATTTCTATAATCAATGCCTATGTCCCTTTTCCCTGATGTTTACAAAACATGATTTAATTCATGCCCATTTAAACACCTGTACTTGCTGCCATTTTCTTTTACAAGTAAAACCTTATAATAAGCTTAGTGCTGAGCAATATAAAAAGTTTTCAAATACATCATGGAAGGCCACAGGCTGCACAGAACAGTGCATGAACACTGAGAGATAGGCAAAATATTTATTTCACTTCATACATGTAGAAACTGAGGTTCAAAAGGTTAAAGGAACTGCACAAGACATAAACCTAATGAGAACTAAACCAGAACACAGTCTCTAAATGCAGCCTTCTTTCAGCTATACAACATAGCCTCTCCTGATTTATGGTCTAAACCACAAATTGAACTTGAGCTTTATCTGGTTAACCTTCAGTAGAGTATCAGATTGCATTAGACACCTTTGAAAATTCTGAAAGAACTTTCCAGCACTTGTAAAATCTGAAAGGTCACATAGAAACATGAACTTGAACATTATTAAAATATAGAACACTATTTAATTACAATGAGCTTAATAAATCGTTTCTAATAATTTAATTAAACTAATATAAAAACATAGTTATCAAGTGATACCCATATAATCATCATAACAGTCTAGAAATAACTGCCTTAGTAAAGGCATTAATTAAAATCTTAGTTCAGAATACTTATGTTTTAAAAGTAAATACCTTTAGTGCACTAAGAACGGCAGTAAAAATATTAAGTTGCACAGCCTGTTGGCGGACACCTTTGGCTTGTTTAACACATTCAGCAAAGTGATCCAACATTTGTAATCTATAATCATAGAATAAAGATAACATTAGCAATACTTTTTATTCAAATATGGCTCAGAAAACAGAAGTAAGAGCAATAGCTAAGTGTTTAACAAATAATGTCCCATGCTATTTCATTTCTATTTCATTCCTGCAGCTGGTTCAAACCAGTCTCCTCCTCCTGAATTGATATAGGGACATGTGGTTTTTAACTAGAAACAAAGCAAGCAACTACATATTAAGTTTCAATTGACAAAATAAGGTCTTAACTTCAAGGTCATAATGTTCTTTAACGTTAACCTCAGCATCTAACAAAGTGCCTGGCATATAGTAGGTGCTCAAGGTTTCTTTTTTTTTTTTTAAGATTTTATTTATTTATTTGACAGAGAGAGAGACAGCGAGAGAGGGAACACAAGCAGGGGGAGTGGGAGAGGGAGAAGGAGGCTTCCTGCCGAGCAGGGAGCCCAATGCGGGGCTCGATCCCAGGACCGAGATCATGACCCGAGCCGAAGGCAGTTGCTTAACCAACTGAGCCACCCAGGCACCCTCAAGGTTTCTTGAATAGAATAGCAGTCACTAACTACGCATCTTTAAGTTGAAAATTTTAAAATGTGGCATAATTTTTTTCTTCTTTCAAAATATTCTCACATGGAAGAAAATAGTACCTCATGTCCTATTCTCAAAAGCTAACTGGGAGATTTTGGAAAAAATTTAGCTCTGGTAATTTTTTTTTAATGTAGAAAATCAAAGGTGAATTTTTTTTATTATTTCAAATTATTTAAATGAGGCAGCAAAAAAAAAAATCACAGCCATTTGAGACTACTCTGATAAAAGAGAATGCGATCATTTCAGATTCTAAAAATAAATGGGATGGGCAAAGGAATGCTGGGAAGTTGGATTTAGTATTAAAATAACTATGAACTAAAGTAGGAAACCAGTATCTCCCTTAAGGTCACTATAAGGATTTAAGCTCAATGTATAATAGGCCATAGGTCTCAGGTCAAAGCATTCTTCAAAATTAGAGGAAGAAATCATCTAGTCTCCAGTAGGAACTCCAGTTAGAGTTACTGGGGGCTAAAACTGACTACTTTAACACTTGTTGTGACATAGATCCACATCTTCTATGGATGAGGAAGCAGCGCATTATTCACACTGCTTTCAAGCACACACATAAGAAAAGACACGTCTCCAACACTACTGTTAAGCATCATTTGCCTATAACTGACCTCAAGTACATGACCTTTTAAAACGACTTATTTAAAAAATGTTTTTTCTTTATTATAAAATAGTCATTTCATTTAATTTGAAGACTAGTAACAAAAAGTTACTAGCCAAAAATAACTACTCTTAACCTCAGGTATAGTCATTTCCTCTCAGGTCTTTCCTTATGTATTCACATATACATATGTATTGGTATACACATGTACATTTTTATGTATTTTAAAATACCAAACTGGGATCATTTCTTGCTTTTTATTTTACTTTTCTTATTTAACATTTTATAAGGAGCATTTTCTGATATCAAAACATTGTCTATGTAAAAAATATTCTAGGGGCGGCTGGGTGGCTCAATCGTTAAGCGTCTGCCTTCGGCTCAGGCCATGGTCCCAAGGTCCTGGGATCGAGCCCCACATCGGGCTCCCTGCTCCGCGGGAAGCCTGCTTCTCCCTCTCCCACTCCCTCTGCTTGTGTTCCCTCTCTCGCTGTGTCTCTGTCAAATAAATAAATCTTTAAAAAAAAATATTCTAGCCTATTGACTTTCCATAATTGATTCATTCATTCCTCCATCATTGGATATTTAAGTTGTTATTATATTTTAATAGAACTTATTTATTCATAGTTCACCTTGTACAAAAGTGATTTAATATAGTTAAGATAATCCTGGACTCTAGTTAGAGCTCTCATAACTAGCTATGTAACTTTGGGTAAACCACAAATTCTTGGACCTGGATTTCCTTAGATTTAAAACAAGGACATTAAATTAGATGCTTTATGAGATTCTTCCACCTTTAATGATCTTCAACATTTATGTGGCAACCAAATGTTCTTAAAGATATCTGGGTAAAGTAAAATTTCACACTGAAATTTTTCTTCTCAAATTAAAAAGCAATTATCAAGTAACCTACACATTTTTAAAGATAACACTTGTTATCTTTTATATTTATATTATCTTTTATATACAAATATAACAATGTTTTAAAAGCATATGTTTTTTATTTTGGTGGGGGAGGCACCTGGCTGGCTCAGTCCGAAGAACATGCGACTCCTGATCTGGGGGCTGTGAGTTCGAGCCCCATGTTGGATATAGAGATTCCTTAAAAACAAAATCTTTGGGCGCCTGGGTGGGCTCAGTTGTTAAGCGTCTGCCTTAGGCTCAGGTCATGGTCCCAGGGTCCTGGGATAGAGCCCCGCATCGGGCTCCCTGCTTAGCGGGAAGCCTGCTTCTCCCTCTCCCTCTCCCCCTGCTTGTGTTCCTGCTCTCACTGTGTCTCTCTCTGTCAAATAAATAAAATCTTTAAAAAAAAAAAATCTTTAAAAATAATAAATAAATAAATAAGCATATATATATATATATATATTTAAGATTTTTTATTTTTAAGTAATTTCTACACCCATCATGGGGCTTGATCTCACAACCCCAAGATCAAGAGTCACACACTCCACTGACTGAGCCAGCCAAGCGCCCCTAAAAGCATATTTTGTTAAACAAGTTACCTGAAAGTATCTTACACTAAGTCATTTTCACTTTTCCTTTTGAGAAAACCACCATAAACAGACAAAATGCCTACTAAAGTTGAGTGTTTGTGTACAAAGAATACAGCAAACCAAAATGCTCCTCTTAGAAAAACAGTTATTTTAGTTTCCCAAGTTCAGACTCAAATTGAATGACAAACGTTATTAGAGAGTAGACTTCTCACTCATTAACTTCTTCAGTAACAAAATCAAAAGACTTAGCAAACTGACTTAATGATTCCTCATTAAAGATATAGTGAAAACCTACTTATAAGCTGTCAAATGAACTACTGAAATGAAAATCTTGCCATTTAAGACACAGTCCACAATACAATGGTACCAGACGCTAGTACACAGAGCCAAATCTTAAGAACAATTTCAAATTATGTGGAATTTTCATGTAATTTTTTTCCATCATGTATGTGTCACTTACGTTAAGTTTATAAGCCTATATTTAAGTAGTAATTCACCTTATTGTAGGTAACCGGGGTAGGAAAATCTATTGTTTGAATATAATTTATATGTATATATTTTTTCCTGATAGATTATTTACATTAAATACTTTAAAATATTTAAATTTATTTATTTATTTATTTTTAAAGTTTTTATTTAAATTCCAGTTAGTTAACTTACAGTGTAATATTAGTTTCAGGTGTATAATATAATGATTCAACACTTCCATACAACACCCGGTGTTCCTCACAACAAGCGCACGCCTCAATCCCCATCACCTCCTTAACACATCCCACTAACCACCACTCCTCTGGTATAATTTATATTTAACTAAAATTGCCTGATTGACTTTATACTAACCGGTGTTTATAAGAAACATGAGGAAACACTACACCAAAAAGAGCCACGGAAGCATCAATGACTGAAACCCCAAGAGGAAGAGGACCAGGCACAGCTTCTCCGGCAGGGATTCGTAAGTAAATGGAGGATGGATCATGCTCCAGAGCCCCACTTCCAGATGCACTGTTTGGCTGGAGCTACAAAAAGAATGACATAAAAATCATTCAAAATCTACTTGAATGAGTATTAGTCAAGAAGAACAGAATGAGAGGAAGGAAAAAAGGTAACAATATCAACAAAAAAAACCAAGAATGACTGAATCTGAAAACTTCCAACAAAAAATCACAAGAATGATTGAATCACAAAATTTTTAAATAGATAAAAATATGATTTGGCCATGAAACAAAGCCATCAGTAACACATTGTATAATTTTAAGAAAATGCTCATTCATTCTAAATCATTTTTATACTGCCCACCTTAAAATGTGCAAGCCAAACATCAGGAATAACTTAAACCCACAAAAAACTCATTAAAAGAAGTTGTAGTAACTTTTTTAAAAGAACAGACAAAATTTACCTTTTTTCACTATTTACCTACCATCAGGAAGCTATCTTTAAATGTCTAAGAAAGCCAAAATAAAATTAAACTTTAGTCTTCAATATTTTCTTTTTAAATGACAATGTATAATAACACCATTGCTTTTGATGAAGTTGTATTTCAATTCCCTGTATGGTTTGCTACCTGGTCTTCAATTGATTTATGATCAGTTTCTTGAAGCCAGGAACCTAGAAGAACACTGTCATCATAATGGCAGAGGGATCTGAGGAGGGAAGTAGTTGTGTTGGCTGAATTGTCAGTCAAAGTGAATTCTGCTACCAGTTCTCTAAGAAGTGCGTTGAAAGATCCTAAAAAAACAGAACTACAGATCAGACGTGAAAGAATAATTTTTATGAAAATTACAATCATTGCCCACAAAAAGAAGCAACATGTTCTAAAGGGATAAAATAATTAAGTCCCTGTTCTCTTTTTTAAAAAATCTATACTATTTTAGTGCTAGTTTCAACATACAATAAGAGTACTTTCATTTTTATTATTGTATTATGCCTTTTAGCCCAAATTATTTAAAGTAACAAAAATACTCAGAGGAAATATTTATATTAAATATTCACATTTAAATTTAATAAATTTAAATATATTAAATATATTTTAATGCTTTAAATATCTGTTTAAATATATTAAATATGACACAATTATTAATTATTATTAATTACCCAATGATGTGCAAACACTGAACCAGAGCACATCAGAATTCTTGGGCATGGCTGAACTGAAGACAAATCAATGGCTTATTTTAATATTAGCATTTTATATAATATTTGATATCTGCAAAGTAATTATTCTCTGTCAAGATTCCTAAATTATTGTCTATATTATAATACATATGAAGCAGTTTAGGGTAGTAATTAAGAGCATAGAGGAGCGCATGGATAGCTCAGTTGGTTAAGTGTCTGCCTTCAGCTCAGGTCATGATTCCGGGGTCCTGGGATCCAGCCCCACATTGGGCTCCCTGCTCATCAGGGAGTCTGCTTCTCCCTCTGCCTCTCCCCTGCCTGTGCTCTCTCTCTCCCTCTCAAATAAATAAGTAAAAATCTTTAAAAAGTAAATAAAAGCACAGACTTTAAAGCTGAACCAGCTGGGTTTGAATCCAAGCTCTGCCACTTACTAGATCTCAGACTTGGGCAGGTTACCTTACCTCTCTGTACCCGAGGCTCTTCATGTATAAAATACGGCTGAATTACCTCATAAAGTTGTGATTAGAGTCAAAGGAGATAATACATGTAAAGGGATTAGAACAGACCCAAACACAGTAAGTGCTCAACAAGTGTAAGCTTCTCTATATGAAGAAAAGTAAAATGGTTGTGTTCTTCTGCAAAGTCAGGGGAGAGCCTTGGTCAGAACTCTGTAATACGGTGAAGAACTGGAAAGGTATACTGAAGAAGTTTTATTAGATACTGTAAACTTTATTTACCTTCATAAGTTTTTGGAGGTAACAAAGCCAAGATATCATAAAGTCTTAAACGGACCATTGCGGCACTGGCTTTCAGATGAGCTCCATGGGCTTTAATTACAGATGGAATGCTAAAATATCAAAAGTATAGTTAGTATCAGCTTACTAGAATAAGTGTTACTTAAAACATTTTCAGCAATGTATCAATGAACTGTAAAATACATTGGTATTACATTTTCATTTTAGTTTATTCTATGGCCTTTACTGGAACACTATAAAACACAATTTTATTTCAACCCATACCATTACTATAATTTTTTTTTATTTTATTATTATGTTATGTTAATCACTATACATTACATCATTAGTTTGTGATGTAGTGTTCCATGATTCATTGTTTGTGCATAACACCCAGTGCTCTACGTAGAACGTGCCCTCTTTAATACCCATTACCAGGCTAACCCATCCCCCCAGCCCCCTTCCCTCCAGAACCCTCAGTTTGTTTCTCAGAGTCCATAGTCTGTCATGGTTCGTCTCCCCCTCTGATTTCCCGCGCTTCATTCTTCCCCTCCTGCTATCTTCTTCTTCTTTTCTTTTTTTAACATATAATTATTATTTGTTTAAGAGGTACAGGTCTGTGATTCAACAGTCTTACACAATTCACAGCGCTCACCATAGCACATTACTATAATTTTTAAGGTCATTTTAAAACAATAAAGTTTTATATGTTTCATATATGACATTAGAGGGAAATACAAAACATGACTATAAATATGCAAAATTGGATATTAACTTGTCATAACTGCTTACTTACTGTGACATCATAGTCATGGCACATTCAATAGGGGTCATCAATTTTCTAATCACATCTTCAGTTAGGAGCTCGGGGCAATGTGCAACGAAACTCCTCATTGCTAGATAAAATATTTAAAAGAACAGATTTAGGATAGCTTTTGTGAAAATAAAAAAAAATTACAGAATTATATAAAGATACCTATAATTCTCCATTATTATACAATATAAGGTTCTGAAATCAGGTCAAACCAAAAGAAGAGCTAACTGCAACTATAGAGAAAAATCATTAGAAAAATCTAGAAGAAAGGTGGAGGGAGAGAAGATATCTGTTAGGGAGATTTCTGTGAGTAGGAAATCAAAGGTCTGGTAACATCACTAAATTCAGACAACTACAAAGAAAGCAGTTTCAAGACAGAACCAAGAGTGCACAAAACAGCTCAGTGAGAAGGAACATCTTTGCTGCCCCTTTAGCTATAGAACTAAGACAAAAACAGCTCTTAGATGTGTGGGAACAAAACGGACTCCTTGCCCTGCCACCCTTATGCATTAGTGTATATCTGTTTCCCACAATTTGGAAAAAGAAGCACTTTTCACTCTGAGATAAATCAAAAAAAAAAAATAGAGTCACCCAGGGTAATTCTAGTTCCCAAAGGAAACCAAACTTGAGTCTTTCCTGTAAGTTGCTGACTTCTAAACAAAAACAACTTTATTCATGATTTTCATGACACTGATGTCTGGAAAAAATGCATCAACATTTGCAGATTTGATAATGCTAGCTGTCTGTCCATTATGAAAAGACATACTGTCAACTCAGTGACCTTGGAGACCGTGAGTTCCTTCTTCCTTTGAATACCTACTGGGCTGTTTATGTGGTGGCCCATGCCTCTCTGACAGGTGGACAACTGCTGTAACTGGGAATCCGTAACTGGGCTCTGGCTCTCATCTTACCACTAATGCTAACCTCCTTTTCAGAGTTTCAGTTTCATTTCCATTGCAAAATTAGCAAATCGGCACAAGTTATTTATAAAGTTTCTCTCTAAATCTACAAGTCTATGAATTTATTATTACACATTAAAATAAAAATTTGAAGTAGTGATTTTCCTTCCCCTCACAAATATTTTAGTAATAAAATAATATTCTGAGAGTACAATCCTTTCAGTTCTTACCACATAAAGCTCCGGCACGACCTTCCAATGTTACCTGCCATGTAAAAGAATCACCTCGGGCCTTCTCAGCCTCCAATTCCTTTAGAGAACGGGGAAAAACATTTCGCCACAGTAACAACATCTTGGGCAGATGATAACGAACAACAGATGGTCCTATTGGAGAAAATGAGAATGTGAAACCATACATATAAACCATATATATAAACCATACATTACAAACAAAAGTCAAAGAGCCCCACACAGGCTCTAACAATACCTACATCGTTTAACTCTATCTTTATCTGTAATGTAAGATTTTCAACGTGTCTTTTATTTTCCAGTTTGATTGAGAAATAATTGACATATATCGCTGAATACGTTTAAGGCATACAGCATGATGGTTTGGGTTATAAATAATTGTAAAATGAGTACCACGACAGGCGCAGCCAACACTCATCTCATATAGACACAATAAAATGAAAAAAAAAATTTTTTTAATTTTCTCCTTGTGATGAGAACTCTCAGGATTGACCCTCTTAGCAGCTCTCCTGTCTGTCACAAAGCAGGGTGATCTGCAGCCACCGTGCCACACACCACATCCCTGTATTTATTCAGCTCAGAACTGCAAGGCTATACCTTTTGACCACCATCCTCCCCCTTCTCCTCCCCCACCTCAAAATGTTTCTTAACATATCTATTAAAGCATAATAAAACTCACCTACAAAATATCAATAGTTTTAGCAACCAAACATAAATCCATAACAAGTACTTTAAAAGAAATTACTCAACTATATTCAGAATGGTGGATTATGCATTATCAATAATGAAATACATCTGGGACACATCTTATGACATCTTTTCTATAAATACAAATGTATATAAATATAGACACCCAGTCCCACACACATACATCTATATATTCCTCTATTTGGGGGGCAACTGATATGGCTAATTTTGTTTTATGGAGGAATGGTATGTTTAGAACTAAAAATTTACATTCTAAGGAACTCCTTTAACATATCATGTAACATATTTAATAGAAATTTCTGGAAAAGTTAGCACTTTTTATTTTCTTTAGAAAACTAGGGCAAAGTATAACTTTCAAAAGGTAGACGCTCAAAGTGGTGAGTGATTCTGTAGAGCACACACACACATATGAACTAAAAAGTAGACACATCTCATCGCCATGACGTGTCTTTCTGTTCTGTGTACAGTGCTAAACTTTGCCTGTATCTCAGATTTGTCACAGCACTTAGGAAAGTGA
Organism: Eumetopias jubatus; assembly: GCF_037043125.1. Taxonomy (NCBI): domain Eukaryota; kingdom Metazoa; phylum Chordata; class Mammalia; order Carnivora; family Otariidae; genus Eumetopias; species Eumetopias jubatus. The sequence continues at coordinate 30,618,936 of NW_028274815.1, forward strand.
AATGCAGAAGGGTAACCCCAGAAAAGCAGCATCAAAAAGACCATTTAAATGTGACTTTATCACCCTACCAAAATCATGTCACTTGCATCACTGTGGGGATGGAATGTGCCCCCATACTCTTATCTCATTTGGTTAACACTAAGGCAATTAGTTAGACCAGGGCTATTCTGATAGTAAAGGTGAAACTTTGTTAACAAATTTCTCATTAAATGTACTTAAGCAGAAATTAACAAAAATAGGAATCTACTCCCAAATGAGAGGGAAAACACCTTCACCAATTTTATCAAGTCATTCAGTCTAGAATGGGAAGTTTAATACTTTTAAATTAAACTTTCTTTATCGTCTACTGACAGTTATACAGTTAGACAAGATCCTACTCAAATATAACTATACCTAAAGTCATAAGTGCTCCAAGTAAAAGCCATCCAGCCTGGGTACGCTGTAAAGACAGCCTGCTATTTTGGGCAGCAGTTCGTAAGAGATCTTCAGCAATACTAACTACCATCTGCAAGAGAAGTTTAAAATTGGATTTTAACTGAAACAAGTTAAAGAAATCAAATAAGAAAATACATAGCTAGTGTGCTTAGTTAAAAAAAAAAAGAAAGTTGTCCTTTTTTGTTGTTGCTGTTAACATGTCTTAAAAGAGACAACATTAAGAGCTGCTTAAGCCTGATTGCACGCCTGTCTCTGAGGAGACCCCACATAGCACAGTGGTTAAGAGAGAGCTCCAGAGCCAGACTGCCCGGGTTCATATCCCAGCTTTGTCATTTCCTGGCTTTCTGACCTGGGATAACTTAACTTCCCTGCCTCAGTTCCCTCATTGGTAAAACAGGTATAACAGGAATGCCAACCTCACTCCAGGAAGCATTAAATAAGTTAATACAGCAAAGCACTCAGAAGAGTGCTGGTCCATGCAACCACTTAATAAATGCTATTATTGGTGGTACTGTTATCCTATATTCAAAGATTTGTTGAACTCCCATTATGTTTCTGCCATTAAGCTAATCTTATGGCACCTACAGTCTTAGAGAATCTGTCACAGGGAAAATGGGAAGTAACAAGCGGCACATGATTAAATGACAAAATAGTAAGACAGATGTAGTCGTGGTCTGCAAAGGGGAAGGTTATCCTAGACGGAGTAGCTCTGAGGAGACTGCATGAAAGAAATGGCACTCTAATTGGGCCTCCAAACAAATGGATAAGTTTGGTACAGGTGACCAAGAAGGGGAAAGAGATTCTAATGTATGAACAAAGGCATGAAGGCTGAAAAAGGCATGGGAAGAAAGCAAGATGACTAGTCTAAGTAGAGCAGTGGGAAATGAGAATGAATGGGTAGAATGAAGGCAAACTGCGGAGGTGCCAGTTTACCAGACAAAGGGGATTATGTTTATTCTCTGAGCACTGGGTAGTCCCGAAGGATCTCTGAGCTAATGTGAAACATGGAAGTGGTGTGGGGAGATGGGAGAAAGACTGCAGGCAGGATAATCAGAGAGGAAGCAGTTGAACAACAAAAGGAGATGGAAGCCGAGATTTGAGCAGTAGCTACGGAACTCTTAAGAACGAATGGATCTGGCCTAATGTCCCAGAAAGAATCTACATATGTAAGGTTGCAAATAATATTTACATAAACAATATTCTTGAGAAAAAAACCATAACAGTATTAGCAGGTATAGTAGAAAGAAACTGACTCATAAAACCATTCAACTATTATCATTATCAAAACGCTAAATGCAATAACATATTCTCCTGATATTTTGAATACAGCAATATGAATTTTTTATCTCCAAAACCTGAAAGAAAAGCTCTGATTTCCACATAATTACTGTAAAGGTTTTTTTCTCTAAAATAAAATGATACTACACGCAGACAAAATCTACTATTCCTATGCAGAATTAAGTATCAAATTTTAATCAGGGTCTGTCAACTCCATATTGGCAGAACACTGTTTTTTATATTACTATAGTAAAACTGTTGTTTGATCACCCAGTTCAACATTAAACACAGAAAGTGTTCCAATGAAGACTAAAGCCCACCTGACAGCACTTATAATTCCACGGTCTCTGTCATACCTTTCCCTTGGCATGAGGAATGCCCAACGGACACTGATGAACTCCACCTAACAAAGCAGCCATTGCAAAGCTGTATCCGCTAACAGCTTCCGGTGAAGTTTTCAAGTTGTTGAGCCGTTCTGCACACCTGTCTAGAAACGGTGTCAGCTGGAATGGTAAAGCCACAGCCACACAGCGCAAACACCAGGCGGCAGCAAGCCGGGCAGCCATACTTGGATGAAGAAGCACTGAAGTCACAGTTTCCAAAAGTCCTAAAGAGAAATACACCAAAAAATGCCTCTTTAATGAAGTCAAATGATTTCATGAACAAGAAGAATATGTGTAACATGATTAAAATCATAATCATTATGGTTTTACCCAAATACTTTTAGAACTTTGCCAAAACACATTATCTCAGAAATAGTAGAGAATTTTAAAGGAACACTTTCTACAAAAAAAAAATGTATAATTACATCCAAAAAACATATAAAGGTTGATGTAAAAATTAAATGTGTATTCAACAAATTTTAGCCAATTATTAGAAACAAACTACCATGACTTTTTTTGTCTCCCCAACCTTTATTTCACCATTTATTCAACATTCACAAGCCCAGTAAATCTTAACTTAAATAAAACTGAACTTTTAACAAATGATCTGAAAACTACTAATTATAATGGCAAGTAAGTAATCAGGAATTAAATATCAATCACACTTATGACTCTTTTTAAATGGTAAAAAGAATTCCAGCAAGTAAGTGAATTATCATACCTATAGATGCTTCCTGAATAAGAGGGGATGCAGTAGCATTCAGGCTCTGTACCAGGCTCCCGAGTTCTTGGAGGGCACAGACCATCACATGCTGGCTTGCTGCAATGTCTGCTGCTCCAGATTTGTTTTCACCACTAGTATCATTCACTACTGCTTCTGGGAACACAGAATCATGTGTTTGATGTGGGTGAATTAAGTTGTGACATAACTTTTTTGATTTATACAACTGACATTTTTATACCAGTATTTCCACCAGTTGACGCCTGGGTGTTAAAAACTCTGTATGTAATTACTTCTTAGCAGAACACCAGTGTAACTGAACACTGAAGTGACTTAAAACACTGTTTAGTGACATCAAGGCAGTACTGAAATACACGCGGAGGTATTCTGCCTGCTTCCAGGAATACCCCTAACTTGAGCAAGCAGCAGCAAGCCACAGCATACCAAAGCACTGGCTCCCCAAAAAGGCACGTGGGTTCCAATCAACTCTATCAGTCACATCAGCTACATGACACTGGGCAAGCCACTCCACTAACCCAAGTATCCAGTTCTCCTTCTGCTGAGAGGGATAAGGGACTATTTCAAAGAATACTGTGGTGATTAAAAAGTCAATTCACATAAAGAACAGAGCACAATGTTTCCCGCAATACACATGCAGTCAGTGTCAGCAGCCATTATTGTTACTTTATTATTATTGTTGCTACCTCAAGTGCTGCAATATATGGATAGCAACAGTGTCAAATTACTGACCAGAAAGCAGATCTATAAGGAAACTGGTTTTGGAATTCCTTACTGAGATGCTCCTCAAAGTTCCCGTTAGCTTTGCTGCCCTCTTCCCTGACCTTTCAATAGAGCTGAAATGTATTTAACATGAGACAACTAAAGATTCCTTGTCAAATTACTAATTGAGAATATATTCTGGTCCATAAATCCCAGACGGAGAGCAATGTATTTAATTCTGCTTTTAAGATTTTTAAAAAATCAAATGGTTAATCTATGACCTTAAGATTAATAACTTTTACATGACAGTAAAACTTCCTCACCTTTTCTGCATTCATTGTGTATTAATAGACTATAAGATGAAATCAGAGAGGGAGACAAACCATAAGAGACTCTTAACTATAGGGAACAAACTTAGGGTCGCTGGAGGGGAGGCGGGTGGGAGGATGGAGTAACTGGGTGATGGGCCTTAAGGAAGGCACTTGATGTAATGAGCACTGGGTGTTATATGCAACTGAGGAATCACTAAACTCTACCTCTGAAACTGATAATATATGTTAACTAATTGAATTTAAATTTAAAAAATAGACTAAAATATATATAATACATAATAACAGAACAGATTAATACATTACAGACTGTAATTTTTTTTCAAGATTTTATTTAATTTATTTGCCAGAGAGAGAGAGAGAGCAGCAAGGCAGAGGGAGAAGCAGGCTCCCCGCTGAGCAAGGAGCCCGATGTGGGACTCAATCCCAGGACCCTGGGATAATGACCTGAGCCAAAGGCAGATGCCCAACCAACTGAGCCACCCAGGCATCCCCAGACTGTAATTTTCATTATGGACCTCTTTATTTTTAGCTATTTCTGGACTTTGAAATGCATGAACTCTATCTTTTGATTGCTAAACCACAGCTCCTTGACCAGGTACGATCTATATCTGGTTCACTATTTTATCCCCACAATCTGGCACAGTGTTTCTGGCCCTTAAACATTTCTTCAACACATTATTGTACAAATATTTTTTAAGTTGTGAACCTAGGACAGATTACTGTTTTAATATAACTAAAGAAAAATACCTCATTAATTTAAACACCTTTAACTCACAATTCATAACTTTAAGTTAGCCCTATGCATTTAAAAATGTTTTGCTTGGGGCACCTGGGTGGCTCAGTTGGTTAGGCACCCAACTCTTGATTTCAGCTCAGGTCATGATCTCAGGGTCATGGGACTGAGCCCCAAGATGGGCTCCACGCTCACATCACAGAGTCTGCTTGTCTCTCTCCCTCTGCTCCCCCCCCAGATGTGCATTCTCTCTCTCTCAAATAAATAAGTAAAAATCTTTAAAATAAAAAAACAAAAATGGTTTGCTTGATGTGGATGGAGCTAGAGTGTATCATGCTGAGTGAAATAAGTAAGTCAGAGAAAGACAAATACCATATAATCTCACTCATATATGGAATTAAAAAAAAAGATAAACATATAGGAAGGGGTGAAAAAGGAGAGAGGGAAACAAATCATAAAAGACTTTTAACGATACAGAACAAACTGAGGGGTGATGGAAGATGGTGGGTGGGGGATGGGCTAGAGGGGTGATGGGTATTAAGGAGGGCACTTGTTGTGATGAGGGCACTTGTCATGATGAGAATCACTGAATTCCATTCCTGAAACCACAATTGAACTGTATGTTAACTAAAATTTAAGTAAAAAATTTTTTAAAATAAAAAAATAAAAATGGTATGCTAAGCAAGCTATTATAAACAATGAAAACTATAACCATTTGTGAATTTACTTTTACTAATTTTATAAAATATTTTATATTCTTTAAATACAAATTACTGATTATTCTCTATTCATTAAATTGTTATTTTTTTAAAAGATTTATTTATTTGAGAGAGCGAGAAAAAGAGAGAGAAAGCAAATGGGAGAAAGGTAGAGGGAAAGAATCTCAGACTCCCCACTGAAGGCAGAGCCTGAATGTGGGGCTCGATCCCACAATCCTGAGATCATGACCTGAGCTGAAATCAAGAGTAGGATGCTTAATTGACTGAGCCTCCCCGGTGCCCCAAGCAAAACATTTTTAAATGCACAGGGCTAACTGAAAGTTATGAATTGTGAATTAAAGGGTGTTTAAAAGATTTTATTTATTTATTTCAGAGAGAGAGAGAATGAGATAGAAAGCACGAGAGGGAAGAGGGTCAGAGGGAGAAGCAGACTCCCTGCTGAGCAGAGAGCCCGATGCGGGACTCGATCCCGGGACTCCAGGATCATGACCTGAGCCGAAGGCAGTCGCTTAACCAACTGAGCCACCCAGGCGCCCTAAAGGGTGTTTAAATTAATGAGGTATTTTTCTTCAGTTATATTAAAACAGTAATCTGTCCTAGGTTCACAACTTGAAAAATATTTGTACAATGATGTGTTGAAGAAATGTTTAAGGGCCAGATTGTGGGAATAAAATAGTGAACCAGATATAGATCGTACCTGGTCAAGGAGCTGTGGTTTAGCAATCAAAAGATAGATTTATTTCTTATTTCTAAAGACCACTATTAGGCAATATAATTTGCCTAAGGTTAAGAAAACTGAACTGTCCTACGGAATGTATATTTTACCTTGTTTAGTTCCCTAATCGGATTAACAGCTCCATGAAGGCAGGAACTTTTATGTCACTCATTATTCAAACCCTGAATTACTGCTTTGCAATCTCAGATACTCAATAACTACTTCTTAAACTGAGAAATTTATAAAATGGACATTTCTTTTAATTATGAATAACTGAGGCTTCACAGTATATCCTACAGTGGGCTAATAACCACCTGTAATTGCTCCTAAGGATTCCTATTAAGCCTATTAACAAAAGGAAAACAAACAAATGTGTTTATAAAACAAAAGGCCCAAGCAGAAAAATTACAATAGGTTGTTCCTCAAAGATAGCAAAGCACTATGCTGCTGCATACCAGGAGAGCTAGAACATCAGTACAGGTACTAGAAATGAAACAGAAAACCTAACCTTTCAAACATGCTACTCAAATCCTTAAAAATTCTATTTCACTGTAATTATGTTGTTTTAATAACAAATAAGAGTACTCAATAAAAGTGACTCTTAAAACACAGTCCGAAAAGGACATGAACTAATCAGACCCATTAGTATTTATTAAAAATAATAACATAAAGCTAAATGACTAAAGAAATCAACGATACACATCAAGATATCAATTCTTACCTACGGCTTTCATTTGTTTTCCAATAGCTTGGCATATCTCTTTGGCAGCTGCAATCTGGGCTTTTTCACTTAGCAAACTGCCCACAGTAGCTCTTAGGATAAAGGAGACACATCGTCTTGAGTACACAGCCTCTACATGTGTTTGCGTTGCCCGAGGATGGGAAACCAGATCAAGTACGTGGCACAAGAATGTAGCAAAGCTACGCTCCAACCACTGACCACCCAATGTAGTTACAAAAACAACATATGCCTATAAATAAAGATTTGAGATTACAGATAAAGCAACACAGAAATAAATGATCACAGCACACAAAATAAATTATATTTGAGATTAAAGTTGAGAAAATTCAATACTTGAAACCTTTTTAGTACTTCTAGCATAGGAATTACTGGTGGAATTATCTTTGGCTAAAAACCATTCTTAGTAGCTTCCTGAAGAATCTAAAATTACAGTGAGGAGGGAGGGAAGGAAAGCTGAATTCATCCTGATGAAGAGGAAGGTAATAGGTTATAGGAATAAGAAAACTCTCATATCCTAAATAAACATTCACCTAGGACTAGAAAGCCCTGCTTGTGACCATAAGATAAAAATGGTTTACTTCTACTTTACATTTGTTTCAGGAACAATGTACAGTTGGAGTGATTTTGACTAAGATCACAAAGAAACATTTTATCTTTTTATGTATTATTTCTTAGATCATTAACCATAACACCTTATTTGCTTAATTATTATCTTGCAATTTTAACTGCAAGTCAGGATTAGTTTCATAATTACATTGGTGATTACTCATTAATGATAAATCCAATCGAAGTATTAACCAATATGGTTAGCTACAGTCACTGGAGAACATTAAACTCTAAATGCCTCAAGCTATTTGAATACAATTTCAACTAAAACTGAATTATTTTACATCTGATTTTCTGCCAAGTAAAATTTGGGAAAATGTTGGATACTTACATAAACACAGCAGACAAAGGTTTATTTGCACATCATTAAGAATCTATCTTTCCATATAAGTGTGTAATTTGGAATTTGAATGTAATTCATTCATTTGGTAAAATAAACATTTTGGGGAAAAAAAGCAGACAATATAAAAAATCTGTGTGTACTGAGTCTTCTGTGAGATTTCACCAGCAATGTGAACGGAATTCTTTCATATGTATCCATTACAAACCTGTGTGACTCCAACTCTCACTTCACGATTAACAGACCCTCCGACTTTTAACATCTCTCCACCACTCTTTAAAAAACCGGACCCTCCACGTAGAAATCCTGTGGCCATGAGTTCTAAGACTTCATCAAATGTCGCTCGCTTCACGTTCTGGCGCATTACTTTCAGGAAGAAAAGTAAATTCATAAGCAATATATTTTGCTATTCGTTGGATAATATTTTCTAATAAATCCAGCTTAAAATTCAAGTAATTATTTTTAAGGATCCTTAAACTACTACAAAGATAGGGTCCCTTCATTGTCTTATAGTCTTTAAGTTTACAATGTACTTGCAAAAATAAATTCAATTTTGAAGCAAAAAATGCTAGGAAACATGGAAGGAGCTAGAAATGAAAAGCAATTCATTAAATCTACGCCAAACATAGTCCAATAATGTTAACCTTGATATATGTAACACAAGGACAAAGCACATCCATAGCAGATACTGCTAATTGATCACAGCCCTCATTCCCAACAGAGTAGACTCAAAACTTTGTCAAGTCCATGCTTTCTAGACAACAGTTAGCAATAGATTAAAATGTCACTGGACTGCAGCCGAATTGCCATTCCCTTGTACAGAGCTTCATATTTTATAAAGTCTTTCACATACAGCTGCAAACATAATCCTCACAAAAAGTCTGTAGGAGGGGTATAAAGCTCATGATTAAGTATGCAGACTTTGGAATTTGGCTGCCTGGGTTTGAATTTCAGCTCTGACGCTTAACAGAACACTTACGAGAACACAAATTACACAATCTCTGTAAGCCTCAATTTCCTTGTTTATAAACTGGGAATAGTAACAGTACTTATAATTCATAGAGCTTTTGTGAGGATTCAACAAAACCCAGTTATATGCTGAATTCAGTGCCTGGCACATAGCACTTAATAAATGTTACCTGTCATCATCATCATCTAATTGCACAGACTGAAATTATTATCATTAAAGATAAAGAGACTAAAGCTCAAAGTGTTTCACAGCTAATTAACAAAAGAGTTAGGACTTGAATCGATAACATCTGATTCTCCTTCTACTACATAGACAGTAGCAGGCGTGGCTAGGCTCCCTCAGGGTCCACTCACAACCCTCACAGAGGCATCTCTATGCAACTGTGAGGCACAGCAGAAGTCACATGACAAATGTCTCTGATGCTGCTTACAGTAATGGCCAAAAAAAAAAAAAGAAAGAAAAGAAAAATAATACTGTACTATAAAAGGGATCTACTCATCAGAGATTGCAAGTAAGGAAGCATATTAAGTGCCAGATTCCAGTCCCTTGAAGATTGTACAAAACCATTTCATAAATCTTACTTGCTTATACATCCAGTATACTTGATAGATATTATCCTGTACATTATAACCATAAAAAATGTCTTGTCTATATCAAGGAAAATGCCATTTGGGTAGTTCTATTCCCTGAAAAAGTAGACAAAGACGCTTAACAATCTAAATCTTTCAAGTGACTTGCCTATAACAAATAACTTATTTAGATAGATTTCATATACCTTCAAATATCTGTTATAGTCTACATCAGGGATTGGCAAATGATACCTGTTGCTTGTTTTGGCATCAATGCTGTAGCCATGACTGTTCCTAAGAGTTTAGACACTGCCACTCGAACCCCATAATTTGAGTTTTCCAAAGCCTTAAAGCAGTGAGTGGCAATATTTTCCAACTCAGCAGTCCACATGAACACAGCTTCATTCTGTAGTTCTAGTAAACACTGGAATTAAAAAAAAAAAAGTAAATTACATCCTAGAACTTCCACTTCCAGAGATATAGTAAAAAGATTCAGATTTACTCTCTCTCCTGAAATAACCAAAAAATTAAAACATACGAAATAAGAGTTTACAAGACACTGGATATTAGGCAGTGAAGGAGAGCAATGCTTAAGAGATGGAAAACAAACTTAACCCTGTAATTGTCCCAGCTTACTGCCTCGAGAGTTTTCACTACTTGGGAGAAGACATTTAACACTAAACTCCTATATTAGAAAGAAGAAAGGTCTCAAATCAATAACCTCAGCTTCAACCTTAAGAAACTCATGATGTAGAACGAATTTAGCACAAAGTAAGCAGGGGAGAAAAGAGAATGATAAAGATAACAGAACTGAAATAGAAAACTGAAAAAGAATACAAATAAAACCCAAAGCTGCTTCTTTGAGATGACCAATAAATTTGGGATAAATCTCTAGCCAGACAGATAAAGGAAAGAGAAATGACACCAATTACCAAAATTAGGAATGAGAGTGGTCACATCACTACAGATTGACTATATATTAAAAGAACAAAGAAACTATCGTAAACGTCATGCCAATAAATTTGACAACTTAAATGAAATAGACAACTCACTAAAGAAGAAACAGATAACCTAAATAGCCCAGTATTGATTTTTAAAATTGAATTTGTAGGAGCACCTGGGTGGCTCAGTCGGTTAAGCCTCTGACTCTTGGTTTCGCCTCAGGTTGTGATCCTGGGGAAGGGAGGCGTTGTGGGATGAAATCCTATGACCAGTTACTCGCTCGGCAGGGAGTCTACCTGAGATTCTCTCCCTCTGCCCCTCCTCCATGTACTCGCTCACACACACACACACACACACACACACACACACACACACGCTCTCTCTCAAATAAATAAATAAATCTAGGGCGCCTGGGTGGCTCAGTTGGTTAAGCGACTGCCTTCGGCTCAGGTCATGATCCTGGAGTCCCGGGATCGAGTCCCGCATCGGGAATCCCTGCTCAGCAGGGAGTCTGCTTCTCCCTCTGACCCTCTTCCCTCTTGTGCTCTCTCTCATTCTCTCTCTCTCAAATAAATAAATAAAATCTTTAAAAAAATCAAATAAATAAATCTTAAAACTAAATTTGTGGGAATTCAGCAGGATAGGGATCAAACCAATCTGAACACCTACAAACTCAACAGGAGATCGAAGAAAAGAATAGCAACAACTCAGCAAAAAAGCGACCACTTTCTGGAAGGTAGGACGTGGGGAAAAGTGAATCAGAGGAGGATAGACAGCAGGGGAGGGGGCCTCCGGAGGCCGCTTCTGGCAAGTGATAGAGCAGTGGAGCACAAAATCGGAACTTTCAGCAGCCGGCTCCGCTGAGGGACGTCACTCCAGTGGCTAAGCGGGGGGTGGAACCCTCGTGGGACAGTGTGGTCTCAGAATCCTTGGGGTCACAGAAACACCAGGGGTGCTTGAGTGCGGCAGAGCTCCCGGCTATCAGAGCAGGGAAGCCAGCTACAGAGACGGAGCCAAGGCGCAAGTTGTCAGCTCGGGGTTGCCATAAACTGTGATCTGTGACACAGTTGGGCCACTGCTCCTCCAGCAGGGACCCAACAAGCGGCAGATCCGGGGAGACTCCCCTTCCTCCCCTGGGAGGAGTGGCTGTAGGAGCCCACCGCAGGAATCTGCTGGGTTTGGAGACTCCACACGGGGTTGGGTGCCAGAGATTGACTTGACTCCGCCCGGAGTGCGGCCGGAGACTGGAGAGACGGGAGTGATTGACTGCTTCTCTCTGGGGGTGCACTGAGGAGTGGGGCCCCGAGTTCTCGGCTCCTCCAGGGCGGAGATGGGGAGGCCGCCATTTTCACTCTCGTCCCTCAAAGCTGCACCGAAAGCTTGCAGGGAACAAAAGCTCCCCAGAGCAAACCCGAGCAGATTACTTAGCCCGACTGACAAGGGCGGGGCAATTCCGCCTCCGGCAAACACATTTGGGAACCGTGGCAACAGGCCCCCTCCCCCAAAAGATCAGCAAGAACAGCCAGCCAAGACCAAGTTTACCAATCAATGAGAAGGGCAGAACTCCAGCGCTAGGGGAATACTGCACATAGAATTCATGGCTTTTTTACCATGATTCTTTAGTCTTTCAAAGTTAATTTTTTTTAAACTTTTTTTTTTTGAATTTTTCTTTTTCCCTTTTTCAACCAACATCTTATAATCCCTTTTTTAAAAAAAACATTTTTGGGGCACCCAGGTGGCTCAGTGGTTAAGCGTCTGCCTTCGGCTCAGGCTGTGATCCTAGGGTCCTGGGATCGAGCCCCATGTCGGGCTCCCTGCTCCGCGGGAAGCCTGCTTCTCCCTCTCCTGCTCCCCCTGCTTGTGTTTCCTCTCTCGCTGTGTCTCTGTCAAATAAATAAATAAAATCTTAAAAAACAAAACAAAACAAAACACATTTTTAGTTTTCATTTTTGGAGTCATACTCTATCCCTTCATAGTAGTTACCCTTATTTTTGGCATATATATATACACACACACACACACACACACATATATATGTAACTTGTTCTTTCTTTAAAATTTTGAGATATAGTTTCTTCTAACAGATAAAATATACCCTAAATCTCTAGTGTATGGCTTTGTTCTAGTCTCCTGCCTGATCACATTCTCTTCCCCCCGTTTTTTAAATCCTCTTCTTTCTTTTTTCAAACAACTTATCAATTCCTTTTATAAAATTTTTTTAATTTTCATCTTTACAGTCATATTCCATTCCTTCATCGTATCAACCCTTATTTTGTACATATATAAGTCTTTCTTTCTTTAAAATTCTGGGAGGCACTTTCCTCTAACAGACCAAAATACACAAAAAAATCTAGTGTGTGGCACTGATCTATGCACCAGCCTGATCATAATTGATCATATTCTGTTTTTTTTGTTTTTTTCTGTTTTTGTTTTTAATCTTTTTCTTTTTTTTCTCTTTTTTCTTTCTTTCCCTTTCTTTTCCCCTGGTTTCAGGTCTTTTCTGATTTGTATGGAGTATATTTTCTGGGGACATTGTTACCCTGTTAACATTTTGTTCTCTCATTCATCTATTCTCTGGACAAAATGACAAGACGGAAAAAATCACCTCAACAAAAAGAACAAGAGGTAGTACTGTCTGCCAGGGACGTACTCAATACGGACATTAGTACGATGTCAGACCTAGAGTTCAGAATCATGACTTTAAAGATACTAGCTGGGCTTGAAAAAAGCATGGAAGTTATTAGAGAAACCATTTCTGGAGAAATAAAAGAACTAAAATCTAACCAAGTCAAAATCAAAAAGGCTATTCATGAGGGGCAATCAAAAATGGGGGCACTAACTGCTAGGATAAATGAGGCAGAAGAGAGAATCAGTGATATAGAAGACCAAATGATGGAAAATAAAGAGGCTGAGAAAAAGAGAAACAACTACAGGATCACGAGGGCAGAATTCGAGAGATAAGCGATACCATAAGACGAAACAACATTAGAATAATTGGGATCCCAGAAGAAGAAGAAAGAGAGAGAGGGGCAGAAGGTATATTGGAGCAAATTATACAAGAGAACTTCCCTAATGTGGGGAAGGAAACAGGCATCAAAATCCAGGAGGCACAGAGAACCCCTCTCAAAATCAATAAAAATAGGTCAACACCCCGACATCTAATAGTAAAACTTATGAGTCTCAGAGACAAAGAGAAAATCCTGAAAGCAGCTCGGGAGAAGAGACATGTAACCTATAATGGTAGAAACGTTAGACTGGCAACAGACCTATCCACAGATACCTGGCAGGCCAGAAAGGACTGGCATGATATATTCAGAGCACTAAACGAGAAAAATATGCAGCCAAGAATACTATATCCAGCTAGGCTGTCATTGAAAATAGGAGAGATACAAAGCTTCCAGGACAAAAACTAAAGGAATTTGCAAACATGAAACCAGCCGTAAAAGAAATATTGAAAGGGGTCCTCTAAGCAAAGAGAGAGCCTAAAAGCAACATAGACCAGAAAGGAACACAGACAATATACAGTAACAGTCACCTTACAGGCAATACAACAGCACTAAATTCATATCTTTCGATAGTTACCCTGAATGTAAATGGACTAAATGCTCCAATCAAAAGACACAGGCTATCAGACTGGATTAAAAAACAAGATCCATCAATATGCTGTCTGCAAGAGACTCATTTTAGACCCAAAGACACCCCCACATTGAAAGTGAGGGGGTGGAAAACGGTTTACCATGCTAATGGACACCAAAAGAAAGCTGGGGTGGCAATCCTTATAACAGACAAATAAGATTTTAAACCAAAGACTGTAATAAGAGATGAGGAAGGACACTATATCTTACTTAAAGGGTCTATCCAACAAGAAGATCTAACAATTATAAATATCTATGCCCCTAACATGGGAGCAGCCAATTATATAAGCCAATTAATAAGAAAAGCAAAGAAACACATTGACAACAATACAATGATAGTGGGGGACTTTAACAACACCTCACTGAAATCAACAGATCATCTAAGCAAAAGATCAACAAGGAAATAAAGACTTCAAATGACACACTGGACCAAATGGACTTCACAGACATATTCAGAACATTCCATCCCAAAGCTACAGAATACACATTCTTCTCTAGTGCCCATGGAACATTCTCCAGAATTGATCACATCCTAGGTCACAAATCCAGTCTCAACCGCTACCAAAAGATTGGGATTATTCCCTGCATATTTTCAGACCACAGTGCTTTGAAACTAGAACTCAATCACAAGAGGAAAGTCAGAAAGAACTCAAATACATGGAGGCTAAAGAGCATCCTACTAAAGAATGAATGGGTCAACCAGGAAATTAAAGAAGAATTAAAAAAATTCATGGAAACCAATGAAAATGAAAACACAACTGTTCAAAATCTTTGGGATGCAGCAAAGGCAGTCCTAAGAGGAAAGTATATAGCAATCCAAGCCTTTCTCAAGAAACAAGAAAGGTCTCAAATACACAACCTAACCCTACACCTAAAGGAGCTAGAGAAAAAACAGCAAATAAAGCCTAAACCCAGCAGGAGAAGAGAAATAATAAAGATCAGAGCAGAAATCAATGAAATAGAAACCAAAAGAACAGTAGAACAGATCAACAAAACTAGGAGCTGGTTCTTTGAAAGAATTAACAAGATTGATAAACCCCTGGTCAGACTTATTAAAAAGAAAAGAGAAATGACCCAAATCAACAAAATCATGAATGAAAGAGGAGAGATCACAACCAACACCAAAGAAATACAAACAATTATAAGAACATATTAGGAGCAACTCTATGCCAGCAAATTAGATAACCTGGAAGAAATGGATGCATTCCTAGAGATGTATCAACTACCAAAATTGAACCAAGAAGAAATAGAAAACCTGAACAGACCTATAACCACTAAGGAAATTGAAGCAGTCATCAAAAATCTCCCAACAAACAAAAGCCCAGGGCCAGACGGCTTCCCAGGAGAATTCTACCAAACATTTAAAGAAGAATTAATACCTATTCTCCTGAAACTGTTCCAAAAAATAGAAATGGAAGGAAAATTTCCAAACTCATTTTATGAGGTCACCATTACCTTGATCCCCAAACCAAAGACCCCATCAAAAAGGAGAATTACAGACCAATATCCTTGATGAACATGGATGCCATAATTCTCACCAAAATACTAGCCAATAGGATCCAACAGTACATTAAAAGGATTATTCACCATGACCAAGTGGGATTTATCCCTGGGCTGCAAGGTTGGTTCAACATCTGCAAATCAACCAACGTGATACAATACATTAACAAAAGAAAGAACAAGAATCATATGATCCCCTCAATAGATGCAGAAAAAGCATTTGACAAAGTACAGCATCCTTTCTTGATCAAAACTCCTCAGAGTATAGGGATAGAGGGGACATACCTCAATATCATAAAAGCCATCTATGAAAAACTCACAGTGAATATCATTCTCAATGGGGAAAAACTGAGAGCTTTTCCCCTAAGGTCAGGAACGCGGCAGGGATGTCCACTTTCACCACTGCTATTCAACATAGTATTAGAAGTCCTAGCCACAGCAATCAGACAACAAAAAGAAATCAAAGGCATCCAAATCGGCCAAGAGGAAGTCAAACTCTCACTGTTTGCAGATGATATGATACTTTATGTGGAAAACCCAAAAGACTCCACCCCAAAACTGCTAGAACTCATACAGGAATTCAGTAAAGTGGCAGGATATCAAATCAACGCACAGAAATCAGTGGCATTCCTATACATCAACAACAAGACAGAAGAGAGAGAAATTAAGGAGTCGATCCCATTTCCAATTGCACCCAAAACCATAAGATACCTAGGAATAAATCTAAGCAAAGAGGCAAAGGATCTGTACTCAGAAAACTATAAAATACTCATGAAAGAAATTGAGGAAGACACAAAAAAATGGAAAAACGTTCCATGCTCATGGATTGGAAGAACAAATATTGTGAAGATGTCAATGCTACCTAGAGCAATCTACACATTCAATGCAAGCCCCATCAAAATACCATCCACTTTTTTCAAAGAAATGGAACAAATAATCCTAAAATTTGTATGGAACCAGAAAAGACCCCAAATAGCCAGAGGAATGTTGAAGAAGAAAAGCAAAGCTGGCGGCATCACAATTCCAGACTTCCAGCTCTATTACAAAGCTGTCATCATCAAGACAGTATGATACTGGCACAAAAACAGACACATAGATCAATGGAACAGAATCGAGAGCCCAGAAATGGACCCTCAAGTCTATGGTCAACTCATCTTTGACAAAGCAGGAAAGAATGTCCAATGGAAAAAAGACAGTCTCTTCAACAAATGGTGTTGCGAAAATTGGACAGCCACATGCAGAATGAAACTGGACCATTTCCTTACACCACACACAAAAATAGACTCAAAATGTTTTAAAGACCTAAATGTGAAAGAGGAGTCCATCAAAATCCTAAAGGAGAACACAGGCAGCAACCACTTCGAACTAGCCGCAGCAAGTTCTTCCTAGAAACATCGCCAAAGGCAAGGGAAGTAAGGGCAAAAATGAACTGTTGGGATTTCATCAAGATAAAAAGCTTTTGCACAGCAAAAGAAACAGTCCACAAAACCAAAAGACAACCGACAGAATGGGAGAAGATATTTGCAAATGACATATCAGGTAAAGGGCTAGTATCCAAAATCTATAAAGAACTTATCAAACTCAACACCCAAAGAACAAATAATCCAATCAAGAAATGGGCAGAAGACATGAACAGACATTTTTCCAAAGACATCCAAATGGCCAACAGACACATGAAGAAGTGCTCCACATCGCTCAGCATCAGGGAAATCCAAATCAAAACTTCAATGAGATACTACCTCACACCAGTCAGAATGGCTAAAATTAACAAGTCAGGAAACGAAAAATGTTGGCAGGGATGTGGAGAAAGGGGAACCCTCCTACACTGTTGGTGGGAATGCAAGCTGGTGCAACCACTCTGGAAAACAGTATGGAGGTTCCTCAAAAAGTTAAAAATAGAGCTACCATGCGATCTAGCAATTGCACTACTGGGTATTTACTCCAAAGATACAAACGTAGGGATCCGAAGGGGTACGTGCACCCCGATGTTTATAGCAGCAATGTCCAGAATAGCCAAACTGTGGAAAGAGCCAAGATGTCCATCGACAGATGAATGGATAAAGAAGAAGTGGTATATATATACAATGGAGTATTATGCAGCCATCAAAAGGAATGAGATCTTGCCATTTGCAATGACATGGATGGAACTGGAGGGAGTTATGCTGAGTGAAATAAGCCAATGAGAGAAAGACATGTATCATATGACCTCACTGATATGAGGAATTCTTAATCTCAGGAAACAAACTGAGGGTTGCTGGAGTGGGGGTGGGGTGGGAGGGATGGGGTGGCTGGGTGATAGACATCGGGGAGGGTATGTGCTATGGTGAGCGCTGTGAATTGTGCAAGAATGTTGAATCACAGATCTGTACCTCTGAAACAAATAATGCAATATATGTTAAGAAAAAAAAAAAGAAGATAGCAGGAGGGGAAGAATGAAGGGGGGTGAATCGAAGGGGGAGACGAACCATGAGAGATGATGGACTCTGAAAAACAAACTGAGGGTTCTAGAGAGGAGGGGGGTGGGGGGATGGGTTAGCCTGGGGATGGGTATTAAAGAGGGCACGTTCTGCGTGGAGCCTTGGGTGTTATGCACAAACAATGAATCATGGAATACTACATCACAAACTAATGATGTAATGTATGGTGATTAATATAACAATAAAAAAATAAAAAAACTGAATGTGTGTACAAGTAAAACTGGGGAAAACTAAACAAGATCAATGAACTATGTCAATGTCAACACTATTATACTAGTTGTAATATTGTATTATACTTTTTCAAGATCTTACCATTGGGAGGAACAGGGTGATAAAGACATCTCTATATTATTTCTTATAATTGCATGTAAATTTACCATTAAATTAAAATAAGTTTACCTAGAAAACAGCAACAACAAAAACAACACAAGAAATCAAATATAAAACAAAAGGCACTTGACAAAATCCAACATCCATTCCTGATAAAACCTCTTAGCAAGCTACGAATATAAGGGCGCTTCCTCAACTTGATAAAAGTCATCAAGAAAAACCAACACTAAATGGCAAAAAACTGAATATTTTCTCCATAAGGATCTGTAGTAAGACAAGGATGTTTGCTCTCATGTTTTTTTTTTAAGATTTTTTATTTATTTGAGAAAGAGTGAGAGAGCACGCGCACACACATGCAAGCATGAGAGGGGGGAGGGGTAGAGGGAGCGGGAGAAGCAGACTTCCTGTTGAGCAAGGAGCCCAACACTGGACCTGATCCCAGGACTCCGGGATCATGACCTGAGCCAAAGGCAGACACTTAACCGACTGAGCCACCCAGGTGCCCCTGCTCTCATGTTTTTAATTCAACACTGTATTGAAGGATTTCTCCAGAACAAAAGGTATCCTTATTAGAAAAGAAGTAAAACTGTCTTTATTCTTAGACAACATGATTGTCTATGTAGAATAGCTGACAGAATCTATTAAAAGAGATGATAGAACTTTTAAGTCATTTAGCAACTTTTGCAGATACAAGAATATACAAAAATCAATTGTATTTCTGTGTTATCAATGAACAATTAGAAATTAAAATTTTAAAAATCAGTACCATTAAAAATAGCACTGAAAATATGAAATACTTAGGGATAAATCTGACAAAAGATGTCCAAGACCTATAACTGGAAAGCACAAAATGTTGCTAAGAGAAAACAAAGAAGACCTAAATAAGTTAGAAGATTTAATATTGTTAAGATGTCAACTGTTCCCAAATTGATCCATAGAGTCATTGTAAAATACCAGCATGAATCAGAATCCCAGAATGGTACTTTTCTAGAAATTGGTAAGTTAATTCTAAAATTCGTATGGAAATGCAAAGAGCCTAGAATACTATTTTGAAAAAGAACAAAGTTAGAAAGTTAACACTACCTGGTTTCAAGACTTATTATGAAGGTACAGTAATTAGGACAGTGTTATGGACATCAAGATAGATCAGTGGAACATTAAATAGAGTCCAAAATAGACCCATACACATGAGGACAACCAACTTTCAACAAAGGTGCAAAGGCAATTTAAGTGAAGAAAAGATAGTGTTTTCAACGTGGTACTGGAACAAGTGAATATACATGTGCAAAAAAAAAAAAAAAGAAAGAACTTTGATTCATACTTTGTACCATATTTAAAAATTAACTCAAAATGGATCATATATCTCAGTATAAAACTATGAAACTTCTAGAAGGAAACATAAGAAAACGTTCAGTCAGGAAAAGTTTTCTTAGATACAATACGAGCAGCACAGATATAAAAATTGGTAAATTGAAAAAAAAACTGGTAAATTGGACTTTGACAAAATTCAAAACTTCCCTTCTTTCCCTTAGAAAGGCACTATTTAGAGAATGAAAAGACAGGCCACAGTTGAGAAAAAGTATTTGCAAATTGTCTGATAAAGAAATATATAAAAACTCTATATAGTACTATCAAAACTCAATAATAAGAAAACTACTCAATAAAACAACAGGAAAAAGACTTGAATAGATTCTTCATCAAAGAAGATATGGATGGCAATAAAAGCACGTGAAAATATGCTCATCTTTAGTCCTCAGGGAAATATAAACTAAAGCCACAATGAGATATGGGCACATATCTATTAGAATAGCCAAAATGAGTAAGACTGACAATACCAAATGAGGATGTGGAGGAATTAGAAATCTCATACATTGCTGGTGGAAATGTAAAATGGTACGAGTACTTTGGAAAATAGTTTGGCAATTTTTTAAAAAACATAAATCTATCATACAATCCAGTTATTCCACTCCTAGGTACTTATCCAGGTAGAACAATGCATATGTCCACACAAAACTGGTACAGAGATGTTTATAGCTTTTTTCCTAATAGCCTAAACTGGAAGCAATTCAAATGTCCTTAACAGGTGAAGGAATAAACTAATTGTGGTACATCCACCCAATGACATACTACTCAGCAATGAAAAGAAGTGAACTAGTGACACATGTAACAATACAGATGAATCTCAAGGTAATTATGCTGAGTAAAAGAAGCCAGACCAAAGAAAGAGAGTACATACCCCATGATTCCATTTGTATATAATTCTACAAATTGAAACTAATCTATGGGAACAAAAAGTATGCTATCACATTTTAAAACTTTAAAAGAAAAAGTCACTGTTTAAGAGGAAGCAGGGAAAGGGATAGCATAATAAATCAGCAAGTACTAACCTTGGCAACTGCACATCGAACAGCCATCGACCTGTCAGTCAAGAGGGACCTGGCATTCTTGTAAATATCACGATGAGAGGAAGCCGCTGCACCTCCCAGTCCATTCAGAACTTTCTGTAGGCTCATTAAGATTTCACTTCGCCCTTGAGACTAGATGGGAACATAAATCAAAACTAAAAACTATGTTGTAAAACAAGTTCCATTTTTAAACAAGAACATAACAAAACACAAAAGTTTTCTGGGCTTCATGGCCTCATAGTCTTACCTTCACACAATAAACAGTAAGTAATGAAAAATAAAATAAAATTAAGTATCCTAGACAGTACCTGAAAGGTAAGAATAAGTATTAACTTCAATTAAATAATATCTTGCTGAGAAATCAGGTTACCACAAGAAAACATATTCTAATGTTTCCACAACATGAAGTTCAAGTTAATGAGAACATGAAAATAAAAATAGTTCCCAGAAGAGGAAATCTTCAGCCTTCTGAGACGAAGGAATTAGACTGTGAGAGTCCAGGGCTTGGTCTAGTTTTAGTGAACACCAAGTTGATAAGGAACTTTCAGAAGTAACACCAAATTGACATGACAAAATAGAATTATTTTTACTCTCAAGTCTTAAGGCCCATTACCTGTGAACATGACTTTATTTGGAAATAAGAAATTAAAGAAAGACAGGGTCGTACTCAATTCAGGTGGGCCCTAATCCAGTCACTGCTATTCTTATAAGATGAGAAGAATTTGGATGCAGAACACAGATGCACAGGAATAATACCGTGTAACAACAGAGGCAGAAATTAGAAGTGCATCTACAAATCAAGGAACACAAAGGAACGCCAAGGATTGCTAGCAACTACTAGAAGGGAAGAAAGCAGGGAAGGATTCTTCCCAAGGGTCTTCAGAAGCATGGCCCTGCCAACACCCTGATTTTGGATTTTTTGCTTCCAGAATTGTGAGACAACAAATTTCTGTTGTTTTAAGTCACTGTGGTCATTTGTTACCTAAGGCAACCCTAGGAGACTAATACATTTGCTATGGCACAAAAATAAAATGGCAGGGCAAAAATATCCACAGGTCTAAATAAAAAATAATAGGTAAACCTATTTTTTGCCAAGGAAAAGCATTCTTTCCCTTCCCACTGAAACATAAGGTAATAACATTAAAGAAGGGACAAGAGTATTTTTTTGCAAGTAATAATCTTACATTACCTTCTTGCTAAGTAGTATGAGTACCACAGTGACAGATAAAAGGCAAACATATATTTTTACTGACATCTAGCTCCTGCCATAAACAAAACATTTAAATATTTGTTGTAAAACTTACCTCTGCACTTTTCAGAGATTTCAAAAGATTATTCACTGTCTCTGGAAATGCACTTCCTAACATTCTCCCCATTTTTTCATAAAATGCTCCAACACAAGCCACTGCAGCCCTATAAGAAGTGATGTTTTCACTGGTCATTGTTCAGGTTAATAATACAATTTCATGATACCTTTTTCATTTTCAGAAATCAATTTGTATTTGTGTAGGACACTTCTGGCTACAAATCCTTAATTCTCAACTTTCAAAAACACCTTGTTTATTCTTTATAATCGCAACAAATACTATGGTTGATCAAATTGTATTCTTGTTAGGAATATAGGAGAATAAATATATATTCACATAATAAATCATACCCCTCCTTTGGAAAGAAACCCAAGTTTTCCATTTATGAAGACTTCCCAAATTATGGCAATCTACAATGATTCCTTCTCTTCTCTCATTATATATAACATTTAATGTTAACCACTCATTTTGATAAAAATTATGTTATTTATTGTGTCTGACTTGACCATTTAAATGTGTATATCCTGGGGGGCCTGGCTGGCTCAGTTAGTAGAGCATGTGACTCTTATCTCCTCAGGGTCGTGAGTTCAAGCCCCACGTTGGGCATAGAGCCTACTTTAAAAATAAATATAAATAAATATAAATAAATGTGTATATCTTATCCTGCCAATGGAAATGTAAAATCTGGAAACAGGGAATCTATCTTACACATTTTTTTATTGCTCACAGTTCCTGCCTTTACATATACAAATAATAGTAAACAATTACTTGTAAAATTTAATCTAAATGGCTTTCATGGAAATTTGGCTACACAGAAGAAACGTAACAAAAGCCCATCTCTTCAGGACAGAGGAAACCACTCTATCATCAGTTGTATAAATAGTAAATAAGTGAGTAGCTGTGAATTTAGTTTAGAGGCAGGAGTACAGAATAGGAGTGAAGAGTATTGAAGTCTGGCAGATCTGTGACTAAATCCTAGAATCTGCCACCTAATAATAGCTATGTATCCTGAGCAACTTACTCTGAGGCAGAGACATTAAATACACTCGTGTCACTATCACATATGTATTAAATAGTAGAATCAGGGAATCAGCCTTCACCTGGTTGACTCTAAATCCTATGCTTTTCTCAGTACTCTCTAGGCTGATAACAAAACTAAAAAGGACTGAGGTCACATGCCAGAATATTTAGGGAATTCCTAAACAAAACCCATGAATCCACTGGAAATACATATGAATAATAAGGAATATATGATAAATTCTACTTAAGCAGAACTAGAAAGTGATGTGTGGATTTGCTAAGTGGTGGAGAGCTAAACCATCAAAGTATTAACACAGCTTCAAATTCCAAAATAAACTGGAAAGCACTAGCACTCTCTAATCTCTTCTAAAACTTTTGAGATCTATACTTATCTTAAACAACACAAAATCTAATCACAACTTACCTATGCAGTTGAAAACAGACCTAAAACTCAGTGTCCGGGTTCAGAATAATCTCCCCGTTTCCTCTGTAAGCTATTACACTGGCCCAGGCCCCTTGCATGGTGTTCTAGAGACGTATCCTTGGCCATCCTCTGTTCCCAAACAGAACTCTTCCTAGGTAACTTTAACTATGCCAAAGGGTTCCTAATCTCCACTCTACTTGCCAAAACTACAATCTCAACTCAGAGCTCTGAAATTAGGACCACGACTTCAAACTACCTACTACACACTGTCCCTTGGATGTTCCCTCCTGTACTGCAAATCAGTGCACCCAGAATTGAACTTCTCGTCTTCCCCCTCAGGACTTGTTCCCTCCTCTATTTTGCATCTTTCTGAAAAGCACTGTAAATAAAGTATAAAGAACCTACTTTTGTTTCCAATGAGAAGTTTCCTTTGCCTAGAAAACAGGTTGGCAAACTACAGCCTGCAAGTCGAATCTGGCCCATCATCCAGCCTACCACCTGTTTTTATAAATAAAATTTCATTGGAACACAGCTATTTTATTTACATACAGTCTGTGGCAGAGGTGAGTAGTCGTGACAGAGATGGATAGTCCACAAAGCCAAAAAGAGTTACTCCCTGGTTCTTTTTCATAAAGTTTGCCAATCCCTGGCCTATCACATCCATCTTCGCATCTTAACCACTTATTTGACTAACCTCCATGTGTCCTTCCCTGTTGTTGATCCTTGCCTGATCCTTCCTTGAGAAGCCTTCCTTGACACTGCTCTCCCCTTATGCCACAGGTGAGTAATTTCCCCCTTGACAACACTCTTCACTGTACTAGAACTGTTGGTTTTCTTATTTGACCCTTTCATAGGATGCACCCCATAGCCATTAGCCTTAACACTTGCTCTGAAAATGTCTGTCCTTGACCCAAACCAAAGGTCAGCAAACTTGCAGGCAAAATGGTCTCTGTCTCAGCTACTCAGTTCTGCCACTATAGCATGATAGCAGCTACTACCTAAATGAATGGGCATGTCTGTATTCCAATTAAACTTTACAAAATAGGCAGCAGGCTGGATTTGGCCTATGGGCTAGTTTGCCCAGTCCTGCCTCAATCCCATCACCTAGACATTCTTTACCTTTCTCCATCCCAGCCAAGAATATTCTCTCCATCCAAATTTACCAAAAGACCTCTGTGCAAATTGCTGACACCATACCAATTCTCTGTCGTTTGCTTTTTCATCCCAGTGGCGATGAAACACAGACTGAAAAAGAACCCCTTCCCCAGACCCACTTAGAGCTTTCACTGTCAAGCGGTATGTTGCAGGTTCCAATGACCTAGGGGTCTTTATGATCAGTAGTCCCTTATTAAGATAAGTTACTCTAAAAAAAACAAAATGTCAAAGTAAGTACTTACAGTTTTGTTGGTAAGTAGGCTGCAGTGTCATCTTTATTTCTGATAATGTCATTACATTTATCAAGTGTTTGAAAAACCGTAAAAGTATCCCCAATGCTATAAAGAGCTGCAAGATTTTTAGCTAACAGTTTTCGTGTAGGTGGTCCAGGTGAACTACTTATTAATCCAGTTAATTGTTCAACAAGTTTTTTCTGTTTTTCCTTTACATCAGTCTGTTATTTAAAAAAAAGAACATTATCAGTTTTTTCTTATATGTAACTTTGTTACCTTTTAATCAAAATAAAAAATACTCAACAATTAAAATCTAGATTATATTAGGCATAAAACCATAAATGAAAATTTTCAAGATAAGGAAAAGTTCAGTAAGAAATGAACCATTCTTTCCTAGATTAAATATTATCCTTCATTCCCCTCCAATGCCAAAAAGTTAGCTACCAATAAAAGTGACTACTCTAGATCCAAAAAGTTCCCACACTAACTTGCTAAGAAACCAACAGTCAAAGGATATAAAATATTGGGCATAGGGACAACTTATGTCTTAGAACCTAGCAAGGCTGCCCTATAAAAGCGAAGTCAGTAGTTCATCAGTTATAGGTCACTGAAGGAAACTGAAAGAAACTTTAAGATCTG
The DNA here is from genome assembly GCF_037043125.1 of Eumetopias jubatus. NCBI lineage: Eukaryota > Metazoa > Chordata > Mammalia > Carnivora > Otariidae > Eumetopias > Eumetopias jubatus. The sequence goes on from NW_028274815.1 coordinate 30,644,266, forward strand.
TAGACAGCATAAAAAGAAAAATTCCGATATACTCATAATCAATACCAAGAGTTCATTCATTCTTTCAAGAAATGCTGACTGTGCACTTATTATATGCCATGCACTATTCTAGACACTAGGATGAAACAGTGAACACAACAGACAAAGTCTCTGCCCTTATGAGTTTATATTCCAGTGGGGAAAGACAGAGTTCACCAAATAAACAAATGAATAGTGTGAGCTCTTACTGTTTTGTACAGATTAGTAAGAAAAGGCCTCTCTGAAAAGAAGTGAAGGTGTGAGCTACGCAGACATCTGAGAGAAAAACATTCTAAGCAAAGGGAACAAGGGCAAAGGCCTTGAAGTGGAAGTTTGCTCAGTTGAAGACAGCAAGACGGCGAGTTTGGCTGGAGCAGAGTCAAAGAGAGGAAGCAGTGTAAGATGAAGTCAGAAGGGTAGAAGGAACCAGATTGTATAGCGCCTACACACCACTCTAAGAATTTTCTGTCATTCTGAGCAGGAATTTGAAGCACAAAAGGAATGCAATCAGAACATTTTAAAGGGCACATTCTGAATACTGAGCAAAGAATACAAGGTACATGTTTGGAAGCATGGTGAGCACTAAGGAAATTATTGTAATAATCCAGATGAGAGATGAGGGTGGAAACAATGGCAATGATGACAAAAAATTGAATTCTGGACATATCTGGTGGATAGAACCAATAGGACTTGCTCATGAATATGATGTGAAGTTTGAGAAAGAAAGAAGTCAAGAATGACTCTAAGGTTTATGACCTGAGCAACCAGAAGGAAGAAATGGTCATTTCCTGAGAAGATGAGCACTAGGGAAAGGACAGGTTTGGGATGGGTAAATCAAGAATGTGGCTTTGAATATGTTAATTTTGAGATGCTGTTTAAGAGAGAAAGAGGTAGTTGGGTATCTGGAAGTCATTATTGTAAAAATCATGAGATTATGATATCATTGAAGGAATAAATACTTGTATATAGTCTTGTATTTTTCAATTTCACAACAAAATTAAAAATATAGTTAAGTGTTTAAAAGGTAGAGGATCAATTATATCAAAAGCTGCTGATGGCCAACTAAGACAGAATACTGACCACTGGTTGGAAGAATCTGCGATCACTGATGACTAGACAAGAGCCGTTTCAGTGGAATAGAGACAAAAAATACTCACTTAGAAGGTGTTTAAGAGAAAATAGAAACTTTGAGCTAAGGACTGTAAATGAATCCATTCATTAACTTTGTCTCTCCAAAATTACTACTAAAACTATACTAAAGGGCAACCAAAAAAACCCCACAAAAAACAAAAAACACAAATCTACAAGGGCAAAGAAAACAGAAAAACAATCAACAGAAAATATAGAAGCCAGGTATCCCCAATAGGGAAAACTAAGAAGAGACTCAAATTACAACACAGAACCCTGTAAAGCTCATGTTTGTTATGTTGTTGTTGTTTGAAGCTCTAGGTGCTTTTGGAGGAAGGAGTGAAGCTGTGCCTAGAGCTAGAGGAAATGGTTGAGAGTCTAGAAGCTGTAAGATTTTCATACCTTTCTCCTCCATTCTGGACTCAGGGAACTCAAGAACAGCTGTGGGCTGGGAAAACTGCACTGAAGACAGGGGGTTTAAATGAAAGTTTACATACTGGATGTTGAAGTCCCTAGCCTTCTCCCCCAGTTCCTAGAATCTAGGCAGCTGGTGATACACCCTAGGACACTAGAGTAGAAATGTCTCTTCCAGGGAATGAGTAGCTAAAAGAAAACCCTGTTATAACTCCTCAGGGAGATAAGTAAAGATATTGGGATTGCTAGACAACACCGAGGGACCACTTGAAGTTGGAGATAAATGAATTTAAAATGTTGGCAGTCATATAATCATATTTTTCCCCAGGCACATTCAACTGTTCATACAGAGACATGACGTAGGCAAAGAACTAGGTTCAAAGGCGATTCAGGTTCTGCGACAAAACAGAAAAAGGACAGACAAAAATTCCTATTCCAGTGTAACATTCTCAATTCCATAAGTGACCCACAACCTTTCCAAAACATAATGCTTGTTTTTTCACAAATCATGAGCATGTAGTACTCTTCATTAGGTAAACCCAGCTGGAAAAAAAAAATACCATACCTTGTTGGCAGCAACCAAGACTTTATCAAGAAATCTCAACCATTCAAAGATAAAAACTGGTCTCTTTGCTTCAGTGATCTGAGCCAAAGCTTCTTCATTTAGCAATAAACTGTGGGCTAGCTCCATTACTGAAGTTTAAAAGTCACGCCTTAACAAATTAAAAAATACCTGTAAGGATTTTTTTTAATGTTAAAAGTCAAGCTTAATGAATGCAACCACCAAGAAGTTTAAAGTATGGCTTTACTTCTCATTTCATTTGGGGGAAATTTACGCAATTTCTTTGAGGTAAAACCCAAGAACCTAATTCTAAAGGACCAGCGTAAAACAAAAATGAACATAAATGAAAGTCATGCTTGGTGAGGAAGAATGAAAAAAGGGGTAAAAGAAACATTAAAATAAATTTTGCAAATAGCGGGGCACCTGGCTGGCTCAGTCAGTAGAACCTGCGATTCTTGAACTTGGAGTCGTGGGTTCAAGGCCTTCATTGGGTCTAAAGATTACTTAAAATATATACGTAGCAAATAAGGCATTATTCCAAGAAAAATGCGTAGCAAAACACATGTCATTAACTCATTCCATAAATGCTAAAACTTAAGCACCCAGATCAAACACGGGCTGGGCCTGACAATCCATCCTCCTTTCTCGCCCACTGCTCGGTGCACAGCACCCTTACCCTCCCCTGGCCCAGGAGGACGTCAAAACTCCCAGCATAAAGATGTCACACTGGAAGTCTCCAAAAGCCTTCCTAGGGGGATGGGGTGAGGGAGCCACATCCTTGTGGCATAAGCTTCAGTGGCAACCCCGGGCGCTGGGGGAAATGCAGCCCACAGATGCTGAGAGCGCTGCAGGTCTGGGTTAACCCGGCTACTCGGAGGACCACGGTAGCTCAGTGCCAGGCCTAGGGGATGTGTAAGAGGCCGCCGCAGGCCTTGCCAGGGCCACTCGGGCTGTCAACGACAGGTGACGGTGGCCCGGAACCGAGCCCGGAGACTGAGAAAAGAAAACGTTCATTACAAACTCGATTTTCCTCTCCAGCCCTCTGAAAACGTACGGGGGGACAGGGGTGTGTGTGCGTGTCACCGTGCATGCTCTGGCGGCAGACGGGGATGGCCTCACCTCCTAGTCTGGCAGGGGCCGCACAGCTGAGTTCCGGGGCCAGAAGCATCTGCCAAAGACCCGGATGCCCCGCCTCCCGCACTCCTGCCAGCAGGAAACGAAAGGAGAGCGCATGCGCAGAAGGCTGGTTTTTGCGCAAGCGCACTAATTATATCCTCCAAATCTCCCCTGCCACAGGTTTCCGATTGACTGCTCGATAGGAAACTCAGGTGGGACCTGAGGCTCACACGTCCCCTGCTGGTAGGTGGGCGCATGCGCCGCGCGCGCTCTCGCAAGCTGGCCCGGGGCGAGTAGAGCTGCCAGGTAAGGGGGTAGGGACGCCAGATAGAATGGTGAAGGGCGGTGGGCTGTGCGCTTGTTGTGACTACCCCATCACACCATCACCTACATGCCCACCCGGGAGTCGTTGCGTCTGCGCGATGCTTGCAGCTGGGATGGACGCGAAAAGGGAGGAATCAGCAGTCCCTGGGGGGGGGGGGGATGGGGGGACTGAGGTTTTTTGGTTAGGTTTCTACTGTATGTCCAGCTACTTAGCCCTCCTCTCCCCTCAGATGCGTAATGGGATTCTCCGTAGGCCTGAAGCAGCATTTTTGTTGCCCCCTCCCTGCCCGCTCTCTGCCAAAACAAAACAAAACTAACCTCACCCGAACCGGACCTACTACAGTCTAACCACTCTCAAAAATAGGTAACTCCATTCTTCCAGCTCTTCAGACCAAAAGCCTTGGAGTAATCGTAGACTTCTCTCTTTGACACACCGCCTCCGATCTATCAGCCAGTCTCCTTAGAGCTACCTTTAAAATATACCCAGAATCCGACCACTTCTCACCACTTCCACTGCAGTTACTGTGGTCCAAGCCGCCATCATCTGTGCCTGGATTATCGCTTTAGGAAGTTTATCCTTATGCTTGATGCGACTAGATGATGCTAAAGAATATTGTATCCACAAAGGGGTAGTTAAAAAAAAAAAAACAAACCTGGAACCCCCATTCAGATCTGCCTAACACTTTAGAGCTAAATGAGTCCCTTAAAAATAATCTAACCCTGTTTGCAATGGCAAGAGCACTGAGACCTGGGTTTTTTTGTGGTGTTGAGCAAGTCATTTAGCCATACTGAGCCTTAATTTCTCCAACTAAAAAGCTGGACTAACTATTCCTACTGTATATAGTTGTTAATGATTAAATGGGATAAAAATGTTTGAGATACTGGGTAGGTGCTAAACCATTATGTGTAAGAATACTGTTACTAGAAATGAAGAATTTGAAGTTAAGAGACAGTGGGTGAATTACCACAAATGCTATGTATAATCTTACATATTTTTAACTTATTATAATAAAAAGAAAAATGATAATGTTTAAGGATGCACACATGGCTGATGAAACTCTGAAGAAAAGTAAGAAAATGATACAGTTGGTAGGGGACAAAGAGGGCTCCTGGGTACCTGACAAGGGTTGTGATATGGGTGATGTGTTATATTATCTTTTACTGTATAATAAGTTATCCCAAAATTTAGCAGCTTGAAATAACTATAATCACTTATTATCTCATAGTTTCTATGGATCAGGAATTTGTTAGTAGTTTAGCTTAGCTCAGACTTTCTTAAGAAGATGTAATGAAGATGCTAGTCCAGGCTGAATCATTTGAAGGTTTTACTGGGGCTTGAGGCTCTGTTTCTAAGATGTCTCAATCATGTGGCTCCCAAGTTTGTAATGGTTGTGGACAGGAGGCCTCAGATCTTCCTGTGTGGACCTTTCCATAGAGCTGCTTAAGTGTCATCAGTACATGACAGCTGACTTTCTTTAGAATGAGTAATCTAGCCAGAGTTAGAGTGATCTAAGAGCTGTAGTGTCCTTTATGACCAAGAAGTCACTCTCCATCATTTCCACAATACCCTATTGGTTACGGATCAGTCCTAGTCACTGTGGAGGGGGACTGCACAAGGATGTGGAAAATCAAGAGGCAAGAATCATTGGGGGCCATCTGGGAGGCTACCACTTGGTTACAAGAGTGTTTGCCTTATAAAAATTCATTATCTGTAGATTTGTTTTAAGACATGACCTAGGGAGAAAAGTATTCTATTATTACAAAATCACAAAGGAAAGACCTTTCTTGTTCTTATCGTGGCTAAACATTTAGAATTTATGATGTTTGGGCCATGGTGGTAGGGATATAGGGAACTTTTCTTTGGGGTTTACAGCCTGGTTAGGAAGATATACACTAAAAAATTATAAAAACAAACAAAAACAGTACAGTAATAGCTTTCCCATCCATTGTAATTGTCCAAACTCTCAGTTGCAGTTGACAGAATCCCTATTCCAAGTTTAAGAAATGAGGAAATTTATTAGCCTATGTAACTGGGAAGAATGTTAGTCACAGCATCAAAGAAAGAGCTATAGGAATCAGGGTCTTAGGAACTAGAGGTAGAGACTCATTGCTTTTAGGACTACCTTTGTGCATTTTTTCTATCTGGTTTCATTCTGCAGAATAGAATCTCTTCAAATGGCCAGGAAGGTGGCCATCTGTAGCCCAGCTTCACATACTTCCAGTTCAGAAACCCCAGTGAAGAGATTTCTTTCCCCCCACAATCGTATATTCATATCACATAAGGAAAGCGATGCTTATCTGCCCTGGTTAGCTCATCACCTCCTCTGTTGCTGGGACATAGTGTACCAGAATTGGGAGTTCCCAGTACAGAGTACTGAGATTGCCACCCTCCACTAGAACTGCATGGAGGGCAGAGGGCTGGGTCCTCAAAGGAAAGGATGCAGGCAAAAACAGCATGTATGCACTGCAACAAATGACTACCCTTTGTAACTAGGCACTGGACCAGCAGCATCGATGTCACCTGCGAGCCTATTAGAAATACAGAACTTCAGGCTCTAGTTCAGAATCAGACTCTGGATTTTAAGAAGATCCTGAGGCAATTCCTATACATAATAAAGTTTGAGATGCAATTTTCTTGATAATTATTTTATACCTGTAAGGGAAAATAATTACATGATTTTAACTATTTTGGATGGAAACTCTCCTCAAAAATGTTTCCATATAAGTAAGATGTTAACTGTATCAAGTTCTAAATGAGCAGCTTGGACATGAAGTGCTGTAGAGCAAGGCCTGGAATGGTCAGGACAGACTTTGTGAAGGAGGGTCACCTAGGCCCAGGAGGAAGGAAATGTCTGTAGTATGTTCAGAGGGCAATGAGAAGCCCATATGACTTGAATATTGAATCCTAAAGGAGAGTCAGAGGTCAGATTATGAAGAATTCCTCCTGCTACCATGTTAAAGTGACTGGTCCTCCAGTGTCTACAGGGTAAAGCTTATTGAAGGATTTGAAACAGGTTAAATGACCTGACTTATGTTTTTTAAAAAAAAAAAAAAACACTCTGGGGCCACCTGGCTGGCTTTTAGTGGGAAGAGCACACGACTCTTGATCTCAGAGTTGTGAGTTCAAGCCCCACGTTGGGTGTAGAGATTAAAAATAAATAAATAAGCTTTAAAAAAAAGTTGTCTTAAAAAAACAACACTCTGGAGAGCGTGTAGGAGACAGATTGGAAGAGGAGAGGCCAAATGCAATGAGACCTGTTAGGAAGTTGTTGTAATAGTTTAGATGAGAAAGAAATGCCTTAACTATAGGAAAAATGAGGGGTATTGTAGAGGAAGGCTTGGCAGAGGTTTGTAAGAGGTCAGGAATGGGCAGATTGTAGTTACATTCATTTGAAAATAATAGGATATGAAGGAGGCTTGGGGTAGAAGAGAATGAGTTGTTGGGGAGCTTCACACAGAAAGATGCTGGGAGGCACTTGAATGTGTGGGAGGGCTGCAGAGACAGGTCTATTTCCATTATAAACTGAAAAGATAGGTATTGTTACTTTATCCTATTTGATTTGTAGATACTTTTGCCATATGAAGTTGAACATGGCAGAAGAAGAGGACTATATGTCAGATTCCTTCATTAATGTCCAGTAAGTAAATGTGTACATCTCATGTAATGGCATGTAGAAGACTCCTAAGTAATGACATTGATTTTAAATGCGGGTTGGAAGATTAGTTTCATTGCTTTATGGGAGCATCGCCTTCATTTTCATATAAAGATACTAGGAGCCTTTATTTCTCTTTTAATGCTAAACATTGACTTCTGCCCTTGATTCTTGTTATTCTCTTCTTTCAAGGAAATTTCTCTTCTGTTTTATTTTCTTATTGTCTCTTCTAGCTAGTATTCAACTTTGCTCTTTATTATTTCCAACCTCCTAGAAAAATTAGTGTAAAATTACTATTTCTTCACCTCTATACTTCCTTTAGTTTCCTACAATCTGGCACCAGCCTTCATTATTTTTATTAAAACAGCCATTCTCAGAGGTCACTGATTATATTCTAATATCAATAATAACAAGGTGATCATACCGGTACTGAACTTTTAAGCAGTGTTAAATGAGTAAGTAGCAAAGTTATGAGAAAACTTCAGGTACTCATCCAAAATCACCTTTTCCCTTATTTTTCAGACAAGACATCAGACCAGGAGTGCCAATGCTGAGGCAGATCCGAGAAGCCCGTCGAAAAGAAGAAAAGCAACAGGAAGCTAATTTGAAAAATAGGCAGAAGAGTTTAAAAGAAGAAGAACAAGAAAGACGTGACATTGGGTTGAAGAATGCACTAGGCTGTGAAAACAAAGGATTTGCTCTGCTCCAAAAGATGGGATATAAAAGTGGTCAGGCCCTTGGCAAGAGCGGTAAGTTCTGTCTGGACAGAAGCAGGTGTTCCTAACCACCAAATGGTGATCTATTGATGAGTACCAGAGATGACTCTTTACCCATCTCCACCGAAATTAAGACAATTTAGCTAGTCTCTTATATGCTAACAAGCCATATAGAGAACTTTCATCTTCCCACGCCACCTTAGATAACCGTTTGCCATCAAGAGCTACTTATCAGCCCAGCTCAGCCTTGAAGGTGCTAACATCAGGGATGGACGAGACTTACAATGAAGGCAGCGGCTAAGAATGGTGACAAGAGAAGGGTTGAGGAGTGCAACAGCCCAAGGACAGTGAAATGACATTGAGGAGAATGGCGGCACTCTGCCCTGCTCGCTCTATACCTGTGGCAGCTGCCTAAATGAGCATCTGGTTGGACAAGCTCAATTCTCACTTCCCTTTTAGAAAGTGAGACTGTTTATTAAGATGGAGAGGCCATATGTTTGTAGTAAGCTGTCTTTCTCGTCTTCTCTTCTTTATTGTAATGGCTTTGATCCTCACCTAGCAAGTCTTTGCTTTCTCTGGAGGCTGCCACCCTCTTGGACATAGAGTATCCATGTTTTCACTTCAGGAAACCGTACCTTCAGAAGGCCCTGTGGGGCAGCCTTACTGAGGAGCGGGTATTTGAAGGCAAGGGAGGTAGTTGATTAGATAGTCAGTTTTCAGTCTCAAGTGACATTGAAGCTGGAAGAATATTGTAACGTTGCAATACCGTGCTCACCTATAGTTTGCGGAAGAATTTCTAAAGTAGTTTGTGTATTTTGTTCTCTTTTCTTAGGAGAAGGTATTGTTGAGCCAATTCCTCTCAACGTCAAAACAGGTATATAATTATTTTTGAGTATATTTACCAGTAATAAGAACTGATGTTTAGATCTAGCACATATATTTGCTTACTAAATACTTTTTTTATGGTAGTACTATTACAGTTCTAATCATAGGAAACCCTCAGTAAGATATTTCTTAAACTTCTAGATCTTTTAAACTAAAAATAAAAATTTCAGTGAGTATAAAATAAAATTTAAATCGTAAAAATATGGGGAAAAAATGCTGTGACCATTAAAAATGCAGAGCTACTTTTGTCCTTTGAAATGTCCTAAAAGTCTTCTAAGACAGATTTATCCATTCAGTGTTTTTCTAAATACTTTGTATGAATTAAAGAGAAAAATATTTATTTTATTTGTTCATGATATTTATATGCAAGTATGACACTTGATACTGTTTTCCCAATTTAAAAAATTTTATATAGTGTGACTATCATATGAGATCAGACTAATGATCTTATAAAAATCAAATTGTGTGTTTGGGTTTAGAAAAAAAAAATCTCTACTGTTTTCTCTTGTCATTCATGTCAAATGATTTTGAGTGATTGTTCTCAGATTAGAATTGTGTGTCATATGCAAATAGGTCAGTTGCCATGTTTTAAAAGTGTGAAGCCAGCAGGTCCCTCAGCAGAGTTTGCTGTTTGAACAGGAAAAAGCGGCCTTGGTCATGAGGCATTACTGAAACGGAAAGCAGAGGAAAAACTAGAAAGCTACAGGAGGAAGATTCACATGAAAAACCAAGCTGAAGAAACAGCTGCAGAGCAATTTCGGTAACACTTTGTACTTGCGCTACGTTGGGTTTCATCTTGTCTTTCCTGTGTATGTTTTCTGGGAGTTGGGCACATAAAATGTGTAAAGAGAGTACAGACTCTCAGTGGACTGTGGTTTTCTTTCAATGAGACTGTGATTGATTGATTGATTGATTGATTGATTTTTATTTTTTTTAGACTGCGATTTAAACATAAGCATGATGAAGTGAAGCTGGAAGGGGACCTGAGGAGAAGCCAGCGAGCATGCCAGCAGTTGGATACTCAGAAGGCAAGCCTTTCACCTGTGTGGAGTGTGGAACACTTTTGGCACCTGGTGTGATTTTCCCTATAATTAGAGAAAAAAAAGAAAAGAACTCCAAGCCCAGTGTATCTAGCCTGCTACCCGGTAAAGCTTTCATTTAACACGCACTACTGATCTTTGATGATTGGTACTCACAATGACTTGTCCTCTGCAGGAACCGGAGTGGTCTGAATTACCCACTAAGCGTCAAATAATGTTTTTATATTTAATTGTTCTCTGCTTATTTGAGTATCAATGACTCAGAGCTGGTGCGTGTGGAAATTCTGTTTGCCAGAATATTTGATTAACCAGAATAGCCTATATTTTGTCCATATTCAGTACCTTTTGTGTCCCTAACTAGTAAAACCATGGTAGATTACTATCTGTTTCAGATGTGAGTGGTTTTTAACATCCTGTTTTTTCTTCTATTTTTATTTCACTTTGCTTTTTTTATTTTGATGTTTCCACCAAAATAAAATGACTTCATCTTAAGTCTCAAAAACGTTTGTAAAATATCCCTCGTATGTAAGTAGATCGCTGGAAGCCATCTCCCACTTTTCTATATTTTCATAGCATTTTATTTTGTGTCTGTGTCATGGCACTTAAGATTTCTAGCTTATATGTATTATTTTATACCCATTAGGCTACGTATACCCATGTCTTCTTTTCCTTACTAGACCGGCAGCAACTTGGGGACAGTATTCCAACTGGGTCTTCATCCCCATGGTTCATATAGCCCAGTGCTTGACTCTTGAGGCAGCACTCAGTAAATATTGAATTGAAAGAATATGAATTCATGTTGACACGAACAAACTTGTGTTTAATTGGGAATAATTCTCCCATTTTCAGAACATTCCGTTTCCCAGGGAAGCATGGTACTGGTTGGGGCTTGAAGAGGAGACTGAGGAAGAGGAAGAGGAAGAAAAAGAGCCAGATGAAGATGAATATAAGAGTGAAGACATAAGTGTATGTTTTGGCACCAGTTCCTTGAGCAGGGTGTCTCAGCGTTGGCACCACTAACACTCTGAGCCCTTCTTGAGAACCACGACATTATAGCTTTACCAAAACTTTATATAATTTCTTCCTTTCGCTTCAGTTTACACTCTCATCTCAGCTTCAGTTTGGATGACAGATGAGCTGCAAATGTAAATTATTTAATTTCTACCTTGTTGCCTGTTAAATTCCTGGAAGTGATTCTATAGGAGTACCTCTCTCCTCCACCCATAAACAAAGTCAAAAAACATAATTCAAAGGAAATGGAGATTATCCAAGAAAGGAATCCTATTTCTATGCTTATTTGTATGTGAGCATTTTGTAGGAAACATTTACAATTTGAAAAACCAATGTTCCACTTAACTGGGAGACCATTGTTGAGAACTTTAAGGACAAAGGAGGCAGTGTTCACTCTCATCCCACCAGGGAGGAAGATTCTTTGAAAGTAGACGGGTCTTTAAAGGATGGTGATTAAAATAGAGCCAGCCCAAACCTATTTTCTAAATGTTAACAAGTGGTCTCTTTGTGTCTGGCAGACTTGTGAAAATATCAGGGTGGCTGATAAACTGGAACATGGTCTGATATACTCTGCCCTTCATACTTCTCCTGCCTGGTTAAGAGAGTAGCAGATTTATGGCTTTGGGCTAACTTGGCAGGATCCAAGACACCAGAAAACCAAGATTCTGTTCAATTTGAACTATTAATGTGCCCCTATGTCCTCCTATATCTAGGTACTGGAAAAATTACAAATATTGACTGGTTATTTAAGAGAAGAGCATCTGTATTGTATTTGGTGTGGAACAGCCTATGAAGGTAAGAGGATACTTCGCACTTTTTAAAAATAGTGAATACAAATGTTCTTTGATTTTCTTTTTAGCTTTGATTTTTGTGTGTGTGAAAGTCACATTTCCCATAGACAATGGTAATTTCTTACTCCATCCAAATGGCAATTTGGGACCAATGTCTTAAAGCAATAGTGAATATAGAAATAATTGAGGTCTTGGGCGCCTGGGTGGCTCAGATGGTTAAGCGTCTGCCTTCGGGGTTCTGGGATCGGGTCCCGCATTGGGCTCCCTGCTCCTTGGGAGCCTGCTTCTCCCTCTGCCCCGCCCCCCGTCTCTCATGAATAAATAAATAAATAAAATCTTAAAAAAAAAATAATTGAGGTCTTTTTTTTTAATCTATTTGAGAGAGAGAGCATGAGTGGGGGTTTGGGGGTTGGTGCAGAGGGAGAGGGAGAAGCAGACTCCCCACTGAGCAGGGAGCCCAACAAGGGGCTCTGTCCCAGAACCCTGAGATCATGACCTGAGCTTAACCACCTGAGCCACCCAGGCGCCCCATTAATTGAGGCCTTATTAAAGGTGCTTTTAACTTTTCAGAAACTAAATGTGCAGAAGGGAATTTTTCAGTCTTCTATTTCAAAAAGGAAGAATTTTTGAGTTAATTGGATGATTTGTTTTCATGATTTATTTTTAAAGATTCTTTCCAGCTATAGTACTTGAAAAATATTTAAAATTTTTAGAACTAGCTTTTATGTAGTTAGATATTATCCCTGAACTATAAAAATCAGAATGTTGAAATCCACTCCAAATGGGTTTAAAACTGGCCAGATGTCTTACAGAGTCAAGTACTTTCCCCTGTAATACATTCGCCCATGTTGGCTTTGTTAACTTGAATTTAAGGACTTTATACTTGACAGTAAAGACTTGTTGGTTCTTGTATCTTTTCCTGGTTTAGCTGAGTAAGTAGCAAACACAGCTACGAAACACATGTTATGTTAACATAATTTTCTGGAATAGTTTACTGTACAAGTTGTATTAATCTTTTATTTTCCTCACATAAATCACAGATAAAGAAGACCTCTCTTCAAATTGCCCAGGACCAACTTCGGCAGATCACGACTAAGATTATTCTCAGTAAAGTAGAAACTTGGGAAATGTTTCCTAAAAATAGACAATTGAACAGTTAGAATTCCCAGATTATGCCTAAAGAAAGAGGGCCTTTTATATGTTGTGTTCTTTTTGTAACTTTGGAAATACTTTGTACTTTATAGTTGTTCATAGACTTCAAAAAAATAATGGAATGCTATTTCAGAACACCAGTGTTACAGACACGGGCAATTACAATTCAAGACTCGATTGTGATGCTTCTGGGGCTTAAGGATACCTCTCTTATTCCCCTCTTCACTCTGGATCAAATTGAGAAGTAAGACATGGGAGTCAGAGAGAGATCAAAGTGTCGGCTTTATTTATTTATCAGTGAAGCTGGAGTAGAGAGCAAGGTTGACTCATTCTCCTGTGAGGCTCCCTAAAATATCTCCCTGCCTAGACACAACTACAGACTTCTGCCTTGCCAGGGATAGAGCCCACCTTTGCATTCTGAGACCATTCAGCTTTCAAGGTGAGAGAACCCACCAGGGGCTGGGCCACACATGCTGACTTCCTCAATTGTATAATTGAGCTCTATTATACAATTGAATAATACTATTTAATATTTACCTTTTCACTTAAAAAACAATAAAATTGAATTAATAGCTAAAACAAAGACGTTCATCTTTCCTTGGAATTACAGTCAGATACTTCCTGTCCTCTTAGCCAATAGCCTGATACTCATGCAGTCATTTCCCAAAGCCACATGGATTGATTTAGATGGAACAGAGTTAGGCACCAACTTCTTTTTCTCCTGTTAATGACCATGGAGACCACCTGCCTAGTGGCCAAGAATATTTTTAATATGTTCATGCATAATTAGGCTGAGAACATACAAATAACTTTGATGGAGTCTGTGACTCTACTAGAGTTGTGGTCTGCATTTCCAGGTCAAGGGCTAGAACTAGGCCTCCCTTGGAGAGTGGGAAGCATCCCTCTATTCTTATCCATCGACAATGCAAAATACAGGCTTTCAGTGAGTAAAAATTTATTTTTATTAATGTAAGTCTTTGTTGACTTCACAAGGACAATAATGAAAACCAACAGAAGCAAAACATTAAAAAGAATTTTTAAATTTGCCTTAGTGAATTTGAATTTGCTTCAGTGAAATTTATGTGAAATTTGAAACTTAAATTTTAACATGTCGTGTTATTTACTTTTGTTTATACTGTGCTAAGTTTTCAAAGTCTTATCTATAATTTCTAAAGTGTTTCATTTTCTTAATATAAATCCAAAATACCAGAGCTGTTATAATTCAAAATAAACAGACTTTAACATAGAAATTGGTTTGCCTTAAACACCTTTAAGTGTTATTTGCCATTTAATTGTTGAAATTTGGAAGTGAACATTATTTAGCATTAGACACATTTTGTAGGATCAAGCATATGAAATTCTTAATACTTTTAGTTCCCACCAATTCAAAAGCACTTACGGAGTTTCTGCTTTATGCAAGGCAGTACATTCACCGCCTTGGGGTATACAAAAATGAGAGAGCCCGTCCCTGCTTTCCAGAAATTCACAGAAAGAGCCACATAGGAATTACTGAGCTCCAAGGCAAATTGGTGAGCATAATACTGAGGTACTGAACAACAGCAGTACTAGGGAGAAGTTTCATTCTGAGCAGGGATGATGGAACACTATGAAATCACTGAATTTGGTCCTGAATGTAACCTGGATGCACAAAGTTATGAGGGTTACAAAGTGACCCAGCCCTTCCACCCCCAGGTATTCACCCAAGAGAAACGAAAATATGTCCACATAAAACTTGTCCATGAATATTCACAGTAGCATTGTTCATAATAGCAGGAAAGTGGAAACAACCCAAATGTCCATCAACTGATGAACAGATAAATAAAATGTGATATATCCATATAATTGATAATTCGTTGGCAATATAAAGGAATGAAGTACTGATCCATGCCACAACATGGATGAACCTTGAAAACATTATGCTAAGTGAAAAAGACCACATATTGTATGATTCCATTTAAATGAAATGTCCAGAGTGGGCCAATCTATAGAGATGGAAAGTAAATTAGTCTTTGGGGGAAGATGAGGAATGAGTGCTAATGGGTATGGGTTTTCTGCACAACTCTGAACATACCTGACACCATTGAACTGTATAGTTTAAAGGGGTGAATTGTATGGTATGTGAATTATATCTCAAAATTTTATTTAAAAAATTTGAAGGGAATTTTAGGTAGAAACTGTAGTAGAGAGCCACTGAGTGCAAAACCTTACTCAAGTAGCACAGCCAACCTGTGTGGTGAGGGCTTATTCAAGTAACAGTGAACATGGGTCATGAAGCAGGAGCCTCCAGAGGAGCATGTCCCTGCCAACACCTCGACGTAAGCCCAGTGAAACTCATTTCAGACATCTGGCCTCCAAAACTCTAAGGGAATAAATGTGTGTTGTGTTCAACCTCCAAGTTTGTGGTAATTTGTCACAGCATAGAAAACTGATAACAGGTCTTGAATTAACCCCTGAAGAGCCACACATATTTGAGAGATATTTGCCTCACAGTTTTACCTATTATACAGTTTTTAGTCAGAGTTTAAACCAATAGTGAGGCCACTGTACATCAATCAACCGTAGTCCCTCCATCTGAAACCTTTCTGAGGAAATGAAGGCTTGGGATAGGCCACAGTCACAGATACAGAATAACAGAATCATAGACATTAAGGACTGGGTGGACATCTCGATATAAAGAGTAAATATCTAAATGATCTGTCTGCCATATTTTGTCCCTTAGCCTGCTTTCCTCTATATGATCTCCCTTGGCAATCCCCCGGATTCAAAGTTGAGCTGCAGGGGTTACTTCCAGATACCATACACATTATTCTGCATACGATTCCATCCTTTCCACCATGTCCCTATCATGTGTTTCCTACAGTGTGCTCTACATCTTCGCCTGAATATTCTGGCTGCAACCCAAACATGGCATCTCCACACGAGAGCTCACGTTTTACCTCCCTCAAGTGTTCACCTCACCGTGAGCACAGACATGCAGTGACCTCACTATTGGCTTAAATCCTAATGAGAAATTGTGTGATAGCTAAAAGTGTGAGACAAAATAGCTCTCAAGTGTGTGTGGCTCTTTGGGGGTTAATGTGATTGGGGCCTGTATTTCCTGTAATGGCATCCTAATCCAGCCACATGCATTTAAGCAAACCTGGAGGTAATGTCTGCTGCACACCTTCTCCTTAATCCTCACAATTCGTTACCAAGTCCTCTTGGTTCTGACCCCACCATTTTTTCCAGGCCGGCACAGCCTCTCAGCATTCTGGTCTTTTAAATATAGTCTCCTCCTGCTCCAACCCATTCTGAGCACAGTGTTTCAAAGAACTGGTTGGGTCACACCCACCCATGGTCAAAAAACAAACACCTCATTTGTCACCTTTGGAGTTTGCCAGGGCACCAACCCATTTTAAAAATAAATATCCCATCTGTCCCATTTAAGTTCTTTCTAGAAGAATCACAGATGACAAAGAGGTTTGATAGGATCCGAAAATTCCTATTTTGCAACCCTTAAGGAAATAATGGATCCAAAAAACAATCATCAATGGTTGCCAAAACCGTTAGGTGGAAGATGGGTAGGAAACTTGATAGGACCTGACACCCCCAGAGCCCACCGATCAATCTTCAGACCACCGAAAGTGGAAAAACCAAACATACTCCTCCCAAAGTGATGCCAAAGGAAGTATACAGCATCACTGACACAGTATTCTTGGGGAAGAAAATCTGAACCAGAATCAAATCAAGCTTCTAGTTCTAACTAGACACCATGGGGATGTTATCAGTCAGATCCTGAATGAAGGAAATTCTACAGGATATGTGATCCAGTTCCTTCCTCAAATAAATGGCAAGAGGAAAAACTGAGAACAGGGGTAAATGTTAGAGTAAGAGACATCAGCTACACACAATGTTGGATCCTGATTTAAACAACCAGTAAAAATATTTTTTTGTGAAGAAAACTGAATACAGACAAGATTATTGGATGACAATCAAGGAAATCTTATTAATTTTATTGAATGACAATGTTATCATGGTTTTGTTAAAATTCAAAAGATCTTATATTCTGATATATGTTTTTAAGTATTTACAAGTGAAATGATATAATGCCTGAGATTCGTTTTAGAATACTCCAGTAAAAGAAAATTTTAAAAAAGAAGGGGGTATATATAACAAGAAAGATGGAATACTGATCGTTGTTGAAACTAGGTGATGGGTACATAGAGTTTCACTATTCTTTTCTCTCTTTTTTTTTTTTAAGATTTTACTTATTTATCTGAGAGAGAGAGCAGGGATTGGGGCAGAGGGAGAGGGAGAGAAGCAGGCTCCCCGTTGAACGCAGAGCCCAACATGGGGCTCAATCCCACCACCATGAGATCATGACCTAAGCCAAAATCAAGAGTTGGATGCTTAACCGACTGAGCCACCCAGACACCCCCCATTCTCTCTTTTGATGTATGTTTTAACATAAAAATTTATGAAAATAAATATGAATAATACTGGCATCATTTATTATTCTATAATAAAAAGTGAACATGCCAGGAACCTCAAGTTATGGTGAACACTCAAGTAGGGAATGGATATTGTGAGTTTATGTTTCTAGTCAGTGCCCTGGATAACGGAGTCTTGGAGAAGCTGGTATTTAGACTTCTAAACATTTCATCTGATACATGTATGTGTGCACATATATGTGTGTATATGGATATGTGTACGTTCACATACATGTCTGACCTCATGGGTGTGGGACCAGTGCAGTTGCACAAAGTTCCATGTTCAAGAAGTATCCCCCATGCTTAATTTTTGAACAAGGGCCTCATGTTTTCATTTCATTGGGTCCCACAAATTATGTAGCTGACACATACACACACATACACACATATGTATATGTATAAAAACCAAATCACATATGTGCATTAATAACTTCTATATCCTCCATCTAGATGTATCAGTTGTTCAGTTTTCAACATTTTGCCCCATTTTCTCTCTCCATGTACATAATTGATTTTTGCTGAACATTTGAAAGTTGCCAATATTGGGGCACCAGGGTGGCTCAGTCGGTTACATGTCTGCCTTCGGCTCAGGTCATGATCTCAGGGTCCTGGGATCAAGCCCCACATTGGGCTCCCTGCTCAGCAGGGAGTCTGCTTCTCCTTCCTCTCCACCACCACTACCCCCCCACCCCGCTCCTGCTCTCTCTCTCAAATAAATAAATAAAAAATCTTAAAAAAAAATAAAGTTGCCAATATCATGTCACTTCACCCCTAAATACTGCCTCATGCATTGCCTAAGAATAAGACATTTTCCTGCATGACCACAATATTATCACACCTACAAAAATTAACAATTATCTATAACGCCATCTAATATGCAGTCCATATCCAAATGTTCTTAATTGTCCCCAAAACATCTTTTACAGCTATTTGCTGGGGTTTTTTTCTTTTTTCTTTTTAACATCCAGGGTACAATCAAGATTCAAACATCGTATTTGGTCATTATATCTCTCTAGCCTCTTTCTATTTAGAATGTTTCCTCTACTTTTGATTTTATGATATTGGCCTTTTTGAAAAGCCCAAGGTAATTATCTTATAGAATGACTTCATTCAGGGTTTGTCTAATAATTTCTTCATGACTGAATTTCAGCTAAATGCTTTGGGCGAGAAAACTAAATAGGTGATAGTGTGATAGATAATTCTTACATCAATCACATCAGGAGAAGCATAATATTAGTTTGTCCCACCTTCAGTGATGCTAGATTTAATCATGTAGTTATGGAGGACACAACGAGATCTTTCCATTGTAAAGGTGCATTTCCCTTCTCCCCCCTTGTAACTGATATATCATCTGTGGGATTATATTTAAGTCCTGTGAAGATCTCGTTCCCCAACACCTTTTCAACCAATAGTTTTAGCATTCATTGATAAACCCTGCCTTGATCACATACTGCATTGGGAGTTGAAAACCGTATTAGCTGCTTTTAGTAACTTTAGAAATAGCCCTAAGCCTTTATAAAAGCATTTTCTCTGGAATTTTCTGCTTAGCCTAAATTTGGCTCATTTTAAAAACTTGTAAAATTATATGACAACTTTAGAATGCTAATTGGTTGCTCTCAAGTTTAAATCAACCCTCGGGTTCTTCCAAGATGCCACCCAAATTATCTTCTGGTACTCCCTCCAGGGATTCAGGGAGACAAACGAGTATACTCAGTGTTTCTCAGGTACATCTCTTCCAGAACTCAAGCCACGCTTCTTGCCCAGACTACTGCCCATACTATTCCTCTCTACTCAGCTATATCCCCCCCCTACTTGAAGTCTCACTGGAATACCACGTCTAAGCCCTGCGCCATGATACCTCAGTAGAAAGGGTTCTCATGTGAACCCCGCCAGATTGACTACTTTCTGTGCTTACCTCCTGCCTTCTGGCACAGTTATCTCTTTAAAGTGTGTGTTCTAATAGATACAAGATGTATTTAAGATAAAAAAGAATAACTAGGCAGTAAGCAGTAGTAAACTCAACAGCCAGTTTAAGCTAAAAAGGTGAACTGTTACCTTCGCAGATCACCCCCTGGGTCACAGCACTTTTGTCCTTCCTCAGAGAACCACTATGGGATTTATTATTTCTTTATTCCTTTCTTTCCTTTTATTATTTGACCACATTTGTTTGCATTTCTAAACAAAATTATTTCATTTAGCATTCTCTCTGGAACTTTATGTAAAGAGAACCATTCTGTCTATATTTTCTGTAACCAGCTGTGTTCGCTTAACATTATGTTCCTATGAGATGTATCATGTTACTGCATTTAGCTTGTCATTCGTTCATTTTCACTTCTGTACAGTATTACAATGTATGAAAAAAACTATCCATTCTTCTTGTGATGGACATTGTTTTTTGTTCTTTTGGCTGTTGTAAACAGAGTTTCTATGAACATTCTTGTAGGCATGCAAGTGGGAATGGAACTGATGGCTTTGAGGGTATATACACCTTCAACTTAACCAGATCAGACCAAATTGTTTTCCAAAATGATTGTATATCACTTATCTTTTTAGGGATACCATATTTCTCTAACAAGCTGGTTAGCTATTTAAGACAAGGAAATATATTTTTTGGCCTAGAAAGAGTGAACACTTGATAAATATTATTAATTGATTGATTCACTAATTGACATAAAAAATTTGAGAGATTCCCCTCAATGTTTATAATAAGGAGATGAGCCAGGAAAATTAGGCAAATGTATGAATGTTTCTGAAGTTAAAAAAAAAAAAAAGATTCAAACCTTCCTAAAATGTAGTGAAAAATTAAGGGAAAAATTAAAATAGAAGGTAAATACCATCAGCAGTCCCTAGAAGATTTTAGACAGTTACAGAAAAATTGAATATCCAAAGTAGGATACTTTTTTAGAAGGGCTCTACCACGTGCTTCGTTCATTTTTCACAACATTCTTCCACTCCTTCAAAGTCTCCAGTATTTCAGATGCATTAGGTCGCTTCGTGGGGTCATGTGACAATAATTTCCGCAGAAGATTTTTCTGTAATGATAATGAGTCAATACTAAGAAATAGAACATTGAAATAAATGAAATTCTGATTATTTTCAAGTGCTTACTTCTCTGTCATCGAACATATCTGAGAACTTGTCAGTCCTTAGGTCTTTAAAAATCTGAAAATAAAACATATATATATATAGTCATTAGGAGATTACTCACTTGGGAGGAAAACCAAACTTGTTTCTTAGCCAAGAAGCACACAGGACTCCCCTTCTCCCACCTTGCCCCATCCTTAACATCATGATATGCTGAAGTGTTAAGAGCATCATATGCATTATCTCCCTTCATCCTTCTTGGAATCTTATGTGATAGGTATTTTCATTACCCCGTGTACAGAGAAGGCTGTTGGCTCCAGGCAAGTTCCCTTTACTGAGCTTCAGACCAAGCTGTCCTGTTGCCTAATGTCTTTAGCGGCAACCCACTGCCTCCATAAGAAAGTCCATCACCTTGCCTTCATCTAGCCCCAGCATGTCTTTCCAGTGCCATCAACCCTCGCTTCCTTGTCACTTATATACTCCAATAAAAATGCCACTGCCTGCTATTCCCACACTCTGCACATTGCTGTCTGAAGGCTGGATCTGCCTTCTTTCTATTTTGGACCATTAGAGGCGAACCAGTCCTTCAAAGCCCAGCTTAAATACCTCCATGAAACCGAAATCCCTCTAGCTAGCAAGATCTCTGTCCTAGCCATTTCCACAAAACTTCATGTCTTCTCCCAAAACATGTATGGCATTCTCTTATTTTCCTTTCTAGAATATAAGCTCCTTGAGAACAAGGCTTATTCATTTTTATAACCCTGTAGCACTTAGCACGGTGTCTTCTGCAAAGCAGGCAATCCATAAAAGTTTACTGACTGACTCAAAAAAGAAACAGCTGTAGCTTTATGAGCTGTACATACCTCTCAAAGAAGACCAAAGGTTTTGGTCTTAAACAAAAAGCTTTGGTTGCCCAAACATGGAAAAGATAAAATCCATATTTCGTTTTTGGTCAACACGAATATATTCAAGCCGATCCTCCCATGAGGGTAATTATTGTAGCAGCACTTTGGAAATGACTGTTAATAATTTTTGTTGCTTAATTATTTTTGTGAGATTATTTACCTTTATTGTTTCTGAAAGAGTGGGACATATGTAAAGAAGTTCTGCGAGAATTAGCCCCAAAGCAAAGATATCCACTTCTTTTCCATATTCTGGTGAAGAAATCTAAAGAGACCAAGATATGTTTACATTCGTTACTCACCCAATATAAATATCCAAGTTCTTCTGAAGCCAAAAAAAGTTATTTGACCAAATATCTTCTATCATGTTACATGTTTGTTAGCAACATCTGTGGAGTCTGACTGCCCTGGTTCCAATCTGTCACTAAATAGCTGCATCACCCATGTAAATGAACCATCAAGGGTAGAATAATCTCAACCATAAAAATGGGGATAACAAGAGTTCCAACCTCAGAGTTTGACTGTGGTGTTAAGGAAGATGCAGCAGGTAAAATAGCTAAAATATTTCTCACAAGTGACTTGCATGCAAATGTTCATAGAAGATGTATTTCTAATATTCTGACTGGAAGCAATCCGAATGTCCATCTGCAAGAGAATGAATAAGCACACTGTGGCCTCTTCAGGCAATGGAATAGTACTCAGTAACGAAAAGGAATAATCTGTTGGCATAAGCAACGACTAGAAGTTCTCCAATAGACATTACTTCGAGGGAAATAATCAAATACAAGAAAGTACATAAAGTATGATTCCATTCATATGAAGCTCAAGACAGGGAAAACTAATCTGTGGTGATAGAAATCAGAGCACTGATTGCCTCTGGGAAGGAGGGATGGACTGGAAAGGGCCTGAGGGAATTCTCACAGGTGAGGATAATGCTCTACATTTTCATAGGCTTCTGGGTTTCAAAAAACCAGTCAAAAAAATGTACATTTAAGATATGTACATTTTATGGTGTATAAATCATGCCCTAATAAAATGATTTTTAATTTAAAAACCACTAAGAAAATGAAAAGCACAATGATGAATGAATTTTTAAAAAATATTTTTAGGGTGGCAATACAGGGTGCAGGAGATATTTAATAGAGTGCGAGTTAAAGGGGGGCCATTAGCCACCTATTGTCTCCCACTTTCACATTCCACAAAAAACTTAAATTATGTCTTTGTGCCGCACGGTCCCCAAAGGGAACAGGTGGATTTCCTCTCCATTCTAGACTCTCAAACATCAAAAAGATGAAAAATAGACAATAAACTGTCAACCAAAAAATATAAGCTACTGGAATAGCGAATCTATATATAAGACAAACATTCACAATCAATAGCTGTACGACCAGGTTCATAACAGCAATTTTCACAAGAGCCAAAAGGTAGAGCAACCCACGAATCCACTGACTGATGAATAGATGTGGTCTATCCATACAACGGAATATTGTTAATCCTTAAAAAGGAAGGACATTCTGACATATTGCTCCAGCATGGGTGATATTGAAGATATTATGCTGGGTGAAAAAAGCTAGTCACAAAAAGACAAATACTCTATGATTCTACTTACACAAGATATCTAGAGTGGACAAATTCATAGAGACAGTAGGATGGTGGTTGCCAGGGCTGGGGGAGAGGGGAACGCAGAGCTATTCAATGGGTGCAGAGTTTCAGCTTTGCAAGATGAAAAGAGTTCGTTCTGGAGAGGGATGGTGGAGATGATTGCACAACAACGTAAAAGTACTTGATGCCACTCAACTGTGCACTTAAAAATGGCTAACACAGAAAATTTTATGTTATGTGTATTTTACCACAATTAAAAATAAATGTTTTAAAATCAATAGACTTACTAATAACCAATTAGATACAAGGAGTCCCGTTTTAACAGCAAAACACTACATATATTGAGGGAAATGCTTTAAAAATATAAGTGGTCAAAAAAATGAAAATATAAGTGGTCTTCATGAAGAAAAAAATATTTTAAAACTTCATTGAAGAATATAAAAATGGCCTTAAGGTAGGTTTATCATTGCCCCCGGCTGTGCCCTGGCCTCCCAGTAAGAGGATGACACCTGCCATCTCCACCCCTTGGGGTGGGCCATGCAATTCACACAGGGCCATGATGGTTAGTGATGTGTGCCGCTCCTGGGCAGAGCCCACCCAAGTCATCACGAGGTTCTACCACCGCCACCAGCTGTGAGGACAGCAATGACCCAGACAGGGTGCTTCCTTCAGTCTGGGTTCTGGAATGAAGGAAACACGTGGAACAAAACCACAGCCAGATCGCAGCCAACACATCACATGGGCGAGAAATAAATCTTTGGTGTTTTGTATGCCACGAGGAGACTGGGAGTCACTGGTTACCGTGAGACTGCCTGACCAAGGCTGACTTGAGAGAGGACTTGAATAAGTGGAAGAAACCCGCCATTTCCTGGAGCAGAAGTCTCAGATATACAAAAATGTCAATTCTCTTCAGTTGAATCCTTAAATTTAACGCAGTTTCTGTCAAAAATCTCAACACCAGTGATGGACCATGACAGGCTGATTCTATAGTTCAAATGCAATAGTGAATGTGAACACTAAGAACATTTTTAAAATGAAGAATGTGGGAGGTCCTGCTGTCCAAATACTAAAACTGATATTATAATGCTATAATAACTGAGACAGTATGATATTAAAGAGAAAAAGATAAAAATAAGTCATTTGGACAGAAGAGCATCTAAAAACAGATCCATGAGTGTGTGGGAATTTCATGTATGATAAAATAGCATTTCTTTTAGGTTTTTATTTAAATTCCAGTTAGTTGCCATATAGTGTAATATTAGTTTCAGGTATATAATATAGTAACTCAACTCCTCCATGCATCACCCAGGGCTCATCACAAGTACACTCCTTGATCCCTATCACCTATTTCACCCATCCCCCCACCAACCTCCCCTCTGGGAACCATCAGTTTGTTCTCTATAGTTAAGAGTCTGTTTCTTGGTTTGCCTCTCTCTTTTTTCCCCCTTTGCTCATTTGTTTTCTTAAATTCCACATATGAGTGAAATCATATATTTGTCTTTTTCTGACTTATTCTGCTTAGCATAATTCTCTCTAGCTCTATCCACATCATTGCAAATAGCAAGATTTCATTCTTTTTTATGGCTGAATAATATTCCTCTGTGTGTGTGTGTGTGTGTGTGTGTGTGTGTGTGTGTGTGTGTGTGTGTCTCCCACATCTTCTTTATCCACTCATCAGTCGATGGACACTTGGACTTTTACCATAATTTGTAAGATAATGCTGCTATAAACATCGGGATGCATGTATCCCTTTGAATTAGTAGTTTTGTATTCTTTGGGTAAATACCTAGCAGTGTGATTGCTGGATTACAGGGTAGTTCTAGTTTTAACTTTTTGAGAAACTCCTATAGTGTTTTCCAGAGTTTGCATTCTAACCAACAGTGCAAGAGGGTTCCCCTTTCTCCACATCCTCACCAACATTTGTTGTTTCTTGTGTTGTTGATTTTAGCTATTCTGACAGGTGTGAGGTGAGATCTCACTGTAGTTTTGATTTGCATTTCCCTGATGACAAGTGATGTTGAACATCTTTTCATGTCTCTGTTGGTCATCTGTATGTCTTCTTTGGAAAAATATCTATTCATATCTCTTGCCCATTTTTCTAAATTGGATTGTTTTTTGGGTGTTGAGTGTTATAAGTTCTTTATATATTTTGGATACTAACCCTTTATGGGACATGTCATTTGCAAATATCTTCTCCCATTCCGTAGGCTGCCTTTTAGTTTTCTTGATTGTTTCCTTCACTGTGCAGCAGCTTTTTTTTTTATTTTGATGTAGTCCCAATAGTTTATTTTTGCTTTTGTTTCCCTTGCCTCAGGAGACACATCTAGAAAGAAGTTGCTATGGCTGATGTCAAAGAGATTGCTGCCTATGTTCTCTTTTACAATTTTTATAGGTTCAAGTCTCATATTTAGGCCTTTAATCCGTTTTGAATTTATTTTTGTGTATGGTGTAAGAAAGTGGTCCAGTTTCATTCTTTTGCATGTGGCTGTCCAATTTTTCCAATACCATTTGTTGAAGAGACTGTCTTTTTCCCATTGGATATTCTTTCTTGCTTTGTCAAAGATTAATTGACCATATAATTGTGGGTTCATATCTAGGTTTTCTATTCTGTTCCATTGATCTATATGCCTATTTTTGTGCCACCACCATACTGTTTTGATTACAAATACCATTTTTATTATGGTAAAATAGACATAAAATTTATCATTTTAACCATTTTATGTGTGCAATTCAATGGCATTAAGTACCCTCACAATATCACACAACCATTACCGGTATCTATTTCCAAAATTTTTTCATCATCCCAAACAGAACTGCACCATTAAACAATTTCCCATTCTTCCTCAGGCCCTAGTAACTTCTGTTCTACTTTTTGTTTCTATGAATTTTCCTTAAAATAAAAGCTTACATCATGAACTATCTGATACATGGTGATGGGCAACTGCATATCCACATGAGGAAGATCAAGGTATACACCTTCCTCAGATGTATACAAAAACTAATTCAAGTTAGGCTCAATTAAAGTAAAAACACAAAATATTTTTGTAATGTGGGAGAAATGGCCTCCAAAATAAAAATGAGAAACCCAGCAGCCATAAAGAAAATACTGATAAACATGACAACTTAAAATTTAAGCTTCCATGATACATCATAAACAAAGAAATAAGGAACAATCAAGGAGAACAAATCTGCAATATGGTTAACAGATACAGAATCAGTCACTGAAATATATAAATATTCCCTACAAATAAATTAGGAGCAGATAACCTAATTAAGAAAAACGAGGAAAGTACACATAGAATCTGCAGAAAAATCGTAAGTAAATACATGTAAAGATGGTCTACCTTACTAAAAATCTGAAAAATGCAAACTGAACCAGCAAGATACTCCTCATTCATCACAGCGGCCCAAACTGCAGTCTGCTAGCACCCTAGTCTGATTGGGAATGGGAAGGAGAAAGCAGCATTCTCCAACACTTTGGGAGGAAGGCATAGTAGAATCCCTTTTTGGGGGATGACAATGTCACAGTATTGGCCAAGTTTGAAATGCACTTGTCATTCTATTCAATAATTTCACTTGAACGAACCTATCATAGATGATCATGGAAATACTTGTTTTTAGAGTCAAAGATAAGGGGGGGAACATAAAAACTTGCTAACAGCCTAAATAAATACGCATCAATAAGAAAGTTACATAAATGATGTATAGGTCAGCATACAATACAGTTGCTAAAATGGATGTGCCAGATGCACGTGTGCTGATATAGAAAGATTAGGATACATTGTTGAATGAAAAAAAATAAGGCGCAAAATAACATTACAGTAACTTTGTAAAAGCATGTCCTTATATCTTTATGCAAAAAGTCTCTATATACATATATATCTGTGTTTATATATGTTTATAACTCACAGAAAATTATCTAAAACGATAAACAACAGACTCCATGAGAAGAGTAGAAAAGAATATTAAAGGGAATTTTCCATTTTTGTTCTATATGCTTCTTTGTTGTTTTACTAAGAGGTGTCTATTATCTCTATAATTAGAAATACAAAAGAAGTGAAAAATACATAGAAAGGAAAGGGACCTCACCTGCTCTGGGCTCATGTATGTAAAAGTTCCTGTATTACTTGTCCGATTTGCACAGTCTTTCAAGGATGTCACAAGTCCAAAGTCTCCAATCTTTATGTGTTTTGTATTTACTAAAAATATGTTACCTGGCTACAGAAAAAAAAAAAAAAACACCCAATATTTATAAGTACCAATTCAACAGACTGTTATCACATTTCCAAATCATATTAACAAGGGCTATTTTTATATTTCCTTATAAGGTATTTACCCTTACACGGGTAGTCCAAAACAGGATACTTAGTCCCAGGTCTCTAAAGTACCAGCTGAGGAAGTAAGGACTTCTCTGTCAGCAGAGAAGGCTTCGGGCATAACTGCCTTCAAATATCTGAAGATATGCTTAGCGGAAGGTGGATTCACTCTGCACAGTACTAGAGGATAGAAACAACCAAAGGCTTGCTTTAATATATCCTAATATACTAATAGTGTGGTCCAAAGAATGGGAATTTGAGAGTCCCCATCTCAGGGAGTATTCAAGGTGGGGCTGGACACCGACTTGGTAGAAATGTTACAAATACGAATCCAGGATCTGTTGGGGATGGAAGTAGAAGCCCTTCAGATCTCTAAGTTTGAGATTCTCAGAATGAGTCTCTTCTCAATAAAGCTGTTAAGATATCCTGTGCAGAATTTCTCCCGGGGATTTCCTTGATGTCAATTTCTCCAGACCCCTGGCAACTTCTTAACAAACCCACCCCCTCTGTTCTTGAAGGCAGGCCACATCAACTGGAAGCTGATAACTAGCACTTAAGTATTTCTGTCCATGTACATCTCTAAGCAGATGGAAAAAGGCGGGGGGCGGTGGGGGACAAATAGGGAGTGTTGTTCATCCTATTCCACCATTTTGTAGGTCGTACTGATGAACACCCTAAAGACCATGAAAACAGGAAGGTTGTTGATAAGGAAATTAATATTTTGCCATTCTTGGGGTGCCTGGCTAGCTCAGTTGGTGGAGCGTGAGACCCTTGATCTCAGGGTGGTGAGTTCGAGCCCCACGCTGGGTGTAGACACTGCTCAGAAATAAAATATTTAAAAATACATATTCTGTCATTCTTGAAAAGGCAACTTTGAATATGACGTTGGGTTTGACGTACACGTGCAGACTCTGGGAGGTAAGTAATACTCATGAGAGGGCCTAGCAAAGGAGCTGACAGGGAAGAGACCACAAAGTCAAGAAGGCTCAAAGAGAGCTTCCAAGAAGACAGCCGAAAAAGGCTCACGCAGCAATTAGCAGTTAGAGTGGCACCATTCACAATGAGATTGGAATCTACTGCTAATAATGAAGACGGAAACTTGCAGATGCGTGTGGGGTGGGTGCAGAGAGTAAAACCTCCCAATGCAGTATTCAGGTTACCATGTAGGAATACACTGGGTTTGCAAGTGCAACGGCTCCTCCCGCAGAGGTCTATAACTTGACTCTGAGCAACCCTGAGGTTGCATTTAGGATGCTTCTAAATATATAAGCTGGATGAGACTGTCTCGTAAAAATAGCAGATCACTTGTTAATAGTTCATTAAAAAGAAAAAATACGGGCGCCTGGGTGGCTCAGTTAAGCGTCTGCCTTTGGCTTAGGTCATGATCCCAGGGTCCTGGGATCGAGCCCCGCATCCTCAGGGAGCCTGCTTCTCCCTCTCCTCCCTGCTGGTGCTCCCTCTCGCTCTCTCTCTCAAATAAATGAAATACAATCTTAAAAAAAAAGCAAAAGAAAAACAATAAGGTCACATTTTGTCTAATCAGTTATGGTATAATAAGGCAAAAAAAAAAGTGCAAACTTTATACAGGAGGTACAGGGAAAAAGGACTGAATCTGCAGACCGAGGCTGACCAAAGAGCCTGGGTCTACAGAGGGAAAGAACTTCCAGAAGCTTTCACTCTAGAAACCTCTATGTCCCTCACCAGTATCTTCGTCTAGTTTTTTTTCCCTCCGTTTTGCTGTAATATCTTTTTTTTATTACTGAGGTATAATTAACATATAATTTTCAGATGTATGATGTAATGATTTGATGGTCTAATTCTTCAGATTCTGACAGAAAGTGGTAAATGCTGGTAGACTTTATACAGTAGGGACTTCTGGGGTAAAGACCATTCTCTGGCAAAAAGCACCTATAACTGGTATCGTGTGAAGCATCACAGAGAAAGGTGCACGCCTTCGCTGGCATCTTCTTTCAGATGGGAGAAAGCAGCAACTCTAGCAGTAAAGCTAGAAAAGTCAGGAGAGGCACGAAGGCTCAGGAGTATTAAAATCCGACCTTTGAACAACTGCGGACCTGGAGCGAACACTGTCTGCAAACAGAGCCGAGAGAAGAACCCCCCGTAACCCAGGGCACAGGCAGCGTGGGAGACAGAGGTGCTAGGGAAAGGAATGGCCAGGCAGTACCTGTCAGTTTCACGAATTCATCCAGAATCATACCCAAACGTCTGCATTTATTTGCAGATTACTTTATAAGTAACTGTGCTTAAATTTTTTATTTAAGTATATATATGATTTATTCCAAAGTGAAGGTATAGCCATTCTAAATCTATTCTTTTGAGCATAGTTCTTATAACATTCCAACTTTAAAATGCACCTTTAAGATACTGTTAAAGAAAGATGGAACCAGGGGCACCTGGGTGGCTCAGTCCGTTAAGCTCAGGTCATGATCCCGGCGTCCTGGAATTGAGTCCCACATTGGGCTCCCTGCTCAGCGGGGAGTCTGCTTCTCCCTTTCTCTCCCTCTTTCTCTCTGTCCCTCCCCGCCCCACCTCATGTTCTCTCTCTCTCAAATAAATAAAATCTTGAAAAGAAAAACGGAAGGAAAGGGAAGAAAGAAAGAAAGAAAAGAAAGAAGAAAGAAAAGAAAGAAAGAAGAAAAAAGAAAGAGAGAGAAAGAAAAGGAAGGAAGGAAGGAAGGAAGGAAGGAAGGAAGGAAGGAAGAAAGAAAGAAAAAGAAAGAAAGAAAGAAAGAAAGAAAGAAAGAAAGAAAGAAAGAAAGAAAAGAAAGAAAGAAAGAAAAGAAAGAAAGAAAGAAAGAAAGGGAAAGAAAAAGAAAAAGAAAGAAAGAAAGAAAGAAAGAAAGAAAGAAAGAAAGAAAGAGAAAGAAAGAAAGAAAGAAAGAAAGAAAGAAAGAAAGAAAGAAAGAAAGAAAGAAAGAAAGAAAGAAAGAAAGAAAGAAAGAAAGAAAGAAAGAAAGAAAGAAAGAAAGAAAGAAAGAAAGAAAGAAAGAAAGAAAAGATGGAACCAGGTGGATTCCTACACAAAGGCCTCAAGCCTCCAGCTCCTGGGGGCAGACCAAAGACACACTATCTTTTATAGGCCAATTATTCCAATCTGCCCCAACAACTCTATACACAGGTGCTTCTGTTTCTCAAGAAACTCTTTCGCCTCATTCCTCATTCCTGGCTATTGCAGATGGGCGGGATAAGCAAACAGCCAAGATCCATGGAGATGAGGTGCTTCTGCCAGATCCAGAGTGATCAGGAAAGGCTACGTAAAGAAATTGAGACCAAAAAAGACAAGCAGGAGAGTGTTCCATGCAAGAAGAACATGAACAAAGGCTCAGTGTTAGGATTCCACATGGCTAGTTTGTGATGGGAGTAGGCAGATTATAGGGAAGAGAGACTGGGGACACCATGAAAAACTCTTCTGTCCCTTCTTTCATTTTGATGAGAAGGCAAAATGGGAAAACAGCTCATCTGGACCATGAAAGAAGCTAGGAAGCCAGCAGAAAATAAAAATACAAAGGTATGCTATGTGTTCCAAGTTTTGGATCAGTACAATTTTCCAATCATGGGGTAGAAATGTCTAACCAGATGCCAAGAAAATTCTAGACTCTGGCTCCAGTAGCTGTGACTGCCCTCAAGAGTAATGACTTAAGAAATTAGGAGAACCATGTTCCCAAAGCCAGTCACGGGAGTCCCTTCTGCCTCTCAAACAAGCCTGAGTAACGGCAGAAGCAGAGACAGAGCGGCCCGTTGGCTGTGCTAACCACAGCAATGATCTGCACAGAAATGTTCAGCTTACGAAAGCTATTGGTGTTTGCAACTGGAGTTTGACAAGCAGCCAGATAACACCAGAAGGGAATGAGCTCCTGCCTATAGGGCTCCTTCTGATTGTCTAGATACATTCATTTGTCCTGGAGATCTTCTGAGTGGTGCCATGGAATGGTATTTGGGGCAAGTTCTGGATCTATTCTAACTTTAAAGGATCAGAGATATTATTTCCTCAGGACTGTCAATCAATTCTAAAACTAGAGAAGATAGATTTAAAATTACTAAATCACATCAAATCTGAAGAGTACATTTTCCATTTACCTTAAGGTCTCTGTGAATTAGCTGTTTGCCGTGTATATACTCTACACCTGCTGCTATTTGTTCATATAATTCCAGAGACAAAGGTTTGTCTGGTGTCTTGCCTCTTCTGTCGTCAATCCATGCCTCCAATGTCCCTTTATCACAGAATTCCATTTGGATGAGAAGGCACTTAATCTTTGCTCTGGATATAAAATTTGCAGTACGTTACATGTAGCAATAAAAATAAATTTATAAAAAATAACCTTTCTTTTTAAAATTACACTTTATCTCCTTAAGAACCCCCAAACATGTCTCAAAACAGAAATCTAAATATAATAAACTTGAATCAAAATACATCATTTTTTATTTAAATCATAAGTTCCCAAATGTCCAGAGCACTGTTAACTATTTTATAAAGTTTGAGCCTGCCCATTCTTTAATGGTAAAAGATCCTTGATCCCCTTTGCTAATAGGAATAGGAACATTAATACAATGGCAATAAAGAAAACCAAAGTTCATTACTACATAAAATAATTCTGGAACGTTTTAATTTACTATCGACCTACTGAACATCTATTTTGTGGAAAGCACAGAACAGGCACCTAGAGAGGAAAAAATGAATTAGATACCATCCTTGCCATCATGGGGATTACGGTTTAATAAGAGAGAAATACGGGCAAAACAAATCGAAAACAATAGCGTAAAGATAGGTTCTCAAAGAGAAGTGCCAATAAATTGCTAAGAGATACCTGTGAGGACTGATTTTGCTAACCATGCTTTTATTTTGGTCATGAGGTCAACTAGGTTGGCCTCAATATTAATTTATATTCTTTGAACTTATGTTGGCTAGAAAATAGGAAGAGAAAGCCAAGAATCTGTGGAAAGCTAAAGTCCTGCCTGTATGCTGATGGTCAGCAACCCCTGAAACTAAAAAGCTCTCAATTACATGGGGCAGAGCCGGGGCTGGAGTCGGGAGTCGATGAATGAACAGGTCTCAATGTCCTCGGGATTTCCGTGAGCACGGTCCCCCCAAGAAACACTGGCTGACTTTCAGAAGGAGATGTCAGGTCTTGAGAGCCGCCCTCCAGTCCTTTGTCAGGGGCTTGAGACAAAACATGAGTGATACCAGGTGGGGTACCTGCTCCTAGTCTTAAAATTATTTTCACTGCCCACCACACCACCATAAGTGGTGTGGCTGTATTCAAGAGAGACTCCTTGGGGCACCTGGCTGGCTCAGTCAGTAGAGCAGGTGACTCCTGATCTGAGGGTCGTCAGTTCAAGCCCCATGTTGGGCATGGAGCCTACTTAAAAAAAAAATTTAAATTTTAAAAAGAGGGGCGCCTGGGTGGCTCAGTCGGTTAAGCGTCTGCCTTCAGCTCAGGTCATGATCCCAGGGTCCTGGGATCGAGACCCGCATCGGGCTCCTTGCTCAGCGGGAAGCCTGCTTCTCCCTCTCCCACTCCCCCTGCTTGTGTTCGCTCTCTCACTGTGTCTCTGTCTGTAAAATAAATAAATAAAATCTTTAAAAAAAAAAAAGAGAGAGAGAGAGACCCTCTTGACTGCACCCCACCAACCACTTTTTCCGCCTCTGAGAAGGGCAGAAAAGTGCTGGCAGCTGAGGAGGGGCTTCCAGCTGTAGCGTCGGTAACATGTTCAAACTTTCTCCACAAAGCTGCATTTACAGCCTGGTCTTAGGTTGTGGCATGTGAGCAAGCCTACACATTGACTGAGATTCTGAAAATAGCTGAGGACGATAAAAAAAAAAAAAATTTTTTTTTTTTAAGCAAGTTTGGAGCAAGGAATAGGAGCCACAAAAAGATTATTCGTTATTTCCTTACCTGGTGAATAGAGACATAACAGTGTCTCAAACAGTGTTTGTGGTTGTGATATTACTAATTAACGGCCTTATCCGGTGGCCCACACATAGTAAACGACAGTTTCCTCCATCCTATTAGGGCTATGAGAATTCTTTTTAGTTACCTTGAAGGATTTATGCTGTCCTCAAGATGGTAATCATTCCCAGCCCAGCAACCATAGTAGTGAACAATATTTGGGTGATCAAGTGCTGCCAAAGCTTTTACTTCACGCTCTACCTTCTTCCTTTAAAGAAACAGGGAACATAAAAGTATCATTATACATCCCTGTAAAAACTACAGGTTGAGTAACAGAAGACAGCTATGTATGCTCCCTTAGTCAACGGTCACCCTGGTTCCCACACTCTCAGTGTTTAAAAGGGAAGCCAGGAGCACTCAAAAGGAAAGACTGAACATAGAAAAAAACATAGCTGTTCTCACGCTCAACATAAGACAAAAAGCGGTGACTTCATTAATTCCAAATATCAGACAATTTAAAAGTCATTTGTGGTGGTCTCCGAAATGCCAGCCATGCAAATTTTGGTAGCTAAATCGCACAATCGTATTTTGTTTAGACTTGTGTTAAAATCACTTTGGATTTCACAAGCAAACCCTGTTTGGGCAACAAGGGTAATCCTTAAAGAACATAAATCAGAATTTTCAATGTGTAGCTAAATCGCACAATCGTATTTTGTTTAGACTTGTGTTAAAATCACTTTGGATTTCACAAGCAAACCCTGTTTGGGCAACAAGGGTAATCCTTAAAGAACATAAATCAGAATTTTCAATGTGTAGCAAAAATACACAAAGGAGATCATCTATGCAGAGAAAGTGAGACTACACAGCACATGTGGGAGCTTTACAGGGATGTGGAGTCAAGAGCAAAGATAATTCTATGCTACACGGAATAAATAAATTTGAGATTTCAATGGTGAGAAAGGGTAAGCAAACATTTTATAATTCCATTTTTTAATTTGAAAAGTTCTATATCTACATGACATAAAACTTATAAGAATAAAGGAAGAAAAAGTACTCATACATCAACAGTCCGAATACAATCAGTTATTTTGGATTGTTTCTTATCATCTTTCTTTACACACATTTTTATATACTTGTAATTGTAGTATATAGTTTTTATCCTATTTTTCCACATAACAGGTTATCTTTACTATTTTCCTTGTTACACAACCTATATAACCATCATGTATAAACTTTCTCATGTAAGATTTCAAAAGTACAGAAAATTAGAACAAATAGTGTCATGAACCGCTACCTAGCCATCACCCAGATGAAACAGTTATTAATTCCTGGCCATCTTACCCACTTCCTTATCTCCCCTGGATTATTCTGAAGCAAATTCCAACATCATACCATTTCATGTGTAAATATTTTCAGTATATAAGCCTCATTTTTGTAATGACTGCAAAATAGCTATTGAGCAGGGGAGAGAACAAAACATACTTAATTACTTCTTCATTGCTGCACATTTGGTTTGTTCTAATTTCTCACTGTTATAAATGACACTGTGATTGACATCTTTTCATATAATTTTTTCCATCATTTGGATACTATTCTTAGAATACGTTCCCAGACAGGAAACCCACGGGTCGTAGTGTATAAATATTCCAAGTATATTCTTAACTGTGTTATACCAATTTATGAAGCCACTAAAAATGTCCAAGATACTGTACCCTTATCATCGTTAAGTGTTACCATTAAAAAAACAATGGAATTGAACAGAAGGAGTAATACTCCATTCCTGTCAAGGAAAACGATGTGGAAAGTGGGGCGCCTGGGTGGCTCAGTCAGTTAGGGCGTCTGACTCTTGGTTTCAGCTCAGGTCCTGGGATCCAGCCCTGTCTCAGGCTCCGTGCTCAGCATGGAGTCTGCTTGAGATTCTCTGTCCTTCTCCCTCTGCCCCTCCCCCTGCGTGCTCTTTCTCTCTCTCTCTCTCTCTAAAATAAATAAATCAATCTTAAAAAAAAAATACACATAATGGGGCACCTGGGTGGCTCAGTCGTTAAGCCTTCAGCTCAGGTCATGATCTCCCAGTCCTGGGAGTGAGCCCCACACCAGGTTCCCAGCTCAGCAGGGAGTCCGCTTCTCCCTCTCCCTCTGCCTCTCCTTCTAGTTGTGCTCTCTCTGTCTCTCTCTCTCTCAAAATGAATAAAGAAAACCTTAACACACACACACACACACACACACACACACACACACACACACACACACAAAACGATGTGGAAAGAGAAAGCCTTGTTTTGATGCCAGGTGGTTATGGAGGGATTTCAACTGCAAGGCATTGTCCATGGGACAGGAGGTTTGTTTGGCTGAGACGAGGAGTGGCTAGGACTCCATGCCCGCTTCTCCTCTGCTCACAGCGTTTTCCTAAGCCCGTGTACCTTCCCCATCTCCTTCCCTAGACCTTGAGGGATAGGTCTGTAAGTTACACATAGTACAACTGCCAGAAAACAACAAGGAAGACTGGTGAATTGGTGAGCATGTGATTTAATACCTCCTTACCATGTGCTCTCTTTTCTGAAGGAGTTCTGCTATCCACTAAGTGGGGGGTGGGAGTCAGTAGGTGCAGATAATATATAAAACAACACGGGGAGCTATGGGTTATAGTGGGAACACAGTGGATTGGCATTCCAGAGAACAAGTTCTAAATCCCCACCTTGTGAACTCTACCTCTGAAACTAATAATACACTATACGTTAAGTAACTGAATTTAAATAAAATAAAATTTAAAAATAA
Source organism: Eumetopias jubatus (assembly GCF_037043125.1). NCBI lineage: Eukaryota > Metazoa > Chordata > Mammalia > Carnivora > Otariidae > Eumetopias > Eumetopias jubatus. The sequence continues at coordinate 30,680,130 of NW_028274815.1, forward strand.
ATAAATCTCCACCTTGTTACCATAGTAGGTAGTGTCCAAAGATGGCCATCAATTCTTTTCCTCCGCATACATGCACCCACTCCTCACATTAAGAGGTAGAGTCTACTTGCTCTCCCCTCGAGTCTGAGCTGGCCTTAGTGATTTTGTTTAACCAATATAATGTGGAACTTCCAAGACTAAGTCAAAAGTAGCTTTTGCTGTTCCCTTTTGGGATGACTTGCTCTGGGGACAATCGCTCTTGGAACCCAGGCACTAAGTTGTGAGACGCCCAGGTGACATGAAGAAGCCATGTGGGGGCGCTCTGATTAACAATTCCAGCTGAATTTCCAGCCCACAGCCAGCTCGACTGCCAGCCATGGGTGACAACCATCCCTGGCCAAGCTTTCTGATGACTTCTTTTTTTAAAAAGATTTTATTTATTTATTTGTGAAAAAGAGGCAGGAGTGGGGAAGAGAGAGAGAGAGCACAAGTAGGGGGAGGGTCAGAGGGAGAGGGAGAAGCAGGCTCCCCAGTGAGAGGGCTCCATCCCAGGACCCTGGGATCATGACCTGAGCCGAAGGCAGATGCTTAACCCCCAAGCTTTCTGATGACTTCTGACTACAAAAGCATAACAGATCCCAGATGAGGATGGCCCAATGAGCACAACCAATCACAGGACAGTGACAGATAATAATAACTTGTTCTTTTTCAGCCACTATTATTTTGGAGTGGTGTATTATGCAATAATAGACAAATGGGATAGTTACCAACTAGGTTTTACTCTGACAAATCAGTTTGCCTCTTTGGGTCTCAGTCTCCTAATCGTAAAATAAAGAGAGGAGACCAGAAAATCTCAAAGGTCACTATAAGCTAGGTGATTCTATAACTTCAGTTTTCATCAAGACAGAATCAAAAGAATGATCAATGGTCTATCCAAATTTTTTACTGAAATAACCACAACAAAGTGAGGTTATGTCAGAGGAAGCCAAGCTCCTGATGAGTGACATTTTTAAGGAAGACTAGAAAAAAGTAAATAATCTGCTAATGAAGAAGAGAGAGACATAAAAAAAGAATCATGCACGTTCACACACCTTCCCATTCAAAGAAACAAACATGTACTACTTACTCTTTATCATATTTAACACGTTTAATAACATAAGTCTTCCCATCAATTTTGTGCTTTGCTTTGAAAACCTGACCGTATCCGCCTGAGCCAATAGGTGTTATTTCTGTAAAATCACAAGCAAACCTGAAAAGAGAAATGCCACTGTTATTCTGAGTTCAGTGGTCATGGCCCACCCCCACCCCCACCCAACACTTTCACTTCCCCTTAACGTCACCGGCACAACGGACTGAATAACAAACATGGCTCTACCCTTCTATATAAGAAGAGTTCACTCCACAGAAACTCTTGAATCACAAAGTCATAGTTTCTCCCGCTCATGCTCCCATTGTAACAAATCACCCTAGTAATGACATTCAACTTCTGGCTGCACAAAAGCCATGATAAAGATGCTTATCTCAAGTGTAAAACTTCAGAAGGAAGCACCATATTTGGTTCCCCAGCTACCACCAAGCTGTCATAAGAGAAATGAGCATGGTCTCTGAGCCTACCTACGTTTGTAACTACCTGGTTTTCCCCTCTCTCTCCTGCCCCACATTCCATCATTAAGCCCTGTCAGTTCTACTCCCCAAACATATCACTGGTGTGTGCCCACTTTTCCCCATCTCCAACATCTTCACACCAGTCCAAGCCCTCGTCAGCCACTACAGAACCGGGCTAGCTCGGACACTCCACTTCCAAGTCTCCTTCCTTTGCTCCAATCCATGAGCCACGCAGCAAGCAGGGTGAAAAACTCTGAGCCTGTCTCTCTGTTGCCTAAACTCTCCAATAGCCTCTTTTTGCTTTCAGCGAACCCCAGAAAGTCCTTAGATGGCCTAAAAGGGGTCTCGTGCTTCCCTCCCCAGTCTCATGGCACCACACCCTTGCTCACGCACTCCAAGCACACAGCGTCTTCCCCTTGAACGCTCGCATACCGTTCCTACCCTCACTTTCCCACATGTTCTGCTTTTACGAAGCCACAGACCCCACCTCCAGGCGCCCCGACATGGATGACCCCAGAAAAAGCCTTTGCCTCACCCCTCACACTAACCCCAACAGTCCTATTTCCATTTCTTACCATGTCATTGTTTTCCCTTGAGACCTCTGACCATAGATTGTAATTACAGATTTCTCACATAACTATCATCCCCATAAAACTGTGAGGGCGGAAGCTGTTTCTGTTTGTTCCCACTAAAAATCCGATGCCCCACACAGTGCCAGGTATATATGAGGTACTTATTAAATGTTTGTTGATTCTTTATTATTTTTTTTTACAATTGTATTCAATGTCTTCCTGTTGCAAATAGGCTTCACATTTGTTTTAGATATTTTGTTCAAACCCAAACACATAATCTACCACAAGAGGAACCTTTTTTCAATGTGAAATCCGGAATGGAGTTGGAAAATGGAAAACAGGTTCGAGTGGATCTATTCGGATTCCTTCAGGGGTCTTTTAAAAAAAAAATCACTGGTTTACAGAAATATTTACCTTCAATATAAAAACCTCCATGGGTGTCAGAAAAACTCACATTAGTATCACACAGATCTACATTTACCACATTCTGTTTGGATTCATCTAAACATTACCTCTCCAAGAGACAATGATTCTTTGGGAGTCTGACTGTACTAAAAAAATTAACTGTTCAGGGAGAAATAGAATTTAACCTGGCTGATGTACAACAGTCCCTTCAGAAGCTTTTGTCGAACGCGCAAACATATCTTTAAACAGATTTTCTTTTACAAGTTTCCCTCTTACCTGGCGTCCACAGTGTACTTGTTTTCTTTGGTCACAGGAGAGTTAAAGTTAGGTGCCAAACTTCTAAAATTTAAGAGAATATAAAACGCAAATAAAACTCAAATAAAATACAACTTTATGTCATGCGCTAGTTTTTTTATATTTTGAGTCAACTATTAGAATTACAAGGTAGAAAGCGATAACCTTTCTTTATAAAACAATATACTGACAGTTCTCCTCTGTCCACTAATAATTTTTCATTCCTTTCCTGATTCTTTTTTTTTTTTTCTTTGCCTTAACACATTCACTGTTGGTGTGCCACCTCTCCTTTCTTCCCTACAGCCTCAAAACCAAAGGAAATAGATCTCCTTGCACCATCATTCTGGTCTTTGTACTTCACTCCTGGCTGGTTGTGAGCCACGCGGCTATTGGAAGTTCAAACCCCGCTGATAACTAAACATATTCCAATTGCTATCTTCCCCCTAAGCCCTCAAGTCTTGAACTTCCTTAACCCCATCAGTGCCCATGATTCCTGTCTGTATCTCCTCCTCCTTGGCTTCTTCGTCACCCAGTTATTGGAACTCTGTTCCCTCAAACCCTGTCCACTCTTCCCATACAGTTTGTCTTGCATATTCTCATCCCTCGTCACTGCCATGATAACCATGGCTGACAGCTGGATCATCTTACACACACACACCTCTCTTCTCTCCACCCAAACACCCACGTCGGGAATCATCCCTCCCTGACACATCTCCTACGGTTCAGAATATATTGGTGGCTCATAATGGCTCCTACTGCCATTGCACCCTCATTGATGACTTACGGTTATGTCCTTGTTTTTCTCTTCCATTTGAGAAACCAATCCACCATCATTTATATAACACTGGATCTTTTGCTCTTCTTACCCAAGTCATTACACCATCCCTACCCTACCTGCCTGTCTCCAAAATAATGCAGTTCTCTGGAAAGTGCCTCTCCAAGTTCACTTCTGTCAACCTCTTCCAAAATAATGCCCTTAACCAATGACTCTAGTGATCCCCACAGGCCCTTTCATCTACGGTGCAGTGTGTACATACATTCAAAGATTTCTCTACATATGTAAAATCATTTCTTTATAGATTTCAAGCTTTTTGGGATCCTTAACCATGCTTTCTACCTCTGAAATTCCACTCAAAGAAGGGTATATAGTACTCTACAAATACTGAAGACTTAGTAAATAAGGTTAACAACCTAAGTGTGAAACAAAACTTCATTTCCAAATACGTGCACTGCATAATGATACCCACCTTTTCACCTTCTTTTCACTACTTCTGACATTGCTCTATAACAAAAGAAAACGAAAAACAATTGTAGATGATTAAATCAATTATCTTGCTGTATCTTGTTCTTCTTCCTCCTGTACTGCTAGATGGTTCTGTGACATTTTTTTTGGTCCATTAGATGAACAGCCTCATCAAGTTGTGTACTCCCATCAAGCCCTGCTTCTCAGTTTACTTGGCTAGATCAATGTTGTCATCTATTCTAGCAACCAGACAGATAAGGCAGGAAGGACAAAAAAGCAATCGGGGCAAGTTCAGCAGAAGCACTGGGTCTCAACAAGAAGGCATGCATCACAGTTCTCCACAGTGCTAAAGACACAGATGGAGCTCAGGGATCCAGTCTAAAATAATTCCCCAAGTGTTTCTTATCTGGTAACCAGCTAAAAATGGCAATGCTAAAAAAAAAAAAAAAAGAAAAAGAAAAAATGACAATACTAATAATTTCATTTTTAGCACAAATTAATTTAATTTTAATATTTAGCAAAAAAAGAGGAATCTTCACTATATCTCAAAAGTAAATTTCACATAGCTATTCTTTATTCATATTCACTTTTATTCTGGTAGGTTTTGTAGTATTATCAATTTGGACACCAAGCAGGGAGCATCAAACTAAGAGTTTTTGAGCTCATACCACTTCCCACTGTATGATGACTATAGTATATTAATTTAGCCATTCTGTCAAATGACAATGTTTCTTAAGTCTCTTCCTGTTACAAATGAGGTTGCAAGAACACACTTACATATGTTTCTCTGTACATACATAGAAGTGCTTCTCTAGTAGACATCCCCAGGAATGGAACTGCTTGAAGGCATGGCGTGCACACCCTCCACTTTGCTACATATTGCCAAACTGTCTCCACAATGGTTGTACCAACTTATACTTCCACCCGCAGCATGTAGTAGTTATAATCAGAATACAGCTGTGCCGATGCTTAGTATTGCCAGACTCAAATTTTGCCATGGTGATGGGTTTAAAAAAGGTACCTAACTGTTGTTTTGATTTGCATTTTCCCTACTACATGCAGCAAAGCATCTTTTCATATTTTTGTTGCCTATTTGGGTATCTCTTCTCTGAACTGTCTGTTCAGATCTTCTGTACATTTTTCTGAGTTGCTTTTCTTTTTCTTATTGATTTGTTTACAGTTCGTTATAAACAGGGCACTTATGTAACGCTAATTGTCACCACAAAAATTATCTGATTTTTAAGTTTAGTTCTGATGTTTTAAAACAGGAGCAGACTATATTAATGGACATTTTAAGTAGTGTCCAACTGATAGAAGATAAGCAAGATCACAGGAATATATTAAAACGTGAAGGTGAGTACGGATAGGAAAATGGGAGTGAAGAGTGGAAGAATTTTGCAAGTGAGGAACAGGGGTTAATAAAGAAAGGAGAAAGCCAAAATGCTGCCACATATTAATATGAAATAAGAATGCATGAGATAAAAGTAGAAAAATTATGGTTGAGTACTGAGGCAATTTTTAAATGAAGAAACACACAGAGAAAAAGATCATCGGGAAGCTAGAGGCTAATACTGTACCAGAGGAGATGAAGAATTGTTTACACTGTTGCTGTTACAATTTCCTTCTGGTGCACTTGGTGAGAAATCATTTTCAAGTGGGGATTTAGAAGCACTAGAAGAAAAGGGGATAATTATTAGTTTGTGAATTCTGCCTATTTTTTGTTGATCAGAATTTCTTTCTCTAAATTCTCCTTAAACATTAAACATTTTCATAAAAATGTGCTCTCAGGCAGCAATCTGAATTTGTTAAATTATCACAGTTGTTTGTCCACACTTACGATATGCTTCTCACCGAAGTGTTGTTTCCCAAGTCACTAGGTGAAGTAGTCCAAGAATCACTTGATTCTTCATCTTTCTGAAGGAGGGAGTCATCTTTCTGAAAGAAAGAGTAACCCTTAGGGGTTTTAAGAGCAATTACATTACTTCTCCATACTGGCTCAGTCTCTGTGTGCTAACTACCACATTTATTTATGGATGTTTGATCTGGATTTAAAAAACCACCCTGGGGGCACCTGAGTGGCTCAGTTGGTTAAGTGTCTGCTTTCAGCTCAGGTCATGATTTCAAGGTCCTGTGATCAAGCCCCACATCAGGCTCCCTGCTCAGCGGGGAGTCTGCTTCTTCCTCTCCCCCTCTTTCTGCCCCTCCCCCGAACTCATACACTCTCTCTCTCTCTCTCAAATAAATAAAATCTTAAAAAAAAAACAAAAACCAACAATCCTGAGTTGTGAACAGAATTTTGCTCTCTGGGGCCTCATGGCCCCATGGCTCATGGCTCACTGGTGAAACACAGAATGGAGGAATCCCTTTGCTATGTGATTAGTTGTCTTGGCATCATCTAAACACAGTCTCACCTCAAATCAACCTCAGAAAGGATCTTAAAATTTAGAAGTGAAATCCAAAGGCATTTCATACCATTAAGGTTTTCTCTGATTGTATCTGCTCATGTGCAAATTTAGCAGCCATCTGTTTTGCCTCCTGTTTGGTAGCACCTCCACCAACAGCATATTCTTTCTGCCCAATTTTGCATCTATAGTAAAATCTAGGAGAAATGATAGAGAGTATTTACCCAAATGCCAAAAAAACAGTAAATCTAACTTAGGATTTGGAAACAAACACAGATGAACAAAGACCTTAATATAACCCTAATTTAATGGGTACGTTTAGTTTGTATCTTGTAGAAGAGAAATGGTAAGATGGCTGACCAATTTGCCAGAATAACCAGGATAGCTTGATGTCATCAGCTTGCATTTGTGGTTAGGCAAGGGGCCTCGGACAATTATATGAGAACTCTACTGAATGTGGAAAAGCAATGGACATGGTAAGTACCAGGGAGTTACTATGCATTAATTCAAAATTATTACAGTATTATTTGCCATGGAGGCAAATACACTCAAACAGGGTTGAGTCTTCCCTGCTGGGCCCTGAAGGCAGAATTACACTGAGTGGCTGGGTGGTTTCTACAGCTCCTATTCTCCCGGGCACCCCTAAGTAGACTTCTCTCTTTTAGGTAACTTATGTTAGAGTGTTTAATCCCAAGGAACCAAACAGGTAAGCTACGAAAAAATAGCCTCCTACTTTATTGAGATCGACTCACACAATTCACTTTGGACTATTTCATGCCAATGAATACTCTTCTGTTTTCCTCTTCCTGGTTCTGGCCTAAAAGCCATCAGAGTTAAAAAGTCCATAACTGAGTCAATTCAGAGGACAGTATCCTGAAGCGGTCATTTGGACTATTCGCCATTTAGATTTTTCTCTCTCTCTCTCATTCAATGGGTTGGTTGTAGCCAGGAAACAATCTCCTTCAGGCTCATTTATTTCTGCTTTTCCCAGTTCCTATCCATTCCTATCTTCACTTCCAAAATCTTGGCAACTCTGAAGCTCTACTCCATCCCATCCTTTATAATCCTTAAATCCGGGTCTCCTCACAGCCTATGGCTAAAACCCATTTCTTTTAAGACCTGGTATTTGTCTAGAGAGTGACACCATTTTACCGAATTTGAAGGACAAACACCTAGACAAACGGCTCTCTAATCTGATGATGGTGAAGAGAGAGTCATTTCACCTACGCATGTGGTCTAGTCATTGTCATACAGCGACTCCCACTGTGATCTGTGGGAGGGAAACTCCACACACACACACACCCCCAGCAGGGGCACCCCATTCTCTCTTAGGTCTCCTGCAGACTAAACCATCCAGATATACCTCAGAAATAAAGGATTCCCCAGATTTGATCCATTATGGTATATGGGTCCCAAGTCTTCAGCAATTAAGCATTTTCATATTTTAATTGTGAAGATGACCAGTTGTGTGTAAGTCATATAAAACCTTCCATGCAAAAGGTCCCCAAAAGGAGGACAAATATTTCTAGAAAATTAGACATGAAAACAAGCCCGTTCTATTACTTAGATACAATGAAATAGAAGGAAAAGCTGAACTACATCTCACCTTTCTGGCCCATATTCTTTCGATTCACATGGTTCATAATTTACAGATAGTTTTTCCTTCTGGGCAAGCCTATTCATACGGCCTATGAAATTCTCCATGGATCCTACGCCTAATCCTTCTGAAGAATCTGTTGTTGTCAGTGATAAAGAACTAACTGCCTACAAGGAAAAAAAAAATTTTGTTTAATACAGATGAAAACAAAGATTTAACCATTTTATTTCCTCTATTAAAATTACTAAATGAATAATTTGAAAGACAACTTAGATTTTATGTATTGCCCTAGTCTACTACCTTGAGTAAAAGTCTAAGTATATATTTTCTTCTACCATAAAAAATCCACAAGAGAAAAGGTTAACAATAGGAAAGGAACCATCCTTTTATAGTTTCCTACAGAAAAACAAAATAGTGAACTTTCTTGTTTATCCACGCAAAATACTCTAACACTGTCTAGCTCACTCTACACTTTGTAAATCTCAAAAAACGAGATTACCAATACTGCAGTAGAGCTACATCCTGGATCGCACCTTATGGGGAAAGAGGAATATAACAGCACCATCCCTTCCATTCTTATCTGTACCTTTTTCCTAATCTGGCAAAAGCGTGTCCAAAGTTTTTCTACTTTATTGATCTTGTCAGAAAAAACTTTTGGTTTTATCGACCTTTTTTATGGTTTCTTAGTTTTCTTTTACATTAATGTTTGGCCTTGTTATTATTTTCTGTCTTCCGCTTTTTTGGGGAAAGGTATTCTACTGTTCTTTTCCTAACTTCTTGACTTGATTTTCTGGCTCCTTAACAATTCGTGAGTTTGCAACTTTGCCTGATTTACTTTTCCCGATTTGGGTTACAAGGGTGACATCATCGAGGAAGATTTTTCAGGAAAGTATCTTGAAAGTCAATGTTTTCAAAATTTTCGATATCTGAGAAACAATCCTCTTTGGTCCCACATGTAAATGACTGCTTGTCTCATCTTACGGCCACTTCTCTGCTATCCCGTGGTTTAAAACGAGGCTGTAGACAGCACAATTTTTTTTTTCATTTTTACATTTTAAATAATTTCCTCTTTCTGCCTCGATGCTCACAGGATTTTTTCATCATCCCTAGAGCTCAGGACTTTCCCACTGCTCGATGTTCTTGGTGGCTCTGTGTTTTTCTCTATCTGTGGAGTTGCTTTCATCTGCATCAAGGTCTTCCTTTACTTCAGAAACACTTTCAACTGGAATCTCTTTGGATAGTTTTCTCTGTCCTCTTTACTCTGTTCTCAGCCTCCAGGACACCAGTTCCACGAATGCTGGCTTTCCATCACCTGTCCTGCTCATCCGTCGTCCTCCCCATGGCCCCTCCATCTCTTCGTCCTTTGTCCTTCCTCCCCACCGTCCTTCCATCCCTCAGTCGGGTGGAGGGACCCCTGCCAGAACTCATCAGCTCATTTCTGTTTCCTTTCCCATTCACTCAACTTCAGAGGTGGTCTCTACTGCTGGCACTCTAAACGGGTATCGGCAGGCTGTGCCCACTACTTCTTAGATGAACCTCTGACTCAGGGCTCTACAGAAATGGAGATGGAGGAAAAAGACTGTACTTCTGAATGGGAAAGAACCTGCGAATGGCTTTACTCTGTCTGTGGGTGTTCACTCACAGAGTAAAGTTAAAAAGGGCATTAACTCACCTTGCTTTCTCTATTAAGTTTTTCAATGGCTAATTTGGCTGCAGCATTTTTGGCCTCCTTCTTTGATTTACCTTCCGCTTCTGAATATTTTCTCTCATTTATGGTAACTTGAAATGTAAACCTGATTACAAAGACAATATTCACAAAATGTTATAAAATCCATGCATTGTCTAAGGACAAGTGTTCCAGTCACACTGCCTCCTGTGACTGACTACCTTGAAGGTTTTAACCGGCTCGGTATAGAATATAAGCAGTCACCCCCAAACAGCAAAACAGCACATCATCTTCACTCTAGAGCTAACTTATTGACTTCCAAATTGTGCCAGAGTTGCCATCATTCTTCTAATTCATATTTTATAGAGATATAACTGTAAAAAAAAAACCCCAGCAATTTGGGGTGCCTGGTTGGCTCAGTTACTAGAGCATGCAATTCTTGATCTCGCGGTTGTAAGTTCGAGCCCTACATTAGGTGGAGCAGTTACTTTAACAAAATCTTTTTAAAAAATAGCAATTTACTTTAAGTTATGTGGAGGTCCTTCCTTAGACAGTTCATAATACCTAAGTACCAAGCTGTGCTTCTGACAGTATGTATTAAGTTCTTCTATAAAAAAACTTGGTGGACGCTCATTGGCCATTTCTTCTAGTAACCTAGAACAGAAGAGATATTTGGAAAAAGTGAGACAGAACATATTTAACCTGATTACCCCAGTCCAGTGTAGGAGACGAAACAGGGTAAGAAGAATCTTCTCTATAAGACTCATCTCAGCCCCACACAAATCCAGAGGAAACTTTCTTACAAAATCTTCTTCTCTCATGATCTGCACACCAAGCTACTGTGTCCAAAACTTTCTACGTTCAAAACTCAGCTGGCCAAAAAAGGAAAAGGATCTTTCTCTTCCACTCTGCTCTCTGCTTCCAGTGAGCGTCAGGGACAGGTTTATCCACCTGCTTGAACTACACAAGTAGAATCAGAACTCTTCATGTTGAGAAGAAAAAGGTTGAGAGTACATACGTAAAGTGAAGTTTATGAAATCATTAAAGATTTCACCATACAGAAACAGATTCCCCTATGAAATCCCAAAAATCTTACCTTTAAAGTTTGCATTAGTCAATTACAGATAAATTTACCTGGGTAAATTATGACCCCAGTTTATGGGTCTCATTAGACCAAGAGAGTAGCAATGATTTAAGTCATAATGAAAATCTAAAAAATATAGAATCTAAATATAGGAGCCAAAACTATAAAACTCTTAGAAGAAAACATAAGGGTAAATCTTCAGAATCTTGGATTTGGCAATGGAATCTTTGTGATGAAGGGCAAAAGAAAAAAGATAGATTGGGCTTTATCACAAGCAAAAACAGGGGCACCTGTCTGGCTCAGGTGGTTAAGCGTCTGCCTTCAGCTCAGGTCATGATCCCAGTATCCTGGGATCTCCGCGCTCTCTCTCTCTCAAATAAATAAATAAATAAAATCTTTTTTTAAAAAAAGTAAAAACATTTGTGTCACACAGAACGCTATGAAGAAAATGAAAATCTACAGAATGGGATATCTATAATTCATATATCTGATAAGAGTCCAGTACCCAGAATATATAAAGAACTTTTACAACTCAACAACAAAAAGACAACCCAATTAAAAAATTGGCAAAGGACCTGAACAGACATTTCTTCTAAATAATCTAGTGCCCCAGGGCCCTGTCCTTAGATCTCCTCTCTGGTCTAACACCCACTCCCCTCTAGATCGCCTCTAGACTTACGGCTTTAAATTCCACCTACATATACAATGATGGTTATCAAAAGAACACCTCTACCCCTGACTATCTCCTGACTCTAACTGCTTCTGTCCAATAGGCTGCCTCCTTGAAATGCTCTTGACGCTACCCCATCCACTGTCTTCGCCTGGTCAACTCTTATTTCCTATAGATTTCAGCTCAGATGTCACTTTCCAGACACCCTTGAAGAGGTCCTGGTTCGGTGCTCCACAACAGCTCTTGTCTCCTTTCCTGCAATTGCTTTAAATAACTGACTGTCTTCCAAAGGAGACCATGAGCTACAAGAGGGACGGGGCCCGCCTGTTATAATAGGGGCTCCATAATCAATGAATGAATACCAAAATATCTGCAGACCTCCCCCACCTGCATGACTTGTCACATGCTTTTCTCTTTGCTTTGAAAGCAATATCTGCACCCTCTGTCCACCAGGCAACTCCCACTCATCTGTGAGGCTCACACGTTTTCTTTGATGTTGGAGGGGCAGCCAGTCCTCCTCCAAGGGCCCGCCACTCCACCTTGCCCAGCTCCCATAACAGCCCAGTCAGTGAGCAATCTGGGAAGCAGGTTCTATGTCTTACTCATTTTGTATCACCAATACCCAGTGGCAAGTAGTAAATGCCAAACACTTGGGTGGTGTATAGGAAAATGAAAGAATGACTCATTAAAATGAAATACTCTACTTGAAACCCCCTCGTCTTCTCCCTTTGCTTCATCGGCTGTTTTCCGTGCATCTTTTCTTCATTTATTCAATAAATGCTTAGCAAGTACCAGGCACTATTCTGACAATGAGTATACAGATGTGAACAGGATAAATTCACACCCAACCTGCATTCCACTGAGGGAAGACAGAAAATGACCATGCACAGAAACAGATAACAGGAACGGACAATATGATGACCAGATGGCTGGAAGTGCTATAATGAAATTAAATAGGGATGCAGCATAGAAGGTGAGTTGGTAGATAGGGGCAGAGCTAAGGGGGAGGCAGTTTTAGACATAGTGGTCACAAAAGACCTTTCTTAGGAGGCAATTTTAAATGCAGACTGAATGATGAGAAAGTCCATCATATCAAGATATGGGGGAAGAGTATCTCAGGAACCAGCATGGCCTTTGAAAGGATAACAAAAAGATCAAGGGGACTGCTGCACAGTGAGTGAGGGGAAAAGAGTAGGAAATGAGTCAGAGAGGTCAGCACCATGCACATAGACCTTGTAGGTCATGGTGGGAACCGGTGGATGGTGTTCCAATTGCAATAGGAAGTTACCGGACATTCTCTAAGTAGAGGGGGGATGTGATTGGATTTATGTTTTAAGTGATGACTCTGATACTATGTAAAGAACAGGGTCTGGGGGCAGGGACAGGTGTGGGCAGTGGGCAGAGCATGAGCAGAAGCAAGGAGACCAAGCAAGGATGCTGCCATGGTTTGGGTGAGCAATGATGGCGGCTGGAAGCACGTGGTGGGAATATCTAGAATGTGAGCAAAGGCAAAGCCGTCAGGTTACTGCTTAGTGTCGTGGAGACAATCAAGCTTTAGAGGCCACATTGCTCTGAGCTACACCGTCTCTGAACCTTTCATCTGTGACCTGAAGACAGGAATAAAAACATGTGATTCAGAGGTGGCTGTGGGGAATAAACCAGATGAAGAGCACCCAGCAGAGTCCCCCACACCGTTAACCCTCAATAAATGGTGCTCCTGGTCTGCAATTCTGAAACCCAAAACGCACTAAAAACTGAGGTTCATTTTGTTTTCATTTGTTTTGTTTTTGATAGGTTTCTAGCCCCCTGTCTAGACCTGAGCTGACATGAGCTATTTATAGTCTTTATGATACTTTGTTGTCCACCTATACATTTCACTACAGAAATTGTTTTATTATAGAGGGCTGCCCCCAAATCCTGCTGAGAGCATTCTATAATAGACAGGATTTATGCTGTCTTACCTTTCTAAAATCCCAAACTCTTGGAATACCAGAACATGCCCAAGGGTGTTTGATAAGGATCTGTAGCTGTACCATTATTTTTATTATTTTTAAGATTTTTTATTTATTTATTTGAGAGAGAGAGAATGAGAGAGAGCACGAGAGGGAAGAGGGTCAGAGGGAGAAGCAGACTCCCTGCTGAGCAGGGAGCCCGATGCGGGACTCGATCCCAGGACTCCAGGATCATGACCTGAGCCAAAGGCAGTCGCTTAACCAACTGAGCCACCCAGGCGCCCTGTACCATTATTTTTAGGAACCAGTGTCATTTACTTTAGTTACAACCATGAGACCAGACATCAGATTGGGAGGGGATCACAGATATCAAAAGAGCAGTTACGGAAGAGCCCTTAGCAATTAGAACCTGAAGTTCTATCAACTACTCTAAACCCTGGGCGCTTTTAATGCTTTGTTTTGTTTTGTTTTTTGGCGCTTTTAATGTTAAGTAACTGCCACTCATCAGAATGACAAGCCAGTTCGAATTTAAGTGAACTATACGTGCAAACTAAGAATGTGCTGAATTAACATGTTTGAAAAAGTACTTACAAGTCTGGAAAAAAGAAACAGCAGGCTTCTCTTCAACTACTGTCAATAAATCTTGTTTTGATTCTATGTTATCATTTTCCTAAAGGAAATCTCCAGCAAAAATCACTATCGGAGGTTATGTGTCCATCTTCCTCATCTTACTTGTTCCTTCTGGCAGACTCTGAGCTCCCTGTGGACCCAGCCCCTTCCAGGTCCTGCAAAATGCTTAGCTATTACTATTACTATTCACTAAACATATTTAAAGAGGCCCTATTACTATTAGGTGCTGGGGTGACACCAGAGCACGAAACCCTGCTCTTGTGAACTTACTAGCGGAGGAACACAGACAAATCCATAAAACAATGTCACAGGCTGATAACTATGTTGAAAACTGAAGCAGAGTAAGGGGGAGACAGTTAGGGAAGGGCGGGGTTTCTTTTACACAGCTGGTTGTTCAGAGAAGGCTGCTCTGATGAGATGACATTGCAAGAAGTACAGGGTAAAGCAAAAGAATGACCCATGCAGGCATCTGGGGGAAGAGCTTTCCAGGAAGGGGAAACAGGCGTGCAAAGGCCCAGAGGCAGGCATGTGCTTGCCTGCCTCCCAAAACAGCAATGAGCTCTGTCTGGTCGCAGTGGAGACAGCAAGGGGCTTTGTCGGCGCCATTTACTGAATTTTTTAAAAAAGATTTATTTATGTATTTGAGAGAGAGCGCGAGAGAGCTGAGGCTGTGGGCAGAGGGAGAAAGCGAATCTCGAGCAGGCTCCCTGCTGAACACCGAGCCCTGCGTGGCGGGAGGCGGGGAGGCTCCGGATGGCTGGAGGCTGTGCTCCAGCTCACGACCCCCAGATCAAGACCTGAGAGGAATCAAGAGTCCGCGGCTTAACCGAGCCACCCAGGGGCCACCACTGACGGAATTCTCAGGAGATGGTGAGCTATCGGGATGATCCGAGAAAAGGAGTGTCCTGTTCTGACCTCCTCAGCTGCAGTGTTGAGAAAAGATATGGGGGACAGGGTGGTACGGAGTTGGGGCGGGGGTGAGGGGTGGGGTGGGGTGGGGTGGGGTGGGGTGGGGTGGGGTGGGGTGGAGTGGGCTAAAAGGCCCGGCCATGGAGAAACAATTGCAACTATGTAGGCAGGAGATGTTGAGCCAGGGCCTATTTAGCCAATCTATGGCAAATCCAGGCCTCCATATTTCCCATCTGTCATATTTCCCAACTTACCGTTTTCCGCTAGATTCCCCGCCACCCCGCCACCCAGCCACTCCGGCCGAGGAAATTCGTTACTTGCTCTTACAGAGACTCTTGAGGGAGGGGGAGAATGACTTTCAGTCCCCAGCGCGCTGCGCGATCGTTTCCCGGGCTCCGGGCCTCGGACAGCGCTCCCGCGCGGCCGGGCTAGACGTCGGGGGTCTCTCACCAGCGTCCACGTCCCGAACCCGGACTCGCCCTTCGCTGCGCCCGCGCCGCCCCCTACCTGCACCCCAGATCCCCCCGCGCTCCCCGGACGCCCGGAGCCCCGCTCATCCCGCACCGCAGCCGCCGACTACCGCCCGCAGGATCTCGGCCGCTCGCTCTCGCTTTCGTTTTCCCCGCGGGCTCCGCCTTCCGCGGCGGCCGCCCGGCGCTCTCCCGCTCCTGGAGCGCAGGAAGCTGGAGCCTCCCTCCGCGGCCGCGCCGGGCGCACTGCCACCCACGTGCCGCCCCTTGGCCGCCAGGCGCGCAAGGACCCTGCGGGGGCACCCCCTTCCTCTCCGCCCCTCCGCCACCCCGGCTCCCGCGTCTGCTTATGCCACGCCCCGGTGCGCGAGAAGGGTCAGCAGGGAGGAAGGGAGTACACCGAGGTCCCCCAGCAGCGGCGGTCGGCCAAGGTGGATATTATCCGCTCCATTTCATGAACGAAAAAAAACAGCAAATTAACCCGCACAGAGTCCTGCTGCTAAGTGGCAAAGCCAGGATTCAACTCAAGGTCAGGCCCGTAAATACCAAAGTACTCCGTCCCCTTTTCACTCTGCTACCTCCTCACCTTTACAAGGCCGGGGGGGGGGGGGCGGGGGATGAAGAGCCCTGGGGACCTAGCCTTCCCTCAGTCAGTTTCCACCCATCCATCCATTCATTCAACAGGTCCTTGTCTTCGCCGTTGTAAGCACCAGCCAGTCCAGCCATGAGGAGAGCCACCTACCTGCTCCCTGTGGGACCTCGTGGAGTTTTCCTACCAAAGCCCCACTAAGTAGTCCTCTATTTATAAGAAACAGACGCGGTGATTGAGGCGTGCTGAAGACTTAAAACAATACTGACAAGTAGGTGCCATTACTATGCCTATTTAACAGATGAGAAAACTGAGGTCTGAGGCACAGAGAAGCAATTCAGTCAGTAAGCAGGAGAACTGGGATTAGAACCAGAAGTCTGTACCCTCAGCATCTTAGCTAGAGTGGGGAGTGAGGTGGTGCCAAGATGGACCTCGCATATACATTCAGTATTCGGCATTGGCTCTAGGAGTCCCTCCCCACTTCTCTCCTACGTCCTTCTGGAATTTCAGGGTATCAATGGCTAAACACTATATTTTCTTTATAGCTTATGTCCTGGGCATGATTTAAATTCCACAAATGTGAAGTACTGGTGGAAGGTTTGTAAGGTAGATAGGAGGCAGAGCCATCTTTCTGGGGCATTTCCAGATGACAAAAAGCTCCAGCAATGGCAGGAACTTGCATGAGACCATTTGCCAGTCTTGTGGGTGTGTGGTGGCTGTGGCAGCATCAGCAGGAGTAACAGTGACAAGTTGTCGTTTAAAGAAAGGAAAGGACAAGCTTCTGTCGACCCACATCACTGAGCTCGTGGGGAGTTCCCTGTGACCAGGTGACTGAGAAAGGAAAAGTTGCATGAAGCACAGTACACTGGCATTAATCAGAAGTGGATTGAGTTAGGGGCGCCTGGGTGGCTCGGTCGTTAAGCGTCTGCCTTCGGCTCAGGTCATGAATCCAGGGTCCTGGGATCGAGCCCCGCATCAGGCTCCCTGCTTGGCGGGAAGCCTGCTCTCCCTGTCCTTCTCCCACTCCCCCTGCTTGTGTTCCCTCTCGTTGTGTCTCTGTCAAATAAATAAATAAAGTCTTAAAAAAAAAAGTGGATTGGTGT
Organism: Eumetopias jubatus; assembly: GCF_037043125.1. Lineage (NCBI taxonomy): Eukaryota > Metazoa > Chordata > Mammalia > Carnivora > Otariidae > Eumetopias > Eumetopias jubatus. The sequence goes on from NW_028274815.1 coordinate 30,697,300, forward strand.
TCTACAACAGCCCCTCTGGGAGGTGGCCCTGAAAGATAGCGGGAGAAAGGAAATCCTGCCCGTGGACACAACTTTGAGCAGTACCTTTAGTTGTCACGTGGAAAGGGAGAAAGCTGGTGGCTTGGATAGAACCAGTGTCTAGCAGGTTAGCTGGATCGTCAGAGGTTTGGAAGGAACAAGATCAAAGGATTCGTGATAAGGTGGCCTGGGGAAAACGATGTGGGTGAACCAGTTAGACACAGAGTATGAGCATATTGTGAATGTTCATCAAAGGCATCCTTTTCTGAGGAGGGTTTTGAGAAGCAGGAGGTCAGGAAGACTTCTGTAGACGTCAGTCAGTCTTTTCCCCAGCCACGCCGGGTGCTTGTTCAAGGAATGAGGAGACTGTGGCAGTAGGAACATATGATATGTGTGAGTTCATCAACATGAAATTCTCATCAAGGCTGATCTGGCTGCTGAGCACCCAATATCTCACATCAGGGACCAACTCTGGGCCCCAGTGGAGAGGACCATACGCCAAGGGAGACCAGCCAGCCACTTTGTGGCAGACAGGGAACGCCAGGACCTTTCATCACCATGTGGGCAGGAATTTGCCCTCTGGGGGGTGAACCTTTATTGCAGATATGGATTCAGTTTCCTTCCTGCAATGCTTCTGCCAGCATCATTGTTGGACATTCTGAATACCTTGCTCACCATCATCATATCCCTCACTAAGAAACCCATTTTACAGAAAAAGAAGTGACTGCCATAGGATTCAATGACTTTATTCTGAACCTCATTACCCCAAGCAGGCGGCCATATTGGGCAGTAGGGTGGAGTAATGAAGACTCAGGTATAGCCCCAAGTAGGAGACAGCACTTAGCAAGCTGGGTGTGCTGCCCTTCATGGGCAGTTATGTTCTAAACCAAATTGCTGTTTTTTTTTTTCATGGCCAGGACACATGAACTCAGGGAATAGTAAAAGTGAGAGGGTTGTGTCCCAAAATTAAACCTAGTCAGGGGCACCTGGGTGGCTCAATCAGTTAGGCATCTGCCTTTGGCTTAGATCATAATCTCAGGGTCCTGGGATCAGCCAGTGTTGGGCTCCCTGCTCAGCAGGGAGTCTGCTTCTCTCTCTCCCTCTTCCCCCAGCTTGTGCACCTGCCCACACACTCTCTCTCTTTCAAATAAATAAATAAAATCTTTTAAAAAATAAAATAAAAAATAAACCTGGTTATGCACTTGCAAAATAGTGTTTCCTATTCCTATGACATTGGGCTGTGTTTCCACTAGGGGACACATAATTCTTTGAATAGGAATTTGAAACTCTATCTGGATATTGCCATCAGGCCAGCAAGGAAATAAAGGGGTTACTGAATTGGCTGGGGGATTGATAAGGGAAAACAGTGATGCAGCCACACAACAGAGTCAGGGTCAAGCATGTCTTCAACCCAGGAGTTCCTCCACAGTTGCTTCTAGTAATTTCCTGTTCAGTGTTACATGTTAATGGAAATCTATAGCTGTTCAACAAGGAAGGACTGTTTGGGGCTCAAATCCTTCAGGATTGAAGGTTTGTGTCACCCTACTGGCTGGGAATATTTCTGAGGGCAAAGAGAACAATGAATAAGGAAGTAATAAACACCATCTGTGGTTTCATTTCCTACTGCAGAATAAAGGACTGTAGAAGCTACACATTTTTCTTCTTTGCTTTTTTTTTAGGTATTAATGAACTTCTTTTAATTGCTTTACCTTTTCCTTTTATATGAGATTTGCTGCTGGTGGTGAATTTTATAAAATGGTCTTTAAGTTAGAGTGTCTTAAGGTGGAATTTGTGCCTAAAAGAGAAAAGGAAGGAACATCACATAGCATTGGGTGTAAAGATTCGGGGGATAGGATAAGCATGTTTTCGTTTGAAGGAGGGAACAGCAGCATTAGGTGGGAACAGAGTTCTGTTGTTGGCTTGAAAGATTATTAGTGGAAGCTGTGGGCTGCACTAGATATGTTAATTTTTATTTAGCTTCCATTCTCACTCCCTTCTATGTCTCCCTATCCCCTGGGTTATAATGTATGGAAGGTTAAAATCACATTTTCCAGATTTCTATGGAGTTAAAATTCTGCACATAATTTTAGTTCTGCCAATGACTGATGAACAGTGGTGCAAGATCTGGAAGATGGAGGGGAGGAAAAGACCACCCTTCTGTGACAGAACGAGCTGACAAGCAAGCACCTGTGCTCAGTGGTGTATACAGGAACTGGACTCCAGGTGCCCTTGTCAGTGCTCCGAGGGCATGGGGCATCTGTGGTGGCAGAACTCTGGATGGCAGATACAGATACTCCATTCTGCCATCCCTTCCAACACATACACGTTCATTTCCTACTAAATCATTACGCTCGACATTCTTACAGTGGTTTCTGTTTCCGGTACTGCACCAGGAGAAACCTCCCTGGACACGGAGCCTACACTGAGAGAGTAGAGTTGAGAAGTGAAGATTAGGAATCAGGTCCTTGTCTGAGCTCTGGATCAAGCCTCACCTGAACCAGACACATCCTAGACAAGTCTGTTAAAAGAAGGGCAGTGCAGTCAATTAAGTGGCTGACTCTTGATTTTGGCTTGGGTCATGCTCTCAGGGTCGTGGGGTTGAGCTCTGTGTCAGGCTTTGAGCTCAGCAGGGAGTCTGTCTAAGATTCTCTCTCCCTCTCCTTCTGCCCCTGCCCTCCCCCGCCCCGTGCTCGCTCTCTCTTAAATAAATAAATAAAATCTTTTTTAAAAAATGAGGGGGGCACCTGGGTGGCTCAGTCGGTTGGGCATCTGGCTCTTGGTCTCAGCTCCGGTCATGATCTCATGGGTCATGAGATCCAGTGGTGAGGGCCTCCGTGCTCAGCTCAGCAGGAAGTCTGCCTGAGATTCTCTCTTCCCCCTCTCCCTTCGCCCCTCCCCCCTCTCCAAAATAAACAAATAAATCTTTTTTTTTCCATGAGAGTAGTCATTTATTAACTGACCAGATTACAAAAATAATCATGGCAGATACCTTAGTTCATCCTTCTAATAAGCCTATTGATCTGGTCTTCCCTGTTACCAGCATCTCCATCTTCTACAAAATGGGTGGTCTTTTTCTTCATTCCCCCTCATGGAGAAGATAATTTGAAGGGCCATAAAAAGTTGTTTGCTTCTTTGAAACGTTTTCCAACGGTATAGATCTCGTGAATCAGATCCTCCATGCAGATGATGCCATATTTACCAAGAGATCGGGCAATCAATGTGTTATCTGTCAGGGCAATTCGCTTCTTGTTGATTTTGCCATAACCACGCTTGTAGATCAATTCATTCACTGACTTCAGATTTGGGTACCCCCATGCTACATAAGGTTCCACAATCCTTAGCATGTTAACTGAAGCCTTGTTGAGCTTAACAAAGGTGCCATTGAAGATCTGGTGAAGGCGAAGAAGCTGCAACACCTTTCGAACCTTTGGGCTCACACCATTGATACCTCTGATCCTGATGACAAATGCCAATTTGGGTTCTGCAGAGGTTGCCAGCTTTTCTTGCCATCCTTGCCATTCGAATCTCAGTTCTGTACATCTGCCTATATTCCTTGTGGTAATGCTTAGCTTTTTCATAGATAAGCTTCCTTCTTGCCTTTCGAAGCATCTTCTGAGCAAACTTCTTCCTCAGACGCTTGATCTTCAACTCTGCGAAATTCCTTCGCTTCTTCTTAAGGGTTTCTGGCACAGCAGGAACCTTCTTTTTCTTCTCTTCTGCACCCTCCATGGTTCCAGCCGGAAAAGAGGAAAAATCTTTTTTTTTTTTTAAAGAAATTCATTTCTATTTAAACACTTAAGGACATAGTATGGTTTTTGCCCAACATCACATTTCCAGTACAGCGCTGCACATAGTAGGCACTCAATAAAGATTTATTGAATAAATTAGTGAATGAAGTGACTTTTTTACCAAGAAGTGGTTTTTAGAATATTAGATCAGTTAGGATGCTTTTGATGTAATAAACATAAAATCAAACACAAATTGGTTTACAGTAGAAAGCAGAGGAAGAGAGGATTCTTTTTTTTTTAAGATTTTATTTATTTATTTGACAGAGAGAGAGAGCACAAGCAGGGGGAGTGGCAGGCTGAGGCAGAGGGAGAAGCAGGCTCCCCGCTGAGCAGGGAGCCCGATGCGGGGCTCGATCCCAGGACCCTGGGATCATGACCTGAGCTGAAGGCAGATGCTTAACCGACTGAGCCACCCAGGTGCCCTCATCAACTAAAAGAATTTTTAAGAATTTTTAAGAATTTTTATCCAGTCTTTCTTGGTGTTCTGAAGGAAGGGTTTTTAGTTTATGTCATCCACAATACTACCAGAAATAGTAGCCCTGCAGTCTTTCTCAAAGCAATTTTATCTAACTTCTATGAACCATTCTATTCTTAATGGTAAAGAAGTAAAGATGTAAAGATTAAGGATTGTTAAAAGGTTTTTTTCCAGAACATGCTTTACCTTCTCTTGTAAATTCCACATGACTACCTGGGCCTCTGTGGTAGAAAAGCCTTTATGCCACAATAACACAATCTCTAATATTTAGCTTTGAACTAAACGTTGTGTTAACTAGAAATATAAAGCCCCTTAAGAGAGGGGCCTCCGTAGGGCCTCCTACAGAGACATGTACAGAGTAGATGAGCAATGCATTTTCCTTGAATCATATGAGGACAGGATTTAGTCATCGGACTTCAGTGCTGAGCTGGAATTACATTTCCCCCCAATAGTAAGTTTGAGACAGCCACCACAAGTGCTTTGATCCTCAGTGAGAGATAGAGGAATTATTCTGGGAGGACAAAAATTTGTGCATCATTGGGAGAGCTGTCTCATCTACACTCAAACACCGATTTATGTGTGTTTCTGATAATATCTGCTTATGCTCTGATGTGAACCCAGAGCATGAAAGAAGTGAAAAGCCCAGCATCCCCCATTAGCGAGACTATCCCCTTTGGACAGCTAAATGGCCTTTCCCCCAAAAGCGAGCAAAAAAGTCTGAGTTCAGAAACTTCAAATGTTGTCAGTATTATTAAATTCATGTTATTTATATCTAAATGTTATTGAATTTTCATTATTTGGTTCTTTGATTAACTTCTTATTTCATTATTTAAATTTAATTATTATTCATCAAAATAAAATATCCATGCCTGCAGCATTAACCAGAAATCAAGCTTGGCAATAGGATTCATGCTTCAGCTTTGCTCCTAGGGAAGTGCCTGCTAAGCACTCTTTGAATTTTGCATCCATTTCCTGGTTCTGAGTTTCACTGAACAAATTTTTCCAATCGCCAACTTCACCTGCAACACACACAAAACAACAGACCCGGACATCTGTTAGAATATTTCTTTCTATCTTCTTTTTTTGGGGGAAATCGGAGGGGGAGATGAACTACGAGAGACTATGGACTCTGAGAAACAAACTGAGGGTTCTAGAGGGGAGGGGGGTGGGAGGATGGGTTAGCCTGGCGATGGGTATTAAAGAGGGCACGTACTGCATGGAGCACTGGGTGTTATACGAAAACAACGAAGCGAGGATCATCACATCAAAAACTAATGATGTATGGTGACTAACATAACATGATAAAATAAAATAAAATAAAAAAAGAATATTTCTTCCTGATTTTTTTAGCTACTTTATTTTATTTTTATTTTTATTTTTATTTAGGTGTAGTTGACACACAGTGTTACATTGGTTTCAGGTTCAACAACTCTCTAAGTGATGCCGTGCTCATCACAAGTATAGCTCCCTTCTGTCACCTGTATGCAACACCTTACAGTTCCACCGAGCTGTATTCCTAATGCTGTGCCTTTTATTCCTGTGACGTATTCATTCCATAACCAGAGATGTGTACCTCCCCACTCCCCTTCACCCCTTTTGCCCATCCCCCCCCCCACTATTTCTTCTCGATTTTACCATTTTTCAGTGCGGCATTTCACTTTGAAATGTGAAAATGACACATGAAGAAAATTAGTCTTAAGAACGAATGTAAGTCTTGTAAAATTAACAGTATCACTGGGGCTTCCCCATTGGTGGCATGGGAGGTGATGTGCTTTTTACATCACTGAGGGGACAATAGAGTTCAATGATCTATCCCCACCCCTGTCTCAAGCCTTGAGACCTAAAATTCCACTTTTTGAGAGTCATTTTTTTTCTCTGTGAAGTCTTTTAAATACTTTTCCCCTTGAGAAGTTGTCATTTTACAGCAGGTTTTTGTGAAGACCTCAGATACTGAAAATTTTGCAGGAAGTTATTATTTTCCTGAGATTAGTAAATGTTTTTCTTATTACTTTTAAAAACAAAGGAAATTACTTCTTTCTTTAGAATCTTTTGGTGATTTGGGTTGAAGGTGCAAGTTCCTTGTTGCATAGCCATTTGAAATGTCTGTTTATTAAGAGGGTTTGATGACAGGAGGAAATGCTTAGATATATGAAGGGAATAACGTAAAACACAAAACTGTTTACAAATGTCATCCGCTGACATCACAGAGTAAGGCTGGAAGAAATATGCCAAAAAAGTTAAACATGCCTCTGGTGGGAGAAATGTGGATAATTTTTAATGCTTTTGCACATTTTCCCGTGCTTTCTGAATTTTCTACGAGGAATATTGTAAAAATTTTAAATTATTACTTTATTTTTGAATTTTTCTGTTCTGAATAGTGCTTGATTAACAATGTACAGAAAAGTCCTATTTTTTCCTCTCCTTTAAAGTTCATCAAACAAGGCATAAAAATCAGGGATAAATTCAGGAATCAAACCAAAGCCAGATTTATATTCAATGTTCCATTCACAGTGAGGATTTTAAATGGGTCTTCATTTGATAAAGTGTAGTAGAGTCAAGTAAACCCATGTTCAAATCCTGACTCCATCAATTATTAGCTTTGTGGCAATGGACAAATTAATAACCCTGAGCTATGGTGCCCACATTAGTAAAATTAAGGAATCAATATCTTTTTTTTTTGCTATAAAATTTATGCCCAGCAAAAGGTCTAACACACGATAGATGCCTGATAAATGATAGTTGTCGTTGTGATGTGTGCTGGTTCTAAATCACATTATACTTTTGTTATATATGCAACTAAAAAGCCTGGTAATCCCTAAGCTATATTATCATAAATTTATGTAAGAAATTAGAATGCTTTAATGAAATTTAGGTAAAATCATCAAGTGACAGACATAGCTAGTTGCCTATCCAATACTCATTATCTCTTCCTTCCTTATTAACAAAACCCCAATTTTAATTTAGTAATAATGTTCCCACCTTAAAAAAAAAAATCACAGTTCCCAGGCAACAGGGCAGAGAGAGGTGGCCAATGAAGTGTACAAAGTTACTGATGAGGCTTCCCACAAAGTTCTTTAAAGGGACCCCACTCAGCTAATACACTTAATTCTGTCTCTTGCTAGTCCCTTATTTTAATAAAACAATACTTTAATTTTAATGTAATGGCAGTGTTCTGGCTGCTATCTTGCCATCACAAAGTGACAAGCAGAAAGGTAGAAGGAACCTAGATATTGCAGACCTGCCAGACTAGTTCTGAACTGACTGTGTCAAACTTCTTGTTGAGGGAGAGAAAAAGGAAATCCCGTATTAACTTAAAGTCTAGTTATGTGGATTGCCTATTACATGCAAATTGTGGGTGTCCCAGAAACCAGGGCGACTTTACCTTTGCAGAACAGAAACGGGCCAACAGCACCATGTGTTTCCCGGGACTTTGCTCGCATTGCTTGGAAGGTACTCTGGGCTGACATGGTTTGAATCTGCTCCCCAGTTAAAGAGAATCCAAAGAACTCAGCAATTTGTTTTATTCCAGCAGCCAGGTTCTGAAGACAAAATTTTCAAGGATAAACTTCTTTGTATGGGAATCATGCCATAGCAAAGACAGGCTTCTTAGCCAGAATGGATTTATTAAGCTTAGCTCTCTATTTATCTCACTATCTTTAGACTTCCCTTGATACTTCTATATCAATATTCAAGATGGCCCTACATGATATTCTGTATTGATTTTACTTTGTAGTTTCAATGTATGACTCTTCCTGAACTCTTCAGGATACAAATAATGACAGTAAGCGTTAAGTAGTAGGTAAGAATCTTATCTAAGGTGATACTAAAAAGCACCAGTCTAGATGAGCTGAGGAAATTAATGTAATTGTACGTGCTCGTTCCAATTCTCTTTTCTTCTGAATTCTATGTTTAATTCCATTACGAAAGTCTAATTTTTGGAATCATAAAAACTAGGAGTCTTGAAATTTATCTTGTCTAAATACCCTTGTAAATCATGAACCTCCTCAACAGTATCCCTGACCACGAAGATTCAAAAATCTCCTAGAACAGTTTCTTAAACTGTATTCTACAGAACATTAATTTACTTTAAGGTGGTTATAGATGTTTCATGAAAAAAAAAAAGGAGGGTGAAGGGTTGAGGTCAAATAAGTCTGGAATCCTTTCAGTTAAATAAAGATAACCTTTTTGTTAGTTTTTCCTACAGGATCTCTGAATCTTTACTATGCCAGCTACAGTGTGAACGTCCCAAAGGAGTAGCAGTCCCCAAATCCATTTGAATAGGCAACCTCTAAGCAAGAATTATTAACATCTGGGCAACACTGACATTCCATAGAACACAAGTTTTAGAGACATTACTCTTGGCTAGAAGGAGAACAGATTAAATTGGTATGTTCTTTCATGTTTCATAGATGCACTCTATCAACGGAAGGGACAGGTTCAGTTATACTTTCCTTTGATAAGAATTTCAGGGGAGACTGGTGTTAAGAACTCACTTCCACTAGAAAGCATCTGACATACTCCCTTCTTTTTAACATACTTTCTTCACTGGAGTTCCAGGACCCTGGCTTCCTGTCTACCTCAATAGCCACTCCTCTGTCTCCTTTGCTGATTCCCCCTGTTTCCCAAACTCTCTCTATGGGGGACTCCAGGGCTCAGTCCTTGGTCTTCTTCTCTTCTCCATCTGTAACTTACATACATGGGTATGTAATCTCATGTGCCAAATTTATACAGCCCAGAACTCTCTCTTCATTCAAGACTTTTATACCCAACTGCCTACTTGACCCCTCCATTTAGATGACTGATAAACATCTCACACTAAACATACCCAAAACCAAACCCCTGATCTTTCCCACAATCCCGCTTTCACCTACTGGCATCTCCTACTCAAATGATGACAACTCAATCCTCTCAGTTGGTCAGGCCAATAATATTGGAGTCTTATCTGATTTCTCTTTTTCTCTCACCACTCTTTCTTCCGTTCAGTCCAGCAGGAAATCCTATTAACTCTTCTTCAACATATATTCAGAATTCAACCACTAATCACTGCCACTGCCCCTTCTGGCCTGAGCCATCATCTTCCTTTGCTTGGACTATTGCAATACTCCCTTCATGGGTTTCTCTACACTGTCTTTGCTTCTCCCTAGTACGTTCTCATACACCAACCAGAATGAACCTATTAAAAACACACCAATTCCTATCACTCTTCTTCTCTTACAATGGCTTCCCATTTCACTCAGAGTGAAAGCCAAAGGAATTTCAATGGCCTGCCACATGATTCCCATACTTCACTCTACCTCATTCCCTTGCCTCTGTTCTCATTGGTTAATCTCCCCAGGTTCAACCCTACTGACCCCGCCACATTCACCTCCTTCATGTCACTTAATGATGCCAGGAACACTCCAACCTTAGAGCCTTTGCTCCAGTTGATTGTGTATGCCTGGAAAGCTCTTATTCCAATTACCTACTTGGCTCACTCCCTCTCTTCTTTAGATCTTTGCTCAAATCACTTACTTTCCATGAGGTTTCCGCCAACTACCCTATTCTATACTGGGATATGTGCAGCATCCCAGTTCCCCACCCCTACCTAACATTTCCAATTTTCCTTAATCAGCTATGCCATTTTTGTCTTAAATATTATAAACATTAAAAAAATATTGTGTTTATTATTTATCATTTTCTCTCACCGCCTTCTTCAGCTAGAAGGTAAGCTTCTCCAGAGCAGTGAACTTCTTCTGGCCTGTTCACTGATGTATCACAAGGGCCTAGAACAATGCTGAGCACTCACTCACTAAATGTTCGTGGATAAACAATTAAAAAAAATAACATCATATGGAAAAATCAATTCACAGCCAAATGCATATTCAATTAAATCTCAACTGAAACCTACCTACTATTTTTGCCATTCTTAAATTGGACCATCTATCATAGCAGAAAATAAAGCAGCCACTCTTAATCATAAGTTGCTAACCATTATTTTATTTCTGTTTAATAAACAACCTAAGCCCCTATGCATTGTATTTTTTTCCTAGCCTGTCCCACATATTTGGAATATTTTTTTTTTAACTGAATACAATATTCACACAACCAGACATTAAAAGTAAGTGCTCCATGTTATATTTTATAAGAAATTTTGCCATAGAATGTCAATAATCATAATCTCACCTTTTTCAGGTCTTCATATAACAGGAACTTAACGTTTTCATCATCAAGATGTTTGTTCCAATTAACGGCAAAATCAAAATAACTTCCCCAAGAAACTAAAAACACAGGGAAAAAAATTCTTAAGGAATTTTAAATAACTGAGGCTAAAATGATAGATGGTTAATTTATGCTCTAAAATATAAACTATACATATGTGTATATGCTCAAACAAGATTTTTTTTAAAGATTTATTTATTTTAGAGAGCACACATGCCAGTGGGGGGAGGGGTAGAGGGGGGAGAGAGAGAGAGAGAGAGAGAGAGAGAAGCGGACTTCTCGCCGAGGAGCCCACCAAAGGGCTCCACGAGAGGCTTGATTTCATGACCCCGAGATCATGACCTGAGCCAATATCAAGAGTCTGACGTTTAACCGACTGAGCTACCTAGGCACCCCTCAAACAAGATGTTTATTTGTTATTACAAATCTCTGCTCCAAAAGAATTGGCATAAACCATTCCTATTGTCAGATTTCTATTCATTTTATTATTTTCATAAATAATAACACAACTAAGCTAGTTGCAAAAGTGGTTTGATAAAAACTATCAGACATTCATGAATATTTAGGTGAATAAAATAATCCAGAAATAGTGAATGATACATGAAAACTGACAGTGCCAGAAAGAAAGAAATGATGAGACAGATATTATCTAGATCAGCATTGCCCAATAGAAATTTAATGCAAACCACAACTGTAATTTTTATTTTATTTAAATTCTATTACAATCGAGCCCCACATCGGGCTCTCTGCTCAAGTGGGGAGCCTGCTTCTCCCCTCTCCCTCTGCCACTCTGCCTACTTGTGCTCTTTCTCTCTCTGTGCATCAAATAAATAAATAAAATCGTTTAAAAAATACTTGATGTATTTTTCGATTTCTAAAACTTTGGTTGAAAAAGTAGATTCATACACTCAACTTGTACCAAACTTATTTAAAAGTCTCCAATAACTGAACTGAGTATCTGTTTTTAAGTTTAAATTTAAGCTAATTCAAATTAAATAAAATTTAAAATTTAGCTCCTCGATTGCACTTGTCACATTTCAAGTGCTCAGTTGCCACATGTAGCTAGTGGCCCCCATCCTGGACAGTGCAGATCGAGACACTGATCAGCTGTGCTGCTTGCGGACTGTGTGACTTTGAGCAATTTGCTAAACCCATTTGTACCTTAGGATCCTCATCTGTAAAATGGGGTTTTTAGGAGGTTTAAGTGAATTAACACATATCAGATGCTTAAAACAGCCCCTGATTTATAGTATCCACTCAACAAATTTTAACCATTATTGCTATATCATTAATAATAGTAATATTCTCATAATTATTATCATTATCATGAAGCCCTTGCTTTGAGCCAGGCTGTTTCTACATGTTTTATTTGTTGTGGCAAATAAGTTGTAAGTTTCATACCCATATCCGATACACTTCCGTTTTTGTTGCTACCCAAACTGATTGCTTGGGTCTAAGCCAACTGTGAGAATTTGGGTTCCTGTTTTTCAGCCTCTCTCAGAGCTGTGGTTGGCCAGCAAGACACAAGCAGGAGTCTGCTGGAAGGTTTCTAGCAAACCTGTTGCTGTCTTGTTAAGTCTTCTTCGTGAACTGAAGGGGATGCTTGGAAGGACAGTAGCCAACTTGAGAGTATGTTGCAAAAGGGGCAAAAGGGAGAGGCCAAGGGAATGTCAGAGGTGTTGGCCTGACATCACTGGGCTGGGCAGCTGAACCAGCTGCCTACCTTCAGGCTTCTTGTTTAGTGAGAAAAATAAAACACAATCTATTTAGGCCCCTGTGGTCAGGTTTTCTATTCTTCCAAATACACTATTAATTGGTACATTTTATCCTTCAATCTTTAAAGCAATCCAATGTGATAGGTTTTAACAATTTTTAAACCTGTTTTGTTGATGGGGAAATAGAAACCCAGAGAAGCTAAGTCACCACTTCAAGGTCACAGGGTTAGTAAGTTATGGGTATTGTCATCTTTCGACAACTGTCTGACACAAAAGCTAGGGCTACCAAACAAAATGCTATACTGTCCCACTTCCTGTAGGTCGGATACTCTTCTCCTTACTTTAGAAGTAAAGAAACCAAAGTTCACAGCGATCAAATGTCTTGCTCAAAATCACCGAGGCATGAGTGATTTGAACATGGGTTTAAGTTCTAGCTCTGCTCACTGGGTTATATAAGACTGATGAATCACTGAACTCTGCCTCTGAAACTAATAATACACTATATGTTAATTAACTGAATTTAAATTTAAAAATTAATTAATTAATCTAAAAATGTTCTAGTTCTGCTACTTAATGGCTGCGTGACCTTCTTATGCCTCTATTCCCATCTTTATAAAACGGGGACAATAATAGTATTTATCCTCGTAGGGTTCTTATGAGAAATGAAATTTAAAAACGTATGCAAGGGATAGCATATAGTGCCTGGCATGTAGTAATTGTTCAGTAAGTGGTAAGTATTTTATTCTCTCTAATGTTAATTATAATATATAGTAGTAAGTGATGAAGCCCAATCCAGACCTCTCATTCCAAATCCTGTATGTTTCCCAGTACGTTGAGCTTCCTCCCTGGGTTGAATTTAACAAGTTTGTAAGGCAGACACTTTATTCAAGTTAAGCCCAGCACATTTTATCATTGTCAATCAAATAATTAGGCTGAAAGAGTGGCTAGAGCCACAAAGATTTCCTACGATAGATTGTTCCAGTGATGACAGCTTCTCATCACTAAATGCCCTCTCATGTCATCAATGGGGGGCAGTTTCAGACTTGCCTTGACTGCCTCCTCCAACCAGTCTCAGTGAGTGGTTTCCAGACAAACTAAACTTTCTTCAAGGTGCTTCATAAGCACCTTCCGTGCACTATTTTTTTCTCTCCTACACCCCAATCCCCATACTTCATCTTTCCTTTGGGGCCAGTACTGACTGCACCCAGTGTCCATGCATGTGGTTGCTGGGCTGGTCACCTTCAAAAGTGGTCCTCTTGGAGCGACCTGTCAACAACTTCCTTTCTAGGGTCATCTGGCATTAATTCTGCCTTCTACTCCCTGTAAGACTCAAGAGAGCCACGAGTCAGAGAAGGCATCTTTAATCTCTGGCCACTCTACCCATGGGGGGCAGAGTCACCAGTACCTATAAGCAGTGGGACCCCTGGCAAGTGATTTAACTTGTGCAAGGGGCGACTACTGCCTTATTCATAGTTTGTTACGGTCCTAAGCGAAATTATGCACATACAACACCTACGTTAGTACCTGGAGCATCAGTAATTGCAGTTAGCAATAACCAGAGGTGAAACAACAACATGGTCTAGCAAAGCTGATTTCCTTTCTGGCAAACGAATATCTTAGGTGTGGGTTTTTAAGATTTTTAAATTTTATTTTATTATTATTTTTTAAGTTTTTATTTATTTATTTATTTATTTATTTATTTATTTATTTATTTTGGTAATCTCTATCCCTCAACATGGGGCTCGAACTCACAACCCTGAGTTCGAGAGTCACACGCTCTACCCACTGAGCCAGCCAGGTGCCCCTGTCCCATGTCTGTTCGATGCCCACCCCCTACTCATAGTCAACATATGAATTGCCTAAATTATTTTTAAAAACACTAATGTATTATTGTTTGATGAACAGAACTAGTGGTGCTATAAAACTTCATTTAAAAGCAACTTTTCGGTTCCTGGATCCTCCTTAATCTTCTTTCTTTACTGTAAGACACATTTGATTTTTTTGTACTTAATGTGGTCATCTGTTGAAGTAAGAATTATTTTGCCAACAGCTATACCTTGTCCTTTCATGAACTGTCTGAAGAATTCATCCCAAGAGCCATAGCTTGGAATATCAGGGACATCATTGTGGAAATGGAAAAAAGATACTGCTGTATCTTTAGGGTTTCGAAATATCACCAATATCTAGGGAAAGAAAATTAAGTTAGTTTATTCAGGTCTATGTTTTGAACTTTGGAAAAGTGAAGGGGTGAGCAATATCATTGTGTAATCCTGTATACGACTTAATTTTGTTAACATATAGAGAAAGAAGGACAGTAAGAAATTGAAGAAGAGGGGGTAGCAGATGGAGAAATTTGGGGAGAAGGGAGAAAAAAGAAGAAAAAGCAGATTGATGTTGTAGCAGAGAACTTCTGCTAATGAACTTAGTAAAAAGAGTTGTATGTAGAAGATATCGAAAAGGAAAAAAGAGCAAACTCGTTAGAATCGTCATAAGGGCATGACCTGGGAAGTTAAAACGCCAAGTAAAAATTGCAAAATAATATTAAGGAAAATGAAAATAATGTTCAGAGTTTGGTGGGAGAAGATCAAACAGTGATAAGAGTAACCAACGCACCTATTGTTACGTACGCATGACACGAAGTTTGCTATTATATGTGAAATTCAGAAATAAAATGTTTCAGACCTCAGGTAAATAATGCTCACCAGAAAGAACAACAACAACAACAAAAAACCCTTCTGCTTGTTTTCCTAGATTGTACTGTTTTGTAAACACTCTAAATATCTTAGTGGGATTCTGAAATCTATTCACTATAAAACAGATTTTAAAATATGTTCAATTCTAGGTATATGTTTTATATCCCAGCTGAAAATGCATTTGCTTTGCATGAAACAATAGCAAATATAATCTGAAGAAAGAAACAACATAAGAAATACTAAATCTCACAGTTCATTTATTAAAATTCTAAAGATGCAAACTTCATCACATAGCTCAGAAAGGCAATATCTAGACGTTAAAAACTTCAAATTGAAATATGAGTAAGAAGGGACACTCACCTTGGCTTTATTCTTGAAGATGGACCCAGGTAATTTGTCATAATGGAGGTGAGTTGCCAAAATCCTTGGCGATGGAAATTGTTTCATTCTCTTAAAAATATACACAATAAAGTGAAAGTGTGTGTGTGTGTCTTATGGTCAATCACCCTTAAGTGTAGTATCTGAATGGTAGTTTCAAGCATCGCTATTGTTATGCTTTTTCCATTTCCTCCTCCAATTTTTGTTTTGTTTTGTTTTTTGTTTTAGAGAGAGAGAAAAGAAGAGTGCGCTTGTGCACAGGGGTGGGGGAAGGGCAGAGGGGGAGAGAGAATCTTAAGCAGTCTCCACCCCCAGCAGGGATCCCTGCGGGGGGCGGGGGAGGGGCGGGGGGGCTGCTGGGCTCTATCTCACAACCCTAGGATCATGACCTGAGCCAAAATCAAGAGTCAGATGCTTAAGTGACTGAGTCACCCGGGCGCCCCTCCTCCAATTTTTAATTTTTTTCTGTTTTCTTGCTTTGTGGGGGTGAAGAATGGAGAAAATCATAAACAAATAATTTAAATCGTCCTTTTGGACTTCCTTATAGGAACTGGCTTATCTTTTTTTTTTTTTTTTGGTCGTTTTTTGAAAAGTTTACCTTTTCTCGAAATCACATCAAATTCTTGTGTTCAAGACAAGCTCATAATCTGCGGTCTACTCTTTGACTTAATTTGGCTCTCTTCTATAGTCAAGGTCTTTAACAGAAATATTTAAGTTTTTCATAGCTCCTCCAAACCTGTTTTTAATATCTAGCTTTTTTTTTTTTTTACCAAAAAAATTCCAGGGGCATATGGGTGGCTCAGTCAGTTAAGCATTTGGCCTTCAGCTCAGGTCATGATCCCCGGGTCCTGGGATCAAGGCCCACCTTGGGCTCCCTGCTCAGCAGGGAGCCTGCTTCTCCCTCTCCCCCACCCCCACTCCACTCATGCTCTCTCTCTCTCTCTCTCTCAAATAAATAAACAAATAAATGAACAAAATTTTAAATTTCCATTCAAATATCCCAACAGAACCTGAAAGTGCACAGTCACTTGAATATCTGAGAAATATTTTACAAGAGAAATTCTTGTCAGTGTGAGGACTCAGTCATTGATTATTTGTGTGTGTGTATCCACTTCCACTGATAATTTAAAAAATGAAGTTATCTGCTTAATCTGCCAGGGGTAAGGGTTTCATCTTAATATTAGGCCTTTAGTACATTATATGGGCTAAAGCTTCAAGTTTATTTCCACACTTGTAGAGGTCACTCACTGCTTGGTCACATTATTTCCAGTGATAAAATGATATTTAGATATTTATAGCCAATTGTTCTGTAAAAACTTAGTGGAGATCCCAACTCAAGCAAGGGCAAAAAATAAAATGAGGTTTTTTAAAAAAAAAATTTAAGGGGTGCCTGGGTGGCTCAGTTGTTAAGCGTCTGCCTTCAGCTCAGGTCATGATCCCAGGGTCCTGGGATCGAGCCCCACATCGGGCTCCCTGCTCGGCGGGAAGCCTGCTTCTCCCTCTCCCACTCCCCCTGCTTGTGTTCCCTCTCTCGCTGTGTCTCTCGCTGTCAAATAAATAAATAAAATCTTTAAAAAAAATTTAAGTCAATGATATGGGTCCAAGTGGTGGTTAATAGTCATAATACTTAATTTATATCAAACTGTCCTAATTTTTAGTTTTGAATGTCACTTTTACATTCATTCACAGCAATCCTCTCAGGTGGGTATTATAACCCCCATTTTAGAGATTAATAATAGGCTTTGAGGTTTTAAGTGCTTTGTACAAAATCGCACAGGTGGTGATTTTCCGATTAAGTTGTAGTGTGCTGTTTCCACTACACTGCACGGCCAAAAATCACAAGACATATGAGAAATGGTAAAGTTCCTAAAAGGATTAGAAAAATACCCAGGGAGAAAATGAGAAATAACTGTAACAAAACTGATATGCATATAATAAAATGTCGATGAAAATGTAATATGGCCAAACTATAAGCAACGTAGACTGTATGTTTATTTTATTTTATGTTTTAAGTAATCTCTATGCCCCAATGTGGGGCTCTAACCCACAACCCTGATATCAAGTTGCATGCTCCACCAACTGAGACAGCCAGGCATCCCAGGAAAATATATGTATTTTAGGAAAGTCTTCTGTAAAGTGAGTAACTGCTGAGTAAATCTCATCTTCTTACTGATTTCCATTTTAAAATAGGGGCGCCTCGGTGGCTCAGTCAGAACATGCAACGTTTGATCTCCAGGTTGTGAGTTCGAGCCCCACTTTGGGTATAGAGTTTACTTTTCAGAAAAGCTGGAAAACTGGGTAAATGTTAGCATCAATTGTAAAGTTGATGCTAAACACCCTCTTTAGAAAAAATGTTATGCAATGGCCTGGACAGGGGGAAACCAGTGGGGCTTTTCATTGGCCCATCGTTTCTTACGTAGGAAAAAGCTGCTGAAGACTCCTGTCCACACATCCTGAGCCAGTCCTGACCGCCCACGTCTGGGCCCTGATGTGGCTGCTAGCGCCTCGGATACCTCCTGAGCTTGCAGCCAACCACAGGCAGGATGCACACTTACCCCCCACTCCAGCCCACCCCTCAGTCCACGTACATCTCATTTGCATGCGATTTTTTGTGACTTTAGTCCGATCCACGGAAATGGGCTTCCTTCCACCTAAGATCCAACTTTTCAGTTTATATTTGTCATCATGCCAAGTGTCTCTGTCATTTTCCAGAAACCACTTTCTAAGTCTCAATTCAATGACTTATTTCTTAGTAACCCAGCTCTTCCGTCTGCTTGTTGGGAGTCTTGGTAGTAAACACTTCTCAAAGTTTTGCTGAGACTGTGGTTCCCCCTTGAATACAGCTTTCCCTTCCCGAATGCATTTCTGGTGTGTCTAGGCAGGGCCAGGGATGGTCTTCCTCTCACCTGTCCTATCCGAGCCCTGAAGTCCTCAGGCAGATCCTTCCTCCCACCTTTTTCTTGCCTTCCCTGGCAGGGACCAGAGCATCCTGTCTCACACCCAAGCCCCACTTAATTATACTGATAAAGTGAGTAATAATATATGGTAAGGTGAATTAGAACAGGTAGGATGACCTGTTAGAACCTTTACACACACCAGTGACTTACTCTCTCAGCTACTACTTGAGTCATCCCGGAGGCAGGGACATTAAAGGTAATGTCTTCCTGGAAACGTCTGGGGACTGCTGACATAAACTGAGGGTAGGATTATCTGGGCCTTAGAGGAACCCTCCTGTTGGCATCCCACCCAATTCTCTGTCTTCAGAGACAAAGCTTTTTTGTTTTAAATTTTTTTTTAAGATTTTGCTTTTTATTTTTATTTATTTAAGATTTTTTTTTAAAATAAAGATTGTACTTATTTGCAAAAGTGCGAAAGCACGTGCCAGGCGGTGGGGGAAGCGGGTGTCGGGGTAGGGAGAGAGACAAGCAGACTTCACACTGAGTGCCAAGCCAGACTGGGGCTCAACCTCAAGACCCTGAGATCATGACCTGAACCAAAACCAAGAGTTGGCTGTTTAACTGACTGAGCCACCCAGGCTCCCCTAAGATTTTTTTTTTTTTAAAGATTTTATTTATTTGACAGAGAGAGACACAGCGAGAGAGGGAACACAAGCAGGGGGAGCGGCAGAGGGACAGGGAGAAGCAGTCTCCCCACTGAGCAGGGAGCCCAATGCAGGGCTCGATCCCAGGACCCTGGGATCATGACCTGAGCCAAAGGCAGATGCTTAACGACTAAGCCACCCAGACGCCCCTAAGATTTTATTTTTTAAGTAATCTCTACATCCAAATGGGGCTACAAACTTACAACCCTGAGATCAAGAGTCACATGCTCTACTGAACGAGCCAGGCAGGCACCCCTGGTTTTAATTTTTCTTCAGGTTTCTCGGCTTGCTTTCCCTCCTATTTTTCTTTTATAAGTCGGCTGTGCAGAGGTTAAGAAGCTCGAATTGGAAAACTTGGGTTCAAATCCTGGCCCTGCCATTTATTAGCCCCTTGATCTTGGGTAAGTTTCTAATGGTTTTATCTTTTGTAAAATCGTGATGAGGTTATTTCGCCATGAAATGAGATAATCCTTGAAAAGTGCTGGGATAATATGGTAAGCACAAAATAAGCTGCCATGATTTAAGTACTGTACTTTCTGAACACAAAACTAAAAATATCCCCCAAACGGAAGAATTCTTTCTATGATAATTTACTATAAGTTTAAAGGCTGTTTTGTACTAACCTGGTATTTTTCTGGGTCCCCACATTCAAGAATTGGGAATTCTGGATATTCATACTTTTTTTTAGATTCAGCAAATATCAATTCACTAATGATGTGGAGAATCCAATTTGAACCTGTAAGAAAAACAAAGAAAGCTCATTAAGGAGTCTTGATATAGCAAAGGCATGTTACTTTCACATATATATCATAAAAATTAAAACCTACAGCCATCCTGTGGTATGTACAATGTGCATTTGAAATAAACTGGGCTATAAAAGAGTTTTGTGGAAACAGCACTTCTTACGTTAGTACAAAATTCAAGTTATCTTATTTTTCAGATTTTTCCTTTAACAAGTGGCAATGTTTCTTGAATCTATCATATGTTCCTTACAGAACAATGTTATGTTATAGAAATGATTTTTTATTATATATCATGTATTATTTCCCTTATGTTAATGAATATTTTCTATAGGAGTATTATAATTTTGATTTTATTAAAACCCAGCATCGATTAACAGAAAAATATCAGATGAAGATGGCTTTAATAAACCTAAGTGATATTTTTCTGTTAATCGATGCTGGGTTTTAATAAAATCAAAATTATAATACTCCTATAGAAAATATTCATTAACATAAGGGAAATAATACATGATGCCAGTTAAAAAAAATCAAAAGTAGATTGTGAGATTTTATGAAATAGGAGAATTTAGATTCTTAATGTCTCATCCTCCATTGATGAATCACCATGTAAAACTGGTTTGCAAAACTAAAGGATTGATGATGTTTGATCCTGAAAAATAATCTATTACGTGGAAATCATCATATGTATTATAGATATGGGCATGCTTTTGTCTTTAGTCGAGAATCAAGATGAAAATCTTTACTGTTGTCAGTGCTTGATAGCAAATGGACTTTCCTGCATTCACCTTTCTGGTAGCTAGCCCCACCATGAATCCTTTCTGCATCCATCATCCAGCAGACCTCCTCCCTCAGACACCGAGGTTTCTAAATCTAGCAGTTCTAGTGATTGATTTCACAAGTTATGCTCTTAACCGTCTTTTTCTTTTTTTAAGATTTTATTTATTTATTTGACAGAGACACAGCGAGAGAAGGAACACAAGCAGTAGGAGAGGGAGAAGCAGGCTTCCTGAGGAGCAAGGAGCCTGATGTAGGGCTCGATCCCAGGACCCTGGGATCATGACCTGAGCCAAAGGCAGACACTTAACGACTGAGCCACCCAGGCGCCCCTGCTCTTGACCGTCTTGATCATCCTCCCACTGCTTTCTGGCTAGCTTCATGCAGCGATGAACTGCCCTCCTCCCCGACCTTGGCCTTGCACCCTGCCCAACTACTCACGATGAGAAAGTGCCCTTGTAGAAAATGATTTGTCATTTACCACACTTTGGATAAGATGCGAGCACTATGTCATCACTTCTGGCCTCAAAGGTGTCCAAGGCCTGGAAAGTTTCTGAGGTGCACATGGTGATTGGGTACGGAATTCCCTGATGAGTGAAAAACAAGCAAGAAAGTGCAGTTTCTTTTGATTTTTCCAAAGCTTCGTCAATGTAGTCAATAAATTTGGACTTCCTGGCCATGCTGGCTCCCTGCTGATGAACCTGTTCTGTGGTCGTCCAGGGACAGCAACGGCTTTTAATGGAGTTTCAGGAGGTGGAATAAAGGGCTCCCCCAGTTCACATGAGAAATAAATCATTGAATTCTCCCCCCTCCCCCCCCACCTGCCGGTTTGCACGCCCACCTCTGACAAAAGGCAAACCGCAGGTGCAGAGCAGCGTGAGGATCAGGGAATATAACCCCAGGGGTTGATTATATTACCATCATAGACAATCCTCCCAAGGAAAGTAAGAATAGAGTCCATTACCAGAAGATAACAGATATTAACTTTCTAACAAACAGTTCTTTAACTGAATCAGACAATTTTCCATCACAGAATTGAGGAAATTTTGTATGTCAACAGAATATACCTTACTGAGGCAGGTGGTAGATGTAGGAGAGCAACTTTTAATCTCCATTTTACAGCGGGGAAAGAACAGACCAGAGAGGGTTCCTAGTTGGATAGGTTTCTGGGTTTCATTATATTTGTAATAATGTATTTTTAAAATGTTTGTCAAAAGGTAAAATTGGAATATCTGACTGTCCTACTATTTTTATATTTCCATAAACCACATCCCTGTTGGAGATCTTATTACTTACATAACAATGGGATGCTATTCACTGTAGGTGGGAAGGTTGTGTATTTCAGAATCTCCCTCCCAGAAAAGAAAAGGAGTAAGACTGGACTCCTCGCCAAGCTTCTTAGTGGGATTGTCCCTTACATTATAGTCTTTGTTTTCCTGGGGAAGGTAGAATTTAAGGCATTAATTCACATGTTGCTGTTGTCCTTTGCTTGCTTCTTAATGAGTAAAATGATAAAAAAAAACAACAATATGCCTGGATCCTGTTTTGATACTAATGCCTGTAATTATAGGAGGATTTGAGGGGGCTGATTGTGAGCTCTGATTCTTCTTAGTCTCCCCAGGCTGAGGGCAGGCTGTCGGTCTTACAGTTCTACCTACTTGACTCTTATTTTTTTCTTAAGATTTTATTTTTTAAAGTATTCTCTACACCCAGTGTGGGGCTCCAACTCACAGCCCTGATTGTATTCCACCAACTGAGCCAGTCAGGTGCCCCTCCCCCACTTGACTCTTAATTGTCTGCATGCATGGTGGAGGTAAACAGCATGAATGATTGTGTAATTACCTAGATTATATGATACATTTGCACTGGTGTGCTTTCGAGTGCAGGTGGGCCTCCAGTTCTGTACAATCCCATTTTCTGTTTAGCTCCTCGATCCACCCAGGCCTGACATAAGTGATGGGGGACCACTTAGACGGCACCGCCCTGGCTTGGCTCACACTTCCTGGTGGCATCAGCACAGGAGGTTTGTTTAAAGCTCCTTTCCTTGAGATTAAAGACATTGTTCCCTCTTAATGTTTTTTCTTTTCATTTTTTTTCTAGGCTATGGACTTATACCGGGCGGCGGAGGGCGAGAAGAGAGAATTCTGGAAAGAGAGAGAGATTGAGAGGTTGAGAGAGAAAGAGGGAGAAAGAGAGAGCGAGAGAAAAAAAAACTTTGTGACCAAAAATGTCTAGGGTGATTGAACTCTAGTCTGATTAGTAAAGCAGGGAAGCAAGAATCAAGAAGCATATGGCTCTTGGAAAAAAACTGAGGGTTCTTGGAGGGGAGGTGGGTGGGAAGACGGGGCAACTGGGTGATGGGCATCAAGGAGGGCACTTGATGGAATGAGCACTGGTGTTATATGCAACCAATGAATCACGGAAAAAAAAAAGCAGCAGCATATGGCTCTTGTGTGCCAATTGGCCCAAGGCTGATTTTTAGGGGCAGGTAAATCGGCGCCTGCTACGCCATCCTCCTCTTTATGTAGTAGAGTGCCCCTTCAGGATTAAGTTGGGCTTTTCCCCTCTTCTTTACCAAGAGAAGTGCTACTTCCTAGTGTAGTATAGGATTGAAATTTACTTTGGAATCCCACATATAGGGAGAGGGTGTAACCTCTCGGTATTTTGGGGAGTTTATTAAAAAACTGGCTCCCCTCTTCAGAAGTTGAACACCAGGAAGTCAGGGATGAAGTCTAGTTAGTGGATGCTGGAAGCATTCAGGGTCCAGGGCAGTTTAACTGGTGACACTTTGGCATCCTAGACTGGGGGTGATGGAGAAGCACCCCACTCCAGCACGGGGAGTGGGGGTCCTGCCCCCACTTCCCCTGCCCCAGGGACAGTGCTGCCAGAGGCTGCAGGTGCCACTGCTCTGTGTCCTGTGGCCATCTGAAGGGAAGGCTGGGTCATCACCAGGATCCTGGGCTTCTCTTCTCCAGTAGGTGCCTTTTGTCAATAGAAACGATGGGTCATCTAATCTCTGCAACCTCTTGTCAGCTGACGGAGAGAGCTTTATTTTGAGGATCCCAGACAGGTTGCTCTTTCTCTTTCCGTGGGAAAATGGACAGCAAACTTCCCAGGTACTTATTAATGAAGAGATCCCTGCTGCCCCTGCTCTTATGACCACTACAGAGGACTGGGACTTTGGCCAACTTCTGTGCCTTGGGCATGATGAAGCAAGGGAACTTCTTTCTGGTCACTTGCATCCCTCTGCTGGAGTTAGCAAATCAGGGTCACACTGGGGAATGTACAGCTTCCCAAAGGAGCCTTTGGGGGGGTGCTGGAGACTTAGAGGAGGATGAATAGGACTTAATGAACTGGGGATCTTGAGCGTTTGCATTCCAGGGTTAGGGTTGGGGCAGGTCAGTTACTCCTGCCTACTGAAACAGGTCTGCAATTCTAACAAGCTCCCAGGTGATGACCATATTGCTGATTCTTGGAGACTATCACACTTTGGGTTGCAGAGTGTAGAAAAATAACTGAGCACAGGTTTTTCGAGTCAGTGTCTTAAGTTCAAATCCAATTTTGTCTCTTGTTAACTCTGTGATTGTAGGCAGGGTATAACTCTTTCCTTCTCTGTGAAATGAGACACTCATAGCACCTATTATGACATAGGTTTTTTGTGAATATTAAATAAATTAACGGACATAGCCCGCAGTCTGGATCTGCTCTCAGTAAGAAGAGCACGATAAAAGGTAATTTGGTGTGGGGCGGGACCAACGCCAGGAGGGGCGGGGCCGTGCCAACCCTTGCGCACGCGCAGTCGTGCGTGTAAGCCCCTCAGGTAAGAGAGCAGGGCTTCTAGCTGGGCGTCCTGACTCGGGCTCTCCACAGAGCGGAGTGGGGCAGGTTTTGTGGGGGCCTTGCTAAAGTTCTGGGATCATACGGAGGGAAGTTGGGTGTTACTATACCCATTCGGCGGGAGGGCGCGGGACAGGCCCGAGTGTTTCCGGGTCGCTTGGCGACCTTGTCGCCGCGGCCGGGCGGTGCGGCCTGCGTTGTCCGCGCGAGTTGGCCGCGGGCCGGGCGGGAGCGTCCGGGGAGCCCGAGCAGGCGGGAGAGCGCGGGGGGCCGCCGGGGTGCACCGGGGGCCCGGGGGGCGGGGAGCCGCGACGGCCTGAGGATCGTGGGTAGCCAGCCTGAGGCAGCTCTCGGAAGCCTCGCTGGTGCCTTGGTTTTGGACCGTGGGAACCTGGAAAAAGCGCTTTAGCTAATTAAACCCAGGGATGCTGAGAAACCTTGCTCTCCAACATCTAGAGTGCGAGAGACCTTGCTGTTTGACGAATCATTTTGCCTGCGATGCTGAGCCGCGTCGATTTCCAACTGCAGTGCATAGATGAAGCGTTTTCGGACGCAACATTGCACCTTTAAGCTTGTGCACTCTGAATCAGCTTCTCAGCCCAGTGTGATGTGAACCCCATGACACACAGCGCTGCTTTTCTTCGAGCCCATTCGAGGACTGCTTTTATTTTATTTTATTTTATTCATTTATTTTAATTAGGATTCATGCCCAATGCGGGGCTTGACCTTAGGACCCTGAGATCAAGAGTCCGTGGTTCCACCGACTGAGCCACCCAGGTGCCTCGAGCACTGCTTTAAGTTTCACCTAAATTCCATCCTTCTCCAAATTCTCGTCTAGTCTTGTTCTTTCTCTGCCAGCTAGTAAGCCAACTTTGTCGTGGACAGGTATGCGTTTGGTGGTCTTTATCAACTAGGCTTTAGTAGTCGTTATAAACACCTTGCCTGAAGCTTAGCGACTTGTAATGTAAAATGTGTATATATATATTTTTTTAAAAGGTAAATGCTGTAGCAGTGTTATTTGTACTTTATTTTTTGAACTCTTAACCTCACCTCCGAACAAAACCAAATTTTACTTGGATTCCTTTTACTGCGGATATTGCTGCAGGCAGGCTTATTTTTAATTAAAAACATTTTTTTCACCCATTGCACATTAAAAATTACCCCAAGAGAGGTCCCTGTATTGATCATGACTTACTTCCTGTCAGGTACAGCATTGTAAACAGCAAAACAGTTTTCCATTCCCACCCACTCAACTGCCTGTTGGTTATACTTAGGTTCTTAACTTCCTCTGCTTCATTTTTTTTAAGATAATAAAGTTTTAATCTTTTAGTTCCCAGGGTGATCGCATTATCAAAATGAGGGAAGGGAATTT
Source organism: Eumetopias jubatus (assembly GCF_037043125.1). NCBI lineage: Eukaryota > Metazoa > Chordata > Mammalia > Carnivora > Otariidae > Eumetopias > Eumetopias jubatus. Next base: position 30,722,892 of record NW_028274815.1, read on the forward strand.
TGGAGGGAAGGGACACCTGGTAAAGAGATTAATAGGATAATCCTACAAAAGTAGAGTATTTAATTACCCCACTCTCAGGCATTGTGAAAAGGAGTCAAGAGGGAATGGCGGTGAGCAGAGAGCTGGGATTGTAGAGTATTATAGATCTTACCCTCTCTGCAAAGAGGCAGAGAACAGTATGACAAAGAGCATACATTGGGCAGTATCAAAATCCTGAGATTAAAAAGGACTGGTTTCTCCTGTTGTTGGGGTTAGAGGGAGGCAGAGAAAAACTTGCATTTACATTTCATATATTCAGTAAGTCATATATGCTACTTTTTTTTTAGCTTATTATATAGCCCTTTCCCTTGTTCAGCTTTTATGTTGGGAGAAAGAGAATGAAGACCCAAACCCTTTTTTTGATTAGCTTTTGTTTTAGTTACAGGAAGAGAATTAAGATCTAAAGTCTAGTTTGCCACTTACTGGGTGATGGTGGTCAGTTTTTCTAATGTGGTCCAGGGCCTCTCGTATAGAAGCCATTTGGGAGTTGCTTGCAAATATGCAGATTACTGGGATGCTAACCCTAGATTTGCTGAATTAGAATCTAGGGGAACTACAGGACTGGGGAACTGCAGATTGAGGCCCAGGAATGTGCATTTTTAACAAGTCTTTTGGGTGATGTTATTTAGTTTGACAACTACTATTAGAATAGCAGCTCCTCAGGAACAAGTTGGTTTGTTGCTCAACTTTGTATAAAATGCTTGGGCTGTGGAACATAGTTCAATATATGTTGTATAAATAAATGAAAACTCCAGCTATGAAACATACACAACCACTTATAAAATAACCTTACCTTTGTAGGTACTTAAAAAGAGCTTTCACATATGGTGACTGTTAGATCATATCTTAATTCCTAGTTTGGCTAAAAAAAAATGATTTACCCTATCTATATTCTATATTCTTAGGCAATTAAAAAATCTCAATTCCATAAGTTCTTTTTTACAGTGCTTTTTTTCAGTTTCATCTCCCTTTTGTGCTTTATCCAGTGGTGTCTTTGGTTCATTGTGTGGGGTAGAGATTGAAAACTAGGAATGTGGGACATATCAAATACAAATAAGCATACAGTAACTTCAGGGTTTTATCCCTGAATCATTCCGACTGTTTTTGTGGAAGTGGTATTAAGTTTGTGTATGCTCATTCAGGTTTACATGTATTTGTTATTGTTGAACTTAGGATGGCCCGCACTATGGAACCAGTGGCAAAGAAGATCTTTAAAGGAGTTTTAGTAGTTGAACTCTTGGGCATTTTTGGAGCATATTTTTTGTTTAATAAGATGAACACAAGCCAAGGTAATCCTAATTCAGGAGTTAATGTTTTCTAGAGGGGTGTGCAGTTTGCTAATGCATTGAGTTACTAAACAGCATTTTTAGAGAAATTGCTTCTTCAATGTATTAGGCATTTTGGGTTGCTGGAGGGGAGGGGGTGGAGGGATGGGGTGGCTGGGTGATGGACATTGGGGAGGGTATGTGCTGTGGTGAGCGCTGTGTATTGTGTAAGACTGCACAGACCTGTACGCCTGAAACAGAACATTATATGTTAATAATATATGTATTAGCCATTTTTATGGACCCAAGAAGAAACTTGGTGTTAATTATTGTGGACTTAATGACTCTTCTCCCTAAATAATGTTATTTGTAGACTAGGGAAAATGTTTCACACTTCAATGGATTTTACTCATCTGGGGCATAGAGCAAGTATCTGGTCTGGCTTAATTTGGGAACACAGGTGAAGAAATACAGCCTGCTGCTTATATCTCATTGTTGGGTAGACTGAGTAGTGGTTGCAGAGCTGAGTTGTCAAGTAACCAGTTTCAAAGGCTATCAGAGTTCCTCCTCCGTTATCAGTAACTGGGCACTTAAAACCTTTCCCATGCCACTGGCTGTCACTGAGAGTGCTGTGACACATTCTGGAGGGAAATCTTATATTAGAGCCCTCAACTTTTAAAATGAGGAAGGGCTGTTTTCTCTTTCCCTGGAGCTGGTAATAGTAGTCCTGGGGGTGGTAGCCATCTTTGAGACTTGTCATTTATCCTCTTAAGGTTTTTCACTGGAACACGGTGCCCCAGGATGCTGCTGGATGCTCACAAAGTCACTTCCGAAGTGTAAGGGTATAAAAGAAAACATCCAAACAGTATATAAAAGCAAATTCAAGTTTCTAATTCCGTAACAAGGTAAAATGGAATCCAAAAAGAAGTTTTACAGATTCCATTTTACCTTGCTACGGAATTAGAAATAAGACTCTACCCGGTTTTTGAAGTTGATCTAACTTCATAGTTACATAAGGGAGTTACACATTAACACTGAAAACTTACTTTTCTAAATAAATTACATCATATATACAGGCCAAATTTGAAAAACTCCAAAATAACTATGGGGGGCAACAGGTGAGACAAGTGCACCCTATACCCTGTGCAGGAGAGTTCCTGATTACCAGAAGGGCCTTAACCACATTTCTCATCTGTAGGATTCCTAGCTCATAGACCCTAAAGGTAGCACTAAATTATGGCTCCATGTTTTAATACAATGAATGTCTAGTCATGTCTAATTTTAAGACTTCTTTTTTTCATCAGATTTCAGGCAAACAATGAGCAAGAAATTTCCCTTCATCTTGGAAGGTAGGTTTTTTCTTAAGAGTATAAAGTAATTTATGACCAATTAAGGGTTAAAGGACTTTTTACTTTATGTCAATTTCCAAGAAAAATTACTCTTTATCCCTATTTTAGCTCCTTCTGAGAACACAGGGAAAATTCTGTTTTGGAGATGAGTAGTTACCAGTGGTTAAAAACTTTGGAATGAAACATCTGAGGTGGTGGTGACAAACCACAGCTTAAAACTTCGTCACCTCTGGTTTGCTCATTTCTTGGAGCTGTTTCTTTCTCTGTCCAGTAGTGGTATTAATGTCCCCCTTATGAGTTGTAATGATTAAAAAAGATGACATTATTAATCACTTAGTACAATAATCTGGTATAAAGTAATGCTTAATAGTGCTCATTACAATGATTAGTACAGATGCCAGAGGGCTTGTACGTGAAATATGTATTATCTTTTTCATTTTACCATGTAGAAATAAGGAAAAGAGGTTTGATTTCTCTCAATACAGTTTAACACTTTTACATGATTTTATAAATGACAGCTATATTTATTTATAGTTTATTACAAATCCATTGAACAGTCTGGAATGTACGGAGTCAGAGAGCAAGATCAAGAAAAATGGCTGAATAGCAAAAATTAGGAGTAAGTACAATTTAATTTATAATTTATTTAGAAAACTCCTTTGCTTTTTAATTTTTTGAGTGGTTTTGGCCTCTTTTTGAAATTTTTCTTTTTCTTGATGATACTTCTCACATCTCTGTTGTGTAGCCAGTCATCGCGTTCAGCCTCCCATCTAAGCTGTTTGAGACCTTTGTGGGGGAGAAGAAAGATGAGCACACCACATTGCAGACTCCTGGCCCCACAGAACAAAACAGGAACTTCTGGTCTGCCATGGCTCACAGTCATTTCCCATCCCCTATGCAAATTCCCTGCTTTTGTTTGTTGCTTTCCTTTGGCATTTATTATTAAAGACTACCGTTTAACAAATAAAAGACTAGGAGAAGAAAGGAACAAATGCTCTGAAGATTTTATTTCTCCTGAACACTTTCACTGGCAAAACAGAAGCCAGTAACTATCAATATCAGAATTAAAATGTCTATAAAGTACTTACAAATTCACATTATATAAAAACAGCCTGCCTCCCTAAAAAAACTAAAGTAACTGTGTAATATAAAGACTATATGCTCCCAGAACAGATGAAAAAGCCATTCCTTCCAGGTTATAAGGAACCATTTTATTCATCCTTACTAAAAATGGTCCTCCAAAATATATTTACATCTTCAGAAGTTGTAAGTTAAGGCCATTTAAAAACCTCTAAAAATTTCAAGTTACTTGGGGTGCCTGGGTGGCTCAGTTGGTTCTGTCCGCCTCTTGATTTCAGTTCAAGTCATGACCTCAAGATTGTGGGGACTCTTGATTTCAGTTCAGGTCATGACCTCAAGATTGTGGGATGGAGCCCTGCCCCTGGCTCTGTGCTCAGCAGGGAATCTGTTAGAGATTCTCTCTCCCTCTGTGCCACCCCCCCAATAAATAAATAAATCTTAAAAAAAAATTCAAGTTACTTACTTGCATTATCTTTGTTAGCCATGGCATTCATGCCAATGTTATCAAACTTGGATCCCATATTTTCATCCAATAGGTGGCCAAACTTAAAACAGAGATACATTTATTAGAAAACTCAAAACAATGTGGAATAGCTAACTTCTTAAAGTAGTGTATTAGTCTTACCTCCTCAGCAGATACAAATAGGTTGGAGTCACTGAAATTTCCTTTCTTTTTTTTTCTTGGTCCTAAAAAAAGTATAAGCCTAGATTATTAAATTGTAATCATTTCCAATGATTTTGGAAAAATACACTTTTTTTTTTAATCGGAGTATAGTTGACACACAATGTTATATTAGGTTCAGGTGTACAACAGTGATTCAACAATCTTTCAACATGGTTTTGTAATAAAAAGGTTGCATTTGGGTTAAAATACAGAATTATAATTATCTTCTAGCACCATTAAGTAGCTGGCATTTAAAGACAAGTAGAATTTAAGAGTTAGTACCCTAATAAAATTTCGAGATGACACCAGTGTCTTCCTAACTTTCAAATTTGGCCACTGATGAAGGTTTAACCGTTTTCCACAAAGACTGACTACAAAGTCAACCATGGTTGAATTTTGGAATCCTTAAGGCAAACTGTATATTCTATTTAAGTCAGGTTTTATTCTTTGGTCCAACTGTGAAGAAATTGATGGAAAGTATGTTTATTATGTTATAAATGAAATTTTGTTTATACTTCTCAAAGTGGTTCTCCTGAACCTGTAATTCTGAACACATAAACATTTCAAAATAAACTAAAACATCTATTTTTAATATTTATTAATTTTAATTCACACGTTTAAAATCACATTATCTAAAAATATATTAACTAAAAATACTACTTTTATCCATTTTCACTTTTCCTGGAACAGTGTTATTCAAATTCTTTGCATCTACTAGGGCCATTTTTTAAAAACATCTTTAGTAGGGAGTAAAATTCATCATAAAATTCAGGTGTTTTTAAGGGTATAATTAAGTATGTTTTAGTAAACTTAGTTGTTCAACTATCATCACATTGCAATTTTAGAATATTTCCATCAACTCCAGAAGATCCCTGGTGCCCATCTGCAGTCATGTGCCCTCGCTGCAAGAGGGCTTTGCCTTTTCTGGCTAGTTCATGTAAGCAGGATATGATATGTGGTCTTCTGTATCTGGCTTCTTTCACTTAGCATAACATTTCTGAAGCTCATCCATCTTACAGCATGTATCAGAATCTCATTCCATTTTATTGCTAAATAATATTCCATTATCCATCAGTGAATGTCTGATTTTTGGGCTGTTCCCACTTTTTGGCTATTAATAACAGTGCTGCTACAAACAATCATGTAAAGCCTTTGCATGGATACCAGAACCATTTTTGATAACTAGTTTCTAGAGCCTTTCATTTTAATTTTTGTGCATATTATTCAGGAACTGCATATGATGCTATTATGGAATATTTTCTCCTAAGCTAAAATTCCCATGTGTATACCACCTGGAAAGTTTTTTTTTCAGTTTTCATTCATCTTATAGGTATATAACTGTAACATTAACTAGTAAGCATGGTTACTGCCTTCTTAAAGTTGCCTTAAGGTTTATTCATAAGGCTATCCAACATTTGCAAATGTAGGGTGAACGCTCTTCCCACCTCCAAAACTTATCAGTGTTGGAAATTCCGTGGCCTCCTTTTGTTTTAATCAGTTCTGTCAGGTATCCTTTAATCTGCATCCCAAACTACTGTCAGCTGAGACCTGACACCTTTCAGGCTATTGTCTTCTGAAACAGTACTTTACTATTCAAAATAAGGTCACTGAAACAGCATCTTTTAATATGACAGGCTCAGCAGGACTTAAGAATAAAGCAACATTTCTTTTTGGAGATGATTTTAGGGAAAACTGTCTTATATTTGAGCATATGCTACTATTAAAGTGTGACCGTACATCACTCAGTGGAAGACAGAATCTGAAAAATAACGTTATAATTTATGTATCAGGTAAATCATCTAAGAGGACTATCGTTGTTAGTATTTGAAAGAGCTTGTAAGTTTTGCAGGTATAAATGACTTTCAAAGCATGAAAAAAGAGCAAGCCTGTGAATTTATCATAGGTTTCAGGAATAAAATACTTATAATGCTTTCTACATTTTTATCAAAAAAGTTAAAATTGTCACCTGATAGTACCTTTTTCTTTTATTAGCGTCTTACAAGTGTTAACATTAAAAAGATAATCTCTTACAATACTTTAAAGATGATCTAGAGATAGTTAAATGAGAGGAAGGAAGTTATGAGGAAAAATAATGTGGGAAACAACTTTCACATATTAAAAATAGAAGAAACTGTTATCCATTATAAAAGCAAAAATGAAATACTAACCAATTTAGAAAATTTCCCAAAATGATAATTAGTAACTTTTACACAGCCACTGCTTAGGTTTTAAAGACACTTTCTTACCTTGAAATGATCCAGCAAAGTCAAAATCATTTGTACCTTTTCTCTTGCTTCTCTTTGTCCTGATTTTAGAGCTGACTTCATCATCAAGTTCTATTTCCCCCGCGAAACAAAAACAAAAACATAAACATGCTATTAGGCAATTTAAAAACAACAGAACTGCTATAGGGCTAAGATAAATGATGAATATTTTGATTAACTTTGAGAAATAATTACTATTCTAACAACAACAAAAAAGGGTAACTTAAGAGCTCAACAGGTATTGTCCAAAGAGCCCAATTGTTGATTAAAATAGAAGTTCAAAAATCAACCTCTTTCAGTTCCAAGTAAGTGGGGGGAAAAGGTCCTATTTAAATTTCTAGCCAACCTGATTATTAATTTGAATACAAAGTAATATTTAAGAAATGCTTCAACAGGAAAACTAGCCTACACTGAGGAAAAAAGGAAAATATACTTTTTGCCTTTTATTTTAAAAATGCTTACTTGGAATGCCTTCACTTTCATCATCCAACACGTCCATGAATGCTCCTCCATCTTCATCAATTTCAGTAAATTCTTCATTCATACTTCCTAAAGAAACTTCATCATCATCCAAGTTATCAAGGTCATCATCACTGCCTTCTGAGTCTTCATCTTCTGGGTCTCCCTTAGCACCTTTTTTTTTCTTTTTCATGTTGCTGAAGAAAAACAACAATGTGTAGTAGAGAACATTGTTTTCTAAAGTGTTTTTTGGTGATTAGCCTAATACTAGGCTATTAACAAAGTTACAGCCTAGAACCTCAATTTAATATACTAACATGCATTATAAAGGTCTAAAATAAAAGTACTATATCCATTTTCCAAGCTTATTTCAATAAATTTCTACTACACATCAGAGTCCTGTATTCTGTTCTGAGGAAAACAATTTGGGAAATGCTGAGAAAAGTTTTTTAAAAAACAAAACTGTTTTTTTACCCAGCAAAATCAAGGTCATCCTTTCCAGAGGTGAAACAATTATCATCTTCAAATGTGTCTGTCAGAGAATATACAAATTGTCAGATGTATCAAGGAATAACAAAGTTGACAAGTCTTCTATCTGAACCAATTAACATAGTCATTCTGCTGTTTACGATAAGTAACACCAAAATGACATGATCGGACTACTGCTGATATGTTTTATTCTACATAAGCCTGTGAATATACTGACCTTAAATCCCCAAACTAAAATGGATTCCAGTTAATTTGTTTCTTTCTACAACTCTTTGATGGAAAGAGGGTAAACATCAAAATGGTATTTAGCAATTGCAATCCTTTTAAGTGCTTATTTTTAGTATCCTTTAATCTGCCTTCTTAAAGTTACCTTAAGGTTTATCCATGAGATTATCCAACATTTGCAAATGGAGAGTGAACACTCTTCCCACCTCCAAAACTTATCAGTGTTGGAAATAATACAATGTGCAAAAAAAGCAAACTCAATGTAAACTTTTCTAATTTCCCTTTTTGTTTCAGCCTAAATATAGATTAAAACTTTTGTAGCTCAGTGGATCACAGAGGAAACAGATGAAACAGCAGACTACTGCTACCAATAGTACAAGGAAATTAGGAACAATAAAAATGGTTTCTCTTCTGTAAGAGATTGGATGAGTACATTCCTTAAGAATGAATATATGCCACGTAAATACAAATTTATTTTTCCCTCAAACTGCCCACCCATAATCCTAAATCTTTGTGGAGCAAGTGAGGGTGACCTACCACATGCCACCAAAATATTTTTTAATCCTCCATTGTCATGTGCGTGGTATTCTTACCTAATGATTTTCTAAAACTAAGATCACCCCTACCACTAATATTCCATGGTTCTATAAGTAAACAGAAAGATTATTTTACAAATTAAACAGTCAACAAAAACAAATTACCAATCATCTTTTCAAACTCCTCATCATCCACATCTTCTATACTTTCTTCATCTGCATTCTGTTTTTGTTTCTCTTTAACTGAAACTTTTTTATAATACCTGAAAAAAATGCATGTTATATATTTGATTATTTTTTATTTTTTAAGATTTTATTTCTTAAGAGAGACAGCATGCGTGTATGCGCGTGCATGAGGTGGGGGGGTAGAGGGAGAGGGAGAATCTCCAGCAGACTCCTTGCTGAGCATGGAACCTGACGCAGGGCTCAATCTTACAACCCGAAATCATGACTTGAGTAGAAACCAAGAATAAGACACTCAACTGACTGAGCACCCAGGTGTCCACACTTGATAATTGTATTAAAGGGCCCATTTTCAAAAACTAATGATGTAATGTGTGGTGATTAACATAACAATAAAGGGCCCATTTTGCTATAATCAAAGCACCTATGACCGGTGACACAAGTCTAAAAACAGTTGGATATAAATGACTAAAATTTGTATTTATTATAAACAAAAGTTTTGAATTAAAATAGCAACTTTTGAACATGAAGTAAAATAAATTTCAAAGATTTAGGATTTAGTTTTTCATAAAAACACCTCAAATCATCTTGATTAAATGACATAGTAAGAGGTTGTTTTAGTGTCAACACTAATGTGTTAGAAATAAGACAAAATGTGGCTCTAGATAACATCTAATCACAGTATTTTATCACACCCATTCTAATACTAGGGTAGAGTAAAACTTAGCATTCTGCAGATGGGATCATACCCTCAAAATTCTCACACAAAATATTAAAAACAAACAAACAGAATTAACCAATCAGATAACAATAAGAATACTAGTAAGTTTAGGACTTCTCTATGTAACAGCACAGTGAATTTTGCTAATTCTGCCTAGAGTCGTATTTTGGACAAATTACTCATGAGTTGCTTATCATTATGTTAGACTGATAACAGATTTAAAGCCTGTAAGACAATTACTATATTACAAAAAGTAAGAAATTACAGATTAGGTTTTACAAAGTCAAGAGTCATAAAATTTAAGCTACATTATTAAAAATACCCACAAATTTACTTGTTTTAAGTTTCACTTAGATATGTTAAGATTAGCAAACAGAACGATTTATAAAAATGAGCAGACACATTTTTTTTAAAGCTTTATTTGAGAGAAAGAGAGAACAAGTGAGCACAAGCAGGGGTGGGTGGGGAGAGGGGGCAATGGGCAAAGGGAGGAGGAGAAGCAGACTCTCCAGTGAGCAGGGAGCCAATGTGGGGCTCAATCCCAGGACCCTGAGACTATGACCTGAGCTGAAGGCAGCCCCTTAACCAACTGAGCCACCCAGGTACCCCAATTGACATATCTTTAGATCTTTTCAAGATAGACCTATGTTAATGAAGCATTTTATGGAATCTAAAAAATTTATAATCTTTTTTTCTAAAAATTTAAATTTTAATAGTTCTCCAAAAGAAACTGCATTAAGTGTATTACCTGTAGAAAAATAGTTCATCCACTGGTATTTGGCTTTCTTCTTTTGCAAGGAACTCCTTACTGTTCACTGAGAAAATAGATTAAGAAAATATTTTTATTAAAGTAATCCTTTTTAAGACTACATACAGCATACCTATAATTCTAAAGTCTTAAAATGTAAGGAATGTGGACAGAAGGGATCTTCTAGTGCAAAGGACAATCTCTGGAAAAGTCTGAGTGCAGAAGACCAAGCATTTGAAATTGTTCATTGGCTACAATGACATATATAGCCATCAATGCATGCATCACAGTGAAAGAACATAGTTTTTATTGTCCTCCAACTGTATTCAGGACTCCAATTTTAAAAGAAAGAATTCTCTTAATAATCACTTTAAACTTTTCATCATCTTGGGAAAAAAGACAGTAACTCCTGCCATTCTGGATCAGGAAGTAAAGTTAAACAGAATTATCCACAATTTTACTTAATACTGATGAAAATTAAGGGACAAGACCAACAAACTACAAGAATATTAGTTTTCTCTCTTCACAATAAAAATTTCTAACTCATCTTGATTAAAACTGGATTTGGCTTCTAAGTTCTAACTCTATTAACTTTGGGGGAGTCCATTTACATCTTTGGACCTCTGTGAAATAAATCAGTTGGAAATTAAATGATTAATAAAGTAAAATTAACCCTAGTCTCTGAATGAAAAGGAGCTGTGATTTATTATATAAAGAAATGTTTGCTCTGAATATAGAAACAAGAGTCAGACAAGATGGGTACGCAGTACCCATAAAAAGTTATCAACTAATTTAAATGATGCTCTGTGACAAAAACTAGTTGTGGGTTTTCTGCTAAACCCGTATTAGAGAGCTTAAGATGGTCTTTAACTATAGGGGTGTCTGGGTGGCTCAGCTGTTTGAGCATCTGACTGTTGGGTTTCGGCTCAGGTTGTGATCTCAGGATTGTGGCATCAAGGGATTAAGCCCTTCATCAGGTTCCCTGCTCAGCGGGGAATCTGCTTGAGATTCTCTCCCTCTGCTCCTCCCCCTGCTCACACTCTTCCCCTCAAAAAAAAAAAAAAAAAAAAAGATGGTCTTTAACCGTAAAAGATAGTTACATATATGGGGGGGTCACTAATAAAGCTATAGATGATACAAAAATGGCAAAATGTTGCTAATTGTTGAAGCTGGGTTATAGTTACAGGGAAGCTGTTATACTATCTGTATATTTATTTTGGATATGTTTGAAATTTTCTGTAATAAAGTTAAAAAAATAAAAGACCCAGTCAGACATAGTAAACTTAAGAATGCATACACATTTCTGGGAACAAAAGATGGATAATGTCTCTGGTGCTTACGTTTATTCTGGTAAAATGGAGCAAAGAATAGTACAATTTATGTTATTGACTTGTACTATTCTTGTCAGTTTCAACCACCTAGGCTTTATACTTACCAGGAAGACTACGAATATCCTTCATAAAATGTTTTCTTTTTGGCTGCATCACAATGCTATCTGTGTTTTCTGAAATGTAAAAATCAAGACAGTGTAATATAAAACCTAGTTGTATGCTTATTTATTAAATGTCAACAGTGAAAACCAAATACTTAAATAGAAGCATACCTTTGCCTTTATGTGGCTTTGGATTTCTGTATACAAATCGATCTAAGAATCTCATTAATGTGAAATCTTGGAGTGGGTCCCCTGAATACTGAATACAGTTTCCCTGAAAGGTGGAGGGGTTGGGAGGATTAAGAACTTAACTCAAATTATATATATGCATCCAGATAAGAAAAAAAACAAACAAAACACCATCTACTACAATGCATCAAAGGCACATATATGCCATGAATGACCCTTCAAATATCCATCTCATCCCTCTTTACTTGAAGATTTAAACAGTCATACATATAAATACATATTTTATGATACACTGTTGATTTTATGAATAGGTAAACAACAGTAATACTGTAGGTCATCTATTAACCAGGAACCAAACACTGATGTGGCCAACACAGCAAATGGGAAAGGGGAGGGCAGTCTTTCTTCAGGAGAAAAACCAGAATGTAATAAATAATTGTTGCAATTTTCTAATATCCTGTATTTCTATTCACCACACAGTGGGAAGAATTACTTGCTGTACTGTATTAAACAAGTCATTGGTCCTTTCCAACAGCAGAACATGTTTATGATTCTATGTTGTGGACAGAAAACACTGTTATGACCAATTATTATCTAAAACTGGATTACTTTTTCTTATTTCTTGACTTTAGAATATTAGACTTACCTCAAGGATTGTCTTTGCAAAAAGGGCCACAGAGGGATGAAAATGCTCAGATAGCTTAAAAAAAAAAAAGAGAGGAAAGTCATCTCTTACTACAGTTGTAGATCCAAAGAATTGAAACTTAAGCCAATACATTAAAGAGTGATTCTCAAAATTTTGGTCTCAGGAGTGTTTTATACATTTAAAAGTCAAGGACTTCAAGACTTCCTTAGTTTAAGTGGGATATATCTATTGATATTTACCTTATTAGAAATTACAACAGAAATTTTAATTTTTTATTGAAGTAATCTCTACACCTCCCATGCAGCTTAAACTCATGACCGCATGGGCAAGAGTCGCATGCTCTTCCAACTGAGCCAGCCAGGCACCCACAGTAAGAAATTTTGAAACATTTATAGTCAATTTAAAATAACAATGAGCCTATTATGTATTAATATAAATGTTTTATGAAAAGTATTAGTTTTTCAGAACAAATAAGCATTAGTGAAGAGTAGGATTATTTCAGTTTTGTAAATCTATTTAATGTCTGGCTTAATAGAAGACAGTGGATTCTCATACGTGCTTCTGTATTCCATGTCATTTTTTAGTTGGAAGTATATGAAGACAATCTTGCCTCACACAGATATATAGTTGGAAATAGGAGGGTGAACTGATAACCTTTCACATAATTGTGGATTATCTTCTTTGATACTACACCCAAACTGAAGATTAGTTGCAATATGGAATTTTTTGAAACCATATCAATCAGCTTTTGGTACTTGCTACTTAAAATTAATCGGTCTACTTTGAATAGATCTTTTAACCATGACTTTGTAACACTGTGCATTTAGTCATTTGGAAAATACTGATTCAGTAAGTTACGTAGTTCTTCCATATGTTGGTTACATTATCACAAAAATCACATTGTTAGTATCACCACTGATTTTATCAGAAAAGTTTTTACAATATTGAGGAAGTGTCCAGTTCAAGGTAGTGTTTACAAGACTTCCAAGCTTTTAATTCGGTTAAAAGCTTGAATTTTATCACTAACAGCAAATACTGTCAGCAGTTTTGCTTGAAATAACAGTTTCACTTCATTCACTCAAGAAAATGTCTCCCAAATAACCAGTCTATCAACCAGTCTTTTATGAAAAAGGCAGCTAAGTTTACAACAAACTACACAGGTACTTTTCCCAAGACACGAGACCACCTCATACTTAGGTATGCAGAAGTATGTTATGAATTCCGTCTGTGTATGTACACAGACTATGAAAAAGACATGTACTTTAGGGTCAAGATAATCACTAATTTTTTCTGTTTCATCATTCTTATGTGATACTGGCTTTTTTCCCTGAAGGTACATGGCAGTGAAGAATATGATGGCTCCTACCCTTATCTGCGCTGAGGCACTAGCAGTTTTAGCCAGCATTTCTTTAGTATCATCAGTGCCACTGTTAACAAAGTGACAAAGGCAAGTAATGTGCCTTAGTAGCACTATTAAAGTAGCTGTGACCTTGCAGACTCACTGAAAAGGTGTCAAGGGGCCCACAGGAGTCTGTGAGGTAAGACACTTACTTGCTTTTCCAAAGATACCATAGAAAGTTTATTGGAAATATGGGTTCCTCTAATGCATTTAAAAAGTAATTTTATTTGCAAATAGTTCTATCATCACAAAACTTCTCAGGGAGATCTAATGCATAAAGCAAAATTTACCCATTTTACAGAGCCATTATATGCAGTAATTTACCTACAAAAAGCAAAATTTATTTATAGCCATGTATAACATCCTGATTTTGCATCCACATTATTTAAGATTTGCTACATATAAGTGTAGAAACGTATAAATGTGTAAATTTAATGTTTATCAGGGGCTACAGAAATATAGGTTATAAAGCATTATAGCTGGGTGACATGCTTCAGATTGCTCCCTTATGCCAATTAACTAATGTCTAAATAACTAAACTATATTGATCATATATGAGCAAAATGGAAACTTCAAGCTGTTAAATCCATGAGGGCAAATATAAAGCACTAATAAAATTACTTTACCTTTTTGAGTTCCCAAAGACTTGTATTTTCAGCTCCACAGAACAAAGGGTTTCTACTGAATGGATCGTATGTGTTTAACTGTTTGCCACCTGAGAATAACAACAAAAAATACTAATTCTCAAATGCTTTATTCCTAGCCCAAGAGTTCACTAAAACCACCACCATTAATGTTGTCACCAATAACTATAATATATATGCATACGTAATAGAATTATAATTTTCAACATTCTTAGTTAGCCAGGCATCCTACCTAGACTAAACATTCCAAGCCCCAACAAGAATTAGATATGGTACCCGGGATAGCATTTGCTACTGAATAAACCAGGCAGCAAAAGGTGCCCAAATCTGGGTCAACTGGGTTAGAAGGGTTAAAATGACAACTTAGCCTGAAGATTAAATAGGTCTAAATTCTTTTGGAACTTTAAGTGCACTGAATATTTATTAAATTATGTCCAGGAATAATTTTCACTTGGAACAAGTTTTATGTTATCTTCAAAGAACTTTCAAAACACATTACCACAAACTGTCAACTTTACAATGCACATGTTCATCATCCTTCTAAAGGATTATTCTCAGTTTAGCCTTCAGGGAAATTGATGGATTCTTTTAAACACTTTCCTGGCTGCTTCCATACTTCACAGGCAAACTGAAGTTTGGGGAGATGAAATAAGTTGACCAAGAATCCCATGACAAGTTTGAAGAAATGGATCTGGCACATTTCTTGATCCCCAAGGTTCAGTGTGCTTTTCTTTACAGCTCAAGTGAAGAGGTTGCATTTCCAAAAGGTATCTGCTTTAATTTCTAAGATCAAAATTGCTTTAAAATGTGTTACTATCTATAGTATTATTAATAAGTAGACAAGTGATTTACTATATTAAAAATTTACTTCTAAAAAAATTTACTTCTAGTTCCTGAATATATCTGGTTATAAAAGCTCTACTAAAAAAAAAAGAATACGGAGGATTTCTAAAATGGTACAGTGTTAATTTCTATTAAGATCAAAGGGGGGGGGGCCCTGGCTGGCTCAGTCAGTAGAGCATGCAACTTTTGATCTTGAGGTTGTGAGTACAAGCCCCACATTGGGTGCATATTACTTAAAAAAAAAAAAAAATTAAATCTTAAAATAAAAAGATCAAAGGAGAATCCAATTCCTGTTTAAAAGTTCAAGAGAGCAATTTAAAGATTTAAGAAACTCACCTTTCAAGTTATCAAAGTGCACCCAAGAAGCAGACTCTGACTTTTTTGTTTCCTTAGGACTGTCAGACACAGTTTCTTCTGTCTCAGCTTTTACTGTATCTGTTTCTTTATCTGCATCGGTGAATTTTTCTATGTCTTCATCATCTCCTATGTCGATAAAATTCTCTTCATCAGACTCCTAAAACAATGGTTTAATAACTCTGCATTAATCAACTGGAAGTCTGTATTCAGTTATATGAGGGAGTTTGGAAGATGACCCTCTTATTGCTATAACGGTAAAACATGAAAATTCCATCAATCAAACTTATGAGACACCATATTCTTTTTTCTAAATGTAGGAGAATTAAGTTGAGCCACAATTCCCTGAGACTTTGGGACTTTTTTACATGAAAACATTCAGCCCTCAAATTTCTGTAAAAACAACCCTATGAAATAGGTGCTACTATGTCCATTTCACAACTGAGGAAACAGGTTTAAGAGATCCACTAGCTCTGTAACTGTAACTACCTCATACAATTACGGTTTAGTATAGTACAGTTTACAATGAGTAAAGGGATCAAGCAACATGCCCACCCAGAAAACTGTACACCTGGGACTAACATTCAGGTCTGTCCAACTCCAGGACTCACATATGTTCATGCTCCAGAGAACTAAGTAAGTTACTGTCATTGAAGCTAAGAAGAAAAATACCAATATATTTCAGAACCCACTCGATTTAAAAAGCAGTTGTAAGATATACCGGATGATCGTCTAGTTGACTTCTTAAACCTGGTTTTGCTTTAAGGATCTCAGACACAAGGTATAAAGCTCCACATATGAATGGTGGCATCTGTTCACAAGTAACTTGGAGTAACCTCTTCACAAAAGCCTTCACCCTGCGCAACACGATGTCAGCTTTCAAAGATTTGTAGATAAGATTAAGAAACATAGCTTGCTTAGAACACATCATCAATCCTGGATCCAACATCTTCCTATAAAACAAAAACAAGATCAAATGTTTATTCATAAAATATCTCTACGACCAGTAGTAGAGGCAACTGCTGACCTCATCTTAGGGATAACCTTCCTGTTTATTTTAGATCAAGAGACCTAAGACGTAAAATGGAAGTCAATGACCAAAACAGAAAGAATGATGATCTTGGGGGAGGGTGGGAATATCAACAGGACAAAGACATTTTTTGTGTTTTCTCTTTTCTAAGGGGTTTTACATTCTCTAGGATAACAGCATAATTTTTATACAGATACAGAACCTCACAAGAAAGGCTAATCCAAAGCCAAATAATGAAAACTGACCTATGAAAGCAGTGGATTAGACTGGTGTTCTTATCCTTGTATCACTACCCCCTAGCTGGGGGACCAGAGGCCTTCACATGATTCTAATGAACACAGGTAGAGTAGAAAATTGAACATGATAATTTTAAAATTTTCTCTTTATCCTAGCTGCTGAATCCTAGAGAGGCTCCAACTGCTCTTGCCCTCCAGACATTAGGATATATCCAGAATTAACACAATCCTCTGTATATGCTCATGTGCAATATTACTTCGTATTCTAAGCATTTCTATTAACTTTTTTCCATTAGTACTAGAAATGGAAATATCTGACCCTGTGAAGCATTTTCATATTGCTCTGCATACCCACTTTCCCCCATGTGTTACTTCCATAATTCTGGTGATATTGAGATATCCTGTATTATTCAATATTTGATATTCAATTTTGTCTTCACATTTAAAATTTTCCACATTTTCATCCATTTTGCAATTCATTTTTTAAAACATTTGAGAATTTATATAGGTGTGTCCCCATCATTTGACAGAGAACACGTTCTTGAAGTTTTTGATAAATCATATTTTTGTAAACCATATCATTTGAAAAATATTTTGAAATCATTTGAAAGATAAATTTCAAATATTACAGAAATTCTGTTTAAATGATTCTTAATAAAGCCAAAAGAAATACTGCAAGAAGGCTTAGAAGTCCTTTGAGGAAATCCATCTGAGAGAGCTCTTGGCAAGCAATAATTTAAAGAATTTAAGAATGTACTCCTCAGATAGACTGTTGTGTTAAACACTGAGATATTAAATGGGTATTAGGAAAATATGTTTATGATAGATTCCAAACATTGTCCAAAAAGTTCTCATGACCATCAAAAGTTAAAAAAAAAAACCCTAAGATAGTCACTACTTAAAAAAATTGTACTCTTTAAGAGTTATGGAAAGGACTCTGAGATTTTCTTTAGTGTCCTAGTGCAATCAGCACCATGAGACATCATGAACTCCCAAAGCCTGCAGACTTGGATTTGCCACCTAACTTGGCCTTATCATGTCTGTCTGATTTTGCACAAATTACTCTACCTCTAACACTGGAGAAGTGTTAAGAGGAATAAACTTAAGAAATTCATCGGAGTAATAATAACAATAGCAGCCAACACCTGCTGAGCACTTACTGTGCATGAGGCACTGCTAAACACTTTACATATGAAGATTACATGGGTTAACATACACATGAACTCAGTAAAGTCCCAGTTTTCTCATTTTTTAGCTATGCAACCTTGGGAAGTTTTATAATTGTAACAATAACCCTACAGGATAGGTGCACTCCTCTTCATTTTATAAACTGGGCCACAGTAAAATGGGATTAATCGTGTTTACCAATAGGGCTTTAAAGAGGATTCAGTAATTTGTCCAAAGTTACACAGCAAACTAATGGCTGAGACTCAAATCCAGGCACTGTGGCTTAAGTTCAAGATATTAATCAGTACATTATATTTCTCACAAGATATATGTTATGTAAAATTATTAAAATGAATTAGAAAATATATAGCTTGTTGGTATACTAAAACAGTTCCAAAGTGTTTACACACTGTTCAAAGTATCATCCCTCAATAGGTATGAGTCAGGGCAACAACAAAATTCAATGAACAAAATCTTAATCCCAATAATTAAAAAAATTCCAAAAATGCAACCTTAACCCTCCCTAACAGACTTTCTTGTTTACCATCTGTCTTCCTCAATATGAGTGTAAGCAACTCTAGGGGTAGGAATTTTGTTCACTGCTATATCCAGAGCACTGCAAATGTCCAGCATATAGATGGCACTCAAAAAATTGCTGAATTACGAAATGGCTGTGTGAAGGACAGGGGGAGGAAATGTAGGACTGAGGATGTGAGTGATGGGGAAGGGACTGAAAGAAACTTCAATTATATCTGCAGTTCTAATTTTTTAATATTTGAAAGATTTAAAACAGATATAGCAGAATGTTAAGGTTGAAATATTAGGTGGTAGGATATGGATGTTTTGGGGGAGGGTATTTTTCTGTATTTTAGCAAGTTCTCAAAACAAAAAATAAAGTAACGTATGCAAAATATTTAACATAGTTTTCCAACAGGAAAACAAAGATTAGTGACTTACTCAAAGTTGGTGATTAGCAAGTTGCTGAGGGGGGGCCTAAATTCCAGTTTTCTAAGTTTCTTGCCCCATAGAGGGGCACAGTAGGTGCTGTGTATTAAATCATGTTATTATTAAATGTTATTCCTCATTCACCTATCGAAATGGAATGTACTTACCTATATAATGCTGCATAGTATCGATCTGATATCGTCTGCTGAGAATTCATTACTTGGAAAAGCAACATTAAAGCCTGTACGCTGGTATTAAAATTCACAACGTGCAACACTTTAAAGAGCGTGTCGACCTGCTCCCTCACTTTGTCATCACCAGTCTGGGCATAAGGGTATGCCCTATTTACTCCTGTTAAAAGGGCACTAAGCATTTTTGATTCAACATCTTTTTTCTTGATACAAGTCCGAAAAAAACAAAAATAAAGAGTAATTAACTTATTAGCTAATTCACATTCTTCATGGGAAAGGACCATTTGATTTAAAAAGCAAACTGCGTAATATTGCGCTTTGGAGCTGATATTTGAGCGAAAGAGCAGCCTTTCTACTTCGCCACATACAACTCCTTTCATATTGGGATGTTTACAAAGCAATGTCTCTAACAGATGGGAGGCTTTGGTGGCTATTCTGTTCTGAGGATCTCCCAGTTTATTTACCACCTGCACAAGAAGAGCCTTTTCTTCCTCAGGTTTGTTACAAAGAAGCTCATGAGCTACAACAAGAGCTCGAGTTTTAGTTGCTACTAATGAATCATGACTTAAAGTTTCTAAGACCTGCACAAATTCAGCCACAAGGTGTTTCAGCTGGTGTTCAAAATACCATAATATCAGCCTTCTATCTCTTGAGTCCTTGTTGCCACTGGACAACTGCTCTAGTTTGTTGAAGGGATGCTGGCTGAAAATCCGTAGCTTCCGACTGTCTGGCAAAAGGTCTGTAATGAGTAATTCTTTGAAAGTATCCAAAGCCATGAGGCACTGCTGTTTGCTACCCTTCTTTTTAACAAGGTTCACGAGAGTTTCTACAAACTGGAGTGTGTGAATAGCATCATCCTGAATAAGAAGAATCATGGCTGCCATCCTGTCACCTAGCGTCCCTGATGACACAATTGTCTTCATCCAGGTAGAAGAAGCTCCCTTTTGGTTATTTGTCTTATTTTTGAATAAGTTGATTTCATGCTCATACAATTTCTGAGCCAAGGTTTTGTACTTAGACACAACATCCTGAGACTGGGGTTCCAAAGAATATTCATTGCTGTACTCCAGATCATACCATTTGCCTCCAGGCTTGAGTAACAACGTTTGTCTCTCAAAAAATTCAAAGATGTCCTGTTGTTTATCTTTCTTAACTTTTGGTGTGACACTGTTGTTCTCATCAGAATGTTGTTCTGGCTTCTTCTTATTTTTCACCTTACCGAGTGATGTCCTTTCACTTTCTGCTGCATTTTGCTTTTTATTATCTACTTTAGATACTCTTGCTTCTTTTTTGCTGGCATTTTCTTTTTCAGCTGGTTCATCTTCTTCAACCAAGAAAGCTTTTGCATACTTGGCCAAACTAAGATTTTGAATAAATGCTTCCAATTCACCTTGTTGAAGGTCATCGATTGCTCCTTTTTTGCCTCCATCCACCACTTCCTCATTTTCATCCAAAGTAGCCAGCATAAGGTAATCTTGCTGCATTAAAACATAAGAAAGTTAAAAAATAAATTACAAATCCAAAGTTTAGAAAAACTTCCAAAGTTAATTTGAAATTTATTATGTTTAAAAATCAATTAAATTCAATTATCATGGTATTGTCTGGGCTCCCTGGGCTCCCACCCTACAACCAAGTCAATACTTGATGAATCAAAGGTTTACATGTGAAAAAAAAAGCTGTAATAGAAGAATGCACACCATAATTAAAATAATTTCAGAGTAGAGAAAACCTTTCCAAATGACATAAAACGCAGACCCTTAAAGGCAAAGACGGGTAAAACTATCATTCTCTCAGACAAAAAACATACAAAAGTCAAAAGACAAATAAATTGGAAAAAAAAATACTGGCAACTGATATCGGAGTAATTGGGCTTAATATTTAATGTAAAAGTTCCTACGCATCAGTTAAGGAAGTGATAACTGAAAGATCTGCAAAGGATATAAACAAATGGTTCATAAGGGGAAAGTGGTTTTTAAAAATGTGAAAAGATGCTCAACTTCACTGACATTAAGAAAAATCCAAATTAAAACCACCATGATGCATCCATTTTCTGTCAGATGAGAAAGATAAAATTGTGACAGGTGGGGTTGGGGAGATGGTAGGAGGAAAAGGCACTTTCCTACATGACTGATGGAAATGTAAACTAGCACAACCTCTATGGAGGGCAACTTGCTACCTTCAAATCAAAATACAAGACACACATCCTTTGATCCAGCAGTTCCATTTCTATCAATTTAGATTACATACATGTTCACAAATGTGGGAAAAGATCTCTTTTCAAGTTATTTACTGAAGCATTATTTAAAATAGCAAAAGATTGACAACCCCAACATCCACAATAAATGGCTGGTTAGATTAAAACTATGATTTATGCAGGCATAAAACCAATGACCCAACTTTGTATAATGATATGGAAGAATCTATAAGACAACAAGAAAAAATATGCACAAATATTATACAGCATATTACCTTTTGTGTAAAAAATAACGTGTGTGTTTAGAAGATATAAAAGACACATAAAGATACTTGCTTTGGTTAGTAATCGCATGGTTAGAGATAAAAGCGGGAAAGAAGACTTTTCACCAAGTACTCCTCCTTTTTAAAATAACTTTTTGTAGCACGTGAAATACTACCTATTCAAAAATTAAATACAACACAAGTACAGGGCAAACTGTGAATCTGCCCCCGTAAATTGAATTTCTCCTGCCCCTACCTCTCCCCCCACCGATAGTCTCAAAACATGTGCTAAAAAAGTAAGCTAAATTCCATCACGTATTTGCTCCAAATCTTCTAAGGTTTTGCATCAAACTCCGAGAAAGGCCTATATTCTTACCTCTCTGAGCTCATTTCTTATTACTCTCCCCTTAACTTACTCTGCCTCAGCTACACTGACGTTTTTGTTGCTCAAAGAACAGCGCGGCTCCTTTCTTTCCTACAGTTTTCTTCTCAAACATCTCGATGAGTTCCCCGATCACCTCATTTAAAACTGTTACGCCCTTCCCACTGATTATCTTGTTTTCTTCTTCTCCGTGGCACTACTCAGCATCTGATATACAATATTCAAAAGTTTGGTTACTGATTCTTTCCCTTAATTAGGATGTAAATTCCGAGAGCAGAGGGCTTCTGGAGCGTAAACATGTGCGTGTACTCCGTGAGAATAGAAGTTAACATTCCAACAGCACTGGAGTTCAGAACACTGATGCCACGACGTCAGGAACCAAAAAGGTCAGTCTTCACCGACCTGAGGGAGTGCCAGTTATAGATCAGTGAAATGAGAGGGTCACCTACATCCTAAGAAAGGCCACACCGTAAAAACGTTCAATTCCAAAGGACTCTTCTCTTGTAAAAAGCTGTGGGAAAGAAGTGCGGGAAGCGCAAAGAGCCCATTTCGAAGCTGGGATATGGATGCAGAACGCCCTCCCACGCTGCCGCCCGGGGGCGGCCGGGCTACTCGGGAGACCACTCCTCGCGCCTCTGTTCCCTTGTGCGCGAGTCCGAGGCCATTACCTTGGTGCCTCCGAGCCGTAATACTTCCTCCAGAGAGAACCCATTCTCGGCTTCATCGTTATCCTCCTCGTTGTCCTCGTCCGGATCTTCTACCGCCTCCTCTCCGCGCCAGGGCCGCTTGGCGTGGAACTCCAAAAGCTTCTTGGGGGCCGCCATTACCAGCAAAGCACGCGCAAACGGCCCCACAGCCTCCTTCCGTTTGGCTGAGTGACGTACTTCTGGCAGGGGCGTGTCCTCTCCCGGAAATGGCTTCATTCCCCGCCCCCGGGCCGCGCGCGGCGGCGTGGGAAGTTCGGCATGAGCGTTCTTGCGAGGGGCGGCTTGGGGCCGCTGTGTGCGGCGGCTCGCGCGGGTAAGCGTTCGCCATGCGGGAGCTCCGGATGTACGGGAAACCGCCTGGGGCGCCCTCCTCGGTTGGGGGCCCCTGAGGGGCTCTGAGCTGCAGACGAGTCCAGCCTCAGAGCCGGAGTGGCTGTGTGGCCGTGGGCACTGTGCGTGCCTGCCGGCGCCTTGTGGGCGTGCTGCGGTCAGGCCAGGAGTCCCCTGTCCGTGCTTCGCGCGGG
Organism: Eumetopias jubatus; assembly: GCF_037043125.1. Classification (NCBI taxonomy): domain Eukaryota; kingdom Metazoa; phylum Chordata; class Mammalia; order Carnivora; family Otariidae; genus Eumetopias; species Eumetopias jubatus. The sequence continues at coordinate 30,746,060 of NW_028274815.1, forward strand.
CTTGAGTCAACGCAGCAGCTTCGGAAGCACTCAGGCTGATTCCACTTGCAAATACTAAGATGTTTTCATGGTCCCCTTTACTTGTTTTTCGTAGTCATTCCCTGTCTTTGGAGAGGGAAATACTTCAGCTCCGGGAGAGAGCCGGCAGAAACCCAGGTGACACCAATGCTGCGGCATCTTATATACAAAATCAAGGCAACTGGCCCCATCACTGTGGCTGAGTACATGAAGGAGGTCTTGACCAACCCTGCCAAGGTACGGGGGGAGCCCGAGGACCAGACCCGCTCCAGCGGCTTTGTGAGGTGTGAGCCAGGCGGGGTGTGCGCGGAGAAGCCCAGGGTCCTCAGCTCAGGCAGTGGTGCTGCCTTCTCCAGGGGAAGAGCCATCTCCCGAAGACCTGGAGATAGCTAAATTAATGTCAGGTGGTTGGTTAGGGGTGGTCAGGTCATGGCAGTGCCATGAAGAACGGAGAATAAATCCAAAGCCGTTCAGGAGGCAGTGTAACCGACTGAATTTAGGAAATGAGGGTCAGGATGTCTTTCCTATCTAGGCTGATGGTAGATGATAGTATCATTTCTCCGGGAAAGGGAAATGCAGGACGAAGAGCAGCAGCTGCTTTAAGAGGGAGGGGAAGGACAGAGTTCAGTCCGAAATAGGAATCTGAAGTGCAGATGGGACTCAGACGGAAATCTCCAGTAGGCATCTGGAAATATGAATTTAGTACCTGGAGAGTTGACTGTGTTGGGATCGCATCAGCAAGCAATGGAAGCATGTTCTGGGTTTTCTTCTCGGGAATGGAAGGTCCGGGTCTCTACTGTTTCAGGATCAAGCACTGTCCTTGTTCTGTGTCCTGGATTCCCTTGTCTGCTCAGCAGAGCCACTTGGTAAAAGCCTATGGTCCTTTTATTTTAGAATGTTTTACCTTTTGTTGGGTTGAAATGTGAAATCTGTGGATTTCTGGCGTTTGGCTTGTTGCTGTTGAATGTGGTGTCCAGAGGTTTAATAAAGATAGGGATCCTTTCATACCGATTTTATAACAAACATCTCTGTGATAGAGTGAAGGTCCACTTATCATTTATTCATTTATTGAGGCTTCAGAAGTGCCAGACACTATCTCAGGCACTGGGAATACTGCAGTGGACAGTGAAACACAGCACTTACTTTTCTAGTGAGGAAATGAACTATAAACAAGGAAGCGGGTGCCTGGGTGGCTCAGTCCTTAAAGTGTCTGCCTTCGGCTCAGGTCAGGATCCCAGAGTCCTGGAATTGAGCCCCACATCTGGCCCCCTGATTAGCGGGGAGCCTGCATCTCCCTCTCCTGCTCGCTCTCTCTCTCTCTCGCAAATAAATAAAATCTTTAGAAAAAAAGGGAAACAAGATAATTGTAGATTGCTGTAAGTGCTTCTGAAGGAAAGGAAAGGAAAAAAAAAGGTTGATGGGATTGAAAGTAAGTAGTACAGTGGGAGTAGGGGTTGGAAAAGTTCTCTAGGTAGGTAGGTGGCCAGGAAAGGCCAGATGGTTGAGCCAAGGCTTGAAGGATGGGGTTGGGCCAGCCTGGTGAAGAACTGGGAGTGAGTTTCCAGTAGAGGAAGGGGAAAGAAAGCTCAAAAGTTTTTGAGCTGGGGAATGTCTTGGCACATACAGAGAAGAGAAAGGCAATTGTATGGCTGGAGGGTGGTGACTGGGGTGGCAGGTTAATGGTGAGGAAAGTAGTATGAGAAGTTTGGAGAGGAGCCAGTTCATTCAAGGCTTTCATGGAAGTTAGATTTTTGTGTTAGTGCAAGGGAAACCATCAGCAGGTGCATTTTATGCATCTTGGTGATGACATCCAGGTGGAGAAAGTCAGTGAGCATTTGGCTCTAAGAGTCTGGAGTTCTTGGGACACTGGGTGGCTCAGTTGGTTAAGCGTCTGCCTTCAGCTCAGGTCATGATCCCAGGGTCCTGGGATCGAGCCCCACATCGGGCTCCCTGCTCCGTGGGGAGCCTGCTTCTCCCTCTGCCCCTCCCCCTGCTTGTGCTCGCTCGCTCTCTCTGACAAAATCTTAAAAGTCTGGAGTTCTTGAGAAATATTGGATATACATATATAAATTTGTTCATAATCTGTGTATAGATGGTGTTTAAATCCAAGGAATCGGGGGGAGTATATTTAGAGAACAGGAGGTTACCCAGGATTAAGCTTTGAATTTAGAGTAGAGGCTTTTTTCCTTTTCTGTTTTTTCTTTTCTTTTTAAAATCAGCCTTAATTTCTATTTTACTTAAAAATTGGTTTAACCTTTTGTTTCCTTAAAGATTCCATTTATTTATTTGACAGAGAGAGAGCGCACAACCAGGGGGAGCAGCAGAAGGAGAGGGAGAAGCAGGCTCCCCGCTGAGCAGGGGGCCCCACATGGGGTTTGATCTTAGGACCCTGGGATCATGACCTGAGCCGCAGGCAGACACTTAACTGACTGAGCCACCCAGGTATCCCTTTTTAAACTTTTTTTAAATTGAAGTACAGTTGATAGGATGTCAGTTTAGTTTCAGCTGTACAACATAGTGATTTTTGACAAGTATATCTTATGCTAATAACTCACCACAAGTGTAGCTACCATTTGAGAGTAGAGGTTCTTAACCTAGGGATCCTTGAATAGAAACCTGGGGGGGGGGTTCTGAAGTTAGATGGGAATAAAAATTACACCTCTATTTGCATTAACTTTTTTCCCACCATTTTTATTGAGAAAGAATTGGCATACATCATTATATAAGTTTAAGGCATATAGCATGATGGCTTGATTTGCATATAATGAAGTGAGGGGTTTTTTTAACATTTATTTTTAAAAAGATTTTATTTATTCATAGAGACAGAGCATAAACAGGGGGAGGCAGAGGGTGAGGGAAAAGCAGACTCTCCGCTGAGCCGGAAGCCCGATGCGGGGCTCGATCCCAGGACCTGGAGATCATGACCTGAGCTGAAGTCAGATGCTTAACCATCTGAGCCACCCAGGTGCCCTCCCCCCATTTTTTTTTTTTTTTTTTTTTAAGATTTTATTTATTTGACAGCGTGCACAAGCAGGGGGAGCTGCAGCGGGAGAGGGAAAAGCGGGCTCCCCACTGAGCAGGGAGAGCCTTACCTGAGCTGAAGGCAGACACTTAAAACACTAAGCCACCCAGGCGCCCTTTGATTTGCATATATTGTGAAATGATTACCTCACTGGGTTCAGTTAACTGCCATCTTTTCATATCGGTACAATAAGAAGAAAAAAAGGGAAAAATTTTTTCTTGTGGTAAGAACTCAGGATTAACTTTGACTTTTCTGCGTATCATACATCCATGTTAGCAGGAGTCATCGTGTTGTCTATCACATGCATACTAGTTATTATATAACTGGAAGTTTGTACTTTTTGCCCAACTTACTGCAATTCTCCCTCCCCCCACCCTCCGCATCTGGTAACCAAAAGTCCAATATCTTTTTCTCTGAGTTTTGTTTTTTTTATTTATTTTAAAGATTTTATCTATCCATTTGAGAGAGAGCGAGAATGAACAGGGGGAGGGGCAGAGAGAGAAGCAGACTCTTCCCTGGGAGCCCCTGCCAGGTGCCCGAGTTTTTGTTTTTGTTTTTTTTTTAAGATTCCACATATGAGTGAATACTATAGTACTTGTCTTTCTCTGATTTCACTTAGCATAATGCCTTGAAGTTTCATCCATGTTGTCACAAAAGGCAGATTTCATTTTTTTATGCCTGAATAACATTCCATTGTGTGTGTATGTATACCACAACTTTTTTCTCATTAAAAATAAATTATTTAAGTATTGTTGACATACAGTGTTATATTAGTTTCATGTGTGCAACATAGTGATTTGACAATTCTGTATACTCACTGCTTACCACAATAAGTGGTAGTCACCATCTGACACCATACAATGTTACAATATTATTGAATATGTTTTGTATGCTGTACTTTTCATCTCTGTGACTTATTTATTTTGTAACTGGAAGTTCTTAAAATCCCCTTCACCTGTATTGCCATCCACCCATCCATTCACTTCCCCTTTGGCAACTACAAGTTGTTCTCTGTATTTAAGAGTCTGGGGTTTTGTTTGTTTTGTTTTTTCAGATTCCACATGTAAGTGAAATCATGTGGTATTTGTTTTTTTTCCATCTGACTTATTTCACTTAGCATAATACCCTTTAGGTCCATCGATGTTGTTATAAATGGTAAGATTTATGAGTAATATTCCATTGGGGGTGTGTGTGTGTGTGTATATATATACCACATCTTTTTTTTTTAATACTACATCTTTATCCATTCATATATTGATAGATACTTGGGTTGCTTCCATATCTTGGCTATTGTAAATAATGCAGTAAACATAGGGTTGCATTTATCTTTTTGAATCAGTTTTTTCATTTTCTTTGGGTTAATATCCAGTAGTGGAATTACTAGACCATATGATAGGTCTATTTTTAAATTTTTGAGGAACTTCCATACTGTTTTTCATAGTGGCTGCATCATTTATAGTCCCATGAACAGTACATAAGGGTTCCCTTTTTTCCACATCCTTGTCAATGCTTGTTTTTTATTATCTTTTTTTATATTAATCATTCTTACAGGTGTGAGGTGACCTTGTGGTTTTGATGTGCATTTCCCTGATGATTAGTGATGTTGAGAATCTTTTCTTGTGTCTGTTGGGCATCTGAATGTCTTCTTTGGAAAAATATTCAGTTCCTCTTTTTTTTTTTTTTTTTTTTTTAAGAGAGAGCATAGGCATGTGCTTGCAGTGGGGGGAAGTAAGGCAGAGGAAGAGGGAGTATCTTAAGCAGGCTCCAGTGTAGAGCCCAACATAGGGCTCAATCTCATGACTCTGAGATCATGACCTGAGCTGAAATCAAGAGCTGGACACTTAACCAACTGAGCCACCCAGGCGCCCCCCTCTGCCCATTTTTTATTAGATTTTTGGGGGATTTTTTTTGGTGATAAGTTGTATAAATTCTTTATATATTTTAGATAATGCCTCATCAGATACAACATTTGCAGATAATCTTCTTCCGTTCAGTAAGCTGCCTTTTTTTTTGTTGATGGTTTCCTTTGCTGTGCAAAAGCTTTGTCTTTTGTTGTAGTCCCAGTAGAATTTTTGCTTTTGTTTTCCTTGCCTAAGGAGACATATTTGTAAATATGTTGCTCAGGCTGATGTCCAGAAGATTACTGCCTATGTTTTCTTTGAGGATTTTTATGGTTTCAGGTTTCACATTAGGTCTTTAATCCATTTTGAGTTTATTTTTGTGTATGGTGTAAGAAAAGGGTTCAGTTTCATTCTTTTGCATGTAGCTGTCCATTTGTTTTCCCAACACCATTTATTGGAAAGACTGTTTTTCCCCATTATATATTCTGGCCTCACTTGACATAGATTAATGAACCATGTAAGCTTGGGTTTATTTTCTGGGCTCTCCTGTTCCATTGATCTATGTGTCTATTTTTGTGCAGTACCATTTCTGTTTTGGTTAATACAGCTTTGTGGTATATCTTGAAATCTGGGATTGTGATATCTCCAGCATTGTTCTTTCTCAAGATTCCTTTTGCTATTCAAGGTCTTTTGTGGTTCCATACAAATTTTAGGATTTGTTCTAGTTGTGTGAAAAATGCTATTGGCATTTTGATAGGATTGCGTTGAATCTATAGATTGCTTTGGGTAGTATGGACATTTTAACAATATTCTTTCAATCCATCAGCATGGTTTATCTGTCCACTTATGTTGTCTTCAATTCTTTCATCAATGTCTTACAGTTTTCAGATTATAGGTCTTTCACCTCCTTGGTTAAATTTATTCCTAGGCATTTTATTCTCTTTGGTGCATTTGTAAATGGGATTGTTTTTTTAATTTCTCTTTCTGCTACTTTCTTGTTAGCATATTAAAACACAACAGGTATCTGTATACTAATTTTATATTCTGTAACTTTACTAAATTCATTTTTCTAATGGCTTTTTGGTAGAGTCTTTAGGATTTTCTACATAGAGTGTCATGTCATCTGCAAATAGTGACAGTTTTACTTCATTCTTAACAATTTGAATGGCTTTTATTTCTTGTCTGATTGCTGCAGCTAGGACTTCCAGTACTATGTTGAATATAAGTAGTGCAAGTGGACATCCTTGTCTTGTTTCTGGGAACTTAGAGGAAACACTTTCAGTTTGTCACTGTTAAGTATGTTAGCTGTGGGTTTGTTATATATGGCCTTTATTATGTTGAGGTGTGTTCCCTCTAAACCCACTTTCTTTTTTTTTTTTTTTTAAAGATTTTATTTGAGAGAGAGAGAGAGAGAGAGAGAATGAGAGATAGAGAACACGAGAGGGAAGAGGGTCAGAGGGAGAAGCAGACTCCCTGCCAAGCAGGGAGCCCGATGCGGCACTCGATCCCGGGACTCCAGGATCATGACCTGAGCTGAAGGCAGTCGCTTAACCAACTGAGCCACCCAGGTGCCCCTAAACCCACTTTCTTGAGGGCGCTTGGTTGGCTCAGTCAGTTAAGTGACTCTTGATTTTGACTCAAGTCATGATCTTGGGGTCGTGAGATCGAGCCCCACATTGGGCTCCATGGAGGGTGTGGAGCCTGTTTAAGAGTCTCTCTCTCCCTTTCCCTCTGTCCCTCGCCCCACTTGTATGCTCTCTCTCAAAAAAAAATAAATAGGTAAACCCACTTTGTTGAGAGTTTTTATCATGAACAGGTGTATTTGCCAAATGCTTTTTCTGCATCTATTGAGATAATCATATGTTTTTTATCCTTCCTATTGTTAATGTGATGTATCACATTGATTAATTGGTGAATATTGAATCACCCATGTTCCTGGAATAAATCCCATTTGATCATGGTGAATGACCTTTTGATGTACAGTTGAATTCAGTTTGCTAATACGTTGTTGAAGATCTTTGCATATATGTTCACAATGTCTTTGTCCAGTTTTGGTATCAGGATAATGTTCTGCTTGTATAATGAATTTGAAGGTTTTTTTTTTTTTATGGAGAAGAATAGGTGTTAACTTGTCTTTAAATGTTTGGTAGAACTCACCTGTGAAGCCATCTGGTCCTGGACTTTCGTTTGTTGGGAGTTTTTTGATTGTCAGTTCAGTTTTGTTACTAGTAATCAGTCTTCAAATTTTCTATTTTCTTCCTGATTCACTTTTGGAAGTTTCTGTATTTCTAGGAATTATCCATTTCTTCTAGGTTGCCCAGTTTGTTGGGCAATTTTTATAGTATTCTGTATTTAGAGAGCATGAGTGGGGGGGTGGGGGGGAAACTGGAAGAGGGAGAGAATCTAAAGCAGTTAAGCAGGCCTCACACCCAGAGCAGAGCCCAATGCAGGGCTCCATATCATGACCCTGAGATCATGACCTGAGCTGAAATCCAGAGTTGGACACTTAACCAGCTGAGTCACCCAGGCTCCCCAATATATTGAATTCTCTTATAATTCTTTATTTCTGTGGTGTTATTTTACCTTGTTCATTTCTGATTTTATTTAAGTCTTTTTTTTTCCTTCTTGATGAGTCTGGCTTAATGTCTATCATTTTTGTTGATCTTTTTAAAGAACCAGCTCTTGATTTCATTGATCTTTTATATTGCTTCTTTAGTCTCTGTTTCATTTATTTTTCCTCAAATACTTACTATTTCTTTCTCTTTCTATTAACTTTGTGCTTTGTTTTTCTAGTTCCTTTAGGTGTAAGGTTAGATTGTTTTGAGATTTCTCTTGTTTGTTGAGGTAAGCCTATCACTATAAACTTTCCTCTTAGAACTACTTTTGCTGCATCCCAAAGATCTTGGACTGTTGTGTTTTCATTTTCATTTCTCCCCATGTATTTTTTTATTTTACTTTGATTTCTTCATTGACCTATTGGTTTTTTGGTTGCATATTTCTAGCCTCCATGTGTTTGTTTTTCCAGGTATTTCTTGTAATTGATTTCTAGTTTCATACTGTTATGGTTGGAAAAGATGTTTGATTCCAGTATTCTTATATTTATTGAGACTTGTTTTTTGGTTTAATACGTGATCTGTCCTGGAGAATGTTCCATGTGCACTTGAATGTGTATTCTGCTGGTTTTGGATGGTATATTCTGTGTATATCTGTTAGGTCTATCTGATCTAATGTGTCTTTTGAAGCCATTGTTTCCTTGTTAATTTTCTATCTGGTTCATCTATCCATTGTTGTAAGTGGGGTGTTAACATCTCTTACTGTTATTATATTACTGTTTCTCCTTTTATTTGCTTTAGGTATTTAGGTGCTCCTGTGTTGGGTGCGTCTATATTTACAGTTATATCCTCTTGTTGGATTGCTCCCTTTTCCATTATGTAATGCCCTTTGTTTCTTCCTGTGGTCTTTTTTTTTTTTTTTAATTCATTTGAAACAGATACAGAATGAGAGAGAGCAGGAGCAGTGGGGAGAGGCAGAGGAAGAGGGAGAAGCAGACTCCCTGCTGAGCAGGGAGCCCGATGTGGGGCTCAATTCCAGGACTTGGAGATCATGACCTGAGACTAAGGCAGATGCTTAACCTTGTGAGCCACCCAGGTGCCTCCTGTGGTCTTTGTTTTAAAGTCTGCCTTGTCTGATAAAAGGATTGCTATTCTGGCCTTTTTTTTTTTTTTTTTTTTGCTTCTGTTTGCATGAAATATCTTTGATTTCTTCACTTTCAGTCTGTATGTGTCTTTAGGTCTGAAGTGAATCTTTTGTAGGTAGCATATAGAAAAGTCTTGTTTTTTTATCCATTTAGTCACCCTGTGTCTTTTGATTGGAACTCTCAGTCCACTTATACTTAAAGTAATTACTGATAGATATATATATACTTATTGCCATTTTATTCATCATTTTCTATTTGTTTTTGTAGTTATTCTCTGTTCCTCTCTTTTGCTATCTTTCATTGTGGGTTGTTGACTCTTAAGTGTTATGCTTGGATTCTTTTCATTTTTTGTGTATCTATTATAGGTTTTGATTTGTGGTTACTATTGTGTTCATATATAACATTCTATGTGTATAATAGTCTATATTAAGTTGATGTGGCTAAAGTTTGAGCATATTCTAAAAGCACTAAATTTTTACTCCTCCCTCCACATTTTATGTACATAATGTCATATTTTCCATCTTTTATTTTTTTTTTAGCTGAGCACAATGTCCACTTTTTTAAATTTTTATTTTATGTTAGTCACCATACATTACATCATTAGTTTTTGATGTAGTGTTCCATGGTTCATTGTTTGCATATAACACCCAGTGCTCCATGCAGAATGTGCCCTCTTTAATACCCATCACCAGGCTAACCCATCCCCCCACCCCCTTTCCCTCTAAAACCTTCAGTTTCTTTCTCAGAGTCCATAGTCTCTCATGGTTGGTCTCCCCCTCTGATTTACCCCCCTTCATTTTTCCCTTCCTACTATCTTTTTCTTTTTTATTGTTTTTTAACATATAATGTATTATTTGTTTCAGAGGTACAGGTCTGTGATTCATCAGTCTTACACAATTCACAGCGCTCAACATAGCACATACCCTCCCCAGTGTCCATCACCCAGCCACCCCATCCCTCCTACCCCCCACCACTCCAGCAACCCTCAGTTTGTTTCTTGAGATTAAGAGTCCCTCTCTGGTTTCATCTTGTTTCATTTTTTCCTCCCTTCCCCTATGATCCTCTGTCTTGTTTCTCAAATTCCTCATATCAGTGAGATCATATGATACTTGTCTTTCTAATTGACTTATTTCGCTTAGCATAATACCCTCTAGTTCCATCCACGCTGTTGCAAATGGCAAGATTTCGTTTTTTTGATGGCTGCATTATATTCCATTGTGTATATATGTGTGTGTGTATATATACATAAACACACACACACCACATCTTCTTTATCCATTCATCTGTTGATGGACATCTTGGCTCTTTCCATAGTTTGGCTATTGTGGACATTGCTGCTGTAAACATTGGGGTGCACGTACCCCTTTGGATCACTACATTTGTATCTTTGGGGTAAATACCCAGTAGTGCAATTACTGGGTCATAGGGCAGCTCTATTTTCAACTTTTTGAGGAACCTCCTTACTGTTTTCCAGAGTGGCTGCACCAGCTTGCATTCCCACCAACAGTGTAGGAGAGTTGCCCTTTCTCTGCATCCCCGGCGACATCTGTCGTTTCCTGACTTGTTAATTTTAGCCATTCTGACTGGTGTGAGGTGGTATCTCATTGAGGTTTTGATTTGGATTTCCCTGATGCCAAGCGATGTTGAGCACTTTTTCATGTGTCTGTTGGCCATTTGGATGTCTTTGCAGAAATGTGTGTTCATGTCTTCTGCCCATTTCTTGATTGGATTATTCTTTGGGTGTTGAGTTTGATAAGTTCTTTATAGATTTTGGATACTAGCCCTTTATCTGATACGTCATTTGCAAATATCTTCTCCTGTTCTGTCAGTTGTCTTTTGGTTTTGTTGACTGTTTCCTTTGCTGTGCAAAAAGCTTTTTATCTTGATGAAGTCCCAGTAGTTCATTTTTGCCCTTGCTTCCCTTGCCTTTGGCGATGTGTCTAGGAAGAAGTTGCTGCGGCTGAGGTCAAAGAGGTTGCTGCCTGTGCTCTCCTTTAGGATGTTGATGGATTCCTGTCTCACATTTAGGTCTGTCATCCATTTTGAGTCTATTTTTGTGTGTGATGTAAGGAAATGGTCCAGTTTCATTCTTCTGCATGTGGCTGTCCAATTTTCCCAAAACCATTTGTTGAAGAGACTTTTTTCCGTTGGACATTCTTTCCTGCTTTGTCGAAGATCAGTTGACCATAGAGTTGAGGGTCCATTTCTGGGCTCTCTATTCTGGTCCATTGGTCTATGTGTCTGTTTTTGTGCCAGTACCATACTGTCTTGATGATTACAGCTTTGTCATAGAGCTTGAAGTCTGGAATCGTGATGCCGCCAGCTTTGTTTTTCTTTTTCAACATTCCTCTGGCTACGGGGTCTTTTCTGGTTTCATACAAATTTTAGGATAATTTGTTCCATTCTTAGAAAAAAGTTGATGGTATTTTGATAGGGATTGCATTAAATGTTTAGATTGCCCTAGGTAGCATAGACATTTTCACAATATTTGTTCTTCCAATCCATGAGCATGGAACGTTTTTCCATTTCTTTGTGTCTTCCTCAATTTCTTTCGTGAGTATTCTATAGTTTTCTGAGTACAGATTCTTTGCCTCTTTGGTTAGATTTATTCCTAGGTATCTTATGGTTTTGGGTGAAATTGTAAATGGGATCGACTCCTTAATTTCTCTTTCTTCTGTCTTGTTGTTGGAAATGCCAGTGATTAGAAATGCCACTGATTTCTGTGGATTGATTTTATATCCTGCCACTTTACTGAATTCTTGTATGAGTTCTAGCAGTTTTGGGGTGGAGTCTTCTGGGTTTTCCACATGAAGTACCATATCATCTGCAAAGAGTGAGAGTTTGACTTCTTCTTGCAGATTCAGATGCCTTTGTTTCTTTTTGTTGTCTGATTGCTGAGGCTAGGACTTCTAATACTATGTTGAATAGCAGTGGTGATAGTGGACATCCCTGCCGTGTTCCTGACCTTAGGGGGAAAGCTTTCAGTAATTTCTCCACTGAGAATGATATTCGCTGTGGGTTTTTCATAGATGGCTTTTATGATATTGAGGTATGTACCCTCTATCCCTACACTCTGAAGAATTTTAATCAAGAAAGAATGCTGCATTTTGTCAAATGCTTTTTTTGCATCTACTGAGAGGATCTTATGGTTCTTGTTCTTTCTTTTATTAATGTATTGTATGACATTGATTTGCAGTTGTTGAAGCAACCTTGCAGCCCAGGAATAAATCCCATTTGGTCATGGTGAATAATCCTTTTAATGTACTGTTGGATCCTATTGGCTAGTATTTTGGTGAGAATTTTTGCATCCATGGTCATCAGGGATATTGGTCTGTAATTCTTTTTGATGGGGTCTTTGGTTTTGGGATCAAAGTAATGGTGGCCTCATAAAATGAGTTTGAAAGTTTTCCTTCCATTTCTATTTTTTGGAACAGTTTCAGAAGGATAGGTATTAATTCTTCTTTAAATGTTTGGTAGAATTCCCCTGGGAAGCCATCTGGCCCTGGGCTCCTGTTGGGAGATTTTTGATTATTGTCTCAATTTCCTTACTGGTTATGAGTCTGTTCAGGTTTTCTATTTCTTCCTGGTTCAGTTTTGGTAGTTTGTAGGTCTCTAGGAATGCATGCATTTCTTCCAGATTGTCTAATTTGCTGGCATGTAATGGCCCATAATATGTTCTTATAATTGTTTTTACTTCTTTGGTGTTGGTTGTGATCTCTCCTCTTTCATTTATGATTTTATTTATTTGGATCATTTCTCTTTTCTTTTTGATAAGTCTGGCCAGGGGTTTATCAATCTTATTCTTTCAAAGAACCAGCTCCTAGTTTCATTGATCTGTTCTACTCTTCTTTTGGTTTCTATTTCATTGATTTCTTCTCTGATCTTTATTATTTCTCTTCTCCTGCTGGTTTTAGGCTTTATATGCTGTTCTTTCTCCAGCTCCTTTAGGTGTATAGTTAGGTTGTGTATTTGAGACTCTTCTTGTTTCTTGAGAAAGGCTTGTATTGCTATCTGCTTTCCTCTTAGGACTGCCTTTGCTGTATCCCAAAGATTTTGAACAGTTGTGTTTTCATTTTCATTTGTTTCTATGAATTTTTTTAATTCTTGTAATTTCCTGGTTGACCAGTTCATTCTTTAGTAGGATGCTCTTTAGCCTCCATGTATTTGAGTTCTTTCTGACTTTCCTCTTGTGATTGAGTTCTAGTTTCAAAGCATTGTGGTCTAAAAATATGCAGGGAATGATCCCAGTCTTTTGGTACCGGTTGAGACCTGATTTGTGACCTAGGATGTGATCTATTCTGGAGAATGTTCCATGGGCACTAGAGAAGAATGTGTATTCTGTTGCTTTGGGATGGAATGTTCTGAATATGTCTGTGAAGTCCATTTGGTCCAGTGTGTCATTTAAAGCCTTTATTTCCTTGTTGACCTTTTGCTTAGATGATCTGTCCATTTCAGTGAGGGGGGTGTTAAAGTCCCCTACTATTATTGTATTGTTGTCGATGTGTTTCTTTGTTTTTGTTATTAATTGGCTTATATAATTGGCTGCTCCCATGTTAGGGGCATAGATATTTATAATTGTTAAATTTTCTTGTTGGATAGACCCTTTAAGTAGGATATAGTGTCCTTCCTCATCTCTTATTATAGTCTTTGGTTTAAAATCTAATTTGTCTAATATAAGGATTGGCACCCCAGCTGTCTTTTGATGTCCATTAGCATGGTAAATGGTTCCCCTCCCCTCACTTTTAATCTGAAGGTGTCTTTGGGTCTAAAATGAGTCTCTTGCAGACAGCATATTGATGGGTCTTATTTTTTTATCCAGTCTGATAGCCTGTGTCTTTTGATTGAGGCATTTAGCCCATTTACATTCAGGGTAACTATTGAAAGATACGAATTTAGTGCCATTGTATTGCCTGTAAGGTGACTGTTACTGTATATTGTCTCTCTTCCTTGCTGGTCTGTTACTTTTAGGCTCTCTCTTTGCTTAGAGAACCCCTTTCAATATTGCTTGTAGGGCTAGTTTGGTGTTTGCAAATTCTTTTAGTTTTTGTTTGTCCTGGAAGCTTTTTATCTCTCCTTCTATTTTCAGTGACAGCCTAGCTTGGTATAGTATTCTTGGCTGAATATTTTTCTCGTTTAGTGCTCTGAATATATCATGCCAGCCCTTTCTGGCCTGCCAGGTCTCTGTGGATAGGTCTGTTGCCAGTCTAATGTTTCTACTGTTGTAGGTTACAGACCTCTTGTCCCGAGCTGCTTTCAGGATCTTCTCTTTTTCTCTGAGACTTGTAAGTTTTACTATTAGATGTCAGGGTGTTGACCTATTTTTTATTGATGTTGAGGGGGGTTCTCTGTGCCTCTTGGATTTTGATGCCTGTTTCCTTTCCCAAATTAGGGAAGTTCTCTGCTATAATTTGCTCCAGTATGTGTTCTGCCCCTCTCTCTCTTTCTTCTTCTTGGAATCCCAATTATTCTAACGTTGTTTCGTCTTATGGTATCACTTATCTTTTGAATTCTGCCCTCGTGATCTAGTAGTTGCTTCTCACTCTTTTTCTCAGCTTCTTTATTCTCCATCATTTGGTCTTCTATGTCGCTAATTCTCTCTTCTGCCTCATTTATCCTAGCAGTTAGAGCCTTCATTTATGATTGTATCTCATTAATAGCCTTTTTGATTTCGATTTGGTTAGATTTTAGTTCTTTTATTTCACCAGAAAGGGATTCTCTAGTATCTTCCATGCTTTTTTCAAGCCCTGTTGTATCTTTATAATCGTCATTCTGAACTCTAGTTCCGACATCTTACTAATGTCCGTATTGATTAGGTCCCTGGCAGTCAGTACTGCCTCTTGTTCTTTCTTTTTTTGAGGTGAGTTTTTCCATCTTGTCATTTTGTCTAGAGGAGAATAGATGAATGAGAGAACAAAATGCTAAAAGGGTAACAATGACCCCAGAAAAATATACACTAAACAAATCTGAAGAGACCTGAAACCAGGGGGAAAAGAAAGGGAAAGAAAAAAAAGTATGATCAGGCTGGTGAATAGATTAGTGCCAAACACTAGATTTTGGGTGTATTTTGGTCTGTGAGAAGAAACTGCCTCCCAAAATTTTAAAGAAAGAAAAACTTATATATGTACAAAAATAAGGGTAAATACAATGAAGGGATGGAATCTGACTGTAAAGATGAAAATTATGAAAGATTTTATAAAAGGAATTGATAAGAAGTTGGTTGAAAAAAGAAAGAAGAAAAATAAAAAAAGGGGGGAGGAGAATGTGATCAGGCAGGAGACTAGAACAAAGCCATACACTAGAGATTTAGGGTATATTTTGGTCTGTTAGAAGAAACTGTATCCCAAAATTTTAAAGAGAAAACAACTTATATATATATATACACACATACACACATATATATATACACACACAAAAATTAAGGTTAACTACAATGAAGGGATGGAATATGACTCTAAGAATGAAACTTAAAAATAGATTTTAGAAAAACGAATTGATAAGATGTTGGTTAAAAGGAAAAAAATTAAAAAAAATAGAAAAAGAAAGAAAATAAAGAAAATTTGAAAAATTAACTTTGAAGGACTAAAGAATCATGGGGGAAAAATCCATGAATTCTATGTGCTGTATTCCCCTAGTGCTGGAGTTCTGCAATTCTCATTGATCGGTAAACTTGGTCTTGGTTGAACGTTCTTGCTGATCTTCCCGGGGGGGGGTGGGGGGGCTGTTGTCATAATTCTCCAATGTCTTTGCCAGTGGCGGAATTGCCCCTCCCTTGCTGGGGGCTGGGCTAAGTAATCTGCTCGGGTTTGCTCTCGGGAGCTTTTGTTCCCTGAAACCTTTCCGTACAGCTTTGGAGGATGAGAATGAAAATGGCGGCCTCCCAGTCTCCGCTCTGGAGGAGCTGAGAACTCGGGGCCCCACTCCTCAGTAAGCCCCCAGAGAAAAGCAGTCAATCACTCCTTTCTCCCTGGTCTCCAGTCACACCCCATGCTCGCCTGGCCTGTGACTGAGCGTTTCTATCTCTGGCACATGACCCTGTTTGGAGTCTCCAAACCCAGCAGGTTCCTGCGGTGTGCTCCCAAGCCACTCCTCCCTGGGGAGGAAGGGGAGTCTCCCTGGATGTGCCGCTTGTTGGGTCCCTGCTGGAAGAGTAGTGGCCCGACTGTCACCGATCACAGTTTATGGCAACCCCGAGCTGAGAGCCTGTGCCTAGGCTCTGTCTCTGCAGCCAGCTTCTCTGCTCTGATACCCAGGAGCTCTGCCGCACTCAGGCACCCCGGTCTTTCTGTGACCCTGAGGATCCTGAGACCACACTCTCCCAGCGATAGTTCCACCTCCTGCTCAGCCACTGGAGCGATGTCCCTCAGCAGAGCAGACTTCTAAAAGTTCCAATTTTGTGCTCCACTGCTCTATTACTTGCCGGTAGCCAGCTGACGGAGGCTCCCTCTCCCTCTGGTCTGTCTTCCCGAATATTGCCGCAGATTCACTTCTCCACACGTCCTACCTTCCAGAAAGTGGGTTGCTTTTCTGTTCAGAGAGTTGCTGCTATTCTTTTGTTCGATCTCCTGTTGAGTTTGTAGTTGTTCAGAATGGTTTGATACCTATGTAGCTGAATTCCTGGGACCAGACAAAATTTAGTTCTCCTGCTCGTCTGCCATCTTGCTCCTCTCTCATATTTTGCATCTTTTAATTTTGTGTATCTCTCAACTAATTTTTGTACATATAATTGATTTTACTCCTTTTGTGTTTTAATCTTGATCGTGTCTTTGTAATAAATGAATCTATTATCTTTGGTATATGTTTGCTCTTGCCTATGAAATTTTTTGCTTTTGTAATTTCCTTTTAGTTATGCCCCCCACTTTTTTTTTTCCTCCCATTCAGAGGATTCCCTTTAACATTTCTTGTCAGGCTAGTTTGGTGTGATGAACTCCTTTAACTTGTCTGGTAAACTCTTTGTCTTTCCTTCTAGTCTGAATGATAATCTTGCTTGGGTAGAGTAGTCTTTCTTGAGGCTTTTTTCTTTCAATGCTTTTAATATCAGTGCCTTAAAATCATTCCTTTCTGGCCTTCAAAGTTTCTGCTGAAAAATAAGTTCATAGCCTTATGGGATTTCCCTTGTTTATAACTGTTTTCTCTTGCTCCTTTTAAGATTGTCTCTTTATCATTTGCCATTTTAATTATTTTGTGTCTCGTGGACCTCCCTGGGTTCATCTTGTTAGGGGTTCTCTGTGCTTCCTGGGTCTGGATGTCTGGTTTCTTCCCCATATTAGGGAAGTTTTCAGCTATTACTTTTTTAAATAAGTTTTTTTGCCCCCCTCTCTCTCAGCCTTCTGGTATGGTATCCCTAAAAATGTGAATGCTCTTAATGCTTGAAGATGTTGCTGAGTTCCTTCAACTTATTCTCATTTTTTAAATTCTTTTTTCTTTTTGCTGTTCAGCTTGTTTGCTTTTCTTTACCCTTTCAGATTGCTAATCTGTCCTGCATCCTCTAATCTGTTGATTCCTTCTAGTGTTTTTTCATTTTAGTTATATTCTTCAACTCTGACTGGTTCTTTTGAATATTTACTAGCTCTTTGTGAAGTTTTTCCTGCATTCATTCACTCTTTTCTCAAGTCTGATGAGTAGCTTTATCACCATTACTTTGAACTCTTTATCAGGAATATTGCTTATCTCAGTTTCATTTAGCTCTTTTTCTGTGATTTTTGTCTTATTCTTTCATTTGGGACATAGTCCTCTATCCACTCATTTTGTTTAACTCTGTGTTTTTATCTATGTATTAGGTAAATCAGCTACGTCTTCTGGTCTTGAAAGTAGTTGCCTTGTGTATAAGAGGGTCTACACCAACATTTGTTGTTTCTTGTGTTTTTAATGGTGACCTTTCTAATAGGCATGAGGGATATCTCATGGTTTTAATTTGCATTTCCCCATTAGCCTGTAACTGAAATTTAGCATTTCTCTTATTATGAACATAGGAAATAATCACTGGCATCAGTAATACCAATGATTTTAGCATCCATGGAAATCACTGATATTGTCATATACCAATAGTGATCATAGGTATCTCAAAATACATTGTGTTCTTTCGTACTTTAAAACTTTGTTACTTATTAGACCTCAGGCTTAGCTTTGTTAATGTATTTATAAGGATGCATATATGTTGCTATATCACAAGTTTGTTTTTTAAATACTGGATGAATGTTTTTCAGTTTTTTGGAGGGAGGGGTAATCCTGTGTGTTTTAAGTCCTGCATTTAAAAACATTCTATGAAGAGATACATAGTCTTCATCTACCAGAGTGATTCATAACGTGCCACAAAAACACCACTGAAACGTTCATGTATGAAGGGAAAGAGAAAAGCTAGAGAGGAGATGCTGTATGAAATGAGAACAATTTTTTTTTTTTTTTTTTTTTTTACATGGGAGTAACTGAAGTATATTTCTGCTGCTGAGAGAGGGAAGTTAAAGCTGTTAGAGAAGGGGGTGGTAACGAGATCCTGGCCCATGAGAGCTGTGTGAGGAGAGGCGATGATCCAGAGCACAGGTGGCGGGATTAGGTTTGGATAAGAGCAGAAGGTAAAGGCATTTCATCTTGAGTTCTGAGCAATGAATGGGAGCAGGTGGAGGCCAGGTCGGGTCAGGAAGCTGAGTAAATGCTATTTTATAACATTCTTTACTTCCTTTATGGGCAGGAGTCTAGGTCACCTGCTAAGTAAAGTGGTGGAGGAAGGGGCTTGAGGAGCATAGGGAATTTTTTAACAAAGAATTTTTGAGTATGTCTTGAAGTTTAGACAGTATGCTAAAACTTGGGATAGGACGGTAAATAAGATGGTCCTCTTCCCAAAGTAACTATGCCTCTTGGTGAAGAGCACAGACATATAAATAAATTAACACATAAAAAGGAGCAGTGCAGTTAGTCTGGGGTTGGAGGGCTGGAGGAGGAGGTTAGGGAAGGTGGCATTTGGGCAGATTCAATTTTATTGAGTATAAGATTGCCAGGGAGAAAGGAGAGCATTTGCAATGGCATGGATGTATGGACAAGCAGGGCTAATTAAAAAAAAATTACGGAGATATAAATATTCATTTATCAAAATGCATAAATCACAGGTACATAGCTTCATGAATTTTCACAAAGTGAACACTCCCACATAACGAGCACATAGGTCAAGCAACATCACCACTGACGTCACCAGGTGGGGCTAATTTGAAACTGAGCATTTGGGAGAGGAGGCTGGAGGGACGGGCAGGCAGGGTCTTACTGTTTTGGGTTGGGGAGCAGGGTGGGGCGGGAAGATGTGGGATGTGAAGATGGACATGGCATGGCTTTTGCCTTTATGGTCAAGGAGTGGTCATGTTTCTGCCTGTTCTGCAACGTGACTGGCACTTTGTAAAGTTTAGGTTAAGTTACTGTGTTTATCTTGTTTATTTAGAAGAGAGAACTTTCTTACCAAATGATTATGTTATTGTATACATCATGTAAGATTTTGGAGGGGTGGTTTAAAAGCCTCATTTGAAAGTTAATTTGTTTTCTCTACTTTCTCTTTTTACTCAGGGATATTATGTGTATCGTGACATGCTAGGAGAAAAAGGAGATTTCATTACTTCACCGGAAATAAGTCAGATCTTTGGGGAGGTAATATTAAATGTAAACTGTAAATGAAAGCAGATCAAGTTGTATTCTTCTGTAATACAGCGTTTTACAGCTTTGTTTTTGTGATTCAGGTTTTCTTTCTTTTTTCTTTTTTTTAGTTTTCATTTTTAATCATGCTGAAGGAATAGAGAGCAATGGAGGAAAGAGAGAGATAAGAGAGAAAAGATGCAAAACACTAAGGCGTTAGCGGGGAGAGACACACTCTACAGCCCCTGCCCAAGATTGCACCATAGTTAGAAGTCCCCCTGGGAGAAATTCTGAATAATTCTTAGGAATTCTAGTTCGTTGATTTCCGCATAAAAACCCCTTGATAAATTTAGATATAGGAAATAGTACACAAAAGGAAGTAGAATCTAGGTATTAAAAAATGTTAATTATGCCTAAAAAGCCACATAATTATTGAACTCATATGAACATGAAGAAGTGGCATAATCTATTCCATGTGTTTCTTTGCCTTCAAAGACTGGCAGCTTCCTGTGAGTGAGATCCTCCTACCTGTGTTAGGAGACCTCTTACAGGGGGACTGCCTTTTAACTGTTTCCTCCTGTTACTAAGCTTTCTAAGTGGTGTCTTCTGTAATGTAGTCTCTGTGACGCTCCTGGGTGTGCATACATACACGTACATATTAAGTAACATACATACATACATTGTTTGCAAACATTTTGCTTTCTGGCATGAAGTATGTATTTATGTTGAGTTTTATATTGTATACTTTTATATTTTATAATACTTCAGGGTAGTTTTTTTCCTTGTTACAGCTGCTAGGTATATGGTTCATTAGTGAATGGATGGCTACTGGGAAAAATGCAGCTTTCCAACTGGTGGAACTGGGCCCAGGCAGGGGTACCCTCGCAGGAGATATTTTGAGGGTAGGTAATAAAAGAATGGCTTTAGATTCTCATGTACTCACCTGAATCTTTGTTCTTTTGACTTGTTTGCAAACTCCATTGATTTCCTTGGCTTTTGGTCCTGCCTCAACAACCTCTTTCTCAGCTGAAGTACAATGTCAGAATAATACAGTGAGTTGTCACTTGTTGTTGTCTGTTTGTAATCTAAAAAATGAGGGTGGGAGAGAATGTGAATGGTAAAAGTTTAGAACATTTAGAAGACATTATGGAGAGTATATTTATCTTCTAGGTAGGAAAAGAGTTTTTGAATTATATAAAAAGCAGAAGCCATAAAGGAGAAGATGAATAGAAGGATAATTTCAACTACATTAAAGAATTTTTTTAAGATTTTATTTATTTGTCAGAGAGCACAAGCAGGGGGTGCAGCAGGCAGAGGGAGAAGCAGGCTCTCCGCTGAGCGAGGAGCTCGATGTGGGGCTCGATCCCAGGACCCTGGGATCATGACCTGAGCTGAAGGCAGACGCTTAACCACTGAGCCACCCAGGTGTCCCAAATTTTTTGTTCTTTAAAGAAATTAGGAACTTCTGTTCTTCAGAGACACTGTAAAGAGAGGAACAAGACAAGCCACAGAGTGGGAGGAGTTATTTGCAACACATATAACCAACAAAGAACTGGTAGTTAGAATAAAGAATTCCTTTCAGTTGTTAGGTGGTGGCATATAACTCAGTAGAAAAGTCAGGCTAAAGATGTGAACAGGCCCACCATGAAAGAGGAAATCTACATGGTCATGAAAAACCAAAAAAATGCTCCGACTGGTTGGGAGTCAGGGAAATGAAAGATAAAATCACAGTGAGATACTACTATACCCTCAAAATGTGAAGATTTGGCAGCACCAAGGGTTGGTGAGGATGGGGAGATGTGGCACGCTGGGGACTCTCATACACTGTAAGCGTGTAATTTGGCGTAAGCACTTTGAAGTGCTTATTGGGCATCATCTGCCAACGTCAAAGTTCTTATACTGTATGACCCAGCAGTTTTACTGCTAGGTGTATGCCCTATGGGAATGAGTGCATATCTGTACCAGGATACATGTACGAGAAGACAGCATTGTTTAGAATAGCCAAAAAACTGGAAACAACCCAGACGACTATCAGTGGGAAAATAAATCAATAAATTGTGGTACAGTCATACAGTGGAATGGCAAGCGTTGTGCAAATGCATGAAATCACAGCAGAATGCACGATATTCAGATGAAACTCAGCAAATGTTGAGTGAAAACAGCAATTTGTACAAGAATTCATATCCTATGATTGTATTATATAAAATCCCCAAATAGCATTAGACAGTATGTGTTTGGTGATACAAACATGTTCAGTAACATTTATAAAGAAAAAGTGGGAAATTATAAATTCCAGATTGAGAACGGTGGTGACCTTTGATGGTGAGGGAGGACATGGGGGCTTCAATGGGAAGGGTCAGGTCACTCTCCTTTAATCAGAGATAGTTGGTATTTTTCCATGTATTGTTCTTTCTTCCATTCTACCTAAGATTTTCTAAAAACATTAAAAAGGAATGTTTGAAGTACATGATAAGTACTTGTATTAAACTTTTGTTGTTATACTGTTTTGGAATCCATTGGTCTTTTTTAGTTTATCATAAGTGTATAAAATAAAACACATATTCAGTATACATTTAAATGTCTTGATGCTGTATGATTTTTGCTTGAAATTAGGAATCGAAGGCTTTTAATTTATAAATCTGACAACCTTGATTATATCATATTTGGGAGGTAAAAGAAACCAACCACTGATTTAGGTTTCCGGGGCTCTATTTTATATCTCTTTAAATTGGCAAAGTCATTTGAATATAAAATATTTGATAAGGTTCTCAAATAATACCATCTTGTTTCAAGTACTTTAAAAATCAAGCCCACAGCTCTTAAAATGTATAAAGGATGCTTCCCTAGATCCAGTCCTAAGAACCTTAAAAAGCCAAAGAATTTAAAGGAATGTTAAGAAAATAGACAAAGACATATTTGCAGACTTGTTTTCATTTCTTGATCATAATTTCTGAAGGATTTTTCTCTTGGGAAGTTTTTCTATTTGTAGTTTCATTTCAAAACAAAATTTGGAAAAATCATCTTGTCCTTATTATCAGCCTATACCAGCATATTCGGATCTCCAAAGCAGGAGGCAAATCACCAATGAAAATTAAATTCAGATGACAAATACTATTGATGTACTTTATGCTTTGGCATTGAATTTTGAGCATTAAAATATTGATAAAGTATTAGTATATTCCTTTTTTCCTCATGTTTACAACAGTTATAAAAATGTGTGTGGCTAAGAAAAAATTAAAAATGTGAAAGAATTACCAAGTTAAACTGTCAAGTTTTTAGAGCCACTTGAATTTTATTTCCTGAGGATACAGTTTAAACATCTCAAAGATGAGATTATTTCATAGACATAGCAGCTTTATAAAATCAAGGGTATATATACAATTTATTTTCTTGTTCTCTTTTCAGATCCCTTAATCTGCTTATTTATTGGATGTTAAACTTTAATTTTCTTTTATTAGTCAATCTAATTTTTATCATTAGGAAACCAAATTGTGTACTGTTCATCTCTTATGTGGACAATGTATGATAATGGATAGGTTATGATTCTCATAGACTGCTGGAGAGTGGTTTGTGTGAAGAACAAATTCCTCTAAAACCAAATGTTATTCCTGTAACATGAGCAAATTAAGGTAAATGGTTAGAAAAACCCCAAATCTACTCAACACTTGTATTTTTCCCTTTTTTTGTCTTTAGGTGTTCAGTCAGCTTGGATCTGTGCTAAAAAACTGTGATATTTCCATACATCTGGTAGAGGTGAGCAGAAAATTGAGTGAGATTCAAGCATTAACCCTGACTGAAGAGAAGATCCCACTAGAGCGAAATGCTGGATCCCCTGTATATATGAAAGGCGTTACAAAATCTGGGATTCCAATCTCGTGGTACCGAGATCTGCATGATGTTCCAAAAGGTAATTCTTTTACACGACGTAATGAAATCATTTTGATCGCATCCCATCCCAGCAATGATAGGTGACCAGAGCCACGGAGGACACGCTAATAGATTGAGTTAGTGCTGCCAGGTCCCTTACTCATAGGGAAGAGCGAATCCTTTTCTCGAAAAGAGCATTGTATTAGAAAATAACATGGCTAACAATAGGAGCGATGAATTTCCTGTGGTTTTGCAAAAATGACAGTGTCGATCTCTGTTGTACCTTTTAGTTTTTCCTGACCCCTAAAAAGTACTGATGCTGAAGCAGCCCCAGGCAGTGGGGCCTGACAGAAGCAGTGTTAAGTGGGTTTAGTTTAACTGTCTCATCTTTTGAACATTCTTGCTGGCCTTTTGGGGGGATGGAAAATCCCTGCACCGGACAGGGGTCCTGTGTTGATGAGTCCCTGCTCACACCTGCAGGGGTGCTCTGCTCTCGGGGAAGCCACTTCAGCCAGCCCTGGGCTCAGCTGTCTCAGAGGATTTTAGCAAGTTCAAGGCCTCTTTGAGCTAACCAATTTGAGTTCTGATTTCTTTCATGCCTGGTGAGGGATAAAAGTTTAAACTGATAGTTGAGACAGCCTACCTGTCTGATCCTGCTGTGTGGGAAATAAGAACAGTAACGTTCTTTTGTCTGTTCTGCAGAGTAGGTGAAGATGTGAATGAGGTGGATGATTCTCTGTAGAGATGGCTGTGCAAGCACCACAGGTTCCTACACAAAGAACCAGGCATTTTCTTTTTGTTAGTGTTCAAAAGAATGAATCAAGTATTGCCTTAAAAATGCTGAAACAGTTTTTTTCTTCTGTTTTTAAATAGGACACAGCTTTTATCTAGCACATGAATTTTTTGATGTCCTTCCTGTGCATAAGTTTCAGGTATTGATGGGATAAAGTCATTAATTGAATAACAAAGGGCCTTATGTTGTAAGAAAAAACATTTATGGTTGTTGAAGTTATTGTTGAAGTTAACTACATTTGGAATTCTGATGAATAGAAATAATTGAAAAGCAAAAGTGAAGTATTAAGTAGAACCTTCATTCTCTTAGGATAACTAGTAAGAATGCTTAAAATATGTGCGCAGATATAAGATGGTAAATGGCTAAAGTACAAGGAAGGGTTACATTTTAGCAAATAGTTTTAATATCCAAAGATTAAAATGTTTCCTCACTGAAGTTGAAGTGAGCAGATTTAAAATTTGGTGGTAATGTATGTGCACCGTAGTGTCTGAGGCTAAGAGCATGTATTGATTTGTTAGCAGAAGCTTCCAATTCATCCTTCACAGTCTGTTCTCCATTATTGGGAGCACTTGCCACACGCTCATTTTATCCCTACGGCTCTGCCTCTTATCCAGCCAACACTAGTAGTTTGCGCCTTCAAGTATTGCCTTGAAATAATTTTCAGTAGTAAAGTACTCTGTAAATGTTAGTCATCTGTCATACATGGTAGGGGGAGAAAAATGGTTATTTTTAGTTAGAGGCAATTCTGAGAAAAAAAAAACTGGTAAAAATTTGTTTTTATGCATTATTTTGTGTTTAGAAAACCCCACAAGGATGGCGAGAAGTATTCATTGATATCGATCCACAAGTTTCTGATAAGCTGCGGTTTGTTTTGGCACCTTGTGTCACACCAGCAGAAGTCTTCATACAAGTAGGAAGTTTTTTCTTCTTAGTTTATTGTCAACCAAATCTTCATAGTCTTATTTTCTGAGTTCCTGTTTTAGCGTTCCTTGACAGGGGCAAGGGGAGAGTTGCTCATAACATGTGAGGTGCTTTTTATTAATAGTGAAAAGTGCAGAGGATCTCGAATCAGGAGCCTGGTTCAGATCATCTCTGGACTGCGTGACCTGAATGTAATGTGAGAAGGAAGTTAGTAAGCGCTTACTCAAGCAAGTCCCTTACCTTCTCCCTTTCCCTCAGTTCCCTGTGACACAGTCAGAGTATTGTCTACCTGACCGGAAGAGCTTGAAGTCTGTGAAAACAACTATTTATTGAGCACTTTGTATGTATTACTCTGAATTTTCTCATTTAATTCTCAAAACAACTTTATTAGTTTGATTAAGTTTGATTCTAGACTGCCAGAATGGTACATTTACTGCTGCATTCTATTGACCTCAAGGAATAATCATAAGAGCCTTTCTATCTTGGGGTCATGTTAAGGGGTTCAAAAAACCCTATACTTGTCAGGAATGTTTGGGCTTTAGATTGCCTGTTTTATTTATTTTTATTTTTTAAAATCTTTTAAAGAATGGTGATAATTTTTAATAGCTTACAGCTATAGTATCAAGTCTTATATGTATAAATATAGTTACAGACAATAAATATCCATATGGCAAAATATCTACCTCTAGACAGAGAAAAAATATCTTTGCAACTAAATTAACTAACAGCTTCAAGTAATAATGAAGAAAAACAGAAGCTGCAGTAATTTTTCATCTAAAGTGACTATAGCCTATATTAGGGGCACTTGGGTGGCTCAGTCAGTTAAGTATCTGCCTTTGGCTCAGGTCATGATCCAGGACTTGGGATTGAGCCCCGCATTGGGCTCCCTGCTCAGCTGGAAGTCTGTTTCTCCCTCTCCCCTCTCCTCCCCCTGCTCATGTTCTCTTCCCTCAAATAAATAAAATCTTAAAAAAAAATAAGGTGACAATAGCCTGTATTAAAACATTCTTACTGTAAGAGTTCAAATAGTTATGAAAGCCTTGTCTCATAACCTAAAAATATAACTTTAACTAATACATATTTTCAAAACTAACAAAAAATATTTTAAATATAGATAGGTGAAATAAATAAGATTATTCTTGCCGAAATTCAGTCATGACATTATATATATATTTGGGGACTTTGTTGATAGCCTGGCCTTTTAACAATAAAAAAGTGAAATTCATGAAACCTTTCTAAGAATCTACATATTACTCTAATGCAAATTACATATAAGTATATGGGGTTTTCATTCTGAATGAGCAATCCATTCTCTTTTTTTAAAAAAAGTATATCCCAACTATGTAAAACATGCTTAATTTCTCTTGAAAGATCACTTTTTATAAGATATACACTGACTAGTATGAGAAAGGGCATTTTACAGATTTTAGAAACTTCTTTAGATGCGGTGACTGGGCAGCTCAGTTGGTTAAGCATCTGACTTTTAATTTTGGCTCAGGTCATGATCTCAGGGTTGTGAGATTGAGCCCAGCATCAGGCTCATGCACTGGCGTGGAGTCTCCTTAAGATTCTGTATCCTTGCTCCACCCCCCTGCCCCTCCCACCCTGCTCTCTTTAAAAAAAAGAAAAAAAAAAACCCATTCATTTTCTTATCAAGTTACTTCATTTGTTTTACTAAGCTTTAATTACAGCGGTAAATCACTTTTTTCCCATTATTTCTCATTATACAAAATCCCCATGCTCCTTATGTTTTAACATTCTACCTGCAAGAATCTTACTGGACCTGAATAACCTCTGTATGACCTACAGGAACATAATTCAGTGAAGGTCATCTGAACAGAATAGATTGCCTGTTTTAAAAAGGTCTACTTTCTGGACCATAACTAAGAACTTCTTCCTCAGAAGTAATTCGCTTCAAAAGCACTGGAGCTTTTTTTTTTTTTTTAAAGATTTTATTTATTTGTCAGAGAAAGAGAGGCAGGCAGAGGAAAATGTAGTCTCCCCACTGAGCAAGAAGCCTGTTTTGGGACTCAATCTCAGGACCCTGGGGATCATGCTCAGGTAGCCGCTTAACAGACTGAGCCACCCAGGTGCCCTAGCATAGGAGCTTTTAAAAATAAACCTATCAATTAAGGTTTTTTTGCAGAGCATAAGTTAAAAATATCAGTCTGAGTACTTGTGAGCATTTCTATTTTTTCATATTCTGGCTACCCAGTTTTACCCGAATGACAAGCAAATTCATAGCTACCAAGAGCTGACTCGCTGGCCCTGGGAGATGTGATTGTTTTTAGTTCTTGACTTCGGTAGTACTCACTTATGAAAGAGAGAGTGATGATTTTCCCTCTCATTTGGATGGGGCGAGTGGTAACAATCTGCCATCTTGAAGAGTGGTCTAAGATGGTAAGAAAGTCAGCACCATATGCTGGGGTATGTCAGCTTATGCCTGAAGTGGCTAACCTCATGATTTTTACAGCTCAACCACAGTAATTTATTTAATAGAACTGGGGGCTAAGTAGTTTATTGTTTGATTTAATCTTCCCAATAAGCCTAGTAGATACAGAATGAGGAAACACTCTGAGAGTTTAACTTGTTTCTAGTTTTAAGTAGTAGGAAGAGCAGAGGCTCAAGAGCTAAGTGTGTGTGACTCCATACCTCTTAGGTCTGTGCCATTATAGGCAAGATCAGGGCAGGTTACTTCTTCTGTTTTTTTTTTTTTTATTAAAGATTTATTTATTTTAGCACATGAGCCTGTGCGAGGGGGGGGGGAGGGGAAGGGGGAGAGAGGGAATCCTCAAGCCAACTCCCTGCTGAGCCGGGAGCCCGACGGAGGGCTCCATCCCAGGACCCTGAGATCATGACCTGAGCTGAAGGCAGACACTTAACCGACTGAGTCACCCAGGCGTCCCAGTACTTCATTTTTAATAGGAAGGAGCAAAAGGTACTGGGTTAGGAAGGAGCAAAAGGTACTGTATATTTTCATAATGAAGAAAAAAGTTTTTTCCCATTTTCTCAGAGATTAGGAAATTTCCTATGTACCAATTGACAAGTTATAATACTGTCATTTCACTTTTTAGATTAATAGGTACTTAACTGAGGACCCTTTTATAGATAGTTGAACACCTTGGAAAATTAGGGCCTCAGGTACATTGCAAGTTTATAAGCTGAGGTTTCTAAATAGAGGGTGTATCACTGGAATACCTTTTGCCCCAGCAGAAGGTATCATAATATACTTGCTTGCTAGGGTCTGTTATATTGGGTTTTGTATCATTTGCTCTTCCAGCACAAATTTTTGAGTGTTATTTGCCAGGCACTGTTCTAGGCAGACAAAAATTCCTTCCCCACACATTTAACCCAGGGAAATTATTTATATGAATTATGAGAGTAATATCACTATAAATAAAATGATAATGTTGGTCATCTAGGAGTTTGGGAGAGCATATGCCTTTTTATAAAAGGGATTAAAATTAAAATGTCTGTAAACATAGTAAACGGCATCAAAGCAGTAGGTAATTCTGTGTAATAAAAAGGATGTCCTGTGAAAGGTTGAGCGTAGACAACATAATACACATTGCGAGGGAATTTATTTTTATTGTAACTAAGAAATGCTCATTGTAGAAAAACCCTAAGGAAGCTGTTCTTTTCAGTGCTGCATTTTGATTCACCTGTTCCCTTACTAGCGTGATGAAATGAGGGACCACGTGGAAGTGTGTCCTGAGGCTGGCATTATCGTTCAGGAGCTTTCTCAGCGCATCGCGCTAACTGGAGGGGCTGCACTAATTGCCGATTATGGTCATGACGGAACGAAGACAGATACCTTCAGAGTATGTATGACTCAGTAACATGACTTACCATAAGTTCATTGGTATCATCTACTAAGTTGTTAGGTTTGAAGCTCATTGAAGATCTTTACCTTTGGTTTCTATAGTGCCTAGCCTTCTAATTTTACATTATTTGTAATGAATATTAATTCATATTATTATAATTGCCCTAAACCATAGGATCTCACTGTCCAGAGTGGGCTTGGAGCAGGGTCTGAATCGTCTGTTCTTCAGCTGCGGAACCTAGGTCTGCATAGATCCTACTTAGCATCCAAATAATACATATGGAAGATTTGCAGATTTGATCTAGCTACTATGATCAGACTTTTCCTATCATATTTTCAATCTTTTTTCCTTTCTAGAATTATTCTTTAATTCTTCCTAAGCATCTTTTTTTTTTTAATTTTTTAGAAGATTTTATTTATTTGACAGAGAGAGAGTGAGAGCAGGAACACAAGCAGGGGGAGTGGGAGAGGGAGAAGCAGGCTTCCTGCCTAGCAGGGAGCCCGATGTGGGGCTCGATCCCAGGACCCTGGGGTCATGACCTGAGCCGAAAGCAGACGCTTAACGACTGAGCCACCCAGGCACCCCACATCCTTTGTTATCAATTGTGTTCAATATACTTTAATTGGAATACATTTAACTGTATACTACTATTAGTCATTTTCTAGATCTGTGGTTCTCAATTTCTGATTTTATTGTAACTAAAGAAAAAAAACCCTGGAGTTTTTTTTAAAAAGGCTGATTCCCTAGTTTTACCTCCAGGATTCTGATTCAGTAGGTCTGGGCAGAGCGCAGTAACATGGTCTCAGGTGATTCTGATGCACGTAGTTGATGGATACACCTTGTCAAACACCATCTAGAGTCTGGTGAAAATTTAGCTTGATTCTAGTAAGAAACAAGTTAACTTACATGGAGAACTGATGGGGTCTCCGATGGGATCTCTACTTCATCACCACAAGCAGTAATGAAATGTGAAAGGCAGCCGTTCTCAGGCACTCCAGTGTCACCCTTTATATTGGATTTTCCACATAGCATCTCATTTGAGGGAAGGGTGCTACTATATATAAAGAGTTTGTAAACCACTGACTTAGGCTATGTTTTTCTTTCTAAGAGTTATGTAAAATGTACTAAAATGATAGCATTTCTTTAATCTTGATAATGATAACCACAAAGGGACAAAAACTCATCATTTTAAAAATTACAAATTATGTTTAAGGGGTTTTGTGGCCACAAGCTCCATGACGTCCTGACTGCCCCAGGAACAGCGGACCTCACAGCCGATGTGGACTTCAGTTATCTGCGCAGAATGGCAGAGGGACAAGTAGCTTCTCTGGGGCCAGTAAGACAACAGATGTTTTTAAAAAATATGGGCATTGATGTCCGGCTGAAGGTAATGATTTATTTCACGATCATTAAATATTTTAATTTTGTAGTATTTCACAAAAATGTTTCAAATAATACATCCCCCGCCCCGGGGCCTCAGTGCTCTTCTCGGTCAGCAGGCCCTGGGTATTGTAGTCTTTCTAGTAGCATAGGGCCTGGTGCAGCTGGGCTGCCTGGGGTGGGGCTGCCGTGCATGCCCCTGCATCTCCACACAAGCCAGAATGAAGACTTTTGAATAGTGTTCATATCCAGTAAGAAAACTTGACTGTGTTTATGGGGATGAATTTTAGAAGTGTCCTGAAAACATCTTAACCCTTCAGTGTAGATCAAACCACCTGGGAATATTTGTTAAACATACAAATCCACAGGTTTGGGTCTTAACAAGTTATGTTTTTAATAAGCACCCCATGATTCTGAGGCAGGTGATGAGAAATCCCATCTGAAGCCCGCTTTGCTGAGTAGCCAATGGTCATTAGCATTGCTGCATGTAACTAGGAATCCTTCTTTTTACTTTCCTTTTCAGGTTCTTTTAGACAAATCAGATGAGCCAGCCAGGCAGCAGTTACTTCAGGGATATGATATGTTGATGAATCCTAAGAAGATGGGAGAAAGATTTAACTTTTTTGCCTTGCTACCTCATCAGAGACTTCATGGTAGAAGCCATCCAATGAATGCATGTCAGTCAAAACCCTCTGTGTCACCTGTGGCTGGGTTTGGTGAACTTGCCTGGCGGTGATCTCAGTGTGGACGTTTTACCCCTAAGTCTGCCTAAGAAAGCAAAATAAAGGGAACATGTTTCATATATCACAGGTAAAATAAGTATTACAATATTTTGTCTTTATAGCCAATAAAAATAGCCCATCTTACATACAGTACAACTAAATATTGATCTTTTAAGGTTGTGTCTGGCTTTTGGCACAATTGTGTGCTTTCAGCTTAATGAAACAAGTTACTGAGAAACTGAGTGCCCTTTAATAAGGCTAGTTGCTGTATTTTTATTTGAAAAAGTAAACATGAACACTGATTGGTTTAGCAAAAACCAGAAACCTAACTGGCCTTTCACAGAGAATGGATTAAATAGAACAATCCACATATTTTTAAAAAATGAGGTAGAGCAATATTTTCTGACCCATCTCTAAGAATGTGGTAAGTGAAAAAAGTATAGTGGAGAATGTTTTATAGTTATGATTCCATTTTTCTTGGGGGAAAAGCTACATTTAAAGAAATGCTTGTAACTAATTTCATAGAAATTAATGTATTAGTGCAGACTGGTTGTTTTCTGTGATAGTTACTTGTTTATAAAAAGTAAGGAAAGGATGCCCAGTAATCACTATTAAATATCCCAATGTGGAAGTGGGCTTAAAGGGTGGAAATCGTTCTCCTTTGTGGTAAATATTTACCCTCTGCTTCTGTGAATTTTATAATTAAAAAAAATTAGGGGTGCCCTGGTGGCTCAGTCTGAGGAGTGTCTGACTCTTGATTTCAACTCAGGTCATGGCCTTGGGGGTTGTGGGATCTCGAGTCCCACGTCAGGCTCCGTACTCAGCGTGGAGTTTGCTTGGGATTCTCCCTCTCCATCTCTCAAGATAAATAAATAAAATCTTAAAAAAAAGTTTAAGTCCCAGTAAAACTAGTAAAAACCTAACATGTACCTGAAATATGAGAGTAAATGTAGACTACGTAGCAGGAATATTTTCTGATTTGAGCTAATTAATTCTCCCTCATTTTCAGATAAATGTCAAGTTTTCATTCTCTTAAGTTCTCATTTTTTGGCTCATAGAACATTTATATTAATACCAGATACATACTTTCTGAGGAATTGTTATATTGGCAACAAAAATTTACAGTGAGATTAAAGGAAAAGAATATTAGACGTATGTTTTGAACTTATAGCTTAACTGTATTGGAAGTTCACTGGCAGAGTGATCAACTCTCCGTTTTCTATTGCTTGTTTGGCTTAACTCAGAACAGGACTAGCATTCTGTAAATAGGAAGATAGAGGGCTTATTTTTCAGATGCTGCCCTGCCTTGGGCCATTCGTAGTCACCCTTATTTTTTTCCGTATTTTATTTTTCAAAAACTTGGAGACTTTTTGGAAGATGAAAATGCCCAACATTGGCCCCTCTCAATTATTTAATAGTTTTTATAATTAACGGGAGGAATCAGGCAATGCCTTGTATCTTAAAACCTAGAAAATTTACTTTGAATGGCATTTGGCTTATTTAGGTCTTGTAGCAGTTACAATAGTTGAATAATTTATAGTTACAATTATTCTAAACTTTCATGCCAAGAAATAAGACCTCCAGATAATTACCTCAGATTTCATATAAAATTGAATAATGAGTTGTTTTTTATTTTAGGTAGTTAAAAAAAATCAGTGTTTTAAATATAGCATTAGTTCCATTTACAAATACTATTTCCAAAATAATTCTTTTACCAAGGCCTAGAAAAATAACACAACCAAATAAAATTTTCTTTGGATACCTCTATTAGAGATAAGCTCAGGTTTTCACATGGAAAAGTATGGTGATATGGAAATACATTTTATTATCAAGCTTTTTGAGGATATTTACAAAAAAGTGGGATGTAACAAAAAAATATAAAAATGTACAGAACAGTGTCATTATAGACTACTTTGTACATTATCCAATGTTTCTAACAATTATTTCTTATACAAAAACAACTTCAAGACCAAAAAAAAGGTTATGCAGGTTATACAGTATCTGGAGTAAATGACTCCACTCCAAATTATCTGACAGTGCCTTTACAAATTTTTTTAGAAAACTTCTTAGGCATTCAACAACACAAACAAAAAGAGTGCAATTAATTGCATGGCTTGTAAAGTTTGATTATGTAAGTATAGCAAACATGGTTCCAGTTAATTTTCACCTTACGCAGTAAAACCACAATAGGGTGCCTCAGGACTCAGAATTACTCCATTTTAGCACGCTGGTATAAACAGACTTACTTTGGACAAATGTGGGGAAGTCATCCCTAAAAGGTTTTGCAAAATTTGATAAATTTTTTAAATTCGCACAGAATGACCTACTGAGAGACACTGTTGAGTGTTTCCTGGCGATCTGTACGGGTAGGAAGTGCAGCACGGTGGTTGGGGTGGGGGCAGGGTGTCACCGGGGTTCACCTCCACATACTGTGACCCTCTGCAGCTGGCTAATCTTCCTGATCTGTGAGATGGAGTCCATAATGAACTCACTCTGTGGCTGCTGTGAGGGTAAGTAAGTAAAAGAGCTCAGAACAGAGGAGACTGCATGGGGGCTCCTTTCTCAACAGTACTTTTAGTCCTGAATAATGGAGTAGCTTCAGGGCTCTCTCAAGCCCTCTCCAGGGACATTCTTTTCTTTTGCTACCTCAGACTCAGTGGGGCAATGATAGTTCACACTTTGTGGAGTATAAGTATCTTCATACATAGCCCATCTTCACAACAGCATTGTGAGGAAGGCAGAGGCAAGAATTATGGTCATTTTATAGATTGAGGATCTTGAGGCTCAGACAGACTGGAGCCAAGACTTAAGACTGGATTTTCTGACTCCAAATCTTTTGCTTTTTGGGGGAAAAAAAAAGTTTACAAGTGATTACTGTGGAATGAAGAAACAAAAAGCCACTAGTTTTTTTAAATAAGTGGGTGGTCCCAAAGCTTAAACTTTTTTGGGGGAGAAAACCATTAGTAACTTTTTAAAAGCTATGAAAAATTCTAACCTCTTAAACATTGTATCTGAGTAGAGAAACACTTCTTTAGGGGGCTGCTGGTGCTGAAATGTTAAAAAAAAAATTATAAGGGTAGGGCTATGATATCAGCAGAGCAAATGAAAGAATAAAATAAATGTTTCATGCTCCACCCCACCCATCCCCCAAACTGCTTAAAATAATTGATATAAAAACATTCCAGATATCTGTAAAGCCTTCCACTAACCTAAGGGAAGAAAAAAAGGATACACTTTTTGTGGTTCTTCTCCGTAGCATTAATTGATCCTGTACTGGCCTTACTTTTAATAATTTTCTTCCTCCAATTACTGAACTCTGTGTAAAGATAAACTGTGTAATACAAGTTCAGATCTATACTCACTGAACGTTGGAAACGTGCGGTGGCACTACAGTGGGAAAGTGAGTACACAGCAGAGGGGCTGAGCGAGGGACAGACCGACCAGCAGGCCCTCCTCCAGGTTCTGTGACACCAACTGCCCCAAATTATCTTAGAGGCCGTTCCAACATACTCACAAAAGGGGACTAAATTTTTATGTTGTAGAGAGCATATTAAGAATGTAGCTCCAAAGGTTAGGGATCATGGTTTTGGACTCTTGACTGACCTAAAAAAAAAAAAAAAGGTAAAACAGCCTAGCATCTAGGAAACATTTCTAGGCTCCTAGGAAAAACCCCTCGTGCATCTGTGGTTAAACAAATGTTTAGAGTCCTCACAGGAACCCTTGTGCTGGTGGCCCCTCCTCAGTTATCTCTTACATGCACACCTGGTTAGAACTCTTACATGATTTGATCAAGATTTGCAATGGCTGGACTCTAAGCTTTCCTTTTTCTCCTTTTTAAAAAATAATGGAACAGGAAAGGGAAGATAAATTAAATGCCACTATAGTACTAAAGTGAAGAATTAGGAAAAAATACAAAAACCAGTCATTGCTATGCTATGAAAAGCTTCATCTTGGTTCCATTGTATATTTTTATTAGTTTCCCCTCTTGTACCTACTCATTATGAACTACAGTACTGGTGTCACTGATTCCTTATCATATTCCCCATGTCTTTGCACCCTTGCAGATGACAACCTACAAACAACAGTTGTGCAGCAAAATATCAGTCCATAAAATGAAATCCTTCCTTATTGAAGTTAGCTCATTGATAATTAAGGATCTTCTTCCATATCATCTGGGTTGGGAGCCATAATGAAGTGCTTTGGGTACACAAGATTGTGGGTGTATGCATGTATTTCCCAGCGGGCGTCGTCACTTTCATGTGTAATGTAACGTTCACCGATGCGAGTTTCAAATTCTCTAAGGTCAAGCCAAGTCTGATAGTCCTAGGAAAAACATGAAGTGATTTTAAAAGTAAATAGGAAAAACATGAAGTGATTTTAAAAGTAAAAGAAACAAATACTGTGAACTTTTTTTTTCTTAGCACCCCAAGTCACAAAATTGACAACCCAAACTCCTAAGTACTTGCTATACAGTAAGTTCCATTTGTAACATTTAAATTAGCAATATTAAATACTTTTTCAAATTTAGAATCTCTAGTGAAGTAACTAGTTTCTACAACTAAAAAAAAATTACCTGAGGCTTCTGAGATAGCTAATAATAATCACTAAAACATTCTGTTCTATACTCTGACCTTATACCCACACCTTACTCCTCAAAATAGGGGAAAGTACTTAGAATCTACTACTAGGATAATTTAATAATCATGGAGACTAACTATGATTGCATTTGTTTTGAAGTTAATGCTACCCCCTACTCCCTTTAAAATAGTTCTAAAGCTTCTCTTTACTCTGAAGTTTGGCAGTATCTTTTGACAAATCTACGCAATAGCTTTTGGGGGAATTCAGCCAAACATTTTAAATGGCATTTCTGATCTCATCAATGCAATGTGAATCTTCTGGTGGATGTTTTTAAAATAAAATATGTTTGACAAAATAAGATGCTTATCTTACAAAAAGGTGAAATGAAACATAAGGTCCTCTAAAAAGGCTAAATCACTGCTTTCAGTTCATGGGAGTTCAATTGCCTATCAGTTCTGCATTTCAGTGGTTTACTGCAAAACCTCCAGAGATGCAGCCACAGGACAAACTAATCACTGTAGACACTTACAGTAGTCTAAGACGAGGAGAATCTGTTGATCTTAGAGTGGTTTCGTTAAGTAAGACAAATTACAACAAACCGCTCAAATGAGGATCACGAGAGAGAGAAAGGTGTTTTTTGTTTTGTTTTGTTTTGTTTTTTTTACCTGCAGCCAGGGATGACTGAGAGATTTGTCCACACTGTAACGTTTTCTCATCTTCACTTGAAGTAGGTTGTTTATCAAATCAATTGCTAAGAGAAAAGATGAAATCAGACACGTGGATTTGGGCATATGGGGCAAACCAAACCTGTGAGTCCGCTAAGAAGGCAGTTCAATCCACAGAAATACAGGGTTGAGGGTTTTCGTTTCTCAAAGCCACGGTCTTATAGCTAACCTGTTAGTGATCCATGAACATTTACTGAGCTTAGAGTACCTATCTTAGGGGGTGTGCCTGTTTGGTTAAGGAGGCAGTGCAGAGTACACGTTCAGCATGGCAGAGGGTCGGTTAGTACCCGCCGCCGTTTCTCCTCATCTGTAAATGAGGTTGTTGAAAAGATGAAATAATACACGTAAAGGGCTTAGAATCATGCTCAGCACGTAAGTGCTTAGTATTAGCTATTATTATTTCAAAATGAGTTAAAAAAATTGATTACAGACTGACTTGCTGTGTCCCTCCAATGACACCATTCCCTAGTCCCTGGCTTGGTCTGCGGAGCCAAAGCCACTGCCCTGCCTCTACACATGGGGCTAGACTGACGTGGTAACTTATTACCACAAGTTCATACTCAACAGGTTTTACACAAATACGTTCATGGTGTTTGGTGTATATGGTGAGATGCTGGCATACTTATTTCATCCAGTTATTTGAAGGAATGGAGCAACTGCAAAACCAAAACCACGATATGAGTGCATACTGGCTACACACAGTGTGACAGTACATTTGAAATGTTGATACAAAGGCCTGGACCCAGGAATGAGCCAAACGAAAGGTTTACATTGTACCCATTCTGTTTCTCTTCTTCATACCACAGGTATTTTAATTATGAGCATCTCTGGTTCCAGATACTTCAAACTTTTACCCGCTGTTCCTTAAGTGGTTGTCCACCAGTGCATCAGAATCATTTGGGGTATTTATTAAAATGCATTCCTGGTGTCATGCCAACTGGTGAAGTGGCATCTCTGGGATAGAGCCAGGGGTTTTCGTTTTGGTACACTCACCAACTGATTATTCCAATATTAGAGGTCTGCAGACCACACTGGCCCAGGAACTCTAAGAGGAACTCTAAGAGAAACCCTCATACGTACTTCAGTTAGCTGTTCGTTACCAAGTAAGCGTGCTACTGTCTTTACATGTTGTTCCTCAAGCTTTCCCAGTTTAATGGGCTGTTAATTCCTATGATTAGGTCTGGTCCTTTTGGAAAACAGGAAAGAGTCCTGTTCTAAAGGTTGGCCAAATCCAGGTGGGATTATTTCCCTAGTAGGCTTCTATTCAATACGCGGCTATTAAATAAGTTGTGTGTGCCCTTCCCGGCAGTATCAAAATCAAACTAAAGAGGGACAGCCAAGGCATTCTTGATGGGTATAGAACCCAGACTCAAAAACCTTTACTGCTCGGGGAAAACAGATGTATCCTTCTTAGGATTGGTCCACAGGATGGCTGCAAATAAACTGGAGAATGTCTATAAAGTTCATCCTAGGTATAAAGAACTTGAAAGACAGGTCTCCATTCAAGGAGCTTATAATCTAGTTCTGAAAATAAGTAATTAT
Organism: Eumetopias jubatus; assembly: GCF_037043125.1. Taxonomy (NCBI): domain Eukaryota; kingdom Metazoa; phylum Chordata; class Mammalia; order Carnivora; family Otariidae; genus Eumetopias; species Eumetopias jubatus. The sequence goes on from NW_028274815.1 coordinate 30,783,601, forward strand.
GAAAAGAAAGAATACTTAAAGAAAAATATCTCCTCCTAGTAGCCTAAGTTGATCTTACCAAGTTCAGAGGAGGGGCTCAGGGAAGACTTCATAGATGAGCCACAAGTCTTGAAGGACTGGAAGGATTTCCGTAGCAAGGAGGAGGGAGTGTAGGCAAGGGAAAGGCCTAAGCAAAATGCAAAAAGTAGCTAGGAAGAATAAACTAGGTTTTATGGAGGGAAGCATGGGAGGGTAGACTCGGGCTGTCTCAGGGAGACTTACAGCGGCAACGTGGTTAAAGGGAGGCCAAGGTGTTTGGGGAAGATTAGGACGAAAGTAGTGTTTCCTAAAGACCGATCTGGCCGCAGTGGTGACTGGGAAAGAGGCTGATGGATAGGACTGGTAAGATATTTTAGTAGTTTCAAAAGGAGGAAACTGGGGCCTGGATTAGTGCTACGCCTGGGCGCTATAAGGAAATTAAAGAAGAGACAATGTAGAAGGAAGAGTGCTCAAAAGCTGGTTGAATTTGAAAGATGAATATGAGAAATTAAAAAGACGAGCCAGAAGAGACTGGCTGATTTGGGAATCACAACGATTTTTAGACTAAAAGGTGTAGAGCTAAAACTTTTTTTTTTTTTTTTTTTTTTTTACCTTCACCAGAAATTTCTCTCCAGGGATTTGGTGGATACATAAATGCAGCATTTTGGATTTGGTCATTTATATCTTCATCTTCATTGAAAGGAAATGTACCACTGAGGCTCACATAGACGATAACTCCCACTGACCACATATCTAGAGAACGGTTGTAACCTTTGCTCCTGAGAACTTCAGGGGCTAAGTATGCTGGAGTTCCTACCACAGATCTCCTGAATGACTTTTCACCAATGATGCGTGCAAAACCGAAGTCACACAGCTTCACCTGGAAATAAAAAGATGATGTTAATTTTGCATTTTCATCTGTCAATCTCTCTATACACACCTGTCCCTAAGTACGATACTGAATCATTTCAACACACCTGCCAACTGTACCGATTATGAAAATCAGATGGATGCAGAGAGGGAAATTGTACAATACCCTTTTCCCAAAAGAGAGATACATTTATAACCCTGTGATGTATTACTGACATAGTATGAAGAGGCTTTTCCTAGTGCTTATTTCAAAAAACCACTTTTAAGTTCTAGCTTCCAGAAAGCCAAAAACCAGTGGTCAAAGTTTTTTTTTTTTTTTTTTTGATGAAATGGGAGGGTGTTGATTTTTTATCATTTGGCTTTTAAGGAGCTACTTTTCTATCATCTGTGAGCAGAAATTATGTGTCTCATTTTTGAATCCTCAGTGACCTCGTAGTGCCTGATCACATAAAGGTACTCAATAAATGCTGAATGAAAAGTAAGTTGGTATTTAAAAGCTGACCCTTTATTTTGCTTAATCCTAGAATCTATATTCCCAAGTATTACTAACAGTTGGCAAATAACTTAAATTGAGGTATAGTAAAGAGAACTATTAATGTAGCCCATAAAAGAGCAATGCTAGAGACTGCTTGAAAGAATAAGAGCAAAAGTGTTTTCTAGGACTGTGAAACATGATGGCTAGTCAGTTTTGGATCTGAAAAAAGTTGTATCTGAAGGTAACCACAGTCACTACAATATCCTTTTGGGAAGTAATGACATACCCATGGTGAACAAGCAAACGCCAAGTACTTTCCAGAGGAAATGCCCCGACCCACAAAATGTCTTCACAAAAAGCATTATGATAAATTGAGAAAAAAGGGATTTGTCCTCTACAACCAATGGTATAAACAGTGCCTGGAAAGCAGAGATGAAGGTGTATTCAAATGCTTCTTGCTATTACTAGGACATGGACCCTGGTGCATGTCTTTATGATTATTATTCTGTGTCATTACTGAATGTGGCTCCCTCTGATTGAGTCCTGTAACAATAGGATTACTGACCATGAAGACCTGTGAACTCTCTTTTTTGTTGTTAAATGCCATATTTCCGGTAACATCTTGATAAAGAAAAGATGCTGTGGCAGTTTGGCAACTGAATAAGGAAGTGTGGCCATGGCTAGCACTTGAGCAAAAAGGAATGTCAAGTAAATGATGTTATTTTCCCTTTGTTCATAACAGAAGTCAGAAAGATGGGAGTTTTAGCCTCACTGTAGGGATATGCATCCTTTGCCCAGACTATTCTGAAGATCAAATGAGATGATAATGTATGGAAACACTTTATTTAAAACATCACACCAACTGTTAGGGAACCCTTTTTGACCTCACAATGTTAGGGAATCCCTTTTAACCACATAGACGTCACAAAAGAATAGGATTACTTCCTTGTAAGAGTTGAATAACTTTTAAAAATAATCTTTTTCTTTGAAAGACAATTTGAGTTGTATTTAACTCAAGTGAAATAATTGTCCTTAGTCTGTGCATTTTTCAAATGTTTATAAATAATAGTTTGTCAATAGATAGTCTAGCTGATTGGAGAATTCACCAATGACAAGCATGAAAAATATTTATGGGCACTGCTGACAAATATTCCTCAGGAAGACTGTTTCAAACTTTGGGTTTATGAGGCGTTTTTTTAGGTTATGAAATAATTTTGGATCAAGATCAGTACTCTTTAGTGAAATGAAATTTAACCAAGTAAAAAAATCAATGCAATCCACATAGGACACGGACACACACACATGGGATATACATGTGCTGAGTGATGGCAGTAATGGGAAATATAATTCTTACACAGGTTTTGGTGAAAATGTTTGAAATAAAGTATTCTAAAGAGGAAGAGGAGTTGGCTGCCAGCCTCAAAGTCTAGTGTGTCCCCCCACAAAAAAAACCTAGTGTCCCCCACTGTAGGGTTACCCCTGTTTTAGTTTATGGGGAATTTGTCCTGAGCACCAGGCACCAGCCAAGATTGATTCTCCTCGCATCATTCCCAAACCACAGGGAAAGCGAACTGCAGTCTACATGCAAAAAGTTACTCCTTGAGGTCTGGTTAAGTCTAAAAAGTCTCAATGAAAATAATATAAGATCTAAGTTCAGATTATTTCAAGTATTAATCCTCACTGGCAGGTATAAGCTAATTACTTTGTTAAGGTGGTTATATATCTAAACCTAAAGCACTCCCTTTCATTACATGGGTGCACTGTAATACTGTCAGATACTTAAAAAGGTTCTAGAGAGTATCTCACCTGAGGAAATGGCTCTGCGGATGCAAGCAGCACATTTTCTGGCTTTAAATCACAGTGCACAATATTCTTAAAATGTAGATTTCTCAAGGCAACAAGGATCTGTTATCGAAGAAAACAATTTTTTCAGTGCCTGGGAAAAAAAATCATAGCTAAACCCCCCACCTGAGCTCTTGAATGATATGATAATTTGAAAAGTCCACTACAGTTCATTAAGTTTTAACTGAAGTGTTACTCTATTCTTCAAGGTTAAAAATTCCCACAATATCCCAGTATGTAAAAGCACTGCTATTTAATTCTCTGTTTTCAAGTAATCTCGTTTCAAAAAAAAAAAGTAAAATACCTGTGTGACCATGAATTTAGTAATTCGTTCTGGAAGTCGACTTTTCTCACTGGATAGAATCATTTCCAACATATCTCCATGCAGCTTTTCCATTACTACAAAAACTCGTTCTGGAGTTTCAAACATACATTCCAGGTTTACAATCCCAGGATGGTGCAAATTCTGAGGAGTTGCAGGATATTTATATGACCAACTTGAGAAATATTTTTACTATGCAAATATCTAACAATGTACTGCGACTTTCTGGATTACATGGCATAGAAAGAAAAACAGAAAAATAAGCAGTAAAAGCAAACAGTATCACGGATTCGGATTTTCCAAGATCTGTAGTACACTGGATGCACCTAGGGGAAAGGATGTCTTCCCAACTGATTACATAAGCACCCTTGTCCATTACTACTACATTTTTCTTTCTCATTTTTTAGTCTTCTGACACTATGCTAATTTTATGCTGTCCACGAACAGGCACCAGTTGCCAATCAAACTTTAGCCAATTACACAGAACTTTGACTCTTTGGGGCTGTATTGGTGGAGATCTGTGCTCAAGAGATGGTTCTGTTTCTTTAACTCTGGATTCTCAATCATACCTCCATTTGGTTTTCCCTCTTTCCGGCTCAAGATCTGTACCTCCTTCATCTCATGTTTCTGGAGCACCACTACATTACCAGGGTTGGAGAAATACAAAGTTGAATGTGATACCGTTTATGCTAATAAAAAAAAAAAATCTATCTTACTGGTTAAAAAAACAAAAAAAACCTTCCTCAAAAGCAAATTATCCTAAGTCAGCCAGGCTCAGAAATATTCAGTGGCTTTTTATTCCTGGACATAAATCTATTCCTCTGCTTGGACTTTCGTATCTTCACTAATATGGCTTCATTCTCCCTCTTCAATTTTAAATATGCTCTATTGGCCCAGGTGATTAAACTTTTTATTATTAGAAATATATGCTTCTTATGCTTTTATCCTTATTATAGGTACCTAATTATGCTAAGAGGACAAACTTCTTTTTGGCTTATGTGAGGTTGAGCACCATCTCTAAAATGTGTTTTGAATCTGCCCCCATCTCTCAATTCCCACTGTAGTGGCTTTACTTTGAGCTCCCATTACCTCTTTTGGGGACAACTGCAGTAGTTTTCACCTAACACTGTATAGACATGCAAGCAATAACCTATCCCACGGTACTGTGTCATGTGTATGCATCTTGCTCTGGACCTAGTAAGTTCCCAGACAGCAAAGACTATCTTAGTCATTTTAGCTCAATGTCTGAATCATGGTTGGTGTTTTAAAAAATGATCAAGTGCAAAATATTGTTTACTAATCAATTTAAAACAATTTAATGAGATGATATTCCAAGCAGCAAAATAAAAAAATGACAATTTTATATATAAACAGAAGTGACATGGGTGTGATAATAGTAGTGAGCAGGGGAAGATTCAGAATTTCACAACTCTGATCAGCTTAGAGCTCGAAGTGTGGTTGGCTGTCCTCATGCTGTAATTGTCTTGTAAGTTTCTCCATGCCCCCGCCCCCACGCCCTGTAAACGGTACACACACACAAAAATAGAAGTATGCTATAACATTATTGTCTCTTAACTTCCTCTGTTTGTTTAAATGTCCTATTTCCTGTGGAGTCTTTTGGTAAATTATACTTTCATAGAGAATCGTTTTCTCCAGGTTTTCAAATTTATTTGATGGAACTGGACCAAGGCAGCATCTTAAAATGCCTTTAAATTTTTTTCAGTATTTGTGGTCATCTCCCCAAGATGTTCTTACTTCTCTTTATTTTTGCTTTCCTTTATTGTTCATTCTTTAACCTCTTGAGTTGCATTCTTAATTCACTTATTTTCATTCTTGTGTAAATATTTGAGGTTATAAATTTTCTGAGCAACAGTCTAAAAGCTGATATACAGTATTTTCATGATCATTTTCTAAATACTTTGAAATCTTGATTTTGCTCAAGAATTACGATATTTAAAAAATTTTCAGGTCGTGGGAGCTTTATGTTTTTTGATTTTATAATTTATTTCTAGTTTTATTGCATTAGGATCAAAGAATACTAATTATCCTGTTTTGAATGAATGAGCTATTCTTTGTTGTTTTTAGGGTACAGACTTCAGTATAAAGTGATTACATTACCTTACACTGTTTAGGCCTACCACGTTGCTAGTTTGGGCTACTTCATCTACCAGGACTACTGATGTGCCTGTCAGTTTCTCCCCGTTTCCTCTCTAGTCTTCCTTTATAAAGGCCGCTACTGTTATTTGGTGTGATCTGCACTCTTCCACTATTAAAGTGCCCTTCTTCCCTTCACTTAACTGTGTTCTCCCTTAAATTAAATTTTATCAGATCATGACCCCCTTGGCTTTCTTCTATTTCAGGAGGCACCTAGAGAGGATATCACAATTGTAGATCTCAGAAAGAGCCAGCAAAAACAGCCCTTATTGTGGTGCCTCTTCTTACATGCACCCCGGCTCCAACTCCAGTGTTTCTGGAAAAACTCCTCTACCTATTTTATAGGTCTGAACTTTCTTCTGTTTTTAATAGTTTTTTTTTAAATTTCTGTTTATCATTTTTCTTGTAGCTTTTAGGTGACTTCCAAAAAGAGAAGGGGAAAATGGTGAATTAATACTACAACCAGAAATTTCTCAAGTTTCTGATGACATTTTCCCATTTACATAGGGTAGCCATGAGAGCGCCACATATTTTCTCCCATTACTACTCTCTAACCTACCCACTTCAGGTAAGAGCAAAGACATTTTATATTACCACATCCCTATGAAACAAAAGTAAAAAGCCTCCATTTCTTTCCTGCCCCACAACACAGTCCCCAGCAGATGTAGTCATGTTAGCAGTTTATGTAGGTATGGATCCTTTTCTTTACATAACTGTATGTACACATGTGCAAAGTACACATCACCTTAAGAAACTACACAAGTGGAACCATTTCACATCTCCATTTAAAAAATTTAATGTTACAGGTAATCCCCCATTTAAACACATTTATTCAATAAATATTAAATGAGTATTTGCTATGCGCCTGGTCCTATGTAGGTAGTCTGGATTCATAAGCAAACAAAACTGACAAATATCTCTCATCTCATGGAGCTTATTAATTCTAGCAAGGTGGGGGTAAACAATAGGTAACAAATTAGTAAATTACCCAGTATGAAGGTGGTAAATGCTATAGAGAGAAAGAGGGTGAGGGTGGATGGGTACATAATGCTGAACAGAATGCAAGGGCCTCATGAGGAAATGACATTTGGGCAAAGTCTTGAAGGAGATAAGGGAATATGCCATGCAGATATTGGGGGTGACAGCATTCCAGGCAGAGGGAATAGCTAAAGCAAAGTCCTTGAGACAGGACCATATTTGGCATATTTAAGGAACAGCAAGACAGTCAGTGTGGCCATCCTTCGGAAAAAAGACTCAATTTGTTGAGTGTAGTGTCTATAGTGGAACCTTTTTCAACAGATTTTGGCTCAGCCTAACAGAATATTTGCAGATGTCTGAAAATGTCATGTCCTCCTTTCTATTAAACTGATAGAAATACAGAGATTATCACCAAGCATGCAAGAGAGAGGCTGGATGTTCCTGGGTAAACTATAAGGTCACTCCTTAATCAATGATTCTAGAATTCTTCCTCCCTGCCATTGGAAAGGCCAAAACTATAGTTGCAGTCAGATGCTTAGTCTTTACCCCCTAACCTTTCTTTATAAAGGTGAGGACCTGGGGAAGAAAAACCAGGGATGTCAGTGGAGCTGCAGGAAACCGACAGTACCAGAATCAACTGGCAGGTGGGGTTCAGCCAGACTTTTAGGTTGTTTAATGAGGACTATGTACAAGAACCAGGGGCAAGGACTGGAAAGTAAGAATGACACAGCAGGGAAGGGAGGTGTGGAACCAAAGGGTGGAGTGAGTGAGCGGAGGAGTGCAGGACGTTCCTTTCAACCCATGTCAAATGCTCATGTGACTAAATCTTGTGTAATGGATTTCAACAAATGAGGTAGTATTTGAAAAAAGTTTCCTTTAAAAAATGTTTTTACCACATTCAGACTGTTCCAAGAGAACTGTAATTCAAATACAAAGTAGGCTAAAGTTGATCTTTATATATAGAATTTGGATTTCTACAATGCAAAGGAAATGAAGTCACAGTTTTACAAGTGTACACACACACGCACACACACACAGACACACAGAGCAGGTCCAGTGTGGTAGAGGAGAAAGAGCATGTGGTTTGCTCTTAGATTCAAACTCTAAACCTGTCCCCTTCCTGTTGGGTGATGTTAAGAAAAAGTACTTATTAAGTGTAGTTTCTGGCACAAAGTAAGCCATTCACTAAATATAGATTTGGATATAAAAATTGAAAAGAATCTACAACAAAAAGTATGGTATTAAATTTAAGATGAAAATAGCATATTTGGAGACATACTACAATCACTCATCTGTATTCCTGGTAGAGCAGTATCAATGAAAATAACCAGAAGGCTGTACTACCATTGTTGCATTGTGCATTACCCAGAAATTCCTAAATTATTTATTCAGTATTTAGTTTAGAGATGTGTCTGTGATCAGAGTGACAAGGATGAATCAAGCCTTAAGAATATATCCTTAATATTTATTTTTTGTGTATTAGTTGGACAATGAGCAAGATTCCAGAATCGGATATGAAAAAAGATCGCTAACAATATTCATATCCTAATACAGTCTAAATGCTATTAATTTTCTATATGAAGGTAGTTGTATAGGAGGAAATGACCTTAAAGGGACCACAGGTAGCTTGCAGACCACAATCTTTCGATTATCACTCCTCTGAAAAACACAGGAGGCAAATGTCACTGCTGGTAACCAATAATGTAATACATGTAAAATGAATCCTGTGTTTATAAAAGTTTCTTACCTGCTTCTTCAAGGAAGCCTAAGTTCAGTAGGCTGTGTCTTCTTGAACTTCACTCACAAGCAAATGGGGTTCTAACAGCATTAACTATTTTATCACCATGATTTCTTAAATATTATGCAAAAGCTACACAGTGAATATACATTTGCATATTATAATTTATGATATTCATAAAAATAAAGATAAAGCTAAATTTTAGTCTGCCAGATGACCCCAAAAGAGGTAAAAATGTTAGATGAAAATAAGAACAGTAATTTATTTAATGGGAGTTAAGTCATTGCCAACATATCTTTAAAAATATACCTTAATGGACTAAAACATAAAATGAAATCTTTAGAGTTTTAAATGAATAAAATAACAAATGAAAAAGTACACAATTTTTAAGCAGACCTTATTTTTATAGCAATTGCTACAATAACCAAACACATCATCTGTGAGCACTGCATGGGTACAGTGCTGACCTCCTAGTCAAATGTGGGGACACAGCATCCAAGTATTTTGAGCTTCTGGAGTGCTGAATTAAGAATAAATTTTTACTTTTGTTGTTGTTAAGATTTCACTTATGAAAATGTGTTTTAAACTACTATCATAATGGCAGTTCTTGTAACTCCTAGATTACTATAACTTAATTTTTCCTTTTTTAAAAAAAAAAGACTTAAGGATTTAATGTAGATGCCCACCAGCCTCTCACTGAGCCTAAAGGGCATAAGATGAAAACAGAAGAAAAAATAAGCCTTATTCTTACCAGCACGCTAAACAGACTTGCATTTAAAAACTCACAAATCAAAAATTAAAACCAATAAAAATCAACTTGGTTTTCTTACCTGTAAAATAGCCACTTCATTACGGAGTTGACTTTCCTGTTTTGTGGGGAATCTCATCTTATCAATTACTTTAATAGCCACATCCCTTCCAGTCTTTCTATGTTTTCCTATTAAAAAAAAAGTATAGAAAAGAAAGAAAAAGCAACTTGACAGCTCATATACAATGTAAAAGCTTTATCAGGAAGTTGAACAAAGACTGAAACTGATACGTATTTCCTTAGATTTCTTTTCTTTGGCTGATTTTTTTTCTCCTTCACTCATCTTTAATTTTAAGAAGTAAATTATATTTTCCCTTAATGATAGTTGCCCCTATTAAAGGTGGTTTCATTACTTGAAATGGAAGGAAATTTGAATGAACTTGTTTGCTGAAAAATAATCCACCTTATTAAATAAATGGTAGTTAACTACTCTTAGTCTTCAAGCACTGTCAAGATAGAAACATTTTATCAATGGATTAGTTTTATTCTAGGTTCACTGAGTCAGCACAGTTATTTAACTACATATCAGAGCAAGCCTTGAAGCAGAAAGGCCAACTAGGAGGCTACTTAAAGAGGTCAGTGAGGGAGGAACAGGATTTAACATTTCTTTTATACTTTGGATCATAGCTTATAAAAAAGCACTTTTATGTATGTTAGGCTTAATTAACAACCCTATGAGCTATGCAGGTCAAATTTTGTTAGCTCCATTAAACAGAGGAAGATACTAATGCACAATGAGCTTAAACGACTCTGCCAATATCATGAGTCACAGTGAGATTTCACGTCTTCACACCCGACACAACATGCCAACAGTAGACAAATGGGGCCATTTGTGTTGGAAATCCAGTAGGGCATATCCTTGGATAAACGAGCCCACACAGCCCAACAAAAGCTTCAAGCCATTTATGTTTCCCTCACAAACATCTTTATAATAAGTGAGCTACAGGAAGAGATAAAGTAAGACTACTGTGAAACTAATTTCCTGATTCTGTTACTTTGTAAAGTGTGCAGTTGCAATTAAGGAATGAATACTCAGAATGAAAAGGGTGGAGCTAAAAGAATGCAAATCAACCCCTCAGAAAAAAGCCCCTCGACAAAACTGTGACAAGACACAAGAGCTAGCAGAGATCTTTAAATTTCACAGATTTCTAGAGTATGTACAATATGCACCAGGCCGCAGTCGCTTACCTCCATAGACGATACCAAACTGGCCCGAACCAAGCACCTCATCGGCAAAGATCTGGTAAACTGTGCTAATGTCCTATTTAGGAAAGAGGAAGCAGCATTATTTCCCTCTATTCAACACTGTCAACACCTCTGACTCTTTTCATTCTAATACTGAACACATTTTTGTTTTTATGAGAGAGGCAGCTAAGTTTCCCAACATATTTTATGAACACAGACTTTTCATTTCCTAGAAAAGCCCAATTTTAATACTATGACTCTTAATATGCAAGTATAATGTATTCTGTAACAAGGCCTTTGGAGGCAAAAAAACGCTCTGAAAGAAGAAAATCTTGTATTTAGTAAGTAATTATATAAAGTAAATTAACATAAAAAATTAAGAACATAATTTTACCTATTTCACCATTAAAGAGATTTGCTATCTTTGATGAGAAAAACTCAGAAGGTTCATATTATTGAGATTAGGCTCATTTTGAAAGCCTGATAAAAAGGGTATGTGTGAGAAAGTCTATAACTCGGATCCCTCCCATTCTTCTTCTCTCCCTCCCCTCGTTCTTGGTGCTGGCTGTTGCTGTGGGAATATTCTTGGGGCACTCTCCAGGCCCCCCTAGCACTTCAGTCAGGGGCCCCTTGTCTGGGTATGTGCCACAGTCTGCAGGAGTCAGGCGCTCCATCTCCGTCGGTGTCACACTCCCTGCCAGCGCCTGTCTCATGGCGGTAACTCAATTAAGTAAATGGAATCGCACACACCTCAATTTCTCACTGGTAAAAGGGATATAATAACATCTATTTCAATGGATTTTTAAGTAAATTAAATGACGATATAACCAAATGTCAAGTCCAGGGCCTGGCATATAAAAATCGTTTAAATTAGGTAATCTTAAATTGCTGACTTCTCTGGGACTTGGCTTTCTCATCTGGAAAAGTATTGGTCTACATCTCTAGGTCCCTCCTATTTTAAAAAATGCCCAAGACTTTATGACTGTCATCAACATTTATTAAGCCCTAACTGTATAGAGGACTCTGTAAAAGGTAGCTAATTTGTAAAACAGACCTAGTTAAGAGGTTTATGATGTATTAGGGAAACATAAAAATCTATTAAGAAGATAAATAATTCGGGACATAATCAGGGTCAGATAAGTACCACTTATTTGTAGAGGCTCTCCTAACACCTTTTCTTTACTAACTCACCAGAATAACCTGTACTTTCCATTCCCTCTGAAAAGAATATATTGACTGATGTCTACAGTAACCTCATAAAATGGATGTGGTATCCCAATGAGTAACTCTTAAAACTGAATTTGTTCCCAAACCCATTATGCCAAATGTGCTTGTTATAGATTATATAGTTTAATCACAAAAAATTAAATATGTATACTATATAAGTCAATGAAACATGACAGATTTCTGTGAAAACAAAATCGTCTTAGAAACTCCATAAAAGGGACGCCTGGGTGGCTCAATTGGTTAAACATCTGTCTTCGGCTCAGGTCATGATCCCAGGGTCCCAGGATCGAGTCCTGCATCGGGCTCCCTGCTTAGCCGGGAGTCTGCTTCTCCCTCTGCCTGCCGCTCACCCTGCTTGTGCTCTCTCTGACAAATAAAAACAAAACAAAACAAAACAAAAAACTCCATTAAGGGGGTGCCTGGGTGGTGCAGTCAGTTAAGCGTCTGACTCTTGATTTCAGCTCAGGTTGTGATCTCAGGGTGGTGAGATCAAGATCGAGCCCCGCACTAGGCTCTGTGCTCAGTGTGGGGTCTGCTTGAGATTATCTCTCCCTCTCCCTCTGGCCCTCCTGCTTGTGCTCTCTAAAATAAATCTAAAAAAAAAAAAAAAGAAACTCCATAAAGATGAGACACCAAAACAACTGCTATCAATTTATTTGTGAGCAAAACAAATACCAGACTGTGGGAGTGAGGATTCTGTTCCCAGAATATTTCACAAGTATCCCTGGTTCTACTTTAAAGAAACAAAAAGTGGAAATTATAGAGAATGCATTATGGGTGCTGCTGTATAATAACCTGAGTGGCCTTTGTCCCTGGTTCCTAAGAGAGAGACTCTAAATCCTTGGAATTTCCCAAGTCATAGGAGTATCTGAGGTTATGTTATTCATGAGCCCCTCGAATCACACCTGAATTATGCTAACAAGATGATTCAGGATGGGGGAGGGTCACCAGAAAGACCAACCACGTGATTAGAGTGTTGAGGCTTTGAACCAGTCCAAACTCAGGGGGGACAATGGGGGGTAGGACATTGAGTTCAATCATGTGGCCAATGATTCAGTCAATCATGCCTACTTAATGAAACTCCAATAAAAACTTTGGGCACTAAGGTCCAGGTAACTTTCCAGGCTGGTGACAGATCAATGTGCTGTAGGCTTGCTTGTCCTGATTTCAGGGAGAGAATGCAGAAGCTCTACATTCAGAACTCTCCTGGACTGCACCCTATGTGTCTTTGGTTGGCTGGTCCTGATTTTTGTTACAATAAAGCTGTAATCATAAGTCCAGCACTCTCCTGGGTTCTGAGACATTTTAGTGAATTACTGAACCTCAGTGTGGATTTGTAGGAATCCTCTGACTCTGTAGCTAGTTGGTCAGAAGTATGGGTGAACTGGGGACTCCTGCACTTGTGGCTGGTGTCTCAAGGAGGGCAGCCTTGTTAGGAACGGTGCCCTTAACCTGTGGAGCCTGCACGAAATCAGGGTGATTAGCATCAGAACTGCATTACTACATTACAAATGTGGTTGATGCAAGAAAGACATAGTGGAATTCTACTTAGCAGACCCATACTCAAAGAAGAAGTCTCAGCCCTGTGACAAAAGCAAATCAATCAATGTGCATATATGCATGTTTTAAGGTATAATGAAAATTTTAAGGTTTTATAAGAATCATTTTTATATGCTTCCCAACTTCAATCAACTTTTTGTTTAACCAATGAAATTTTTGTTCTAATCAAATTAGATGAGGGAACATCCATTAGTCAAATAATAACTGCTAGAAAAGGTCTTCACAAAGACCAGTTCTGAACCTTTTGCCTTCTCAGCTATGAATAGGCATGTCCCTCAAGTTCTCAGGGGATCCTTCAAAGTTAGTGACCTCATGTTTGTGTAATCCCTCTTTCCCTCCCCAAGAATCTACCTACCACTACGACAAGAGATACACAGATTACATCTCCTCAAAACCCTCTATTCCCTGGAACACTACTGGATATCCAGTCTTCATTGCAGTCTTAGAAAAGCCAACATCTATATGCTACAGAGAGCTATTACAGCTGGATGCCCCAAGTGGAAGATGGTGAGATTTTAATCAGAGAAATTTATATATAGCCAATGAGCTATTTTAAGACTTCTTTTTCTAGCCTTTTTTTTCTTTCTAATCCAGGGTTGGCAAATTAGTTTGCAGGCCAAATCTAGCCTGTTGGCTCTTTTTGTACAGGCTCCTGATCTAAGAATAGACTTTACAATTAAATGGTTAAAAAAGGGAAAATAATAGTAGTATTTTTTGACATGTGAAAATTACATAAAATTCAAATTCAAGTGTCCATAAATACAGTTATACTGGGACACAGTCATGCTCATTCCTTTATGTACTACCTATGGATGCTTTCTCACTACTATGGCAGAGTGAAGTAATTGGGTATGGTCCCCAAAGCCTAAAATATTTATTACCTATTCCTTTATAGAAAATATGCTAACCCCTGTCATAATCCCTAATACATGCCTACATATAGCAGCCAAACTTCTATTCACTCTTCCTTTAAAGTCTTGTATGTCCCTGCTTCCCTCTATTTGCCCATCCCAATCCCTGTACTTGAACGAACTATTGTTCCCTGCCCTCATCCTCGGCACTTCAACTGAAATTCCTTTCCATCCTTGTGGGCACAGCTCATGTTTCACTTCCTTGAGGAAGTTTTCCCTGCTGACCCAGCAAGAAGTAATCTCTCCCTTCTCTTTGAACCAGTCTATCACTATGTTATATTCTACTATCGCTTGTGAAAAAGTTATCTTTATTCTCACAATTTAAAAAATCTGCCTTAGTTTCCTTCATAAAGCACAGCTCCTTAGAGTAGTTATCAGCCACAAAATCTAGCCCGTGTCTCTAGGCCAAGTATTCAATAGTGTGGCCTATGAACTTTTTTTTAATTCAAATATAATTAACATACAGTGTTATATTAGTTTCAGGTGTACAATATAGTCATTTACAATTCTAAATGTTTCTTAGCGCTTATCAAGATAAATGTATTCTTAATTCCCTTTATCTATTTCACCCATCCCCCCACCCAACTCCCCTCTGGCAACCACCAGTTTGTTCTCTAATTCTAAAAGTTTGTTTTTTGTCTCTTGAACTTATTTCTCTAATAAGATTTTCACATCTTATTTTACCTATTTTAATTACCCAATTTGCATATTTTAGCTGTAATTTTTGCTTACCACATTTTCCTGGATCTGACAATTAGATACAGAGATACTAGTAGACAAATCTTCTGTAAAACAGAAGGATGATGTATGAGAAAAGAACAAAATTGTTATATGACTTAATATTAACAATTTGCTCACATGTGAATGCCCACACTATATTAAATTTTAAAAACTGGCTAACATACAGTTAATATAATTATGTTCTTTGAAAAAATTTATCCACACACACAATACCAACCCATCAACAAGAAACTGGTCAAATAAAATATGATACATCCATACAAAGAAATACCATCTAAACAATTAATGGTGTAGAGCTATCCACACTGAGTTAGAAAGCTATCCATGGCACATTAAGTTAGAAGGGCAAGTTGTAAGGCAGCAGTATTTGAATTAAAAACAAAGAAAATATGATACTTCTCGTGAATGAGAGTAAGGGTTGGGGAACAAAGACTTTAGTCTTTATATACTTCTATACTGCCTGCATTTTCTAAAACATAAAAAGCATGCATTACTTTAATAGTAAAAAAATTAGATAAATTAGATTATATACTGACACTGAAATACATCTGATACACATTAATTAGTGGCTAAAAGCAAGCTGCAAAAAGAACAGAGTATGACCACATTTTTTGTAAAAATAAAAATATAACAATACAGTATAGATAATATCAGCTTCCCTTCTCCCCAAACCAAGAAATATACACCAAACTGTTACTAATGGTTTTCTGAGGGGAGAGATATAGGAGCAGGAATAAGGGGGTGTGTTACAAGTGTACAGAAGGACTTTCTCATTTTATATTCCATATTACTGTAAAGTTTATATGTCTATATTACTTTGGCAAGCAAAGGAAGTAACCGACAAAAAAGAGAAAAGGGCCACATGGAAAGTAAGAGACTAGGTCTCAAACATCTAGAATCTCAGAGAGAACTCAAAGAAGCAAGATGTGATATTTCCTTTATGATCCCAAATATAAAAATTTAGAACAAGAAAATGTAAGCATACTATACGTCAAAAATAAGTAACATGACTGTCAAAGACTGCATTTAAAAATATTAAGTCAATCTTAAAATATTTTAAAATAACTCAAATATTAAATATTAATGAACAAAAAAGACACAGCATCGACGATATTAAGGTGTCTAAAGCTTTGTTTTTCAGTCGTTCCATTTTCCTGTGTAAGTCAATGCTGATTGTGTTTCAAAGGCCTCCACTGTCTAGCTCCACCTAGTTTTATTCTCTATTGCTTCCCAGAACTCCACTCCAGAAGCAGCAGCAAGCAGCCAACAACCCAGTCATAGTATTACTCACATGTCAGGAACTGGGCTAAGTGCATTATATGCGTTTATTATTATTCCCACTTTAGATTAGTGACCGCAGACACCAAGATCACACAGCCAGCAAGCGGCGACTGTGCTTTCATTCTCTAGCATCCTCACTCTTAGCCCTTCCACAATTCTGCTTTTAGAGACTCTTAACCTGAGGGAGGAGGTCTACGGATGGGCTGGAGAATGGAGAAGGTTACTTACTATGTCCAGTAATACATAAAATTTGTCTTTATGTCCCTGTATTATTTTCTGGGGGAAAAGGTCTATGGCTTTAATTACGATATCAAAGTTCTGTCTAAAATCCCCCAAAACTTAAGAAGCACTGTAAATATCCATCTAATTCATCCTCTAAGAATCAATATTAAACCCCAAACATGTTCACGGTCATTACTTTCATCCCTTTGATTACAGCTGTCTCCTTAACTAGAGTAACACTATCGACGCTCCGCCCTTCCCTTTTAATTTTTCCTATCCTAACCTACTTGAGATCCAAGGTCAAGGTTCAAATCAGATTTTTTCTATCATGAAGTCTCTGCTTACTCCTCCTATCCATATCTGCATCCCCCAAGTAATGCATTACTCATTTCTGCATTCTACTCCCTTATGCTACCACTTAACACTTACATTTGTATGTCCTATCTCCCTTAATTTCTGTGTTTTTAGCTCAGAGCCTAGCATTATGCCAAGAATGGGTGCATGAAATAATACAGCTGAACTGATATAAAGTACATTTAGGAACTGGTTGATACTTATTTTGATTTAAGTATATTTGTCTAATGAATGATGTTTCCCCATAAATAACAACACCAATGGCATAAAAGTCACATCATGGCTTTCACTTGATCCTTTATCAAATTTAGGTTTTATTTTATAAATTTTGTTGGTGCAAAGAACATGTTTCAGTAATTTTTTAGTATTTCTGAATGTTTTAATTCAGTTAAAAGAAAAACAGCATTTCTGACTTCATAGATTTCACAAGTATGATGTGAACCATAGTACTTTATCACCTGTTTATATCTCACCATGAAGCAAAATACTAGTAGTTTGCTTAATTCAGTGACAGTTCATGGATACCAAACACTGTTCTATCCCTTACTGGTTCTCTTTCCTTTAATGCTGACAAGCCTATAAAGTAGGTACTATTACAGACAGGTAGGGTTTTGCCTAAGATCATATAACAGGTTGGCAGAACCAGGATTTGAATGTAGGGAGACTGACTCTGGAACCTAGCTCTGGGGATTGTATGGATACATTATAACTAACATAACTATATAAAGGAATTAACTAACAATATCGGTTAGTACAGATGAAGCTTAAAGTGAGCATTAGAAATACATACAGAGGGGCGTCTCGGTGGCTCAGTCGGTTAAGCATCTGCCTTTGGCTGAGGTTATGATCCCGGACTTCTGGGATTGGGATTGGGATCGAGATGAAGCAGGGAGTCTGCTTCTCCCTCTGCCCCTCCACCCTGCTCATGCTCTCTCTCTCTCTCAAATAAATAAAACTTAAAAAAAAAAAAGAAAAAGAAAAAGAAATACATGCAGAAACACAACCACACCCACAAAATGCTTAAGAACCAGAGGGGGAGAAAGCCATCAACAAGTTTATTGCTTACTGTGATCTTTCCCTTGCCCTGGAGAAGTGCAAACACTTGCTTGAGGGGTAACAGGCATGAGAGCTTGGCGAATTGCTTTTTCCCAGCTCTGTGCTACATCAACTCCAACTCCAGTGGCAGCAAGAACAGGATTGTGGGAGCTGTCCCCATTGTTCTCCCCAACAAAGTATACCATAGTATCAGTGATGATTTCAAAACAGTGTGGGTTGCTGCCTTGTGAAATGTTTGTGAAATCTTGTGGTGAAGATATGCGGAGAATTTCTGAAAGTGGAATTTCCTGAAGTAAAAAATTAAGCATTAAAAGATATGAATACATCTTTGTTTTTATTTTCAAATACACTAAGCAGAGATATGCGTTTCTAATGAATGCATTAAGATGAACACAAGTATGTGGTACATGGAACACATAGTCAAGTCTTAGGATAATATCTGCCTTGAATGAGCTGCATGCCCAACAATGCTGAGGGCTGAGCATGGAATATAATAACTAAGCCAGTGCTTCAGGCCGGCAGCAGGAGGACTGCAAGGACGGAGAGCATCGTGGAGGGTAACTGCCACTGTATCCAACACTTGTCACTTTCTAGTTTGTCATTAAATCAACTCAGCAATTACTTCTCTACCAGCAGCTGTCTGCAGGATACAGCCCTCAGAGGGGAACAAAGGAAAAATAAGAGCCAAAGCAGAATGTTAGTATAGGTTGTTCAAGCATTCCGTCTGGTTCTGCCCATAAATGTAACAAGTATTTACATGTACTCCACTTCCTAATGCAAAAAAAAAAAGTACTTAACCCAACCAGATCAAAGCAAGTCATTAGTTTCTGTTCTCTTTCTTAAGGATATAATTGCTACAGTCTACAATTTTGTTTGGTGTCCGTCTGGGACACGGCAAAGTGTGGAGCAAGCCAAGCAAAGAAGACTATATGAAGGTGAAGAAGAAGCTTTTGGGATTCAGGGCCTAAGACAAAATGGACCAGTGGAGAACACCAAATACCACACTGGCGTCTTCTGGACAGGCAACGATCATGGGACTTACTGAACTGCCCAATCTAAATCATAGTGTCCACAAGGCAATCAGTAGCAACCTGACAAGTAGGCCAAAACCAAAGGAACACACAACAAAAAACAACCTTGGGTAGCAGGGCTATTGTGAGGGGTGAAATGGAGGGGTGTGGGACAATTATTTCAACAAGGAACTTAACCGTGACTTCTATACATGATATTAGGCAGAGTCATAATAGGTATATGCCAATATAATGATTATTTGAATATTTGGAAAATATACAGTATTTCAATGTACATATTTTTCAAAATGTGGAATCTTTACCTTATAATACTTTGATCCAGATTCGTTTTGAAACAATGTTAGACACTTGCTGTCCAGTCTCCAGTAATGCCTCTTTCTCTATAAAATAAAGGGTATAAAACTCTGAGGTATAAAAATAATGATTCCTCCAAAGTACCTGTCCCTTTCGTTTCCATTTCATTTCTATTCATAAATTTGTATTTCTGAGTAGGTTTAAAATTCATGAGGGTCAAAATTCTGCAAATTTAAGAAGGATATATAGAGTAACAAGTATACTCCCATCACCGCTCACATCCTACCCCCACCCTACTCCAGGTAAGCAACGGTAGCAGGTTTCGGGGAATCCTTTTAGAGAATTTTATGCATGCACACTCAAATACATACGTGGTACACATGTGCAGATACGTAATTTACCTATAGGCTACATTTCTAATCTGGCTCGCTGGCTCAAAAGATATAGCCACGTGTAATTCTGCTTGACAGTGTCAATCACCCCTCATAAGATTTGACCCAATTTATAGTTTCATCAGCAACACGAGTACCTATTTACTCTAATGTAGTTATGTTACTAAACTTTTTGATCTTGGCTACACTGATAAATAAAACCTGGTAATTCCGTGAAATTTTAAATTGTACTTTTTATTAAAAGCGAGATCAAGCTCTTGTGTTTAAGAGTCATTTGTATTTCTCTGACTGTGAACTCTGCTGATACTCTTTGCCCATTCTTTTGACTGGTGTGGTCTTTTTCTGATCAATTTGTCATCATCCTTTACATATAATGAAATTAATCCCTGTCTAAATTATGACTTCAGAATACTTTTTCCAGTGTGTCATGTCTTTGCTTTTGTTTTTTTGACTTTTTTTTTTTTTTTACATGTCTCTTTATTTTTTAAAATGAAGACTTTAGCCATTTTCGGTCACAGCGTAATTATAGGGAAGGTATAGAGATTTCTCATATAGTCCCTGCCCCCCGCACATACATAGCCTCCCCATTATCTACATCCTCATTCAGAATGGTACACTTGTTACAAGTGATGAACCTACACTGACACATCATAATCACAAAGTCCAGAGTTTACGTTATGGTTCACTCTGGTGTTGTACGTTCTATGGGCTTGGATAAATGTGTAATGACAGGTTTCCATCATTTTATTTTATAGAGTATTTTATAGAGTGTTTCCCTTGCCTTAAAAATTCTGTGTTCTGCGTATTCATGCCTACCTGTCCCCTACCCTCAACCTCTGATCTTTTTTACTGTCTCCATAGTTTTGCTTTTTCCAGATGTCACATAGTTGGAATCATACAGTATGTATATAGTTTTTACTTTGGCTTCTTTTACTTAGTAATATGCATTTAAGATTCCTTCCTGTCTTTTCATAGCTCATTGCTGTTTAGTCCTGAATAATATTCCATCGTCTGGATGGATGTACTATGGTTTATTTATCAATTCACTTACTGAAGGACATCCTGTTGCTTCCAAGTTTTGGCAATTATGAATAAAGCTATTGAAATCATACATACTCAGGTTTTTGTGTGGACATAGTTTTCATATCCTTTGGGTAAAAACCAAGGAGGGCAACCGCTAGATCATATGGTGAGAGTATGTTTAGTTTTGTAAGAAGCTGTCAAACTGTCTTCCAAAGTGTCTATACCATTTTGCATTCCTGACAGCAATGAAAGAAAGTCTGTGTTGCTCTACATCCTTGCCAGCCTTTGGTGGTGTCAGTGTTCCAGCTTTTGGCCATTCCAATCAGTGTGTAGTGGTATTCCACTGCTGTTTTAATTTGCATTTCCCTGATGACATATGATATGGAACATCTTTTCATATGCTTATCTGCCATCTGCATATCTTCTTTGGTGAGGTATGTGTTAAGGTCTTTGACTCATTTTTTAATTGGGTTGTTTGTTTTCTTACTGTTGAGTTTTAAGAGTTCTTTGTATATTTTGGAGAATAGTTTTTCATCAGATGTCTCTTTTACAAATATTTTCTCCTAGTCTGTGTTTGTCTTATTCTCTTGACACTGTCTTTTGCAGAGCAGATTTAACTGTAATGAAGTCCATCTTATCAATTAGTTCTTTCACGGATTCTATATTTGGTGTTGTATCCCCAGATACTGTCTGAATCTCTATTGCTCTACTAATTTGTAAAAATATTTCAAAGTTTTGCCTTTTGAAAACTCTTTACAAACGTAACTACAGTTCCAGTTTACTAAAATGTCTTAATATATATCTCGTTCTTATTTTGATTTTAAAAATGCATAAAGTAAAGCATATAACAAAGTTTCACTACCATATTACAATGTCTGTGTTTACTGACCAGGGTGTCCCTGCTGCTGTAATGGACCATCCACCCTTCCTTCACCATCGTGCTGCTCTTCCTCTTTGTGTGCTTGATGGACTGTACAACCCTCATTAGCGGAATATTACTGCTTGTTGATGGACTAAAAAACATTTAGAATTTATGATAAAATATTGATAATTTCAATTTTTAAAAAATCATATAAATACTGTAAACTCTTTAGCCCTTTTTAAGATAATTGAGCTAAAATTTTTCGAAATATCTTAGAGAAATAGCTTAAGAAAATAATCCCATTATGATACACAGTTGATTTATAAAAGACCAAGATAATACTGCAAGTCCTCATTATTTGTCATCAATATTTTTTGACGGGTCATAACACAAAACAATGCACAGAACAGAAAGAATCCTCCCTAATTGGAAGATATGAAACCTGGGGGAGGGTCTCATTTGGGATTGCTGTTGAGAAAGCTTCTTTTGCCCTAGGCAGCATGGTTAATTAGTAAATTCTTACAAGGTAAAAAGTATACCTATACCCAAATTTACATGGTTCAAATGTCAGATTCCATTATTCATGTTGTTAGCAAAAAGTATTTCTAGTAGAAGACACTGAAAAGAAAATGATTTACAGATAACAATTAAGAAAATAAAAAAAATAATGCACCGAGTCAAATCAGGTAATATGGAAACATGGGTCAGGAACAGCGTAGCTAGAGGAAAAGAACAATTTGGGGGTATGTGTGAAAAACACATGGTTTTTCAATTTCAGTCTCAGTTAAATATATTCTCTTAAATTATGATGTATTCATGATTAGGAAGCTAGCTAAGTTCTCTTCATAGTCTCCAAACTGGGTAAACATTAAATTTTAGTTCAGAATGAGAATGATAGTAATAGCTGTAATCTAATGATAAGCCAAAATGAATGAATGACCACTCAGCCATGTGAGATTGATAAATGATCCATTTTCTCTAAATTCCTCCTGGTTACCAATGAAAAACAAAACCTGCCAAAATATTAACATTTTATTACAAAGTAGTACATCCTATAAAGATGTATATATAGAAAAACTGAATTTCTATAAACATAAGGGGATATTTAGAAGTTTTATAATCCAATAGCGTTTTTACAAAGTGCTAGTAGTCTAATTAACCGCTCACAAATTCATCACCATCATCTCTGCACATTTGTAGGTATACATTTGTACTGGTGTTTCTAACGTCCAATAATCTGCCTGTATGAAGAAACTGGTTGCTTTAACTGATAGTTCAATTCTGACACCTTGTGGTGGCTGCTCCACAGTGAGATATCACTTCTTGACTATATTTAAAAAAGTGTTTTTCTCTTCAAGAAAACGATTTTCACACCTTCCCATGTTGAGTGGATGGCATAAGTGATATAATTTATTTCAGAAATCCTGTGGTGCATGTAAAAGAATTAGCAACAATTTAATTAGATTTTAAATTACATTTTAGGTTCCATTTAAAGAGATTCTTTCTCAAGGGAGTGCCTGGACTGACCCTGTATCCGTGACATGTGCTACCTGATTGTTTTCACAGCCTCCTCATCTCTTTCCACATCAAGATCGGATGGATCCAAGAAGAACATTTTATCTTCTGGAGGAGATGGTTCTTCTATGTCATCCAAGCCCCGGCTACCATCACTGTTCATGTCACTGCTATCAGTATCCATTGGTATATCTGTATCTGCTCCCAGACTGGAAGGTTCTGGCAAAGTTTAAAATGAATTCAGAGTTTTATATTAATGGGAGATCAATCCACCTAAATAGAAAAGAGTATATAAAATGTGGGGAAAAAAGCTTTAAAACTCTTAATGAAAATCTAGGAAATTATCTTTATGATTCAAGATAATGTAGTATTTGAGGAAGACAGAAAATTCACACACCACAAGGCAGAAAATTAATTTGATTAATTAGAATTTAAATCTCTGTATGACAAAAGATATTAAAACAAAGTAAAAGATTAGCCACCACTATTTGTTTGTTGAGTTAAGTGGTTTTCCACAAGGGTCCAAGGCAATTTGTTGGGGAAAGAATAAATAGTCTGTTTAAAAACTGGTGCTGGATATACAACTGGATATCTACATGCACAAAGATGAAACTGGACCTCTTTTTTAAACCAAATAGAAAGCTTAAAGTGGATCACAGGTCTAAATGTAAGAGCTAACTCTATAAAATTCTTAAAAGAAAACACAGTAGCGAATCTTTGTGACCTTGGGTTATGCAAAGCCTTCTAGATAGAACACCAAAAACCTAAGTGACAAAAGAAAAAATT
Organism: Eumetopias jubatus; assembly: GCF_037043125.1. NCBI lineage: Eukaryota > Metazoa > Chordata > Mammalia > Carnivora > Otariidae > Eumetopias > Eumetopias jubatus. Next base: position 30,807,246 of record NW_028274815.1, read on the forward strand.
GGACTTGATTTTGTGCTGCAAATGATACCTCAAGAAAGTAAAAAGACAGCCCAAAAAAGGGGAAAAATATTTACATATATCAGAGACCTGTATCCAAAATACTTAAAGAACTCTTATGACTCAATAATAAACAAATAACCAGTTAAACAGGCAAAGGACAGGAATAATAGATATTCCCCAAAGCAGATGTAAAAATGGCCAACAGATATGTGAAAAGATGTGCGTATCAATTAGCCATCAGCAAAATGCAAATCAAAACCACAATGAGCTATCACTTCACACTCACTAGGATGGCAACAGCCAAAATGACGGACAATAACAAGTGGTGATAAGCATGCGGAGCAATCAGAATCCTCACACACTGCTGGTGAGAATGTAAAATGTACAGCTGCTCCGGAAAACAGTCTGGCAGTCCTCCAAATGTTAAACATGGAGTTATCACATGACTCAACAATTCCACAACTAGATATCTGCCCAAGTGAAATGAAAACGTTATGTCCACAGAAACTGTACTCAAATGTTTATAGCAGTATTCATCATAGCCCCAAAGTGGATACAACTCAAATGTCCATCGACTGATAAATAAAATGTGGTATATTCATGCAGAGGAATGTTATTCTCGACAAAGCAGAAGGTAGTATTGACACATGTTACAACATGGATGAACCCTGAAAACATTAAGCTATGTGAGACACTAGTCCCAAAAGACTACACCTTATATGATTTCATTTATATGAAATGTCTAGAATAGACAGACCCACAGAGATAGAAAGTTGACGGCAGCTGCCAGGGGCTGGTGAGGAAGAGTGAGGAGTGACTACTAGAGTATATGCAGTTTCTTTTCAGGGTGATGAAAATGTCCCACCATTGGACTGTAATGATGGCTGCCTAACTTTGTGAATAAACTAAATGTGTAAAGTACAAAAACTATCTGAATAAAGCTACTTAAAAAAATGATAAGCCACAACAGAGAAGGTATATGTGTCCAGTATAACTGACAAAGAATTATTAGGTAGAATTATCAACAACTCCCTGCAAATCAATAACGAACAGAAAAATGGACAAAACATGTGAACAGGTAATTTACAGGGGAAAAAACTGTAAGTAACCAGTCAACATATGAAAGATGTTCAAACTCATTAGTATACAAATGTACCGTAAAATCAATATAAGTAGTATTTGACACTCACTTATCCAACAGTAGAAAAGTGCAAAAAGACATGAACCATAAATCTAGAGAAGACTTTGGTCTATAGAAAACCTACATTTATTCAGAGTAACCCAAATGAGAAAACCAATCACGCTATCAACGGTGTTAAACAGCAACTATAAAAAACATGCCATTAAAGAAAACGTTAAAGTCTTAAGAAATTTAATTTCCATTCCTTATGCTTTTCCTCCTATAGAACTACTTACATTCAATTTTTACCAGTCATGTAAATGTTAAAGAAAAATTATGCTTAGAATCATTACTTCTTCCTTCCAAAAAGGTAATCACTTCAATTAATATAATCTTAAAAAGAGGAAAGAAAAAAAAACACAACAGCACACAAGGGAAAAGTCTAGGGAATGACTGATGGAGAAAGAAATAGGGAGGCAGTATAATGTGTTCTAATTAATGACTGTGGATTCAGGGACCAGAACATGTGGGTTCAAATCCTAACGCTGTAAGTTTCTGGCTACATTTCTTGGGCAAGTTATTTAATGTCCTTGTGCCCAAGTTTACTCATCTGTAAGTACTTAACTCAAAGGGCTGTTCTTAGGTTTAAATGTCAATATATGTAAAGAGTGTGGAACAGTGCCTGGCAGTCAGTAAGTACTAGAACTATGAAAACCTCCAGGGACAACAGCAGGGTGTTAAAGTTAAGTCTTTTTTGTCTAAGATGGAAGAGAATATGCAGCACCACTGGCAATATGAGATACAAAGTGGTAGGCGGGTTAAAGGAAAGATGGGAAGGCATAATGACTAATAAAAGTGTACCATAACTGATGTCTGCTTTTTGTTTATTAAATAAAAAAAGTCAAGAAACAGAGTAAAATAAAATATGCAAATATAACCTTATACAAAGATAATACACAAAAGAATTGTGATCTTCTCTGATCTTTTATGGAAATTAAGAAAAAGAATTTTACCTCCGTTGAAAGTAACCTCTCCAAGGCAGTCTCTTGGTACTTTTGATGCACAGCGTTTATGGCAATTGAATTTACAATCTGAAATCAAGTTATTTGGTTTATTAATTTATGTAATAAGTCAGGCAGTATCAGATATGGTTAGAGACTTTGTAAAGTTTTCCTTTACTAAGAACTCAAGTCTGGGAATAAAGGTCTGGTTTCAAATTATGATGCCACCCCTTAATAGGTATTTAACTCCTCAGGGCTCAGTTTTTTTTGTTTTAATTTAAATTCCAGCTAGTTAACACTGTGTAATATGTTTCAAGTGGGCAATATAGTGATTCAACACTTCCATACAATGCCTGGTGCTCATCACAAGTGCCCTCCTTAATCCCCATCACCTAGTTTACAAATCCCCCACCCCGTGCCCCCGACCGCTCACCTACTCTCTGGTAACCATCAGTTAGTTTTCTATAGTTAAGAGTCTGTTTCTTGGTTTGTCTTTTTTTTCCCTCTGTTCGTTTTTATTTCTTAAATTCCACATGAGTGAAATCATACGGTATTTGTCTTTTTCTGACTGACCTATTTCACTTAGCATAATTCTCTCTAGCTCCATCTAGCACGCGGCAAGATTTTATTCTCTTTTATGGCTGATTAATATTCCATTGTGTGTGTGTGTGTGTGTGTGTGTGTGTGTGTGTGTGTGTGTGTGTGTACATACATACATACACTACCTCTTCTTTATCCATTCACCAACAGATGGACACGGACTGTTTCCATAATTTGGCTATTGTAAATAATGCTGCTATAAGGTGCATGTATCCCTTTGAATTAGTAGTTTTATATTCTTTGGATAATTACCTAGTAGTGGGATTGCTGGATATTTTTAACTTTTAACTCTTTTAAACTTTTTGAGGAACCTCCATACAGTTTTCCAGAGTGGCTGTACCAGTTTGCATTCCCACCCCCCGACAGTACAAGAGGGTTCTCCTCTTTCACTACATCCTCGACAACACCTTTTGTTTCTTGTGTTGTTGATTTTAGCTATTCTGACAGGTGTGAGGTGGTATCTCTTTTGATTTACGTGTCCCTGATAAGTGATGTTGAGCATCTTCTCATGTGTCTGTTAGCCATCTGAATGTCTTCTTTGGGAAAATGTCTATTCATGTCTTCTGCCCATTTTTAATTGGATTCATTTTTGGGGTGTTGAATTGTATAAATTCTTTATATACTTTGGGTACTAACCCCTTATGGGATATGTCACTTGTAAAGATCTTCTCCCATTCCACAGGTTGCCGCCTTTTAGTTTTATTGTTTTCTTTGCTGTGCAGAGCTTTTTATTTTGATATAGTCCTGATAGTTTATTTTTGCTTTTGTTTCCTTTGCCTCAGGAGACACATCTAAAAAAAAGTTCCTATGGCTGATGTCAGAGACATTACTGCCTGTGCTTTCTTCAAGGATTTTTATGGTTTCAGGTCTCACATTTAGGTCTTTAATCCATTTTGAGTTTATTTTTGTATTTGGTGAAAGAGAATGGTCCAATTTTCCCACACCATTTGTTAAAGAGCCTGTCTTTTTCCCATTGGATATTCTTTCCCGTTTTGTTAAAGATTAACTGACCATATAGTTGTGGGTTCATTTCAGGGTTTTCTATTCTGTTCCACTGATCTATCACCATTGATTGGCAGGGGAGAGAAATGGCGCCAGCCAGCTCCCATGTTCCCAGAGAGGTCTCTCATAAATGCTGCTTCTCAGGGGCAGGCTCTGAGAAGAGCCAATAAACTCCCCACTGTGTGCCCCAGGCACTCTTCAGATCACTGTTTCCATACTGTGTGTCCCTGGGGTTGTGTGCCTGCTTCGCCAAGAGCAGCCCTGATACCTCTAGATTCCCTGATGCCTCTGGACTCTGAGTCCAGTCCACTGACACAACTTCAGGCTTGAAGCCCCTCTGGCTGCAAGAACCCACGAAATTTAACCCCTCTTGCTTTCCAAGCCCATGGATGGGGAAGCATTCTCGTTGTGCGTTCCCGAGTGCTCTTCTCTTGCCCTTCTCTGTGGCTCCCCTCTCTTCTGCAGCAACCGGGATCCATTTCTCCTCTAAACTGTGTCCTGCACTTCCTACCTTCTTCATTGTGGCCTCTTCTCTACATTTAGTTGTGGAGTTTGTTCTACAGTCTTCAGGTAGACTTCTGGTGTATTTAGGATGCTTTGATAGTTAACATCTAGTTATATTCATGGGACGAGTGAGCCTAGGTTCTTCCTACTCTGCCGCCATCTTCCCCACTTCTACCAGGGCTCAGTTTCTCTCTTTAATGAAGCTAATACTATTCGTATGACACATTGCCAAAATGTTACTGGCAGCTCCATGTTTCCTTCCATTACCTCACATTCGTCTTTCCTGAGAAAGAAAAGTTTCTCAGGCTGACTCCTTTTCCAATATATGTCAAGCACTTACTTTGAGTTCCTAATTATTGGGGCCTGGTGCATATGCAAAAAGAGAGACTGAGATTCTACAAGCTTTTATTAGGAATTAGTATGGGCTTTCCCATACAGCCTTACATGGAAGGACTGAGCTTCTCATGCACAAGATCTCTCACCTTTATGTATGGTTCTCTTTAGCCTGCAAGGACATCAGAGTTGATAGTACTGCAGATGAGTGTCAGGTACAAGCTGTTCAATACTACCGTGTAACTCAGTAAGTTCTTAAACTGTGGTTCCCAGACCAGCAGCATCAGCATTATTAACAACTTGTTAGAAATGCAAATTCTTGTACCCCACCCCAAAGGCATTACATTAGGAGCTCTGGGAGTGGGGCTGAGAAATATGTTTTAATAAGAATTTTTAAGGTGAAACCAAAATTGAGGCCCACTGCTATAACTACTGTCTACTACCACCTTCTACCTTGGAAATACACCTACCAGCAAATTCTGGATAAAAATAATTTCAAGTCCTGACTCAGAATGATTTTGTAATCCTTGTGATTCAAGAAAATTCTGGGTATCATACCACTAGCATTAGGTAAAGGTCATTAAAGGAAAAAGTCCCATGATTAATAATTCGGTTGGTGACAAAACTTGTATTAAATAACACTGTTTTTTTAAATGAAATGCCCTAGAAAAATTGATATTAATATATTCCATTTATTTTAAATAATTGATGTGCTTTTTATCTCATGAGGTTTTACAAATTGTGACAATAACAAGATTTCCATTTTCACTTTGAAAATGTAGAGCCAAATTTGTGGCCTGCCTGAACAAGTATGTACCTTCAAATGGCAGGCATTTTTATTTTTCTGTACTCCTACTCATGGTTTTGGATTTTTTTTTAGATTTTATTTAAATTCAAGTTAATTAACATAGTGCATTATTAATTTCAGGGGTAGAATTTAGTGATTCATCAGTTGCATGTAACACCCAGTGCTCCTTACATCAAGTGCCCTCCTGCCTACTCATGTTTTTATTAACTTATGTTTTCTTATATTTTATACATGCATTCAAGCTGCCTTGAAGTTTTAATATAACAAAGTAGAAAATAAACAGGTGAATGAATGAATGAATGAATACTGCTCTTGGACTGTACGTTTTCTCAAATTATTCAGAGTAACTGTTTTAATTATTTTTTTCTTTCTTAGCTTGACAAGGTGAATGAAAATGACTCTTTACTTTTTTTTTTTTTTTTAAGATTTTATTTATTTGAGAGAGAGCACACGAAAGGTGGGGAGGGGCAGAGGGAAAGGGAGACTCCCGGCTGAGCAGGGCCCCTGATGCAGGGCTCCATCTCAGGGTCCTGAGATCCCCCTGACCTGAGACAAAGGCAGACACTTAGCCAACTGAGCCACCGAGGTGCCTCTACTTTTTAAGTATCTTAATTCATATCACAAAAATATAGAAATCACTGAAATAAGTGATTGTTTTTGACTGATAATTATAATAGCTTAGCTATATAAATATATATATATTTCTGAACCAATATAAACACACATTATTCTTTTAGAGGTCTAAGAAATTAAACCAATACCCCAGTGGCAGAGTTAACTGGTTTTATTCAAAATTCATTAATCTACCTATTTATTTTAGGTCCTCTATAAAATATCGTACTGCTCTGCATATGGTTTTAGGATGTTTCTGTCCTGTTGAACAGAGCAGCACTATTTACAACCTTTACTAAGATTATTTGTTGGCTAGAATTTGCACATCTGTTATTAATGTTCTTTCCCAAAACATTCCTTAGTGGCTGCTTGCCAATACACTGTAGTGTTGATATTTTAAAGTATTAATTTATATATTAACTCATATTCAAAAGTAAGTTGCTGAAATAGAATTTCAACATTTAATTATGCCTGCCTGCTAGTTATTAAATACCTGGCAACAAACGCACAACCTGTTCTCTATTTGATGTTTTCCTGTGTTGCCATATGTTGCCAAGACAAGTTTTCTTATATACTTAAGTTAAATTTATATATAACTAACTTGATTCTGTATTGTAAATAGGTTTATTGCTGCAAAGACCTCAACTCTAATGTTTTAATTAGATAAAATTAGATAATTCAATTCCACAACTACATCTATTATACAAAAGGTCTGATACCAAGAACTGTTAAAATAATCACATAAAAAATAACTACATAGGATTATAGACAGGCTACTTATACTGCATACTGGCTCAATAATTAATAAGACATTTTAAACTCTATTTTGGTTTTCACTATATTGTACAGCATTGTTGTAAAGAAGTTATGAGACAAAAAGATAAAATCATCTTTAAAAAGCATAAAAACATTCCACAACTATAGGAAAAAATATTCCAGTATTCTATTAAAAACCTGGTTCATTAAGAGATGTTTCTAGAATATTTTGATAGTGTTCTGGCTTTGTATCCAAATATGGATAATCCCTATCACAATTCCAGTGGCTTCTGCTATATTCTTCCTATTTCAGTGTGATTATAATGTGGAATAACAGTTTTGATAGGCTCTCCTAGCTACATAATTAAAAACAAAAACAATAATACTCTTGTAATATGTTTGTTTGTGAGTATGAATATTTAAAGGAAAGAGGAAAGCATTATTTTTTATTTTGGGTGGCATCTGGCTCTGAAATCAGAAATACTTTTTTTAAACTCAAATATCTGCTTACCTGCTTACTAACTGTCCCATACTGGCTCATGTTAAGCAACGATACCTTACAGAACCAAATTCTACCTTTTCTGTTTAGATTCTAACTTTTCTGCAGCGTAATTCCTGGTACACAGCACATATACTGCAGAGAGCAGTTGTTAATAAATAAATATGTACGTGTGTGTATGCATGTACTGTCTTAATTTTTAAGTTAACAGCTAGGAAACCAATTTCTTTGCCTAACATTTCTGAAATAAATGTTTTGAACCAAATTTGCTAATGAAAACATTTGAATTTTACTTAAGAATAACAACCAATCCTACCTTTACACTGCATTCCTTGGCGAAAGAGGCCTTTCAGTAACCGCTTGCAGTACTGACATATTGTGGGACGGGTATAAGAGTGAACAGCAAATGTGTGTGGAACTTTTACTCTGCACATTACCATCTTTTCCATCCAGATTGGGCGACCACTCCAAGAAGGAATTCTCTTACTTGGTTCTTGGTGAACATGTGACTAAAACATAAGTAATTTTCATAAGTCAATATTAAAAACAAAGTATTAAGAGCAGGACTTGACCACGAAAGTCATTTATTTTGAACATTAAAGCCAAGAATCTAAAAATGTATATCTCAGCAGTTTCCTCTCGAAGCTTAACTTACCAATACTTGAATGTGAACAGTGCGAATGTTTTTGTTATTATTTATGCTAAAAAAATTTTTTTTTCATCTTCACATATGTATATTCCCTGTGAACTATTATTTGCCAGGCACATACAACATTTTACAAAAAAAACTAAAGCCTTAAAATGAATTTATGACATATTTAAATCCCTTGAAAAACGTTACCAAGAAATTAATCATAGGAAAATTAAATTCAGAAAGTGTTATTATTACTCATGTTGAATTACTGAACATGATGTCTGAAAATATTTTGAAACAAGTCTTGGTTTTTCAAATTTTTTTGTAAATACTAAAATATGTTTGTTAAAAACTTAAGTCTAATTAATGATGATGATACAAAAACTGGCAGACACAAATTAAACAACTTTAGCCCCAGTACTTATGCTTTAGGAGGTTCCTTGATATTTAAGTATTTGGGCCTTTTCCCCTAAATGAGCAAAAAGGAAAATTAAAGGTGTTGATTAAAAATTTTTGTGTGACCTGAGGGATAACTAGATATTTGTAGCTATGGTCCTTTCTATATATACAAAGGAAATAATAAAATTAAATTACAGGCCAGTTCAATATGGCCTATCCCATTCATTCAACCTTCACTGATTATTATATTATAGGCCAAACCCCTACACTTTGTATCACAGAAGCAAAAATGAATGAAGTACAGTCCATGCTCTCAAGCACAAAATACCTAATGACCATCTAGACGTATTGTACATTTTGCTGTAGCTGCTTGCACCTTCACTGCCAGAACTGAGGTCCTGAGCTCTTTCATATGCCTTCCGTAACTAGTAATGTCTGTAGCCCAGAGAAGTCGAATCATTCTGCATTGAAATGTTCAACCAATAAAAGCAAAAGAAGCCAGAAGGAACCAAGAGACAGAAGTGTATGAAAGAAGTGAAGGGAGGAGTTAAAAAAAAAAAAAAAAGGCTTTTTGGAAGAAAGCAGGAAGAGAGAAAAGAAAAAGAAAAGGACATACAAATGGAGGAGAACATTAAAAAAGAACACAAATATAGTCTCTGATGGATGGTTTTTCACTAATGTGTTGCCACAAATGTTCTAAAGCAAATTACGAAGCAATTTAATTTAAGAAAAGTACAAGAAGAAGGTTAAACCCAAGCCTAACTTGCTTGCTTGCTTCAGCTCACCAAGGTCTCCTGCTCTGGTCTGGCTCCCCCTTCCGCCAGGCAGCCAGGTACAGAGCACCTTCAACAAAAGGAGTACCACAGTGATCCTGCAAAGCTAATAAAGCAGCCAGCAAGAACCAGAAACAGATGTTGTAGGCTTTTGTTCATTTGTTCATCCCTGGCTCCCTATTCTCAACACTCTGCTTCTCTTGCTCCTGCTTCTACCACTTCTGGTTTGTCTCAAGTTTCAAACATGCAAGATGGAATAAGACTGATTTTGGCCAGTCATCATCAAATATATAGGATACCCCAGTAAGGAAGAACTTTCTAACAGACCCCTTCATAGGCCAATAGCCAGCTGGTGATCGACTGCCTTTTGTCAGGTCCTCCTGGGATTGGGTATTAGGGACATGGTACACAGCATGTGTGCAAAGAACTACACAGGGGACTGTGGTTGTAGCAGCCACCTAATTTTTCATGCCTAGTACAAGCAGTAATTTATCTTAAATATGAAAAAACAGGCTCAAATAGATTAATATTACTAAGTGCTAGTATCAAAATCAAGACCTAGCCCTAGGTCTTCTACATAGAAGTCCAGTGATTCTTAATCTTTTCCCCATCTCAACATACCTGGGCATATGCTACAATTTCACTAATGACTATGGTTTACCACTCTGTGGAGTGAGGAAGGCAGGAAAGGTATGGAAGACTGAACCAGAATTTGGAGGAAAGAGGAGCATTTGGTGGGTAAAATTACCTGGAGCATTTGGTGAAAATGGGACCACTGAGATTAGAGTAAACAGAGTTGAGTGAAAGTTCTTCTCTTGCCTTGCTCTAACGGCCCCTCTTTACAAACTACTACTTAAATTCTTATTTCTTATTAATGTGTAGCCAGAAATTCTCTAAAAGTAATCCAATTATTTCCACAGTGTGAGTTTCAACTAGTATTTGCTTAAGTGAACATATGCTCACAAAAACTTTATAACAATGTTGCCAACTCTCAATTAGATGCAATAATAAAGGCGATAAAAGCATTTAAAGGGGGCAATTCCCTAATTATATATATTTGACTTTGGAATATTATTCAGTGAAAAAAAAATACCTCCACTTTTATGCACACACTTAGCCCCAACAGTTTCTTTCTACCTTGATTCTGTCCTGTCCTGGCCCCTTGGGCATTTGCCCAAATGTACTGCTAGAATATTCCTCTTTCTCTCATCTCCAAAGGGCCATCATTCAATTCTGGTCTCTCCAACCTTAGTGGTCCCGTTGTAACCAAATTCAGTGAAAAGCCTATCTTCTTGTGCTCCTCCCTCTCCTTACTTGCTTCCCTTTAGACTGACTTCAGACACTGTAACAGAAACTGCCTTCTTACATATAAAATGATGACACCTCAGAGTCAGATTCAGAAGTTTCTATTCCCAACTGGCCTTTTTCAAGCTTATCTCAGTGGTCACTGAAGGTTACTATCTTGACCACTCAGAAACTTTCCTTCCTCATTCCTTATCTATGAAATAAAGCTAAGAGCTGCCTACCTTCCAGGACTGTGGCGAAAATGACATGACAAAAGACAAGTAAAGCATCCAGCATGAAGCCTGCCACACAGAACGGGAGGCTCTAACCCCACAGCTATCTGGAGTTAGTTCTTCTCTAACTTTGGTTCAGATTCAAGGTTGCACTCATTTCCTCATTGCTATCTCCTCTATTCCTTAGAGGGTCCTCGTTTCCCACTCTCCCTTCCCTCTAATTTTCCTCCGTGAGCTCTTCTCTTACTGTAGCTTTTTCCTTTTTGAGACTGAATGCTTGGACTGATAAAAACAACCTTTTTGAGATACATTCCACTCTATGATTTCAACTTGTTCTGAAATATTCTGCACAATCTAACCAATACAAACATATCACTCTATTTTCTTCTCCTTCCCTAAGGAATTTTCATCTTCAGGATAAAATATAAAATAATGAATTAAAACTTAACACCTTATTCATCTGCTCTGTCCTGCTATTTCCTAATCTAGTATTACTTATCTGGGGTAGATGGCTTCTTAGCATCATTTGTGGGACTCTTAAAAAAACCTCTCTCTATCCTACAGACCCCATTCCTAACTAAGTTTCCTGTGTAATTCATCTATAAAATGCACTAACTTTTCAATTACCGGTCTTTTCCCGAGCTCTTGCATATGTTTTTATAATAATTCTTTGCTCCCAGTTCCTTATACCATAGCACTCTTTTTTTCTAAGTGAAACATTTCACATTAGGGCTAAACAACATGGAAACATGGGATTTTTGTGAAAGAAATTCAGAAGCTTTTATTCTGATGCCTCAGTATAGCAAAATCTTGTGACTAGGATATCATGACAATAGCCCAAAGACTTGCTTTTGCCATTAATTTATGGAAGACCAAGGGGGTTACAGAAGTAACTAAATGACAAGATTGCAATCTACGGATGGAGGTCATTTTATAATTTTTTTTTTAAGATTTTATTTATTTAATTGACAGAGAGAGAGAGAGAGAGACAGTGAGAGAGGGAACACAAGCAGGGGGAGTAGGAGAGGGAGAAGCAGACTTCCCACGGAGCAGGGAGCCTGATGCAGGGCTCGATCCCAGGACCCTGGGATCATGACCTGAGCCGAAGGCAGTCGCTTAACCAACTGAGCCACCCAGGCACCCTGGATGGAGGTCATTTTAAATACTAGCAAATTAACAAGCAAGTTCTTTCTTTCTTCCTTGATCTACTGTTTTATTCTTCAGAGGTACAATATATTAGGAAAAAATCACTAACCTAAAAATAATCAGATCTGAGTTTAATTCTAATGTTGCTTACCAATTTGCTCTGTGACTTGAGTCAAGTTACTACTTGACCATTATGAGTCTCAACTGTCTCATTATGTACAGATCTACTAAGACATCTCACTGGAATACTGTGAGGATCAATGGGTTCATTCATTCATCACTGAATACCTACTAATTACAAGGTATTGTGCTGGACATGGTAGGGCACACAAAGACATGAGCACTTCTCTAAACAGATCATAAATTCCTTGAGGACACTATGATATTAAGTTAGAATGCTATATACACCATTAGAGAGGTTTGAAAAGTGGTCTGGCATTCAGCAAATAAAGTAACTTCTAGGTAACAGGAGAATCCAGGAAAAGCAGCTGTTGAGCTAGATCTGGAAAAAGCATGTAGGAGGGAACACCAGTAAGAGCAAAGGTACAGGGAACGATGATGTGTTCAGGGAATGTTGAATAGAACAGATTGTTGGGGGAAAAAAAAAGAACAGATTATTGGAAACATAGAATATATAAAGAATTCCTAGTAGGGAGTGATATAATCAGAGTTGTGTATCAAGCTGTAGTGAAATGATATGATCTGGCTCTAGTATGTAAGATGAAGTGAAGTATGGGAACCAGAAGCTGGATACTGGTTAGGAGGTTAATGCAGTGGTCCAAGTGATAATGTGGTCCCAAAGCAGATAAAATGCAATTCATTACTACTAGTAAACTCTCTCCAGTAATACATTTTAAGTTTTTTAAGCGTAGGAATGTGAGTAGTCTTTAGTACATATTTATGTTCTAGGATGATGTCATATATCCTTTAGAAACATAAGGAATAAGTAGTAAAATGCCCTTTTATTGCCTTAAAATACATACCTCTTCTGTGGGAAGGGCCACATATTCAGTCTGTAGGAGTCTTGGAACTGAGAGGCCAGGTCCTGGCAGAGATACATTTGACAGACGTCTCTTTCTTACTCCACTACAATTATTTGGAATCTTGAAGGCACATCGTTTATGATAATTTAATCCACAGCCTAAATATATTTTAAAAGGTAAAAAAAATAGTAGATTAAAGAAACTTTAGGGGCACCTGGGTGGCTCAGTCCGTTAAGCATCTGCCTTCAGCTCAGGTCATGATCCCAGGGTCCTGGGATCGAGTCCCGCATCAGGATCCTTGCTCAGCGGGGAACGTGCTTCTCCTTCTCCCACTCCCCCTGCTTGTGTTCCCTCTCTGACAAATAAATAAATAAAATCTTTAAAAAAATAAAAAAAAATAAAGAAACTAATATATAAAGTATGTTACATAAAAAATACATGCTTCTTTATTTATTTTCTCTGGCAGCAATAGTTATCCTAATTAAGAACCTGGATGACAAGCTTAAGTGGAAGCCAAAAAATTCAATGTAAAATTATTGGCCTCCACCCCAGACTGACTGATTCAGAAATTCTGGGGATGGGTCCCAGCAAAGTATGTTTTAACAAGTCCTTGAGGTGATTCTGATACATGGCAGTTTGAGAACAACCAACTTAAACACTTTAGCAAACTGTGCCTGTATACTAAACCCCTCCCATGACATGTGAAAGTTACATGAAATCCAAATTTCAGTGTTCATAATTCATTTTATTGAAACACAGTATGCTCCTCATTTCTTTACATCTTGTTTATAGCTTTCATGGCACAGGAGCAGAGTTAAGTAGTTGTGGCAGAGACTATTAGCCAACAAAACTTAAAATATTTAGTTTCTGACCCTTTACAGAAAAACTTTATTGATTCTCCACCTTAAGGACTTAGAGGACTCAGAAATGTGCACCTGACTCCTGCCCCCTGGCAATTCTAATTCAGAAAAACAGATCTGTCCAATTCTAAACCCTGGTTACCACCTAGTCACCAACCAATGATCTTATTCTTTTTTTTTTTTTTTAAGATTTTATTTATCTGAGAGAGAAAGAGAGAGTGAGCGCACGAGCAGGGAGGGGGCAGAGGAAGAGGGAGAAGCAGACTCCCTGTCAAACAGGGAGCCCGATGCGGGGCTCGATCCCAGGACCCTGAGATCATGACCTGAGCCAAAAGCAGACGCTTAACTGACTGAGCCACCCAGGCGCCCCTGATCTTATTCTTTCATTAATGATTAGAAAATGCAAATACAAAATCCTCTTTCAAATGTTACAAAAACTTAGAACACATACCTTCACATTTCAGTCCTTGACGTACCAATCCCCAGAGCATCTCACCACAATAATCACAAAAAGTGGGAGCTTTATAAGAATGTACGTAGAGAGTATGTGGACGAATCTGAAAGTCTTCTACTGTGGCCAAAGCTTTTTAAAAAGAAAAGTAGCAAAATAAACCCTATATCTGTAATGGCAATGAGATTAAGAACGTTGACCATATTCACTTATGTCAAAGTACATGGAATCTTTTTTCTCTGAAAGTTTCATTTATCATAAAAAATAAATTATTTTCAGCATTTAATATTGTGGTTTTCAAACTATTTTAGGAAGTTCATCAACTCCAAATAATTTGTGCTCCAAAAGTAGGTTTGTATATAGGTATTTCAACCTCCAAAAACATATTTACATAGTGATGAGATCACAAATAGTTGGTAGGTCTATTTTTATAATTAAAAACTATTTAACTTATAACACACTGGGAAATAGAACACTAAAGTAAAAAAAAAAAAAAACAAAACGCAAAAAAACCCCCCAAAACGTGAAACTTGTAGAAACTGTGGACCTTAACCTCAATTATAAACACTCTGAGTTCTAACTTATGATCTCAGCATAAGCTGTCTTCTTGATAGTCCTAGTAGTTAAGAAAAAGAGACTCCTGTGAGCAACTGAACACTAGCAGACACATCCACCAGGAGCTAGCCTCTCACCTCCACCTGCAAGTCATTGGTGGATATCCCTGTGGCCTGATGAAGGGTCTAGAGCAAAGAAGGAATGGATAGGAGTACAACCTCCAGGGAGGACAAGAAGTGAAGCCCTTTTGGAGTGGAGAGAAAGAGAAGGACTGGGAAATGTACACACGATGGGGTGGTGGTGCAGAGGCATGATTAATGTAGGGGCTAGATAAATGGAAAGATCAAGGACTAATAAGGAAAGGTGTTGGTAGAGACGATCTCAAGAACAGGCTGCAGAGATGAGTTTGAGAGTGGAAAAAATGGTCGCAGGGGTCTGGACTCTTGGCTGGCTTTCCTTCCCTTTCTCTTTCTTTCCCTCTCTCCCTCCCTCCTTTCCTGTCAAACAAGAAGTTCTGCAGGCCTACTAGGTGCATTCTTTGTTCCTTTACATTCCTCGCTAACAATCCTGCCCATCTGCTGCTGGATGAGATCAGAAATAGAAAGAGCTAAGGAAAAACAAATGGCAAGAGTGGGTGAGGGGGAAACGAGGGAGGTAAGAAAATGCCCACGGAGAACACATAGGGAAGGAGCAATACTAAAATCATGGGGGACATTCAGTATTGCACTTTCCTCTCCCACATCTTCACTATTCCTCCTTTTCTCCTTTCTTTTTGAACCCCAATTCTCCTCTTCTATGCTCTTCACAGAAATGGGGAAAAAGAAATTGAATTTCAGTATAATTGTTTTATTTCGTTGACTCAAAGAGTATATTCCTCTTCCAGTTCCAATGATAATTCCCTTAGCTTAGTAACATTCAGATAAACAATTCAGGGCTTATTTTCCTACTTTCTCATCTGTGATATAACCTTGCTGAAAGTAAAATTCACATGGTCACCATTATTATAGATAAAAGAAGTTAAGCAACTGTACCACAAAGACTAAGTATAACTGAACATAGCATTTAGTACAAAAAATAAGGCTCATTGAAAAAAAAGACAACAAAATAAAAGGAGCTATTTACTTACCTGAAAGAACAACTTCTACTAGGTCTCCATCATGTATTTCATCTGCTGAGGTAATCAGCTGCAAAATATTTTCTGAGTTCATGTCATGGCGAAAGAGAAGAATTTTGTCATACATGCCAAAGAATCCACACTCTGGAAACTACATGAAAACAGTCCTGTATCAGTATACCCACAGGTTTCTATTTTTATGAGTAAATGTCTCAATCTTCTGAAAGAACTTTACATGTAGTTTTTAGCTTAACACTGTTTGCTAACAATTCTATTAACATCTAAAAGATCAACCATGTACTCAAGCATCCTTGGTTCAAGTTCAAAAATAGAACAGTGAGCTTAAATATAATTATTGATTATCTTAAAGCACTTGTCTCTTAGAAATATAGGATCTCCTTACTCAGTTATTGATGGAGAATATAATCTTCAATTTAACTGCTACTCTATCTTACATTGCCTGAGATAAGCAGTCTTTCCTGTCCTCTAGAACTGAGCTTCCTCTATAGCTACTAGCCATGTTAAATGCAGTTAAATTTAAATTAATTAAAATTAAATAAAATTAGAAGTTCAGCTCCTCAGTCACTCTAGCCACATGTCATGCATTTAATCACCACCCTAGCTACTGGCTTGCCTATCATTTTGGACTGTGCAGGTATAGAACACTTTCATCATCATGGTAAACTCTACCGAATAGTGCTAGCAGAAGATTAATAATTACCCACACAAGAGTATCAATTCCAACATTTTTGACAAATGCACCTATGGTCTCTAGCATCTATCTAATACTTTCTTTACTCACTGTAATTACAAATACATGATTCTTTTTTTTTTAAAGATTATTTATTTATTTATTTGAGAGAGAGAGAATGGGAGACAGCACGAGAGGGAAGAGGGTCAGAGGGAGAAGCAGACTCCCCGCTGAGCAGGGAGCCCGATGCGGGACTCGATCCCGGGACTCCAGGATCATGACCTGAGCCGAAGGCAGTCGCTTAACCGACTGAGCCACCCAGGCACCCTACATGATTCTTTATGGTAACTTTCTTTTTTACTGGTTTTTTGTTTTTTTGTTTTAGTATTTATTTGAGAGAGGGAGGGAGGAAGAAGGGAGGGAGGGAGAGAGAGACAGAGAGAGAGAGAATGCGCACAAGCGGGAGGGGCAAATGGAGAGGGAGAGAAAATCACTGAGCACGGAGCCCTACACAGGGCTTGATCCCAGTACCCTGAGATCATGACCTGAGCCAAAATTAAGAGTTGGACACTTAACTGACTGCGCCACCCAGGCACCCCGGTAACTTGCTTTTTAAAAAACCTTTGACCAGAGCAGGAGACTTAGAGATCTGTTCACATGCTCTATGTATATTATTCCAAGGCTTCTACACTTTGTGACTACAGAGCTGACACTTTGGGGATTGGCATACCAAGGACTAAAATATGAAGGTATGAGCTCTAAAAGTTTTTGTAGTTAATAAAGTTATTTAAGAGAAAACTTTAAGTACTTGCCTTACAAAATAACTTTAATTTCTAAATCAAAACCTCATCTAAAATACCAGTGGCTTGGGAAATGCTGCTCTAGGTATTTCAATTTTCTTTAGTTTATCTCATAATTGAGATATTTTTGGCTTATTTTGGCTCCTCAGAGAATACCCTTTAATGTACTATACAGTATGTCACTGGCCTGCACTGAATGGCTTGATATGTATGTCACACTAAACTGTAACTGCATTTATTGCAGGGATGCTGCTGATGATATGGTTCACCTACTTCATATGGTAGCCCTTCTTTGTGAGGACTCACAGAAGAAATTTCTCTGGTTGGTTTTGTAATATGAACTTGATCATCCAACTAAATCATGTTTTCTGTTTACTTCACTCACTGGAAAAAGTAAAGCTAAATTTGTGACCCACTTCCAACATGAGTCTAGGATATTATAGCATGTGTTTTAGGTGGAGACGTCTTATCTTCCGAACTTAATTTTCCCATTAAAAATCCATATATATGTATATATATCTGTCTAAAAAGGTCTAAATTTTATTGGAAAAATATTAAAAAAATTGAAAACGACTTAATTAGAAATTTGAGTTGATTTGATTTTTTTATACCTGAGTAAATAATGAAAAAGTACAGAAATATTTAATTTTTTATAATATTCTACTTTCAACTGAGTTACCAACAAAACTTTATAATATGCTTTAAACATACATCTAACAGTATAACAATTTTCAATTGAAAAGATAGGGAGTAAAAATACAGAATCAAAAAACATTTTTATTACATTTTAAAGCTTGAAATTAAAATGTTATAAAATTTTATTAAGTATTATCAAAGTAGAAAACATCTAATAGAAGTAAAACATCTCCATAAATTAGTTGCAACAGTTCTTAAGTATTAATAAAAAAGATTCCAGGGCACCTGGGTGGCTCAGTCAGTCAAGTGGCTGCCTTCAGTCCAGGTCATGGTCCCAGGGTTCTGGGATGGAGCCCCACATAGGGCTCCTTGCTTGGCAGGAGCCTGCTTCTCCCTCTCTCTCTGCTTGCCTCTCCCCTTGCTTGTTCTCCCCCTCCACCCCCCTGTCGAATTAAAATCTTAAAAAAAAAAGACTAACAAGGGGCACCTGAGTGGCACAGTCTGTTTAGCGTCTGCCTTCAGCTCAGGTCATGATCCCAGAGTCCTCGGATCAAGCCTCTGCCTCTGTCCCTCTCCCTGCTCTTATTTGCACTCTCTCTCAAATAAATAAAATCTTTAAAAACAACAAAATTTTGTATGAATAAAAATCATTTTAAAAGTTCCACATTTTTTTCTTATCTTCTAAGTTCAAGGCATTGGTCCCATGGTTTGTAAAGGTAAGGCGGATCTCCCCTCCCAGGAGTTTACAATCTAGTAGGAAGATGGAAATAAAACAAATGTATAACATAGTAAGGGAAATGCCAAAAATGAAAAATAAAATTCCAGAAGAGGGGGAAAAAACTTTAACCAGGAATGTGGAATGTCACCTTAACAGCGATAAAAAAGAGAAGCAAGGTTTCCATGGGCAGAAAGTGAAAGTGAAAGTATAAAGGTCGTAGTTGAGAAAACACATAAATGGGAGAAAGTTGAGTGGACCCCTATGACTGAAGAATGAGGGGAGGGCTGGGTAGAAAGGGCAAAAATGCACACAGGAGCCCGATGGGGACTATACTTAAACTTGGGAGTCAAGAGATTGGGGTTCAGGCTTTGCCAACTACTAACTATAGCACCTTAATAAGCTGCTTAACCTCTCTATGCTGTTTCTTGTCTATCAATTTGGAATAACAGGAATACTGGCTTTACAGAGTTCTGGTCAAAATTTATTTAGTTGATGCTATAAAGTACTACGATGATCAGTAAATACTAGTGGTTCTTATTATCTCATATCTAAGGGGGGAGAGAGAAAGAATCCAGAGCAAGGCTGTGACATGATCAAATCTATTATCTTAAAAAGATAATGCTGACATGTAGTAGGGACTGGGACAGGAAGAGACCAGAGCAAGCTCCTAAAGAAGGCTGAAGCTACTGGTCAGGAAAGAGGTAGCAGGGTCTGGATTATTCAGTAAAAAGATGGAAAGCAAAACAAGAAGGAACACTTCTCTCTCAAATCTATCTTTGGTAAATTACATGGATCATTAGTATTGTTTTGACCAAATCAGAAGTCCCAGTAACTAAAGAGTTAAATAAACACATTAATGAAAGAAGAAAAACATCAAAAAATGTGTGGCTTAGAAAAAAATACATATAAAATAATCTTCTTGATAAACACATGACCTAGTGAATTCATATTGGCATTATTAAGAAACTGAAGAGCAAATAAAAAGAATGACAGGGAATGTATTAAGAATATTTACTTAAAGTAAGTATTTGTGTACCAGGCTGGAAAGCCTTCAGTGATGATAAATGAAGTAATTTTCCAGTCTAGCAAATGTTTACATAAACTATATTCATCTATATGGTTGAGAAATTACAGAGTTCCAAGAGGGGAAAAATGTATTAAATAGCTTGTAAAAAATAGATTTCTGCTATTCACAATTATGATTTGTAAGTGTGACTTGGTAGGATATTTAGGAATCATCTGAAGCGTCAGCACAAAATGAAATTACAGAAAATAGTGCCTGAAAAAAAAGCAAGAGAATATTAAACATTGCCACTGAACATCAGAGAAAAACCATAGCCAAGTTTTAAAAACATTATGAAGTCTTGAGACATGGGCATGTTAAAGATAAACATCTAAAAAGAAGAAAGAAGGAAATAAACCATGAGCACACACTTTGAAAGATCTAAACAACTATACTAGGACCCCCCCCAAAAAAAACAAAAAAGCAAAACCCTGTTGATAATGATTTGAATATACTGGTATTGACACTTCATAATTTTTAAAAATTCCGAGGGGCACCTGGGTGGCTCAAACAGTTAAGCATCTGCCTTCAACTCAGGTCATGATCTCAGGGTCCTGGGATCGAGTCCTGTGTCAGGCTCTCTGCTCCGTGGGGAGTCTGCTTCTCCCTCTTCCTCTGCCCTTCCCCACTCCCCCCACCTCTTGTGCTCTCTCTCTCAAATGAATAAGGTCTTTAAAAAAATTCAGGAATAAGATTTTCAAGCAGGAGTAAATTGTTAAGCCATTTCTCAACTCTGACCATACACTAGAATCACCTGTGGACCTTAAAAGATGCTAAGGCTCTCCTCCCAGGTTTATGGTTAAGCTCTGTGGAATAAGACATAGACACCTGAATTTCAAGTTTACTTTTATATTATTTAATATACTTACATATACTCTTAAAAAAACAGACTTTAAAAAACTTTATTTTTAAGAACAATTTTAGAGTTACAGAAAAATTGAGACAATAGTACATAGAGATCCCATATTACCCACACCTAGTTTCCCCTATTATGAACATCTTACATTAGTATGGTACATTACAATTAATGAACAAATACTGATACATTAACTGAAGTCCATACTTCCTTCATTCAGATTTCCTTAGTTTTTACTCAATTTCCTTTTTCTGTCCCAGGATCCCAAACAGGATACCACATTACCTTTAGCTGTCATATCTCCTTAGGCCTCTTTTGGCTGCGACAGTGTTTTCTCAAGACATTACTGGATTCTGAGGACCTTGACTAAACATCAGGTATTGTATAGGATGCCCCACCATTAAAATTAATTTGATGTTTTTCTCATGATTAGATTGGAGTTACAGGTTTGGGGGAAGATCACAGAGGTAAAGCGTCATTCTCATCAATCAAGCGTACCTACTACCAACATGATTTACTGCTATTGATGTAGACCTTGATTATCTGGCTAAGGTAGAATTTGTCAGGTTTCTTCACCGCAAAGTTATTCCCTCTGAACCCCTAATACCCATACCGTTTGGAAGTCAGTCACTATGTGCAGCCCACTTTTTTCCCCCTAGATTTTATTTATTTATTTGAGAGAGAGAGAACACACGTGTGCACATGAGCAGGGGGTTGGGAAGAAGAGAGCAGGGCAGGGGGAGAGAGAGAATCGCAAGCAGACTCCATGCTGAGCACAGAGCCTGCCCCCACAATCCCAAGATCATGACCCTAGCCAAAACCAAGAGTTGTGTGCTCAACCAACTGAGCCACCCAGGTGCCCCCGTGCAGCCCACTCTTAAGGAATGGTGAGTTGTGTTCCTTCTCCTTGAAGGCAGAGTATCTATATAAGTTACTTGGAATTTTTCTGCATGTGAGATTTATCTACTTTCCCCCATTTATTTATTCATCCAATCATTTATATACACATGTATACTCACAGATATTTATTAATGCTTTGGGATATAATATATACTCTTTAAGAATATAATTTATTTTTGAATAGGTAATTTATTCCCATGGCTCAAAATTTTTAAAGTACAAAAGAGCATAGTGCAAAATCTATGCTGGAGTTGCCCAGTTATCCCTGCCACAGTCAACACTGTTGCCAGTTTTCCTTAATATCCTTCTGAAAATATTTTGTACCTAAAATGTTTTTGTTGTTGTTGTTTACACAACTGTATAGTTTTATCTTACCAGTTCCCTACTGATGGGATAGGAGTCGAGGAATAAAAGTAATGCCAAACTGCTTTGAGTTCAAATCCTGATCCATTTCACTTACTAACTGTATAACTGTGGCTAACTTACTTAACCTCAGTTTCTCTATCTCCTACTTCATAAGGTGATGAGAAATAAATGCGTACACATAAAAACCTTAGAACTGATCCATTTTGGGCACTATATAAATCTTAGCTGTTTCAAATCTTTTGTCATTACAAACAATACCTGGTGTATAATCTTATACACACATCTTTTTCCACTTTTTGAGTATATGAATAAGATTACTTCCTAGAAGTAGATTTGCTAGGTCAAAGAATATTTTGACATTTTATTTTATTTTATTTTAGAGAGAGCAATTGCATGGGGGTGCGGGAGTAAGGGGGGCAGAAAAGAGGGAGAGGGGGAAGAAGAATTTTAAGCAGGCTCCACACCGAGCGTGGAGTCCGATTAGAGGCTTGATCTCATGACCCTGAGATCATGACCTGAGCCAAAATCACGAGTCAGACACTTAACTGACTGAGCCACCCAGGCACCCCTTGACACTTTTAGATATTGCCAAAATGTTCTTTATAGAGACCATGCCAATTCATGTTTCCATAAGTAATACATTGAGTGCTTATTTTTTCCACATTCTATTTTATAGTGTTTTATTCGTCAGCTTAGGCTGCATTAACAAAATATCATAGATGGAGTAGCTTAAACAACACAAATTTATTTTCTCAGATTTCTGGAGGCTAGACTCCTGAGATCAGGGTACTAGCATGGTCAAGTTCTTGAGAGGCCTCTTCGTCACTTGCAGACAGCAACCTTCTCACTGAGTGCTCAAATGACCTCTCCTCCAAAAATGCACATGGCAGGAGAGAGAGAGACAGAGAGAGAGAGAGAGAGAGAGAGACAGACAGACCTCTTTCTTCCTCTTCTTATATAAAGCTACCAATCCTATTGGATTAGAACCCTATGACTTCATTTAACCTTAATTACTTCCTAAAAGTCCTATCTCCAAAGTCACACTGAGTGAGGGTTAAGGTTTCAACATATGAATGTGAAGGGTGGGGAGGAGAGACACAATTTAGTCCTTAGCAAATTTGTTAATGTTAGGTAAAAAATGGTTATTTCAGTAGTTTTAATTATAAGAAGTTGAACATCTTTTACATGCTTAAGAGACGACTGTATTTCCCCTGTATACACTAGTTATTCACATTCTTTGACCATTTTTAATGGATTAACAGATTTTTAAAACTCCAAATCCAAACATTCCTCAAAATGTTTCTCATTATATAGGAAACCCTTAATAAGTTCTGGACAACATATCAAAAAACACAAACAAAAACCCTGTATATTTAATAGCATATATGTTGAATTTCTCAAAATGATCTGATGCCAATAAAACATCCTATACAGGAAAAGAGAGCTTTACCAAAACAATAGCTTGTTTACCTACACCAGACTCCAGTAGAAAAGAACAAAAGGGAACTTTTTTTCCCTTTCAAAACTGTATAATTTTAAGAGGAAGAAATATTCTGGGTGCCTGGGTGGCTCAGTTGGTTAAGCGACTGCCTTCGGCTCAGGTCATGATCCTGGAGTCCTGGGATCGAGTCCGACATCAGGCTCCCTGCTCTGCAGGGAGTCTGCTTCTCCCTCTGATCCTCTTCCCTCTCGTGCTCTCCCTCATTCTCTCTCTCAAATAAATAAATAAAATCTTAAAAAAAATATTCTAGCAAACTAATGATAATCAATTCTTGATTACATTTATAAATCCACTATTTTCATTGGACTCCTTTCTCTTTACCATCCAGAATGCAAGTCTTAGCTAATAAAATGGTATAATGCTTTCTAAGCATTCTACTTTCATGGGGAGAAAAAAGCAATTTGTGATAGGGAACAAGATGAGAAGAGCAGCAGAGGTGGTAACATGCTTAGTAACTGTCAGTAATTGTCACTGGCCATTTATTTAGTATATTCCTAAACTAGGATTCTTAATCAGGGCAATTTTGTCCCCTAGAAGGCAATGTCTTGAGACACTTTGGGGTTGTTACAATGTGAGGTACGGGTGTCTAGTGGATAGAGGCCAGGGATGCTGCTAAACATCCTATGATGCATAGGACACTGCACAAAACAATTATCCAGCCCAAAATGTTGACAGTGCTGAAGCTGAGAAACACTGCTCTGGGGAATAAAGGAGTCAAGAATATAGAGAGACTGGAAAATGTGGAAGGAAGTTGACCAAGTTCTGAAAACTACATATGCCCATATTTCCTTCCCTAGCCTACCTAAGCCTTGATTAAAAGAAGAAAATAGGAAATGAAAGAGACAGCAAAAGAACTAGCAGGGTAGAAGTAAAACAGGCCTTTAATTTGGCCTCATTCCAAATTCCCCCCAGGCTTTTCTGGACTTGGCTTTCTACAGACTGTGCAAATGACTCCTCTTGATTGTGCAAAATGAAGTCTCTTCCCAGTCCATATGGGAGAGGAATGGAATTTCATTCTAAGTTATCAAATGCTCACCCCTTATGCACTGCTCTCTTTGCTCACTTCACATTCCATATGCCCTTACTTTTGCAGTAAAGATGGCTTCAGTAATAAAAAACAGAGCATCTTATCTTTCTAGAACCATCTTACGGAAATAACTTTTGATGGTGTTGACACTTGTTTGTAATTAAAAGTTCCAATACTTGCAAATAAAATTCCTTCAAGCAATACTATATTTTGAGAGCTATTTGATGTGAACAGTTTAAAGTTCATATCAAAATTCCTATCAGTAAAATGTTAGATGAGGTAGAAGTTTTCAAGTTTTTAATTCTCCTTGGTCAAATACAATTTTTATACATTAACACAACTTCAGAATTTAAAACTATCTGAACAAAAATTTATTACTGTACACTCTTTTAAAAGGACTATGGGTTTTTCTAGGTGCAATGGGAACCACTGTAGAGTTTCAATGCACATCTACTTTTTTTTTAAGTTTACACTGGAATATGAGTAAAATGCAATAATCTGAATTAGAATAGATCACTACACACATGCACATGCTTACACACCCATGTAACTACCACCCAGGTCAAGATACAGAACATTCTCAGCACCACAGGTTTCTTTACATTTACTTAATTTGAGAAGTTGAATACTAAAGTAATTTTAAATTTGATGTCAAGTAAATCATACTAAGTCTAATAATAAACCAGATCATAGTAAATAAGTTCCACAAGGGGAAGGGCATTCTCTTTTCCTACTCCCTACTAAATGTCCAGTACCTAGAACTTAGTATTTAATTTACTGAAAAAAGCTGTTGACTACAAAAGTAACTAATTTAACACTAATAAAATTCCCAGAAACAAATATCCTATTTAATTTAACATCATTTTTCAGGAAAGTATGTAGTTGAAGGGAAGAATTTCAATGACTATTTCTATATACAGATAGATGGCACTACAGTCTAGATTAGTCATTGAGAAAATTATTCAGTGGGGACTCTGAATTTATTCTTAACTTTCATCATTAATCTTCAACCTAGGATTTTCTGGATATGACACATTAGAGGAGCTGCTTCATTTAACACCATTTCTCTTTGACACAAACCAGAGTAATCTTTTTTTATTTCCTTTTTACTTGTTTTGCTATTAGTTGTTTATCTTTAATTCAAACTTTCTAGAACTTTCTATCCTAGCCAAATATATTTACCTGAATATCTAGCAGAATTGGAAAAAAAACAAAACAAAAAAAAAACAACTTTCTTCCAGTTTGAGCCTCCAGATTAGTAATGGTTGCCTGGCATTATTTTGCCAAGACAAAAAATGTAGGGTAAAGAGTAGGATGTCACCTAGCCACTGCAACACAGCTGTCGTAGAAAGAATAGGGGAGAAAAAAAAAAAAACCAATACAGAATGACAACTGGTTTCCAGAAAACAAAAGACACAGCTGGGGTTTTCGCTCTACTTCAGCAGGACCTGAAAATTATACCCAATCCATGTCTGCAGAAACAATATACTCACTTGACAAGTAGATCAAAATCACTCCTAAACTAGGATACAAAGATTTTTTCATGTCTAGTGTCATGTAAATGGTCAAAACGAAAAACAAATGTTTTAAATCAGCTGAAAGCAGAGTTTTGCTTTAGTTAGATTCAATTTCAGTAAATACCATTACAGCTTAAAATGAATTGCTGTTGGCCAATTTCCTTTCTTATTACTCCAATTACATCTACTATGTTCATTCAACAGATTAACACAATACAGCAGTAGCATCACAGTGCTATTTTCTAAGCTTCTTGGCAATTTGAAATCAAGAACATGAAGAACTAACATTCCCTGAGAGTAGTTACTATGCACCAGGCACCATGTAAAGCACTTGGCATGGCTATCTCATCTAATTTTCTCAAAACTCCTAAAACAAGTAATCCCAGTCATCTATAATAAACACTTGCTCTCAATTTTTTATAGTTTGTCATATGCTAAATACTAAAATCAAAAGACATGAGTAAAGCAATGTCACTGTACAGAAAAAATCCTATACATGTTTTGGTATTTACTAAAATTTTAAGAACACTACAGGATCAATGATCTTTCCAGATAAGAGAGATTTTAAAACTATGAGTATTACTATTTTGAGGGCACTAATTATGTGGCACACACTGCATTAAGAGCTTTACATTTTATCACCATAATTTTTTAATGAAGGTAGGAATCATGATCTCAGCTTTGCAGATGAAGATATGAAGTAAGTGACCTGAAAAGGGTCTATAATTTCAAAACAAAGTTTAAGAATCAAAATCTCCACCCTGAGTCTGTCTCTTTGGCTTTAGAACACTGCTATCTCTTTCTTGGATTATTCTTTTTTTTTTTTTAAACATATGCCTATAACAAAAAATAACAGTACAGGTTTAAACACTAATGTAATTTTGACATTGGGAATCCATGCACAATCACTCTAAGATTGGGCAAAGCTTTTGGCCTGTTCCCTGGGTTTTGATTTGCTCACTGTAATTTGACTCTTTGGCGGTGGCCTCCCAGCAGAGATCTAGTTTCCGTTTGGCTCAATCTCAATTCTACCTGCTGCTCAGATCTGTCTGCCTTCTCAGTTCTCCTGATAGCCAGTCTCACTAGTTCTTTGAGTTTCATCAGTTTAAGCGTTCTCTTCAGCATATAAACTAGAAGGCAGAGATACTGTTTGTTGCTAAGTCTGCTTTATAAGCCAATATGCAGATAAAGGAATCTACTGTACACATCTGAAAATATATTCATTCCTGCAACTAATATATATATACTGTATGTCAACTATACTCCAATAGAAATTAAAATTTACATTAACTATATCCATACTCACAACAGAAACGGTGTACCATATACTTAAAATGAACACATCCAAGCCAAACTAGCAATCCTATTTGAAAGCTCTTAAACTACAATTCACATCTAGAAGATTCACAACTGGCATTTTGGGCCAGATAATTCTTTGTTGTGGGGAGCTCCCCCGAGCATTGCAGTAACATCCCTGCCCTCTACCCACTAGATGCCAATAGCACTCCCTCTCTCCCCAGTAGTGACAACCAAACAAAAAAATCTCCAGACTACTGGAGATCCACTGCTAAATGTTGCCAGGGATCAAAATCACTCTGGTTGAGAACCACTGGTTTAATTTAATCTTATACATTAAAATGAGATATTGGAGCTATAATATTTGCCAATTAAGTAGTGCTAATCTACATTCTTACAAGGAATAAGGAAAAAGTTTACTGGTGTTCTCAGAGTGAATAACTTTGAGAATTTCAAGTATTTCAAGAAGCTGGCCTTTTGCACAATCCTACGAAGAAAGAGTTCTTTGAACTAAATATCTGAAAAATATAAACTAGTCGGAGCAGGTTTGGTACAACTAAGGTACCAATACATGAAACAGAATGGAAAAGAATACTGGTGCTTATCTGCTTATTTCTTTCTATAAATCATTTAATCAATAGAGGTTAACTATTACCACAGATTATTTGCAGTATTATTTTCAGCAGTAAAAGCAGGTAGAACGTGTCCTTTAACAAACGTCTACTGAGACTAAGGCATTTGGGGGGACAGAAAGATGAGTAAGACAGAACCAATTTCAATGTAACATAAATGTTGATGCATTTCAAATCTTCAAGAAAAGGAAGCTAAATTTTTGGCTTAAGTTAAAGACAACAACAACAAAAGAAACTCCACCCAATCCGCCCTCGGGACGTGTCATGAAACTGGACTGAATTCAAAGAGTGACCACTTTTGGTCATATCCAAGTTTTAAGCAAAGCTCAACTACAAATGATCTGTTAGGTATTTTCTTGGAAACAAACAAACAAAAAACCTCAATGTATATGTTCTGTATTATCTGTATTAGAATTCAATCCCAACTTTAACTTAATATAAGTCTGAAATCTTTGATTATTCTCTATTTCTATGAAGTTTTATATATCCTCATGTATACTGGAAATTCCAATTTCATTTTCCCCCTAATTGAACACCATACCTAATCTGTATTTATTACTACTATTTTTAACATTTCCCCACATGCCTGTTTACTAATTTAATATTTTTGTGAAATGTATTTTTATATCATTTGACTAAATATTTAGAGATCAATGTTTTTCTTACCAATACACGAGCTCTTTACAGAATAAAGATGTTAGATATTTAATACTTGTGTAGTATATCCCCAATCTTATCTTTGTTTTTATTTTTATATATATAAATATTTTAATTTTCAATACTCAAATCTGTAAACTGTTCTTTACCCTTGTGCTTCCTTTTCCTGATATGAAAGTGAGATATCCCCCTCTAAGTTTGATAAATATTCAATTCCATTTTATTCTCATTTTCCTTTGATCCAAATTCTCAATATTTAACTTTACTTTAATTCCTCTGAAATCTATCCTGGTGTCAGGTATTAAATGGAGGTCTATGCTAATGCTCCTCTCATTGCCTCACTTGTTTTCTATACTCCATTTCCAAAAAAATGATTCTCTTTTATTTCTCATGCCTCCTTAGCTATATACCTAAAATGAACGATGGATCTATTACTGTTCAAGTCATATATAGTTTCCATTATTGTAGCTTTTTTTTCTCCCCCCTTTTTCTTATTTTTCAGACTTTTAAGTTAATGCTTTTGGCTACTTTTTTTTTTTTTTTAAAGATTTATTTATTTATTTGAGAGAGAGAATGAGAGCGATAGAGAGCATGAGAGGGAAGAGGGTCAGAGGGAGAGGCAGACTCCCCGCCGAGCAGGGAGCCCGATGTGGGACCCGATCCCGGGACTCCAGGATCATGACCTGAGCCGAAGGCAGTCGCTTAACCAACTGAGCCACCCAGGCGCCCCTTTTGGCTACTTTTTTTAAACTTAGAAAAATATTGTTAGGGTAAAAAGAATCCCAATAAAATCTTGAATGGAAAACATAATTTAATTTGGGAAGTTAAAATTATACAGTCTTCTTTTTTCAGAATATGATAATACATTTATTTCACAAAGTCTTTTAAATATTTCATAAAAATTTTCAATTTTATTTATATCTGATTCATCCATTTCTTAAGACAGTTATCAAAAAATACTTTACTCATTCCTTTCCTAATGGAAATATTAATGTACTCTTGGTTAGTTTTCATGTCCTTCTTTTGATATCAAAAGATCTTATATAGTTTCAATTTATTATCCCTAGGCCTTTGTAGTTGCTCTCTAGGCTCCTTCTGGCAGTTTAGTCCTTGGGAATGTGCATATGGTGCAGGAATACAGAAAAGCATGTTTACTCACTGCTCAATAATAGTAACTAATTAAATCAGTTGAGCTCAAAATTGTGATTCTGAAGTCACATCTGTAATCACCATTAATCTAAAGACTCATAACTACCTCATCCCCTGAGAAATATAATATTATAATATACCAAGACAAAAATCACAGCTTTTCAGGAGCTAAAGAATGCACATGAAATAGACACACACAGCCCAAGAACAATTAGATAAGCCACAGAATTGATATACCATTAACCTCCAATTTTCTGCACCAATAGAGAGAGCATTTGTAGAGCTAATAGAAAACGTGAATAATTTACCTATACAGATTTAGGAACAATTGGGTTGTCTTCTACACAGCAGAAAATAGATTATGACACATGTGTATATTCTGTAAAGCACAAAAGCGAAACATAAGCTTAACTGGTGGTAGCTTTCACTCACTTCGGGATCACCACTAATTTCCAATAAACTCCCAACAGAAAAAGGTTCCCAAAGTATGTGTGACTTAAGTTTTGTTTTTTCAGTTCAGAAACCACTAAGGTCAGATTAATAATATTACTATTAAACTAATACTGTGAGACTGCTATATGCTAGGTACTGGGCTAAGCAAAACATTTACTATACACACACACACACACACACACAAATAATATACATATACACACACAACCATGAAATGAGCACTATTTTAAACCTCATTTTTTAGATAAGAAACCAAGGTTACACAACTAGTAAGTGGTAGAGATAAACCCAAATTTGACCCCAAATGTTTTTAATAACCATACTAATACTGTTTCATATGAATTTTTAAAATTTATTCAACCAAAAAATATTTGTTAAACACCTACTGTGGACATGTCTGACCTCACAGAGCTTACAGTTTTATGGTGGCTATACTCAAGTAAAAGAACAATCAGTATAATCAAAGTTTAAATACAAGCTGTCCAGGAATGAAGAGCATAGCACATGGTGATTAAATGGATATATATATAAAATGTTATGTTTTACTATTCTCACAATCTCCACAAAAGGCAACTATGGTTTAATGTACTGGAAGAAAAATGATGGCGGGGATGGTAAATGAAATTACCATGAGCAGAACAGAAATCACCATGAATTTCTAGCTCACATAAAATTTAGAACACTACTAGGAAGCAGAATCATACAGCTTTATTCATTTACCTATGGGGGGAAAAGTCCATATGTGCATAAACACACAGGTTTCTGATTATTGAGGATGTTAAAGGCATCTTGCTTTATCCATGCTACAAGCTATCAAAGTAGTAGCACGGCACTTTAGGAGCCACTAAGGTTTATTTCCCCAGGTGAAGGGCCATAGTTGGTGACAATAAAAGCAAAAAGTAGGGTTTAAAGCAAGCTTTCATTACCTCTTGAATGAGATGGTAGTTATTCCTTTAGTCATTTACCATTTTGTACCTTTATTTCAGGCCTTACCATGATCTACCTTATATTACGGTAATTTTACATTCACTCATCTTCTCTTTTTCCAGAGCATAAATCATTGGGGCAGAAAATTTATCTTTCATCTTGGTAACTCTACAGTATCTAGCATGGTGACTGAACAGAATAAGTGCACCACAAATATTTGTTCAATTGCATGAAGCCATACAGATAATGGCACCTGGTAAAGGCTCATTGTACCACACTATTTAGCTCTCTGCAAACTGCCAAGTAAAAGAAATGAAATCACTAGCTCTTATTTTTCTGTCTAAAATTTTCAACTATCATAGTAACCTATAATCAGATGCAGACCTCACTGAATTTCTGAATTTGTATACAAGATTTAAAATACACATAGAATTATATTTTATGCGATGGCAAGCTCATACAACAAAATATGCAATTTAAATATTTGGAAAAAATATCTTCAGTTTATTACTTATCTGGTTTCTTAAGCTTATTGATTTCCATTACACTTAGGTTCTCAATTCTGGCTACTCCTTAGAAGCATAGGTAGACCTCCTAAACAGACTCTCTACTCCCAGAAAGCCTGACTTAACTGGTCTGGGAAAGGTCTGTTAAGCTTCCTGATTGTTCTAAGGGACAACTAGGGTTGAAAATCACTGTTACAAACTAAGGTACATGTAACTGTGAAACCGCATATGTGGAATTTTTAAAAATCTTGATCCTTCACAACATGTGGCCTATGATAAAGATTTTTGAAAATTTAGCTACTTTTGCATAAATATGACAAACCAAAATTTGAAGATTTTGCTAATTAAAAAAAAAAAAAAAGCTGCTCTTTAGGAAATGCCACTGACACAGTTATCAAAAAATTTTGTGTTTTTTGGTGTTTAAAAGTAGTTGGATAAGATTTTATAAGGAACACAGACACAAACACTGAAGTGTATTTGTCAAAGTATATATATTAGAGATTGTTCAGTTGATTGTAACCAATTTACTATCTTATCAAAAATTACTGAATCATGGAAAACTTTAACAAGGAGCTTGGTCCACACTCCTTCAACCTATATCCAACAGTAGGCTGCGACTGAAAAATATTTTACAATAATGCATTCACTCAGATGTGGTCACGGCACAACCTGGGGGCAATTCAAATACAGCTTTCCATTACACTATACATTTCAAGTGAAAGCCTAAATATTAGATAGAAAGACGAGGAGGAAAGCAAAACATGTACAGGAAAATTTTGTAAGGGCAGTAAAAATGGCACACAGGAAAAGACTAAAGGAAGCTTCAATGAATACAAAAAGTCTCCCAAGTTGAGGAAACTATAACCTCAAGACCAAGTTCAACAAACCCCAGCAACAAAAACAGAAAAAAAAACCACAATAAAGCAATCATATTCAAACTGCTGAAAACCAAGAAGACAAAAATTGTAAATGAAGCCAGAGAAAAGAACATATTGCATACAGTTTGGATCCAACACAAAGTAATGAAAAGTAATGAAAATGTTAAATATGGGAGTAAATATAAAAGGTAATTTTCCTCACTTTTAATTTCTTTAAAACATAATTTACTGTTAAGAGCAATAAGAAAAACAATGTGTTGTGGGATTTGTAGCAACAGCTGATCCTCATCATTCACAGATTCTAGATCTGTGAACATGCCTACTCGCCAAAATTTATTTGTAACCAAAAATCAATACTTTCTGTGCTTTTGCAGTCATTCACAGACATGCACAGAAGACAAAAAATTTGAGTCACTCTTGTGCATGTTCCCAGCTGAAGTCAAAGAAGGTGATGCTCTTGTTTCAATTCTCACAGTGTAAAAACACATGTCCTTTTCACGGTCTATTTATTGTCATGTGTTCTGAATTTGGGGGCTTTTTTGATGGTGATTTTTCTGTTTAAAATGACCCCCCAAGCATCATGCTGAAGTGCTGTCAAGTATTCCTAAGATCAAGTAGTCTATAATATGCCTTATGAAGAGAATATACGCGTTAAGAGAAGCTTAATTCAGGCATAAGTTACAGTGCTGTTGGCTGTGAGATCAATGTTAATGAATCACCTATATATACTAAATAAGGCATTTTTAAACAGAAACACATATAAAACAACGTTATGTATTTACTGGTTGACAAAAATTTTGTGAACAGATGCTCACAGGAACCCAACCCTATATTTCCCCTAGGAGCAACTCTTCAATATTCACTAATTCAATGTTTGAGGTCACTTTACAGAATATAACTATCACAAATAATGAGAATCAACTGTTTACAGAAATCAAATGTACAACAGTACAAGCAACACAAGAAAATAGAAATATACTATTCTAAGGTATACATTACATCATACTTAGAATAGCATGATATTGTTTGAAGACATCTCTGATGAAATAAAGATGCATATTATATAAACTAGAGCAAGGATGAAAAATTTTTTTATAAAAGACCAAATACTAACATTTTAGGCTTGGTGTACCATATGGTCTCTGTCACAGCTACTTAACTCTGCTGTTGTAGCATAAAAGCAGTCACAGGCAAGATATTACTGAATAAGTATGCTATGTCCCAATAAAACTATTCGCAAAAAGAGGTGGTGGGTCAGGTTTGGCCCATAAATGTAGTCTACTGACCCTGGCACTAGAGAAATTGCTGAAAAAAAATTTTTAAAGAGAATAAATCAACAATGGAGATAAAATGGACTTACACAATATACTCAATTCAAAAGAAGAGAAAATGACCCAAGACCAGAAGAGACAAACAGAAAACAATACATTTAAATCCATCTATGTTAAACATTGTATTAAATATAAATGGTTTAAGCACTTAAAAAGCAGAAGTTGTCTGACTGAATTTAAAAAGCATGACCCAAACATATATAATCTACAAAAAAACCCACTTCACATATTAAGACAGAAAGGTTATAAGCAAAAACATGTAAAAATATACCACAATGCAAACATTAATCTTTTGGGGGAAAAAAATAAGACTGGTTATATCAATACCACACAAATGTGACTTCAGAACAAGGTACATTACCAGAGATAAGGAAAAAAACACTGAAAAAGAAATCAATATATCAAAGGTTGTAAAAATCCTAAATGTGCCTGCAAATAATTTTTGCTTCATGTTTTTAAGCTCTATTAATTAAAACTGAAAGGACTAATAGACAAATCTAAAATTATACTCAGATTTCAATACTCCTTTCTCAATAAATGGTAGAACGAGTAAAAAGAAATCCATAAAGATAAAGAAAACACTATCAACCAACTCTTCCTGACCTTCATAGAAAACTTCACTCAACAAGAGCAGAATATACACTTAAAAAAATTGCATATGTAACATTCAGAGTGTAGTGTAAGATAGAATCCTACACTATTAAAAATAAAACCCCTCAAATTATACAGATTGAAATTAAAGTATATTCTTGGGCCAAAATTAAAATAAAACTAGAAATCAATATAACATAAGAACATCTGAAAAATTTTCAAATGCTTCCAAATTAAACAATCCATGGATCGCAGATGAAATCACAAGAGAAATTAGGAAGTAATTTAAACAAAATGTAAATGAAAATACAACATATCAAAGTTTGTGGCATGCAGTTAAAGTAATGATTAGAGAGAAACTTATAGCACTAGGCACATATAAAAAAGACAAGACTCAAATCAATGACCCAAGCTTCCACCTTAAGAAACTGAAAAAATAAACTCAAAGAAGGTAAAAATAAACAAAGAAAATTTAAAAACTGAAAACAGACAATAGAGAAATCACTTTAAAGGGTAATGAACATAAAGTACAACTTTCACCAATGGATTTGCCAACTCAGATGAAATGAAAATTTTCCTTTAAAGACAGAAATTACCAAAGTGCACTCACAAAGAAATAGATAATCTGAAGAGTTCTATGCCCATTAAAGAAATAGAAATTTAGTTAAAAACCTTCTCATAAAAAAAATTCTAGGCACAGATGGCTTCATTGGTGAATTCTACCAAATATGTCAGGAAGAAATAATAACAGTTTTGTACACGTTTATTCAGAAAACAGGAGGGAAATACTTCCAAACTCATTTGTGAAGCCAACTTTACCCTGATACCAAAACCACACAGAGATGATAGAAGAAAAAAAATTACAGGCCAATACATTATCTTAGACAGAAAAATATTAAGAAAATATAGGAAAGTATAAAAACGATAATATATGATGATCAGGAAGGTTTGTTGCAGGAATGCAAGGTTGGTTTAACATTCAAAGGTAAGCCAACATACCTCATCAATATTAACAGACTAAAGGATAAAAATACACAGATACAGAAAAAGTATTTAACAAATTTAGTCATTCAAGACAAAAAAGTCTAAGCCAACTAGAAATAGACAAGAATTTCCTTAACTTGATGAAGAACATCTAAAAAAGTTTACAAGCAACTTAATGGTGGAAGACCAAATGCTTTTCCTTTTAAGAGTGGTAACAAGGCACAGATGTCCATTCTTACCACTTCTATGCAATACAGTCCTGGAGGTTTAGCCTCCAGTACAAAACAAGAAAAAGAAATGAAATTTTGGAAGGCAAAGCATAAAACTATCTTTATTTACAAAAGACAAGATCATCTATATAGAGAATCTTAAAGAATTTTTTAAAGTTACTAGAATAAATGAGTTTAGCAAGGTTGCAGGACACAATATTAATGTACAAAAATCACAATATTTCTATATAATAAAGTGAAAAATCAGAATGAGTTTTTTTTTAAAGCCCCATTTATAATAGCACCAAAACCATCACCAAAATGATGTACACAATTTGAATAGGGTTTTCTTTTTGTAGAAATTGTCAAGTTGATTTTAATGGAAAGGCAAAGGACACAGACTGGTCCAAACAATTTTGGAAAAAAGAACAAAGTTGGAGGACTTAATGCACGTGACCTCATGTCGTTATGAAATTAAAGAATTCAAGACAATGTGAAATCAGTTTAAGGGTACACAGATATAGGCCAATAAAGCAAAACAGTGTTCAGAAATAGATCAAAATGTGTGGTTAACTGATTTACAATAAAGGTCCTAAAGTAAGTCAGTGAGGGAAGAATGGTCTTTTCAACAAATGGTCCTGAAAAAATCTGATGTCCAATGCAAAGAAATGAAGCTCAGCCTTTATCTCACACCATATACAAAAATTATTATTTTTTTAAATAAATTCAGATGAATGGGTTGGAAGCTGTTTACTGTTTTTACGGTTTTTTTTTAAGATTTTATTTATTTGACAGAGAGAGACACAGCGAGAGAGGGAACACAGGCAGGGGGAGTGGGAGAGGGAGAAGCAGGCTTCCCATGGAGCAGGAAGCCCGATGTGGGGCTCGATCTCAGCACCCTGGGATCATGACCTGAGCCGAAGGCAGACGCTTAACCACTAAGCCACCCAGGCGCCCCCAAAAATTATTTTGAAATGGATTGTTACGAGTTGAGTTGTGTTCCTCCAAAAGATGTTAAAATCCTAACCCCCAGGACCTGTGAATGTGACCTTTGGAAACTGGGTTTCTGTAGATAGATGATCCAGTTAGGATGAAGTCATTAAGGAGGGCCCTAACCCAATAGGACTGTGTCCTTATAAAAAGGGGAAATTTGTCAACACAGACAGGCATTTATAGAGAGAAGTCAGTATGAAGACACAGGGAGAATACCATCTATAAGCTAAGGAATGCCTGAGGCCATTTAGAAGCTGGGAGAGAGGCATGAAACAGATTCTTACAGCCCTCAGAAGGAACAAACCCTACTGATATCTATCTCAATTACAGAGAGCTAGCCTCACAAACTGTCAGAAAAATTTCTATTGTTTAAGCTATGCAGCTGTGGTAGCCCCACAGAACTAACATATGGATTATAGATATAAAGATAAAAGCTAAAATTATGAAACTTCCAGGAGAAAACGGAGAACAAAATCTTTGTTATCTTCATTCGGGCAAATATTTTTTAGATATGAAACAAAAGCACTATCCACAAAGGAAAAAATTAATTGTACTTCATTAAAATTAGAAATTTTGGCTCTCCAAATGATATTAAGAGAACAAAGAATATAGCATATTATAATGAAAAGTACATAAACTAACTTAGATCAGACAAAATAGACTTTAAGCCAAAAACTGTAATAAGAGACAAAGAAGGTCATTATATAATGATAAAAGAGTCAACCCAACAAGAAGATATAATCTTTGCAAATATTTATGCACCCAACATAGGGGCTCCTAAATATATAAAGTATATAAAACCACTATTAACGGACTTCAAAGAAGAAATAGACAACTACACAATAATAACAGGGGATTTTAGTACCACACTTTCAACAACGGATAGATCACCCAGGCAGAAAATCAAAAAAGGAACACTGGAGTTAAAGTATACATTAGACAAGACACTTAACATTTACAGTAACATTCCATCCAAAAGCAGAATACATATTCTTCTCAAGCAAACATGGAACATTCTCCAGAACAGATCATGTTAGGCCTCAAAATAAGTCTTAATAAATTTAAGAAGACTGAAATCATATTAAACATCTTTTCCCATGAAATGGTATGAAACTAGAAATCAATTACAAAAAAAAAAAAAAAAACCCTGGAAGATTCACAACTATGTGGACATTAAACAACATGAATTGTACAACTAGTGAAGGTGAGATCAAAAGAGAATACAAAAATAGCTTGAGACAAATGAAAATGAAAATACATATACCAAAACTTACGGGATGCCTAAGTTCCGAGAGAGAAGTTCATAGCAGTAAACACGTACATGAAGAAAAAGATCTCAAATAAACAACTTAACTTTACACCTCAAGGAACTAGAAAAGTAACAAACTAAGCCCAAAGTTAGCAGAAGGAAAGAAGTAACAAAGATCATAGTGAAATTAAATCAAATAGAGACTAAAAAGACAACAGAAAAGATCAATGAAACTAAGAGCTAGGTTTTTGAAAAGATAAGCAAAACAAACCTTTAGCTTAAAGGAAAGAGAGAACTCAAATAAAATTACAAATGAAAGAGGTGACACCATGATATCACTTAAATACAAAGGAACATAAAAGACTACTATAAACAATTATACACCAACAAATTGGACACTTGGAAAAATGGATAAATTCCTAGAACAACCTACCAAGCCTGAATCATGAACGAGTAGAAAATATTTACAGACCAATTCTATAGTAAAAAGATTGAATTGGTAATCAAAATCCTCCCAAAACAAACAAAAAAAAAGCTACATGACTTCACTAGTAAGTTCTACCAAACATTTAAAGAATTAATACCAGTTGTTCTCAAACTCTTCCAAACCATATAAGAGGAAGGAACATTTTTCCAAGCTCATGAGGCCAGCATTACCCTGATACTAAAGACGATGACACTACAAGGAAAAAAAAATTATAGTTCAACATTCTTGATGAATACAGATGCAAATATTCTCAACAAATATAAGCAAACTGAATTCAACAACACATTAAAAGGATCATACACCATGATCAAGTGGGATTTATTCCAGGGATGCAAGAATAATTCAACATCTGGGAATCAATAAATGTGATATACTATATTAACATAATAAAGGATAAGAATAAGTCATCTCAATAAATGCAGAAAAAGCATTTGATAAAATTCAACATCAATTCATGACAAAAACTCTAAACAAAGTGAGGTATAGAGGAAACATACCTCAACACACAGGGGCTGTATATGACAAGCCCAGAGCTAACATCATACTCAGTGGAAAACCTAAGATCAGGAATAAGACAAGGATGTCCATTCTTGCCACTTTTATTCAACATAGTACTGGAAGTCCTAGCCAGAACAATTAGGCAAGAAAAAGAAATAAAAGACACCTAAATCAGAAAGGAAAAAGTAAAATTGTCTATGTTTGTAGATGACATGAAACACTCCAACAAAAAATTTTGTTAGAATTAATCAACAAATTCAGTGAAGTTGCCAGATACAAAAATCATATACAATAATCAGTTGCCTTTCTATACACTAATAAGTTACTAACAGAAAGAGAAATTAAGAAAACAATCTCATGTATAATTGCATCAAAAATAAAATACCTATAAATAAATTTAACCAAGAAAGGTGAAAGATCTACACACTAAAAATTGTATCTATAAGACATTAGTGAAAGAAACTGACGACCCAAATAAATGGAAAAATATCATGTTCATGGACTGGGAGAATATTATTAAAATGTCCCTACTACCCAAAATAATCTACAGATTCAATGCAATCCCTATTTTCCAATGGCATTGTTCACAGAAATAGAAAAAACAATCTTAAAATTTATACAAAACCACAAAAGAACCTGAATAGCCAAAGCAATCTTGAGAAAGAACAAAGCTGGAGGCATTTACATTTCTTGATTTCAAACTATACTTCAAAGCTATAGTAATCAAAACAGTATGGTATTGGCACAAGAATGGACATATAAATCAATGGAACAGAATAGAAAGCCTAGAAATAAACCTATGCATATATGGCCAGTGAATTTATAACAACGAAATCAAGAATATACAATGGAAAGGATAGTCTTTTCTATAAATGGTGCTGGGAGACCTGGGACAGCCAAATGCAAAAGAATGAAACTGGGCCCCTATTTTACACCATACACAAAAACCAACTCAAAATGGACTTAAGACTTGAATGTAGGAACTGCAACCACAAAATTCTTAGAAGAAAACATAAGGGATAAATTCCTTGATATCATTCTTGGCCATGATTCTTTGGATTTGACACTAAAAGGAAAGGCAACAAAAGCAAAAATAAGCAAGTGGGACTATATCAAACTATAAAGCTTCTTCTCAGTCAAGGAAACCACTGACAAAAATGAAAACACAACCACAGAAGGTAGAAAATGTATTTGCCAATCATGCATCTGATAAGGGTTTAATACCCAAAATATATAAAGAACTCCTATAACTCAATGGCAAAAATAACAACAAACAATCCTATTTATTTATTTATTTTTAAAGATTTTATTTATTTATTTGACAGAGAGAGACACAGCGAGAGAGGGAACGCAAGCAGGGGGGAGTGGGAGAGGGAGAAGCGGGCCTCCCACCGAGCAGGGATCCCGATGAGGGACTCGATCCCAGGACCCTGGGATCATGACCTGAGCCGAAGGCAGTCGCCCAACAACTGGGCCACCCAGGTGCCCCAACAATCCAATTTAAAAATGGGCAGAAGAACTGAATAGACATTCCCCCAAAGAAGACATACAAGTAGCCAACAGGCACATGAAAAGGTCCTCAACATCACTAGTCATCAGGGAAATGCAAATTAAAACCACAAGGAGATATCACCTCCTGGCTGTCAGGATGGCTAACATCAACAGGACAAGAGATAACAAGTGTTGGTGAGAATGTGGAAGAAAGGGAACCCTTGTGCACTACTGGTGGGAATCTAAATTTGTGCAGCCACTATAGAAAATAGTATGGATGAGGAAAAAAGGAAAGAGTATGGACGTTCCTCAAAAAATTAAAAACAGAACTACCATATGATCCAGCAATGCCATTTCTGGGTATATATCTGAAGAAAATGAAATCACTACCTCTAATAGATACCTGTACTCCATGTCAATGCATCATTATTTACAATAGCCAAGACATGGAAACAACCAAATGTCCATCCAAGGATGAATGAATAAAGATATTGTGGTATATATACAATGGAATATTATTCAGCCATAAAAAAAAAGGGAATCCTACCATTTGTGACAGCATGGATGGACCCTGAAAGCATTATTAAGTGAAATAAGTCAAGCAGAGCAAAGCAACTACTGTTATGATCTCGCTTATATGTGGAATCTCACATAACTTAACTCAACAGAGACAGAGAACAGATTGATGGTTACCAGAGGCAGAGGGCAGGAAGGGGGAAAATGAGTGAAGGTAGTCAAAGGGTACAAACTTCCAGTTATAAGATAAATAAGTTCTGGCAATGTAATGTACAGCATGGTGCCTATAGTTAATTCTTTACTGTATATTTGAAAGCTGCTAAGAGAGTAGACCTTGGAAGTT
Source organism: Eumetopias jubatus (assembly GCF_037043125.1). NCBI lineage: Eukaryota > Metazoa > Chordata > Mammalia > Carnivora > Otariidae > Eumetopias > Eumetopias jubatus. The sequence continues at coordinate 30,848,178 of NW_028274815.1, forward strand.
CTCATCACAAGAAAAAAATTAACTGTGGGAGGTGATATATGTTAACTACATTTATTGTAATTATTCTGCTAAATATACACATATCAAATCATTATGTTGTATATCTTAAACTAATACATATTTATATGTCAATTATATCTCCATAAAACTGGAAAAAAAATAGAAGCAACATAAATGACCAAAATAAGAAACTGGTTGTAAACTTTATGCATCAAGATGACTGAATGCACTAGCCTTTAAAATGATGATTATTTAGACTATTATTTAGTCTATAAAAAGAGAGAAAGGATGAAAAGAAACCACAGACTGGAAGAAAATATCTGCATTTTATATTTGATAAGAACTTGTATCTAAGATGTTTAAGAACTTTTAAATCTCAAATCTGTACAGAACTTAAAGAAAATATGTGAATGGCAATTAAGCCCATGGACAGATAATCAATCTCACTGTCATTAGGAAAATGCAAATTAAAACCACAAGGAGATATTACTACACACCAACCAGAACAGTTAAATTAAAAATATTGGAAATACCAAGTGTTGGCAAGGATATGGCCATCTAACTCCTAAATATTTATCCCAAGGAAATGAAAACATGTATCTACAATCAAGATTTGAATGAGAATGTTCATAGCAACTCTAATCATAATGCCCCCAAATTAGAAAAAACTCTATCAATTAACTGATGACTAAATAAACATGGTATAGTATATCAATACAATGGAACAGTACTCAGCAACAAAAAGGAACTACTGACATACCTAACAGCATGGATGAATTAAAAACAAAAACACAAAACACTGAGGTATGTGAAAGATGGCAGGACAAAAGACTACATACTATGACTTCGTTCATATGAAAATCTAAAAAAAGTGTAACCATAGTAACAGAATGCAGAGCAGTGGTGGCCCAGGACCAGGATGAGGAAAGGAGACTGCAAAAGTACAAGAGGGAACTTATGGGCTGATCGAAATGCTCTAGATCTTGAATGGGTGATAGTTGCACAGCCGCATAAAATTGCTAAAACTCCTCAAACATGATCTCAACAGGGATGGATTTTATTATAGGTAAATTGTATCTTATCTGATTTTTTAAAAACAAACACCTAATAAAAATAGCTCTTAAGGGAAAAAAATAATGACATATATTATATGGTACACTTCTATTTAATGTCTGAAAGGTGCTAGAAAAACTATAAAATCCAATCTTACCCAGTAAAATAATTTAAAATATTTAGTAAGGGCGCCTGGGTGGCTCAGTTGGTTAAGCGACTGCCTTCGGCTCAGGTCATGATCCTGGAATCCCGGGATCGAGTCCCACATCGGGCTTCCTGCTCAGCAGGGAGTCTGCTTCTCCCTCTGACCCTCTTCCCTCTCATGCTTTCTATCTCTCATTCTCTCTCTCTCTCAAATAAATAAAATCTTAAAAAATAAAAATAAAAAATAAAAATAAAATATTTAGTAATAGTTATTCTCTTTAGATCATTGCACTGTCATTCTAAAAAACATTTAATGTTATTTCTGAATATGGAATACATGCATAAGGTATAAAATCCAAAAAGTACACAAGGGTATACAATGAAATGTAAATCTCCCTTTCACTCTTATTCCCCAGTCACCAGTTCCCTTCCTGGAAGAAACCTATCTCTCCTTCCAAAGTCATCTAAAAACAATCAAGAGGGGCGCCTGGGTGGCTCAGTCGTTAAGCCTCTGCCTTCCACTCAGGTTATGATCCCAGGGTCCTAGGAACAAGCTCCGCACTGTGTCTCTGTCAAATAAATAAATAAAATCTTTAAAATAAATAAAAACAATCAAGAAATTATCTGTGTGCATACATATGTATATTTAAATGTGTGTAATACAAAATGATAGCACAGTATGCCCTGTTCTGCACTTACGTTATCTATGTATCTTGCAGATCTCCCTCTCCCCCATCCATGTACACACAAAATGTTTCCTTTTTTAATGGTTGCAAAAACTTTTAAAGAATCCCACAAACTACACCTTGGATTGCTACAGTGGTACTTTAAAAAGCCTTACAAATCTGTAAATCTGTAAACTCTATTCTTGAATCTGGGGTCAAATTCCCATTCCTTATGTCTGTGGTCAATTATTACTAATACCTTGTTAACTCTGGACAGCAAAAAATGTAAAATAGACAGAATATACCCTTGGTATTATGACTAGATTAAAAATAGATTTAAAAATATCTAAAATATTATTAACATGAAATTATAGGTCAGGTAACCCTCCTCCCTTAATTTAAAAGTTGGGTTGCCCTCTGGGTTTATCTCACTAACTTTTAGAGGCCTTTCTTCTGGTCCTCTAAACTAAGAGCTCTTTTCATCACTTTTCAGCCTTGTTAGTTTCTCTATAGAAAGAGAGATGAGGAGGCGCCTGGGTGGCTCAGTCGTTTAAGCATCTGCCTTCGGCTCAGGTCATGATCCCAGGGTCCTGGGATCAAGCCCCACATTGGGCTCCCTGCTCAGCGGGGAGACTGCTTCTCCCTCTCCCACTTCCCCTGCTTGTGTTCCTTCTCTCACTGTCTCTCTCTCTGTCAAATAAATAAATAAAATCTTAAAAAAAAAGAGAGAGATGGGAAGGTTCTTCTGGAGGAACAATGATTCCATTTCAAGAGTCATAGCAAAACACTAGGGCCATAATCTTCAAAAATTTCTGGAACACAGGAACTCTGTCTTATTAAAGTTTGATAAAATCAGTCCCATTATCTCCCCCAGAAAAATGCTAATTTTCTTCCTGAATTTTCTATCTTGGTTACCAGCATGACCACCCATCTCGTCACCCACGCTGCCCTTCCATCCTTTGCTCTTCCTCTATGTCCAACAGGCTGTTAAGTTTTACCAATACTACTTTCCCAATACCCTTCAAATATATCATCATCACTTTCCGACCATCTCAGTTCAGATCTTCATTACAATGGCTTCTTACCTGATCTCCTTACTTTACGTCATACTTGGTTACACATTTAAGCTTTCCAAAACACGAATCTGATCATGTTGGGTTGCTGCACATAGACCTTTGTTAAATCTCCACTCTTACAGGAATCAAGTGTGAAACTTTTCTTTGGCATGAGGAAGGTAGTGTGGGGCAGTGAAAAGAGGATACAGGTTTATAAGTTTAAAAAGACCTGTGTTTGGGGGCACCTGGGTGGCTCAGTCAGTTAAGTGTCTGCCTTCGGCCCAGGTCATGGTCCTGGGATCCTGGGATCCAACTCCATGTGGGGTTCCCTGCAGGGAGCCTGCTTCTCCCTCCCCCTCTGCCCCTCCCCTCCGCTCGTGCATGCACTCTCTCTGTTTACTCTCTCTTGCTGTCCAATAAATAAAATCTTAAAAAAGATCTGTGTTTGAAGTCTGACTTTCAGCAAATAATTAAATGTCTCTGAAATTTAGTTTCCTCCTTTATGCAACAGCAATTATATCACCTATACCCATTCCACTCAGTGAGGTCCTTGGAGAAGGAGCATCAATATCACCTAAGAGTATATTATAAATGCAGACCCACCCCAAACCTACTCATTCAAAATCTACATCTTAGTAGAATCACTAGATGATTGGCACATACGTTAAAGTTTGAGATGCACCACAAACTTGTGAGATTAGTTAGAAAGTGTGTGTAAAGCTCCTGACATAGAGTAGGCACTCAATAAATGTTGCCCATTATAATCTTCCTCTTTTCCCTTTCTGTATCTTTGCTCATCCTGATTCTTTTGCCTGGAATGTATTCCTCACCTCCTATATTATTGAAATCTTGCTCATTAAGTATCAAATGAAATGTTACTTTCTGTTCCAAGTCTTCTACATCCTTTATCAAACTGAGAAGGGCACTCTTTAACTTCACTTTCTACTGTTTATGTTTTACTCTGGTGAATAGGTTCCTTCAGTAGACTTTAAGCTTTTTGAGGGAAGGGACATCTGATTAATCTATTTCCTAAAATTTAACCAGTACCCTATCTTTTAGAAGGTTCAGGTAGATGTACTTACTAAGAATAGATAAAAGAAAAGCAGGTGTGTCCATGAGAGTCCTGGCAGTAAACCTGGAGCTGTACATGTGTAAAATGGATGACTGGCGAGCAAGTGCCCAAGACAAGAGGAAAGGTAAAAACGAGAAAGAACTTCTGACAGGTTTTTCCATCCTCCAGATGAGTTAGGGATCCATGAAACATCTCTAGAAAATCTTAGGATCTGAGCTGGTTCCCTTAAGATTTTTCTCTGATTTGGTCTGAAACAGGTCATCTCTTGAAACTCCCTTCTCCTTTATCTGTCTCTAGCAGTGAAGACCCAAATTTAGATTAAATGATTCAGCATCTCACTGCTGGAATTACACACCAGAAATCATCCCAACTCAGTCATTTGATAGATTTGGAAACTATAATCCAGAGAAGTCAAATCACTTGTGCAAAGTTATACAGTAAATAAACAATACAGCTGACCTAGTTTCAAGCTCAAAACTCTTTTACACTACACTTAAACAACAATTAGGATCCCAGCAAATGTCAAAAGGAATGTGTAATATGCTTATTACATTTGGCAATGACATTTGCCAAATACATCCGCATTTCACTATAATATTGATTCAAATTCAGTTTACTATGATATTCATTTTATGCAGACTATCTCCATAATCAATAATTCTATTTTATATCTATGTGAAGTTTACCCTGAGTTATTTTTCCAGCTCTAGTCTATTTCCTTGGTATCACTGTATTTTTTCATGGATTATGATGTTTAATCTAGTTTCCTAAGAGTTTAACCCATCTGACCCACATCTCACATCTATATCAAAGATGAAGTAACATGAATTCTAAAATAATCTTGTAGAAAATCAGTATGCCTCTGTATGAATATAAGAACGAAATGAAATTTTATAAGATTGAAAACAATAATAAGATTCTACCAAAACATTAGTTATAAATTTCTATGGGCTCAAATAAAAAGGAAACATTCAAGTTACAAATTGTAGTTCAGATAAATTCTTATCTTTTAAATTACAAACCTAGTTGCCAAGATATTTGTGAAAAACCTCTATAACATTTAATGAAAGGGAAAATAAAAGCAAAAATACTGAAAGACACGCAGATGATTCTACAGATCTACAAAAGGAAAGTGAATCTTTAGGTTACATTTCAACAGACAAGTTACTGTTACCACACAGGAGGCATAGGCTATTTCTATAAATCGCATAACATTTTTTTAAGACTGTTAATTACTTCTACATCAGAAGATAGTAAATCATATAAAGCATAAGAAATTAAAACAAAAACAGTAAAATGAGGAGCCTAAATACAAATATATTATTCTCACCTGACACGATTTTTACAATAAAAAGTACACTAATTTGATTGAAACACATCTGAAACATATGCTCTGTCCATTAAAAATAAAATGTAACCAATTCTTACTACTTAAACAGAGAGTTCTATGATGAAATAGAGAACATACCCACTTATCCATCAAATCAAGATTATTAAAGTCATTTAGTTAAGGTTCCTTAAAAAATGGTATAGTATAGGGCAGGAGGTAGGCAAAAGGGAAACAAAATAAAACCACCCTCAATTTCAAATTTTTTATATATTGTCATATATTCAAAACTCATTTACCAATTTTTTTAAGCAAGAGAGAGTGGTCTTCTCATATTAAATGGCAGTACAGGTGAAATCAAGACCTAAAGGGAAGGAAGAAGGTACAAAAAAGAGGGCAGAATACGAGGCATCTAGGAAAAACAGGTGTGGACCTGGGACTCAGCCACAGCTGTGTCCCATCCTTTTGGTAAGCCACCTGGATGCCTTGTACTCTCTGCCCCCTGTTTTCTCTAAAAACAAATGAGATTTCTCAAGTCCTCTTGATTTTATATGGATTTTCCTGCTCTTAAAAGAAAATATAGGCAGTATTTTAAAGTTAGGATAAAGGCTCCAGTTCTTAGAATCTGAAATTTCAGACTTTAGGCTTCTAATCTATTAGCACTCTACCAAAATGATCCAAATTAGGATATAAAAATTGATCCACATATGTTAACTCACTGTTGCATGTATAACTTATAGGAAGGCGTTAGATACAATATTAATTAGAAAAACTACTGACATAAATAGCATGCACAGTACCTTTTGATAAACAATGGAGCACACAAGATCCTTGACAGCAGATAAAGATAGTTCCTGGGCTTCGATGGTAACACTCTCCCGTGTAAGGCCAATTTGCAGCAGAAATGAAATTGTATGCTCTGAGCCTCTGGAGTTGGTGAGTGATGGCGCACTGAAACTTCCATTAGAGAGTCGGGCAGAGAGTCCTGTTTTAGGACTTGAACACGGAGAAGGAGCTGGAAGCACAGCAGGAAGAGTTGCAGGTAATACAGACTTCTGGGCTGATGGAGGGGAATTGTTTGCAGACATCTGCCTTTCTTTAATATTTTAAAATAGTTGTTAATTTTTTCAGTGGTTATGAAGAGGCTTTTAAAATCACAGCAGTAAAAAAATGACTGTACTTTTGGATTTAATTGAAAACTTCTTTATTTCCTCTTTTAAGCCACTCATGCCAATGATTGCAACTTCTACAACTGTGAGTTGAATACACAAAAGGTCCTACTTCCCTTAGTATCAGTCCCATCAAAAAAGAGTCTTGTCTTTACGACCACAACCAGAGATTTGGAAAGGATTTAACATCACTGAATTATCCTCATTAGAAAAGAGTTGACATTGCTTCTTTACTAACCATCTTCATTTATTTTCTTTTAAGTCTACTCTTGTCTCTCTCTTTCAATTTCAGAAAATACATAGTGAATAAAAGTTGTTTTTCTATTAAGATGAAATCCTCCTGGTTTAAAAAATAAGTGTTTAGGATTAATCTATTTAACCCTTGAGGTTTACTGATTTGATGGGACACTTTTTCAAATGTCCATACCTTAAATCACCTTTTCAAATGTCTTTACTTTCATTTTGGGGGGGGGCAAATTTTTCCATGATGAAGCACAAAACTTTTTAAAACAGTACAGGCATATTTCACTTGATGAATGGGTCCACTGAGAAAAGTTGATGCTTTCTGAAATGCAGTCAGCCTGGAAGGAATTTTAAAAACACTCTTAATATTTTATACTCATTTGACATTATTTTAAAAATCCAAGAATCCCTGCATTTTTTTTAAATGATAAGTTTTGGTTGTATGTAATTCACCAAGAATCCTAATGGGTAGCCATTTTGGGGGGTCTAGTTAACAGAGACATTATTTTCCTAGAGGTATAATTTTAGGGAGAGCCTCCTGCTCACCACCACCACCAGCACCACCACCAGCACCACCACCACCACCACCACCACCACCACCACCACCACCACCAGCAAGTCCCTGGCACTCCTCACTAATACCTGAAACCTGAATATCAAACACTTTTATTCCACAAATATACAACTGAGTTAGGAGAGAAAGAAAAATAGAAGGGACTAAAAGAAGGTTAAAATGGACACTGTCATAGAACTAAAGTACAAACCACTCAGCCATACAAAAGATGTAATAATACTGTCCTAATAAAGACACGTCAAAAGTATTCTTTTTTTATATCAAAAAATCTAATTCTGCCAAAATATGATTGCTGACTTGCTTTGTTGACAGATTTCTTTCAGAAAACTAAGGAAGCAGAAGGAAACATACTACACACAGTTATAATGTGAATGATGTATTGATGACAGGACCACAGGAGAAAGTGATCTTATTATAAAGGGTTTCTAAAAGTAAAAAGAGAGCACTAGGCTCAGTTACAAATGTATCACAGTTTACAATAGACAGTTCAAAAACAAAAGGTATGACCCTGATGGCCTAAGTGAAATGGCTCACAAAGGATCTTTCTAAATTTTACATATATACCTGTAAACAATTCCAATGATGAAAAAGAGTGAAGCATCCAATGTGGCTGCAGAATGACTCTCTGGAGGGTAGTTAATGGGGCTAGATAAATTAGGATGAACATAACAGAAGAGCAAAACCATACAGATATGGTAACAGGAATTTGGAAGCACCGGAAAAACTAAGGCTTAGAAAAAATTGCTTAAAGATAACAAAAACTTTTATAACTACATTCAAATAAATATTATTCCACCTTATATGGTACAGCACTTAACATCTTATAAATGTTTTACATACTTTACCTCATGCCTATCTCTTTGGAGACAAATATGATTTCTGCAGATGAAAAAACAGAAGCACAAGCAGATAAAGCAATGTGCCCAGCATCACATGGGTATTAAGAGGCGGAGTGGTGGTGGGGGGGGCACCTGGGTGGCTCAGTTGGTTAAGCGTCTGCCTTCTGCTCAGGTCATGATCCCAGGTCCTGGGATTGAGTCCCATATTGGGCTCCCTGCTCAGCGGGGAGCCTGCTTCTCACTCTGCCCCTTCCCCCCACTTATGGTTGGTCTCTCTCTCTCTCTCTCTCTCGCAAAAATAAACAAAATCAATCTTAAAAAAAAAAAGAGGCGGAGTGGGAATTAGTACCTAAGTCTCATACCTTCTTACCAAGTGCTGTCTCCACAATAGCACACTATTTGTCAAAGAGAACAAGGAACTGAGAGAATCACTGCTCAGAGAGGATGTTGTTAAGGTTGAGAGAGCACGCAGAGAAGGCAGAATTGCTCAACTTTTATTTTGCTTATCTTCTCTCAGTTTTTAAACTAAAGTTGTAGAAGAGCAATGAGAACCGAAACCCAAGCCTGGTGAATGTGAGACTAAAACAACTTTATATGAGTGCAAGTCTTTGGTTCCAGATGCAATTCATTCCATGCTGTTAAAGCAATTAGCAAGTATAATCACAAAGCTGACTCCTATAATCTTGGCGAAAGAGCTCAGAAAGAAATAATCAGGGCCTCGAGATGGGTCAGAGGTGCTTCAAATTTTATGAGCTGGAGGAGTGGGGAAGTGGATAACAGAAATCACAGACATATAAACTTAATATTAATCTTTAGTCAAATCTGAGAATAGATTATGAAAACAAGTGGTTTCTGAATACTTAAAAAAGAATATAATAATCACTAGATGACAGCATGAATTCAAACAAATAATGCCAAATCCAATACATTTACATCTTGAAAGGGACTGATTACTACACTTCTTAGATGCAGGAAAGAAGAATAATAACTTGACGGTCACTGAGCTCCAACTGTCAGACACTGTTCTAAACGCCTCATATGTGTTACTTCATCTAATCCTCTGCAACAACCTATTTTATAGTTGAAACAACAGTCTTAGAAATTAAAGTACTTGCCCAAGATCACACAATTAGCAAAGCCAGGGAAAAAAAGTGTATTCTGGCCAAAACAGTATTCAAGATGGTTTTTTATGCTGTTTTTGCAAATACGTTGAGTGTGAGTTCAGTATTAGTGTAGCTGGGTAAGTTTACTGGTCTATATCAACCTGGATGAAAGAAGTCTTTAGGGGATGTGCCCTGGAACTCTGTCCTTGGCCCTACATTGATTTTGATTATTTATAAGATAAAGACACAGAAGACAGGCTTATAAAATCCCCAGAGTGTACAATCCAGGAGAAACAAACAAAAATTAAAGTGAAATGTAACAAGGGTGAGTGTAAAGCTTTACATTTTAGTTTCAAAAGTAAAATGTGCAATGGAGAAGAAATGAAGTGCTCACTTAGAAGCTCTTCATAAATGTAGTTAGCCACCTAAGAGTTTAACAAGGGCTGCTAATCGGTGACTAAAAGAACCAAGGCAAATCTAACTCCCTCTGACCCTGAGAACATATCAACATCAATCTGTAAACTCTGTTGCTAATCAGCCTACATTACCACTGTATTCATTTCTACACTCCACATTTTTAAGAGCTATACTGATTAAAAATAATAAAAGCATGTATCCAGATAAGGGTTAAGACAATGTCATGTGACAAATATACGCTTAACAAAGCTAAATAGAATAATGGTCTTCAAATATTTGAAAAGGTGTTAAGAGAATAATCCGCTTTACTCAGTATCACCACAGAGAAGTAAAATGAAGATAACAGCAGTACTTGCTTACCTCACAGGACGTTATGAGGATGGAGCTACTGCATGTAAAGTACCTTCAACAGGACCTGGTTTACAATGAAGTGCTCAGTAACTTCCAACAATTTTCATAGTAATTACATGAAGGAATTAATAATAATAATTTATGCTAAACGCTGCAATTGAGATATGATACGTCATTACATCCTTACAACAACCCGAGGGGATCTGTTTGACTCTGTTTTACAGAAAAGGAACCAGAGTTTCAGAGAAGTTGCTTGCTCACATCTAATATGAGATGGGAACTCGGATTCAAACAAAAGTTTCCCTACTCCAAAGCCCACGTTCTTTCTACTATTTCATTCCACCTCCAACAGCCTAACAACAGAACAGGTTTCCTCCTGAGATGAGCTACTTAACGTATACAACTCGAGTAGTTTCAAAAGCTGAACAACTATCATAAAAAAGGTAATAAAATATCTACGAATAATACTGTATTCAGGTTAAATACTTCAAAATACAAGATGCTGCTGTGTTCAGTAATAATTTATTTTCAATGGATGTCGTCCCACTAAATTTTCATTTTATTATACCTGTTAATGTTAGCCAAATAACAGTAACTAATAATACAATCAGCCAATCTATCAGAACTATTGATAACTATTAATAAACTATGTTACACTTTGTATAAAAAATGTTTTTTAAAGTTTCAGCATGAAAACAAATAGAAGAAACTAAAGGAGCTGTCATAATACCTTCTGCCCACTCATCCCATCTGTTTTCTCTCTCCTTTTATGGAACCCTGATTTGCTCTGTAAGATGCAACAAGATGTAGGATGAAAAATATTAAGATTAATATCAAAAAAATCTAATAACTATAATTTATTTTGTCTTTATGTTTCAATTAGGAAAACTGAGATAAGACAATTACTAATTTATAAACTGTATTCAATTAGATATGTTTGTTTCTAACAGCTATGAGTTGGCAAGCATTTCTAGTATGTTTATTTGGAACATCTCAAATATTCTTTTGGGGAGTTACCTGTCACATATCCAATTCAAATGAGCTTATACATCCATCACCACTGTTGAATGAAATCAAAAGATGAAATATTAAAGGAATCTTGAGCCCACCCTGCCCTGTTACTACAAACAAGGTAAAACAGGTCCATTACTTTATGGTAACATCACAAGTTGATCTACCTTTCTCTCTCACTCCCTTACCTCCCCCCTACATGTACATATCTCATAATTTAGCAAAGCCTTGAATTAGAAGCTCAAATAGCAGCATTTCATTCAACATTTACTAAGTGCCTATTATCTGCCAGACTGTTACTAGAGACACTGTGGTTATATGGCAGTAACCAAAAGAGACATGGCTACTGCTCTCTCTAGAGCTTACAGTGTGATGTGGGACACACATATTAAACAAATACCATTCACATCAATAGCAAGTTAACTACAAAATAAGAAAAGCGATATGACAAAGTATACTTAAAGGACCTAATTTAAACTGGGGTCTCACACAAGGTGATCTTAAGTAAGTGGTGCTTAAGCTAAGACCTAAAGGATAAGTATGAGTCAGGGAAGGAGAGGAGGGAAGAGGATTCCAGGAAGACAAAACAAATCCAGTTCTTAAATACTTCAAAAGGAAGCTCATTATTTAGTATAGCCAGTGTCCTTTCTGTAATCAGTAAAGCCTAAAGAGGTAAAATGCTTTTCCTATCCTGAATAGCATAATATTTACCATGACTTCCTACCAGTAATGGGTTGTCCTGGTTCAACTGAGTTGTGTGTGCTCGGAATGCTAATGAATAGAGGATCTTTTTTTTTTTCCCCCTCCTGTTGATATGTACACGTATTCCTTTAGCAGGCAAAAAAAAAACAAAACAAAAACACGTGGCCTTTTTCAGTGCAATCCTGATTACTGTCCTGTAGTCAATGTCTATGTTTTGCCTTGATACAGGCTTGACCTGGCTTAATAATCCTAGTGTTGTTTTTATATTGTATACTGTATTAACAATTCAAATAACTTTGTTGGGTTTTTTAAATCGTAGTCTGTAGCAATCCAGACATCTGTTTATATATTTTCAAAAATATAACTATTACCTTAGGTTAATATAATACTTTTCCTAAGTGCTCAGCATTCAACTAAATTGTTTGCTGCTAAAATTCTGCTCATCTGGACCAGTGATATTTGAATCTCGGTCCTTCCATGGGGGGCCTGGGTGGCTCAGTCGTTAAGCGTCTGTCTTCAGCTCGGATCATGGTCCCAGGGTCCTGGGATTGAGCCCCGCATCAGGATCCCTGCTCAGTGGGGAGTCTGCTTCTCCTTCTCCCACTCCCCCTGCTTGTGTTCCCTCTCTCACTGTGTCTCTCTCTGTCAAATAAATAAATAAAAATCTTAAAAAAAAAAAAAAAAGAATCTTGGTCCTTCCACTCTCAGAGAGAGTACAGAGAGCACACCATGTCTGCTCTCTGCTCAGGCACTGAAAAGTTTATCCCATAATAAGATTATAGTCTGCCAATCTGGCCAATGCTGTATCAATCTATGCTGGGTTTGATGGACCTTCATCGCCTCTCTTTGCCCCAGGGGTATCTGAGAAATTTGACTGGCTAACAGCCAATGAGCAATTTCTCACACAATGTCACTGTAAACTAACCACACAAGTGGAGAAGACGTTTTTTCTGCACTAAAACTAAAATTAAAACATCTCCTAAGTATATCATCTCAAATTTTTCCACTGCTCCAAAGCGGCACACATACAAGTTCAATTTAAATTACATAATCGGAGACTCAAAAGTAGTACCAGCACAGAAGGCTGTGAACCATAAGATTATTATTAAACCAAATAAAAATCTGTACTAGCAAATAATTTCCCCATATAACCAGTTCTGTAAAAGTAGTTTCTTTTAAAAATGAGCAATTAATTTCAATATGGTAATATTTTCATCAATGTTAGAAAGTCTTTTTAAAAATGAGAAAATGTCCTTAAAAGTGCATTTGAGGTTTTTTCACTTCTAATGTAATTTTAAAATTTTAATGTCCAAAAGCTTGATTTATTAAAGCCCTTTCTGCATATGCCAGTGTTAAAAACAAACCACTGAAATTTCGATTTTAAAGAGGTCATCTATAGAAAATGAAAGCTTATAAAATTTGTGTATCTAAAAGACTCACTGCTATCTGAGATGCTTAAAATATTAGTCTCAAGATATGAAACAGTCAACATCTTGAATGTGAGTCATCCTAAAAAGTGAAATGTTATCCACCAAATTATAGAACTTAGTATGAAAACTGGCTTGTCAAATACTCCAAGCTTATCTGATCAGGTCTACCACATCTATATTACCCGCTGAAGCAAAACCTAACATGAAGGCTTCTGCGACATGTTTAAAATACTTTTACTAAAACTTGTAACTTATTTTGGGCTGAATTTTCATGCTTACTCTCAATTCAGATCTTAACAGGGGAGGAAGAAAAACTTCTTTGATAAAATAAAACTCAGAAGTCTAGAGCTAGGTCAGGGAACTCAGCAGCAAATCCAGAGGTATTGCCCAACCTCGACGCATTATAAGTTGGTAAGTAAACTTGATCTAAGCGAAATCACTATCGCTAAAAATGTAGGAAAGAACTGCAACATTAAGTAAAGTAGAAGCAGTGTAAGAGTAATACAATATAGCATTTTCTAGGGTACAGATTAAGGCATTTAAAAAGTTTTTGTTTCATTTGCGGCTACACTCATTAAAGCTGTGTAGTACAAACTAGTAGTTCAGGGTGTAACTTATCCTTCCTAATCAAAGATGACACCGATATCTTATTTCCTGTGGGGATGGGTGTGGTTGAAGAGACAGTTATGTCCAAGCCATCAATCCGTGTATGGAAAAGTCTGCAGGTCTCACACACGCTTGTCGCTTGATTTATATTCGTGCCTGCAGTCGGCAAGGCCTATGCTGCGATGACTTCAAATAAAATATCCAACAGGCAATCGAGTAGTATGTGGTTATTGTTACTGCTCAAAGAAACAGTCGCACTCCTCAGCGTTTCATCTCAAGAAAAACCTCCCGGGGGTAAGAACAACTCAGAGCAAGGTTGCAACTTGCAAAACTCTTAAGCACAGTCAGGAAACTGGGGTGGGGGCTCACACGTTCTCTAAGCACCATTTACTCACTCCTTTGAGACCGCTACAGGACGAAGTGATGAAAAGAAAAAAGGCTCATCCCAGATTCGGCAGCTTGCCTGTGGCGGGTCTGGCGTCGGGAGCCGGCTGGAGGTACCCCGAAAGAGCCGGCTCCCGAAGCGGTCGCGCGCGATGGTCGCCCGCGGAGCGCGGACCGAAGTTGGCCTCCGCGCCCACGCCGGAACTTGGCCCCGTCTGGCGGCCGCGCGGGCGCCCCCGCTCGCGGCGGCGCCCCCCGCCAGCTCCTCCATCCGCGCGCTCTGCCAACTTCCCGCCCAGCCCCGGCGGTCGCCGCCCAGCCCCGCGCGGGGACCGAGTCCCGAGTCCCGCCGCCGCCGCCGCGTGCGGGAGGGTGGGGGAAGGGCCGCCACCGCCGCCGCACCCGACGGGCCTCGAGAACAAAGCGGCGGCCGCGGCGGCGCTAACTTTTTCGGTGTCTGATCCGCGCTCCCTGAGGCGACTACTTACAGAGGCGAGCTCCGCCGGTCGTGAGAAACTCCGCAGCCGCCAGCGTCTGGATTCCAGACGAGGCGCCAGCGAGGCTTCACGCGCCTCGCAGGATCCCGCCTGCCGCTGGCGCCCCTTCCTCCCTCCCTCCTCCCCGTCCCGTCTTGAGGCCCCGGGGGCGGGGGGCCGGGGCGTGCGGGGCGGGGGCGCGCGGCCGGCGCGGGGCCTGCCGGGAGCTGTAGTTTCTGGGCGGGCCCGAGCGGGTGGTAGCCGCGCGGGGATGTCACTGTGCCTTTGCACTGTGAAGGGGCAGCGGGAGCTCTGCGCCCTCGGACGTCCCTGTGTCTCCGTGGGCGCGGGGGAGCGGGGCGCGACCGTGTATTTAAACCAGTTACACATGGTACTTGAGCCCCATCATTGCCTTTTTCTCTTTTATCGTCCGCTCTGACAGAGGCCACGGTGGCAAGGAACCAAGGGGTGACAACTTGAACGGGGGACTTGGAAGGGGTCCACAGCAGAGAGCAGTTTCCACCCTGAGCGCCCTTCTCCCTGCTCGCCACGTTTTCCTCCCTCGGGCCTGCCTCCCAGGTGACCGCCTGGCGCCACAGCCCCGGGCATTCCGCACCCGAGGCACAGACATCCAGAGCCCTTCATCTAAGCAGAGTAAACTGAAGTGGTTACTTTCAGTGTGTTTTGTGTTTCCTATTTGTCTATCATTCAACTCGCGGGTGTCCCCTACCATCAAAGTGAGTGCAGTCAAGAATCACGAAGCTACGCTTCCACGTCCAGGGAAACGAGCGTAACAATGCCCGGGGAAGGGGGAGGGGTGGGTGTCAGGATGGAGGAAAATACACTATGTGGTAAATTATAACTTTTATGTAAGAGGAAAACCTGACCAGCTGACAGTTATTGTCCCAGAAAGACCTCGTTCTCCTTCTGTCAAGATTTTATCTCAAAAATACTTAAGTGAAATATATTGAGACAAGCTGGATGAGCTGCTGTCAACAATCCATACATCCCCACGCAGTGGTCTAAGGCAGCTTCTGAGAACAGAAAGAAAAGAAAGTTAAGTGGGTCCCTCTGTTTTATACTAAGTCATCAATTTGACGGATGTTCTTGTATTTAAACTTAAGAAATGGGAATTTTTAAATAATTTATATTAAAGATGGGGCAAGTAAAATTGTGTATAACTCTGATCTACTCTGAAGCTATTGTTTAGAAAAGACATTTCTGAAATATTCTCAGGAATTGGAAGCTGCTAAATGTCCCATATCCCGTAGTATGCATCTAATTTGATCTACTATTTTAGATTTAGTCTTATTCTGCTATTGTTTTATTTTAAAATTGAAAGTAAATCCACTCAAGTTTACATTCTTTTTAAGGAACGCTCTTACTTAACTTTGCCTTTTTCTTCCTTCCACTTCCCAACAGACGTTTTAGTCCAGCCCCAAATATTCTCTTCTCAGCAAGATTCCCAGGACCTCATTGGAGCAGTTTACAGCCAGTCCCATCTCACTAGTGACTTCCATTTTTTCTCGTGGTCCTTAAAGAGAAAGAAGTTACTCTTCCTAGAAGTAACTTTTCTAAGTGAATCAAGCTCATTATATAGAGATTTAAGGATTTGTGTGAGAGGAAAAAAATATGTATATTTCTGCTGTTCTGCTTCTCTTTTTAAAAATAAAATTCTCTCCTCCACTTTAGATGAATCTTTCAACAATATATTTTAGCGTAAGACTATCTTTGTACCTGTAATTTTTTGCTTGACATGAGCTACAATTTCGTCAAGACGTTTTATTCCTATTCCAAAAGCATTGCAGTGATTAAGATTTGGTTTAATAAGTAAATGTATTCCCATGTGAGATTTTTTTAGCCTTGAGAGAGTGAC
This sequence comes from Eumetopias jubatus, assembly GCF_037043125.1. NCBI lineage: Eukaryota > Metazoa > Chordata > Mammalia > Carnivora > Otariidae > Eumetopias > Eumetopias jubatus. The sequence goes on from NW_028274815.1 coordinate 30,864,675, forward strand.
CATGATGGAAAAGATTTTATTTCTTGGTGGCCTATGAAAATTGGAAGCTTACAATCTTCCTCTTCTGGGACTACAGTTGCAAGTCTTGTCCCACATTCAATGGCCTCCCTTGTACTCAATGCCATGTGACACAATCATTCAGATGTGTAACCTGATACAAGCGAAGAGAGTCCACACTTGTGACTTAAGAGAGCAGAGTTACCTAATTCGGAATCCTAAAAGGAGAAAAAGATGATTTGCTAAGCCCCTACTAGAGGAAATGCTCATTATTTTAAAACTTCAGCTGGGTTTAATTTATGGAATGTGATTACTGAAAAAATTATTTTGTTTTTTGGGGGTTTTTTTCATGATGTTGAAACATAGGTGAAAAATGCAGAAAGCATTTGGATGTCACTACAGAGTAAAATAGTTGTGGGAGAAAATGCGTTAATATCTATTTTTTTTAATCAGCAGAGACACACTTTATATATCCTTTAAAATGACCTTCCTCAGTTTCCACTGCCACTACCCTAATCCAGAACCCCTCCCCCCCAACAACTCATACATCTGGATTACTGCAAGAGACTTCAGTCTCCTAGACTAACTTGAACTGTTACATCCTTGGAACTGTCTTCTCCGATTTGCAGGCTCTGGGTAATTGTTATGTGTTCTTGCAGCCCTTGATAGATCATTCTCACGTCATTTATCAGGTTTTATTATGGACTGAGTGTACATCAGATCCACCTGGATTCTCTCTACAAGTTCCCCCTACTGAACTTGTAGAAGACCATGGTCTTCTGCTTGGATATAAAAGCTAGTAATATTTATCATTTATTGAACATCAGCTCGGAAACAGCACATTCATCTATTTTTATATAGCTTTCTCTGTTTATTACACATAACCTCTCCCTTTTCTTTATATGCACTTATATTTAGCTTTATGTAACTTACCATTTGATGTTAAAAATATATTTGTAGATATTCACGTTTATAGCTACAAATAGAACATAGTATATAATCAATTGTGGTAAGGAGGGCTCAACTAAAAGGAGTTTAAAAATCTGGTAATTAAAGGGAGAGGCTACTGTATAAACTCTACCTCAGATTTCATGCAGTGTCCTTAAAATTTAATATTCGGGTACTCTGTAATAAAAAAACGATTGCTTTGCTCATCCCCAGTAATTCTTGTTTACCTTTATGGTTGCAAAATATGTTTCTCCAGGAAGGACAAAATAATGCATAAATGTGCTTTTGGATTTCATTTTAATTTAATATTAATTAAAAACTTAATTTTTGAGAGAGAGAGTGAGCACTCTTGTGCATGGGGGAGAGGCAGAGGGAGAGGGAGAAAGAGAATCTTCAGGAGGCTCCATGCTCATCAGCACTGAGCCTGTCCTGGGGCTCAACTTGGAGGCTCGATCTCAGGACCCTGAGATCATGACCTGAGCTGAAATAAAGAGTCAGATGCTTAACCAACTGAGACACTTAGGCACCCCAAAAACCTCTCTTTTGAAATACTGTAGACTGGTTATAATGTATTTTAAAAACCAACTGAGAAGGAGAACAAAGGTGCTATGGACCTGTATAGGGAGCCAGTATTAAAATTAATTCTCATGCCAACACAGGCCAGAGCAAAGGAGTTAGGCAAGCAGGCTCTCTCCCTCGCAGTCTGGAACCTGCAGCAGCCTGGAGGAGCCAGTTAGAAGGAAAGGGTTGGAATGGGACTCAGAAGACAGAATCCAACCTAGTCTCTGCCACGTCGCGGGGGCACGCTGCTCGATCTCAACTAAGAATTTTTTTTTAAAGATTTATTTATTTATTTATTTATTTATTTATTTATTTATTTGACAGAGAGACACAGTGAGAGAGGGAACACGAGCAGGGGGAGTGGGAGAGGGAGAAGCAGGCTTCCCACGGAGCAGGGAGCCCGATGCGGGGCTCGATCCCAGAACCCCGGGATCACGACCCGAGCCGAAGGCAGACGCCTAACGACTGAGCCAGATATTCTTACCTGTGAAACTAGGAAAGATGATTACGTACCCCACAGGGTTGTTGTGAGAAGGAAGAGATGCCTCGAGTGCACCACACATGCAGTGGGCATTGAAGATAGTCCACCCAGGTACGCATTATGATTCTGCCACTGAACAGCCGTGCAGCCACGCGCACGGCAACCTCAGTCAGCTTCCGCCTCAGCATCAGTTACATCCAAGGTAACCGGTGTCATCCTTGGATGATAGCACTCCTGACCCTGAAAGCTGTGCAAGAACTGAATGACATAACGTGTGGGAGACACTTTGAAAAATTCACAAGTGAATGCTCAGTAAACGTTAACTATTATTCATGCTAACGGGTTAGAGCTTTTTAGGGTACCACATCTCCTGGCAGGGTGCCACATCTCCTGACAGCACAGAGAAAGAAAGATTAATAAGCTCGAGTCTGTGAAGTGAAATTTAAAATAATAGCGAAGAGTTTAAATGACACAGACATCCCTATGGCCATAAAGTGAATTCTTTTTTACTTCATCGAAGGAAGATCCTACTGCACAGGTACTCGGTTGACCAGAAGCCATCACTGTGCCACTTTCTATGCTGATAGCTTCAGGTGTTCCCATGCAGGATAAAATCACTAAGTGGTTTTCTGACTGTTGGTGTTGTTTTTAGTAAAGTTAACCAGACTATACTGAGCTGAACATTTTACTGTGATTGGTACTCTGATCATACACCTCAAATGTCCAAATCTCAAGTATCTCCAGAAAGAATTCTGACTAACCCTAGACTTTAAACTGTCTTTAAATGATGATGGAGTGTGCAGCTGGAAGCTGAGGTGAATTTGGCTGGCTTGCCTTTTTTCCTAGATTCCCCTTAAGACTTTACAGTCCTTGGTGTACTGATTCCATAAACAGTTTTGAGAGGCTACTATGTGCAAGGCATTTATTTGATAGGATCTATAGGTGAGACAATTGCTGTTCTTGGGGACTAATGTTTTTTAAATAAGGTATGTTAAGATCTGTCACATGGAGAAAAGAGTAAAAAAGTAAGTAGGAAGCAAAATAAAAGGATAGAAGATGGCAAAGAAGTACAAGACATACCCTTAACCTGGAGAAGGCTAAATACATGGACAAAGAGGATTTTAGTTAGGCTTTTAAGAACGAGTAAGATTTGGAAATATGGGAGAGGGGAATGGGGAAAAAAGGAAAAGTCCAGGTGGAAACAACAGTGAGAAGAAGCACATATGTATAAAAACATGGGGACCAAATAGTTCAGTTAGGCTGAGCCATAGATTTTTTTTCTTACACAATTTTTAACAATTGAGATGTATTTCACAAATGATAAAATTCACCTTTTTATAGTGCACAGTTTACTGGTTTTGAGTATATTCACAAATTATGCAACATTACCACTAATTTCAGAATATTTTCATTGCCCCCAAAAGAAACTCCGTATCCATAAGCAGTCACTCCCTATGACCCCCAGAGGTGGCCAGCCCACCAAGAGGGCTCCCAATGGAGTTCCAGTTACTTGCAGTTGGAAGGCCTTGGGTGGGCAGGTGGAGGGAATGGTGAGTGTGGAGGGGCTACTGGCAGGACACACGCTGTATTTGCTACACGTGGCTTCAAACACTGACTTAATAAATCTCTACCTCTAGCTTTGATCCCTTTCTTTTCTTTTTAAAGATTTTATTTATTTATTTGACAGAGAGAGACACAGTGAGAGAGGAAACACAAGCAGGGGGAGTGGGAGAGGGAGAAGCAGGCTTCCGGCTGAGCAGGGAGCCCGGAGCCCCGGAGCCCCGGAGCCCCGGAGCCCCGGAGCCCCGGAGCCCCGAAGCGGGGCTCGATCCCAGGACCCTGGGATCATGACCTGAGCCTAAGGCATTCGCTTAACAACTGAGCCATCCAGGCGCCCCAGCTTTGATCCCTTTGTATAACCACTTGAATGTTCCACAGAAAGATCACATCACAAATTCAAAGTGTCCCTAACTGAACTCATCTTTGCCTTGAAACCTTTTCTTCTTCCTGTATTTCCTATCTTAAAGACAGAACCTTTTGGTCAGCCTAGACTCCTTTTCCCTCATTCTCAAATCCAATTAGTGACCAAGTTCCATCAATTCCATACCATCCTGGTTCTTGTGTTGTATGCCTCTTCTTTTTCCCTATGACTGTCTTGGGTCAGGCCTCTGTTAGCTCTTACCTGATTACTGAAATGACCATCTAAGAGATTTCTAAGACATTTCCCTGCTTGATTGAATCTTCTCTTTAGTCCATTCTCTACCCTGCCACCAGAGTGATAGTTCTAAAATGCAGAATATGATTCCTTGTGGCTGAAATCCTTCAGTAGCTAACCAATGCCTTCATTGTGCAAATTTTTAGCGTGGTGCACAGTGTGCCCCCTCCTGCCTTCTTCTGTTCTTATCTCCAATTCCTCACATACCTAGCCCCTCAAGCAGTGGGGAACTGCTGACAGTTTCCCACTGTATTTTTGCTGATATGACACCTTTCTCCCCTTTTCCAAGGGGGAGTCTGGTAACCAACACTCAATCAGTCCAGGCTCTCTCTAGGAGGCCCTTCCTGTCCACTTCAGGCAGACTGGGAATAACCGTGCCTTTCCTTGTGCTCCAGACAGGTTGCTTTCTTAGCACCTGTGACACTTTATCACACAACTCTCTCTCTTACTAAACTGAAAACTCCTGAAAGCAGGGGCCATGTATAACGCATCCCTATCTTCTTTGCAGAGTGCTTTACCCAGTCTTAGTGCTCCACTGAGTTTTGGGAGTCATTGCCTAGGGCGGAGGATGAAACTATGTGAAGGGATGAAATTACCTGCAGGAAGACCAGGACTGGAAATCACCTTTATCGAGGTCTTACTCTTGAAAAAAAGGGAAGTCTAACACAGGATACAACATGGATGAACCTTGAGGACATCATGCTCAGTGAAATAAGCCAGTCACAAAAATATAAATACTAGTGATTCCACTTATGTGAGGTCTTTAGAGTAGTCAAATTTCATAGAGACAGAAAGTAGAATGGTGGTTGCCAAGGGTTGGAAGGAGAAGGGAATGGAGAGTTATTATTTAACAGATTCAGAGTTTCAGTTCTGCCAGATGACAAGAGTGAGGGAGAGAGATGGCAGGGATGGTTGCACAACAGTGTGAATGTACTTACTGTCACTGAACTGTATGCTTAAAATTGGCTAAGATGGCAAATTTTATGTCCCGTAGATTTTCCCACAACTAAAAAACATAACAACAGTAAAGCAACACTAACTCAGGAACTTACACCAGCTCGTACATTAACTAAAAAATATGTAACATCAAACATGAAGGAGGAGTATAAAAAAAATATTAAATACAAGTTGACAAAACAGATTTTTCTTAATTTTCTCATTTTGTAACAGACTAAATAAGGTTGGTCATGGACAAGTGTTAATAGGGAACTAGCATTTGGGAACTAATGGTGTTAATTATGTTAAAAATAGAAGCTGAGGGAAGAAGGGCAATAATTAAAGAAGGTAGCCGCGCCAAAGCAAGATCATTGTCTGCCTGTTATTATTGGTGAGGCTGTGCTATTATGCACCATGACAAGTCAAATATTTCCTCGTATTTTTGGCAGGTCCTACTCTGAATAATCATAAGGTATTTGTTTTCAGACATTCAATATTTTATTGAGAATTTCGTATGCTTCCAGGTCCCTGCTCTTTTAAGGATTATATTATTCAAATGTTTTACACATGTAAAGTATATGCTAAAGATGTGTGTGTACTATAAAATAATAGTACTATGTAACTAGCTGCAGAATATAATAAACACGTGAAATACTAGCACACAGAGATGTGTGTAAGAAGGCTATTAGGTAGCCACCATACCAAGTTTCCTTCATATTTTTAGTCTCTAAGAATCCCGAATAATAATTTTTCCTGTATCCTATGTATAGGGCATGGTCCTGAATGTCACGTATTTCCTGTCTGAGCCATTAGCTTGTTTTCTGATCGGTGTTTATTTTCTCTAATCTAAGAGTAGAGTTGAAAGAAAGGGGACCACTTGCCTCAGACTGCAATGAAGATGCACAATTCTTCTTTGGTCACTTCCTTTGCTTGCAAAATTTCCTCCCCGTCTGCTTCCTAAAATTTCAACTTTGTTTCTTCCTAATTTGTAATACAGGTTTAACCCTAGACTGTTGGAAAGATTTTCTTGGAAGACTAAACAAACATATTATGAAAAACAATCATGCGATTTCTTTCACTTTTTTACAGATCTCTAAATTCAAACTTTAGTGTTGCCCATAATAGGCATGTGACCTAACGCTGTGAGAATCAGAAAAAAATCAAGGTTTGGCCAGGGACAGAAGGGGATTAGTCTTACTAAAATTGTATGCTGGGTAATTTAAGCTTCTTTTAAAGGTATACTCTCAGCCTGGTGCTAATGACAACTCTGTTGAAATGCTTTTTCAAACATTAAAATTGAAGGTGGATTAGCTGATCTAATTTATTATGGTCTGAACAACGTTGTATATATAAACCGTAGGGTTGGAAAGGATTTTTTATGACCTCAATCTGGGCTGTTTTAGAATTACTAAAACACTTGAAATACTTTGCTAATGTTTTCAGATATATAAATAAAACAAACATCATAAATTCATCCTAAGTTTAAATCTAAATTTAAGCAAAACTAAAGATATATATAGGAGCATACGTGGTTTCAGGCAGAATTTAGGTTATGGTATCATGTTGCAGCTTTCTACCATTATTAATAGCTATGGTGGCATAGTCAACGTGGTTTTTTTTTTTTTAAATGAGTGTTGCTATTTTCTGTATATTTGTGTCATATTTATTTGCTTTCTTAACATTTTATTTTGGAATCCTGTTGCAAGAGATTTTAGAGCCTTCCTTCCTCTCTCATTTGAGACTGCTGGGCCTAACCTGAATCTTAAAACAAGTTTTTGTTCGTTTGTTTGTTTGTTTATGACTTGAAATTTACTCTTGGAACTATTGTCCTTTCATGAAAAGTCAGAAAGGGCGTAATTAACAACCACAGTTAATACTGCTTTAGGATCACAAAACTGAGAGAAAGGGTGCTTTTACAGTTAACTCTGATTACAGACTGTGTAGCATGATCAGTAGAAAATCCTCACAATTTCATATCATTAGAACAAAGATAAATAGAATAGAATACCTTAGAAAATCTGTAAGTGACCCCAAAGCAAAAGACAACCAAGTGCCTTAGCCTTGACTTTAGATTGTATTAGTTTACATTGTGGTATTTCATTTTTTTTTTTTTAAAAAGAGACACATTTCCCCTTCTAATAGGTATGGTGTTAGACATCTGATGAAGAGAGACAGAAACACAAAATGAGTATTCTGCTTAACACTTGTAAATAAAATAATTTCAAAGGTGTCTGGTTTTACCTTCAGGAAAAGCCTACCTTAGTATATTAAAAATTTTATAACTACTTAAATTTTCTCCTTGGAAACTGGCAAAGCCTGTAGGTTACAGTGAACATACACCACCTGCCGTTGAGTCAGCTTTGTGTGTGTCCAGGCAGGTTACTTGACCTCCCTGTGCTTTTATTTTCTTATCACTAACAATGAGGATAATAGTAATATCTTTCATCATACTAATATATAGAATCAGAGGATCTTTAGAAACATATTATTGACGTACTTACTATCTTTGATCATATTTTTACCTTGAGTCAAAAAATTTAGTTAGTAACTTTGAATGGAAACAAGTTCTTATGCTAATAGCTTTTTGTCTTTCATATATTATCATTGACATTTTCCAGAAATTGGTGCCTTGTCACCTACTTAATCCTTAAAATGCAAAAAAAAAGGAGACAATCTTTTAAGTAAAAAATCAAAATGAATCTACAAATACACAAACATACACTCTGTATACATATTCTTCATAACAATTGGTTTATTGAAACTATACAGTCAATCTTGGTATCATACAGATCAGAGCTATCTATTCTGTGAGCAGTAAAGAGGTGAACTTTTTTGGGGGGGTTCTTCATCTTTTGATTCTCTCTACCCTCATCTCCTTGAGTAGATTAAAATTCCTTTTTAAGTGTATATGTGTATTTTTTTGGATCTTGAAAGCTTTTGGTTTTTAGAGCCTGCAGAGAAAAATTGATTCAAAAGCAGGATAAAATTAGTGAAGGAGTAAGAGGAATTTTGTTTGGAGGCAAGATGAATGTCAGTGAAAGGAATCAGGGTTTATGGGGAATGTTCCTATCCTTTTCTTTGAGAGGAGAGTAAACTGTTATTCTAAAGGGCTGGGAAGGGAGAGAGCCAGAAAACCAGAGGAAAGGAGATTTTTTTCCCCCCTAATTTTTATTGCCACCTTTACTTGACCTCTGATAAGGTGAAAGGAGCTGGGAAGATTTACAGGAAATCTGGATTCCTGAGATTTCTGAGGAACAGCAAAGGTCTGACTCTGTACGGCGGAAGCAAACATTTTAATTTTTCATTCCATTATTGAAAGCTGAGGTGGACAGATTTGGGCAGGGATATAATGTGGGCGTCTTTATAGTCTCTGTGGCTACTCAAGGGACAAAGGGCAAGGTGTTTTGGCATGAGGCTTGTACACTGACAAAAAGTGAGGGGAGGGGCGCCTGGGTGGCTCAGTCAGTTGGGCGTCTGCCTTCGGCTCAGGTCATGATCCCAGGGTCCTGGGATCGAGTCCCATGTCGAGCTCCCTGCTCTGCGGGAAGTCTGCTTCTCCCTCTCCCACTCCCCCTGCTTGTGTTCCCTCTCTTGCTGTCTCTCTCTCTCTCTCTCTGTCAAATAAGTAATAAAATCTTAAAAAATAATAATAATAAAATAAAATGCAAATTTCCTTTAAAAAAACTGAGGGGGAAAGCAGAGAGTTTTGGATCTAATCTTGTCTCCTTCATAATTTGTCTAGGACTGGCCCACTTTACCAATCTTTTTTTTTTTTTACCATTATCCTCAGGGTTTTCACAAAATGATTATTAATGTTATCATTAATCTGATTATATGGTTTTTGCTCATGTGTTTCTCAGAGTGTGGGATTAATGCAATGGTTCTTAGCCCTGCTAGAATCACCTGGCAAGTTTTAAAGACATCGGATGTCCAGGCCACACACCAGACTAATCATATCAAAACCTGCAGGGGTGGCACTCAGTCAACATTATTTAAAAAAAAAGGGGGGGCTTTCTACATGATTTCACTATGTAAAGTTAAAACCATTGGCTTAATGTATTATCTTTCCCAGGTAAAATAATGTCAACACAGTGGTTCTCAAATGTTTTGGTCTCAGGACTCCTTTACTTCACTAACAATTATTGAGGAACACAAATAGCTTTTGTTTGTGTGAATTATGTCTATCAATGTCGACTGTACTGAAAATTAAAATAAGCATTTTATAAATGTTTAATCATGACTTATTTAAAAATAACAGAAGCATTGCATGTTAAATAACACATTTTTATGGAAAATTTCTGTGTTTCTAAAAACAAAAATAATTTTGTGAAAAGACTGACATTTTTGAATATTTGAAAAATTTCTTTACTGTCTGACTTATTAGAAAATAACTGGATTTGTTTATACAATCAATCTGCTGAGATATGTTAATTTGGTTGAAGTATATGAAGAAAATTTGGCCTCATGCTGACATGTAGTAGGAAAAGAAATAAGTATTTTAATAGCCTCTTTAGATAATTGTGGAAACGCTTCTTTGTTATTCAATCAAAGCATGATAGATGGTAATGTCATAAAAGTTAGCTACAATGCAGAATCTAAGACCATATGAATAAAATTTTTTACTTCATTATATTAAAATCCATTGGTCTCTCTTACACTTTGAATGGATCTTTTCTCTGTGATTTGGGCACTGAGCATTTGGAAAATATTTGTTCTTTGAGTTACACAGATACTCCAAATGTTGAACATTTTATTAAATATTATTAAAAAATTACATTTCTTAAAATAACTGACTTTGTCAGAAAAGTTGTTACATGTAAGGAAACTGTCAGGCTTATAGTAGCTTATACAAGTTTTTTAAAATTCCAGTTTTTACCTGAAAGATCTAGTTTTATCATTGGTGATAAATACTGCCAGTTAGTTTCCTTGAAGGCGTAGGCACACTTTATTTTTTAACAAATGTCTGCCAAATATCCAACTCTGAAAAATCATATGTGATCAGTCACTTATTATTCTATCAGTAAAAGTAGAATCTTATGAAAAAAGAAGATAGTTCACTACACATCTCAAACAGTAGTACAAGTACTTCTCTGTGAGACAGTTGCCCTTCAGTATGCAGCATGAGTACTTTATTTGTACCTCCCATTTTTTTAAAAGACTATTTATTTATTTGAGAGAGAGCAAGAGTGAGAGAGAGAGCACACGAGCAGGGTGGGGGGAGGGGAGAGGGAGAGGGAGAAGCAGACTCCCCCTCTGAGCAGGGAGCCCGATGTGGGACTCGATCCCAGGACCCTAGGATCATGACCTGAGCTCAAGGTAGACGCCCAACTGCCCAACCCACTGAGCCACCCAGGCACCCATGTACCTCCCATTTTGTCACGCAGAATATAAAAAGATTCATACTCTCTACTTCTGCTTCTAGTCAAGATGGAGTAACAGAGACTAGATTTATCATCCCATCTTGAAAAAAAAAATCAAATAACAATGTTCAAATATTGGGAAACAAGTATCACAAAAGAGGGATGGCAGAAGGGAAGTAAGTGACATGAGCTAGATGCTTTCCCCATTTGCCATTTTGAGGAGTTTCCAGGATGCAGTGTGGATAGGAGGAATCCTAACAGAGGCAGGTGGTCTCTGTGAGATGAAAGAACAGAGTTGAGAACATGGGAAGGTGGCTAGAATTTGCAGGACAGAGTGGAGGAGAGAGAGATCATTTAAGGATTCTCCATAAGTCTTCATCTGAGTATGGATCAACATGTGCAGGTGAGGAAATTCACCAAGGTGGAGGAAAGAGCTAACAAAAAGGAGCAGGCATAACGAGCTCCAGGGCACAGAGAGGGTCAGGAATCTTTTGTGTTTCTACTAGTCAAGATGGAGGGGCACCTGGGTGGCTCAGTCGGTTAAGTGTCAGCCTTCGGCTCAAGTCATGATCCCAGGATCCTGGGATAGAGTCCTGTATTGGGCTCCCTGCTCAGCAGGGGGCCTGCTTCTCCCTCTCATTCTCCCTCTGTGCTCACTCTCTCTCTCTCTCTCTCTCTCAAATAAATAAATAAAATTAAAAAAAAAAGGAGAAAAAGTGGAAAAATCTCAACATACAAGAGGCAAGGGGCAGGGGTGCCTGGGTGGTGCTATCGGTTAAGTGTCTGCCTTCGGCTCAGATCATGATCCCAGGGTCCTGGGATCAAGCCCCATGTCAGGCTCCCTGCTCGGCGGGAAGTCTGCTTCTCCCTCTGCCTGCCGCTCCTCCTGCTTGTGCGCGCTCTCTCTTTCTCTGTGTCAAATAAATAAATAAAAATCTAAAAAAAAAAAAAAAAAGAGGCAAGGGGCAAAAGTAAATGCCCAGAGAGTATTGCTTCAGCTGGGGGTCAAATTATATCTGGAATATAAATTGCTCTGCTCCAGCCTGACAAAATTAAAAGCAAGCCTCCAAAGGATCAAACTATTTTCACCTCAACTGTGTTTCAAAGATTAAGAATCTTTAAAGGAAGACAAATATGCCCAGCACCCAAAAAAGTAAAATTCACAACATCTGATATCTAATAAAAAATTACCAGGCATGCAAAGAAGTGGCAATATACTGCCATAATGAAGGGAAAAAAATCGATCAATAGAAATGACACAGATGATAAATTAGCAGATAAGGATACTAGAAACAGTTGTCATAACTATATTCCATATGTTCAAGAAGGTAAAGGAAAGGTTGAACATATTAAGGATGGGTGTAAAGAAAATCTAAATTAAACCTCTAGAGAAGGAAACCAGCAATGTCTGGGATGAAAAGTAACTGGATGGAATCAATAACAGATTAGGTACCATAAAAAAATTAGTGAACTTGCAGACATAGAAATAGAAACTATAGATACAAGTGAAATAGACAAAGGAAAAAAAAACAGAAAAAAATATCAGAGCCCTGGTGAACTGTGAGAAAACCTCAAACAACTTAATATGTGTATAAGTGGGGCCCCAATGGAAGAGGGCAGATAAAAATACTTGAAGAAGTAATAGCTAAATATTTTCCAAATTTAATGAAAACTTAAAGCCCACTGATCCAAGAAACTCTGTGAACTCCAAGCATGAGAACACAAAATTCCACCAAGGCATGTCATAATCAAATTGCTTAAGAATTGTGATAAAGAGAAAATTTTTTTTAAAGATTCTATTTATTTATTTGACAGAGAGAGACACAGTGAGAGAGGGAACCCAAGCAGGGGGAGTGGGAGAGGGAGAAGCGGGCTTCCCACCGAGCAGGGAGCCCACCTGATGCGGGGCTCGATCCCAGGACCCTGGGATCATGACCTGAGCCGAAGGCAGATGCCCAATGACTGAGCCACCCAGGCGCCCCTGTGATAAAGAGAGAATCTTAAGACACACTGAATTGCATTACGTGCAGAGGAACGAAGATTAAGATGACAGTCCATTTCTCAGAAACAAAGCAAGTAAGAAGGCATTGGAGAACTATCTTTAAAGTACTGAAAGAGGGGCACTCCCTGTAGAGCAGGGAGCCAGACTTAGGGCCTGCTTCACCCTCTCCTTCTGCCTCTCCCCCTGCTCATGCTCTTTCTCTCTCTCTCTCTCTCTCTCTCTCTCTCGCAAATTAAATAAATAAATAAATAAATAAATAAATAAATAAATAAAATCTTTATTAAAAAAAGTACTGAAAGAAAAAAGCTGTCACCATAGAATTCTGTACTCAGTGAAAATGTCTTTCAAAAATGAAGGGAAAATAAATTGTTTTCAGCATACAAAAATTGCTACTATACCTGTGCTACAAGAAATGTTAAAGGATGTCCTTTAGGCAGAAGGAAAATGATACCAGATGGACCTATGTATCTATACAAAGGAAGGAAGTGTATCAGAAATGGTAAATATGTGGGTAAATGAAAAAGACTTTTAAAAACCTTATTTTAACAATTTCTTTGAAAAGTAATTATTTAATGCAAAGATAATCAAGTAAAAAATAAAAAAATATATAAGTAAAATAGCACAAAGACTAAGAAGGGAAATAGAGGTATGCTATTGTAAGATTTTTTTTTTAAGGTTTTATTTATGTTGGGGGGGGAGGGGCAGGGGGTGAGGGAGAGAAGCAAACCCTGCTGAGTGGGGAGCCCAGCACGAGGCTCAATCCCACAACTCTGAGATCATGACCTGAACTGAAATCAAGAGTCAGATGCTTAACTGACTTACCCACCCAGGTGCCCCATAAGATACACGTACATACATTAAGTGATATAATAATTCTTGATGGTAGGCAGTAATACATTAAAGATATATATTATAAATCCTAAAACAGCTACTAAAAACAAAACAGAGGTATAGCTGACAACCCAGCAAAGGAGATAAAATGAAAAATAAAAGTAATACATTAATCCAAGATAAATCAGAAAAAGTGGTAAAAATGACCAAAGAACAGATGGAACAAACAGAAAAAAAACAATAGAGTGGTACATTTAAATTTGACCATGTCAATAATCACATTAGATATAAATAATCTAAGCCCTCCATTTAAAAACCAGAGATTGTCCAATTGGATAAAAAGAGCAAGACCTCACTATATGCTGCCTACAAGAAACCTACTTTATACGTAAATAAGAAAAGAGTTCAAAAGTAAAAAGAATGGGAAAGATATACCATTTTAACACTAATCAAAAGAAAGTTGGGAGTGGCTACATTAATATTAGAAAAAAAGTAAATTTCAGAGCAAAGAATATTACGAAGTATAAAGAAGGTTGTTTTGTAATGATAAAGGTGTCAGTTTGTCAAAAGGACATTGCAATTCTAAATATTTGTGTACTCAATAAGAAAGCTTAGAAATACATGATATAAAAATTAATAGAACTATAAGAAGTAGGAAAATCCACAATTAGTCAGAGATTTCAGCCTCACTCCCTCGGTAATCAATAGACTGTACAGATGGAAAACCAGTTATTAACTGGAAGATTTGAAGAACATTATGAATGACCTTACCTAGTTGATGTTTATAGAACATTCTACCCAATAACAGCAAAATACATATTTTTTTAATGTGAAGAAGGAACAATTTGCTAAGATAGATCAGATTCTGGGCTATAAAACAATTCTCAAAAATTTTTAAAGGATTCATCCATTATCAAGTCTCTTCCCTGACCATGGACGGAATTGAATTTGAAATCAATAACAAAAAGATATCAGAGAAATCCTCAACTATTTGGAAACTAAATAACATAATTTAAATAACCCAGGGGTAAAAGATGGACATTTTCATTTTCCTGATGGTGGCGATCATTTCAGAGGTGTGAACATATGTTAAAACTCATCAGATTATATACTCTAAATGGTATGGTTTAATGTATTTTAATTATATCTCAATAAAGCTGTTAAAAACCAGACATGTACTCAATCAAGGGTTGAGATTTGAAAATAACCACAATTTTTATTGCTTCATTGTGATATTCTTAAGTGAGATTGGCTCTTTTCTTTTGTCTGTTCTTTTCCTTTCCTTTTTTTTTTTTTTTACTGTGTATCAGTGAATAGTACAATGACTTCTAAGTAAGCGGTTTTTTTTAATAGTACAGTTTTGTGTCCTTAGTAAGTGCTAAGGTACCGGCAGTTTTGCATCATCAGTGTAAAGTTAACACAGTAAAATAAGCTAATTTTGCTTTAGTATCATTATAAATATTGATTCAACCTTGCAGACATTCCAAAGGGTCTTGGAGAATCCCCAGGGATCCATGGGTCACATTTTGAAAACTACTGTCTTTTTCTTTTTTTAAGATTTTATTTATTTATTTGAGAGAGGGCCAGAAAGAGAGAGAGCAGGAACAGGGGAGAGGGGCAGAAGGAGAGGGAGAAGCAGGCTCCCCACTGAGCAGGGAGCCCAACGCAGGGCTCTAATCCAGGACCCTGGGATCATGACCTGAGCCGAAGGCAGATGCTTAACTGACTGAGCCACCCAGGTGCCCTGAGAATTACTGTTTTAACAAACTTTCTGGTTATGACTGCATTAGTCTATGGTGGGACTAGCTGTGTGAAAATCCTGCCATGGCAACTGCACGGGGATGATCTTTTACAGCAGTTGGGTCCTTAGTATGTATCACAGTATAGAATCTATTCTCTAATAAAGATGATAACCACTCCACTCGTGGTTAGTGCTGTCACTGCATACACAACAGATTTTTTTCCATGATGAGAAATGGGGCCTGAAGTTTTTTAATTGGATATAATAGTCATGGGAAGAGTGTGAAGAAGGGACAAGTTGCAGCAGGGGAAAAAAAATAGCAGATAAGGGATTTCTGACAATTTCCAGAACGGAAGAGGGGAGAAAAGTAGAATGAGTAAAGGAAAAGGGAAGAAGGATATCTATTTAGTGTATCAGGCACAAGAAAAGATACTAATAAAGAAGGTAGTAGGGACACATAGAGGCCTGAGTCGGATTTGTAGTTTTATGGAGAGTTGTCAGAAGACCTTGCGTGTAAAAAACAGTTTACTAACTAAACTAAATTTGCTTACTAAAATCAGCGTCACTTATTTGTACTAGATGCACCCTGTGGATGCATTTGTGGTGGATGCAGAGAGGTACCGCTCAGATGCCCCTTCAGGGAAGGACTCCTCTCCAGCTGGTGGAGTGCTTTTGGCAGACAGCCTCTAGCTGTCAGCTCGTTTGGCAGCAGAGAGCTGCTTGCAGGAAGTCAGTCCACTGTGATGGGGGTAGAAAGCCCTAGACATTTTGGCTCACCATGTGACAGCTCCGATAGGGCTTTCAGCTCAAGGGCGCCCCACGGGATTGGGTGCGGCTGCGGAGGGGGACCCACTTCCCTGTTAGCCTTTCCCTCTGCCCAGTCCCTTCCCTCCCTCTCCCCGCCTCCGGGGTTTGTCCCAAGGGCACTCCCTGAGACACACCCTGAATGCTAAACTCCGTCTCAGAGTTGGCTTCCTGTGGCTCCCAAACTACAGCAGCATCTATTGACTAAACTGTAACCAAAATTGAAGAAAACTGGAGAGCGCTAGGCAATGGAAAATCATCGTGAAATTATGTGTTAACACTTTAACTCCAAGTGTTTCCTTATTTCTCATTTCGATCTGCTTATACTTAGTGTGATACTACCTTTAACATTTTGTTTCATATCGGTTTGCTATTCCTACCTTCCCTTTCTTTCTTTTTTTTTTTTTAAAGATTTTTAAATTTATTTATTTGACAGAGAGAGACAGTGAGAGCAGGAGCACGAGCAGGGGGAGTGGGAGAGGGAGAAGCAGGCTCCGGGAGAGGGAGAAGCAGGCTTCCCGCGGAGCAGGGAGCCAACCTGATGTGGGGCTAGATCCCAGGACCCAGGGATCATGACCTGAGCTGAAGGCAGACGTTCAACGACTGAGCCACCCAGGCGCCCCCCTACCTTTCCTTTCTTACAGGAATCCTATTGTGGAAAGATAAAAAGGTAACAGGGTAAGAAAAACAATTAGGTGGTTTCTTCCCCACCACTCAGGAAATCCACTATTTCAAGGTTGGCTTAAGCAGCAAGAGAGGAAACATACTGGGAGATGTGGCAGTGGTTTTGTTCTCAATATTATACTAATAGAAAGTTCTGAAGTGGTCTGATTATTAGAAGAACTGCCCCTGAAGGTAATAAAGAATTTAATTTTAAGCCTGAAGATTTTAATTTTTCACTCAGAATTCTGAGACATGAATAGGATTAGTAATTTTGAACATAAACAGGAAAGTAGGTACTCCATCCTGTCTTCCCCTGTAGCTCCAGAGGAGGGCAGAACGGTGGATTCCCAGGCCTGCCCTGTCTTTGAAACTCGCTCTTAAGAGTGTAGGAGACAGAGTGGGTGAGTCTTCTGGCCAACTCCATTACCTTCAGACCTTCCATCTCTGGGAAATAAGTCTGTTTCACTGTCCTTGCTTTGATTTTTCTGGGATCTATATGTTACTAGGAGATGACTCAGGCGGACCACACCCTGATCCTCACTGTCTGGAAGAAAAAGAGGTTGGTGAGGTAATTGTCCTGACAACTTAGACCACATATCTACAGACAAAATTGAGATTTTGTTGTATTTTTTTCTAGGATTATCTTGATAACACTGATCTTCGATGTTACAAAGTAAATACAATTGTGCTTAGGTTTTCTTTTGGGAGGTATGCACTGGAGAAGAGGACTATCTAAAGAGCCGCTGCGAACATTTTCAGATAATCACTTCGACCATCCCTCGCGGTTGGGGAGTTGCCTACACGGCAAGGCAACTATTTGTGAGAAAAAGAAAAGATATGTTGGGCTGTTATAAAGGAAATACTTTGAGGGTTTCTAGTTCAGGCTTTGTGCAGGGGGAGTCTCAGTTTGCTCATCTGTAAAATGGGGTTAATACCTACCCCACGTGGTTATGAAGATTACAGAAGGGACGTCAGAAGAGCCAGGCACCTAGGACAGAGCCTGGTACAGAAGTATTCAGTAAACGTCGATTCCCTGTGGGAAAACACTTCATAACCACACAGGGTCTGATGAACCCTCTCTCCCCTTTCAATTAATTCCCAGTTACACGGTCCTGGGGATCATAAAAAATGCCTCTTCCCTGTCTCTCCTCTCCAGGACAAGGAAGTGGCCCGCTCCCGTCCCTCGGTTCCGAAGCTTCTGCCTCCCAGGACAGCCCAGTCCCCCGGGGTGCGAAGGTCGAGGGTGGGGGGAGGAGAGCTGCGTCCTCGGCCTGCGCAGCGCACTGGGGACCCGGAGGCGATGGGGAGGCGGGCGCAGCCGACCCAAGGGTGGAGAAGGGGGACGGCGAAGGACGCGCGTTCCCGGGCTCGTGACCGCCGGCGGCCAGGGGAGCCGGCGCGCAGACAGCCTCGGAGATGGCAGGCGACGGGGACCGGCGCGTCATGGACACCCTCCACCTGCTGCTGCTGGTGGCCGCCCTGCCCCTGGCGGCCCGGGGGGTCAGACACCGAGGCTCGGCGGACTGGATCCAGGAGAAGGTGAGCGGCTGCCGCTGCGTGACTCTACCTGCGCTGCTGGTGCGGCGTGCGGGCACCCGGGGTCGGGAGATCCCACCTTGGCAGGGTGGGAGGCGGGCAGAGCCGCGCTCGCCGGCCCAGGCAGCGGTGCCGGCAAAGGGCACCCGGAGGAATCCGGGCTCTGCCTCCTCGTCGGGGTGCCTCACTGGCCCGGGGGCTGCTTTGGAGACGCCACGGGAGCAGAGTGATGTCACCAGCCTCCCCTCGGCTGCGGTCTGATGCGGGTAGCGATAGGCACAGGAAGTGTGTCTAGCCGGCGGCGCCCGAGCGCGGAGGTGGGGGCGCTTCGCGGCGCCGCCGCCCACTCGGGACCCCAGAGGCCAGCGGTCGCGGCGCTTGGCGGCCGCGGGGGTGCCGGGCGCGCGGGGTGTGTGTGTGTGTGTGCCCAGCGCTCCCCCACCGCTGCATCCGCGGACGCCCTTGAGACGTTGGAGTTTCCATGCAGTCTCGGGACGGATGTGTGTTACGGTTTGCTTTAGGTTTTTAAGCGCAGCTGCTCTAACTGGAGACCAGCTTCACTTTAAAATATTTTTTTCTTAAAAGAGAATAAATGCAGTTGTCAGAGCGATGGATCTAGCTGTAAGTGGAAATTCATATAAAGAACTTAGGTTGCAGGTTTCCTCTCTGTGAAGTAAATAGGTTCAAAGTTATTTCCTTTTTCTTGTGTAACAGTTTTGAATTCAGGACATTGCTAGGGAATTATGCATACGTTAATGGTATTGGAGTAAAATGGTATGCTTTTAAAAATACTAAGAAAAGCAGTAAAGGGTTGTGAACTTTGACAGTGTTGTGGAACAGATCTTTTAAATGCTTACGGTATGCTTGTATTTCCTCACACGGTGGGAAAACAGGGCACACTGGTGAATGTACCGGCCCTGTCCGGGTCACATGCAGACTCGCACGCAACCACCCGCATGTGTATGTGAATGGCCCACTTCGGTTCTCTGTGTTGTTTCCTTTGCTTCACCGTTTAGACGCTACAACGTGCCCCTGCTTACAGGTGGAGACTACCAGCCACAGGGACCCTGGAGAGGATGTGGGAAGGCAACTCAAGAATAACTGCATTAGAAGAAAAACTTTCCATGGGCGTTCAGTAGGAGTAACATCCTTTAAGGGACATTGAGTCCCATACTTAAGTCCTTTTCTTCTCCACTTCACCCTTAGTACCTTCCTGGTCAGAAATTGGGAAGGGGGCATTAATAACCAGAATATGGAGCCACACCAAATGTGTCTTTCTGATTCATCTAAATGGGTGAATAAGTAAGATGGGAACTGTTTGAATGAGCTGTTCTTTAGGAATCATTTGTAGGCAAGATGCATTTGTAGGTGGGAGAAGGTGTTGGATTCTGGACACGTTTTGAACTAATGAGAACTTAACTTTGGAGAAAAGTCTTTTAAAGCATGAATCCCTTTTATATTTATTTTAAGAAGCTTCTAGTCACTGTTCTACTAGAAAACTGGATGCTTTCAAATGCCATAAGCAAATGAAGCGAATGGCAAAATCAGCCATGACAATTCCCAATTTCTGGTCCCCTCCTCCCGTATTCTGTAGACCTGCAGGTGGCTGGTACAGTTTGCAGCCTGGGAAATGAATTGGTCCATACTAAAATACATGCCTTCCTGCTATATTCGGCATTTAATTATATTAGTCATTGAGGTACACTGGTCTGCCAAAAGCTGAGGTTTAGTAAAGAAAACATTGATTCTGAATCTGTTTTCTTTATTTTGAACCAAAAATGTGTCTCTTTCAGTGGCATCTAGAACGTAAAAACTACTTGATGGTTGAGTTCCGAGGACTGTGATTTGGCTATTTGAAATCTGCAGACATTTTCCCATAGAAGCAGTAATGTAAATGGTTAGATTCTCAGGGTGGCCTACAGGTGTATATTTAGAGGCATTGGCATCTGAGCACCAGGACTCTTATATACAATCAACCTCACAGTGCCCCTGGGGGGAGGGGAGATTCATCCCCAATTTACCCCTGACCACTCCTACACCGGTGAACTGAAGAGCTTTCCTCTGTCTTCCTCCACTCTCTTCTCCAAGGTAAATGAGTCCTGGCTGGTGGTGTAGGAAACAGTGTTCAGTTAGTGAAGGAGGGTGGGACTGGTGGGAGGGTTGGGGGGGCCAGAGCAAGAGCATATTTCTCTTTTTCTGGGTTATAGTGGACCCTAAATAGAATTTCAAAATAGATAGTTTGTTTCTGGAAACTTCTCTCCTATTTCTCCCCTTTCCTGATCTCCCTCTTGGAGCTTGAAGGTTGTTATTCTGGGGGTTGACCATATTCCCAAACTACTTCTCTGGAATCCTGTCCCAACTTTGATCTTCAACCCTGTTTCTTTGGTACAGATCCATTCCTTTGGTACAACCTTGTCAACTGGCTATTAAAAAGAATCTCATTACATCGGCCCTCTCTTAGGTGTGAGAGACTGATAGGAAGATGACTGTTAGGAAGTTTGCATTATTTTTTTAAAGGAAGCTATTAGTTAAAAAGTATGGCTTCTATGGAAGTCTCCCAATTATAAAGTTAGCATGCTTATTTTAGAAAATTAGGAAAATACAGAAAAGTAAAAGAAAACTATTGTCAACCATAGTCCCGCATTCAGAGATAATTGCTGTTAACCATTTTGGTATTTTTATTCCTAGTTCCTCTCTCTTTCTCTCTCTCTCTCCTTTCTTTCTATACATATATATATATCATATTCATATGCACACACATACACGTGTATATATGATGTGTATTTTTATTTATAGAAATGGATAACAATTATACCAATCTTGTAGGTTTTTATGAGAATAGAGCTATCCATGTAAAGCACTTAGCACCATGCTGCCCTATAGTAAATGCTCAATAAAGACTAATTGTTTATTTTTTAAAATAACACACATGAATAGTTCTTTCATACTAGAGATTATGCTGCATATATGGTTTTATATTTTATTAAGTCACTTAAAAGTATGAGTATCTCCTTGAGCCAGTAAAATTCACTGAAATCATCACTTGATGATTGCAAAATCATCCATATTCTATAATTTATCCTCTTGTTGTTGGATATTTAGGTTGTTTCCAAACTTGCTCTTTCATAAAGTTGGGAACCAATGTATTTTAATTGGTAGGATTTTCCTTTATTGTAACAAAGGTGAACATTTCAAGTCATATTGGATGTGGAGGGGCAGATTTTTTGAACAGAGGAACCATATATGGGAGGTTTGGCCTCCCCTAGGGGTCTCTCTCTGGGATCATCTCTGCACGCTGTTACTGCTGTCTTCAGCACTTCCCATTGTTCTGCTTCTGGAGTTACACATATTCTGAAAGTTTTTAGGGTTCCCCTCTTCCATGGTTTTAAAAGTCCTTAACCATTCACCGTTTTACCCACCTTGATTCTTAGGGAAACAGCAATGGAGACTCCAAGGCAGGCATGAGGAGGTCAGTGGTAGGCAGGGCATTGGTGGGGGGAGAAAGACAAAATGTGCCATTTTTGAGCTTCTACCACCTGGCGAGTAAGTACTATGACGTCCTTACAGATCATTAAGCCTTTCCTAGTCACAGCCAGTAAGTCAGGGACCTGGGATTTGACTCTGAATTGTCAGTTCAAAGCCTACACTGCTTTTCTTTTAGGTAGAGGACTCCTTGTGTTGAAAGAAGACAGAACTTTATCTTATTCAGTTCTCAACTTTTCCACAACTGCATTTGTCGTGTCAGAGGCATCGGACACACGGAAGGGATTTCTGTAAATGCTGGCTGGGTTGAACCTACCGGTAGACACAGGAGTGAATCTGAGTGCTGTCTAGGAGACACTCAAATGGGGTGAGAACTGGAATTGAAATTGCTGGGCTTCTATAATGATCTCCCTTTAAGTCAATGGCATGGGACCTCAAATCCCCTTGCAAGTGGGGCCAACTCTACAAATTATGTAATTAAAACCCTCTTTGGCCTGGCACCGTCTGATTAGTCTAGAGGAGATGTTTCAGGATATCTGGTTCACACTTCTCTAGCTAAGAGAGTCTTGTCACCCAAAGCAGACTTATTGTCCTTTCTGCCTGGCTGAACAGACAAGGCAGGGGCTGTAATAGAGACTCATTCCTCTGAGAATGCCTATACCAAAGAAACTTGTCTATGTGCCTTTTAAGTGAAATAAGCCTAGACTAACTTGGGGTTTGCATTTAACACTGGGCTCAACACTGTTTTTGCCTCATTGACTTTCCTCATGTCCAGCCCACACTTTCTTTCCAGGTTTCTCCTCTCACTCTTTCCTCTTCTCTCCACATAGATTTTTATATTTCCTGGGTTATGAGAGTGAGGCTCCATGAAAGCTGATTGGGCACCATTTTGGTTGGAAGAGTCCAGTGCTTTTCTGTACAAGGCTTTAATGACTAGGAAGGCTTAAATAATTAACGGAGTGTGGTAGTTTCCCCTTCTCTGTCCTTCACTGACTGGGAAGCTTTTATTTGTATGGTTTTACGGGAGCATCTTTCCTTCCAGGAGGGCAGGGAGAAGGGGGCTCTTTACTGAATCAAGTTGATTAAATGGTTGAGCCCAGGAGATTGAGGAGTAACACATGTAACTCTGGGTATTGAGAAGCATCAGTCAATGGGCCTGTCTGCTGCACTTACCCTTCATTCTTCCACCAAGCAGTTTTTGGTGCTATTTCTCAACTATATTTCATCTACTGTATCTGTTACGGCTGGCAGTGCTGGAGGGTTATTTGTCTTGTTCCTGTTCTTTCTTAAATCTCTTAAGAACTCTTTCATACATTGCCATAAATTGCCTGTTTAAACATGAGCTTGATTTCCTCCCACCGTGGACATGCAGTGAAGGACCTGGTTCACAGGACCCAGGGAGGCTCTGGGATGGAGTAATGGACACTAAACAGAAAAGGAGTCACTGGTCAGACAGCCTTCCTGACACAACAGGTCTCGGTTGTCACAGAGACATTAAAAGAGAGCAAAGACACCAAAATTGAATCACAGCCCTTTCTAGCCCTTTGCAGCAGGTAGCTTCTCGTTTCTCCTGTCTTTATAATTGCTTGGACATTTAACTGATTTGATATTTTTATTTTTTTTTATTTATTTATTTTTTTTAAAGATTTTATTTATTCATGAGAGACAGAGAGAGAGAGAGAAGCAGAGGGAGAAGCAGGCTCCCAAGGAGCAGGGAGCCTGATGCGGGACTCGATCCCAGGACCCCGGGATCATGACCTGAGCCGAAGGCAGACGCTTAACCATCTGAGCCACCCAGGCGCCCTGATTTGATATTTTTAATGCTCATTTTCCTTTATTATTATGTGTAGACACAGACTTAGTGAAGACAATTTCAGAGAGACCTTTCATCTGTCAATTCCTTATTTGATGACCACACCCAATATTGACTGAGTACTCAGTACGCCCCGGGGTGCCACGTGGCTGCAGGAGGGGCTAGGATATAAAGACAGTCCTTGCCCTCGAAATCAGATGTTAAACAAGTCAACACACCAGAAAGTGGTCTCCAAGTCATAACCTGAGTAAGCAGGAGAGTCAGGTGAAGAGGGAGGAAAAAGCCTGCAAGCTGGAAGTCACCGCAGGCGCAAATGCTGTGACAGGGCAGAGTCTCCCACTGCTTTGGGACTGGGAGGGAGGCCAGGGCGACTGAAGCAGGGTGCACTGGGGCAAGTGGCCCTGCCTGGGGGCGGCGAGGCAGCAGGAAAGACCAGACGGGCTCCTGTCGGCCTGCTTAAGTAGTAATTAACCATAGATGTCATCCCACTTCTTGCCTCCAGTTCCTTCTTCGTCCTTTCACATTTCTGTTGTTTTGTCTGTTAGAGTCAGCTTTCTTCTCAAAGTGCTGTTTGAGAGCTAACTTAAGGACTGAGATCCTGAATGTAGCAAGGAATTTAAAGGCTGCCGTGACAAATTTATGCAGGAAATATATTTAAAAATATATTATGAGTAAACAAAGACAAACCTTAAAAGGTTCAGCACAGCATTCACATTTGGGATTACCATCCAGGGTAATGAGGCAGAGAGGCAGGGAGGCAGAGCAGAAGGGCACGGGACTGGGAATCCACAGAATCCAGATATTTTCATTGACTTACCTGGAGCTCTCCTACCACCTTGGGAAAATCATCTGGTCTCTATGAACCTCAGTTTCCACTGACATAAATCCAGGAGGTTGGACTAGATCATCTCTAAGTTGTCTTTTCAGCTCCAAATTCTATACTTCTTTTGTGTTTGATAGAAGGTAACAGAATGACAACTTGTTGAATGTTTACTATGACTGCTTACATCTATTAGCTCACTTAATTATAATTACTCTAGGAAGTAGGTGATATTGCCTCCATTTTACAGATGAGGAAATTGAGCCTTAAAGAGGTTAAGTAACCTCCCAGCGTTACAGCTAGTGAGTGGTGGGGGGCTGAGTTGAGAGTGTGTGTCTGTACCCACAGCCCATGCTCTTTGCATGATCACCCCAGAGGGTAACGTTGAGACATAGCAAAAGGTAGATGAGTGTAAGGCATTGGGCCGTTAGCATTCTTTAATTCCACAGTTTCTCACTAGCTACATGGAGTGAAAATACCTATGTGATTACTGAGATACATACAGCACCAACATGGGAGCTGGGAAGAGCTGGGAAGTAGACAGGGCTCCTCCAGCTTCTGTTTCGCATTCCAAAGAACTTACTATCCTTTCATTACCTTCATCATTCCCCTTAGGGAAGAAATCAGCTGATCATCATGCACTTCCCTGTGGGAAGAGTAACACCTTCCAACACTGAGTGTCTGATAAACATGCAATGAATGAATGATTAATCACCAGAAAATACAGCATGTATAAAGTCATATCCAAAATACAAATTTGATTTTTATGTTTATTTTGGTCTTTAAGTTAAGGTTAACTCAGCTAATAGGTAAATGTTTCTAAGAGTGTGAGTGTTAATAGAATTTTAAAATAATTTTAACTGAAGATAAAAAGTGTACTATCTAGTGGGTTATGGACTCATCAAACTCTGGCTGCAAGGAATTTCAACGATCATCTAGTTTAGAGCTGTCCAATAAAATTATATGATGAGAAGCACGTATGTAATTTTAGGTTCTCTAGTAGCTGCATTAAAAAAGTAAAAAGCAATAGGTGAAATTAATTTTAATGTGTTTTATGTAACTCAATATATGAAATTTCAATATGTAATCACCATAAGACTTATTAATGGGATTTTTTTCTTTTTTTTTAATTATTCAAAGTCTTTGAAATCTAATGTGAATATTACACTTAGAGCCCCTCTCAATTCAACTAGCTACATTTCAAGAGCTTAGTGGTCATATGTGGCTAGTGGCAACCATATTGGACAGTGAAGATGTAGCTCAAATTCCTTTATTAGTTTTTTTCAGGGGAATGAGAAGTTAAGGGACCTACCCAAAGTCATACAACCTATAAACGACAGCCAGACACTCCAAGACAGTGCTTCTTCTATAATGCCACATTGCCTTTTATAAAGTCATTGTGCTAACAAAGTATAATTGTTCTGTTGGCTGCAGTTTTGTAAATGTTGGGTTTTCTTAAGAATAGGAGATCAATAATTGATATTTTAAATCTTAGTTTTACAAAGCACTTGTACTAAAATGATTAAAAGTTACACAGGAAGTGCCAAATACTAATTCTCAGGTTCAACGCATTACGTTCATTTTGTTTTTAAAATAAGCTGCCAAGGGTGGCTCAGGAGGTTAAGCGGCTGCCTTCGGTTCAGGTCATGATCCCAGGGTCCTGGGCCCCACGTCAGGCTCCCTGCTCAGCGGAGAGCATGCTTTTTCCTCTCCCTCTCCCTGCTGTTCTGCCTGCTTGTGCTCTCTTTCTCTCTC
This sequence comes from Eumetopias jubatus, assembly GCF_037043125.1. Taxonomy (NCBI): domain Eukaryota; kingdom Metazoa; phylum Chordata; class Mammalia; order Carnivora; family Otariidae; genus Eumetopias; species Eumetopias jubatus. Next base: position 30,890,621 of record NW_028274815.1, read on the forward strand.
TCTGTCAAATAAATACATAAAATCTTTAAAAAAAAATAAAAAATAAAAAAATAAAATAAAATAAGCTGCCAAAACAGTGTAACTTTCTAGATCTGAGGGGCCAGTTTTAGAGTTGAGTAGTTTAATTTGCTTTATGACATAAGAGCTCTCTTTTCAGTCTGAGGTTCAAAGGAAATAGTTCTCTATTGCAAATGTCTCAGGGTTAAATCTTGACTATTTTATGAAGTGATAGCCAGTTAAATGATGTTATTCAATCCTCAGTATTATCACCAACCAGCCATTTTGAACTCATCATCTCTTCGACAAGTTGCAGAAGGCACCAATATTTCTGAAATGTGGGAAAACGACTTACAACCATTGCTGATAGAGCGCTATCCCGGATCCCCTGGAAGCTATGCTGCTCGCCAGGTAAGGATGCAGCCCACACACCTGAAGGTTGTTGAACACTTTGCTTTCACATGAGAGATATGACACATGTCCCAAGTTCTGAGTTGTCTGATATTCAGATCTGTCATCTCATCTTATTATTCACCAAAATAAGCCACTCAGACAATCAAACAACTGAGAGTGAATGCCTGTTCTGAGCTGAGTGCTACATGTTAATCTAAATCAATTCATGTGTGCAATCTCTGTTGGGGTACAGTAGGAGATAACGTACTAAGTATTCAACTCCTGGTCATTTCTATAACACACCCCTAGGCACCCAACCATGTTTTCTTGGACCCTAACCCCCCCAAACAGCCCTAGGAGGTTCTTGCCTGAAAATTCTGGGCCAAGGGTGAGTTACTGTCCTATCAGGGCCTTCATTCCTCGTGGGAAATTGTATTCTCCCTGGGGGGAAAGTTGAGATCAGTGATAAGCTACTTGCACCAGTGTGGTGCTTCTGAAACTTCCGGCTCTAACCCTTGTTAAAAAAAAAAAATAGTAAAAATTTTTAAAAAAATTACATTTTATACACACAAAATAAAAATAGATTTAAATGACACAAAAGTCTCATGAAAAAAATCCGCACTCTTCTTACCTGTGTTACCTGGGATTTACTCTGATATTGTTAATTCTACTTTACTAGCTGTTTTGTTTTGTTTTTTAATGCTGGTCATGACCCAGTGAACTGATTTCAAGATCCACTGATTTTACCATTGCAGTTTGAAAGACGCTGCTGTAGAGAGTAAATTAAACTATAGCTGGGCTAGACCTTGAATGTCTCTGCCTCCTTGGTGCCAGTCCAAAGTGATCTGATATCCTACCTCTGAATGACTGTTTTTTTTTTTTCAAAATAGCCCCATTTCAAGGGGCAGCTCGAGAAAAATGGGGAGTGACCGGCCCCTCAAATCCTCCTCTGAGAGTACTCCACCTGCCTAATTCTCCAGGCCAAAAGACCTTGGCACCCCACTTCTGTGCTAGAGTGACACCTGCAAGGCCCAGCAACACAGCTGTTGGGCTCATCCTTTGTGCCCAGTGTATGGCTCCTGCCTTTCTTGTCTAGCCCAGATAGTCATTGTTGTTGCTCCATTAGGCTCCTGTTTCTCCTAAGAAATTAGACAGTGGAGACCCAAAGAGCACCTTAGTTCTTTCTAACCTTTAGGCAGAGTGAGGAATAATAATGATGATGGCTGACTTTCATGGAGAACTGTTTTTTTTTGTCAAGCACTTTATGGAGTTCTTTGCATGGATTTTCTCATTCGGTCCTGACAACAGTGCTCTCATGTGGGTACTATTATTATCATAGTGCTACAGATCGAAAAGGCACATGAGTTACATGAGTTAACTTTTTCGGACTTATACACATAGTAGTGATGAGACCAGAATTTGGATCCAAGTCTGCTTGACTTCACTATCTCTAAAGAGCAGTGGCTAGGAGGAACCAACTCTGGAGTATGTGTTCACAGTCTCCAGCTTTGGATCTTCTCTTGCCTGAGGTGGAGAGTGAGACACATACCATTCATTTCAGTGATATTCCCTGGGCCTTAGCTCCCGAGCATTTTCTTTTCTTTTCTTTCTTTTTTTTTTCCTGAGCATTTCTTAAAGGAAGCTCAGGATGCTTATGGGGACTTTCCAAAATCGTCAGTTCCTCACTAGAAAAAAAAAAAATTAGGTCTGTAGATTCACTCATTCAATTCAACTTTTTTCATTTCCCCATACCATTTGATCAGAAGGCTCTATATACCCAGAAACATTTATGAATACTTCAGACCTGAGGGTCCTTGCCTGCAGGCTTTAGAAATCCATAAACTCAACAAATATCGCTATTTGGATCTGTATTTAGCTTTCAACAGAATATATAGCATAAATAATACACATAGACACTGTTGTGATTAAAAAATACATTAAATTGACTGAACCCATGACACTTTCCATGCCGTATGGGGTGGAGGCAAATGAGAAGTTTATTGACAGTATTTTGGAATGTGCTGGGACCTGTTTGCTGGGCTGCTTATGCATTTTCTAGCTCACGTGGCAGTAATCTGAACAGGATGGTTATGATAGAAATGTCACTTAGAGATTCAATTTTGTAATTTTTCAAGAAGAAAATCACCATGAATATTTAGAGAGCTGTCCCCTAAGCTGTGGAAGATAAAATGTTTCCGCTTTAGAAGATGAGGTACATGACATTTAGGTTATGATGAGGGAGTTATGCTAATGGACTCCATTTGACCAGGATCAGTACCTGTCACTCAGAACTAAGTTCAAACACGAATGGTGGAAAATCTACTTTTTTTCCTGAGACCTTGTTGAGCACCTGATTAGATGTTTTATCATTTATAGAGTTTCGGGGTTATAACTAGAGAAGACTCTCAAATCTAAAGATACGTGGGCTTGGTATAAAGTTGATTATTGTGTTGACCTTTGCAGTTATCAATAAAGATATGCTTTGCTATAGATTCTTTTTCAAAGAATAATATGGGAACAATGTCCCATAGTCTTCATTTTTTTAAGGGGGGTGCAAATTGTGAGGAAAAAGAGAGAATCCCAAGTAGACTCCATGCTGAGTGCAGAGCGCAATGCGAGGGCTCGATCTCACAACCCTGAGATCATGACCTGAGCCAAAATCAAGAGTCAGATACTTAACCAACTGAGCCACCCAGGCACCCTCCATAGTCTCCATTTTTATTGCCCTGATCAATAAGCCTAAAGATACCTATTGGATTTTTAGAATGTATGTTTTTAGGAGAGATTTTATTTGTAAAATAAATAGTTTGAGTGAAATTTTGGGGTATTTCAGTGACTTCTCTCTGAGCTAGGAATAAAAAATGGTTTAAAAATCAGGATGATAAAATCTCACTAAGGAGCAAGCCAGAAACTTTGCCTACCAGAGGCAAGCTAGAAACCTCAGGGCTAAAACCCCCTATAGATGAACAGTACATCTGAGAAGCTGAAGCTGGGCTTCTTTAGCTGAAAGTGTGGATATCCCTGGGTTAAGGGTCTTGGGCAGAGAGTGTTCATCGTGGAGCTGGAGAGACTTGTATGTGTACCATCCAAGAAGGAATAGGTACCCTGAAGTCCCCAGTGGCAGAATTCAGCGTCCTGACAATGATCTGTTTGTAGACTTTGTGCAAATACTGTAGAATCTGCTTCCTCCAAACAAACAAACCTGGTCTACTACTATCATTGTTTCTTGGAACCTGGAAATGAGAATTTAAATGAAATTAAATTAGACCCAGGATCATTCACTAATGTTAACCTAAAATGCCCAGGCCTGCCCCCCATGCTGGAAGTAGAATGTCATATTTATGTCTATCTTTCTCTCTTTTCCTCTCTCACTCTCTGTCTCTCTCCTTGTCTCTACCTTTATCCTTTTTGGCTCTATGCAATGTTTGTCTATCTCTGTCTGCATCTCTCTCTGTCTCTATCTATCCATCTCTATCTCTCTTCATCTTTCTTTTTCTCCCTTCTCCACTCCAAAAAATAAATCAGTAATAATCCAAAATACAATCTATATCCTAAACTGCATTTTGCACTCCTGGTGGGCTTGAGTTCTTTCTACCTGGCTTCAGGAAGCACTCCCTGCTTAGGGCATTCTAGTGAGCAGAACAGTAATTTTGGGAGCCTACTCTAGAGAATTGTAGTGGGAACTTGCAGACTAAGGCTGAAAGCCAAAAGCACAGCAAGGGATATTGGTGACCTAATTAGGGTATGGAGCCAATTCGATTGTTTATAAAGAAATTCGTTGCTAAGATAATTAAATATTTATACTGCATAAAAAAAGTTTGCTTCAGGGAGAACCCTTCTGGGGGCATTTGCTGATGCTTTTGTGGATTTTAGTGTCAACATAAGGTATCAGAAATTATGTCCACAACCTGTTTAGGAGTTGAGAAATGAGTTTGTGTGTGAGACCTTAGCTGAACAAAGCTAACAGATATATATTTTTTTAAATCTCAATTCATTTTTGTAAGCATACAGGCTGCTATTGGTTTTGGAGTAGTTCATCATCTGGATACCAGATGTTCTGGAGTATATGCCTTTTTTTTTTTTTTTAAGATGACCCTTTTTATGGAAAAAAATTTCTTTTCCTTGAATTCTAGGAATAACTATTTTCATATTCTGTGGAAAGCTTATCTGAGGTGCACAGTGATTTCTCTCTATTCAAACTACCAATGTTTGGTATCTAATTTTATGTATTCCCCCTGAGACTAATTTATTAGTTATAATCAGCCCATATTTAGTGATAGCTTACTGTGAGCAAAGCCCAGTATTAAGAATTGTGGATGAAAACAAAGCAAATGAGATGTGAACGACGATTTCAAAAAGGTTAGAAACATTTCCTTTTTATTACTTAAAAAAAGAACTTGTAAACTTGAAATCAAAAAGGTAAGGGACTGCATACACATACTATTGTGGCCAAAGTCCACCACACTAAAGAAAGCAGGGAGTGAGAATCAGGAGACTGTTTGTTTATTTGGCTTTTGCGGGGTTTAGTGGAGAATCACTGTCCTCTCTCTGGTTTAGTTAGTTTCCTGGAAGCTTCCTGCCACAGTTTTTCCAAAGCCTTTGCCTTTGTGTCATGTCACATTAGTTATGACAGGCCACACAAGAGTTGGCTATGCTGGAAAATCTTATAATTCCTTGGTAGGGGGGAGCCCCCAAAAAACAAACAAACAAAAAAGACAAAACCCTTCCATTCTTTTCCAGTTATTATGAGTTATTTGTTTATCACTTCAAAGTCCATCCCTACTGGATGTTAATTGTGGAACAAATTGCCAGTTCTGGCGATGGTTAGTTTTTCATTTGATGTTTTCCACCAGTCCTTTCAGGCAAACTTACAAAGACGTATGCAATATTTCAACATAAAATAAAATAAATGAAACCTACTGAGAAAAATGAGGTGAAGGGAAAATGGAGGTGGGAAAGGGCGAGGGAACAGCAGTTAGCTCACCGTAGCTCCTCACACCATGCATTCTAGACTCTTCAGGAAGACACTGCCAGACTCAGAAGCAGTGTTTCTTTTCCATCTGCAACCTATCAGCTACCATTTGCTGTTCTTGCCCTCAGAGAGCTGAGGGTAGGAGTTGAGACCTATAGGATCTTAGCATATCTGACTTCTCAAAATGTCTTCTCATCCTCCTAGAAATATTGCAAGTGGACTTTAATACGTACTGAATTCTACTGACACGTAGAAATGACCCTGCTTTATTGTTAAATGAGAACAGCAAGGGGCAGAATAATGTGTAATGTAGGTTCTATTCCTATAAAAGCATGTACCCCTTCACCAATTACATGTTTGTGTGCTAGTATATGTTCATATAAACAATAAGAATAGTGTGGAAAGATATACATTAGACTAATGGGGCGCCTGGGTGGCTCAGTTGGTTAAGCGTCTGCCTTCAGCTCAGGTCATGGTCTCATGGTCTCAGGATTCTAGGATTGAGCCCCAATGTCAGGCTTCTTGCTCAGTAGGGAGCCTGCTTCTCCCTCTCCCTCTGCCCCTCCTCACTCTCTTTCTCTCTCTCTCAAATAAACAAATAAAATCTTAAAAAAAGAGAAAGATACACATCAGACTATTAACATTGGTTAAGACTAACAATTGATTAGGATTGCTTTGCAGGGCGACAGTTAGGGGAGAGGGAGAGGGATAGCTTTTCCTTTAATCATCCTTGCTATTAATTCTGTAACCATGTGTTGCGCTTTTAACTTGAAAGGCATCACACAAAATTAAAAAATATATATATTTATATAGTTAACCAGTGGAAACTGTCCAGATCTGAAATTTTGGTTTTTCTTTTGATCAGCACATCATGCAGAGAATTCAGAGACTTCAAGCTGACTGGGTCTTGGAAGTAGACACCTTCTTGAGCCAGACACCCTATGGGTACCGGTCTTTCTCAAATATCATCAGCACCCTCAATCCCAGTGCTAAGCGACACCTGGTCCTCGCCTGTCACTACGACTCCAAGTATTTTCACCCTTGGGACAACCAGGTGTTTGTGGGAGCCACTGATTCAGCCGTGCCATGCGCAATGATGTTGGAACTTGCCCGTGCCTTAGACAAGCAACTCCTTTCCTTGGAGGTATTTGTTTCCTCCTCGTAGATTCTTGGGATAAAACACATTAGAAGAACTCAGAGTGAATTCTAGAATCCGTGGTGGGGGGGTAGTAAGAAGGCCATTTAGAAATGTAGACTTTCAGGACACTTTGTGCTAATTTGTTGCAAAATGATGTGAGGTTGAATGAATATTAATTGGAAGATTACACTATGATACGCGAAAGTGAATTTATTCACTGGCACTTGATTGCTTAATTTGGCATACATATTAAATGAAATACTGCATTTCTTTGCCAAAAATGAAGCAGGTGGACGTTTGGTACAGGCGTATGTATGAGAAGTATGTTTTTTTCCTCTTGTTTCTGTAGCCACGAAACATCACAACCTTCTAATCTGAGAGATGTGGCTCTTGAGTTGGGGGGAGGGGGCCGCTGTAAAGTGGTGCTAAGAGTGGGTAATTCAGACATATCAAGATGAAAAGCATGCAGCAGAAATGCATTATTGTTATTATCTGTGAATCTCGGCTCAATTTTATGTAGCATAGTAGAGCTTTTGTTATGTTCTCAGTTCAAAATACTTCTGGGACTCTCAGATGTTATTTCAGTCCCTGTTCTTAAGGGTATATTGGAAAAAAGTGCTAAGCTAGATGAAGACATTTTGTTCAGATATCACCCATAACCAAGTAAACACAACAAAGCAAAACCAAAAATCTTGGTTCGCAGGCAACAAATACCTTTTTTTCCCCCTCAGAGCTTTATGAAGGGGCCAGCCTTTGCTACAATGGGGGTAAAGAAGTAAAAGGTTTATCTTGTAATGGAAGTAGTAGAGATATTGGATCTATTTTTGCTGGATATGCTGAACTTGAAGAAAGCAAGAATTGTTTGTAACCTCTCCGCATCCTTTTCACCATTTTTTTGTTTTGTTTTGTTTCTTGAACCTTCTGTAATGTCTTTGTCTCATTCTCTGCTCTGCTTTCAACTAATACCTTTCCCCAGCAATTGGGTGAGAGAGTTCAGAAGCTGATTATAAAGGTCTAATTTTTCATGTTTGCATTCTAGGGTAAGGACTTTAAGTGAAAGGCATAGTCTGTGTAGTGGGTGTGTTTTCTCTGGGTGAGTTCCTTTGCCTTTTTCCATGTAGTTCATACCTGCTTTTAGTGACTAGAAACAGAAAGGGCTGAATGAGTTGTTGGTTGGACACCCCCATTTTAAAAAATACACATGCATTCTCTTAATTACCTTTTCTCATAGAAGTAGCAGTGATGTGGACAAATAAAAAAAAGGACTAGTTTTAATTGAAATGTGAAGAGTATCAGATTCATTTTTCCAGTCGTATTTTAACTAAACGTGTATTAAGGAGTTGTTTTAAGTTCTTCAGCTGTCATGGATTAGGTAGGTGGTAGTGGAATGTGACGTGGGAGAGGACAGGAGAATAGACTAGCTTATGGCTCCAACTCTGTGCAGCCCTCCAGTGGTAAGATTACAGTTAGACATTCCCATCTTTTGCCTTCCCAGTGTAGCAGGTTCTAGGTTCTCATTCCTTGACTCTGGACTTGGTTGTTTGATTGTCTTGGCCAATGGGATGCTAGTAGATGTGACAAAAACAGAGACTGGAGACGAGCTTGTGGAATGGGGCTTGATTTCTCGTATCTTTGCCATAAGGGCATGCCCTGGTTGGCCCGCTGATCCACTGGGGAGGATAAGACATGTGGAGCAGAGCCAACCTTAATGATGGCATGGTGAGGCAGAGCTCCTCCCACCAAACCCAGTCTAGATCAGTTGTCCCCCAGCTGATCTACAGACTCAGGAGGACACATGAGTGTTGCTTTAAGCCCCTCAGTTTGGGGTGGGTTTTTTTTGGGGGGGTGGGTTTTTATAACTTATTATTGTGGCATTAGCCTCGGATGGGGAAAGACCACAGATAATTCACCTACTTGTTGACCTTGGCAACTAGACATTTATCATAGTACCATGAAGGACTGAAAGACCTTCATAAATCAGGCTACACAGATTTTCCCAGCTCCAAGACTGTTGTTACCAGAAATCGAGGGCCACTGTTATTGTCCTGCTAATCCCGAACAAAACAAAAAGAGCAGGGTGCCTCTTGGGACTCAGGATCATTGTCCACATAGTCTGCTCTTGTCTTAATGATTGGAACAGAAAGTAAACCATTGCACTGAACACTAGAGTCACTCAGCTGTTGAAATTTCAGTGAGGCACCTGAACATTTAAGCCTACAAAGTGTGAAAACTACCTGCTTTTGCTTCTTCCCTAGGCATGAGTGGAATCTCTGGTCCCAGGCAATTTATTCTGCTCTGGCATTTCATTATTATGCTCTTTGGTTTGGAGTTAGAACTTTGGAACCAGTCAAGGCCCTTTAAACGACTGGAAACTTAGCATGTCTCCATTGAAGTATGTACCTTATACCTTTTGTCGATGAGAAAATCTGTTTAATTACTTAGTAGTTATTAAACCCTGAATACGTATGTATTGTACAGACAAACACATCCTGTGCTTAATGCTGTCAGGAGTTATGGAGAGACTCAAGAGTGTAATAAATTATCCTTTTCTTGTCATCTAATTAAGGAGCGGTATTAAAACAATTGCAATGATTAGCATACAGAGATAACTTAGTTTTCAGATGATAAAGACATTTTTTTCCATCTTAGGAAATCACCCTAAATCAGGAAAATTCCATCTTTGAAGAAACTAGGGAACATTGTGTTAATGGGAACCACAATATGAAGACAGAAGGTAAATGGAGAAATGGCAAATGACATATCCAAGTAGAGAGAAGTCATATTCCCCAGAGTGAGGAGGAAATGGAGAAGTCAGTGGTCCCCTGACAGAATCCTGGAGTGGCTCAGGGATTGGTGGAGAAAGTGAGGGAGGTATAAGTGAGGCTGGGGCGGGGGGCAGCATTTATAAGTCTGCACAAAGAGCACTGGGATATGTAGATGAAAATACCAAGTAGGCACCCGATTGCCCCACAGTGAAGCCAACCAATCCGTGTCTCTAATCAATGTTTTAGTACATTATTCTTTATTTTTTTAAAGATTTATTTATTTATTTATTTTTAGAGAGTGGTGGGGAGAGGGGCAGAGGGAGAAAATCTCAAGCAGACTCTCTGCTGAGCACGGAGCCCAATATGGGGCTCAATCCCACGACCTTGTGATCATGACCTGAGCTGAAATCAAGAGTTGGATGCTCAACCAACTGAACCACCCAGGCACTCCTAGTACTTTACTCTTTAATATGAATGAACACAAAGGACGACCAGATATTTGAGGACAGTCTCCAGCATGAAAGAAAGGGAGTAAAACAATATGAATTGAAAAATGAATTCAAAGGAAATAAAGCACAAGGAGCAGGAGATAACTTAAGGGACACTGTTTTAAATATCCTTAGAGATTAAAAAAAAATAAAAAAATAAATATCCTTAGAGAGATAAGATGAGACATGCTGTCCATAACAGATTAGGGAGATCTCAGATTCAGTTCAGTCTGATGGGAGCATATCCCCAGTACTGTGCTGAGGTGGAGAGAGCGAATGGTTGTATATTTTTCTCCAGGCAGGTCTGCTGCATGCAGGCATAAAGTAGGCAGAAAGTTGGTCTAAAGGTTATATTTTTGCCGTGTGAGTTTGACGAAGGCAGAGAGAGGCCAGGGAGTTGAGGATGTATGCAAACGAGTGGTTAGAATGATTGTGGAATTTAAGCTGAATATGGAGTGAAGGACTTCATGGGATTGAAGGACTGTGAACAGGTGAAGGATTCAATAGATCAGGGATTCCAGTGGGGCTGGAGGACTGTAGAGGGTAGGGTACCAGAAGGACTCATGTGAAAAGAGAGGTGACAGTGAAAAGTATAAAATCGATCAGAATCCTACTAGCCCTTCTAAGTTCTGCTCAAATATTGACTCATAATGTCTTCCTTGACACCCCAAGGATTTGACGTCTCATTTTTTTTTAAATTTAGCTTTGTGCAGTGGCAGTATCGTAGCCAATGAGGTTTATCTGAGGCGCGATTATTGCTAATTGAAAACTTTTTTTAAATTTTATTTTAGTCACCATACATTACATCATCAGTTCTTGATGCAGTGTTCCATGATTCATTGTTTGTATATAACACCCAGTGCTCCATGCAGTACGTGCCCTCCTTAATACCCATCACCGGGCTAACCCGTCCCCCCACCCCTCTCCCCTCTAGAACCCTCAGTTTGTTTCTCAGAGTCCATCGTCTCTCATGGTTCATCTCCCCCTCCGATTCCCCCCCCTTCATTTTTCCCTTCCTACTATCTTCTTTTTTTTAACATATAATGTATTATTTGTTTCAGATTGACCTCTCATTCTATCCAATTCCCAGAAAAGTTTTATGTTGCATCTGTGACCCTTGGCACACTTTGTCCTGTTCACATATTTGTATTATCTTTCCTGACCCAAGTGACGTGTAGACTCCTTCAAAAGAGAGGCTGTAATTATTATTCTTTGAGTCCCTGTTGCATTCCTAAGGCAGATCCTTGAACCTAGATTCAGTGAAAAAATTACAGACTCAAATAAAGTGGGAAACAAGGAAGATTTGCAGTTGTTTCAGGTTGTGTTCCCTGGGACACACACTGACATGGAGTTTAGCATTTAGGTCCTTTCTGAGGGAGTAGCCCTGGTTTAAGAGCTGCCGCAAGGAGGGGAGAGAAATGGGATTAGGCAGAGGAAGAAGTCAATCCACCGTTCAGGTTCAACAATAGGCTCAACCAACCCTGGGGAGCTCTGGAGGTGGAATGGTCCTATAGAGCCCGTAGGACCTGCTTAGATCAGTCATTGGATATAGGACACGCCCATGGCTGAGGCAGTCCCTAAAAGGACTAACTGCTGAAGACCTGAAGACAGCTCTCCTGGTGGCAGGGGCAACACACCCTTCTCGAAGGAAACTGGGTGTGTATCACCTTGTCCACAATGACAGTTTCACAGTTTCAAATTTCTCTAAGGAATTAGAAAACATATAAAACTTCTGTATTCAGAGAGAGTGGGGAAAAGTGAAATTTACATGGGTGAAGACCGTGGGAAATGGGATGATTTTTGGAGGTGAAGTGGTACAAAATCCATTTTGGCAATTTTCACCTGCTTTGGTATCTTCCTTTTCTTCGTGGCCTGTCTTTTTGCCAGGTTAATAGGAAACCATGCTGTTTTTTTAAATCCTCACAGTGTTTTTGTTATCTTTTTACTATTCTTTTTTACCAGAATATTCCAGATTCCAAGCCAGATCTCTCACTGCAGCTAATTTTCTTTGATGGGGAAGAGGCTTTACTTCATTGGTCTCTTCGTGATTCTCTGTATGGGTCTCGGCACTTAGCTCCCAAGATGGCATCAACCCCACACCCACCTGGAGCGAAAGACACCAACCAACTGCACGGCATGGTTAGTCTGGGGAATTCTCATGGTGCTGCAGCTGCAGGCTCTGCCTCAAAGGAAAACAAAGCTAGCGCCAATTAAAGACCTAAAAATGCCACGGCATTCTTGGAGCAGAGTGTTTATTATAGAACATTCCTTGGCAGGCATTGGGCTTTTGAGGAATCCCAGAACTAAAAGGAATGATTCTGGGTTAGAAGTTATGTTTGACTGAGCTTAATTAAAATGATGTAAAAAAATCAGATTAAGAAGACATCAGATTCAGTTCGATCCAATGGGAGCACGTTCCCTAGTTCTGTATAGAGATGGTGAGAGCAAATCCCTTCTTTGAGGCCTCTATAAAGCCTGAGGAGGCTGAGGTCTTGGGAACTGGAGTGTGAGTGAGACATGGCATAGGGGATGGGAGTGAAGAATTTCCTTGGTGACCTCAAAAAGTGTTATAATGACTCTGAGTGTATATGTGACATTGTGTCCGATGTGTTTTGGTCTAATTTGTTGCCGTAGGGATGGAAACATTTTTGATGCTGCCTTAAAATCCTGCTCTTATTATCAAGTAATGGGTGCAACACGTGGTTCCATTTTAATTCGCATTTCTGGGCCCATCCCTAGTCCCTCACCTCTCGCTACTCTGTTTTTCTTCCCATGTATGACCTTCACGCAGTCTTACATCCTCACTAACCCCAGCTTGGAACCTCATGCTACCCTTGAAATTTCATTTTACCTTGTGCCTTCATCCATTCCTGCCTTCACCCTACCTGTGAACTGAAAGCCTGTTCCTAACCCCCTCCACGCATCCCTTTCCTTTGCCATATCACTGACCTTCACCCTGTGAGTCCAGATGGCCACATTTCGTGTCCTCTGTGGCTCTAACACATCATGCCGGCATTCCCTCCAACTTGTTGTTTTTTGGCAGCTCATAATGGGGCCGGGGAGTATGGTTGGCTCCTCATTCAGTCCTTTGGCGTAGCTAAAAAGCATTCAGAGGAGGAGAGACCAGGTTGATCAGGAGGAGGAACAAAGTTATTTATCAGTCCAAATATATGAATCCATAATGATGGTTAAGGCCTTTTTTATTCCCCCCCAAAAAACTCTTAGTAGCTTATCCAACCTTGTAAATATAGTCTTATTTCAAACAAACTTATTTTCCCTCAATGAATACATTTAATCATCACTCATGAGCTAATAGGTATTATGTCTTTAGAATCATAGATTCTGTAGGTATTTATCTACTATGTGTCAGGATCTGTGCTACATATCTACCCACATGTTATCTCATTTATATAAATCAGGAGTTCTTAATGTGGGGGTTAGTCTTCAGGGAGTCCTCAAGCCTGCTGATGTTTTATGGCTCAAACGAGAAACACTGGAGTAATTATGGAGACTTATCAGAAGGGGCCTTTAAAAACCAGCAAGTTTGAGCTTCTGGTTTGATGGAAAAGAAAATGGAGATCCAGAGACAGTAGGTCACAGAGCCCGTAGTCAAGCAATATTTCCTTTATGCTGCTTTGAGGAATAAATAGTTACTACCCAAGTGCTTTCCTGTAGGGAGCTCTAACATTTATAGACTATGGATATAAGGACTAATTAGAATGGAACAGAGAGGCTTGGAATCCCATCTGAAATTAAAAGTAAATTTATTCTTTTTTGATCTACAAAATATTATCTAAATGTCCTCTTTCTAATTTATCCTTAATGATATGCTTTTGGGGTTACAGACACAAAAATCTACATTTTGCCATTTGTCCCCATTGCATAAGCAAGATTTTTTAAAAGTTCTTCAAAATATCTCCCTCTCCCACTCCCCCTGCTGTGTTCCCTCTCTCGCTGTGTCTCTCTCTGTGTCAAATAAATAAATAAAATCTTCAAAAAAAGGGGGCGCCTGGGTGGCTCAGTCATTAAGCATCTGCCTTCGGCTCAGGTCACGATCCCAGGGTCCCTGCTGAGCAGGGAGCCTGCTTCTCCCTCTCCCACTCCCCCTGCTTGTGTTCCCCCTCTCACTGTGTCTCTCTCTGTCAAGTAAATAAATACAATCTTAAAAAAAAAGTTCTTCAAAATAATCAGCTTACAATGTTATTAAACCTTTTGTTCACTTATAGAGCTCCCTGGATTATTCTTAATTGTTAAAATGCGGTTAGTTTTGACTGATTGTTTTTTTCCATTGATGAATATGAAACGTGTTTTGGTGACAGGGATTAAACATTTTTTTTTCTCTCTTAGGATTTATTGGTCTTATTGGATTTAATTGGAGCTCCCAACCCAACATTTCTCAATTTTTTTCCCAAATCTGCCAGATGGTTTCATAGACTTGAAGCAATTGGTAAGCACCACTGTCACTAAATAGTCAACTTAGTTCCTTCCTACGGACAAACGCTACATGTTAAAATTTAAAATCTATAACAAAAAAAAAAAGAAAAAAGAAAATTCAAAATCTATGACTTAAATATATGGTTTGAAAATATACTTTGCTGGTTTTTTTTCTTGCTTTACTGATTAGTTTATTGTTCCTATTTATCTTTTTCAGTAGGCCCACTTTATTTCCCTGCATGAGACTACATTTGGAACTGGAAACATACAAGGCTACCTTTAATATTTGCATATCCCTAGCAATGGTTTGAAAATATTTTCTCAGAGTCCTGTGTGCAGTGTATGGAATGCATGTCTAGGGAAAACACTCAGAAAAGCATGCTGGCTATTGATGACTGTTATGATCCTTATGATACCAAAAGGCATTCTTTAATTTTCCTTCTTTTTTTTGTCTCTGTCTTTGTCAACTTCTATTTCCTACCTTGTTCAGACATGATTTTCCTTTAAATCTAGAACCATCTCGATTTTCTAAGGAAGTAAGAGATCGGAATGCAAGAGAAAGCCAGGATCCTTCAAAAGTCATTTAAGGGACAGTGTTGTGTCAGTTAAATGATAGTAGTCTAGTCTAGACCAGGTCAAGCCAGGCCAGACAAAGAAACAAAATAGCTCTGGCTCAAAAGAGAGATGTGGGATTTGGAGAAGGAAAAGGGAAATGACTTCTTTCCTTCATACTTGCACTACTCCTTCCTACCTCGTAACACACACACACACACACACACACACACACACACACACACACACAGCCAATTGGCATCAGGGGGAGATGAAAATGAGATAGATCTTTAATGATAAATGATAAAATCCAGGCCAGAAGACCTGCTTTTGAGGCAAGAAACTTCAGGCTAGGAATTCCTTAGTAGCTACATAAACTTCCTGGAGTGGGATAGAATTGTATTTTTTCTAAGCAGCGGGGAAAAACACTACCCTCTCAATTCATACTTTTGCCATGAGTTCAGAATTTGCCAATATCCAAATCTAGAATATTATAAGAGAAACTTTTACCTGAGTCTCAGGCAAACCTGTGTCCCCCCCCCAACCTTTTTCCTGTGGTTTTCTCATTCTCCATCTCTCCATTGTCCCACTCACTATCTACCTCTAAGGAGGTCCTTATGTGTAAAGCTAGAGCCCATGTGTGGTTCTTCTTTCCATGTATGTACCCAAGTTCAGCCCAGATGCTTACTGTCAGGGGTGTAGTTGGGCTCACGGCTGCATATTGTTTAAAAAGTGATGGCCACATATGCTGAGATTTCAAATTCCTTCTGCATTCTGAGCATTGTTCAGATAAGAATTGATAATCATCTACTGTCTAATTGTCATCTGCAGAACATGAACTCCACAGATTAGGTTTGCTCAAGGATCACTCTTCGGAGAGGTGGTATTTCCAGAATTATGGTTATGGAGGTGTGATTCAGGATGACCATATTCCATTTTTAAGAAGAGGTAATGTGTGTGTATGTGCGGGCACATATGCATTTTTTACTTATTGTATATTTATTGTATTTTGTGTATTTGCAACAATCTAGAAGGGTGAGGAGCCATTACATTTAATTACTCGATAGATTAAATCATCCACTAATCATCTCACGACTTCTATTTTTTTCATGAAAGTCATTCCAAATCCTTAAGCCCCCACCCCCGTTCCAGAATATTCATAAAAGCTCATATTCTACTGACCTTGCCTTCTTACTCATAGGTTAAGATTATAGTCTTACACTTTGTGTAACTCTGGTGTTTTTTGATTAATAGGGAAGCAATACCCTTGATGTCAATGGTGGAAGTCTAAATCAACTCAAGGGCTCTTGTAGTAGCCTCCCAATTGGTCTCTAGCTTTTGCTGTTGCTTCCCTATTCTTTACATAGGAGCTAGAGTTATCTTTTAAAAATGTAAATCAAATTATGTTTCTTCCGGAGGCCTGGGTGGCTCAGTCCATTAAGCATCTGCCTTTGGCTCAGGTCATGATCCCAGAGTCCTGGGATTGAGTCCCGCATCGGGCTCCCTGCTCAGTGGGAATCCTGCTTCTTCCTCTGCCTGCCTCTCCCCCTGCTGTGCTTTCTCTCTCTCTCTCCCTTCCTCCCTCTCTGACAAATAAAGAAATAAAATCTTTAAAAAAATTATGTTTCTTTCTTGTTTTAAAGCTCTGGTGGCTTGCCATCATGTAGAATAAGACCCAAAGTCTTTACCATGACCTACAAATGCCTCCTTTTTCTGACTCTGTTCCTTGCCAACATCTCCTCCTGCCTTTCTCTGTAATTACTGCTCTGATCCAGCTACATTGTCCTCCTACTGTTCCTCAAGCAGGCCAAGCATACTCCTACCTCAGGACCTTTGCACTTACTAATCCTGCTGCCTGGAATGCTCATCCTCAGATCTTTGCCCAGCCTGCTTTCTCCTTTGTTGCATGTCTCTAACTAAATGTGAGATTCTCAAAGAGGCCTTCCCTGACTTTAAATACATCTTTCTTGGTCCAGCTGTCTGCCCCTCATTCTCTATTCCCCTACCTTGTTTTATTATTCTTTAGAACCCTTATCATTCTCTAAAATTACTTTTATATTTGTTTACTTGTTTCTTTCTTTACTGGAATGTAAGCTCTGGAGGAGTAGGGCTTTGCGTTTTCACTGATGAAATCTCAACATCTCGAATAGTGACTGGTACGTAGTAGGCACTTTATAATTATTTACTGAATTAATAGACATTTGGTTAATGAATGAGTGGCTTTGGAGTAAAAGGGTAAGATACAAGGAAGTACATAGAAAATGCTAAATTATCAGCTGTCTTTATATGGAACCGAGCTCCCACTCAGACTTGTGCTTGAAGAATGATACTTTCTACTTTGTGGAAACACACACTTAATTACCATTTGGTTCTTTCTTATTAGGTGTTCCAGTTTTGCATCTGATCCCATTTCCTTTCCCTGAAGTCTGGCACACCATGGATGACAACGAAGAAAATTTGGATGAAACAACCATTAACAATCTAAACAAAATCTTACAAGTCTTTGTGTTAGAGTACCTTCATTTGTAATATTCTGTCTTGGTTTATGGTAATTGTATCTAGTTTCACATTCAGAAGTCAAGGCACAACTTAAAATAATCTCACTCTGGACAAATGTCATGTGGAATTTCCATCCTATAGATTCATTCTGTAGGTGTCTTTGAATATGTGATCAATAAATTCTAGATTTACCTCGTGTCCTAAATCGTTCATTAATTTTCATCTAGAGATGAAGAAAGAAAAATGTTAGGAAAGCAGAAAATAAATATCTTTAGATAAGAAACTATGAAACTAAATCAGATTCATATATACAGTATTATGGTCTTCCAAATAGTACTTAGATATGATGGCGATGTGCAATGTGTAGCCTTGGTTTTATGGTTTTTTTTTTACTTGAGAATCTCTCACTTATAATACAAAACAGAGATGTAGTTTGAGGACCTTCAAATTTCTTTGAGAAATCTTTGTAGGGTTTATTTCATAAAAATTAAATCAGAATTAAATGCCATGCCAACTTTTTTTATACATAAATGAAAAATTGTATAATTTATAGTTCATTTGTAAAGATTTTATTTTTGGGGTGCCTGGGTGACTCAGTCGGTTGGCTCAGGTCGTGATCTCAGGGTCCTGGGATTCAGCCCCGTGTTGGGCTCCTTGCTCAGCAGGGAGTCTGCTTCTCTCTCTTACTCTTGCTCTCCCTCTCCCTCTCTCTCAGTAAGTAAATAAAATCTTTAAAAAAAAATAAAAATTTTTATTTTTAAGCAATCTCTACACCCAACGTGGGGTTCGAACTTACAACCCCAAGATCAAGCGTGGCATGCTCTACTGACTGAGCCAGCCAGGCACCCTTCTAGTTCGATTTTGATAGAGTTTTATAAATTTATCATCTTTATTGTAAAAATAATATAGTCGGTAACAAAAAACTGAAAATGGAGAAAATTATAAACTCATTATACTAATAGGATCGCCATTCACTCTTTAGCTTTTCCTCACATATTTTCAATGCATGTTAAAAAAAACATTATAATCAAACTGTATTTATAATATTCCAGCCTTTTTTTTCTGTTAAATTATATAATTACCAGACATTTATTTGCTGTTCTGATCTTGGGTTGAAATGAATACGAGTGTGGCCTCCAGGGTTAATATTAAGGCAGCCGGAGTAGTACAGTAATTTATGACAATTTTGTGTAGTTAAGTTATATGATATTCACATTTGATTAATTATAGTATATTTCTTTCCAGAGATTCATGGAAGCAAAATTGTTTGGGTGGAAACACATAGGAATTCATAGATTTTTTTCTTTAGCTATAGGAAACAATTATCTAGAAAACAAATTGATCAGTTGAACATTTAGGAAATTGATCCTGTCATGTAGATGCAGTTAGTTGGGGATGCCGTTCCTCATGGGCTCGCTGTTCTGAGCAGACATTTACTGCATACTCACTGAAGGAACGGGCTGGGGCCGGGTCGGAGGTGAGACAGACCGGCCGATTGGGGGAGCAATGACAGCTTTAGTTCAGCGACAAAGGAAGTCATAGGGAAAGGAACTGACTTTTTAAAGCCTTTTTTTCCATGAAAAAAAAAAGGATAAATATTTTTATCTATTGACTATATAAAATTATAGCCAGAATTTTATTAAATCATGTATATCACATGTCTGTAATTTCATGTTGGTAAATTTTATAGAATTGGACTTTTCTAGGATTTCTTTTTCTTTTACAAATCTGCTTCTAAAGCTATAAAAAGGGAAGTTGTGCCTTGTGAGTTGAATAATATGATGAGTTAACACTTACTAGGTACTAACTCTGTGTCGGATGGTGTCATAAGTGCTTTATGTGTTTTTACCAGCCTAAATCTTCACAACAATCCTAAGGGGCAGGTGATATTATTAACCCTATTTTATGATGCTCAAGGTGGTTAAGTGTCTTTTTCAAGATCACACAGCTAGTAAGTGGCAACAATGGGATTTGAACCCAAGCAGTCTGGCTCTAAAGCTCATGCTGTGAACCACTGTAGGGTACTGCCTCTTCACATGAAAAGAATATTGTAGAATATCCTTAATGCCAACTGCAAAGCAATAATTGTATCTTGGAATTTTTATAGGTCATTCACTCAGTCCAGAGAAGCATTCTTACATCACCCTTGCCATAATTCACCTGACAATTCTAGTCTTCAGAGGCACACCATCTGCACGCAGAATGATTTCTCTGTCATAGCAAAGGTTTTTACATCAGCATGGATATAGCAGAAATCAACACAAATGCTTCCAGGGCTAAAGAATCTAAGCCACAAAGCAGGATTAAAGGAGGCTCTTTTCTGGATTAACTTTTGGATGAGATAAAACTTTTAAAAGGGGCTTAGGGAAAACACACACACACACACACACACAAATATATATATATATATTTTTTTTAACACCAGAAAAGAAATGATTTCACTGATTATATTAACACTGAATGAAAAGAAGTTTTAATAAGGAACATAAACATTAGTTGACAGTACTACATATATAACTATAAGCCTCAATAATAACTTCCTTTTGAGGCAGAATGAAATTAATAAATCTGCTATAATCTGTTATGTTGGCATTAGTTGAATTATTCTTAGAGGAGGAAGTTGGAGGACATGTTGAAATGAGATAAAAGGAAAAATAAAACATAAGCAGCGTAATCCGATGAAGGTTTCCTTCCTTCCAAATGGCACATCCTAAAATACTATTCACTAAGCATTTGCTGTGATATGGGAAAAGCAAGCATGATGCCGTGAAGGGAGACATTTTAAGGTATTAATCTTGATATTAATCTCTGAAATATGTTCTATATAATACATGCCAGTCAGAAATATTACTTTTTTAAAAATTATGGCTGCAAAGGCAGTGCTCCATAAACATTATGTTGTATTTGGAATTTTTCTATGTGCATCTTGGAGTATTTTACTGCCCCTAAGAGAACAATTTGTATGTTTTGTCTATTACCGTCAGCCCTGCAATACATAGGGCTATTTTTCTTCCTCAAGAAAAATGAGTTCAAAGGAAAATGTTCATAAAAGAGTATTCATAACCTCGGCATAAAAAAAAATCATGAGCCTGTTATTGTAGCTTGAGGGTTGTGGCTGGAAGAGAAAAGACAGAGCCTTCAAAAGGGGAGGATGTTTTAGATGGTGAAGCAGTTGTCCTAAGAACAAAGCAGCCCATGTTTCAGCTCCAGCTCCAACTCCTTGAACTGTTTATTTCATGGACCTTCTTTATCTCATCAAAGAGGTACATTCATTATGGTGCTGCAGCAAAATCATGTGAAAATTGAATATTTGTTCAATCAACTTGGCCCAGCTGGAGGTAATTACTTCTTATAAAGGAGGGATGGACAAGACACAAGACACTTCCATTTCTCTAATGTACAGAGGGCCCTGCATGAGGCTTGCTCACGGTATATTCTGCTGAAAATGAAATCTCGGTTTCTTTGCAAGCCCCAAATGCGAGGAATGAAGAAGGACAGAGAGAAGATGAGGGATGGCAGTATTTACAACAGCCATAGTAATCTAAAGCAATACCGCCATAGGAAATTTGGGCAAATTGCTTAAATTTGCTGTTCATGAAGGGATGGGGCTGTGTTTCCATAGCCAGCCTTCCCACCAGCTTTTGGCTTCAAAGATGAATATGCAAAAGATTGAGGTTTCATTCTGAGTTTCAGGGCCACTTTCTATGCAGTCTGAAAGTCAAAGAATAGTTTTGAAGTGGTTTAACTGCCTCCCCTTACTTCTCCTTCTGTCTCACTTCTCTGACTTCTATGAGACATCTCTTTTAGCCTTCAGATAGCTAAACTCTTGCTTTGTCTCAATGGGCAGGGACCACTGTGTCAAGTTGCCGCCATGTTTCATGGAAGGGCTGAGGCGGAGAGGAGAGGTCGTTAGCTAGTTGAGCCAGCAGGGTGGTATAGGATACCCCTCAAATCCTCCTAAACTTGAAAATTGGCCCCAGGATGCTGGCACTACTTTCTGCAACAATAATTTCTGGCAGTTTTGAAGAGAGCTGAGATGAAAGTGCTGTCTGTCGTGGCTGTAACCCTCAGCCTGGATTTGGTTGGGTGTGCTCACGCAATGTGAAGTCATCTTACTGTGCTCAGATTTCAAAGGCAGCCCATGGAACGAAGCCCACTCTCCCGACATATCCAAATTAGCCCGTGGAGAGTTTAGACCATTCATTTGAGGATAAATATTAAGAGCGCAAAATTGCCAAGAAGAGAAAAAAGAAAAGATTACAAAGGTACCATAAAAAAAATCAATTTACAAACTGCAGACTTATAAAGGCACTGAAAACTTTATTCTCTTATATTTACAGAGCACTATGGGGTACAAGAAGTCCTTGGCATTCAAGGATTTAATGTTTGTGGTTTGCACTAACAAAGAATGACATGCAGTAAATTATCTGAGCTAAGAGATGGGTGCGGAGAAGTGAATGAGTTTAGCTGACTGACAGCCATCAACTTCGTGGTGTTCTATAGTGATCCTTGGAGTAACACTCAGGAAGTAATGAAACCCATTTGTTTATTAGAAATGACCCCTCCCTACCTCCTAAGCCAATCTCTGTTGCTAGAGATGCAATTAAAGAGGTCTAGGAAAATGAGGGTGGCACAGGGTAGCTGTGATTTTAACTCTTTATTGATAGATGAATTAGGAGTATGAAAAGATCACTGTAAAATTTCAGGGTCTAAAAAATTATCTTTTTATGGGACAAATTATAAGCTACAATGGTGTTCAAAAGCATTTAGACCCCTTGGTATTTACCCAAAGGAGTTAAATGCTTGTCCACATGAAAACCTGCACACAGATCCTTTTTTTTTTTTTAAGATTTTACTTATTTATTTATTTGAGAGAGAGAGAGAGAGGGTGCACAAGCAGGGGGGAGGGGAAGAGGGAGAGGGAGAAGCAGGCTCCCGGCTAAGCAGGGAACTGGATGCGGGGCTCGATCCCAGGACCCCGGGATCATGACCTGAGCTGAAGGCAGCCACTTAACCGACTCAGCCACCCAGGTGCCCTCCTGCACACAGATCTTATAGCAGCTTTACTCATAATTGCCAGAACTTGGAAGCAACCAAAATGTCCTTCAGTAAGTGAATGGATAAATAAAATGTGGTGCATATAGACTTGGGAAAAAAAAATGTTTGGGTTATTTCCCTTGGGAATGGTATGGTTCCATTTAGGTTATGCTAGGATTACTTCATTTGAGTAATTTATCACAATGATCCTTTGATAGGTTTACCCATACAGCTGTATATTAGTGTTCTCATTTTAAAATAAGTGAAACACAGAAACTAAATTATTTTCAGTTGGTGCTAAGACTAGACTCGAGTAAACTTGATTTCTGGTACATGATATGGCTAATTTCAGTTGAGGGGGGCCGTAGAGATGTTCTAGTTTATTTGTTCTCAACTTGAGAAACACTTGCCCATAGGGGCCATTTGGAAATGTGTGTATGTGTTTCTAGTGGGCTAGATGGTGGGTTTTTGGTTGTCAGAATAACTGAAGGGTGCTTCTGGCATTTTGTGGGCAGCGGCAAAAATGAATGTTCAGAATAGTTTGCACGATAGAGAATTGTCCCACCAAATGCAATTAGTGCCTCCACTAAGAAATACTGACTAGTTTTAAACATTCTCATTCTAAAGGCTCAGGTATCAACATCTTGATTCTTGATCATGATTCTTTTGGTTACAAGTGACAGAAAACCTATTTCAAAATTACCTAACCCAAAACAAAATTTATTTCATGCCTCTGTTCAGACACAGCTGAATCCGGAATCCTATATGTTCTTATCCCCTTGGTCTGCCCTCCTCTGAATAGGCTCCAAACTTAAGTTAGCTTTCCATCCTGGGGTAAGATAGATGCTGGTCACCCCAGGCTCATATCTCCTTAACTTAACTTTTTATAGTGGAAGTCTCCATATGCTTTCTTATTTTGCTTTTTTAAAAGAGATGTATTCATTTGTTTATTTTTTAAAAAGATTTTTAAAATTATTTCTAAGTAATCTCTACACCCAATGTGGGGCTCGAACTCACAACCCCAAGATCAAGAGTTGCACACTCCACCAACTAAGCCAGCCAGGTACCCACCACTTAACTTGACTTTTAATGGAAGAAGAGTATTCATCTCCTTATCTAACCCTACCACAAAGTCATAGGCTTGACTGCCATTTCCCCAAGTTGGGTTCTGGGTCCATTCCTGACTTAGTCTCTGGGTTGGGGAATGGAATGCACTGATTGAATCTTCTGGATGAGAAGTTTCCTAAATTCAGCTGCTCATGCTTCATTTCCTTGTAGTTGGATCCTGGTGTTGGAAACGAGAGTCTGTCCAAGGAGAGCCAAGTTGTTTCCCCTAAGCTTAGATTTTCTTCAGGATTGTTTTATTTCTTCCCTAGATCTATATTGCAAGTTGACAGAGTTAGAAAATTACATCTAAGGGTGTAATGGATACCTGAACTTGTTAGCATTTCATTTTGGCAGAAGACAGAGAGGCTACAGTATCTGAGAAACCGAGAAAAATAGATAATACTTAAAAATTGACCAGGAGAGGTATAATACTTCTAATACTTAAAAATTGACCAGCCAGGGGCGCCTGGGTGGCTCAGTCGTTAAGTGTCTGCCTTCGGCTCAGGTCGTGATCCCAGGGTCCTGGGATCGAGCCCCGCATCGGGATCCCCGCTCTGCGGGAAGCCTGCTTCTCCCTCTCCCACTTCCCCTGCTTGTGTTCCCCCTCTCGCTGTGTCTCTCTCTGTCAAACAAATACATAAAATCTTAAACAAAAAAATTGACGAGCCAGTCTCCTCTGTTCTAGATGGCTGGCAGTCATGGGTGAGACCTTGTCCAGACACTGCCTGATTCCAGACAGACTGTGAAGTTGATTCAGATCAGGGAGGCAGGAGGAGGCAGGGTGTTTAGTCCAGCAGTTCTCCTGAAGATGAGTTCAAAGCAGCACTTGGATCAAATAAATGTTTCTTATACCATTCCTCAAGGGCCCCCAAATGTTATCAAGTCCATGTAGGAGGGCCAGTCAGGTCCTATGTCTTCATCAAGGTCATTATCAGACCAGAGCATGGGTGGAGTCTTAAAGGAGATTGTTGTCCAGGGGCCGGAACCAAGAGAGTGGAACTCACGTGTTTTAGAGCTGAAAAAGGCCTTAGAAGTCATCAGCTCTATGGTTTTCACCCTCAGTTTTAGATTTTTCCCTGGGGGTGGCACTACAGAGTAAGTCCCTCTCTACATTCTTGCCCCTTTCCCAATGGTAGAAGGTGCTCCAGTGGTTTCCAGAGCTTTGTGTTTTAAAGGGCTTTCTTCAGAAGAAATCTCACATGGAACGCCAAAGCCAACAGAGGAGCAGACATGGTTGAAATAGGGGAAAAGGCCTGGAACCCCGTTGGCTAAGAGCCCACAGGGACTCCTTGAGACCCAGGGCTGCAGAGTATCTCTGGGGACTCTGATTTCCTTCTCAGCCATTTCTTTACTCAGTTCTCAAGAAAATGACTTGTCTGATCATTCTCTCGCTCCTGACTTCTGGGTCACCACTCCCTCTTGATTCTCCCACCTCATCAATCTCTTTGTTCTGTCTCCTTTGTTGTGTGGTCTTTGTTTTCCTGACTCTTAAAGATTGGAATGTTCTGGAGCTTAGTTTTTGGACCTCTTCTCCCACTATATTCACTCCCCAGGAGATCTCATCCAGCCCCCACCAGCTCTAATGTTATGTGCAGATGACTCTCAAATTTATATCTCCAGTCCCAGTCTCTCCACTAACTCCGGACATCTCCACTGGGACGGGCCAAGAGCACCTCAAATGAAGATATGTGAAACTGAACTCATGGTTCCATGCAATTCCTCAAATCTTTTCCTTCCCATCTCAGTTAATGGAAATTTTTGACCCAGTTGTTGACTCCTCTCTCTCAGTTCAGAACACTAGCAAATCCAGTTTGCTTTTGTACTATGTCCTGAATCTGATCACTTTTGAGCACTGCTTCCATTTTGGGTCAAGACACCATCATCTCTCACCTGACTCCCTTGCTCCATCCTTGCTTCCTGTGCACACAGGAACCAGAGCCATCCTTTTACATTATAATCTTGCAATATTACTGCTCAATCAAAACTCTCCAATAGCCCCTCATGTCACTTGAAATAGAATCTAGTGCCTCCACCACGGCTGGCCAAGCCCCATGTGATCTGGCCTCTGTACCTCTCTGATCTCACCTCCCACCACTATTTTTCTCATTCACTTCACCCTGGTCACACTGACTTCCTGGCTTTTTCCAAACAAGTTGAGCATGTTCCTGAGTCACCCAGGGAGCAGATGTAGCAATAAACCACAGCTCATGAACCAGGAGCCTGATGGCAGGCTCTGGGCTCAAGGCTGACACCTGGCCATCAGTTTCCAGCAGGTTCTGAGACCACTGCCCTCAGAGAAGTGGCTGATTTGGAACCAGAACAGCAATAAGCTTCAGTGGGTCCAGAGAACTCCGTACCCCTCTTACCTCCTCTCACTTTTCCCCTTCAAAATAAGGATGTTTGAGGAGAGCTCAGGGAAGGGAGATGAGAAATATGGGATATGAAATAAAGTGGAATGAAGAATCACAGTATTGGGTATTTTTCAGCACGGGATACAGTTCTAGGGTGAGATATAGATTCGGGTGGGGGGCAAAAGGCCAGGGGAAGTTGACAGAGGTGGGAAGGACAGCAGCGAGAGCTGAGTTTCCTTAGGCTTTGAGCGAGAAGCCTGCCTACAACCCCTCAGAATAGTCACACACAATCTCCTGTGCGCCAGCAAGGCCTTTGGGTTTAGGGTGTTTACTCTGTAGCAGCAAAGAAGGCCCGAGAAGATTTGCATAGGTAGCTCTAAAGCATCAATTAAAGAGTTTCTGACTCATCCCTGTGACTCCCTCCCACATCTGTCAACAGGGGAAATGCCAGATGGTGACGTTCCTCCATTTTCTGCCTGCCTGTTCTGGACTATTTTCCTTTCTGGGAGGTGGTAGAAAGTGGTGGTGGCCGGGGGAGGGGTGGGGGGTGGGGGAGGGCACAGCGTGGGGGTTCTCCATCCTCCTGGTCCCCTGCCCCTTCCTTCTTCCTGTTCCTCTCTATTAAACTCCATGTTTCCATTTTGAGCTGAAAGGGATAGATAGCAGGGTTTATGAAAAACACTTTTTAATCAAGAGATTCAACTCTGATAATGGTGGAATTTCAAACATGAATCTCTATAAATCAGACTGTAGAGTTGAAGCTTTGAAGATATTTCTGTATTCTCAGAAATACAGATATTAATTCCTGGACATTGTTTCCTCCTAGGGCCACTTCAGCACATTGTCCTCAAGGTCTTAGGGCAAGAGCCTTGCAGGGGCAATTGGCTTTGAACCTCAAGTTGTAGTATGCTCCAGGTCCCTGAGTCTGTCCTTTTACCCCGGGTTCAGTGCATCATCTTCCACGTGCTGCTGAGCTCCCACAAGCTGCACAATACCTTGACAGTTTTCCCAGACAGCTGGCTTGAGATTTCTCTTGTTCTGTGTTTTGATAGTGTTGGGTAGGGTACAATCTGTGGGATCTGTTTGGATTGGCAGTTCTCCCTCTGGACATGGCGTGTATCAAAGCAGCACACGGGCTGCCTGACTGAGCCATTTTCCTGACATCAGTGCTACTGCTCTGGCGGCTACCAGTCCTACACAGTAATCATGGGGAGGGGGCTGGGGATGGTTGGGCATCAAGTGCAAAGTAGAAAAGCACTCAGAGGTTTAGAATTTTTTCACACTGATTCAGGGAACCAAATAAAGTTACTGGAGAATAGAATATTCCTGGCTTGTGTGCCCATGGAAATTAGAATCTGTTTTATTGCACTTTCCTGTTCTCTTCCAGTTCACTGGTGGCTCTTTCTCAGGCTTTTTTGCTGATTTCTCTGTCTCTAGACTGGCTAACGTTGAAGGCATGGCTCAGTCCTTGGTCCTCTTGTCTTCTCTATCTTATTCCACTGTGGACCTCATCCAGCTTCAAGTCTTTAAGCACCTCAAGTTTGTTGATGACTCCCAGAGCCCTCAACTGCCCTCCAGTCTCATGTATCCAGCTGCCTACTGAACAGCTCCCCTGAGAGGTGACACTCAACATCGCTCCGCTGACTCCTGATCTCCTCACACAGCTGCTCCCCTCGATCTTCTCCTTCTCAGTTGACAGTAGCTTCATTCTTCCTGTAACTCAGCCACAAACACTGGAGCCATTCCTGACTTCTCACTTTTTTTTGCACCCCATATCCCATATCCAATTAGTCAGGAAATAGCTAGACCAGGTCTATTCTGTTCAAACTGCATTCAAAATCCAATCGCGTTTTACCACCTCCATTGCTACCACGATGGTCTAAGTCATCGTTATCCTGCCTTGAAGAGGGTAAGACCTCCTTATCCTCTCACCAGCTCTTACCAAGTCTTCCTGCTTTTACCTTAGCTCCTTCAGTCTATTCTTAATACGGCAGCAAGAATAATCCTTTAGGAAAGTAGGTCAGCTTGTGTCCCTCTTCTGCTCAAACACCTGCCTACACTAGTTTCTTATGTCACTCAGAATAAATACCAACATCTTTACAGTGGCCTGTTTGACCCCCTGTGATCTTTCTCCTAACACCACTCTGACTTCATCTCTGACCAGGCTCCCCCTTCCCTCACTCTGCTCCAGCAACATTAGCCTCTTTGCTGCTTCTGGAACATGTCAGACTTGATCTTACTTCTGGACTTTCACACAGATTGTTCCCTCTGCCTGGAGTACTTTCCCCCAAACTAAATTTGTGAGTCAACGGGGTTCAACTCCAAATATTAAATGTGGATATTTGTAGCGATTTTGTGGGAGTACACTTCCCCCAGAAGTTCAAAGCTTCACTCAGTTTCGAATATGTTATTTGGCCATTGAATAATAGGGTGGATCCAAGAGTTTCTGGTTTCCAGCAATAGAGAAGTGGAGCTGAGAAGAGAAACCCCAGCCCACTCCCTGGGCTTGAGTAACTAGAAACCACATTGGCGGGCAGATTATGCAGAAACTCATAGTGTTCTGTGAAGTGAAATTTGTGGCATTTCTTGTTGGTTGTATGGGCAGGTCATGTCCCTTCTCTGGATCTTGGTGTCCTCATCTTCAAACTACAGGGAGTCAACTTAATGACCTGTTGGGTCCCTTTGAGCACTAAGATTCTATGCAGTCATAAAGCATAATATTCAAGAACCTGGCCTTTGGAGATCAAACTGAGTTCGAATCCTGACTCTGCAATGGCAAAACATTCAACTCCGAGCAGGTTATACACTCAAGTTTTCTCATCTCTACTCACTCACAGGTTTTTATGATGATAAAATGAAATAATATGTAAGAAAACACCTTGTGTCTGGCACGTAATCATTCAATGAAGGGTGTTGGCTTCTTTGACCTTGCATATGATTCCCATGGCATTGTTTTCAAAACACATTATCTCATGCAAAACTCGCAACTGTGGGAGGTCAGCTGGGTAGCTGTTGTCACCATTATTTTACCAATGAGAAGGGGGAAGCTCAGAGAAGTCGGGTGATTCACAGAGCTGGTGTGTGAAAGAGCCGCAGCCTTGCCAGATAAGGTGGGGGAAGAAAGAGGTGCATCAGTCAGACATTCAGTGAGGAGATTTACACGTACTCACTTGCCCAGCAGGGCAGAACTTGACTCACAGTCATTATGTGAGAAAATTCTCTAGAGATAATACAAAAGGAAAGCCCGTTGCAAGAGGGATGATTTGGCTGGGGAAGACAAAATACTTTCTCTTTCTTAGACGATGAAGTGGCTTCAACCTTTTGTTCTGTTGTTCTGTGGTCCTGTGGCATTGCAGGATCACATGTTGTTAATGTCACCATGGGATTCGCACTCTCCCATCAGTATCTGTTTTGGGTCTCCTGTTCTCCCTCAGGATGCTATTTTCTTTTTTAAGAAATAATTTTTGAAGAGGGTGTATCTTAAATGTTCTTAACACACACACACACACACACACACACACACACACACACATTTTATTATGTGAGGTGATGGAAGTGTTAACTAACCTTACTGTGGTAATCATGTCACAATATATATATGTATCTAACCCTCAGGTTGTATACCTTAAGTTTGTGTGCCAATTATATCTCAATGAAGCTGGAAAACAGTTAAAAACTATAAAAAAATTTTATTCCTGTGCTTTCTATTCAATAAGGTAATACCTGCTTATTGCAGAAATGTTGAAAAATACAGAACTGTACAAAGAAGAAAACGTTAATCTCAGAAATGATCACTATTAACATTTTCTACATTTCATTCCAGATTCCTTTCTAGGGGCATATACAGACATCGATTTTATTTAAGCATTATCCTAAAATGTTTTGTTTTAAAGCCCTCATTTTGCACTTAAAAATCTTTATATGAGGGGTGCCTGGGTGGCTCAGTGGGTTAAGTGTCTGCCTTTGGCTCAGGTCATGATCCTGGAGGCCCCAGGATCGAGTCCCAAGTCAGGCTCCTTGCTCACCGAGGAGTCTGCTTCTCCCTCTGCCCCTCCCCCTGCTCCTTCTCTCTCTCTTGCTCACTCTCTCTCTCAAATAAATAAATAAATAAAATCTTCTAAAAAATCGTTATATGAGCATTTCTTTGTGTTATTAAAATGGTTTGAAAACATAGCTTCCAATGGATGATCGATAGTTCATTATACACAAGTACCAAAATTTATTTAACCCATGTCGCAGGGTTGGACATTAAGTCTTTCCAATATTTCACCTCCATAAGTGATACTTGATGAAAATTTTCACATGTAAACCTTTGTCTACATCTCTGATTATTTCCTTGACACAACGTTTCCTGTGTAAGAAGGTAGCAAGGATTAATCCATGTTGGATGCGGCCGAGCAACAGAAATGCCCTTTGCAGGGGCCTGAGGCTGCCAGTAGGTGTCAGCTTTGCCTCGTGTTTTCTCCTCTTACCGGTTTTCCTCAGGAGTGTTTTTGAAGGCTAGGGATAGAATAAATTTGTGAGTCAATGGAGTTCAGCTTCAGATATTAAAATCTCCCACAAGAGACACAAATCAACAGTGCCTGAGGGCTGCAGGCCTGGCTATTTTGCTTCCTCTCTCAGGCTGATTTCATCCAACCCGGCAGCGTCTTTGCTCCTGACCCGATTCTGAGAGTGTTCAATCTGGCTTGCTGGCAAAACTCCATCCTTTCAGACTCTCTAGGAAAAAAACAAACACTCACAAATGTTCAAAAAAAGCTACTGTTTATTGAGTGCTTTCTTAAAGCATAGAGAAATGAAAAATTCACAACAATTTTAGGAGATAAGTATTATTAACATCCTTATCTAGGTAAGGAAACAGAGGCTCAGAGATGCTAAGTTGGCCAAGGTGCCACAACTAGTTAATGGCTTATGGCAGCATCCAACCCGGATGCATTAATCTCTGAAGCCTGTAATTTTGACAATTTTCCTATGCTTGTTAAGAATATAGCTTCTGAGGCCCCGCCCTAAGTCTATTGGATCAGAACATCTGGGCACAGGGCCCTAGAATTTGCATTTAAACAACCTTCTTGGAAGATTTAAATGTGCATTCAAGAGACACCCATTTTATCTGTTCTATGACCAACTGAACCAACTGGAGATCATGACTAGAGAGTCTGGACTGACCTTGGTGGTCTGAGTCGGGAGTCACTTGTCTGATTCCCACTTTATGCCAGCAGCAAAGGTCTTGAAATACTCTAGGGTTCACTTGGCCCAGAATATATAGTATGTTTTGAAATTGAGAGCTTTGTTACTTTGGCAACCATTTTCTTTCTTTTGCTAAAAAAAGGATTCTCTGAAACTTTTTTCTTTCCTTAGCAGAGTAGCAGTGTGGCTTGTGGACTGGGCCTGTGCTTCCAAGCCAGACAGGCCTGGCTTTGCATCAGCTCTGCTACTCACAATTTTGATCTTGGCCAGATGATCTAAGCTCAAAGTCTCAGTATCTTCCTTGCAAAAATGGGCATAGTCCACCTAGATCAAAGAGTTGACATGAATATTAAATAAGTTATTAACCATAAAAGTGAGATATTCAGCACTTGTCTCATAATAGGTGATTAGGAAATGATAGGAAAAAAACCCATTTGATTAAATAACAGGGAGAGAAAAAAAGTTATTTTAAACATAGAAAACTGTCTTTTGTCTAGCTACTTACAGCTTTATTGAGATATGAGATATGAGATATATGAGACATATTTACATACATATCATAAAGTTCATCCAAACTGTAAGTGTACAGTTTGATGATTTTTAGTCAGTTTCTTGAGTCGAACACCATTGCCACAATCCAGTTTTAGAATACTCCCATCACCCCCAAAGTGTTCCCTCCTGCCTGTTTGCATTTATTTATCATTTACCCTCAGACCCAGGCAACCACTGATCTTCTTTCTGTCTCCTTAGACTTTCCATGTCTGGATATTTCATATAAATGGGATCCTACAATATGTGGAACTATCTTAGTGCTTTGCACACTGTTGGTGGGAATGTAAATTTGGGCAGCCATTATAGAAAAGGGTATGGAGGTTCCTTAAAATACTAAAAATAGAGCTACCATGTGACCCAGTTATTTTACTTCTGGGCATATATCAGAAGAAAATGAAATCACTATCTCAAAAAGATATCTTCCTCACCCCCCTCATATTAACTTTGTGGCATTATTAACAATAGCCAAGACATGGAAACAATCTAAGTGTCTATCCGTGGATGAATGGATAAAGAAAATGTGATATACAATTGATCCTTGAACAACATAGGATTGAATGTGGATTTTTTTCATACGGTACTATAAATGTATTTTCTCTTCCTTATGATTTTCTTAATAACATTTTCTTTTCTCTAGATTACTTAATTGTAAGAATACAGCATATGGTACATCTAACATATGAAATATGTGTTAATCAACTGTTTGCATTGTTTGTAAGGCTTCTGGTCAACATTAAGCTATCAGCAGTTAAGTTTTTGGGGAACCAAAAGTTACATGCCGATTTTTGACTATGCAGGGACTGGTGCCTTTAACCCCCACCCACGTTGTTCAAGAGTCAACTGTATAACCATCATTCTATTCTCTGCTTCTATGAGTTTGGCTTTTTTAGATTCCACATATAAGTGAAATAATAGAATATTTGGCTTTTTCTTCTGACTTATTTCACTTAGTATAATGCCCTCAAAGTCCATCCATGTTGTTGCAAATGGCAATATTTCCCTCTTTTATGGCTGAATAATATTCATATATATATATCCCACACCTTCTTTATCCATTCATCAGTCAGTGAACACTTAGGTTGTTTCCATGTCTTGGCTGTTGTGAATAATGCTGCAATGAACTTGGGAGTGCAGATATCTTTTTGATATCCTGTTTTCATTTTCATTTCCTTGGATAGATATCCAGCAGTGAGATTGCTGGGTCATATAGTAATTCTATGTTAATTTTTTAAGGACTCTCCATACCATTTTCCATAGTGCTATACCAATTTACATTCCCACCAACAAGAAAATGGTTCCTTTTTCTCTGCATACACGCCCACATTAGTTATCTCTTGTCTTTTAGATAATAGTCATTTTATTTTCAAGCCTGCTTAAACTTTTTTTCCTTCATCATAACTCAGAATTGTTCATTAAACATATTTAACATAATTTATATTTAATATTTGATAATTCTAATACCTGCATTAATTGTGGATATGAATCAGTGTTTTTTTTTTCTATCAACTCTCAATCATATTGGCTTTTTTTCCTATTTTTTTATTTTTATATTTGTTGGTGATTTTTAAGTATGAGCTCATGTCCCTGAGAACTTTTAGTTGTACAAATTCTTTGAGGATGAGATTATGTTGCATTCCTTCAGGGAGGATTTATACCTGGTTCTTCTGTGTGACTGGTGGCACTACCAGTTTGGGACGACTTTAAATTTGCAACTTGGATGTTTTTTGGCAACATGCATACTATAAATTTCAGTCCAAACCCAACTGGGGATCAGTTCATGGATATAAATTCTCAGAGAATTTAGATCCATAACTAAGAGCCAAGGTTCTTTATGGTCTATCTCTATGAGTTATTGCTTTTCTTTCTCAGAGGATATCACATTATAGGGGCCCATCCTTTATCAGGACTCCTTCATCTGGCATCTCATTTTTGCTCAGGACATAAGCTTTGTTACGGAGGTCTCATTGAAACTCAAGTTCTAGGTTACCAGAGATCAATAGATCCCAGGGGACAGCTGTTGGCTTCAATGTCTAGTTATCTTGCTGGATTTGTAATTTTTTTTAAAAGCAACTTTGACCATGAAGGATTTCCATCACTTTCTTGCCAGCTTAGCTGTTAGGCATTTAAGGAAATGCTTTGTATATTTTTTCAGCCATGATTAAGTGCCTTCCCCTAATAAGAGGAAGTTTTCATGATACCTGGTCCTTTATTGCCAGAAAGAGAGATTTTGGAGGGTTTGCCTTTTCAATATATAGAAGAAAGTGAATTTGATTTTAGATTGAATCCTTTTGGAATTTTCCTTTTTTAAGACTTAAATTTATAAAGGGACTTAATTTGAGGATTTTAATTTCTCTCTAGAAACCTTACAGTAAGCAGGCTTAAATTTATACATAGGGTATTTAGCATATAATCATTGGAGTGTTATTATGATGTTATTTTTATTTTTTGCAGAACTGCTGCTAAGGTATTTTTGAATAGTGTGGATGGACTAATTTGAAATGGAAAATAGAATAGGGAGTGAATGTTAAACCTAGGATGAAGAGTGACATTGGGATCAATTTAATTGATGGAACTTCTAGGGCCTATTTTAG
Source organism: Eumetopias jubatus (assembly GCF_037043125.1). Taxonomy (NCBI): domain Eukaryota; kingdom Metazoa; phylum Chordata; class Mammalia; order Carnivora; family Otariidae; genus Eumetopias; species Eumetopias jubatus. The sequence continues at coordinate 30,924,684 of NW_028274815.1, forward strand.
AGCCTTCTGGGACAAAACCGTCACTGTTGAACACAGCCTCTATTAATAATAGAGGTGCTAATATGCTCTCCATCTGCTTTACTCCTTTGTCACTCTCCATAAATTCAAAACTCTGGCAGAGGAGAAAGTGGTTTACTGGGGCCTTCAAACCCCAATAATTGTTTTCGTAAGTATATTGCCCAACAATATAATAACATTGGATAAGAATAAGTCCCCTTTTATTATTCAGTTGGTACCCAATGCCCAGGATGTTGGAAATGACTTCCTCTTCACCTCACCCCCCCATTTCCCAACCTCAGGTTTAAATCATTAAACTGAGAGAAAATCTTTAGCACTCCAAGTCAATGGCTCATTCCTTCCAGAAACTGTCTAATAGTATCCCTTTAATAAAATAAAATAAGATCAACATATAATCAGTTTGGAGAGTGATGTCAGCAATAACCAGGTCAGTCTTGAACTTATATTAAAAGGAATTCAAGGATGTCTCTTTTGATAGCACTTAAGATTCTGGATGCTCCTCTTCTCATAAACTCCCCTTCAATACTCCTTCTAGCAAGCACCTCCTTATCTGAGGCTCATAAGGATAAAAACAAGAATGGGTAACACATTGCTTAATGATTTTTTGCCCTATCTGACTTGCCAAGAAGGAGAGAAGATTTAATGGAGTAATTAGCGTTGCTGAGAAGACAGCTTGATGTCTTTTCTGTGATCAAGTGGAATGAAGCAGTATTTCTTCCTGAGAGTATAAGACTGGTGAAGCCCGTTGGCATTCGCCTGCCCTGGCCTGGAATCCTGTCCTTCGGACTTAATTGCTGTATGAAAATGCTGGAGGAGTTACTTGTGTGGATGTTTATTATTGTTTGTAGATGAGAAAACAGACCCTAAGAAGTTAGGTGGGATAAAACCTGAAAGGTACTTATCAATCACTCAATAAATCAGAGCTGCTATAAAAACTTCTTACTCCAGTAAGTAATCTCTCATCAAGTGAGCCCATTACCAATAGTCTTACTGGTATTTGGAAAAGATCCATACCAAATCCAGAAAGAGGTACAGAAAGACATTTACATAGGGTTTTGTGTGTCCTGTTCCAAGTCATATGGATTCACTGTTTGTGGGTGTATTAAGAAATTAAAATTAAGAATGACTTAGCATTCTTGACTCATCTCCTCTCCACCTGGTCTGTCTAACACCAGAACCTTAAATATTATATATTGCCTCCCAACGGATGGCTATTTTACTATTATTTCATTTGGTGTACATCCATATCATTCTGAAATTTAAGGTTTGCTCTTGTTCGATTTATCATTAGCTGCAAATATGTATTATCTGTTGGCGAAGCATCTGTTCTGACCATTTCTATGCTTTGCTAACCTGCTAACTTGTGCTGTGAAGGGTTGGGAAGGGTTTTGTGGAAGTGAGAGAAGAGTAATAGGGCCTGAAAAGGATTCCCCATAGCCCAGGGCTGTGATTCTTCTCGAATTCCTCCAGGCATCCTTATATTACTGCTGATTTCATAGTTTACTGATATCATATACACACTACTATGTAAGCTAGTGGTGTTCAAAGTGAGGATCTCAAGATGGTCTATGTGAAAACAAAATAAAAACCCCTATTATTTATATTTAGTTGTTAATTTTACCTTTTAAAAATTCAAAGTTTAGTATGTTTTAATGTACAGTATACATGTTTATATCTTATAAGTAATATACAGTGAGTGCCTGCAAAAGTTTTTTTTTCCCCTAAACTGATGGGAGAGTAATTAAAACAATTTGGAGACCATTGTATTGATTATATTTGCAAATTTAATATTTATCAACTCTAGTATACTGTTGATAAAGGCAAAACTAACCTTTAATAATAAGGTTCTCAGAGTTTACATGTCATCTATATCCACTAATACCTGAACTTCTACTGCTTAAATTTGTAAATTTTGTTTTTTGTAAAATCATGTCCAGAACATGTCTAAATTATTTGGTGGGAATACTGAGTGACACATAAGTAGAAATGAGCTAGGATGAGATCTCTCCAGAAATATTAGTTAGCTAAATTTCTAGGGCAGAAGTACATTTGGCTTGTTCCCTCAGATAAAGTACCCCAGGGTGGGATGAAATGTGCTTCTAAGAAGTTCACAAAAAGCTTTCAAATTTGTCACCTCCTAATTCAAAAATAGACTTTCATTTTAACATCTACCTTGGTTTTTAATATGCAAAAGGGGGAATCCCCCAGACAGCTTTTGGGTGAGAAAGGGAGGCCCCAAGGGAGACTGAAGAAGGTGATTTCCTTTGGAGAGAAAAAATAATAGGATTTGGAGGAAGAAGCCAGTCACAAAAAGGAAGCAGAAGAACTGAGGTGTGACCCTTCTTGTGAAATTTTAAAGGGCTCTGCAAGTAGTTTGACCTGTGTGAGAGAATTCAAGATGGCTGCTTGAGATGTGTGCTAGGGCTGCTGTAGCAAGTACCACAGATGAGTAACTTACCCCAACAGAGATTCATTCTCTCAAAGTTCTGGAGGCTTGGCAGTCTGAAATCAAAGCGCTGGCAGTCACGATCCCTCTGAACCTTCCAGGGAGAGATCCTTTGTTGCTTCTTTTATTTTTTAAAAGATTTCATTTATTTATTTGTTTGTCTGTTTGTTTGTTTATGATGGGGGAGGGGCAGAGGGAGAAGGAGAGAGAGAATCTCAAGCAGACTCCCCGCTAAGTCCGGAGGCAGATGCGGGGCTTGATTTCAGGACCCTGAGATCACCACCTGAACTGAAACCAAGTGTCGACTGCTTAACTGACTTGAGCCACCTAAATGCCCCCTTTGTTGCTTCTTGAAGCTTCTGGTAGCTCCAAGTGTTCCTTGGTTCATGGCAGCGTTGCTCCAATCTCTGTCTCTGTCCCTGTCTTCCATCAGTGTCTCTGTTCAAATTTCACTGTTTTATAAAGACAGCAGTCATAGTGGATTAGGGGCCCACTCTGCTCCACTCTGACTTCATTTTAATTAGTTATATCTACAATGACCTTATTTCCAAGTAAGGTCATTCTGAGGTACAGGGGATTAAGACTTCAACGTATCTTTTGCGGGGATGGGGGGCAAGATTCAACACATAAAAGCTGTTGGAGGTCCTGCAGTTTCTTAGGAGGAGAAAGGGAAAGGTCACCCATGATTCCTGATTTCCAGGCTGTGGGTAGGAGGTGGACTATAAAGCATGAGAATGGAGTGGGTATTAGATATTCCAAGTCAGGATATAAACTTGAAGACCTGGGAAAATTAGACCTGTGAGGAATTAGGGAAGAGACAATGTGCCCACATCTGATAGTAACTATCACATTGGTATTAAATTGAGAATTTTTGTTAATTAAACTTGTAGAGTCCTAGAAGTTTTGTTGGCAAGTGGGTGAGTGGGTGTTGCTGGTTAGGGGTGCTAACCCCCAGAGCCACACTGGCTCTCCATGGCTGCTGTCCAGTCTGGTGTGAGCTCCATTCTGACGGAGGCCATTACAGTTGTTAAATCTTTTAAACACCACCCCTAAGAATCTCTACTTAGATACACCATCACTCTAAGCAGTGAGGAAGAGTCAGCATAGACAAATTTTTGAAAAAATTGGTGGTAAACGAAGGTTACAATAGCTTGATGGGAGAACAAGGTTAATTTAATTTATTTTATTTCTAAAGTTTATTAACTTTTTAATTTAATTTAAAATTTTAATTAATTAATTAATTTTTAAAATTTTATTACGTTCTGTTAGTCACCATACAATACATCATTAGTTTTTGATGTGGTGATCCACGATCCATTGTTTTCATATAACACCCAGTGCTCCATGCAGTACCTGCCCTCCTTAATACCCATCACCGGGCTAACCCATTCCCCACCCCCCTCCCCTCTAAAACCCTCAGTTTGTTTCTCAGAGTCCACAGTCTCTCATGGTTCATCTCTTCCTCCGATTCCCCCCCCCCCATTTCTCCCTTCCTTCTCCTAATGTCCTCTATGCTCTTCCTTATGTTCCACAAATAAGTGAAACCATATGATAATTGACTTTCTCTGCTGGACTTATTTCACTTAGCATCATCTCCTCCAGTCCCATCCATGTTGTTGTAAAAGTTGGGTATTCAACCTTTCTGATGGCTGAGTAATATTCCATTGTATATATGGATCACATCTGCTTTATCCGTTCATCTGTTGAAGGGCATCTCGGCTCTTTCCACAGTTTGGCTATTGAGGACATTGCTGCTATGAACATTGGGGTGCATATGGCCCTTCTTTTCACTACATCTGTGTCTTTGGGGTAAATACCCAGGAGTGCAATTGCTGGGTCAGAGGGTAGCTCTATTTTTAAATTTTTGAGGAACCTCCACACTGATTTCCTAAGTGGCTGTACCAACTTGCATTCCCACCAACAATGTAAGAGGGTTCCCCTTTCTCCACAACCTCTCCAACATTTGTTGTTTCTTGCCCTGTCCATTTTTGCCATCCTAACTGGTGTAAGGTGGTATCTCAATGTGGATTTGATCTTTAATTTAATTTTTAAATGATGTCATTTGAATGTATTGTCCATCGGGAGGGCTTGAGGCACTGCTGTTAGAAGGAGAGTTTGGGATCAGGCACACCCATGCTGGGTTAACACCAAAGGGAGCCAAGTATTTCTGTTCAGAAAATTATTTTACCCCAGGACTGACCTTTCCCAGAGTGTCCTCCAGGCTCTGAGTCATGGTAGCTGGGATGAGTACCCTAGTTTATGGATGCTCGCTGAGTTTGGAATCCATTCTGGCCATCTGGCGGGCAAGGATATGGCTGTTTTCTCCTCATGGGGACCATGACACTTGGGCAAGCACACACATCCCTTTGCCAGAGGCAAGCAACTTGGGAGAGGCCAGGGCCATTCTTAATTTCCTTCCTTTTCTTCTATCCTTTAATGGCCAACTGACCTAGTTTCCAATGGGAATAACGATCCACTGACTCGTTTTAATAATATTTTTACCAGTGTAACTTCATCTAAGAGCTTTATGCTTCTGGGTTAATGAAATTTATTTTAAAATTACACCTATTACACCTTTTACTAACTTTGGGCTTAGTTTGTTCTTTGCTCTGGTTCTTTGAGATGTAAAGTTTGGTTTATTTGAGACCTTTCCTTTTTTCTTAATGTAGGCATTTATTGCTATAAAATTCCCTCTTAGAAATGCTTTTGCTGCATCTTGTAAGTTTTGGTATGCTGTGCTTTCATTTTCATTTGAATCAAGATATATATATATATACGCATATATATATATATATATATTTTTTTTTAAGTAAGCTCCATGCTTAGCATGGAGCCCAAGGTGGAGCTTGAACTCATGACCCCAAGATTAAGACCTGAGCTGAGATCAAGAGTCAGATGCTTAACCGACTGAGCCGCCTAGGTGCCCTGGAATCAAGATATTTTTTGATATCCCTGTTAATTTTTTTTCTTTGACACATTGATTGTTCAGGAACATGTTGTCTAGTCTCTACATATTTGTGAATTTTCCAGTTTTCTTCTTAGAATTAATTTCTGGTTTCACACTATTGTTATTTTCCGGACTTCTCTTAGGGGGAATATATCTGTGGGAGGAAGGAAGTTCAGCAGTCATCTTGGTTCCTGTTAACTTCTGAATCTATCTTATTATTTTTTTATTGTGAAATGAATGCATTGCAATTAGAAAAATATATGAAGATTAAAAAATAGAAAATAATTACTCCAAGTATTACTACCCAGAGAAAACTTTGATTCATAGTTTGGTATATTTCTTGCCAGACTCCTCTCTTTGCATTGTTAACATAGTTGTGATTATACTGCATACACAAACGTTCTTCCTGCCTCACAAACTTTGTTATAATATAAACACTTTCCATGTTATAGCAAGTTCTTTATAACACTTAAATGGCTGCATAATATTCTATTTGGCCCCTTAGCAGTGAAGTGTCTTGGATTGATGAAAGAAACTGAAGAAGACACAAATAAATGGAAAGGTACTCCATATTTATGGATCAAATTAATATTGTTAAGATATCCATACTTCCCAATGCCATCTACAGATTCAATGTAACCCCTATCAAAATTCCAAGGGCATTTTTCATAGAAATAGAAAAAAAATATCCTAAAGTTTGTATGGAACTAGAAAAGACCTAGAATTGCTAAACCAAACTTGAGAAAGAAGTACAAAGCTAGAGGCATCACACTTCCTGATTTCAAACTATATTACAAAGCTATAGTAATCAGAAAAGTATGGTACTGGTGTAAAGACAGACACACAGGCCAGTGGAACATAATAGAAAGCCCAGAAATAAACCCGTGCATATATGGTTAACTAATATTTGGCAGGACAGAGGAGCCAATAATACTCAACGAGGAAAGCATAGTATTCAATAAATGGTGCTGGGAAAACTGGATAGTCTCATACAAAAGGATGAAACTGGACTGCTACATTACACCATACACAAAAAAACAACTCAGAATGGATTAAAGACTTGATATAAGACCTGAAACCATAAAACTCCTAGAACGAAACAGAGAGAAGAAGCTCCTTGACATTGCAGTGTTATTTACAATAGCCAGGATATGGAAGCAACCTAAGTGCTCATTGATAGATGATAAAGAAGATATATATATATATATAATGGAATATTAAGAAGATATATACATATATATAGATATATATATATGGAATATTATTCAGCCATCAAAAGAAGGAAATCTCGACATTTGTGACAACATCATGGACCTTGAAGGCATTATGTTAAGTGAAATAAGCCAGGCAGAAAAAGCAAATAGTGTATGATCTCATTTACATATGGAATCTAAAAGCACTGGACTCACAAAAACAGAGAGTAGAATGGTGGTTGCATGGTGTAGAGGGATGGGGTAAATGGGGAGATATTGATCAGTGTGTACAAACTTTCAGTTATAAGATGAATAAGTTCTAGGGATCTAATGTACAACATGGTGACTGTAGTTAATGACACTGAATTATATACTTGAAAGTTGCTATGAGCGTAGAGCTTTAATGTCACCATAACAACCACCACAACACAATGGTAACTATGTGAGATGAAGGATGTGTTAACCAACCTGATTGTGGTCAATATTTTGCAATACATAGGTGCATCAAATCATTACATTGTACACCTTAAACTTACACAATGTTATATGTCAATTATATCTCAATAAAGCTGGAAAAAAACCCAACCAACCTGTGAAATGTCTTGGTGTGTTGCTCAGACAACCCTAGAAGTCTAAGTAACTCCAGTCGTTTCTTTACTCCCACTGAAAGATGAGCTTGCAGAGTTATTCTAAGAGATCACCACTAGGAGATGCACAAGATTCAAAGAAATTAGAAAGCCGAGCTCTGTGGTTTTTGTTCCACATTCATCAGAGCTTTGCAGGTTTCTTTTGTTCTAAATCTGTTGAGAATTGAGGGCAAAATGTTCGTTTCTCAGATCCCATTAGCTCACCAAAGAGAAAACAGGGCGGTTTTCCCCTAAAACAGACTGAAAGAGCTGGCCATTGAAACCCCCTCTGGTAAATTAACAATAATCCGTGTAGCATTTTGTTCCTTTCAGGGAGACCTGAAGCAGCCTTCACCAACCTGTTTCCCTAAAGGATGGTGATGAGGGCATTGCGAATGATTAGCATTTATTGTGTTTTTACTTAGCACCACACTAACAACTTTATACTCTTTATCGAATGGAATTCCCACGTACCTTTTTTCAGCTCATTAACACAACAATGTGATTATCCCAGTTGTGCCAATAATGAAGCTGAAGCATAGAGAGGTCAAGGGACTTCTCTGAGGTTAACCTGTTTAGGAAGTGGCTGAGCTGAGACTCAGACTCAAAGTCTGCAACACCAGAGCTGCACGTCTAACCCCTTTCACTATAAATGGGTTAAACTGTAAACTATGCTCCCTGGTTGTTACCCCAACTTGACAGATTAGGATCCTTCTGAAAGAGGTCAGACCTGTTAAAGGGACTCGTCCGGGTCCTAACTGGCTCAGGAAGAAGTCTAGACTAGGTGTTCCTTCTCCTGGTCCAGAGTGTCTCCTTTCTGACAGATGCTCTGGCAGCTTGAGCATCTGTAAAGGGCCCTGAGGAAGAAAGAGGAAGAGCACTTACGGAAAACTAGCAGAGGGAATCTTAACACAGGAAACAGTAGAAGACTGCTAGGTGGCAGACTCTCTTTTACCGCCAGGCCCTTGTAGGCTGTGGCCACCTTGACTGTGGCTTGGGTCATGGGGGTGACTGGAGATTGCCTGTGTTCCGGGTACTGGGTGGAACAAGCTGGGATGGATGGGGCAGATGCCACCCTCTCTGAGTCCCCTGGCTATGGAACTGCTTGGTCAGCTCTGTCAACAGTGGGAGGCAGCATTCCCTCCCTGGCAGGAACAGGTACTTTGGGCTCCTTTCTGCCACTCATGCTTCGTTTTGTCCACAGCAGGGTTAATACAAAGCTAAAGGATCTTACAATCATATTTCTGTATGGATTTGTTTTTTGCTCTGTTTAGGCTTTTATGCCTTAGCCACTTGTATTCAAGAGAGAGACTCAGAGCTATCGCTCAGGCAACCTTTCCACTCGTCCATACCCGGCCCATCATTGTCATTATCAGCAGCTGCCTTTGCATGGATCCAGGACTTCCAAACTTGGCAGGGCAGTGGAGGCCTCCTCCTGCTGTGGGTTTAAGTCACTGCCCCCAGGAGTCTCTTTCTGCAATACACAGTGCCAAACCACAAGGAGACATGGCACAGCTACCTCCCCAGGAGGGGCCAAGGGGCCAGACCAGCTAGTTGACATCCTTGGAAACGGGATGAATGGGTACTCTCTGACAGATAGGAGTGGGTTCTCAGGTGACAAGGAGGGGGACCCCCCAGTACTTCTATCCCAAAGACACGCTATAAATGATAAATGAGAAATTCAGGCTCTAAATCTTCTCCTTTCTTTCTTTTTTATTTTTTTCACCTAAGAGCCCCATAGTTGTACAGATAGGTAAGGCAGTTGTGTCTCTGGTTTTGTGGTCCCTTTCAGTAACCTAGGCTAAAAGAATATTGGACTGTGAGTTGGTAGTAAAGCTAGACTTAGAATAGAGCTGGCTTAACTGGTGTATGAACCCTTCTGGTCATCAGTGTCCTTTCTCAACCGACTGAGCCACCCAGGTGTTCCAATGATAACAATCTTCAAAAACACAATGTGAAGAAAGGTGTTGGGGTGGGTCCTTAATCTCCTGGGTTGTCATGGATGCAAATAGTGAGACTCTTGTCAAGGCCACCTATGTGGTGTGACCCACCGTAGGGTTTTTAAACTGAATCCACATAGAATATTCTTCAGACTTGTGTGGTAATTACACAAAGCTGACCATTTATAACCTGCTGGGGCTTGCTTATGTGTCTTAAACACTCTTAAGACAAATAAATTGTCCCAGTGGTCTATATTAGGTGCCCCCCCCCTTTTTTTTCATCCCTGTGTACAGAGTTGAACTGAACTGACTGCTGGCTTTTGGTGCAAACATAATGGTCTAATTGTCCCCTCATGCCAGGGGCGGGCTATGGAGCATACCCAGAGCCCTGTGGGAACCCACAGAAGGGAGGTGGCTATTTCGACATTTAGTCTGTAGTGGAGACAAGTTAACGACCCTGCCTAGGGCATTCCAGAGTTTATTTAATGATAAAATTGGCCCTGAATTCTCCACCAGGGCTTGTAAGTTCTGTGCAGTGCACGATGGGGTGAGAATGTAGTTAAACACACATCCTAAAGGCATCTGAGCTTGTGAGGAAATGGCAAATCCCCTCTGTGATTTGAAAATACCATTTACAAAATTGTGCCAAAAGCGTTTTTTCCTAACCCAGCGTCTATAAAACAGAAAAAAAAAATGGTAGCTTCATCTATGACTATACTTGTCAAAACAACTGATTAGAGAGTGACAAATTCATCGCTGATGTCATATGGATAAAGAAAATGCAGTTACCCAATCGAATTATACACACACACCTTTTACTGAATTCAGTCAAACTGATTCATTACTGATGTAGCCTAAATGTTCTATTGGCTTGAAACTCAAAATGGATGTGAAAGTCTTTCATAAAGCAGTATGCAGTCCTCAAATATCAGCTTCCTAACATTATGACTCCGGCAGCTATTGAGTTTCTAGTTTTGTTGGAGTTGGTGACAAATCCAAGTCAAAGTGTTGCCAAGGGGATGGAGCTGTTGCTAGGAGGACATCTCTAAGCTTGAGGACAGACTCCTGGGGTGTTAATAAGCACAGATGACAGGGAAATTGAGAAGAATCGGGATGTCACCTTTTGATGACAGCACCACAGCTAACACCTTATATTGATGGGCCTTTCCTTTCAAGCCTAGGGCGTTTTGCAGATGTTCTCTCATTAACTAATTAGTTAAGTTAATTAAGGGGCTTTGGGAAGGAAGGAAGGTGGGGGCAAGAAGCTGTTGGTATTCATTTCATTTTCTGTTCCTTTTGGTTTGATACAGACAGGAGTGATGATGAATGTGGCCAGGGAGAGCACGTATCAGAGTGGGAAAGGCTGTGTCTTTCGCTCTCCCTTGAGGATTTTTCCCCTTGGTCAGACTTGTACAAAAAGCAAGTGTGGGTGGGCTGACTCTGAAAACCCAGGGTGGGCTCTGCAGAGGAAAGATTCACTCTGAGAGCGGCGAGAGTATTGACTGGGATAAGGAAGTCTTGTGTGAAACGGGTATGTGAGGACCCAACTATTTTGAAACCTGGAAAGACACTGCTTTGGAAACATATGTTGGTTTATGAAGCTAGCAGGGATTGGGCAAAGGCGTTAGGGACTCGGAGGTAGTTCGGGCAAATGATGGAGCAGGGCAGGGCCTGCAGAGAAAAGGGAAGCTAGGACAAGAAGCAGAAAGATCACGGAAAGGGTGGGGGGGAAAAGGTGAGAGAAGAATGTATACACCAAGAGTGAACCCCTGTTGTAAACCGTGGGCTTTAGTTACTAATAATGTATCAATATTGGCTTATCAGTTGTAACAAATGTGCCACACTAATGCAACATGTCCCTAACCAGAAATAGGGGAGGCGGGTGTATGGGAACTCTCTGTAGTTTCCTCCACTTTTCTGTAAACCTAAGACTTCCCCCCAAAATAAAGTTTATTAATTAAAAAAAAAAAGAGAGAGAGAAGAGAGGAGAGACGAAGGTCGTGGGAAAGCTGAGCAAAGGGCCCCCAGTGCTGGAGCTAATAAGTTAAGTCTCTAGTTGAGCAAAGGTAGAAAGAGGGAGAGAAGTTTCAGAACGCACTGAAAAGTTCAGGGAGTAACTTGTCTAGGGTCACACAGCTCACAAGTGTCAGGGCCAGGATTTGGAAGCAAGAGGGCTAATGCTACAGGCTGGCTTTTAACCATTGGGCTTTATTTCCTGAGAGTGGCTCTCTGAATAGTTTCCTGCTTCAGAAGCAGTACTTTAAAACTCCTCATTAAGGGGTGCCTGGGTGGCTCAGTCGTTAAGCGTCTGCCTTCGGCTCAGGTCATGATTCCGGGGTCCTGGGATCGAGCCCCGCATCGGGCCCCGCATCGGGCCCCGCATCGGGCCCCACATCGGGCTCCCCGCTGGGCGGGAAGCCGCCTCTCCCTCCCTCACTCTCCCTGCTTGTGTTCCCCCTCTTGCTGTGCCTCTTTCTGTCAAATAAATAAATAAAATCTTTAAAACAAAAACTCCTTTTTAAGATGATTAACTATCATGAAATAGTATTTTTTTTTTAAGAGAGAGAGAGCGTGCGCATGCATAAGTGGGGCAGGGGGAGGGGCAGAGGAAGATAATCTCAAGCAGACTCCCCTCTGAGCAGGGAGCCCGACTTGGGGCTTGATCTCAGGACTCTGAGATCATGACCTGAGCCCAAACTAAGAGTCTTACATTTAACCGAGTGAGCAACCCAGGTGCCCCATGAAGTAATACTTTTAATATTTTGCCTCTGTGACTAGTTTCTGCTACACCACACACTCCCTTACTCTACAAAAAACTGTGGTTGTCTGATAACATGTGTTTGCTGTGCTGGAAAGAAACACAGAAGCTGAGCCATGCTGTCAGCGAAAAAGGCAAGGACAGGAACTTTCTTTTTTTCCTTCATACAAAATCCATCTCGGGCGCATGGGTGCCTCAGTTGGTTAAGTCAGTCTGCCTTCCGCTCAGGTCATGATCCTGGAGTCCCGGGATCGAGTCCCACATCGGGCTCCCTGCTCAGTGGGGAGCCTGCTTCTCCTTCTGACCCTCTCCCCTCTCATGCTGTTTCTCTCTCTCTCTCTCAAATAAATAAATAAATAAAATCTTTAAAAAAATACAAACTCCATCTCTGTTTGTTGTAACTAATTTAGAAATGATAAGCACAAAGAATATATGCATGGTTATTATTTCTGACTTCAAAGGGATGATAGGGATCCTTCCAGAACTATGGGCCGTTGAGTGTAGTGCAACAGATTTCCTGAGCCATGCCATATGCCAGGCATAGGTGCAGGTGCCGAGGAAGGAAAGATAAACCAGACCCAGTCCCTGTTTTAAAGAAGGTCATGATTGGGGCGCCCAGGTGGTGCAGTTGGTTAAGTGTCCAACTCTTGGTGTCGGCTCAGGTTGTGATCTCAGAATTGTGAGATCGAGCCCTGCATCGGACTCAGCAGGGAGTCTGCTTGAGATTCTCTCTCCCTCTCCCTCTGCCCCTCCTGCTTGTGTTATTTCTCTCTCAAATAAATAAAAAAATCTTAAAAAAAAAAAGTAAAGGAGGTCATGATCATGGCAGCTATGTGAAATCAAAGAGCTCTACTTTGTGTGAGAAATAAACTTGAAACTGTTTAATACCCATAACCGTCCAGTTCATACCACCTCTGGCTCCAGAGAGCTCATAGGGCTGGATGCACTACCTCTTCTAGAAGACACTGTAATACTGAATCTCAGCTGCTGAGTCTTCATCCTGAGCCAATATCCTGTTGGTGTTTACACTGTGTGAAAATGGCCCAGATGAGGAAATCAAAGCTGCGTGCAAAACCAAACCAACACACACTCTCAGAATCACGCAAGGCTCACACCACATTCTTGGCTACCTCCAGCCTTGGAGAGACATAGGGAAGGAAGCTACTTAAGCACTGATGGATTCAACCTCAAATAACTCTGGATCCAGAGTCCCTGTTCTGTGCCAGATATGATGATGACAGGCTGGGGCCTTGCGGAGCCTGCAGGGCTTGGCTCACCCAGCTATGGTGTTCCTAGATGAGCTGGGCTCAGCTTATCTCCACGCCTTCCATCGAGGCCCAAATGAATGATCATACACCCATGGTGACTCAAGGAGTAGCACTTCAAAGACTTAGTGACGTGAATGTAATCTTTCTGTCAGAGTTCATAGGGACCACCGACTGGACAGATCTGCTAGGCGCGAGCGGCAGCCCCTCACCCAGCGGTCAGTCACAGGGGTGTGCAAGCAAGACGACTTGTAAGTACACACTGCACAGGTATAGTGTTATCAGAGACGGGTGGTTGCTAACTTCTCCCAAGTCTTTACCTGCAGTTGAAAAGTATGATGCACATCTCAAGTAATCCATTTAGCAAATGTTATGCACCTACTATGTGTCAGACACAGTTCTAGGTATTAGCGATACAGCAATGCACAAAACTGCAGGCCATTGCATATGTCAATCATATTTTGGTGAAGTGATTTCTTTTGTAAATGTAAGTCATTGTGGAGCTTACATTTGTGTGTGTGAAAGACAGAGTGGAGTGCGATGGAGAAAATTAAAGAAAGACAAGAGGGGAATAGGATTGCTGTGGGTGGGGATGAGGTTGCAATTTTCAACAGGGAGGCATGGATGGAGGGGATGGAGTCAGTCATGTGATTCCCTGGGGAGGTGCATTCTGGGCCGAGGGCAGAGTAAAGGGCAAAGGCTCGGAGGCAGGGCACTTTTAGCAAAGCCAAGAAATATCCAGTAGGGCATTGCATGGGGGTAGAGCAAGGAAGGGGCTGATGGAGGGAGATGAGCTCAGAGAGGTCCCACAAAGCCAATGCAATGGGAGAAGGGAACCCATGGCAAGGTTTGGGCAGAGGGAACAACAGAGTCTGATTTCCATTTTAGGAGGATGATTCTGGATGCTCTGCTGAGAAGAGACTCTACGCAGCCAAGGGTAGAAGTAAGGAGATTAGTTAGAGGTTATTTCAACCACCCAAATGCAGATGATGGTGGTTTGGATGAAGGCAGCAGTAGTGGAGGTGGTAAAAAATAGTTGGATTCTGGATACATTTTGTAAGTTGTGTCAACATGATTTCACAAGAGAGCAAATGTAGGACATTAGTGAAAGGAGTCAAGCATGTGTGCTCCAGGAAGGGTGAAATTGCCATGGACTGAGATGGGCAAGAATGGGGAAGAGTACATCCCAGAAGCTTCACTCAGGACATGTGCATTTGAGCTGTTTTTTAGACATGCAAGGGGAGATGGTTACTTTATACAAGTCTGGAGTTCAGGGGACAGGTCTGGGCTAGAACTAAGTTGTCTTTTTCCACAGACAGGGGGTATTTACAGCCTTAAGCCTGGGTGAGCTCACCACGGTGGTGAGTGTAAATAGAGAGAAGACAGAGTGGGGTCCTGGGGCTCGCTCCTCACTCCAGCCAGTGGGGGCGGGGGGGGTAGGGCTGTCCCACAGCTGTGGAGTTGTTCCGCAGGGATGAGAATATTCAGCTTTTATCATCTTGAAAAAATGATTATTTCAGCCCAGAATGTAAGAATCAGCGGGGCATTAGAGATCATTTCAAGCAGAACAACTTTATTTTAGATAGGAAGAAACTGAGCCCTAGAGCAAAGAAGTGAAATGCTCCCCATAGATAAGGTCTTCTGTGGCTCCTAGCTATAGAGGTGATGCGAGTGTGCGTGTATGCGTGTGTGTGCGTGTGTGCGTGTGTGCGTGTGTGTGTGCGTGTGTGTGTGTGTGTGTGTGTGTGTGTGTGTGTCATGGTAAGGGTGGAGGTGTTCCTCATGTGTTGGGTGCCTTCTCCCATTTGCTGAACCAGTAACTGAGCCCGCCTTTCCTCAGATGTGGACCCCCCCAAGAGCCATGGGATCTGAGAAATGGAGGTTAGGCTATGGAGGAGCTAAGATGGGATAACCCCCCCTTCTTTACTTTTTCTTTCTGTGTATGTATGTGTGTGTGTGTGTGTGTGTGTGTGTGTGTGTTTTAAGATTTTTTATTTATTTGACAGAGAGAGACACAGCGAGAGAGGGAACACAAGCAGGGGGAGTGGGAGAGGGAGAAGCAGGCTTCCCACTGAGCGGGGAGCCCGATGTGGGGCTCGATCCCAGGACCCTGACATCATGACCTGAGCCGAAGGCAGATGCTTAACCAACTGAGCCACCCAGGCGCCCCTGTATGTGTGTGTTTAAACTTAAACCTAAATAGGCAGGTTCTGAGAAGTCATGCATGAGCGGCATCACCCTTTTTCAGAGACCAGAGGGCAGGCTGGTGGCAGATAGAAGAGGAAGTTACCCTTGTGTCCTGGGACCACAGTGGCGGGGGGTGGGGAGGAGGGTGGTGCTGGAGGGCTGGCAGGGACGACAGGGCAGACAGGTCACCAGCTTGCTTTCATCCCTTCCTCTCTTTGGAAGAACTTGTGCTCTTAGATCTTATAACAAGTTCCCTTTAGAAGATGATTAGGTCTCCTATCTTAAATACTTGTGTGGGATTATTATATTCCTGTGTTGGTTCTTCCAGAAGCATGTACACTTGTGGCCTTGTATCTTCCATGGCAGAATGAAAGTCTTTGTAATGGTGAGGGTGTGGTGGAAGGGGGTGGTTGGTAGGGTTAGATACCATGGAGATTAATAAGAGCATGGGCTACAGACACAAAACAGTTTTAGATTTTGGTTCTGCCATTTATTAGCTGTGAGATCTTGGGCAAGTCATGTACCCTTGAGCCTGGATTTCCTGTGAAGGGCTGCTGGGAAGATGAAATGAGATCATGTATGTTTAAGACGAAGCACAATAATTCATTACACATAATGAATTAATGATGGAAATAACAAAGTTTCTGGCTGCCTAGGCTCTGGGGTTGTAGCCTGATCTTCAGCTAGCATGCACACTGGTTATTGATTGCTGGCCCCCGTATGGACTGGTTGTTGCTCATGGTCTGGAGGATTCAGGAAAAACATGAATCTTAACTAGGGCCTTCAAAGATGGGTAGAATGATTTTTTTTTTCAACCAGAATCAGAAACCCACCAAAACAATCCGAAGTCATTAATTTTTTTTTTAGCAATCAATTCATTTTGAAAAATGCATATTAGCAAGAAATTAAACATTTCTTGTTTGAACAGTTATCTATTTTGAAGACTCTTTAAATAGAAAATATTTGGGTCACATTTTTAACAGAAGCCCTAAAAGTATAAGTCATTAATTTAGTTCTGACTTTCACTGCCTGAGAGATTCAGGAAAAGAGAAGAAGATTTATTGTTTTGAATATTTTAGTCAGGACAAAAAAAATGGGCTTTTGATATTTTTAGTGGTCTCTTTAGAATTTCTGGTGCAGAAGATTTTCATGAGGAATTTATTTCCCCAATTTTATCAATCGGTTGTAAAACAAAAATCCTTAAATAGTGAAAGGGTTCCTGAACTCCCTAAACCCATCAGCTGCTAGAGCAGTCACAATGACATTGGAGTTATATATCAAAACTGTTGCAACACAAAGTGAATTTTGTCCCCTGGGGAGCTCGCAGCTGGTTTGTTTCAAGTTTACTGAGGTTTGAAACATTCTGTTGAAGTCAGTTTAAATCGCCCTTGTTCGTTTTCCTAAGTGTACATGTTTGCACGTTTGTCTTTGTGGTTGCTGTTAGTGCTAAGATTCATAGCTGATCCCTCCGCCAGCATCAGGGGAGGCCTCAGCTCTGTGTCTCTGAGGTAACCATAATAGCTGAGTTTGCATTTGTGATGTTAATGGACTAACCATCCCAATTAAGAGGCAGGAATTGCAGAATGGATCAAAGGGCAAGACCCAACTTCATGACTAGGAGAGATGAACTTGAAATATTACGGTACAGATAACTTGAAAAGAAATGATGGAACAAGATGTGCCTTTAACATCAGCATGTGAAGGGTGAGGTGGCTGTATTAATATCAGATAGAATAGACTTTAAAAAAAAAGAGTATTGCCAGAGATAAAAAGGCATAATAAGGAAAACAAAACAAACATAAAAGTGCATGTGCCTAAAAACAGAGCCTCAAAATACAAGAAGCAAACATTGACATAATTATAGAGAGATAATTCCAGAATTTTAGTGGGAGACTCCTGTCTCTCAGGAACTGATAAGGACAACTAGCCAAAAATCAGTAAAGATATAGAGGGTCTGAACACATTATCAACTGTCTTAAACTAATTAATAATTATGAGACCCGCTCACTCAACAACTGCAAAATAAACATTCATTTTAGACTATAGTACACAATTGTTTTATTGTATATGGTATAGTCACCACTGTATACCATAGTGGGGCCATACAAGAAGCCTTAATAAATTTACGAGGATCGAAATAGTACAGATTTTCTCTGACCCCGACGAAATTAATTAGAAATCAATAACATTAAGATATCTGGGTGAATCCCAAATGTTTTGCAATTAAAAAACACATCTTAAAATATTGTTGGGTCAAAGAAGAAGTCATAAAATAAATTAGAATATATTTTTAACTCACTGATAATGAAAGGACAATACATTAAAATTTGTGGGATGCAACTAAAGAAGTACGTACAAGGAAATTTGTGATTTAAATGCTTATAGTAGAAAAGGAAAAAGAACAGTGATCTAAGGTACTGCCTCAAGATGCTAGAAAAAGAAGAGCAAAATAAATCCAAAATAGATGAAAGAAAGAAAATAATTATGGCAAGGACAAATATTCACGAAACAGAGACTAATGATCCCAAAGTAGGTTCTCTGAAAAGATCAACAAAATGAATAAACTCTTGGTTAAATAGATGAAGGAAAAACCATAAATCACCAGTATCGAGAGTACAAGAAGAGTTATCACTGTAGATCTTACAAATATTAAAAGGATAATATGAGAAGATTGTGAACAAATGTATACCAAAAATGAGAAGATTTGGGTGAAATAGACAAAGTTCTTGAAAAATACAACTAAAATTGATATATGAAGCAGAAAAATCTAGATAGCCTCTTTATCTAATGAAATTGAATTAATTATCAAAAACCTCCACACAATGAAAACTATAGGCTCAGATGGTTTTACTGGTAAATTCTGTAGAATATTCAAAGGGAAAATAGAGAAGAGAACATTTTTCCAGCCCAGTTTTTGAGGCTGGCATAACCCTGACACCAAAAGAATTAAAAATAAAATTCAGACCATTATCCCTCATAAGTCTAGTTGCAAGAATCTTTAGAAAGATTTAGTAAATTAAATCCAACACTATATAAAAAGAATAAGACAACATTTTTTTTTGTAGAAATTGAAATGCTGATTCTAAAATGTAGGTAGAAATGCAAATGACTTAAAAAAGCCAAAGGAATAAAAAAAAAAAGAACCAAGTTCAAAGACTTATACTACCTAATTTTAAGACTTACTACAAGGGTAGAGTAATTAACACAATGGTATTTGTGAAAAAATAGTCATAAAGATCAATAGAAGCAAAATAGATCGAGAAGAGAACAGAGTCCAGAAATAGTCCCCCATATGTATGTTCAATTGATTTTTGGCAAATGGTGCTGGAGTAACCAATTTCCACATGAAAAGAGAAAACATCAGCACCTATCTTTCTCCATACACAAAATTAATTCAAAATTAATTAAAGACCTGCTTGTAAAAGCTAACACTATAAAAATTTTAAAAGAAAATGTGGGAGAAATTTTTTTTTACTTTGGATAGG
Organism: Eumetopias jubatus; assembly: GCF_037043125.1. Taxonomy (NCBI): domain Eukaryota; kingdom Metazoa; phylum Chordata; class Mammalia; order Carnivora; family Otariidae; genus Eumetopias; species Eumetopias jubatus. The sequence continues at coordinate 30,943,549 of NW_028274815.1, forward strand.
CAAGAATTTCTTAGATACAACACATGAAGCACAAACTACAAAAAAAAAATAGATAAATTGGATTTCATTAAAATGGAAACCTTCTGGGGCGCCTGGGTGGCTCAGTCGGTTAAGCGGCTGCCTTCGGCTCAGGTCATGATCCCAGGGTCCTGGGATCGAGCCCCATATCAGGCTCCTGGCTCAGCAGGAGGCCTGCTTCTCCCTCTCCCTCTGCCTCTCTCCCTGCTCATGCTCTCTCTCTCTCTGTATCGCTGTGTCTCAAATGAATAAATAAAATCTTTAAAAAAAAATGGAAACCTTCTGCTCATCCGGAGACACCATTAAGAACACAAAAATGCAGGCGATGGAATGGGAGAAAATATTTGCAATGTATATACCTGACAAACGACTCAATTCCAGAATATATACAGAATTCTTCTTACCACTGAATAAGGAGACATACAATTCAGTTTTAAAAATGAGCAAAAGATCTGCACATGTAAATATAAAATGGTTCAATTATTTTGGAAGAGTATAACCGTTTTTTAAAAAGTTAAACATGCACTTACTATACAAATCAGCATACCTCTCTCTCCTAGGCATTTATCCAAGAGAAATAAAAACTGACATGCACAGAAAGATTTGTACACAAATGTTCGTAGCATCATTATTCATGATAGTCCAAAGCTGAAAACAACCCAAATGCCCATCAATATTTGCTGATTGGACAAACAAAATGTGATATGTCAAGGTGATGAAAAATTATTCGGTAATTAAAAAGAATGAACTACTACTGATAGATGTAGTAACATTGAAGAATTTCAAGTCATTACGCTGAGGGAAAGAAGCCAAACACAGGAGTGCATACTATATGATTCCATATATATAAAATTCCAGAAAATGTAAACAAATCTATAGTGATGAAAAGCATACCAGTGGAGGCTGGGGTGGAGAGAAGGAAGAATCTTTTGAGGGTGATGGAAATGTTTTGTATTTCGATTGTAGTGGTGGTTTCATGTGTATATATAATTGTCAAAAGTCGTCCATTCTCAACTTTAAATAGATGCAGTTTATAGTATTTTAATTATAGTTACGTAGGTTGATCTTAAAAAAGAAATCCTTTAATAATATTTAAATAATCCTTTAAATAATATTTCATTTTCTACCATTGACACTATAGAGCTCCATGTTAGAATAAGGCTGATGAATTAGACTAATGAATCATCATCTCTGCAGCATTATAATAGAAACCCCAGCATTAATTCAAAAACTTCAGAGTTTAAAAAAGAGAAAATATGTTAGTGATTAAAACCAATTGACTTTTCATATCCTGAGAATAAAGGTTAAATACCCTGCAATGGATTATTTGCAGAGAAATGTTTCTAAATAGTATTTGAAAATCTTTTCTCTCTTATGTCTTTAAAAGAAATAAAATCATAAAAATAATTTTTAATGTCTTTAAACATAAAATGTAAGAATTTTAAACATGATGACAGTTTTTGTTTGTTTTTGATGCTAGAACACATAGTTTAGTCTATAGTTTCATAAATATATAGGCTCACACTCAAACATGATTTAAGTCATTTTAAAATCTATTTGTTGAGAAATTATATTTTATGTTATATAATTAAATTAAGCACTTATGTTACTTGTTAAATGGTGAAAAGATAGATGTTTTCCTTGATTTATTATAAACATTAAATATAGTAATAAAATCAATTTAATACAACTTTAGTAATATACTGATATAAATGAAATATGTATAATAAAGAATTTGGCTGGTTTTTGTCTCCTTTCTGGGGAAGTAACCTCTAAACCCTTGGAATTTCTGGATTGATAGAAGTGTCTTTGTCTTTCATGGTGGGACCCTCAGACAATCCCCAGTAGTTTATGATAATGAGATGATACATAATGGGGGCTGGTCACCCAGAAATGTCATCTGTCTGATTAAAGGGTTGGGCTTTGAGCTACATGTTATCAGCCCAACCTCCATATCAGTCCAAGCTCTGGAGAGAGGAAGGTGACTGGAGAATGAATCACATGGCCAATGATTCCATTTGCTCATAATAATAAAATAAATAAAATAAAAACTCTGGGCACTAAAGTTCAGGTGAGCTTCCTCGACTGCTTGTGGAAGAGCAGATTCTCACTCTGTGACCCAAATGTGCTACTACTTCCGCTTGGATGGTTTTTTTGGGGGGGGTAGATATTCATGTTATTTTATGACTGTGGTGGTCATGTGCTATTTTAGCTTATTACCCACTTCTTTTTTGTAATAGACTCTGAATTCTGTTCAGAGTTCATTCCTCTCCATCTTCCCAGCCCCCCATCCATCCATACCTTTGTTTTTGGGACAGATGACCACAACCAACTACAGACCCAGGGTGTGCCATTTTAGTTTAAACCAAATCAGCACATTCCTTTTCCCTGATCACAGTAATCACTCATGTGACCTATTTTGGCCCAATGAGCTGTGGGGAGACATTTTTTAGGGGCCTCTGAGAAAGAAATTTTCTTGAAATTTCAAAAACGCCTATCTGACAACACACTCTTTTCCTGCTGGATGTTAATGGGAAAGTAAGCAGCTCTGAAAGCTTTTGGCATCCATCTTCCAGCCACAGAATGAAACTTTAGGTTGAAGAAGACACTAAAGAAGGCAGTTTGGTAGCAATGTTGAACTGCTAGATCAAACCTCACCTGAAGTTCATATGACCTCTGAAATTTTTAGCTATGTGGGTCAGTGCATTCCCTTTACTTTTCCATTCAATGTGGATGAGTGTTTTCTGATACTTATATGATTTTTCTGATACATCATATCATTCTTACAACAGAGAAAAGGGATGGGCGTATTGGATCTATGCAGCTGTTTAAGCACACTTCACCACCTCTGCCCCACCTTCTAAATCCCTTAAAGTGGGTGGCTCAGTTTGTTAAGCGACTGCCTTCAGCTCAGGTCATGATCCCAGAGTCCTGGGATTGAGTCCCACATCGGGCTCCCGGGCTCAGTGGGGAGCCTGCTTCTCCCTCTGACCCTCTGACCCTCTCCCCTCTCATGCTGTTTCTCTCTCTCAAATAAATAAATAAATAAAATCTTAAAAAAAAAATCTGTAAATCCCTTGAAGTGAGAGAAAAAATATATCCACTAAAGGTTAGACCCCCTACTGTCCAGGGAAACAAGAAAGGGCAACATGTACATATCAGAAATTGTGAAGAATTTCCTGGAAGATGAAAAGTAATAGTATTGAATTGATAAGAGTTGAGAAAACCCCCACCTTAAAACACACAGAGAAAATGGTTAGGGAGATAAGAGCAGTTCCTGAGAAATTTTAAGAGGACCAAGAACATTTGAGGAGCTTTGTGGCAATAGGTGGGTCATTATTACTGAACAGGGGCCACAGGTCACAGGGGTGGAGGTAGGGGAGTGGGGCATACTCTCCAGCTCAAAACACTGAGCTCTGCACACAGGGGTATGAAGTGCTGACTGGGAGGGTTCCTAGTTAGACTCTTGGAACCTTGTAGAAGGCATAAAGTCAACCCTCCCATTCAGGCCATTGGGGGTGGGGTGGGGAAAGCCCTCTACAACTGCAAAGCTATGGAAATAGAGCTTCTCAAGCCTTCCTTCATAGAGATGAGTGGGGAAATTCAGGAGTACCAGATATATGGAGAAAGTCAACAGCAAGAAGAGGGGTTCCAGATGAATGAACAAATCTGTAGACCCTGGATGAAATAGAAAATTCAAAGAACAAAAAAGAATTCTATTCTTAAAAGAATTCCATTTTCTATCTTTGGAAAAAAAATACCCAACATATATTGCATTCATAAAGAAAGGAATAGGCAGCTATAAGAAAGTAACTATCAGAGATGGGAAGGTTTTTGAAAATTGAAAATAGGGTTGCCAAACCAAACCAAACAAAATTCAACAGAAGACATGAGGACTCAAACGAATTTGACTCAAGACTGAAATAGTGATCTAGGGATAAGAATGAGGTTAGGTGGGAAGAAAGGGGGTTTCTTTTTAAATATTTCTGTGTATTGAGTCTCTTTTTATTTTTATTTTTTTATAATTTTATTTTATTATGTTAGTCACCATACATTACATCATTAGTTTTTGATGTAGTATTCCATGATTCATTGTTTGTGTCAAGTCTCTTTTTAAAAAAGAAAATATTAGTTGAGTAAAAGAAAAAAGAAAATAATTAAAAAATTGACTCAATAATTCTACTTTTGGTAGTTACTTTCAAAAATTAGTTTTAATGAGATCACTCCAGATGCAGATAAAAATGTGCATACAAACGGATTTAATAATCTTTATATTTGTAATAGCAAAATATTGGAAGCCACCTAAATATTGAACAATAGCAAAATGGTTTAATAAATTGGTAGGCATCCATATGATAATATGTTATGCTATTATTAAGAAATCATGTTTTTATAGAATATACATGTGGGGAAAACATGCAAGCTATGTTGATAAAAATAGAATAAAAACGAAGTGTTTTCAGGCTACAATCAAATGTTCATTGTGATTATGTCTGGATGATATTGGTTTTTACTTCTGTATTCTCTGCACTTTTTATATTTCAAATCTATCACTAATTTACTTAGAAAATGCTCTTATAAAAGAAAAGGGAAAAATGTGGTAGCAAGAAGAATATGGATGGAGTCTACATAGTCACTCTGTCTTGTTCCCCGAGGTGGATATTTCACTGAATCTCTGCGCTGGGCTAGATAGAAGCCCTAGATGGAAGAAGATTCTCTTGCTTTCTGCAAAAAAAGTATGTCTGCTTTTTGTAGAGTTTTTGTTTGTTTGTTTTGGTTTGTTTTGGTCTCATTCAGAGCAACATTGCCATGCCTCCACTCAAATAAATCATCTTTATCTCGACCAACTCATTTAGTAGGAATAAAATTTTTATGCACTAGTGTATGGGGTCACACACACACACACACACACACACACACACACACACACAATCTGTTCTTGTGTTTTCCAGCTAACCAGTGTTGAGAAGTGTTAAGTTTTTCTCCTTTATTTTAGCCCACATCTGGTAGTTTGAAAGAATGCATGCACCAGATCATTTTGTAAAAATATGATAATTTGTTTTTGATCTGGACCTTGTAAAATTTTAACTAATTGGTGCTTTCTCACATTGTAGTTGTTTTTACAGATGAAAGATTATTTATCCATTGAATTACAAAGTATTTTCTTTTTCTTTTTTATGAGTTGCTATTTGATGTTTGCAGTGTCCTTGTAACACATAGGCATGGCACTCATTTTTCCCCACAGTTACTTGACTAGAATGATAATATCATTATTCCTCATAGTAGCTCCCCTCTTTCTTCCATGTAATCAATGAAGAGATCACAGTAATTTTGAGAAGCCCATTGAAACAGGACATTGATTTATTCAAAACTGGTTTTTAATGTGAGAATTCAGGGCCACTCAACACGATATGGAGCTTTATTTTCTTTGCAAATCCATTTGATAAATCACCACTTTATGTTTAATTATAGGACCTTTCATCCCCTCTGCCTCCCTGGTTTTCACGAGCTCAGTTTAGTGTAGTAGAAAAAACATGGCTTTGGGGGCAGACTGGCTTCAGTTGGAATTCTGGCTCCATTATGTCCACACTGTAGAATTCTGGAAAAGTTACTTCTCTGAGCCTCTATTTATCTGTAAAAAGAGGATAATATTAAGGACTAAGGAGAAACAAAAATATAAGCTAGTGTAGAACCTGGATCTGAGTTGATTAACTGTTTCTAATTATGTATACTTTGCTACGACTATTGTTTTTCAATATTAGGGGGCTTGGTATTCCATTTCACTGAATTGCAAGTTGGGAGGCCTTAGATCTCATCTGTTCTAACACTGGCTTGTTGCAATGGCTCTGGGCCTGTTTTCCCTTCTGTAATATGGGGAGGTTGGGGGAGATAATTAAAGCTCCTCCCAGCCCAGAGTAGGAATTTTGAATAAAAATCTTTTACGTTGAGGGGAGGGTGGTGGGGGGATGGGTTGGCCCGGTGATGGGTGTTAATGAGGGCACATTCTGCATGGAGCACTGGGTGTTATACGCAAACAATGAATCATGGAACACTACATCGAAGACTAATGATGTAACGTATGGTGATTAACATAACATAATAAAAAAAATAAAATAACAAAAAAACCACTTTTACTTTGCAGTGTCACCTATGTGCCAGGCATTATAGCCATGTCAGAAGCAAGATTGGGTCAGGCTGGCCTGTGGAATTAGCAATATGTACTACTTGCAATAAGTATCTTTGTTGTTGGAGTCTGATTCATCTTCTAACCATCTTTGGAAGTTGGGGGGGCACGTCTTAATGTCTCAACTATCATGGACTATTCAGGGAATGAGATTTAACCATAACTCTGGGGTTGCTTGGAGCCCAAGAGTCTTGTGGGGAAAACATGTCAACTCTCCATTTTTGGAGTTTTGATATGTACTGAACTTAAAACGTACTTAAAGGGTCTGTAGGAAGCCAGAATGAAGAGGACAACAAAACCCTGAGTAAAAAACCCACTGGGTGTGAGGAGGAGTTTTGGCAGGTTGGACCAAGCTGGGCAGCAGGGCCTAAGTATCAGAGTTTGAGATGATGTGTTTATCAACCCAGACACAGCCTTTCCTCCCCAAATACACCTGCACACCACCACCACCTCCTTCCCAACCCTGTGGAGTGTACCCACCCTACAGAGATTGGGGCTGTGTTGCCAAGGAGAGAACCAGAAGGACTCAGCAGCTCTGTGTGGGAATCCCCTCTGCAGGAGATCTTGTGAGAAGCAGATGTCCCCCAAGTGGCTAGAGAGGGAGAAGAACAGCCCAGCTTGGTGGTTTAGGGACCAGTTGGCCTTGAGTGGGTAGTGGCCTGCAAGTGATGGAGTGACAGTGGTCAGCAGGGCTAGACAGAGAGGGCAGGCAGAAACCATGATCACATATGTGACACCCTATCCTGTTCTTTGTGACTACTAAGGGAATCAGTCCAAGGATCCACCAACTGGTGGCCATTTGGGTGACAGTCCTGTGAATTCTTGGGGCTGGTTGGGGAAAGTACTTCCCCCTAAAAGTTGGACTTATGCATGTGTGTATATGAGGCAGTGGTAGTGGTGGTGATGCTTTGAGACTGAGTATTGAGATTTGGATCTTATTTGTAAGCATCTGGTGCTCATTGGTTGGTCTAGCTTGGTATGTACTGGTTGCCCCAGGGATTAGAATCATGACTTCCTGTGGTTACTTTCTAGTTTATCTTTTCTCTAGAAAGGACATGTTGCCTGCTATATGCAAAAGCTGGCAATGAATGCTGTGGAAGCTATGGTCCTGCCTTTGGCTACTCCGCATTGTCCGCACTGCCTGGTCTCACGATCCTTCCTCCCCACGAGAGAAACTGCTTCTAAGGATGAACTTAGATATTTCTCCACAGACAACATGAGTGGTAGATTAGAGCAGTTCTACAATGTTATTGTTAAAAATATCATTTTTCTTTGAGAAAAATCGGAGCAAATAGATAAGCAAAGAAAAAAAAGAGGAAATAAGAAAATTATTCCATGTAGAGCTCACTATTGTCAATTGGGTATAAAGTCTTATAGTCTTCTTTTTAGGCATATTTATTCTTTCAACAAACATTGAGTCTGCTGCATTTGCAAAGATGAATCACTCTTTTTATGCCATTTTTTAATTTGCTTTTTCACTTAACAATACACTGTGAATAACTTTTCATGGATAAACTTCAAATCACTCCTCAGCTGGGTCCTGCAAATCGCCTGACACTTTTTCCTGGGGATGCTCTCTTTAATTAAAACTCAAGTTCCAGGGGCGCCTGGGTGGCTCAGTCAGGTAAGAGTCTGACTCTTGATCTCAGCTCAGGTCTTGATCTCAGGGTCATGAGTTCAAGCCCCACATTGGACTCATCGCTGGGCATGGAGCCTACTTAAACACACACACACAACCCCTCACGTTCCATGCACACATCTTTCCCCTCCATCTCTAAATTTGCTTATTCCAAGAAGCCCATTTGTTAAAAATTATGACCAGAAGGATTGAAAAGAAGAGAAATCTTTCTTTCCATTTAAGAACCACATAAAAATGCTCTGAATGTATATTTGACATTATCATCTGCTTCACAGATTTCTTTGGCTGGTCTCCATTTTAATTGTTGTGCTCTCTGCCACATGGACTCGACGAAACTCTCATCTTGCCTTCACGGGGGAGGTGAAGCAGAAGAGAGCTGGCAGGTAGTGGAAGCAGGAGTGGGGGCAAGGAGGAGAGTGGACAGCAACAACTACTTGTTCCCCGCCCAGGGGCGGGGGTTCATGTGAATGTCAGCATTGCTCTAGCAAGGAATCTTACACTAAGAAGATTGACCTTGGAGGCAAATTTGCCTTTTACTTCAGACCAAACAATCTAAATGGACCGCATGGAGGCTCTCCTTTTTGGGGGACAATGTTTTCTGCAGAATATTGATAGGTTTCACACATAACCAAAATGGATTCTGTCCTCAAGCAAACTTGGGAAATACTATATTTTAGTTAAGCACATTGCTTCTGTGCAGTACTTTCCAGAGCATTCGGCATGCTAATAGGCACGGTGACTCTCCAAGAGAGGGAAGTAGTCAAGTTTTCTTAAGCTCACAGACTCTTTTTCGACATTGGATGTACACATATGAACAACTTTGGAAAATGCTAGCCTTAGAAGTACGGTTCTCTACTGATGTGGAAGTCAGGAAAACACAAAAAAGGGGGTTTTATTGTTCTCCTTTGGATGGAGATCTTCTCCTATAATTTGCCTTTCTAGGTCAAAAGCTACCTTCTAATTCGGAGGTGGGAGTGTGTGTGACAGAAGTCATTCTTGGCGATTTTAAGCGAGAAACTCTAAGCCGAGATGCTTTCTTGAGCAATCTCTGAGTCAAGTCAGTTCTCTCCTTACCTCGCTTGCTTGCAAACTTTGCAAAATAACAGGTGCTGGCCTGAAAAATGTTTTTATAGGTCTTGGTTCCTTCCCTCTTCTAACCTTTAAACTTTTCTCCTTTATGGGGTCTGTCATCCTGGAATGAGACCCATGCAGTCTTCCTAAAGCTAGCTAAAGAAAGGGCTTTCTAGTCGCCCTCCCACCCAACCCTCTCTTCCCACAGCCAGTGATTTATTGCCGGAGGCTGAGTTGGGGAAAGTCCTAACGAGCCCCGGGCTGTGCTTGGAGCTGCCTTTAACCACAACTATTCTTATCAAAAAAACTTACTAGAAAACCAAGACCCCAGAAGAGGACCTCTCCTGGAGGAGTGGCGGGTGTTTAAAAAAGGAGGCGGGGCAGCATTCCTGGTCATCTATAAATTAAAACAAACAAAGGAAAAAAATCACATCCAACTGTAGCCGTTTGCTCCTGTAAGAGAAGGAGTGTAATTCAAAGAGGTTTATGTATTTTGGCGGAGGCTGGGGTGTGTGTGGGAGTTTAAAAGCATAGAATAACAGGACCAGGAATCAGCTCCAGCCGCTGGCCAGCCCCGAGCCAATTGTTTTTCTTCCATCTTTATCCCCATTTGATCTCTCCCGTGTCTGAGACACCAGGGGGTGTTGAAAGAAGGACCGCATGTGTCCATGATAACATCTTACATTTCATAATTAGGAACCATTTCAAAGCTCAGTTGTGTATTATATTCTGTCTTGTTCTTCCACCAAGCCCGTGAGCAAGCATAGGATTTATCCCCATTGTATAGATGAGGAATTGAAACAGAGAGAGAAGCCTGAAATCATAATGCGGGGGGTTCACGGAAGAGCCAGGAGGGGACTGTGCGTTCCCAGTGGCGGGGGTGGGGGGGTGGGGGGGCAGGCTTTTCTGGTCTTGGGCCCTCTGGGTTCCCATGCTGGCTGGCCTCTGGGCCTTGACATCTCAAGTGAAAAAGAACTAACCTTTGGTTCTGATCACCCCTTACTTTAGGTTGGATCAAGATCATGAAGAGTGTTTATTAGAAAACGTTTTCTGAGTCACCTCTCAGCACCAGGGCTGGAGCTGAGATTGTGAAAAATAAATGAAGACGAGCCAAATGAGACCAGGCAAAGGCCATTTATCCAGAGCTTGCTATCACAAGGGACTCAGTCACCATTCTGTGTGTTTGGCAGAGACTCAAAGGCAGTCAGAGGTGGGGAAAAGCTTTGTAGTGGAAAAAAGGGAATGGTTTAGGAATGCCCTGTTGGAGGCTGTGGGCATGGGGAAGCTTAGGTGGGCTGACATCCTGTGCGATTAGTGAGGGGTCCATATTTGACTTTCTCTGGTTGGTCTTACGTTGGAAGTGAAAGCAAAAATAAGAGAAACTGTCGGTCATTAATCAAGTCATGGCCATTTGGACTGATGGCCACAGGGGTTATGTTTTGGCTTCCTGAGCTGGTTATTATAGATGGTAGGTTGTTTTTCTGGGCAGGTTGCTGCAGGTTGTGGGTCACAGGTCTGTTTTTATATATAGTCTGGCCATTGTCTGTTTACATATTCAGTTTCTCAGGATGGAGTGAGGTGAAGGAACAGGGAGGGGATCCGGGAAGGGCAGGGAGGCGAGGGCTCTGGCACCACCTGGCACTTACTAAGTTTGCAAATAATTGTAATGCAGGGGAATGCTGCTTACTGTTTCCCAGGTAGGGATCTCTTAGATGTTATTAACAAGTATAGACTCGAACCTCTGCCACCTGGTCCTGGATACTTTGGGTATTTCTTGGTTCCATTCTGGTTCCATTTTCACTGGAGGAAATGGGGACGATTTCTAATAGGAGGAGAATAAGGAAGAAACTTTGAAGAGTGGATAGATTTTTGTTTTGCATAAGTTAAAAGTGTTCTTGAAAGTGGAATGTATAGGGTAAAATAAATTGTGTTCACAGAATGGCAAATGGCTTGTTATAAGAGTAAGATCTTAGGGGGTAAGATTGGAGGGACTTTGAATGTCATTCTCAGGAGCTTGGATTTTATTGGTCTGGGAAGTCTTAATGTTTTTGAATAGGATTTGAAATGAATTGTGTACTTAGGAAGATTACTCTGGCAGAAAGATATTGGTTAACTTTGAAAAACAAGGCAAGGTTGAACATGGAGAAACTAGTCTTTTAAGTTTTCAACAACTTAGAAAGAAGTTTGAACAGAAGTCATTGTATCTTTTGGAAGGCAACTGTCATTACACTCCAAATTAAATGTTTCTGGACATCCAACTTTCATATGCGCATGAATCATGAAACTGTTCTAGATCTTACATTAGGTTTCTGAAGCTATTCCTCAAGGCTTAGCTGTGAGCCCTGGTGGAGCCATCAACAGCTAATCCTAAAATGCAGCTGGTAACAACAGGCAAGATAGAGAGGGGGAGCTATAGGGACGGAAGGCAGGAAGAACCAGTTTAAGGAGCAAGGAAAGACAGCTTACTTTATTTAGCAAAGGGCCGCAGGGCATAGGGTGGCTTAGTATACCGCAAAATGAGGGGAGAAACAAAATTATTATTATTATTATTTTTAAAGATTTTATTTGTTATTTATTTATTTGAGAGAGAGAGAAAGATAGCGAGAGAGAGAGAGAGAGCACAAGCATTGGGGAGAGGGAGAAGCAGGCTTCTCGCTGAGCAGGGAGCCTGATGCGGGGCTCAATCCCAGGACTCTGGGATCATGACCTGAGCCGAAGGCAGACACTTAACCTACTGGGCCACCCAAGCACTCCACAAAATTATTTTATCATAATATGTCCTTAAGAATCTTGGGTTATTAGTTTAAAAATATTTAAAATTATGCAAAGGTTTGACTGTATTTGTGTTGCTCTAAAATCCTGGGTTCAGGGGTAAACATCTAATATTAGGTTATTTACTTGTAAATGTTCTAAAAGCCTTCAAATAAATGCAGAATCTCTGATCTGATTCACGAATTAATCTTACTGAAATAATCAGATGAGTTTTCAAAGCTGTGTGCATGAGGATTTTTTCACATTTATAATAGTAAAAAGAGACACAAGGAAATAATTAATACATGAAGATATATTTAAGCTATGATATATTATGTAGCCTTAAAAATGATATGACTATATGTCGACTTGGAAAGACAACCATGGAAAGGTGTAGAAGTTTTAAAGAAAGGAAGTATCCAAGCTATACATATATTGTGTTTCCATTTTAGTGAGAATAGATTCAGTTTTATATATATATATTTCTTTTTCAGATGTTTTTACATAAGAACATTGTATATATATGTGAAACCTATATATACAATGTTCTGTGTATAATCATATATATAATTACTATATACATATATACAATGTGTGTGTATGTGTGTATATATATTCTTATCTATAGTATTAAACATCTGGAAACCACTAACGGTGGTTTTATCTAGGTGTTTGATATGGCTTCTTTACTTTCTTCCTTAACTATTTTTGCATTTTCTGAGAATATTTTTGCTACAAGAAAATAGAAATTTATTTAAAAAGTTTACTTCTGTAAAAAGAAATGAGACAATTTGACCCTACTGGAACTTCTTTGGCATAAAAATAAATGGTATTTACTTTCTTTCATATATATATATATATATATAGTTGCAAATACACAAATATTTATAAATTATAATTTATATATAACATGTGTTTAAATGTATATTGTTTGTTTGGGTTCCAGTAAATATACACATCTATTTATGAAAAGACTATACATGAATATCTTAGGAAACCTAGAACATATATTTTTCTGATGGGGTTAAATTTCCTTTTGTAAGAAGATTGAGTGACTCTGCATAATGGTGTGTTTTTCCTTAGAAATTACAGTTGTTTCCAGGTGGGAAAAATCACTGCCTTAGCTCTGGATCTTTCAACGTGAGCTTTGGAGGGTGGTTGCATAGCAACTGCTTTGGTGTAAATGACTAGTCTTGGTTCTCTGGGGGATGATATTGATTTATACAATAAAACGGTACATTCAGATCCTTTGCTGGTCATACATAATAGGATAAAAGAGCTGCCTGAGCTGGGACCTTTTAGGAGCCCTTTGAAAAAGACTCAGTGAGATGAAGGGCAAAGTTTGTTTCATTGGAGATGGTGAACTCAATTTGGGGCAGTTGTGAACAATGAAATTCAAGCATGCAAATTCCTCAAGAAATGAATCGTTTCCCTCCTTTCCATAAACTTTTCCTGAATTCCTACTTGGTACCTGACATTGTACTAGTCATTAGGGATGCAGTAATGATAATACATGATTTCCTACCATCTGGGCACCTATACTTCAGTGGGGAAGAAAAACACAAAATTAATAACTTCGATGCTTGATACTAAGTGATGGAAGTATGTCTGGAAGCATTATGGGACACACAGAAAGGGTATCTAATGCCACCTGGGGATTGTTGCATAATCATTTCTTGAGCAGTGACTGTGTGCCTTCGTGTTGGGGATACAAAGGTGAATGGCTCCTGGCCCTAAGGATTTCACAGTCTGACAGAAGAGACAGAAAAAAACCCCAATCTCATACAAGGGGTAAATGTTCAGCTAGCGTGAGGATTAAAGTATGAGTGCACAGGTGGAGATGGGTGAATGAGTAATGCCTGTTTAATACTCTACTGTTTGTAGAACCCTCAAAACATACATGTCCCCATTTGATGTTTATGAACTGGTAGGGTTTATCTCTCTTTTATTGATGGGGAAAATGAGGCTTGGGGAAGTGATGACTTATCTACGGTTAGTGTATTGGTAACAACATACCTTAGACTGGGTGGCTCAAACCACAGGCATCTATTTTCTCACAGTTTTGGAGACTAGATGTCCCAGATTGAAGTCTGGCAGGTCAGTTCCTGGTGAGAACCCTCTTCCTGGCTTGTCAATAGCAGTCTTCTCACTGAAGAACAAGCAAGCTCCTTGGTGTCCCTGATAATGACACTAATCTCATCAGACCAGAGCCCACCCTTTTGACCTCATTTAACCTTAATTACTTCCTTAGAGAACCCATCTCCAAATATAGCCACATTGGGGGTTAGGGCTTTACCATATGAATTTTGGGGGACATAAACATTTAGTCTATAAACACTTGGGCTGCGATCTTAGGACTTCAGCTTCCAAATCACGCACGCTCATGCGTGTGTGCACGCACATGCGTGTGCATGTGTATTTCCTACACCACACTAGACGTCAGAGGCATTTTTTTTTCAGTGTGATGAATCAGTGACTCCCTTATAACATGGAGGACATATGGAGCTCTGACATTTTGGTCTCTGGTTATGCTCCCTTCTCCAGCTTGCCTTTAGGACTTCCTGAGATTTGGTCCTTTCTATAGTCCATCAATACTCATTTGGGGCTTGTCACTTGGAACCTCCAGTTTTAAGGAGGGGTTGGGTGTGGGAGTGGAGATGGAACAGGGCTTGTGAGGACTGAGGCTGGGATGGATAGAGATCAGGACCCAAAGGCTAGTTCTGTTTTAAAAGAGGAAGATGCATAGGGCAGGTTCCCATTGCCTGGTCTAAGATGAGACCTCAGCCTGCTCCAGAACCATTTGGAGGAGTAGGGTGGTAGAGGCCAGTCAAGGGCAGCAGTGAGGGCGACAGGGCTGGGAAAGGGTATTATTGCCAACATAGTTGTGCTGCTCTATATTGCATGTCCCATCCTCTTACCCTCCCCTTCTGGAGAGCAAGATGCTTATTCTTGTTTGTGTGGGACTGATGTTCCTCCTTTCTGGCCTCCTCCAGCTTTGTGATCTTTAATCTTGACTTCAGATTACCAGGGGGACATTTAAATAATGTTAGTGCTCATGCCCCCTCCTCAGACATGCTGATTTAAGTGGAGAAGGACTTAGGGCTTCTATTTTTTGAAAGCTTCTCAAATGATTTTTTTTTAAAGATTTTATTTATTTATTCATGAGAGACAGAGGAGGAGAGAGAGAGAGAGAGAGAAGCAGAGGGAGAAGCAGGCTCCCAAGGAGCAGGGAGCCCGATGTGGGACTCGATCCCAGGACCCTGGGATCCTGACCTGAGCCAAAGGCAGACGCTTAACCATCTGAGCCACCCAGGCGCCCGCTTCTCAAATGATTTTAACATGTGGCCAAGGGTGGAAATCGGACACATTCCTTTTGCTCTACTTTTGAAGGTGTGGGGCATACACCATGACTCTCGAGTTTCTGACAGCCTGGTCTATTTTGGTGCTCTCAAGACCTGTGGGGTAGACAGGTAACATGACTTTAAAGATGTAAACCTGGGACTATGTTTGGCCTGTGAGTTGGAAGGCTTCAGTTGGCCAGCAGGAGGCACAGGTAGAAAGAAAAGCCAACCTCCCTATGAGGAAATCAGGAAGGAATGATTTTCAGTTTGGGCAGACACATTTCATTCATTTATTCATTGAGCAAATATTTGCTGAACATCCACTCTGCACCAGGTGCTGTTGGCATGTGGCAGGGACTGGTGAGGGAAGCACTGGAAGAGGGTTACCCCTTCAAGGGCCCAGCCTTGGGCAGTGGCTCTTTGGAGAAGTGTGCATTGTCAGAACATTGAAGAATTAGAAAAGGTGCTACCAGGCACCGTTTTCTTTGCCCACATGACTCATACACTGAAAGAATGAAACTAATTTGTTTTTCCATTTAAAATTAAGCCTAGCCAGAATCCATAATCCTATTGGGATGAAGGTTTACAAACTATATAAAAGGGTAACCATGGCAGATTTAAACTATGGCTTGGTGACCAGGAAGAGAGAAACACAGCTTTTGACTCACGTATTCCACTCTGGCAAAAGGGACCACTCCAATGCCCACAGATGTCCATCCATCTCTGTGCAGAGATATTCCACGAAAGAAAGCCAATTGATAGCTTGCATTCTGAGGATTTTTTGAATAGCATTACTAGCATTTTCCATTGTTTTGTTTTAATTCAAGTGGGTTTTTATTTAAAATGTAGAGGTCATAAGTGTTATATCCTTAGGCTTGATTTAAAACCGAGCCATGATGGAGAGTAAACAGTGGTCTCATTTTCTTGTAACAGTAGTTCATGACATTGTGGTAAGAAACTAAACTTGGCAGCTGAACGTAACCAAGTGTACGGTCTTTAGAGCTGAACAGACCCAACTATGAATTCTGATTCTGTCATTTATGTCATCGGGATCTAGGACAAGTTACTCAACCATTTTGTGCCTCTGTTTGTCATCTTTAAAATGGGGATAGCAATGTGATAAAGTAAATACATGCTCGAACAGTGTCTAATATGGAACTGGTTTTAATGAATATTCCTCTCTCTTTTTGTAATGACAGGACATTTCTATCCACAACCTCAGGGCCCAGGTTCAAGGAGCACACAAAAGATCTTGGTTGAAATTCCACCTTGGAAAAGGAGACCACATAGTTTCTACCATGAAAAATAAATATCTATGGAAGACAAATGGCATGTTTCTTATGTGTGCAAATTACATTTGATTTTTTTGTGAATAACTGAATGGTAGGCAGACACATGGCTTTATGTTGAAATAACAAGGAGAACGATAGTATCTTAACTCTGTGCCAGGCTCTTTACATATGTCATTTTATCCTCACAACTTTCAAAGAGAGGTGTTATGATCTCTATTATAAATAAGGAAACTAAAAAATAGGTTAATTTTCTTTCCCAAAGGCCCACAGCCAGGGCAGAGTAGGGATTCCAAGTTGAGGGTGTCAATATGTCATTGAAAATGGCAGCTGTTATATCAAGAATATTATTTCTTGACTAAACTCAATCATGAGGTTAGCATTCCAGCACCAATATGCTGGAACTTGCTGAACGAATGACTAAGTGGAATTAGGTCTTGCAGGTCAGGAGTACTTAGCTGTCCAAGAGGATTATTTCCTGACTGGGGCTTAAGCCAAGTGAATGGAGCAATGCCCCTTAAAGAACCCAGGGTTCTTGGGGACAGTGGCATCTGTAAAGCAATGACTGATTAAACACTAATAATTTTAATGTTGGCCTTATGTTCATTGAGTGGATTGACAATTATTTCCTTAATTATTTTGCCTTTGTTGGACATTTTGGTTGAGTATGATTTTTTCATATTATCAAAGGACTCTTTTGAATACTTCTCATTTTGGTTTCTTTAACAGTCTTTGCAAGGGTATCTTCTGGGTGCCATGTACAGTGTTTTGGATATTTATGTTCTGATGACACCTAAAGGCCTTACGACTTCTAGTAAGGCTAGAATTCACCCAGTGAATATATTGAGCAACAACAGAATATGTATTTTGTAATGATAAAAAGTCTTAATAACTTTTCTGTAGTTGGCCTACTGATTTCAACTGATCTTTAATATACATAAGCTTAATTCCTATTAAGAGCAGAAAGCTTGGATTCCTTTCAGGTTTCCCTTCATACTTATCTCCAATAATTTAATCTTTGTTTGAGTATCAGTCTGTAGTTGGTATGTTTTCTCCATTTATATGCATTTATCTGGGTCAAAATGTGGTTAAAGTGATGACATACAAAGGAAATTCAGGACTCTTGACCCAGAGCCAGAGGCCTGAATAAACATTCTTGTGTCTGAGATTTTGGAGTTGGAGAAGGTCTTTGGACCTGTCCCCTCAAAATGTCAGGAGCTTATTGCATTTCCAAAAAAGGAGCATACCTAGAAATATGACCTTTGGTGAGAAAAAATACATAGTGATCATTACATGGATATTTAAGATATCTGGCTTTTAAAAAATTAGGCAGATGATGGTAAAAAGTTGTGGTGTTGATGAAGAAGAGTGGTTGGTGAGTAAGATCTAAACAATAGTCCTTTATTGAGGTAAGCAAACAAAATCTAAAAAACATTATTGGGGCAGATACTATTAAAAGCACAGCCGCACGCTATTCACAGGGCTCTACAAAAATACAGCCCAAACCAGACTCCAGCCCCCTAGCTTACATAATTCCAGAAAAGACCCAGTAAGGGGATTAACTGGCTGCAGAAGGTGTCCATGGCCAAGAGGAACTGACAGGGTTGAACCTCCAGGAGTCCTCAGATTTCTGGTTTCCCATTAGATTGTATCTCCTGTTGCAAGCAGTAGGATCTGGCAAGATGGACACAAAAGACTCTGTGATTCAACTTTCAGAAGAGCTGGAGAAAAAGCAAGGCCTCTCTGTTAATAATCCTCTGTATTTTACACCACAGTGTGAGAATTTGGAAGTATGAGGGCAGAAGGAGGCTGCATCAGGAATCTTGGCCTGAGATCAGTTTTAGGGAGTTTTACATGAAAGTATTTACTTTTGGAAGATAATATTAGCTCACTTATTTCCTATGGAAACTGGAAAATAAACACCTACTTAAAAATAAACACATGTACATACCTAAGTTCTACTTGTACTCTTTCCTTGATTAGTGAGTGAGAAAGGTGTGTGTGTGGGTGTGTGTGTGTGCGTGCGCGTGCAGGTGCACTTCTCTGTGGCTATGTTTCAACTTATTTCATGCTGACCGACAAGCAGACGTGGATGGATGGATTTTGATCAGGGTAAAGGCAGTCTGCCCATTATCTGCCATGGTGGGACTTGAGCCTACCAGTGGGTAGGCCTCCCTGAAGTTCAGCAATGTCTGTCAACATTCCGACGAAGCAAGATTGATGTGTTTTGAGGTGGAATTATTTTTCAAAGTCAGTTAGGGCTAGCTCCTGGTCTAGTGCCATGTCTTACATAATAATGTGTATCACAAACCTTCACGGAGAAAGAAACAATAGGCCCATGTTTCTGAAGTGTCCTTCAGCTTAGGGCAATCCCGATTACCCATGCACTATTGGTAAGATTCTTTTTCCAGTAGCCTTAGAGTGAGTCCAGGGTGCAGAAAAGAGGACTGTGTTGTGCTTGTGGGTTTAGCAGTTTGTCTGTCATCACTCCTGTGTGAGAACCAGGCTGTCTCGCTGGTGATTAATTCAATGCCCCTCTTGTACGGCAACAGGGAGTCACTTACTGCTTTGGCTAGTCAGTCTCTGAAGTAAAAGAAGGTGTGCTGATTTCTACATAGGAGCAGTGAGCCCTGCCCTCCCCCAAAAGGGAACAGTTCTAGGCTTATTAAAAAGAATGATGGTATCACAGCTCCTCCTTCCATTGACTTTGTTTAGACAGTTTTAGGTTTATAGAGAATTGAGCATATAGTACAGAGAGTTCCCATCTTCCTCTCTACCTCCACTGATTTTGAGCACTGTATCAAGTGTGGTATTGCTGGGGCGGGGGGCGTTGTACTGTTACTTGCACAGTGTATCAAATCACTCCTCCGTTTCTGTGGATCAGAAATTTGGGAAGGGCAATGATAGGTAGTTCTGGCCTGGGTCTCACAAGTGACTGTGGTCAGGCAGTGGCTGGAGTTGGGACAGCAGACATGTAGGAGCTAGAGTCCGGCTGAGCATCTCTCTCTCTCTCCACGGAGTCTCAGGGTTTCTCCATGTGGTCTCTCCACCTGGGATAATTTGGGCTTCCTCACAGCACAATGGCCTCGGGGAGTTGGACTGCTCAGGGTTCCAGTGCTAGTACTCCAGTGAGCCAGGGGGAAGTTGTCTCACCCTTTCAAACTGAGCTTTGGAAGTCATGCGGCGTCCCTTCTGCTACATTTCTGTTGGTTCCAAGTAGGTCACAAGTGAACTCAGAAATAAGGGGAGGGAACACAGACCCCACTTTTTCATGGGAGGAGTATCAAGGTCATTTTGTAGTATAGTGTGTGGGATGCTGCCATGTTTGGAAAATATAATTTGTCATCGGTACAGCCCTGCTCAAGACAAAAGGATCACAAAAGGGACAGTCCAACCAGCAATCAGCCACTTAGGAAGCTCTAGGATCTCAAAATCTTATAAACCAGTATGAATGGTAGAATATCCATTGGTCCTTCTGTGACATCTAATTTTTTAAATGTTTAGAATAAATTTTATTGAGGCATAATTTACATTCAATAAAATGTACACATTTTAAGGATATAGTTCAATAAATTTTGGTAAATGTATATGACTGTGTGAGAGCCACCCTACTCAAGAAACAGAATATTTCTACAGCCCCCCAAAATTCCTTTTCTTTTGCAGTGAATCCCTGCCATCCTTGGCCCCAGGCAACCACTGATCTGGCTTTCTGTTACTATCCATTAGTTTTGCCTGTTCTAGATTTTCATGAAATCTTATATAATCTTTTGTCAGCATCATATTTTTAAGATTTTTAAGATTCATCCATTTTGTTGTATGTATCAACATCATTGCTGCCTATCACTCCCTTGTATGTATATACTACAATTTGTTTATCCATTTTCTAGTTGGTAGACATTTGGGTTGTTTACAGTTATGAATAAAGCTGCTACGAACATTCATGTACAAATTTTTGAGTGGGCATACATTTTTATTTCTCTTAGGTAAATACCTAGAAGTGAAATTGCTGGGTCGTATGGGAAGTTTATTAAAAGTTGAACTTTATAAAAACCACCATTCTCTTTTCCAAAGTGGTTGTTCCATTCTCTCCAACAATTTATGACAGTCCCAGTGGCTTCAGATCCTTACCAAATTTGATGCTGTCCATCTTTAATTTTAGATAATTTAGTGGTGTACAGAGTTTTCATTTTTGTTTTGTTTCTTTTTTTTGGTGTGCCAGGGTCAATATTTATTTTTTTTCTTTTTATTAACATATAATGTATTATTTATTTCAGGGGTACAGGTCTGTGATTCATCAGTCTTACACAATTCACAGTGCTCACCATAGCTCATACCCTCCCCAATGTCCATCAGCCAGCCACTCCATCCCTACCCCCCTCCACTCCAACAACCCTCAGTTTGTTTCCTGAGATTAAGAGTCTTTTATGGTTTGTCTTCCCATCTGATTTCATCTTGTTTTATTTTTCCCTCCCTTCCCCTATCATTCTCTGCCTTGTTTCTCAAATTCCACATGTCAATGAGATCATATGATAATTGTCTTTCTCTGACTTATTTCGCTTTGCATAATACCCTCTAGTTCCATCCACGTCGTTGCAAATGGCAAGATTTCAATTTTTTGATGGCTGCATAATATTCCATTGGATATATGTGCCACATCTTCTTTATCCATTCATCTGTTGATGGACATCTAGGCTCTTTCCATAGTTTGGCTATTGTGGACATGGTGTGCAGATGTTTAAATATGTATTTTCCTGATGACCAAAGATGTTGAGCATCATTTGATGCATTTATTGGACATTTGTATATTTTCTTTTGTGAACTGTTTGTCCATTAAAAAAATCATTTTGGTCTTCTTCCTGTCAATTGTAGGAGTTTTAAAAATATTCTTGATACAAGATCTTCAGGAGGTATGTTTATTATGAATATTTTCTCCCAGTCTGGATTGTCTTTTTATTCTTGAATGGTATTCTTGGACTAGAAGAAGTCTTTAATTTTGATAAAGTTTAATTTATAATTTTTTCTTTTTTGTGCTTTTTATCTGCTCTATCTAAAAAATTTTTACCTAGCCATGAGAAAATCATAAGGATTATCTCTATATGTCTTTTTCTATAAGTTTTATATTTTAGCTTCTATTTCTATGATCAATTTTGAGTTAATTTTTATGCATTGTGTGAGTTTCCATCTGTTATCATTTTCCTTCAGCCTGAAGAATTTCTTTTTACATTTATTTACTGTAGGTCTGTTGTTCTTA